>NC_138975.1:88365833-89729166 GCF_055761805.1 Camellia sinensis
GGGCGTCTTGTGCTTGCGCCCCTCTCCTGTTGCCACCTCTTTAGTCTTCATCTGGCGTTTTAATGCTTCCATGTCCGCCGCCATCTTCCGAATTAGTTCATCTTGTTCCTTCACGCGATCTTCCAGGGCTTGAGGATCAATCCTCCTCCTTTGCCTGTCAGGACTTTGAGAGTGACGAGGGCTGTTATTCTGCCTTCCCCTGCCACTCCTCCTGGAGTTATGTTGTTGGGGCTCTAGATCTGCCATAGGAGGGACAGAGGGCAATCCTTCTCGCCTTGCACCCCCGTCTGGAGTTAGCCCGTCGACGGCGGACTGCGGTAGTTCTTCAATGTGTGCCATTGATTGAGAAAAGGAGGAGCTTAGTCAAGAGGTTTTTGTTCTTGTCTGTTCTTCCCACAGACGGCGCCAATTGTACGGGGAGGAAATAATTCTCCTCGTATAATCCTGTTGACCAAGTCCACGCTCCTCCGTACGACGTCGCTTTGTCACCTGAAAACACAAACGTGAGCTAGCCGGCGGGTGTGTGCCGGAAACCTCTCCGATGCCTAAGTCAGAAAACTTGACAAATAGACAAAGCTCTAAGTTCTCAGAAAGAATTGTGTTCAATTACCTCCTCCAAGGTGATGTTTATGGGCTTTTATAAGTTTCCCGTGGCACAATCCTGGTAGGACTTGTATTTCTCCATGCAGAGTCCTCCTAGGATTCATACTCCTAAGGATAATGTTTATCCTTTTACACCCTCCCCCACTGCTTAAACCAAGTGGGATGGTTTTCTCCATAGCCGAACTACCATTTGACCGAAGTAAAGTAGGCCGAACTATCCTTAGTTCAGCCCTTCCCTTTACTCTCCCTTATATCGGTTTCTCATCTGTTCAACCTATGGTGTGTTTGGACCGAACCAACGACTCTCGACCGGTATAACTCCCAAACCGGTATACCTCTAAGGTCGATATAACTTCAAGGCCGGTCTAACTTCAAGTTGCTCCCAGACCGAAGTACATTTACAATCCTCTAACCGAAGTAACTTTATCATTTGTGAGCCAAAGTAATTTCACCTCCTTGGGCCGGAGTAACTTTGTCTCCCCAAGGCCGGAGTAACCTTGCTCTCCTGGGCCGGAGTATCCTTTACGGCCTTTTTACTTAGTCCTTCGCGTTTTGGGCCTCAAAGCCCAACTCGCAGCTCGGCCCAATTTTTCCCAAAAATTACCCTCTCATATATATAGTGAAAAATCTAGAAATCCCCTAGATATTGATTTGTGATTATGTAACAATTTTAAGCAGTATATAACAATCCCAATCAAACAATCAAGACAAATCAACACAACGATTTTAATGTGGAAAAAACCACAATTGGACACCTCCAACTGTGATTAAAAAACCACGGGCAACAGCCACAAAACAATCCACTAAGAAGATTTAAAGGAATTGCATAGGTATACTCTTAATTACCTAGCGAATCCACGCCTAATTGAACTAACCTCTATGTGCCTCTTCCAACTCGCCTTCACCTCGGAATTGTCTTTACAATGAGCCACCCCGGAATCCACCAAAGCTTCAGGCTTGAATTCTTCAGAATCCACTGAAGAACAACTCTCTCTTTTGTAGAACAAACAAAACCTTTAATGTATACTCTTTAAAACATGAGTTGAATACTCAATCAAAACATCAAAGAAAACTAACAAAATATCCCCAGATATAAACCTTAAGAACCAAAAAGAAGATCTGGAGGAATTCCAGATATAAACCCTAGAACCCAAAAAGAAGATCTGGAGTAGTTATCCTAAAATCTGACCCAACACGCGAATTTATAGAATCTGTCCCGCGATCTCCGCTCGAGCGCCCAACAGCCCGCTCGAGCGGCTTCAGCAAAATATACGCGTGATATAACAGAGGTCCGCTCGAGCACTAGAGAACCCGCTCGAGTGCAAAATCACACATCTCAGTACTTTTACAGGCGACCAAAACTGCTGGAACCAGGGATTCTCCGCTCGAGCGGGGTAATGTCCGCTCGAGCAGACAGGCAACTTGGAATGTATTTTTGCATTTTGCTTCGGGGGCGCTGCCCCTCGACCCCGCCATGGCGCTGCCCCGGACCCGCCAAGGGGCCCTGCCCCCTCGACCCCCATGAGCTGACCGGGCAGCTCGATCTCCGTCATAATCAGCGAAGTGGCAATCTTGAAAGCATTAGCATCACAAACTTCTCTGAAAGGCACAATTCGGGTTGGATTTGCATCTAAACACTCATAGCCTCACTGAAATAAAAAAATGCGAAAATAAATACAACTGAAAGGAGTTTTGTCAAACGGGGTTGCCAAGAATTAAACCTAACAATCTCCCCCTTTGGCAATGCCGTGACAAAACACACCTAACAAATAAAATCCTAAACACCCCAACCCATTACAGCCAACAAAACCCAACTTCTTTCTCAAGGTCATGATCTGCAAAACAGTTATTAGTGCCACAATCTCCACAACAACTATTAGTCCCACAAGAGTGTATGAAAAAACAATAGACATATGACACGATTATCTTGAAACATGAGATGGAAAACATGAATAGATGAAAACTAAAATTCATGAAAAATAACTCTCAAACAATAAAAGTAAGATCATAAACCACACAAGCAATGATACAGTGTTCATGCTGAACAACTCTTGCAATGAAAAAACCAAACTCCCTTACCAATGCAAATCAAGATGAACCAAACACCCCCGCACTAAAATAAACCACAAACACTGAAAACATTGAACAAGAAGAAAAAAAAAACAGAAATTATGGTGGAGCAAGCAAGGAATTTCAGATTTGTACCTTAAAACACACAAGACTATCCAAGAAGCACCATTACAAGAAAACACAATGTGCGCAATCTGTAGAAGATTCCTCATGAAAGAAAGTGATGCATTATGTGAAAAGCATAGATCCCATGATAAAAAGTATGTGTGTGACTCTTGGAGTTCGACAAACACTAGATTCAATCCTAGTAGTGATGTGAAAGATGGACCTCCGACAAGAGAATCTAAGCACGACAAAGGAAAGTCAAACCACTAGGAATCAAGGAGTATTTGGTGAGTAAAGGCGGAGACTCCCCCTCAATCAATGAATCTTTTCTTTTTCTTTTTTTTTCTTTCTTTTGCACATTTTTTTTTCTTTTGCATATTTTTTTCTTTTTCTTTTTCTTTATCTTTATCTTTTTCTTTTTCTTTTTCTTTTGCACAATCATTGGTGGCTGACACGCTCAAGAGTATGGAAACCGAACCAGAGAAGCATGGATATAATAAGGATGGCCTGGTTGGTGACTCTGAGGTAGCCTTTTCCTCATGGCTGGACTACAAAGAATCAAAGGGAAAGCCATGGAGATGCAAAAAGATGGTAGGTGGTTAAGAGACTCAACATCACCAATGATATGCTAGTATAGGTCAAATCCTCTAGAAAGGCAAAAGATCAATGATAGAAGTCCATAGAGAAAAAATAATCACTAAAGCGGAAGACTCCAAAATTTGCTAATCCAAGAGTGTATACAGAATGAGACATACTAATCAAAAAACACACACTCCAAAACAAGTAATGACCACAGAAAGCATACATATATTAACATGTAATGGATATTCTCATCAATTCCAATATGCACCAAGGACCACTCAAAAATTTCAAGCTAAACCATACTACGAAAATCTTTTTGGGATTTTTTTTTTCCTTTTTTTTTTAAAAAAAAAAAGCAAGACAAAAAAAACAAAAAAACATGCACACATTTTTTTTCATTAAAAAAAACACACAGAACCCCAAAAACTAAAACAAATAAACAAATTAACATAAGTCAAGTTTTCTCACCCAAACCGCTTTAGTATGAACAAAGTTGTAAGCATTGCGGCTCTTGGGTGGTGTTTTGACATTGTGGTTCCCTTTGCTTTCAATGAGAACCCGTCTTGACATGGTTTCTAACTTCTTATTCCTAGGTCTAGGAAAACACAGTCTCTGTTCATGTTTGGTCTCAAGTAAATCAAAATAGCAAAGTTTATTATGACCCTTAACCTCCTTATGACCAATGAAGTGTCTCCTATCCCATGAGATGTTAGAATTTCTTCCATCTCTATGAGACACTCTCCCATGCAACTTATAACAATAAGGGCGAATATGACCATGCATACCACAATGATGACAAATAAAAACAGGGTGTACAGGATGTACCTTCTTTTCTTTTACCTTACCAACTCTAGCAAGTTTGAGAAGTCCATCCTTATGTTGAATTTTTTGTTCTGCTTTTCCTTGAGTTCTTGTATCATGAGATGTGGATGCATTCTGTTTTTGCTCTTTCTTACCACCAAAGCCAATGCCACTCTTGTCAGAACAAATTTGTTGAGACCCAATGATATTGTCCAAAGTCTTTGATCCTCTGTTCCAAAGACCAATGGTAGCCATAACACACTTGAGCTCTTCCTCTTTCTTGATCATTAGTTCTTCCAAACCAACTTGTGACATCTCGAGAGTTTCAATTTTTTCTTCATATGTTGCATAGATTTGTTGTAGATCGTTCCTCTCTGTCTCACAAGTTAAGAGTTTTGCACAAAGAGCTTGTCGATCATTAGCTATCTTGATGGCATCAATCCTAGCCTCGGAAATCTCCTCCTTAAGTTTGACATTCTCACTTTCACATGCTTTGAGTTTCTTTGTGAGTTTGTCGTTTAATTTGAATAAGTTAAGAGACTCCTTATACAACTTTTCATAAGCTTGCTCAAGTTCTTCATCATCACTCTTCGAGGATTCGTCAAGTAGGGGTGGTCGAACCATAGAATTTCCCTCACGAATTGAATCCATTATCACAAATCAAACAAGATCTCGTTCTAAAAGAATTTTTTTTAAAAAAATAGAACGACTTGCTCTGATACCAATTGAAAAATCTAGAAATCCCCTAGATATTGATTTGTGATTATGTAACAATTTTAAACAGTATATAACAATCCCAATCAAACAATCAAGACAAATCAGCACAATGATTTTAACGTAGAAAAAACCACAATTGGACACCTCCAACTGTGATTAAAAAAACCACGAGCAACAGCCACAAAACAATCCACTAAGAAGATTTAAAGGAATTACACAGGTATACTCTCAATTACCTAGCGAATCCACGCCTAATTGAACCAACCTCTATGTGCCTCTTCCAACTCGCCTTCACCTCGGAATTGTCTTTACAATGAGCCACCCCGGAATCCACCAAAGCTTCAGGCTTGAATTCTTCAGAATCCACTGAAGAACAACTCTCTCTTTTGTAGAACAAACAAAACCTTTGATGTATACTCTTTAAAACATGAGTTGAATACTTAATCAAAACATCAAAGAAAACTAACAAAATATCCCTAGATATAAACCTTAAGATCCAAAAAGAAGATCTGGAGGAATTCCAGATATAAACCCTAGAACCCAAAAAGAAGATCTGGAGTAGTTATCCTAAAATCTGACCTAACACGCGAATTTATAGAATCTGTCCCGCGATCTCCGCTCGAGCGCCTAACAGCCCGCTCGAGCGGCTTCAACAAAATATGCGCGTGATATAACAGAGGTCCGCTTGAGCGCAAAATCACACATCTCAGTACTTTTACAGGCGACCAAAACTGCTGGAACCAGGGATTCTCCGCTCGAGCGGGGTAATGTCCGCTCGAGCGGACAGGCAACTTGGAATGTATTTTTGCATTTTGCTTCGGGGGCGTTGCCCCTCGACCCCGCCATGGCGCTGCCCCGGACCCGCCAAGGGGCGCTGCCCCCTCGACCCCCGCGAGCTGACCGGGCAGCTCGATCTTCGTCATAATCAGCGAAGTGGCAATCTTGAAAGTATTAGCATCACAAACTTCTCTGAAAGGCACAATTCGGGTTGGATTCGCATCTAAACACTCATAGCCTCACTGAAATAAAAAATGCGAAAATAAATACAACTGAAAGGAGTTTTGTCAAACGGGGTTGCCAAGAATAAAACCTAACTTATAGCATTCTCATTAGGGAGCTATACTATGCAGAGCATTGCCGGGTGTGCTAAAATTCTTTTTTGTTTGTAATTGATGCTAGAGCAATGGCACGAGTGTGCTAAAATTAATTTGATTTTAGTTAATAGTAGAGTACTAGTGGGTGTGCTTTATTTCTTTGTTTTCTTTTAATTGGTAGCAAAGCATTGTCGTAGGTCCTCAATTTCTTATTCTTCTGATACAAGCAAAGATATAAGTTTTTTTAGTTCCCAAGAGCTACTAGCGGGTGTGCTTTTACTCTTTTATGTATATATTGTTATGAGAGTAAAAATAGAAGAGAAAAGAGAAATTCTTGTGTTCAATATATATTATGAATAAATACGTACACACTCCTTTATGTATGAGAGAAGATAAGTATATACAGAGAATATACTCTGTAACAGATATAGACAAATATATTATTAAATATATACAAATATATTTAACACCCCCCCCCCTCAAGCTCAAGATGGCAATGCAGATATTAAGTTAAGCTTGGAAAGTAAATTAGAAAATCGTCCTGGAGGATGAACCTTGGTGAAGATGTCATTTGTTTGACCGGCAAAGGTAACAAAGATAAGACAAACAGTACCACTAGTAACATGTTGCCGAATGAAGCATAAAGCCATTCATAAGGAGAGAGATTAGCTATGAGAGGAGTAAGCACACGATTTATGGTGTAGACAGTAGTGAGAGCAGCTTCCCCTCAAAATTTTCTGGACAAGAAGAGGAGATGAGAAGGGCTCGAGTAGTGTCTAGAATATGGCGATGTTTTCTTTCAGCGTGACCATTTTATTGGGACATGTCTACACAAGAATGATGAGATTGGGTACCATATGCCCGAAGAAAGGAAAGAAAATCAGAATCCAAGTATTCTATAGTGTTATCAGAACGAAAGATTTGAATAGTTTGAGAAAACTAAGTGTGGACCATGGCAGAGAAATCATAATAAATCTGTTTAAATTCAGATCGATTTTTGAGAAGAAATATCCAAGTATAACGAGAAAAATCATCAACAAAAATCACAAAATATCTAGACCACCCCATGGTTCAGGGTGGGGGAGGGTCCCCAAATATCTGAATGCACAAGAGCAAACGGGGCAGTAGAAATAGAATTACTTTTATTAAAAGGTAATGCAAGTTGTTGATCAATTTCACAAGGTAAACAATCAACATTTTTAGAACCAACAAGACCTAACCAACCACTAGAAACCAAAGTTTTTAAACGACTAAAAGAGACATGTCTTGAACGACAATGCCAAAGGTGAAAAGAAGGCATAGAGGTAGAAGCAGCAGAAGAGGCAACAGAAGCAGGAGTGGATAATGTAGAGGGAAGGCAAAGGTAAAGAAGCTCGAACAGACGTCCATGCCTGTAACGCCCCGCCTTTTTATTACTCGGATTCCATTACCAAATCATTATTATAGATTCAATTTTAGAGATAACATGCAAAAACTCTTTCTATTTACAAGAACACATGAATAAAGATTCTCTCATCCGAATATAATATGAATGCAACAAGAGTTGTATTTAAATAAATTGCCCATAAGCTTACATCTTTTAAACTAAGAGGAAGGGTTTAACCCTTTTACATCAATGGCATTCCACCCACAAATAAAAGGCCTCGTGGCCAACAAGTAAAGAAGATCCATGACCTTGAAACACTCCTTAACGTTCACCTAAAAAAGGATTAGCAACGTGGGATGAACATAAAATCCAGTAGGGATCTCAACATGATCCTAAACAATAACAACTTACAGATAGCTATGATCATGAATGCTTAGTCTCATACTATAATAATAATGTGACGGTTTATACAGAAATATATGTATATAAGAACTTTTCTCAAAATCATTCATTTCATTTCATTCAATAATGTAAGCAATTCACTTTTCTTTTTTCTTGTTACCTTTTTCCAAAATTTATATGACAATAACAAATTTAAAAAAAAAAAAACAATTTCACCAAGCCCATTACGTTTTCTCTCACTTTCCGGACTTGCACCTGATTTTCCATTTCAAAACATGGGCACAAGTATCCAATATCCTTCACATTTTTCACAATCTCAATATAGCATTTACGTCCGTTTCCAACACATTCATATCTATACATGCACACCTAAGGCCCCGTTTGTTTTGGGAGATAGAATGGAGGGGATTAATAGTGAGGGGATTGATAGTGAGAGGATTAGTAGTGAGGGGATTGATAGTGAGGGGATTAGTAGTGAGGAATTGTTAAATTATTTTTATATAAAATAATAAAACAAATAAAAAAATATAAAAAATTAAAAATTATATTTAAAAAAAATTTCCCAGAAATAAAAAATAAAAAAAATAAAAAAATTTCTAATCCCCTCACTATTTTTCTAATACCATCTCTACCTCCTCCTTACCAATCCCCTCTCCAAGGGTATTAGTAATACCAAGGGACTAATAGTCCCAAGGCCTTCTCCCAAAACAAACAAGGTTATTACTAATACCTTGGTATTAGCAATCCCAATACCCTCTCTTTCACCCAAAACAAACGGGGCCTTAGTATAAAAGGAAACAACAAGCAACCAACAAATATCTAATCAACAAATGAGGCAACTTGGCCTTCCAAAACTCTAACCATCATAACCCATAACATACCCAGATACACTAAGACAATAATGATAAATAAGTTCTGCTCTACCTGCCTTAAGCACGGTAAGCCAAGGATACACCTTTCCACAATGAAATGCCAATTTACCAGACACCAGCTGGAAGGTAATGGTACCTCTGCCAAGTTCTCTAGGCGCTAGCTAGAAGGTGTTGGTACCTCTCATTCTAAGCGCGTCCAATTCTCCAAGCACTAGCTGGAAGGTAATGGTACCTCTCATTCTCAGCACAGTATACGTTACCAATCATTACAACATGACAAAGTACAACCAACAAGTGTAATGCATACACATAAACTATTCAACAAATTTCAAACAACAAGAGTGTAATGCATACACAACAATTCAACACAACAATGTCATCATCCACCAATGACCAAAGACAAAACCTCTAAATGTATGTATTGAACACACGTATTATAATAATTCAACTCTCATGAGATTTTAAATCCAACAACAACAATAGTAAGATAACTAAGGACAAAACCTCCCAATGTAAGTATTCAACACACGTATTATAATAATTCAACTCTCATGAGTTTTAAATCCAACCTCAAGTTAATTTCTGAAATTCACATAGTGTTATCATTTCGTTCTTCTATTTCAAAAATCAATTCTCTTATTTTCCAAGTTAACATACTCCACCCTTTATCCCAATCCATTCTTTTCATTTCACAAAACTAATTCTATAGATATCAAAGCCATAACCCAACTCAATTTAATATGTTCAATCCAAAATAATTCCAATGCCATAGTTAATTCTCCCTTTTAGCTATTAACACATTTACACAACCCATAATAATAATTTATAAACATTATTTAACTTTACCCATTTTTAATTCACCAAGTCAAAACATTAAATTGGGGCTTTTTCTTCTTTCAACATAAACATGCTAGATTACTCCCCAATTAACCCAAACAACAATCAATTTAACAATCTCATTCCCAAATATCAAACCCTAGGTTCCCTTTCATGACTTTCAAAGAAATCCATAATGGATATGATTTTAATGCAATACAAATCTACCACATATCTATCCATTGATGAGGTATTGAAAAGGAACAAGGAAATCCCTACCTCAAGATTTAAAACTCAAGATTTGAAGCTAAAGATGAAGACCCAACTTGCAATTCCAATAAAATCGCAAAACAATCGGTAGAAGTCTTGATCTATGCTTGCTCTTCAACATTCTTGAAAGATTTGGGGTGAATCTTTGGTAAATAGAAGAGAAATCAAGAGTTTGAAAGGTTAAGGTTTCGTTTTGGAGCATGAAAGGAGAAGAAAGGGAGAAAAAATAGAGTTTTAGGGCCAAAAAATCACTTTATAATGTCTGTTAGCTATGTGGTCGCTCGAGTGAAGAAAGCTTGGCTCGAGCATACAAAAGAAGCTCTCAGAATTTCTGAAACTCGCATAGTTCGCCCGAGCGAAGAAAATCTCACTCAAGTGAGTATGCTTCCAGCACAGAAATGCAAAATTCAAACAGGTATAACTCTCTCGTCTAGACTCCGTGTAGAGTCGTTCTTGTGTCCAAATTGAAGCCTCAGAAGTAAGCTTTCCAATAGTTCTAGCCTCACATCAAGATTCAAAGTGTGGAGAGAGAACATGATGAAAGAGTGAAAACTACTCAATAACAATTATTCAAATTTGGAGTTTCTGATTCAATCTCACCCAACCACTATGGTAACACCTTAACCAAGGCTCAAATAACAACTAAGAAGGTTCTCAATCAAGGTAATCAAAGGGTCAAATATAGTTCCATTATAATAGGATGCATAGAATGCTGCAACGCCTACTTCTCTCATAGCTAATCTTTCTTCTTATGAACGTCTATATGGTTCTCCTCCTACATACACCACTGTAGACGTCCCCGAACGCCCCGGGAGGATGAGTCCCGTTCTGTTCATTTGGGGTTACTACAGTTCGGACTCGACTTCTGTCACGGTTCTTAATCTGAACCAAAGAGTCCAAATCTGGCAAATCGTTTTGAGAAATAGATTTTTGAAAAAGTAGTGCCAAACATGGACTGCTTTGCCAGATACAGAGTCGCCACCTAAATATTTTAAAATGGGGGAATTTAGGAAACCCCGACTCGGTGCCGAAGGCCACATGTCCGTCATCACCGGAGTTGTCTCGGCTCGGGAGCTTGGGTACGATCGGGGAAGGTCAGCTATGAGCACCCCCTTTCGCCCGGTCCGAAGACCGACCTCTACTAACCGTGATATCCGTTTTTGAAAACTTTACGTGTTCTAAAACCAATTATTAGCCTAGAATTACTATGTTATGCGCACAGCAAACAAGTATAGACTAGATTGCCTAATTTGGAAATAAACATTGCATATCCGTTCGGTTTGAAAATGCTTTGAAATTTGCTACTCGCAAGTAGGCTAAAAGACGGATTTCAACGAGTTTTTCCAACTCAAACAATCCAACCTTCACCCACAGGCATTCGAAACAGTTTAACACATAAGCATCTAGCCACATGCTAAGCATGCTGTCATGGCAATACTCACACTCATGTGATATGCTAAAGCAGAAATACTTACATAGTACTCCGTGCCAAAACAAAGAACTTGTTAGCAAACATGCATGATCCAAGTCCATGTTAAGTGCCTAATGCGTCGCATACAAAATGTTGCTAAGATAGGCTCGGCTAATCCTAGACATGTCATGTGAAAATGCACAATTATCACATATTCAATTTTTGATTTGAAGTACGAATGCAATTAGCGTGATGTACCGAGCCTAATGCATGTAATACAAATGCATGGATGCACACATGCATAGCATAGGGTATGCTAAAATAAATGTGCCCTAATCTACCATCATAAGCAGGTAAATAAAAGGGAGGAAAGAAGTGGGGTTGGGAGACATACACACCACCCACACACACTTATTACAGATTTACCCTCACTCGGAGGGACCGAATAAATATTACAAATTAATTAACTACGCAAGCTAATTAATATTACAAATTAACTAATTTAATTAACAAATTAAATAAATTAATTAAAGCAGGAAAACGCCTCGGGAAGCGTGCCACCATGCATGGGCTGCCTCTGTTTTCCTTCCTTTCCTTCTCTGGAGGCTGTCAAAGCCTCAGGACTGATCCCTTAGACAGAGAGGATCACCACCGGCTGATTGAAATTGCCACCGGCAGTGTGGTATGGCCATCGGCACAAAATTGAATCTGTCGGCAGAGAAAATGGTGCCGGTCGGCACATTACACTGCCGGTCGGCAGAGTATTCCTGCAGAACCTGCAACTCACAGCAACAGAGGGCAAAACAAAGCATGGCAACACAATTCAAGGCATGTATGCACCAACCGTGTCCCTTATCATTGTGATGACTCAAAGGGACATGTGCCTCGGTTCTCGGACCACCAATCACGCATTTCCATGCATGATGGCCCAAAGAACCAAGTATGCAACTTTGATTTCAAATGTATGCAAACCAATCAAACAAAACTCCCAATCCCTATCACCCAAGTCAAGGGACAAGGAATGCATGTAAGATGCAATGCAACCTAGGCATACAAGCTAGGAATGCAACATGGCATGGCAATGAACTTGTGCAATTATGCAAGCATGCATGTGGTAATGCAAATGGATGGCAAGATGGACTTATACATGAATTAGGCAGCTCTAATAAGGCCTAAAACAGTGGCCGTGGTGTCCAAAAGTAGAGGCTAAACACACATGCACACATACACATGTTAAGGCCAACACTTAAGCACAAAACAAACAACATTCAAGCACACTTGAAAGGAGGAATCATGGACTAATTAGCATGCAACATAAGTATTGAAATCATGTTAGGATGGTGCCAAACCAAGCAACAAAATCAAGCCAAAACATGCAACAAATAGTCCAAGTGTTCAAGGCAAACCAATGGGGGATTGAACCACACTTAGCAAGACCAAACATGGCATGCATTAAACAACTAAAAACAGATTTTTAGCATGTTAAAACAAGGCCAAAGGACTCCTTAGATGGCATCTAAGTGGCTCAAATACAAAGGCATACACAATAGCCAAAACATGGGGCATGCAACACATGCTTCCAAAGCATTAAAGAGGCATGCAAGGCAATCAAACAAGCATGGAAATGGGACTGAAATGGCATGTAGAATGATCCCAAATCACCAAAACAATGCAAAGATGGCATGCTACACATGCACATACTCAAGGCCAACAAGCCCAAATACAAAGGAGCTGTATAATGCATGCAAAGATCAACCCAAACGATTATGGACAGAGCTAAAACATGGCAAAATAAGCACAAAATCTTCACAAATGTAAGCCTAAAACATGCTCCAACAAAGGCTAACAACCTAAGGCACATTAAGGCATAAACAAGGCATTACATGGCAACTATGCTAAACATACATGGAGTTCCAAAACCAACTTGAAATCATGTTATATTATGGACATATAAGCATGAAAAACAAACCAAACATGCTCAACACACACTCAAGCATAGGCTTCCTTAAGAGGCCAAAATATGCCCTTTTCAAGGACAACAAGGAGAGGGGGTGGCCCTCTCCTTCTTGGGACTTCAAAGCATCATCTTCACCACTGAAATCCCTCAAGATTTCAGTGGTGAAGAGACCTCAACACCAAAATCCCGGAGCTAGCACAAAATGGCTCAAAATGAGGCCTTTTGAGGCCTAAGGGTGGTCAACAACCCTCAAACAACAAAACACTCTTAATAAACAATAAAGAGGGCCCAAAAACAGAACTTTTTTATGTTATACGATAATCACAAAAACAGCTCTAAGACTAGTAGAAAATCAATGCAAAAATGGGGAATAAAGGTGTAAGTTTCTTACCCTTGTAGTCCTCTTCAACAATGGTGCTCCAATGGCTTCCTTGAGCTTGAATCCAGCACCAAAACTTCAAAACACACCGTTTAGAACCTCAGCTCCAAGAGGAAGGTGAAACACTAGGTGTTTGTGTGCAATAGTAAGGCACAAAACACCTAGTGTACAAATAAGAGGAAAAGAGAGATAGAGAGTGTATATCTAACCCTAACCCTAGAAAAACCAGAGCTCTCCTCTGTCTTTTTTTCTCTCCCAAAAAATGTCTAAAAGCTTTTTATATGCCTTAGAGAGAGCTTCTCTCTATATGCCTCTTGTAAAGCTTACAAGACAAGCTTTGCAAGAGGGAGATCCCTCCATACACGTGTATGGAGGGGAGCAAAAGCAATACAGCTGTCTAAAAATATCTGCAAAAGCAGATGAACAGCAATCGGCCGGCCAAAAATGCCATCTTGGCCAAAAAGAGTGCCGGTCGGCAACAAATAGTGCTGACCGGCAACAAATAGTGCCGGCCGGCAAACTATATTGCCGGTGGCAACAAAAACCAGCCGGTGGCATCTAGCCACTGCCGGTGGTGGGTAGGGATGGTCTACAAGCCCTACCCTGCCTCTCAAGGGCAAGATGCAAGTGTTTGGTGAAAAACCAGACACTAAACGGTCGAGTTCGGGGATCCTGAGGGAAGGCGCGCGAGCCGAGACCTCCGGGAACTCCAAACGAACACAAACATGGATAATCACCGAGTATTCAAACGGTGACGTCCAAGTCTTGAGGACGGCCAAAAATGGGGTGTCTACAGTTGCCCCTCTTTGACGGAACTCGAAAGTCATAACAATGACGGGAGTGAATGTCAAAGCCCAGAGACGACCCATTTTTGACAAGGCCGAAGACTCAGACAAACATACAAGACAAATAAGATATGCGCCCGGAGGCAGGGGCAAGATGCAAGACAATGCACGAAGCCGAGCATAACTTATGATCATGCAAAGAAAGCTGTAATGAAGCAAACATGCGACAGTTTTAAGCTAGCATACCAAACTACACTACAATGCAGAAAGGGTGTAAGAGAATTATGGAATTCTCAATACGTCTCACTCGGGAGATACAATACCTGTGCGGCTCGTCCGGTTGCACCAGCTTCAAATGAACCGTACATACAATATCGTGCCTGCAAAGAAAACAAACTTAACAGGTACAATATGGTTAGCAACATGCATGACAATGCAAATGCGGCGTACTCGAAATGCGTGACAGCGCAAAGCAAGTGGGGAGCATAACAATGCTGTGGAAATACAAACATGTAAGTGGAGCATGCGGTCTACGCCGGCAAAAAAATTGATCATGATCATGCGGTCTACGCAGGTGATGAAGTTTAACAAATATGCGGTCTACGCAGTTGAAACATGCGGTCTACGCAGGTATTAGAATTAACAAGTATGCGGTCTACGCAAGCAAAACATGCGGTCTACGCAGGTAATGGAATTAAAAACGCGGTCTACGCAGGTAAAACATGCGGTCTACGCAGGTATTAGAATTAAACATGCGGTCTACGCAATCAAAGCATGCGGTCTACGCAAGTAAGTAAATTCAAACATGCGGTCTACGCAATCAAGACATGCGGTCTATGCAAGTAATGAAATTTTAAACATGCGGTCTACGCAGGTATTGAATTTTAAACATGCGGTCTACGCAATCAAAACATGCGGTCTACGCAAGTAATGGAATTAAGCATGCGGTCTACGCAATCAAAACATGCGGTCTACGCAGGTAATGGAATTTAAACATGCGGTCTACGCAATCAAAACATGCGGTCTACGCAAGTAATGGGATTTGAATAAGCATGCGGTCTACGCAATCAAAACATGCGGTCTACGCAGGTAATGAAAATAACATGCGGTCTACGCAATCAAAACATGCGGTCTACGCAGGTAATGGAATTTAAACATGCGGTCTACGCAAGTAATGGAATTAACATGCGGTCTACGCAAGTAAAGAAATTGAGATGCGGTCTACGCAAATAAAGAATTAACATGCGGTCTACGCAAGTAAAGAATTGAGATGCGGTCTACGCAAATAAAGAATTAACATGCGGTCTACGCAGGTAAAGAATTGAGATGCGGTCTACGCAAATAAAGAATTAACATGCAGTCTACGCAGGTAAAGAATTGAGATGCGGTCTACGCAAATAAAGAATTAACATGCGGTCTACGTAGGTAAAGAATTGAGATGCGGTCTACGCAAATAAAGAATTAACATGCGGTCTACGCAAATAATGGAATGATTACAAACATGCGGTCTACGCAGGTAATGTAATTAACATGCGGTCTACGCAAGTAAAGAAATTGAGATGCGGTCTACGCAAATAAAGAATTAACATGCGGTCTACGCAGGTAATGTAATTAACATGCATGACAATGCAAAATGCGATGAGATGCGCAAAACAACGCGACGGAATGCAATGCACAAAACAGTGCGACGATTTGAAATGCACAAAACAGTGCAATGCGCAGAACAGCGCGAGGTTTGAAATGCACAAAACAGTGCGACGGTTTGAAATGCACAAAACAGTGCGATGGTTTGAAATGCACAAAACAGTGCGACGGTTTGAAATGCACAAAACAGTGCGATGGTTTGAAATGCACAAAACAGTGCGACGGTTTGAAATGCACAAAACAGTGAGATGCGCAAAACAGTGCGAACAATTTTGAAATGCACAAAACAGTGCAATGCGCAGAACAGCGCGAACAATTTTGAAATGCACAAGACAGTGCGATGACCAGTGTGACACGCACGCCACACGGAATGTAAACGGGCTTAAATGCGCAACCACGCACGTATTCCGGAATGCATGACAATGCATGGAATGGAAATGCAATGATGATGCATGAGAAATGTGCACGACAATGCAAAGGGGTGCGTGTTGCAACGCATGTAACACGTGCATAACAATGCAAATGTGTGACGCATGACAGCGCGATGTAATGCATCGAAGTAGTGTGATGAACTTGTGCAACACACATGGGGTAACTTTTGGATTCAAAAGGATACAAAAAGGATACACCTTGCATGAATTCGAGTGCCACGCACTGGAGACACGGCCCGCGGTCAGAACGGAGGCCGGTTGAACGTCGGAGATGCACTTTCTTGCACTTTCTTGAGCTATGAAGACCACGAACTTCTCATATGGCCTAAACAAGGCTGTGGGAACCCCACCGGCCGAAAGATGAGGCCACCGGCTGGCCATCGGCACAAAAACAATTCCATCGGCACAAAAAAGTGCCGGCCGGCACAAAACATTGCCGACCGGCAAACAGTTGCTGATGCGGGGTAGTTTTGACTTTTCACCTTGGGTGTTATAAAATAGGGCTTCAAGCCCTATTTTCTCATTTCCTCCATGCCGAAAACTCTTGCCCTCTCTCTCTAGAGCTTTTTCCTTTCCCCGTTTCTCCGTTTCTTCGCGTTCTACGCCCGTTTCGTCGTCGGATTCGCGTTTCTCTTCGCGTTTCGGACGTTTTCGACCGATCACATTCTCGTTTCGGTGCCTCGTTTGGCGTTCTCGCCTTTTCGGGGTTTGTTCCCCTCACTTTCCTCTTCATTTCCGTGTCCTTTCACATTCCGGCCTTCCTGGCCATTTCCGACCTTCTCGGGAGTTGACTTTCCGGTTGACTCCTCGTATTCCGACTCGGTTTTCCTTTTCCGGGCCATTTTCACACCATTCTCTACATCGCGGACGACATTCCGCATGGCGGGACTCCCCCGGACCACGAGATGGATCCCGGGGTCGAGCTCTTACCACTGAGCGAGCGCCCGTTCGACTCGGCGACCTACCGGCCGGCGATCCACGTTCTGCCCCCAGACGGCCTGCGTCAGTTCCGGAGCTTTGAGAGATACGCGGCGCCTGAGCTACTGCTGCGTGAGCCTACCTCCCACCTTTCATTCGGCACTTCCGAGGTAACTTTCTTCTTTCTGCTTTACTTTCCGCAATGTAGGATACAAAACTGCCATAGTTAGTTGTACTCTTTAACTGCTGAAATCTGATATGCCGTAGACCGTAGTTGACTGTAAACATACATACAACTGATATCTGCTTGAGAGTGACACATGCACACACACTGTACTAGCCCTGAATCACCCAAACACACGGCACACACTGTATTTCACTGCATACACTGGCATCCAGTATTTATCTGAATCTGTTAGATTTGCACACACGCTACATCTGTTCTGAAACACCTAAACAAGCTGACACAGCACACGTATTTTACTGTAAGCACACCGGCACCCGGTATTTGCCTGAATTTGACAAACTTGCATACATGCCATATCTGTCTTTTCAAAACTGCATTTTGAATGTTGTCTTGCAATTGTCATTTTCTGTTTGCAGGAGGGTTCCCATACCATTCGCGGGTATGGGAATACTGGTGCACGGGAGTGGTATGATGAGCTCCCTGATGCGGTCCAGCGCATCGTGGACCGGGCGGGCTTCGGCACCTTCTGCCGAGGGCTCTCCAGGTTGTCCACATGCAGACCTCTTCTTGCTGCTTTGGCAGAGAGGTGGTGGGACACCACCGATTCTTTCCACTTCTCTGCTGCAGGGGACATGACGATGACCCCTTATGACTTCTCGATGCTCACAGGCATCGGGGTAGGGGGGGATCCGATCCCTTTCGACACCGACATGGATGAGTGGACCACCGCTCAGGTCCATCTACTGGGGGAGGCCCCACCACTAGCTCGTCCAGGCTTCGTGCGGTACTCCTGGTTCGAGACACAGTTTAGGGTTCAGCCCGTTTTGGAGGAGGTGCAAATGACCCCAGAGGACGAGGAGAGGTATGCTCGCGGCTTCCTCATGTTCCTGTTCGGGACTACCATCTTCGCCGACCGGGCGAACACCGTGCCTCTCTGCCTTCTCAGCGCACTGGTGGACGTCCGGGATATTCTGCACTATGACTGGGGCGGCACTGCTCTGGCCACCCTGTACGGATACATGAGCTCGGCTTCTCGTGGCAGCGGCCAGCTGCTTGGAGGTTACTGGCGGGCTTGGGAGGTACATTTCTTCTCCACTTTTTCATTCCTGTCTCGTACTTTCTGTACTCAGTACACTGCACAACACACGGCTCTGCGCTTTCTGCTTTATTCTGTATATTCTGCTTTTTCTGATAGTCATACTGACATCTGTTTTGCAGTTGTGGGTTTACGCCTACTTCCCTAGGCTTGCACCCGTACCAGTCGCGGAGCCTCCTCCGGCTGTCCCATTCTCGAGTCGCTTTGACGGGAGATGCACCCGGCGACCACGGGAGACGTTCGGCTTCTTCCGCCGATATTTTGACACCATCACCCCGGCCGAGGTATGTTTTATTCTCAGTTTATTTAGCTTCGCTTTCCCACTGCATATTTCAATAACAGTAGATAACAAACTGTCTGTCATTTTCAGATCACATGGCGGCCATGGGCTTCCTTGCCGTAGGCGATGCGGGGTCGGTTCCCTGGTGCTGAGGAGACCTCGCGTTTCCAGATTCTGCTTGAGGGCCCAGTCTGTCGGGCTTGGTACCTGGGGGAGCGTTTTCTACGCCAGACCCGCGGGTTACCTGAGCAGATAGTCCCGGCTCACCCTCCTGCAGAGATGAGGGAGACCGAGGGGCTGACCACTGAGCAGCTGGATGATTACTCCATCGGCTGGGAGGAGGTCGGCTTCCGAGGTACCGGCGACTATCAGGAGTACGTGCAGACGTACCTGATGCGTCCCTTGAGCGGCCGTCGAGCAGAGGGGGCCAGGCCTGTAGCATCGGCGGCTGGGGCCGGAGCGGGAGCAGAGGCTGGATCTTCGAGGAGGGCCCGGGTCCGTGGTAGGGGCGGAGTGCGGGGAGGACGAGGAGCTGGCTGGCCTGCCCTGCCTGCTGTACTGACTTTCCAGGGACAGGGTGGGTCGACCTATCAGATCCCCTTCGCCCCTCCACCGGCTGGTCACGAGTTCATTGACGTCCCCGACCTACCTCCGGTATGTATTACTGCATTTCTATACAGTCATTTCATTTCAGTTTGATATTCCACAGAATATTGATGCATCTGATACTTTTGCAGGCTTCTTCTGAGTACACCCGTCAGTCGTTGGCGATGAATGCCTCGATGATGGGGATGCTCCAGCGGACTTTTGACCTCCTAGCCGTCTACAGCATACCGGTATGTCCTTCTGACACTGGCCTCAAACCATTCATACACTGATTCGCATAATCTGATGCACGGCACAACACGTGATACACTGATCTCACAGCATCTGACACACTGCATATACTGCATTCTGCACTGTACTCTATACTGATAAATTGCTCACGGCATTCTTACACTGTACTCATACTCTGCATTCTGCACTGATAAACTGCTCACGGCATTCATACACTGTACTTACACACTGCATTCTGCACTGATAAACTGCTCACGGCATTCATACACTGTACTCACACACTGCATTCTGCACTGATAAACTGCTCATGGCATTCATACACTGTACTCACACACTGCATTCTGCACTGATAAACTGTCTATAGTATACTGATGCATTTCACTTTTGTGTACTTTTTCCAGCCTCCTTTCCAGATTCCCATGGCGGGAGGTGCGCCAGCGAGACCTTCTGTCCCTGCTCGGGGGAGAGATGAGGAGGGCAGGATATTTCCCCGTACCAGGGGAGGGCGTACTCATGTCGGGAGTAGCTCGCGAGCTCCAGTCCCAGACGATGACGACGACGAGGAGTCAGAGGCGGAGGCAGGGTCATCGGAGGAGGAGACCGGAGACGGTTCTAGCTCGGGCTCTGATGACGACGCTGATGATGCTCCTGGACCCTCGTCCAGGAAGAGGACTAGGACGGACTGACGGCCCTTGGAGTGCTTGACACAGATGCAGATTTTTGCTATCTTTTCTTTCTTTCTCGTACTTTTCTTTTTGGTTGGTAGATAGATTACCTTGTACTGCCGCAGGCAGATTTTGTTTCCAAAACTTGTACATTTGAAAAGATAATGAAATGAAACGGACTTTTTATCTGAAAAAGTGTTTACATTTACACATTTCATGCATTGCATCGCATCTCATCATGTTACACCTCAATGTAAATGGAATTGATTGGTTGTCTGAAAATTAAACACTTGCACTGTAATAACCAGATAACTTAAACAGCCGACGGCGAAATAACCCAAGCAACCCACTGCCTGATTCTGGACACACAGCCCTTACTCTGTTGGGGATTGATCTGCATTCAGCCCATAACACAACATTCGATTCATTCTGCACACGACAATTCTCAAACAAACAGCCCAATCTGACAAGACAGAGCTCAAAGATGGAACTGGTTGGAGTCGAAACAAGTTCAAATGTAGAGAATGGCACAGCATTCTGAGCATAAATGATTTTCGAAATTGAATGAGGGTTTTTCAAACCGGGATATCGAGCCTACAACTGAACACAGCGAGGAGGACTCAAACAAAGAGGTACACGACCTAAACACAACGAGACACGCTCGGGAGAGACTCAAAACAAAAGACGAGACTGTCAAATGAAAGAGGCACGACACACAGACGCGTAAACGAAGATGGGAGACCTCGGACCGCGAGGAGCCAGTTCAATCTGGGTATTGTTTCCCACCCTTTCTGATTTGTGATTCTCACATCACTCAACTCTCAAGCTCGGATTTTCTCTCGAAACCCTTTTCCTCACTTTTCTCTCAACTTACACCTCTCTATTCTTCATTCTCTCATTTTCCATCCCTCCCCGGGGTGATTGATGGATAAATAGAAAGGTGTGGGTTCATGCTCAACACCGTTAGCTCACGGCTATTTCTTCTGGCGGGTAGAGCGCCCTCCTGGCAAGTACGTCGATGACGGGGGAAAGACAGAATGCCTGGCTCAACTGTGCCCCTAGTTCATCATTTTAACCATTCTTTGTTTTTGCTTTCTACTAAAACAGTTTTGATCAAAATGAGAGTCGGATTAACGTACTCGTTCGATTTTTGATTTGAAAAGTGTGCAAGTCAGGCTGCAAGCACTGAAAATTTTCCTTTTTTGGGTCCAAGACAATGGTCCGGTTTTGGAAAATGGAATAGTTTTCGAGAAGATAGTCAACTTCAGTAAAAATTTTCAAAAACTATTTTTCAAACAGCTGATGCTCAACAAGCATGGAACTTACTCTTCGAGATGCGCAACCTCGGATCGGAGGCAATGGAAAATTGCCCCTGGTTTGAAGGGGGGTGGGAGGCAACGGAAAGTTGCCCCTAGTTTGAATGGCGGCTCACGGCGGCTCGTGGCAACGGAAAGTTGCCCCTTGTTTGGATGGTGCCGCAGCAGTCCGCAGACAGTCTTCATTGGCGGTGGTCGAGCTCTCAGACACTGAGGTGACGAAGACGGTCACAACGAATATATGGACACAGTCACCTTGAAGGGTGTTGGCCACTGGACTTTGAGGTGAAATCGAAACCATTGCATGGACTGAGATGCTATGAAAGCGTTGGGGGCTGGACTTCATGATGAAGTTGCCTACGTATCCCAAACATGGGAATCAAGCCTTACGTAGTTCCGGTTAAGGTCCACTCGGGTATTTTAACCTTCACTTTGTTTGGCTCTCATTTTTGCCAAGGCGCCCAATGCGGGTTTTCGACCTTGCGAGCTTCTTTTCATTTTCTATTTCCTCTCTTTTTTTTGCATTTTTTCTTTTTCTTTTCTTTTTTTTTCTTTTCATCATTTTTTTCTTTTCTTCTTTTTTGTCTTTTTTGTATTTTTCTCTTGCTCTAACTTTTGCCTGGGTCGCCCTTCCGGGTTTTCGGCCCAGCGAGCCTCTCAAAGGGTAAAAGTGTAGCAAGTCCATGCCAAATGGTTTTTTGGAATTGAAGCCTCTCTGTGTCTAGGAGAACGGCTGTTGCACTGATTTGCAGAAGAATCCATCAAGGTTGCTCCACGAGCTTCTTCCGGCGAGATCTACTCCTTCTGATTCGGCTTTTGGTGCCTCTTGCTCGAGGGCTACTTCAAAACTGGCCACACGGGCCTTTCATGGCGTTTGTCCGTTGAACTTTCTGAACGGGTTCAAAGTCGGAAAACAAATAGGTTGAATCTTGAGGCTGAGAGCGATCCTAGGCTGCACAATCTCAAGAGTGATTCCACACAGGTCTTCGCAGGGCCGTGTAAAACATTTGTTTTTGAAAGTTTTTAAGAAAGCGACGAATCGCTCGCGCCGAAGATAGTGTGGAACCAATCTGGATCAGGCCAGGGTTCTTCTCAGTACTCACGCCGACAAGCATGATTTTATTCATAAAAAGGCTTAGCACGCCTCTCTTTCTCTCAAAATGATCAAAATTTTGCAAAACCCGAGGAATTCCTTCCTCTTCGTTTTTATCACCGCAGTGTTCAAAAGATTTGTTTTTTGAAAATCTTAGGTTAATGCAATGAGTTTGGCGCGCAGGAGAGCAGGCGAGATGTACTGTCAGCCCAATCAAATTCTCTGGCACTTATGCTGAAAGTAAGCATGAAGTTGAGATAGCAACAGCTATTTCAATCGGCTTTGTCGGTGCAACTGGCCCCTCGGCAGAAACAGACTCAAAACAAAAACAAATAATAATTACAAAACAAAATGGTGTTCGGGACAACAACCCCAGAATCACCAGGTATTATATACAACGGGGACTGACTCGATACAACAAGACAAACCCTTAAGCAGACAAAGAGACAGACTCAAAATAAAAGACTGACTCGATATCCAAGTCAGGATTTACAAAAACTCGGTTTCACCGATGCTCAAAAATGCGTGCCAGACGCTTCACCCAAAAATATATCAAATGTTGCCCGCAGGCGGTTCACTTCACATACTCGCAGTATCTGAGCCCTCGAAATCCAGCAACTGAGTGGTGACGGGCTTGCCTGAGGTAGGTGGTAGGATAACCTTGTTATCAATCAGATCCTGCACTTCATGACGAAGGCGGGAACATCCATCGGTACTGTGACCGGACAGTTGATGGTACGCGCAGTACAAGGTAGCATCATGAGTGGCGGGGAGATTCTTCGGGAGTGGCCGGGGCTCCAAAGGCTTAAGATGCCCATTTTTCGCCAATATTAGCAATGCCCTAGACAAAGGCATGTGGAGATCGTGAAAGACCCTGCGCCCTCGGGGCAGGTACTTTGCGGTTTGAGGATTCTTGCCAGATGCGCTGGCGAAAGGATCAGCTGGCGCTGCCTTGGCCTTTTGAACCTTCCCCGGTGCAGGGTTGGGAACTACAGGAACTGTCTGGGCATGACGGGGCCCATCCCGATTTTCTGCCTGGCTTGAACTGCCTTTGATCGGAGTGGGGAAAGCATCATCCACAGCTTTGGTCACTATTGCAGACGTTTGTTGCTTGTTCATCCCTCTGGCCTTCAGAGCCTCGACTGCCCACAGCAGTTGTTCAATAGGGTCGGCGTCTATCTTTGCCTTGTCCTTTCCCCTGGCCTCAGCCTGATCAAGGGTCGGGGTTGGTGCTGGCATGTCGTGGCTATAGCCAGAAGCCACCTCTGGCTGGCTAAGCTCTATCACAATCCGCCCCAGTAGCGGGGGCTCCTGTGGTACAAAATTCCCGGCATACGGCACCGCTGGAGGTGAAGTCGACATTCCATAGGCGAGGTCTGCCACAGACCTTTGGAGATCGCCTATCATCCCCATTAATTCGAAGGTGGTGGGCTCACGAGCCTGGTATAACTGGGGAGCCCAAACCGGGTGCACAACGGGCGACCTGGGTGGGTATGACATACTGATGTTGGCCTCACTCTGCGGAGCGGTTCCCTGCTCCAATGCAGCCGTCATAACCACAATTTCTTCTGAACTTTGTGTCGCCATAAATCTTGCCTCAGCAAAGGGGAGACACTGGCTGTTCTGTATCAACTCTGCAACTCTCTGAACTGAAAGAAAAACAGACAGCATTTCAGCCCAAACTGATCAAACACGGGTGTAGCCAAACAACTGTACCCTATTGCCGATCACTGTTCCCAGATTTCTGTTCCCAAAATACTGAATCTGATACCCGCGGATAACTGATTCCTGATAACTGATTCTCAATAGTATTGATTCTGGCGCCTTCGGGCCCGATACTCAAACTCGCAAACTGGTATATGCGTTCCTGTAGAGATACACTCTAAAAGCACATAGCAAGTAAGTGAGAACCAAAACACCCCTATGTTGGGGTAGGGTTTCCCTGTCCTATTTTGTCAGGAGCTAGGGTTTCACTACGCACACAGTGGTTTTCAAACAACCTAATATCGGGTAAGCAACCTGTCCTAGTTTGGAATGGTCATTACGGATCCAAATATGCACTAGGTCGAATGGTCAAAAAGGGTGCCCCGGTAAAAACCGGGGTTTGTGTTCCCATACTGTCAGAGCCCATAGCCGGTCAGCCTTATGGACATGCCTTGACAAGACAAGCCTCCGGCAAACCGTTTGGGAATGGCAGATGGCAAACACTGTGTTCCTAGGCGCACCAATGCACATGCAATGCAAAGAAACACATAAATGAAGTCAAAACAGGATATCACGAGTTCGAGTCAAACTCTCTAAAAATCCCCAGCAGAGTCGCCAGAAACTGTAGACGTCCCCGAACGCCCCGGGAGGATGAGTCCCGTTCTGTTCATTTGGGGTTACTACAGTTCGGACTCGACTTGTGTCACGGTTCTTAATCTGAACCAAAGAGTCCAAATCTGGCAAATCGTTTTGAGAAATAGATTTTTGAAAAAGTAGTGCCAAACATGGACTGCTTTGCCAGATACAAAGTCGCCACCTAAATATTTTAAAATGGGGGAATTTAGGAAACCCCGACTCGGTGCCGAAGGCCACATGTCCGTCATCACCGGAGTTGTCTCGGCTCGGGAGCTTGGGTACGATCGGGGAAGGTCAGCTATGAGCACCCCCTTTCGCCCGGTCCGAAGACCGGCCTCTACTAACCGTGATATCCGTTTTTGAAAACTTTACGTGTTCTAAAACCAATTATTAGCCTAGAATTACTATGTTATGCGCACAGCAAACAAGTATAGACTAGATTGCCTAATTTGGAAATAAACATTGCATATCCGTTCGGTTTGAAAATGCTTTGAAATTTGCTACTCGCAAGTAGGCTAAAAGACGGATTTCAACGAGTTTTTCCAACTCAAACAATCCAACCTTCACCCACAGGCATTCGAAACAGTTTAACACATAAGCATCTACCCACATGTTAAGCATGCTGTCATGGCAATACTCACACTCATGTGATATGCTAAAGCGGAAATACTTACATAGTACTCCGTGCTAAAACAAAGAACTTGTTAGCAAACATGCATGATCCAAGTCCATGTTAAGTGCCTAATGCGTCGCATACAAAATGTTGCTAAGATAGGCTCGGCTAATCCTAGACATGTCATGTGAAAATGCACAATTATCACATATTCAATTTTTGATTTGAAGTACGAATGCAATTAGCGTGATGTACCGAGCCTAATGCATGTAATACAAATGCATGGATGCACACATGCATAGCATAGGGTATGCTAAAATAAATGTGCCCTAATCTACCATCATAAGCAGGTAAATAAAAGGGAGGAAAGAAGTGGGGTTGGGAGACATACACACCACCCACACACACTTATTACAGATTTACCCTCACTCGGAGGGACCGAATAAATATTACAAATTAATTAACTACGCAAGCTAATTAATATTACAAATTAACTAATTTAATTAACAAATTAAATAAATTAATTAAAGCAGGAAAATGCCTCGGGAAGCGTGCCACCATGCATGGGCTGCCTCTGTTTTCCTTCCTTTCCTTCTCTGGAGGCTGTCAAAGCCTCAGGACTGATCCCTTGGACAGAGAGGATCACCACCGGCTGATTGAAATTGCCACCGGCAGTGTGGTATGGCCATCGGCACAAAATTGAATCTGTCGGCAGAGAAAATGGTGCCGGTCGGCACATTACACTGCCGGTCGGCAGAGTATTCCTGCAGAACCTGCAACTCACAGCAACAGAGGGCAAAACAAAGCATGGCAACACAATTCAAGGCATGTATGCACCAACCGTGTCCCTTATCATTGTGATGACTCAAAGGGACATGTGCCTCGGTTCTCGGACCACCAATCACGCATTTCCATGCATGATGGCCCAAAGAACCAAGTATGAAACTTTGATTTCAAATGTATGCAAACCAATCAAACAAAACTCCCAATCCCTATCACCCAAGTCAAGGGACAAGGAATGCATGTAAGATGCAATGCAACCTAGGCATACAAGCTAGGAATGCAACATGGCATGGCAATGAACTTGTGCAATTATGCAAGCATGCATGTGGTAATGCAAATGGATGGCAAGATGGACTTATACATGAATTAGGCAGCTCTAATAAGGCCTAAAACAGTGGCCATGGTGTCCAAAAGTAGAGGCTAAACACACATGCACACATACACATGTTAAGGCCAACACTTAAGCACAAAACAAACAACATTCAAGCACACTTAAAAGGAGGAATCATGGACTAATTAGCATGCAACATAAGTATTGAAATCATGTTAGGATGGTGCCAAACCAAGCAACAAAATCAAGCCAAAACATGCAACAAATAGTCCAAGTGTTCAAGGCAAACCAATGGGGGATTGAACCACACTTAGCAAGACCAAACATGGCATGCATTAAACAACTAAAAACAGATTTTTAGCATGTTAAAACAAGGCCAAAGGACTCCTTAGATGGCATCTAAGTGGCTCAAATACAAAGGCATACACAATAGCCAAAACATGGGGCATGCAACACATGCTTCCAAAGCATTAAAGAGGCATGCAAGGCAATCAAACAAGCATGGAAATGGGACTGAAATGGCATGTAGAATGATCCCAAATCACCAAAACAATGCAAAGATGGCATGCTACACATGCACATACTCAAGGCCAACAAGCCCAAATACAAAGGAGCTGTATAATGCATGCAAAGATCAACCCAAACGATTATGGACAGAGCTAAAACATGGCAAAATAAGCACAAAATCTTCACAAATGTAAGCCTAAAACATGCTCCAACAAAGGCTAACAACCTAAGGCACATTAAGGCATAAACAAGGCATTACATGGCAACTATGCTAAACATACATGGAGTTCCAAAACCAACTTGAAATCATGTTATATTATGGACATATAAGCATGAAAAACAAACCAAACATGCTCAACACACACTCAAGCATAGGCTTCCTTAAGAGGCCAAAATATGCCCTTTTCAAGGACAACAAGGAGAGGGGGTGGCCCTCTCCTTCTTGGGACTTCAAAGCATCATCTTCACCACTGAAATCCCTCAAGATTTCAGTGGTGAAGAGACCTCAACACCAAAATCCCGGAGCTAGCACAAAATGGCTCAAAATGAGGCCTTTTGAGGCCTAAGGGTGGTCAACAACCCTCAAACAACAAAACACTCTTAATAAACAATAAAGAGGGCCCAAAAACAGAACTTTTTTATGTTATACGATAATCACAAAAACAGCTCTAAGACTAGTAGAAAATCAATGCAAAAATGGGGAATAAAGGTGTAAGTTTCTTACCCTTGTAGTCCTCTTCAACAATGGTGCTCCAATGGCTTCCTTGAGCTTGAATCCAGCACCAAAACTTCAAAACACACCGTTTAGAACCTCAGCTCCAAGAGGAAGGTGAAACACTAGGTGTTTGTGTGCAATAGTAAGGCACAAAACACCTAGTGTACAAATAAGAGGAAAAGAGAGATAGAGAGTGTATATCTAACCCTAACCCTAGAAAAACCAGAGCTCTCCTCTGTCTTTTTTTCTCTCTCAAAAAATGTCTAAAAGCTTTTTATATGCCTTAGAGAGAGCTTCTCTCTATATGCCTCTTGTAAAGCTTACAAGACAAGCTTTGCAAGAGGGAGATCCCTCCATACACGTGTATGGAGGGGAGCAAAAGCAATACAGCTGTCTAAAAATATCTGCAAAAGCAGATGAACAGCAATCGGCCGGCCAAAAATGCCATCTTGGCCAAAAAGAGTGCCGGTCGGCAACAAATAGTGCTGACCGGCAACAAATAGTGCCGGCCGGCAAACTATATTGCCGGTGGCAACAAAAACCAGCCGGTGGCATCTAGCCACTGCCGGTGGTGGGTAGGGATGGTCTACAAGCCCTACCCTGCCTCTCAAGGGCAAGATGCAAGTGTTTGGTGCAAAACCAGACACTAAACGGTCGAGTTCGAGGATCCTGAGGGAAGGCGCGCGAGCCGAGACCTCCGGGAACTCCAAACGAACACAAACATGGATAATCACCGAGTGTTCAAACGGTGACGTCCAAGTCTTGAGGACGGTCAAAAATGGGGTGTCTACAACCACTCTTAAAGTTTTTTGGCTCTAATACCATGTTATGAGAGTACAAATAGAAGTGAAAAAAAAAAAACTCTTGTATTCAATATATATTATGAATGAATAGGTACACACTTCTTTATATATGAGAGAAGATAAGTATATATAGAGAATATACTCTATAACAGATATATACAAATATATTATTAAATATATAAAAATATATTTAACATATATAATGTTCTTATTAGGGAGCTATACTATGCATAGCACTGTCGGGTGTGCTAAAATTCTTTTTTGTTTGTAATTGATGCTAGAGCATTGGCACAAATGTGCTAAAATTTGTTAATTTGATTTTAGTTGATAGCAAAGTACTCACTGAGTATGCTTTTTTATTTATTTTATTTTAATTTATAGTATAGCACTGGTGGGTGTGCTTATTTATTTGTCTTTTCTTTTAATTGCTAGTAGAACATAGGCTGGTGTGATTGTATTATTACAAGGATACTTCAATAAATTGCAGAGTACTGACGAGTGTGAGGTAGCATGATATTTATCTAAAGAACAATATAGATAAAGAAATTGCGGGATTTTGCATAGCCAAGAAACCCTCTCCTCCCATTTCATTGCCTTTCTAAATTGTTGGTCCTAGCCCTTGCAAATTCCTCCATTCTTGGTCCATTATTGAAGGATAAAATCTTTCATACACCTAGCTTAAACACTTAAACCTCTGTTATCAAAATCTTACGATTCACGATTTGATTCACAATTTTTGCAAAGTCGATATGTATCTATGGGTGAATCTATTTTGGAAGTGAATCTCTAGTGAATCGCACGATTTACAATTGATTCACAATTCAATTCACTTTTTACGATTCATGCAATTTTTTAAATTATTGTGTTCGATATATTTTTGACTCTTTTTTTATACATCTTTTTAGTGAAAATGATATAATACAACTTCTAATAGCGTTTAATATTAAAATGACCAGCATATATATATGATTTGTTGTTATTTTAGTGATCATGGAATTTTTAATAAGATCCAATCAAATTCAATTAGACCTAACATATTTTTAACCTTTCTTCTCATTTTTTTTCCCTTTAAAAAATCATAATATATCTTCTAAAGATGTTTGAGATTAAAGTTATACTATGAATTATCTATTACTATTTTATTAAATTGAATATTACATGTGTGAGGTCAATTATACCTTTTAAAATGTTTTCGACTTTAAAATAAAAGATTCTAAATAATTCTTTCTTATTATTTGTTCACTGTTACTTAGAAAAGTATGTATACTTATTATCCAAATATCAATATCGTTGTTAATTATTATTACTTTGAAAATTGAAAGTTTGTCTATTTGGTTATTTTCTTTATCAAGAATTTTTGATAAGAAATATCTAAAAAACAAAAAAGGTAAGATGGTGATCTTACGTAGGAACCTTTATTAACTTCTTACCTATTAAACTACGTGATTATCATTCAAAATAATATTCTCATTGATTTAAGTCTAAATATTTCATATTCATAAGATATACTTAATATCTCAATGTGTAGATATATGTTTTTAAGTAATTTATAAAAAGTGACCGAATTCTTACGATTCATGATTCAGTACGAAGCCATTTTGATTCACGATACGAATCCCGATTTAACAACTATGAGTAATATTAACATTTGGGTAATTTAAATGCTTAATAATTGAATATTAATTACACGAAAGGGGTGTTTTGGGATTGTCATCAGTAGGGGTGTTCGCGGTTTGGTTGCGGTCTCGGAACCTCCAATCCACCATCCGTCCAAAACTACGCCGATTGGAGCCGTTCGCCGGATTAGTAGATGTGGCTTGAGCGGATTGGCGGATTAACAGATGGATGCAAATCGGTTTGGCAATTTACATTTTTACAGATTTTCAACATAATAAAACTCGTTTGACATAAAAGTTTTTTTTTTTTAGATAACAATCCAATCTATCTTCCACAAACATGGATATCAATCCAATCTGTCTACAAACATGGATAATTTTTTATTTATTTATTTATTTATTTTTTGATAAATTGTCTACAAACATGGATAATAATCCAACAAACATCTATATCATCACTCAAATGACAAATGCCTAACTATATTTTAAAATTTTCTCAGCAAATGCCTAACTATTCTCAACATTTCAAGGCTTCAATCCTCAAATGACCAAAGGAATAATAATTAAAATTTCCATATCATGTACATATTTTACTTTCCATATCAGCATGTCCAAAGAATCCTTATCTTTACTAGCAATTGAACCAAGTCTACTTGACTCAATTCTTAGCTCAGAACTTTACCTATTACTATGTCATGTGAAATTTCTCAAATCTTTAAATGTTGAAATAAACTGCAATCTTCAAATCAACAAATCAAAAGGAAAAGTATTTCTCAAGCATTCAACTTTAGCCAATAGAGACATGAGCACGCATATTAAACACATAAGAAACTGAACCAATTGGAATTCAAAAATGAAACTTGTAATAGAAAAGACATGAAAAAGAAATCTGATTGAGTTCAGCACCTAGATGCCCAATCAAAAAAAAAAAAAATATTAAACAAAACAATTCCACTATTATCAATACAAATATCAAACCTAGTAGAATGTACTTGCGGTTCTGGAATTAATTCCTTGAGCTGATAATAAAGGTCCTACATGGTATGAAATAATTAGATAAGAAAGACCAAAGAACAATAGAATTGTGAATTTTACGTAGAATCAAAAGTTATTAACATCAATCCCTGCCAAGCATGCTTAGTGCAAAATTCTTAAAAATATGATATGCTAGTATTTTTTTTTCCTCTTATTTTTCACTAAGCTTCTCTAGTTTTCTAGAATCTCTAAAACTAAAAAGAAGATAGACACATTCTAGACAAAAGGCATGTTAATTCAAAAAACATAAACTGGCAAAATGCACAATAGTGATTTTTACGTTTATCTGTAACATAAACATCAAATATTTTGTTAATTTTTTATGAAAGATACAGGGGTGTGGAGGTTTACAAAATTAGAAGAAATATAACTGACTTGTGTCAAAAGTTATAGAACTGATTTATTCTTGTAGTACCTCACATAGAGAATGATAAAGTATCATTGTAGAAAACCATAACCACAAGCAAATTTCTATGAAATCTAAATCTATACCTCACTTGAAGGATCCATAACCACAATCAAATATCTCTGAAATCTAAACCTATACACCACACACCTACATATATACAAATATATATATAGAGAGAGAGGGTGGGAGAGAGAGAGAGAGAGAATGTGCCTGTGAGAAGGATGAGAGTGATGTAGAGATGCATCAAAGAGAAAAGAGGAGAAGAACCATCAAAGAGAAGAAAATGAGAAAAGAAGAGAAGATAAGAAAATGTTGGAACAATCTTTTGTGTAAGAGAAAAAAATGTCAAACAAATCAAACAAACAAAAATATTACAGATAAATGGCATCTATCTCCTAGAATTTATTTACCGAAACAAATAAGTACAAAAATGATCAAGTCGAGTGTGTGACACTATGTTCTTAAGATAGATTACCCCGCTCTAGTGCTTACAAATAAATGGCATCTATCTCCCAAGATACAATCATCTTACATAGATTGTAGTAGCACTACAAACAATTTGTACGGCGAACTAGAACCTATATTCTATACTCTCAGAATTTTTGTCTAAAACCTAGTATGAAGAACAATGCAAACAGAGAGCAAAATAGGAACATAATTTATTTTTACGGATATTAAATATACTGGAATGATTCTATATTTATAGGCAAATTGGTGACCCTTTGGAAAGGTTGAATAGATAGGTTCCAAACTGAACAGGTATGGTTTTAAACTGAACAGGTCTGGGAAAGAAATTGAACCTGTTCGGTGCAAACTATTAAAATAGTTTGAACAATCTGTTTGAACCTGTTGGAAATTGGACTAGAGAAGGCACTGTTTGGACAAAAAATTGAATTCAAATTTGGCGCAAATTTTAAATTAATTTTGTTCAAAAATTTGAATAATTTTCCTATAATAATTTGAAAAAATTCAAATAAATTTTGTCTAAAAAATTTATGTTAGGACCCACAACCTATAACCCACACCCGGCCCAGCCGGACGAATGGCGGCAGCAGCGCGCGCGCGTGTGTGGTGGTTTGAGTCAAAACCTACTTTGTCTATAACTCCTCCCTTCTACAAACTTGGGGTGCCCCTTGGGGCCCAATCCAAGTTTGTTCACCTAGAGCTTATAAACACATACAAGCTCTCTTAAAGTTTTAATGTGGGACAACCATTTTAAGATAACCCACATTTGACTCTTTAACTTTCCATTCCAACAAACCCGAAAACGACATCAAGTTCCTATTCACTCATAAATGGTTTTAATGAACTGTTTGCACCGTGTGACTTGCTATGCGACAAGGAACACGTCACTTCTTTCGACCCACCCCAAAAGACATGTAGGCCCCACTCAAATTTGGGCTCAAAGTTGGCTTAAAATAAGTCTATAAAAACCATAATTTCCAACAATCCCTACATGAATGGAATTTGACGGTGAGAAAATGCAATATGATCTAATTACAAAGAGTACAAAAATCGGAGATATTCTGCAAAGGATAGGTAACTTTTGTCTTTGAACCTTCCCTTGTGAGACACTGTCAGATTTACTAGCTAACTAGTGAACATGATGTCTTGAACTGTTCAACCATTTGTGTAAATTAAGACAATAGAACTCACACAGTATATTACCAGACACAGTTTAGTTCTCACTATTGTGTTCATTTTGGCTTTGAACAACCTGGTCTTTTATGAATGCTCTAGAGAATTGTAGCCTTTCACAAATCTCATAAAACCGGCCTAGTTTGCACTCATATAGGTGATTTTTATGAAAAGTGTCTGTAGACACCCCATTTTTGACTGACCTTAAGACTCAGATGTCACCGATTGAGCACTTGGTGATGTTTCATAATGTGCTCGTTCAGAAGTTTTAGAGTCGCGGCCGTGAGCCCCGCCTCCGGACTTCCGAACCCTCTTCTGTGCCTTGCCTCGGTTTGCGAACCAGACTCGGTTTTCTCGGTTTCTTTTCCTGAGGGAAAGGAGAGGTCCCGTAGACCATCTCTCAATGTCCGTAGGCTACATTTCGTAGTCGTAGGCCATTTTGCCCATTTCGGAGTCCGGTTTCCGGTTTTTCGGGATCGTTGGCCGTGTGCCTCGGTTCGGGACCGCCTAACCATCTCCGTTTGTTTTGATTTTTGGCATACTTCCTATTTTCTCCCTTTTGAGGGACACTGGGGTCTGAGAAACCCACTTCGTGGCCGAATGCCACTTTCGGTGCTTAACAGCCCATTTTCGGGACCTCGAACTGCGCGTTTTGGCTCCCGAACATTCGTTTTGCAACGGTTTTCGTTCATTTTTGGCAGGTACCTCTGTTTTATCACTGGGAAGGTCACTGAAGGGTGGGAGGCCAGTAATTGTTGCAGTAACCAGTTATACATCCTCCGACGCCCGTTTTTCACACTTCCGGGCTAATGTTGAACACCTTGGGGCCACTTTCTTGAACTTTGAACCACATATTTGTGATGTACACACTTGGGAGGATCCTAAAAGTTGGTGGCCGGCCAGTAATTCCACCTGACCCTTTTGAACCCCTCCTTCCGGGCTAATGTTGAACACCTTGGGGCCACTTTCTTGAACTTTGAACCACATATTTGTGATGTACACACTTGGGAGGATCCTAAAAGTTGGTGGCCGGCCAGTATTCCACCTGACCCTTTTGAACCCCTCCTTCCGGGCTAATGTTGAACACCTTGGGGTCACATTCTTGAACTTTGAACCACATATTTGTGATGTACACACATGGGAGGACACCATCATGTGGTGGCCGGCCACTAAATCAGCTTGACCCTTTTGACCCCTAGCCGGCCGGCTAGGGGGTGTGGCCGGCCGGCCACCTGCAACCAAAATACTTGGCCGGCCGAGATCCTCACACTGTTCACTTTACAGCTGCATAGCTTTATCCCCCAGAAAATATCAATATCCGGGGGATATTTTGTGGGGGAAAGTTGGCCTCCTTTTCCCCCACCTTTACACCCCCTTTTTGGTCCATATAACCAGCAGGCCATATCATATTTTGGGGTTGGAAAAAATTGTCTTCAAGCCTCAATACACATATCTCCCTCCATCTCCCTCATTTTCCTAAAAATCCTTAAGTCCTACACCTTGTTTTCTTCATCACCACCAAGCTCTACCATCACCACTTCATTTCTAGCAACAAGGAGGGCTTCTCAAAGGCTAAAGGTGCTGCAAATTGGTCCAAGAAGAAACAAAAGACTTGTCTCCAAGGGTGAGTTGCTATTTCCCCTTTTTTGAGCTTTTCTTTGCAATATTTCTTAGCCATCTATGCTTTTTTCTTTGAGCTCCGGCCATAACTGAAAGTGGCCTTCTTTTGAGCTCATTTTCATGTCTCATTAAGGGCTCAACCCTGTTTGAGCCCTCCATCTTGCACTTGCTTCATTATCCCTCTAAAATGTCATTTTCTTGCATGATATTTTTAGCTTGTGTGTGATTTGTTTTGGAGCATTTTGTAAACTGATAATAGGCTTATTTTGAGCCTTTCTTCAACATTGAAGAAGGGCTCAACACTGTTTGGGACCTCCATGCTATACTTGCCTTTATACTCCTTTTTTGGTCCCATTTTTGCATGCTTTGGCAGCCTACCATGCTTTCGTTTTTGGCCATTTTACAGTTCTGAAAATAGTCTTATTTTGGTCCATTATTCATGTTTCATTTAGGGCCTTTCATGGTTTGGGACCTCCATATGCCACTTCATGTTATATCTCTCTTTTGGTCCCATTTTTGCATGCTTTGGCAGCCTACCATGCTTTCGTTTTTGGCAATTTTATAGTTCTGAAAATAGTCATATTTTGGGCCCCTCTTCAATGTTGTTGAAGGGTCCTAACTCATTTGGAATTAGCAGTTGCGAGTTGCTTCATAATCTCATGTTAGGGCCATTTTCGCATGCTAATTTTGCCCTATCTTTGCTTGCTGTTTGGGCATGTTTTGTACTAGTAAAATGCTTATTTTGGGGCTGCCTTGCTTCTGTATTTACATTCCATGTACCAATTTTGCATGTTTGGTATAGCTATAGGCCATTTCGGGTGCCAAAATTCGTGTTTCGGGAATATTCTGTGCATCGGGTGTGTTTTCGCCTCATTTCGGGGCTGTTTTCCCCCACATTTCATTGCTGAAAATCCATTAGCATGCTTATATGTCATTTCCATGCCTTTGCATTGCGTATGTCATTGCCTCGGTTTGCGTGCCCGCGTGCACGCATTTCGAAGCACTTCATTTTCATCCATCGGCCTCTTATGTGAGTGTGGCTGAGGCTCTCTCATGTTAGTATAAGTCCATGTTGCATTCTATATGCCATTTTAGCCATATTGCATTGCATATGCCATTGCCTCGGTTTGCGTGCCCGTGTGCACGCATTTCGAGGCACTCCATTTTCATCCACCGGCATCCTATGTGAGTGTGGCTGAGGCTCTCTCATGTTGGTATATGCCCATATCATATTTTCATGTCATTTGCATTGCGTATGTCATTGCCTCGGTTTGCGTGCCCGTGTGCACGCATTTCGAGGCACTCCATTTTTATCCATCGGCCTCTTATGTGAGTGTGGTTGAGGCTATCTCATGTTAGTATATGCCATTGCATTGCGTATGTCATTGCCTCAGTTTGCGTGCCCGTGTGCACGCATTTCGAGGCACTCCATTTTCATCCACCGGCTTCTTATGTGAGTGTGGCTGAGGCTCTCTCATGTTAGTATAAGTCCATGTTACACCTTCCATGCCATTTTAGCCATATTGCATTGCGTATGCCATCGCCTCGGTTTGCGTGCCCATGTGCACGCATTTCGAGGCATCTCATTTTTACAGCATAGTGCATGCTAGGTTGTATCTTAGATCGCAGTCTGTCATTTTTTCGGTTTGCGTGCCCGTGTGCACGCATTCCGAGGCATCTCATTTTTACAGCATAGTGCATACTAGGTTGTATCTTAGATCGCATTCATGTATTTCCTCGGTTTGCGTGCCCGTGTGCACGCACTTCGAGGCATCTCATTTTCACAGCATAGTGCATACTAGGTTGTATCTTAGATCGCATTCATGTATTTCCTCAGTTTGCGTGCCCGTGTGCACGCATTTCGAGGCATGTCATTCCATAGCATTGTGTATATTAGGATTGTATCTTAGTCGCATTTCATGCATGTCATGCATATTGCATCGTGTTCGGGATAGGAGTTAGCCCGGGCACAGGAAACGAGGTACGTTTCGTACTCCGAGTGACGGAATGTATCTCAATTCCCCAGTCACCGACACTCCGGATCATCCATGATGGAGTTAGGTCTTGTTGTATTTTCGTGTGCATTCATCCCATATTAAATTGTGCAATTCGACTCCTCGGCCATCATGCCTCGGTATGCGTGATTGGTGGCACGAGGATCGAGGCATGCATATATTTGTGAAAATACATTGCTATGCCCCTTTCCTGCTCTCTGTTGCAGCAAAATCAAGAATCAGCAACTGTTTGGAGTTTGGCGTGCTTTCCAAGAATAAACTGCTAAACAGAGGCTAATTGGGGCATCCCGATGGATTTCCGCGCAAGACAACTCGGACATGCATCATCCATCAGAAGCAAGGCAGTCCCTGGCTTGCATGCCAGTTTTATTTATTTTCTTAGTTGATTTGTTAATTAAGTAGGAATTTGTATATTATTTGGACTGTAATATTCGGACTGTAATATTCTTTTATTTGGGACTGTATTATTTATTCGGACCCTCTGCGCGAGGGCACAACTGTAATAAGTGTGCGTGTGTGTGTTGTATGTCTTCCAACCCCACGTCTTTCTCCCTTTTATTTATCCGCTTTTGATGGTTAGATTAGGGCATGTTTCAATTAGCATACAGTATGACAGCATGTTTGCATCATTCATCTGTATTGCATGCACCGGGCTCGGCGCATCATACTAACTGCATTGTACTTTCAATTCCAAATTGAATACATGATAGTTGTAGCATTTCATATGCCATGTTTAGAATAGCCGAGCCTGCTATAGTTACATTTTGCATGTGTTGCATTAGGCATTTCTATATAATTAGGATCATGCATGATTTCTAATGAAGTTTCTATTTTGGCTTGGAGTACTCGGTAAGTTTTATGCTTTAGCATCCTTGCATGTGTGTGAGTGACTGCCATGATAGCATGCTTACCATGAGGCTAATTGCTTATATGATATAACTGCCTGAATGCCTGTGGGTGAAGGTTGGGTTGCTTAAATTGGAATAAATCATCAAATGTTTTAAGCCTACTTGCGAGTAGCAAACCATCTTTCAAAAACAAACATGAAATGTTTTGTTCCAATTCAGGTGACCCAGTCTATATTTGTATGCTGTGCGCATCACATAGTAACCTAGGCTAATAACCGAAATAAGAACATACAATGTTTTCAAAAATAGATATCATGGTTAGTAGAGGCCGATCTTTGATCGGGCGAGCGGGGGTGCTCACGAAGCGACCTTCCCCAATCGTACCCAAGTTCCCGAGCCGAGGCAACTTTGGTGATGACGGACACGTGGCCTTTGGCACCGAGTCAGGGTTTCCTAAATTTCCCATTAAAAAAACATTTAGGTGGCGACTCTGTATCTGGCAAAGCAGTCCATGTTTGGCACTTCTTTCAAAAAAATTTGTTTTTCTCAAAACGATTTGCCGGATTTGGACTCTTTGGTTCAGACTTAGAACCGTGACTACAAAATCGAGTCCGAGTTGTAGCGAGGTCCCCCGCGGGCTTGTTACAGTGTCCTGCCATACTCCACTAGGTATTCCTATATATAAGAATCATTAAAAGTATTGCTTAACCTAAAACGCTGCAGACATCACTATTTCATCATAAAAATGGGTAGGAGTTTGACTCCTCAATGATCCTTATGAGTCATACACAACTCGATTGTCCCTTTGAACCGAGATTTTGGGATCTCCAGTCAACTACATTGGGTTTTCGTTGTGGTAACTCTTATTTAATAGGCTTAAGTCTCAATCCCCCCGATGAATTCTCAACTAACTCTCTTGCTAACCCTTTGGTTAGTGGATCCGCTATGTTGTCTTTAGACTTCACATATTCAATGGAAATAATTCCATTAGAGAGTAGTTGTCTCATGATGTTATGTCGACGATGAATGTGTCGTAACTTACAGTTATACATATGACTCTATGCTCTACCTATTGCTAATTGACTATCACAATGTATGCTTATAGCAGGCATTGGTTTTAGCCACATTAGAATATCTTCAAGGAAGTGATGAAGCCATTTTGCTTCTTTCTAAGCTTTATCTAAAGCTATAAATTCTGATTCCATAGTTGACCTAGCAATGCAAGGCTGTTTTGAAGATTTCCATGTTACAGCTGCACCATCAAGAGTAAAGACATGCCCACTGGTGGATTTTGAGTCTCTAGTATCCGATATCCAGTTTGCATCACAGTATCCTTCAAGTATTACGGAATATCTACTATAATTTAACCCAATGTTATGAGTAAATCAGAGATATCTTAGAACCCTTATAATAGCTTTCCAGTGTTTTACTCCTGGATTACTCGTATATCCACTTAATTTACTTACTGCATAAGCTATATTTGGGCGAGTGCAGTTCATCAAGTATATTAAGCTTCCAATAATTTGGGCATATTCTAATTGAGAAATACTTTCCTGTACATTTTTAGAAAAAAACAAATTCACATCCACAAGTATTCTAGCAAGATGATCATCATCTTTGCTAAATTTGTTAAGTATTTTCTCAATGTAATGTGATTGTGACAAAGCATATCCTTTTGCTGTTTTGGTAATTTTCATACCAAGAATTACATCAGCAATCCTCATGTCTTTCATGTCAAAATGTTCATTTAACATTTTATTGGTAGTTTTAATCATGTCATTATTACTACCTATAATGAGCATATCATCCACATAAAGACATACTATAGTATAACCTTTGTTTGTATTTTTAATATAAGCACACTTGTCACATTCATTAATTTTAAATCTATTTGACATCATTGCCTTGTCAAATTTCTCATGTATTTGCTTTTGCACTTGTTTTAAACCATATAATGATTTAACCAATTTACACACTTTCTTTTCTTTTCCTGGAATAGAAAATCCTTCTGGTTGTTCCATGTAAATTTCTTCGTTTAACTCACCATTTAAGAAGTTGTTTTCACATCCATTTGATGAATTTCTAGATTGTTTAAAGATGCAATGGCAATTAGCATTCTAATGGATGTTATTCTAGTAACTAGTGAGTATGTGTCAAAGTAATCAAGACCTTCTATTTGTTTGTATTCTTTAACCACAAGTCTTGTCTTGTATTTGTCAATTGGTCGCTTTCATTTTTCTCTTGAAAATCCACTTGTGCCCAAGAGGTTTACAACCTCTTGGAAAATCCACCAATTCCCAAGCGTGATTTTGCAGGATGGATTCAACTTCAGTATTTACAGCCTCTTTCCATAAAGGAGCCTTAGAACTGGACATAGCTTCTTTAAAAGTTAAAGGCTCATTTTTTAACAAAAATGTTAGAAAATTTGGACCAAACGATTTTGAGGTTCTAGCACGTTTACTACGCTTAGGTTCCTCTTCCTCATTTTGATCTGTCTCTTGCTCTTGTTCTTGATCTTGTTCATAATCATTACTAGTAATAGCATCATAAGATCTTTTATTAGTGCTAGTCTCTTGTCCAATTTTATTAGGAAACACATGTTCAAAGAATGATGTATTCAGAGATTCAATAATAGTATTTGCATGCATTTCGGAATGTTCTGACTTGACATAACCAATGAATATGCAATCAATAGTTTTAGGACCTATCTTAGTCTTTTTAGGACTAGGAATAACCACTTTAGCAAAACACCCCCACACTTTTAAATATTTGTAGGATGGTACTCTCCTATGCCACATTTCATAAGGTGTTTGATTCACTTTCTTTTAGGGTACTTTATTAAGAATATAATTAGCAAAAAGTATTGCTTCCCTCTATAAGTTATGAGGTAACCAGAACCTATTAACATGGCATTCATCATTTCTTTTAAAATCCTATTTTTCCTTTTAGTAATTTCATTTTGCTGAGGTGAGTAAGGAGCGGTGGTTCGATGAATTATTCCATATTCTTTACAAAACTCTTCAAAAGGTGATTCATATTCACCACCTCTATCACTTCTTAGTTTTTTTATTTTCTTACTAAGTTGATTTTCAACCTCATTCTTATATTGAATGAAATTTTTCAAAACTTCATCCTTGGTTCAAATTAAATAAACATAACTATATTTAGTATAGTCATCTATGAAAGTGATAAAATATTTTTTTTCCACCTCTAGTTTGAATTGATTTAAAATCACAAATGTCACTATGGATTAATTCAAGTGGTTCCGTACTTCTCTCAATTGTATGAAAAGGAGTTTTAGTTAATATTGCCTCAACACAAATTTCACATTTATGATTTAAATCAATATCAAATTTAGGTAAACATTCCATATTAATTAATCTATGTGGAGATCCATAATTAACATGTCCTAGTCTACCATGCCACAAATTTATAGACTAAAGCAAGTAAGAAGAAGATGTACTTTTTTTAATAACAGAGGGTACAACAATCATTACATTTATTTTGAAAAGGCCATCAAACATGTAACATTTCCCTACATACATCCCATTTTTGGTAAATACAAATTTATCACTTTCAAACACAAGCCTAAACCCATTTTTACTCAACTGAGATCTGGAAACAAGATTCTTGCGAATGTCTGGTACATGTAGCACATTGTTGAGAGTGAGTTCTTTTCCAGATGTCATCTTCAGAATAATCTTTCCTTGTTCGTCAACTTTAGAAGTCGAGGAGTTGCCCATGAAAAATTGTTCACCGTTGTCCATCACAGAATAAGATGAGAACATCTTTTGTCAGCACAAATGTAGCAAGTAGCACTAGTGTCCACCCACCATTCTTTCGGATTTCCGACAAGGTTTGCCTCGGAAACAATTACAGAAAGATTTAAGTCATCTACACCATTGGAAATTTTGTCCACTTCGGTCATATTGGCTTGAGCAGGCTTTTTGCTTGATCTCCTTGTCTTTGCGCTTGTTTCTGCAATCTTTGGCTTTGGCCCGATGTTCCTCTTTGTCACAAATGTAACATTTGCCATTGAACTTATACTTCTTAGTTTCCCTTCCTTTTGAGCCTTGTAAGGAACTTTCTCCAGAATACTTCCGTTTCTTTGCTTCTGGTCCATGTTCTACCATATTTGCCTTAGACTCCATTGGATGCTTACCAGGCCGCTTCTCAGAATTACAATTGTCCTCCTTAATCCTCAAATGCACAATCAATTCCTCCAAAGTCATTTCTTTGCACTTATGTTTGAGATAGTTCCTGAATTCCTTCTAGCCTTTTGGTAATTTTTTAATTAAGGTAGCAACTTCGAAGGATTCACTAAGAGACATGCCTTCTGCATGGATGTCATGTAGAACAAGTTAGAGATCTTGAACTTGGCTGATCACAGTCTTAGAATCAACCATCACAAAGTCCAAGAATTTGCCAACCACAAATTTCTTTGAGCCAGCATCTTCTGTTTTGTACTATTTCTCCAATGACTCCCAAAGTTCATTTGCCGTCTTGATAGAACTATAGATATTGTACAATGTGTTATCAAGTCCGTTCAAGATGTAGTTTCGGCAAAGGGAATCAGTATGTTTCCAGGCATCAACCGCAGCAACCACTTGTCAGTCGATTTCATCCTCTTTCAGAGTAAAGGCATTCTCACGGAGAAAACATGCCAGGTTGTAAGATAGAATAGCATTTTCTACTGTCATATTTTAAAATCTGTTCCTAAGAACTTCTTTGGCTTTTCACTGTGATTGACTGGCACAGTCATAACAGGAGGAGGAGTTGGAGCAATTGTAGTCACCATACTAATACTAGTTTGAATATTAGTTTGACTAGTGTCAGTAGCCATGAATTCTAAATTATAAAACAAAATTAGAATTAGAATTTTATACTACACAGAAAAATTAAACCATAAACACAGAATTTAATTCTGTAAAAATCAAATAAACAAGAATTATAACTTTTATTTCTAATTAATTTGAAAATAAAATATTTATTTACACAAATTAATTCCACACAGGAAAAAAAATATTTTTGTAACACTTCAAAAATTAAAATACTGAAAACAAAATTTTAATTAATGAACACTCAGAAATTTATTTCCGAAAACTAAAATTAATTTCTGACTAACTTCACAAATGAATATTCTGAAATTGTTAATGATAACTAATATATTACTATTAGTTGTCGAAGAAAATAAACACTATATTACTACTATTTGTCAAATAATATATTACTACTATTTGTATTTTCCAACCATAATATTATTTTGTATAAGCACAGAAAATAATTGATGTAATAAGAAAAAAGGAAGAAAAGGAAACAAACAAAAAATTCTGTATAAACAGAATAATTTGAATCTGACTTAAGATTGTTGGAACAATCTTCTGTGAAAGAGAAAATAATGTGAAATAAATCAAACAAATAAAAATAATTTGCTTACAGAACTTATTTAACGAAACGAATAAGTGCAAAAATGATCAAGTCAAGTGTGTGACACTCTGTCCTTAAGATAGATTCACGCTGCTTTGGTGCTTACGGATAAATGACATCTATCTTCCAAGATACAATGATCTTACATAGATTGTAGTAGTACTCCAAACAATCTGTACGGCAAACTAGAACCCATGTTCTATACTCTTAGAATTTTTGTCTAAAACCTAGTATGAAGAACAATGCCAACAGAGAGCAAAAAGGGGAAGATAATTTATTTTTTTTGATATCAAAATTTGCTGGAATGATTCTGTATTTATAGGCAAACTGGTGACCCTTTGGAAAGACCAAACAGGTAGGTTTCAAACTGAACAGGTATGGTTTTGTAGCTCGACTTTTTGTGCTCCTTTCGAAAGACGACTAGCCCTACGGTATCGAACTCCCGCGGTTCTAAGCCTGATCTCACAAGTGCAAAGTGAAATAGATAAACACCAAAGAGTCCAAATCCAGCAAATCTTTTGGAAAATCGATTTTGAATCAAAAATGTCAAAAATGGATTGCTTTGCCAGATACAGAGTCACCACCTAAATATTTTTAGAAAATTTAGGAAATTCATGACTCGTGCCAAAGGCCACGTGTCCGTCATCACCAAGATTGTCTCGGCTCGGGAACTTAGGTACGAGAGGGGAAGGTCATGAATTGAGCACCCTCACGCGCCTGATCAAAGATCGACCTCTACTAATCATGATGTAATTCTTATCTACATTATAGGGACTTGTTCCGGTTATTAGGCTAACATTACTATGTGATGCACACACAAATATAGACTAATTTATAAAAATTGGAACATTTTGATTTCATGTTTGTTTTGAAAATTGTTTCGAATATGTATCACTTAAAAAAAGTGATCGCATATGAACGTTACTCAAATTATTCCAATTCAAGCAATTAGCCTTCATCCACACGCATTCAAATAGTTTATCACTCAAGCACTTAGCCTCATGGTGAACATGTTTTGATATGGCAACAACCACATTCATACAATACACTAAAACGAGTAAAAACTCACCTAGTACTTCAAAACATGTTTTTAGCCACTGAAAAAGCTCTGAGATTCAGTATTAAAAAGCTCAAAACAAGTTGACAAAGAGGTGGGAAACACAAGGGCAAAGGCCTAAGAAATGAGGTACAAAGAAAAGTGATCCATCCCTCCACCCCTATTGGCCTTAAATCACAAGTTTCAGCTAAAAAATATAGAGTATAAATAGCCCAAAGAAAGTCTAAAAACAGTATGCAAAATAGCAAATAAAGCAAAGAAACAAGCCAAGACTTATATCTTTTGAAGAGGATAACCTTTTCTAAGTGTTAAACCAACACTTACACACCCTCAAGAGCTCAAAGTAAGCTCAAAAGTGCCTTAGCTCAGATACCACAAGGTTTGATTTAGAGTGTATAGGTAAAAGCTTAAGAATTTGCAAGAGAGAGAGAGAATTTTGCTCCAAAATATTCAACCCTCAGAAATGGAAGGAGATGCTCTCTATATATAGAAAAACATGAAACTCCCTCAGACATATCAATACATGCATGTGTAGGCAAGTGCATGCATATGTGAAAATAGCTGGCACAACTAGCCAAAATATCTACCAAAATACACAAGTGGTCGGCAGCCCATTGGGTTTTTAGGCTTGAAAAATTGTTGTTTTGGTCCAAAACAAGGCAAAAAAATGTGTAGGGTTTGAAGGCTCAAAACTGTGACACTTTGCTGAGGGCTTCGAACACTTGACAAGCATATACAAATTCATCATTGGGTGCGCAAGCGGTGACGTCTAAGTCGTAAGGGTGGTCAAAAATGAGGTGTCTACAGGTTTTAAACTGAATAGGTCTAGGAAAGAAATTAAACATGTTCAGGGCAAACCGTTAAAATAGTTTGAACAATCTGTTTGAACTTGCTGGAAATTAGACTAGACAAGGCACTGTTTGGATAGAAAATTGAATTCAAATTTGGCACAAAATTTAAATTAATTTTGTTCAAAAATTTGAATGATTTTCCCGTAAGAATTTGAAAAAATTCAAATAAATTCTATCCAAAAATTTAATGTTAGGACCCAAGCCGGCCGGACGGACGGCGGTGGCGACGCGCGTGTGTGTGGTGGTTTGAGCCAAAGCCCACTTTGTCCATAACTTCCCTCTTCTTCAAACTTGGGGTGCCCCTTGGGGCCCAACCCAAGTATGTCCACCTAGAGCTTATAAACACATATAAGCTCTCTTGAAGTTTCAATGTGGGACAACCATTTTAAGGTAACCTACATTCGACTCTTTAATTTCCCATTCCAATGAACCCGAAAATGACGTCAAGTTCCCATTTACTCATAAATGGTTTTGACGAACTGTTTGCACTGTGTGAGTTGCTATGTGGCAAGAAACACATCACCTCTTTGGACCAACCCTATAGAGATCCTAAGTTTTGGTAATTACATGGGTAATCCCGAGACTTAGGTTAATAGCATTTTAGCCCCTAGTTTTGTAAAAGTCTGCGAAGTGGCCCAATAAAGGATAATTAAATCATAGAACACAACTTTATAATTAGAAATACCCTAAAACTTAGTTTTTATTTATTTACCTCCTAATTTATAAATTAATTCATACATTTTATTTTTATTTTTATTTTTATTTTTATTTTTGTTTTTGTTTTTGTTTTTGTTTTGTTTTTGTTTTTGTTTTTGTTGTTCTTTCATTTCTTATTTATTTAAATAGAATATTATTATTTATTTGAATATGTACATAGGTGTTATAAATAATATTTTGGTGGAAAATTGGTTGAAAAACAAAATAAAAAAAAATCTAGATATTTATGCCTTCTTTAGTCATTAAGCTAGGACCTAAGCTTCTTTCCTATAAATTGAGAGCCTTGTCTCAATTCCACACACATACACATATCAGTAGCCAAGGAGAGGGTGAGAGAAGGAGAGTGTGATTAGAGGGAAGTAGAGAAGAAGAAGAAAAGAAAATGAAGAAAAGGGTGCCTTCTTGAGTCAAGGTAAGAACACACCCCTTCCATGTCTTCTCCAATTCTTTCACCCATCTCATCTTATTGTCTAGATGCCCTCTTGTGTTGCATATTAGTGGTATATAGGGTTTTTGATGTGTGTGAAAGTGTGGGTTTGATTTAGTGATTTTGCCTTACAAATTTGTGAAATTATGCACTGCTACAACTTCTCTAATTTAAAAGAAATATCAAACCTATTTATTTCTCAAATCTGATTTTAATGTAGGATATTTGGTGTGTTTAGAGATTGTGATAATTTTATTAGCCCCTCCTTGTGTGATTTTAGGGCTTGGATATTGTGTTTAAAAATCTGGTCTTGAGTCTCTGAAAAACAATCCACTTCTTTCAATTTTATAAATTTCCAGACAAATCATCTCATGTTGGTTCTTCTATCAAAATTTAGAATTCGGAGTCCTCTTTCCAATAGAATTTATTTGGGTGAAAATCATCGGGTAGATTGAGAGGAAAGCTAGTTTTCCCAAAGGGTGACAAATCTGGACAGGTTTTCGAATATAGCTTGTAAATGAATTTTTGAAGGTGCTGTGCAAATTCTGAGAATTGGAACTGAAACTAGATAGGTTGATTATTGTTTTTGTGAAATTTCAACCCCTAATTTAGCCCTGCAAAACTGAACACTGTTGAAAATGGTGTTTTATTATGTTATTTGTCTCTAAGTATTTCAAAGCATGCCTAATGTTATTTGCTTGCCTTAGCATACTTATGTATGACTATCATGGGATATATTCCTCTCTTATGTTTGTCTCATACTCTTTTATATTACCGAATTACCGAATGTGACTAACTTGCTTAGCAAAAGATCTAATAAACAGGAAATGAAAAGGGGTTGGTACTCAGTGATGTTCACCCTTGTGTTTCAGAATGATGTATGTAATATACATGTCCATGGGATGAATTATGATGGGATTAAAAACCAAATGAGTTAAGTCTTGTGCAAACGGTCTAAGCGAGCCCCTAGGTTGACACGGATGTATTCAGACTCTATGTAGTGGTTTTAGGGTGTAAGCGAGCCCTTTGGTATGGTATGTGCAGGGTGTAAGCGAGCCCTAGGCACGATTTGGGTGTAAGCGAGCCCACTTGTTTGGTCGTCCCTTTTGAGGTCCATCAATGTCACTGACCGGTAAATAATTGGGAGGTGGGCATAGGTGGTAAGGTCTGCAAAGCAGCAAAAGGGAGAGTTCTGAATAGTCCAGTGTTCAATCCTTGTGGTTGGGTAGAAGGATCTCTTTGGGAGATTCTAGATGTCTAGTTTAACTACTAATTCATAAAACCTTGTTGTAATATTGTTTGTTATGTTACCCAATTTGTTCTGTATATGGTTGATTGGTTGATAGAAGAAATAGGGGTGTGTGTGTGTTTTTACTGAGCATTCCAAGCTCATGGCGTGTCATGCCAGGTGATGAAGCAGTTTACAACAGTGAAGGTAATTGCGAAGGTGAATAAGATGAAGTGTTGGAGCTGTGGTTCATTTGAAGACTTAGACTAATAGTTTTTTTTCCTTTTGACTTTTGGTTTGGCAATGTTTTGGTAATCCTGTAATGGAACATAAACAAATTATCTATGATATTAACTCTGGTTATATATGTATATTAAGATGTTTTCGTTATCTATCCTACTTGTGTTATATTATTGTACGTATTTAACGGCCTGGAAGTTGAGACGTTACGAATCCCAGAAGATGTGTGGGCCCCACTCAAATTTGGGCTCAAAGTTAGCCCAAAATAAGCCTATAAAAATCACAATTTCCAACAGAGAATACCTTCGAGGCTTCAATCGCCGCTCGTCGCTCGCTACTTGCCGCCACTGCCGTCGAACCCCGATCGTCAGTTGTCGCCATTCAAGTGAGCGAAAGAGATAGAGTTGAGAGAGAGATAGACACAGAGACAGAGACAGAGATAGAGATAGAGAACAGTGTGTGTTAGGAAAAACTTAGGGCTCAGGTTGAAAACATGAAATGAAGAAAAGGGGGCGAGAAAAATTGGGGCAAAGAAATTTGGTGCGAGCAGTTCAAGTGAATGAATAAAAGGGGTGGATTACCCATCACCTGACCCGTGCCCACAATGAAAAGTGTTGAAATTGTGAGAAATGAAAATTGGACATTATTGATGTAATTATTTTTCTCTTAGATTAAATTGTTGTCTCAAAAAATACACCTTTTAAGACAAATTTTTTGTGTCCTTGTATTTGTTATTTATATTGTTAAAATTCAGTCTGTAAAAACCATATTTTTTACTTATCAAGATGACTTTTTACTGATTTTATTCAAAAGGATATATAAATTGGTAGGGACCAAAATTTGAACCTTTACGGACCAAACAAATTGGTCCATAAGACTCTTTTATGTTCTTGGGATATGTGGTAATAAGATTTTAGATCTACTAACATTGATTTAAATTCATCATGAGCTTCTTTTTTTTCTTTTTTTTTTCTACATTTTTTTTTTGTTTTTATGTCTCTTTGTTTCTATTTTGTAGATGGAAAAATTAAAATTTGTAGAGGATGAAGGCAAACTCTACCAAGGATGAGGCACTTGCCCTCTACAAATTTTAATTTTTCCATCTCACTTGGAAAATGTAGGCAAACTCTACCAAGGGCAAGTGCCTCTCCCACGTCCCACTGAAGTCTAGGACACAACCCCGAAGCATATCCTCGAGGATCTGAATAGTACGCTCGGACTGCCCGTCAGTCTGAGGATGATAAGTCGTACTAAAGGTCAACTTAGTGCCCAGGGCACTCTGCAAACTCTGCCACAACCTAGCAGTAAAACGAGGATCTCTATCTGAGACGATCGTTACTGGGACCCCGTGCAATCTCACTACGTCCCGAATATACAGGTCGGCAAGATGATCTACCGAATCTCTTACGCGCATAGGAATAAAGTGCGCCGACTTAGTCAACCGGTCTACAACCACCCAAATAGCATCACTACCCCGCTGAGTCTTCGGAAGACCTACAACGAAGTCCATAGTGACATGCTCCCACTTCCACTCGGCAATAGGCAAGGGTCGCAACAAACCCGCTGGCCTCTGATGCTCGACCTTCACTTGCTAGCAAGTAAGGCACTTCGATACGAAAACAGCCACATCTCTCTTCATACCCCGCCACCAAAACTGGCGACCCAAATCCTGATACATCTTAGTACCTCCCGGATGCACCGCAAGGCGCGAATGATGAAACTCTCGGAGTACTTCCTCTCGGCAAGACTCCGGTACAAACAAACGGTCTCGATATCTCACACTCAGGTCGGGATACACCGTCAAACCCTTCTCAACTTTCCCACTGGAGATCTTCTCTCGGAGGGATTCTACCTCAAGGTCACCTCTCTGTGTCTCTAACACTCTAATCATAAGTGTAGGCTGCGCAACAACAGAAAACAAGGCCGCAGCCTCAACAGATTCGCCCAGTAGCAAATCAAACTCGCCAAGTGCTCCCAACATCTCCCATTCCCGGATGGCTATACTAGCTACATCACTAATGGTCTTCCTACTAAGGGCATCGGCCACAACATTGGCCTTTCCCGGATGATAATGCAACTCAAAATCATAATCCTCGATGAACTCCATCCACCTCCTCTGCCTCAAATTCAAGTCTCTCTGTGTAAACAGGTACTTCAAACTCTTATGATCCGAGAATACCTCGAACTTCTCACCATAAAGGTAGTGCCTCCAGATTTTCAAGGCAAAGATCACTGCTGCTAACTCTAGGTCGTGTGTAGGGTAATTCTTCTCGTGTATTTTCAACTGACGTGAGCCATAAGCTACCACTTTTCCCTCTTGCATCAACACACAACCCAAACCCTCTCGTGAGGCATCACAATAAACCGCATAACCCAACCCTCTCTCCGGAATAATCAACACCGGAGCGGTGGTCAATCTAACTTTCAACTCTTGGAACGACTTTTCACAAGTCTCACTCCACACAAACTTGACTCCCTTCCGAGTCAGTCTAGTCAACGGTGACGCTAACCTGGAGAAATCTTTCACAAACCGACGGTAATACCCAGCTAATCCCAGAAAACTACGGATCTCAAACACACTCTTAGGCTGTGCCCAATCCTGCACTGCCTCAACCTTGGATGTATCAACAGACACCCCTTCCCCGGATACCACGTGGCCTAAGAATTTGACTTCCCTCAGCCAGAACTCACACTTCCCAAACTTGGCATACAACCTATGGACTCTAAGTAACTCAAGCACCACTCTCAAGTGTGCCTCGTGCTCCTCTTCAGAAGGCGAATAGATAAGAATGTCGTCCACGAAGACGACCACAAATCGGTCTAAGAACTCCCGGAAAACCCGGTTCATCAAGTCCATAAAGACTGCCGGTGCATTGGTAAGCCCAAATGGCATTACCAGAAACTCATAATGGCCATACCGCGTACGGAATGCCGTTTTCGGAATATCCTCATCCCTGACCCTCAACTGGTGGTAACCCGATCTCAAGTCTATCTTAGAGAAACAACGGGAACCCTTCAATTGGTCAAACAAATCATCTATACGGGGCATAGGATACTTATTCTTAACCGTAGCCCGATTCAACTTCCGATAGTCAATACACAATCTCAAGGCACCATCTTTCTTTTTAACAAAGAGTGCCGGTGCTCCCCACGGTGAAACACTAGGGCGAACAAAACCCTTATCTAGCAATTCCTGGAGCTGAACTTTCAACTCAACCAACTCTGCTGGAGCAAAACGGTAAGGTGCCATAGAAATCGGCGCCGTGCCGGGCACTAAATCAATAGAGAACTCTATCTCTCGGTGAGGTGGCAAACTAACAAGGTCTTCAGGAAAAACATCCGAATACTCACAAACCACCCTTGGCAATACATGCAGGGTCTCACCACTCTCACCACTCCCAAAACTAGCAAGTAGACTACTAAGTTCACTTCGCCCTCGCGAATCATACCCCGGTGGCAAAACACTACCAACCCGGTCTCCCAAGAAATGGAACCACTCCCCGCTCAAGGTACATAACGTGACCCTCTGGCGGTAGCAATCAATAACAGCCCGGTATGACGATAGCCAGTCCATACCCAAAATAACATCAAAACCCTTCATGGGCATGACAACAAACGGAAAAGGAAGCCTATAGTCGGCGACCTCTATATCACATCCTCTAACACCCTGTTTCAGGATCAACTCACCACCCAAAGGCGATACCACACAAATAGGAGATGCTAACTGTGCTAACTCCAATTCCAAAACCGATGCAAATGCAGCAGATACAAAAGAATGAGATGCACCCGTGTCTATCAACACACTAGCAACTGAGTTGCAAAACAGAAAAGTACCTCTCACTACTGATGGAGCCGGTACTAAATCCTGCGCGGTAACAGCATACACGCGCCCCGTAGGCCCCTGGTCTACCTGCTCACCTCTCGGAGCAAAAGACTGCTGCACAGACTGGGATGACGAAACTCCCGGATTGGCCCTCGAGGCCTGCACAGACTGAGCTGGCTGAAAACCCTGCGTCTGCCTAGAACCAGACGCTCCCGAAGTGGCACTCAACTGTGGGCAGAACCTCTTCATGTGCCCAGGTTGTCCACACTGATAACAAGTCAAGAGCTGCCCCCTGCCCAAACTCTGACTCTGCGGTCTAGCTGAAGAAGAAGCAGCTTTCTGACCCCCACCCTTCTGCGGGCAAACCGAAACCTTGTGACCCAGCTGACCACACTTGTAACAAGTGAATTCCCCTTGACTGCCTCTCCCCGAGCCTACACTCGGCACTGGAAAGGTCGATCTAGAGACTGCACCCTGAGACTGCTGAGGGTTATAACCCTTCTGTCTCCTGCCATCACTCTGACTATCCTGGCTCCTCTTGGAGCCCCTCTGTTCTTCCTCCTCCTCCTGCATCATAATCTCCATATGAGCAGCAGCATCAACCAGGTGTCTATACTCTCGAATGTAAGACCCACCAACTCTCAACTTGAGGCCCCGCCTCAACTTCCGCTCAAACTCATAGCAACGGCGTTCCTCAGACGCCACCAGTTCCGGTGCAAACCTGGACAGACTGGTAAAAGTAGCCTCAAACTCGGCCACTGACAAGCCCTGCTGTTTAAGCCGGCTAAACTGATCCCTCAGCTTCTCCCTAGCTGCTGCAGACAAAAACCTCTCCTGAAAAGCATTTATAAACGCCTCCCAAGTACTGCCCACACGAACCTTCTCGTACTTCCACCATTGACCCGCATCTCCCTTCAGCTGGAAGGATGCCAAGGTCACTTTCAGTGCTCCGTCCTCAATGCCAAGCATCTCGAACGTCTTACTCATCTGTTCTAACCACTCATCAGCCTTCAGTGGCTCCTTCAGATCCCCGATAAACTCATCCGGATTAGACCGGAAGAACTCCCTCTTCAAGAAAGAAGGCCCTGTTTCAGCTGCCTGATTCCCAGCTCTAAGAATACCCAAAGCTCCTGCTATCTCTCTGGCCAAGGCACCCATAGCCTGCTGACCTACTGGCTCGGCCACAGTGGCCTGACCAACTCCCTCTTGCACTGCCGGAATCTCGCCCGGTAACGGTGCTTCCTGCCTCGCAGGTCTACCACGCCTAGCACCTCTTCCTCGTCCTGACATCCTAATAAAGGTAACACAGAACATTAGCACATTCACAAATGTGCCGAAACTAAACACTCACGTCCTAATACATGGACAACTGTAATTCACTCCACAAAAGCACATAAACACATAAGCACTTACGAATTTCATTTCCGGATAATGATAGTCCCGAGACGTTACTAGAGTTCCGGTTAGAAACAGCATTGATCAAGTGCTTTTCCAACAAGACTCCCAGAAACTCAAGGATCCAATCAACATCCTAGAAATTAAATCCCATACCCACATAGTCACATAAGCATGTTAGCATTTAAGCACATAGCATATGATACTACATCTAAGTCTCTATCAAGCGAGACAAACCCATTGTGATCCTAATCACTTCCCACGTACCCAAAGTATTCGAACCCGGTACGCTCTGATACCAAGTTGTAACGCCCTCAAAATAACAATAATAAACCCCTCAGATAAGACATGCATTTACATATAAACTAACCACACTCTTTTATTCATTAGAGTTTCATTACATAAGTATTACATGTTAATATCAAAAACAAAATGCCCTACGGGCTTACAGCTTTCCAAGTTAACACTTGATTACAACAAAAGAGTACTAACTCGTTTACACATTAAGCCCTAGGCTTGAAGTTACATGTAATACATCAAAAGTTAAGCGACAAAAGTATGTCCGCCACTAGTCTCCCAGCTATGTCCTTGGAGGTGGCATGCTTCCTGCACCTGAAAATGATATTCCCATATAGGGTGAGCCACAGCCCAGTAGAAATACACTAAACCAACCATGGACAATGACTAAAATATTAGCAATTGATAGATGGTCAACACTGATACAATCACATAAATCATATATTTATGTCAAACGACTTACAAGTCCCAATTACTATTCATTTTCCATTTTTCAACAGATAAGCATGCTAGCTCTATCATCATTTCCACAGATACGTATAAAAACTATATCTCACATTCAGATAAGCATAAAAGCTATATCCACATTCTCAACAGATATGTAAAACAACAATATCCACAGATAAGCATACAAGCTGTATCCACGTTCTACAACAGATATGTATATCAACAATATCCACAGATAAGCATACAAGCTGTATCCACACTTCACAAAGATAAGCATATAAGCTCTATCTTCACTTCTCTAGACAAGCATATGAGCTGTGTCTACGGAGTTCATCCCCTATCTCCTCCCAATACCTATCCGGTTTAGAGGTACATCCCCTATCTTCCCCTAAACCGCGGAGTACATCCCCTATCTCCTCCTCTACACACAACGTATATAAACACATTGGTTCTATATACAATCACACAATACATACAATTAATGTATTCAATTAACCGTCAAGTTCCATGACACATTTCATTGATTAGTTTCAGTTTACCTAATCATCATGCATTGTCTACAACAATCACGACTATCCTCCACCGATAGCCCAAAGCAGTTATTTCTAAACAGAAAATAAATGCACAAATGGATATTCAATCAACATTTCTTTTCCTCACCATTAATTATCCCAATCAATCAATCAATGTAATTAGGCCATTTTCCATAATTACCATTTCAACCCTTAGGTCCCATTTTCATCAATGATTCAACAATCATTCCATTTTTCTATGCCAAACATGCAATCTAGGTTTATTATGAATAAAACCCTAACTTTTGTAAAATTACACAAAAGCCCCAAACTTTCACAAAATTACCAAACCAAGCCCAACATCTCAAAATACCAAAATTTAAAGACAAAACCCATAGAGAGGAGTAGGATATCCCTACCTCAAATTCGGAGTCCCAAAGGAGAAGACGACAAAACCCAACGTGCTCCAAAACCCGAGATTTTCAGATTAAAATGAAGCCCTCGACGATCAACAACTTTTTTGTAAAGGCCAAAGGTGAGTAAATCACTCCTACTAGATCAAAACCTAGAGAGAAGGTAGAGTCTAGAGTGAGAGGCTCAACAATGGTGATTTTGGAAAAGTAAGAGAGAGAAGAGAAAGTGAAAAAGTGATTTGAAGAGTCACAAATTCGGGACTTTAACCCAGGTCTCCGCTCGAGCGTAAAACACCCAGCTCGAGCGGCCACTCACAGACTTCCGCTCGAGCGGCCAACCACCCGCTCGAGCGCAGAATGCACTCGCCCAGCACTTTTGCAGAACCAGGCCTCCGCTCGAGCTCCCAACCCTACGCTCAAGCGGCACTCACTCAACCCCGCTCGAGCGGCCAATTCCACGCTCGAGCGTACAACACTGCACAAGAATTACTGGATGGGTGTATTACCCGCTCGAGCTCCAACACCTCCGCTCGAGCGTACAGGCCAAAAATCTGGGCAACTAGTTTTGGTTTCTAAACTCAACCAACCTGAAACAAATCCGCCCAACACATCCTATAACTCAAATACGTAGTAAAAAGGATGTAAACAAAATAATAATCAACTACCAACATCCACGGACACATGTCCGGATCACTGTACAACAAGGGTAAACCCGGGATTGTTATACGCATTTTTTGTGAAATCAAATATTTATCCAACTAGTAGGATATATTTTTCTTCACTTATGCATTTTTGTGAAATCTGTAGCGATTCCAGTTTTGCCACTTCGTTGAGTATGTCGGGGATCGAGCTGCTCAGTCAGCTTGCGAGGTCCAGAGGGCAGCGCCCCTTGGCGGGTCCAAGGGTAGCGCCCTGGTGGGGATCGAGCTGCCCAGTCAGCTCGCAGGGGTCCAGGGGGTAGCGCCCTGGCGGGGTTGAGGGGCAGCACCCCCGAAGGAAAAATGCAAAATGCATTAGAAGTTGCTTGTCCGCTCGAGCGGAGAATGTTTGATTCGAGAAGTTTGACTTGTCTGCAAAAGTATTGGAAAAGTGTATTTGACGCTCGAGCGGACCATGTTATATCAGTTCATGAATCTGATATTTCAAATCACTTTTGTATATCTCTCTCTTTAAAAACCCTTTCCTCTCCCTTCTCTCTACATTTCACTACGCCAAATTGGATCAAAACCTTGATTTCTCAAGATCCGTTAGAGTTCTGTCATAAGTTCTTCATCAAAATGGTTAACTTATCGAGGGCTTCGTTGTATGCGGTGAAGATCGAGTTTCGACACCATTGATTTTGGGGGTTTCATCTCATTTCTTCTTCAAAACTTGAGGTAGAGATTTTCTTGGAGTTATATATATATTTTTTCAAGATTTATATGATTTTCAAAATCATCTTTTGATAGCTTTGAAAATTGATTGTTGATTCAAGAAGTTAAGTGATTTTGAAAGTGGGTTTGTCTCTTGTTCTTTTAAAATGATCTTATGGGTTTTGATCTTCGTTGATTGAAGAAAATATGATTTTGGAAAGTTTTCTTTCAAAAGATTTGAGTTGTATAGTTTTGGTGAGAAAACCTAGAATTTGGAGATTTTTTTTTAGGAGACTGAAAATCCATGAATGATATTGTTATATTTATTTTGTGTGTCAAAATAAATAGATGTTTGGAAAATTTCTTATTTATATTTATATAAATGATGAATTTCAGGGAATATGAGAATGATTGTTTATTTTAGAAATTATTGTTCAAAACGTTGAAATAATCTTGAAATAACTAATTGTTGAGGATATTTGAGAAGATAGAATTGTGTTATTCCTTGGATGATGAATTAAAATAAAAGTATTTATATTCATCTTGTGAAATTGGCATATCAATTCATTTGATTACATTAAACTTTGAAAGTTGATTTGAAAACTTGCATTGAGAAAAGAATGTTGAGAAACAAGTTTTCATGGAATGGTTTTGAGGTAAATACGTTGATAAGTCTTGGTAGGTAGGGTAGATGATATTGAATAAGTTGGCCTGAGAGTCCGGGGTAAAAGACCGAAAACCCGCGCGGATAGGTGTCGAGCCTTCCGGTTAATACTGGTAAAAATGACAATTTGGTAGTACTTGTATAGTCTACTCATAGACACCTACCTAGGGATTACCAGAGTCGTATTTACCGCCCTTGAAATAAATTGTTAAGTTTTGAACAATTGAAATTGCATGATATCATTGAGCATGATGGTTTTCAAAAGATGAAAATGTGATTTATCTTCAAAAAGGGCATAACATGGCATGTGCATTTCATCTCTTGAGATTTGTATAAAATGTGATCCCACCCAACTAGGGGCGTGGAAGTATGTATGTTGGGAGTACAATGCTCTCATTTTGCTGTAACTCTGTGTGTAAGCCAAGGGCTGTATTTGTGTGGGTTTGAATAACCGTTTTGTGTAACTAGACTCAAACCTTGGAAACTTGTAAACCCTTGGGGGTATTTATTTGTTTATTTACTAGTTGTTGGATTAATGTATTATTGCATGAAGAACTATTGTATCATGTAATGTAAGTTTGGAGATTTATATTCGATTTTCCTTAAAAGAGCCATTATTGTTGTCTTATCATCTGGGCTATAAATTTGGGGCGTTACAAAATCACTTACGTCAATTGTGAAAACTTATGCATTTTTGTGTTGTTGAAAATTTTTAGGAATAAACTTACGCAGATTTTTTGTTAATTACCCTGAGTTTTGTGACACAATTTACGTGATTTTGTGAAAACTTACGTAAATTTGTGAAATAAAAGTGTTCTCCAAAGACTTACTCATATTTGTGATCACTTACGCGTTTTTTGGGAAATCATTTACGTTAGTTGTGAGAACTTATGCATTTTTGTATTGTTGAAAATTTGGTTCGATTTATCTTACGCGTCATTTTGTATTAACTACCCTAAGTTTTTTGACGCAACTTACCTGATTTTGTGAAAACTTGGGCAATTTTGTGAAATAAAAGTGTTCTCCAAAGAGTTACTCGTATTTGTAATCACTTATATATTTTTTGAGAAATTACTTGCGTAGGTTATACAATTTTGTCAAATAAAAGTGTTTTCCAAGGATTTACTCGTATTTGTGATCACTTACGCATTTATTTGGGAAATCACTTACGTCAGATGTGAAAACTTATGCTTTTTTGTATTGTTAAAAATTTTTAGGAAGAATCTTACATGTTATTTTGTGTTAACCACCCTGAGTTTTGTAACATAACTTACATGACTTTGTAAAAATTCACGCAATTTTGTAAAATAAAAGTGTTCTCAAAAGATTTACTTGTATTTGTGATTACTTACACATTTTTTGGGAAATCACTTACGTAATTTGTGTAAACTTACACAATTTTGTGAAATAAAAGTGTTCTCAATGGACTTACTCGTATTCGTGATTACTTATGCATTTTTTGGGAAATCATTTATGTAAGTTGTGAAAACTTATGCAATTTTGTGAAATAAAAGGCTTCTCCAAGGACTTATTCGTATTTGTGATCACTTACGCATTTTTTTGAAAATCACTTACATCAGTTGTAAAAACTTATGTGTTTTTGTATTGTTGAAAATTTTTACGAAGAAACTTATGCGTTATTTTGTGTTAACCACATTGAGTTTTGTGATACAACTTACGTGACTTAGTAAAAACTTACGCAATTTTGTAGAATAAAAGTGTTTTCCAAAGACTTACTCGTATTTATGATCACTTACACATTTTTTGGAAAATCACTGACATAAGTTATGAAAGCTTACCCAATTTTGTGAAATAAAAGTATTCTCCAAGGATTTACTCCTATTTGTGATCACTTACGCATATTTTAAGAAATCACTTATGTAGGTTATGAAAGCTTAAACATTTCTGTGTTGTTGAAAATTTTTAATAACAAACTACACGTCATTTGGTGTTAAACATCCTGAGTTTTGTGACAACTTATGTGATTTTGTAAAAACTTACTCAATTTTGGAAAATAAAAGTATTTTCCAAAGACGTACTCATATTTGTGATTGCTTACGCACTTTTTGAAAAATTATTTATGTAAGTTGTGAAAAATTACGCAATTTTGTGAAATAAAAATGTTTTTGAAGGATTTACTCGCACTTGTCATCATTTACGTATTTTTTGGAAAATCACTTACTTCAATTGTGAAAACTTATCCATTTTTGTGTTGTTGAAATTTTTTAGGAAAAAACTTACAAGTTATTTTGTGTTAATCACCCTAAGTTTTGTGGCACAAATTATGTGACTTTGTGAAAACTTACGCAATTTTGTGAAATAAAAGTGTTCTTCAATGACTTCCTCTTATTTGTGATCACTTACGCATTTTTTGAAAAATCACTTACGTAAGTTGTGAGAACTTATGCAATTTTGAGAAATAAAAATCTTCTCCAAGGATCTACTCGTATTTGTGATTACTTATGCATTTTTTGAGAAATCACTTACATTAGTTGCAAAAACTTATGCATTTTTGTATTGTTGAAAATTTTTAAGAACAAACTTACGTGTCATTTTGTATAAAATGCCTTGAGTTTTGTAACACAACTTACGTAACTTTGTGAAAACTTACACAATTTTGTGAAATAAAAGGGTTCTCCTAGGGCTTATTCGTATATATGATCACTTACGCATTTTTTGAGAAATCACTTACGTTAGTTGTGAAAACTTACGCTTTTTTGTGTTGTTGAAAATTTTTACGCAAATTTTTGTGTTTACTACCTTGGGTTTTGTGACATAACTTATGTGACTTTGTGAAAGCTTACTTAATTTTTTGAAATAAAAGTGTTCTCCAAAGATATTCTTGTATTTGTGATCAATTACGCATTTTTTGGAAAATCACTTATGTAAGTTTATAAACTTAGATAATTTGTGAAATAAAAGTGTTCTCCAAGGACTTAGTCGTATTTGTGATCACTTAAACATTTTTGGAAAATCACTTACATAAATTGCGAAAACTTACAAAATTTTGTGAAAGAAAAGTGTTCTCTAAGGACTTACTCGTATTTGTGATCACTTACGCATTTTTTGGGAAATCACTTACGTTTGTTGTGAAAACTTACGCATTTTTGTGTTGTTGAAAATGTACAGATCCGAGTCTTCACGTTCATTTCTTTTGAGTTAACATTGGTAGTGGGTTGTTTTTTGGATCTCTTTTGCGGTCGAGGGCCTTAGTTCTGCAACCTAGAACCAGTGAGCAACCTACCTTGTTACACAGGTTGAGGTCGTGGTGGTCCTGATCGCCCTCGCGATGGATATATTTGGTGGTCGCACTCGCAGATGGGCTACGACCAAAATGGAACCTCAGGTCTGATGTATAGAAGTAGGGGTGCGTGGGCCGCGAAGGGGGGCTGCGACCAGCATAGTTGCACCCACTATTAGGGTGGTCGCCCTACCTTTTGTGCCACCTAGGCAGGTTGGGACCGTGGTCATGAGTTCGTGCCCGCGATGGGTTTATTCTATAAATATTCGAGAAAGCTGAAAATATCTATTTTTGATTCCATCTTCCCCTCTCTTTCATATTTCACCATTTTTGGGCTTTTTGAGCTCTAAACCTTTATTTCATCTTCTTTTAATCATTTCTTACCCCTAGTAACTTAGACTTTAGTGTAGAGGAGGTTGAGGAATTCATTTTAATCTGGACGAATCGTGTTTTTGTCACTGTCAATTTTGGGGCTTTTGGGCTTTCTCTTCTTCTGGAGTTGAGGTACGGATTTACATGCTTCCTAGCTTCATTATTCACTATTTTTTATAGTTATGGGTTTGTGAAAAGTTAGGTTTTGGTTATATTGTATAAATGCATTAATTTGGGAGAAAAAGCTTTATTCTCGATTGTGGGTTAAAGTTGGTAAGCACTAAGTTGTTGTCTAATGAGATTTTGTAGAAAATTGTGTTTTAGAGAAGAAATCCGCAAAGTTTGACAAAACTAGGGTTGTCGATGTTTTGAAAAAGTGGAGTGGGATTGTGTGTGTTGCGAGATTTTTAAGAAAACAAGTTTCGCCGGTAAATGTTTTCGGAACCTTTGGAAATAACTGAGTATGAATTACTCTTTTTGAGAGAAGAAAATGATTGAAAATTGTTAATTGGATGTTATGGGAAAATTGTATATTTTCGGTTGAGATTTATAAGGCTTGTAAAGTGTGTGAATGTTGTTTGGGAATCAAGAGATTTTGTATAAATCATTGAGATTCCAATTTTGATATCATTTTTGAATATTGTTGTTATTGTTATCATTATTGCTCTTTTAATAATGGCATTAGAAATAATTGTTTTGGCAACAGATGGAGGATTGTATTGAGTGCTGTAGAAATTGCAAGTGGACTAGAGAATAAAAATGATTTACAAATCATACATCGCATTGACCATGTCACGGATTTGTAAACTAGAGATTTTATGTTTTGAAAATGTATTATTGTTTTAAAACACATATATTGTGTTATTGGAAAGGGTAAATAAAATGATGAATCCGTAAGGGGGTGTGTGAATTAATTTGGCCTGTGTGTCCTTGGTGTAAGACCAAAAACCTGCGTGGTAGGTGCTGATTCCATCTGGATAATCTTGGAGGAATGGCATAGATAGCTTGTATAGCTTTCTATTATGATCACTAGCCTTGGAAATTTATTCATTATACTTACCATTTTATCGTTTTGAAAGGAATACTGGGAAAGATGTTTTAGAAATCTTGTATTGCATTGTTTCAAAGAGAAAAATGCAAATTTTACTAACGATTCCGGTCTAGACCCAGTTCTTGCTTTTGAATCCGAGAATCCATATCCTTAACTATTGTTCATTTCATTTTCATCTTGTTGCTAGTTACGTTTGGTTGTTTAGGTGTTATTGTTGCATTTGGAACAGATTGGGAGTTAGTTTTTTGAAAGAGTTGTTGTCCAGATTTTTGCTTGTTCGCTTGAGCGGTCTTTCTTGCACTCGAACGGTCTTTTATGGTCTGCAAAACTTCTGGGAGTAGAGTATCTTCGCTTGAGCGGTATTTATTGCGCTCAAACTATCTTTTTCAGGACTGAGTTTCTGGGAGAAGTCATTGCGCGCTCAAGTCATGTTTTTGGTCGCTCAAGCACTGTCATTTTTGTGTCTGACGCTTGAGTGGTGTTTTGGTTGCTTTGAGTGGTCTACGAGTATATCAGTTCAGGAAAAGGTTTTCTAAATCACTTTTCACTCTTTGTATCTCTCTAAAACATTCCAAAACCCTAGTTTTTCACTCTCTCCCTCTCTAGTTCTTGCATTCAAGCCACATATACTCCCAATCTATTGATTTCTTCACCCTAGTCCTTTGAAGAAAAAGGTAGAGCACATCGAGAGCTTCAATCTAATCGGAGAGGATATCGTTTTTGGCCCTGCCTAACTTCAACCCTTGCTCTCTGTTGTCTTCTATTATTGAGGTAGGGATTTCTTCAATCTTTGGTATAATTTTTACCTTAATTATTTGTTCATTAAAAAAATCAGTGATTTGGGAATTTTGGGTTAAACCTAGGGTTTGATTTTAAAATGTAAAAGAGGGGTTTTCAAATAGGTTTTTGAGGAAGATTGTGGGGATGTATTTTTGGTTGAGATATGTTAAAATGGTAGATTTCTTTACTTAACATTTATTTTGAAAGTAAATGAGGTTTTGTTCTAAAATCATGGATATTTGGTTTGTGTAATGACTCCAAAATGCATATCATGATTATATTAATTTAATTATGTGTTTAATTTTAATTGCGATATATGTTATGTGTGATTTGAATTGTGTTACTGTTAACAATGTGTATAGGATATGAATTGAACCTGTCTGAATTAGTAATTTATACAAGATTAAAATTTAATATTTGGAAAGGTAATTAGAGTCTAATTCACATTAGTATGATTAAATTTAGTTTAATTCGAATTAGATTATGATGAGAATTGATTTAATCAAGGTGAATTTGATATAATTTAATTTAACCTTATAGCTAAATCAAGGCTTAGGAAAATTAGAAATTAATTACAAGTCCTAAACCTACTCATCAATACAACAGGAGAAGAAGAGAGACAATGAGTGCATTTTGTTGGAGAGAAATACAACTCAAGGAGGAGTTCTAGAAAACTTAAGAAGAGGAAGAAGAAGAAGAAGAAGAAGAAGAACAAGGAAGAAGAAAGCAAATCTTCAACAATTCAACCATCTAAGGTAGGAATTCTTCTTTAATTTCTTGAATTTTGAGATGTTACACTCATGAATCTATGAAATTTAAGTTTAATTAAGAAGAAATCAAGCTTGATTGGTAATTTTATGGAGTAAAATATATGAATGAACAAGATAAGGAAGAAATTCTAAGAATTGAGCTCATATCATGACATGCATGGCTAGATTTGAAGAATTTAGCTCAAGATTTTGACATTCATGACTTCATTTCATGCAATTCTTGTTCACATATTTGATTTCTTGCATGATTTGCCAAATTTAAGGAGAAAACTCCATGGATTTTGAAATTAGAACTCAAAGTATGCATGTTTTGTAATTTTCCAATTTATTGAAGTTTTAATCTTTCAATTGACAAATTGAGTTTTGTTGGAAATTTATGTCCATATTTTTATGAATTCTTGCATGGTTCATAAAAAGCGAAGAGAAGACTTCAAAGATTTTGAATTAGAACTCATGTATGCATATTTTGGTGATCTTATACTTCAATTCAAGAATTTGAAGTTTTGCATGGCAATTGAGTTTTGATTTGAAGTTATGATTTGTGTTTAAAGTTAGATATGCTAAATTCAAAACGTTTTTGAAGAGTTTTGGGTCTTCAAATGCATGAAATTGAAATTTAAATTACAAACATTGAGTTCCAAAAATTGAGCTGAAATTCGGATTCTTTCAAAACCCAAACCGCACGTGCGGCCTAAGGCCCCACACATGCGGCCAACCTCCCATGTTCCAGTTTGCATTCTGTTTTTATTGCACATGTGGAGCGCATGTGCAATGGTGGTTCCGCACGTGCGACTAGGCCCTCCATACGTGTCAATTTTCAAGCCAGCATCCGTTTCGTTTTCTCTCCATTTTTTCGATTTCTGGGCTTCTATTTGCATGGTTTTCATGTGTATTTCAAATTCATATACATATCCTGAACACAAAATAAATTAAAGAATAAATAGAAATAACTGAACGAACAAGTAACGAATGAACAGAATAGGTTTAAGAACTGACAGGATGAATTGAACGTGTTATGAGATGTTGTGCTTGAATGTGTTTGTGTGGGTCAGACGCTGCATTCTAATCACGTGATTCAGGGAGCCAACTATGAGTAACAACCTTGTAAAGATTTGTTTGAATTCTAAGTATTTTTGAATTATAAAATGCTCTATTTCTGAAATGATGCTTTCTGACTAATTGAATGATTGTCCTATTTATGAAATGTATTCGTGGCATCCATAGCATCTGTTACTGTTACTGTTACTACTACTGTTACAGAGATCTCTGTCAGTTCCAATTTTTGGAACTACTGTTTACTAAATTGATGGCCATTATATATGACTATTTCGGTCTTCTAAGACCTATTGTACTGTTCTGCTAATGGATATACCACGTATGACTGCTATAACTTCAATATGATTTGACATGCTATGAGATACTGATTTGATAAATTAATTCATTAATGAAATTGAATGTTTTAAATTACGAAAAGGGCATCATTCATTACCCCTTTACATCGTTGTTATTCACTGGGTTCTAACTCACTGTTTTATATATGTATGTAGGTGATCAAGTGCAAGATCGGACTTAGTGGTGTTGACCTGAACTCTGCTTTTTGTCAAGCCAACTTATGTGCCTCACTGCGAGGTTCCAACCGGGTTAAGCTTCAAGACTTCATGGGTGGTCTAGAGTTCACCATTTTGTCTTTATAATTAAGTGTTTTGAAATGTTACTGATATTTGTTCTGAATGTTATTTTGACAGTTCGTTTGTTATTAGGATTCAATCCCTAGATTGTATTGTGTTGTACATAAGCTTGATCTTGGACTTGTGTGTACATATATATGTATATCAAGGTTTATCTTGTTCCATTTAACTCTACACAGCTCATTGGATGTTATATTTTATTATTTATAGGCTTTCGCCAGCCATTATTATTGTATTACTATTAAGCAGGCCTTTGGTAATCTCGAATTACTGGCCGGTTACTTCTATAATCCCTTGGGGTGGAGGTTGGGTCGTGACAGTTTGTGAAAGAAAATGGAATGAATATGAATGTTGATAATGATGGTGGAGTTATATATGTAATATCACTCCCATTTTGAAAAAGATGAGATTGTATCTTTTGTTGGAAATTATCTGTTGAATAGAAATATCTGTTTTGGGCTATCGGTGGAGTATAACTTTGATTGTTGTAGTTTTTGCATGAGAATTAGGTGAATTGAAACTAATTACTCATACATTGGGCATTGAGCATTATTGCATACTTAAACATTGAAAATGTATTATTTTGAGAAAAATTGGTGAATACCTTGGGGAATCTAGTTAGGAGGTATAGTTGTGGTTACTATGTTGGCCTGTGTGCCCTTAGTAAAAGTTTAGAAAATCGTGTGGTTTGGTGCCAATCCTTCCGGTTAGTACCGGTAAAATGGCTTTGATAATGCTTGTATAGCCTACTGGCAGATACATACCAAGAGATTCCCAGTGTTTGTATCTACTGCCCTATTTTCTAATATAAAAAGGTTATTTTCATGAATTGATATAATCTGGTATTATATTGTTTTGAGATGGAAATGTGAAATGTTTGACAAATAGCATGTATATGCATTTACTTAATGACTTTGTTAAGATTCATATATTGTGTTAAAGTATCTCTACTAGGTTTTAGCTCACCCTATATGAAAAATAACTTTCAGGTGCTGATGATATACCTCTACCAAGGATATAGATTGAGAGGACTTGGAGCCAAGGACTTCATTTTGTTTATTTTGATGAAATTGTTAAAGTACAAGCATGAGCTTTAATTGTATTGAGATGAACTCATTTTGATGTACCATCGACTTGGAAAGACGTAGCCACTAGGGCATATAATTATTCAATTTTATTTTTATTTTAATTCATGTATTCATGTCATATGTTATAAATTCAGGATCTAGGATTTATGAATGTATACACACGTATGTCATCCTTTGTATGATAAATGATTATAAATGGAATATAAAATATGATGTTATTGATCAATTGTAAGGAATATTATGAGATGGGTTATTGTTAATGTTTCGGGACGTTACATTTACCATTGCGTTTCATAGTCATATAGCCAAGTTTGGCATCTTCCCAAAAAAATCAAAAAGTTACTCAAAAAGTTAAAAAATTATCACTATTCACAAAAAAAAATTAAAAAATTAATTTTTCACACAGTTATCACAACTCAGCAATCATGTTAAGACTGCGCTGTGCAGAGCTTGTTAACTTTTGTAGCACAATTTGGGTGTAATTTCCACACTGTTGTTCGGCCCGTGAGGGTCCATCACGGGCCCCGTTTTGATCATCTGAACCGTTTAATATGTAAAACTCGTCGAGTACTATATGCCTGTAAAAAATCACGTTGATCGGATATCGATAACTACATGATCAAAATCCCTCATCAAATCCTCCAATCAAACACGGCGTAACAAAATCAAAAGATGGGATAAGGATTAACCTTACAAATGCTAACAATTCACACTAGACAAATCGAAGCCCATTCACCAGGAACGGCCGCAAATCAGTCAAAAAGTTTTGCTACGTAGATGCCGATCCACACACCATTGAAGAGCAGCCAAGCAGGTAGATGCCGATGCACACACCATCGAAAAGCAGATCCACACACCATTGAAGAGCAGCCAAGCAGGTAGATGCCGATGCACACACCATTGAAAACCAGCCAAGCAGGCACGGGCATGGTAACAGAAGCAGCTCGGAAATAGAAAGTGACTCGGCACCATTGAAATCGTGAACTACCAAAGCAGCACTAGATTATGAAAACCATGTTTCTTGTTCTTTTTTAATTTTTGGTTCTGTTATTTTACTTTTTCATTAAAAATAAATAAATAAAAAATAAACTTGTATGGTTCTGTTTTTCATTTTTTATTTTTATTTTTATTTTTATTTTTATATAACCCACACTTTCTAAGAAACATATATAAGTTATTTTTCAATTTTTAAAAATTATTTTTTCACTAAAATTAATTGTGTTTCAAACATTTATTAAGCATTTACAAAATATATAACACTAATTTATATAATATTTTTCATATATATTACACAAACTAATTTTACATTATATTTTTTCATATATATAACTACTAATTTGTAATAAATTTTACATCTTAAATCTCTCACTCATTTTTACTTTGATATTTTATTAGAGGTTAAATATATATATATATATATATATTAACTATAATAGAACAGAGCGATTTCGAAAGCAAATTATAAATTTTAAAATTTAATCCACGACTAACGAATAAAGCGTTACAAATTGATACGGATTGATACGATTTTAACAAATTTGACAATATTTTACATAGTCATAATAATTATTATCATCATCATCATCATTTTTTTTCTTTCTGAAAACAACACAATCAACCAGACTCCCTATCTAAAAAAAAGACAAAACAAACGAGCTCATTACAATTTCTCCTCAGTTTTTGGATGCATTGATAAAAACAAAAACTATTTTTCACTGTCCTCTTTCTTTTTATTTTTCTCTTCTAATCTCTTCACAAACTCAAAATTCAAACATAGCATTAGGGTTGCGTTTCGTAGGAGAGGAAAAGAGTAGAGAGATTTGCCAAGACCCTTGCTGTTTGGTTCACTATAAATCATGAAGTTATGTTTGATTCATGAATTTTGGAATAGATTTGGAAAGAGAAAAACAAAAAGTATTTGAAATGTAATTATATTTTATTCGCATTTCACCTACTTTTTTCTTTTTCCTTTTCAAATCATTTTCTAAACGCTAAACCTTAAAATCATTCGGCGAGAGGATAGAACAAGGCATCTACTGATCTACTAATGGTCTTTCTTTCCCTCCTAGGGCCAAATGGGTGCCTAATGTAAAGTAATCAACTTTCAATGGATGAAGTGTTCTATCAGTTTTTTTTTTTTTTCTTTATCAATTGATGAGATATAAATCATAAATATTATGAGACAACGAACATTTAATTGTGAATGAAAATCCACCGAATAGCTATAATCTTACAACAAACTCAATAAACAGCAAAAGAAAAAAAAATAAAAATAAAAATAAAAAATATACAGATTAAGCAGAAAGAATTGAACTTCATAGTGAGTTACAAGGGCTATTGGACAACAGTTCTAATAGGACATGTTTGATTAGTAAGATTATAGCATAAGATTGGAATTATTAGTCCATGGAGTCACAATCTTATGTTTGATTGCAAATTTTATTAACTGGGTTACATAATCAATCCCACAAAATTGGCAAATTTTTACTATTGAGAGGGACTAGATATATCATAATTTCAAGTATGAAAGAAAAATAAAATAAAATAAATACATAATGAATTATTATCTCACTAATTTAATCGGATAACTAATTCTACTATAATTCATGGGATTATTAATCCTTTCACTATTAATCATGTTAATCAAACAAGGCCATATGGTATTATATTGGTTACACTTTTGTATCAACTTACACAGCAGCTTGCAAGGGCTAGTTCTATCCAGCAAGTCTAGGAAAAAAATTTCCAAAAAGTTCCCCAAATGCAGTTCGCAACATAGCATTTATCTTGGATGGATCCAAACTGCACCATGACTCAACACAAGAAAATTTATGGCTTTGTAGCATTACTGAGTTTTATCTAGCAGATTATCATGTAACAGGTTCGCTGTAACACAACGAGTTTTCACTACACTTTCGAAAACAATTAACAAGTTTTCACTCTAAATAAGCACGGTGGCAACTCAGTTGCCAAATTACCAATTATGTACAAGTTGGGCAGGTTCCAAGTTTTGTATCTGCTTAACTTCATAACATAGCATGACTATCAATTGAATGGGGTAGCAGCTAAGACCTCTGAGAGTCATACATGCAAAAACAGAATTCAATAAAATAGTTGAAGTCAAATTTGTAAACTACACATAAAGCACACCAAATTTAATTGACATCACCTTCATCAAATTCTTACAACAACATATTAAACAATTCATATCTTCCGAACTCGCTTTATTTCAGAACTTACATGCACATGAGTTTCTTTCTTGTGCCAAATTTTGCAGCTGAGAGGAATTTATTTGCTGATAGCTCCAGCATCAGTGAGAACGGGAACAAGTTCACCCTTTTGGTGTTTTTGCAAAACCACTGCAATGCCAAGAGAAAGATGAGTATCCCAAGATTGAAGTTAAACCGTCTTATTGCCCTCTAATTTAGCAGTCACAAACTATATTACTAGAAATCTGAACATAAGAACGATTGAATAATCAGCCTTACTGTCACAGCCGCCAACATGTTTTCCACCAATGAACACATTTGGAACAGTCGTCTGCCCAGTCCACTCTGCTAGGGCTGATTGCGTCACACTTCCATCATCTTTGAAGAATGATTAACAAATTCATCAGATTTTTAATCATATATAGCAAAGATTATTAGTTGTTAAAGAATTTAAAGCATAACACAATTAGCAGTTCCTCTAGGCTGTGTTTGGATCAAAGATTTTGTGAAAGATTTCTGAAGAGAAAAGAAAAAATGATGGGATGAGTGTATGAAATAGAAGATAAATTTTTTCCATTTTTCCCTTCTCAATTCCACACTCAAATCCTTAATTCACATACAACCTTACATAATTTGTCATGTGGGCAGAAACAAATGATCAGTGTGATCCGCACAAAATTCTGCACATCAAATACACGTAATAATTTATAAGGCAGTTCATGTCTAAAACCAAACCAAACCAAACCAAACCAAACCAAGCCAAGCCTTAAGTTCCATCAAATAGGGTCGGCTATATAAATTCTTCTTCTCGATTCGGCTCTATCAAGGGCTATTTGATTAGTCAAATTAAGGAGGTTCATTTCTCTATTTACTACACTATTCCATGTCAATCTAGTTTTGTCCCTTCCCCTAGAATTTCCATCTACCGCAACTATATCGCATCTCCTCACTATTGACTCTGTTAGTCTCCATTGTATATGACCAAATCATCTCAATCTATTCTCTCTGAACTTGTTTTCTACCGGTGCTACTCTTATCCATTCATAAATATATTCATTCCTAACTCTCTTCTAATCTTGCCACACATCCACCTTAGCATCTTTATTTCAGCAACTCTCATCTTATCTACATGTTATTTCTTAGTTGCCCAACATTCTGTCCTATACAATATCGCTAGTCTAATAGCTGTTAATGCAGGACAATTAGGGACAACATTGGATTTTGAAAACAAAGATTATTTGATGACCTAAACAATGAGTAATTTAGAGTTTCAAGGGTTAAATTGAAGACTAATAGATAGGGGAAGGGATTAGGGTTGATTTGGGGTTGATAGGCTGGAGTTTTGAGATTGAAAAGTGCACTTTTAGAGGGTTGTGAATAGTAATTTAAGAATAGTAAATTGAAACAGAAAAGGAGAAAGAAGAGAAGAAGATAGGTCTAGCCATCGCACCTAGATTCCATAGGCATCATATTTAGGGTTTGATTGCATCACACAATTCATAAAGAAGTTTCAAAACTTTTTTATTTTTTATTTTTTATAAAATATCAACTCTATTGAATTACAAGCATTACATGACTTTATATAAATTTTTGAGACTTCCTAAACCAACTAGAACAAAAAAAAGAAAAAACTACTATAATATCTTAGACTCCCAAACATTAATTTAAGACCAAATAAGAAATATAAATAAAACTCAATTAAATAACTTTACCCCCAACATGACCCACGAGTGACCCCTACAACCTATGACAACAATAATGAAAATTACCAAAACACCTTTGGCCTAAAAATTCTAGAAAACATAAGAATAATCATAAAATAAGACTAATAATACTAAAAACATTATTATATAAAATTCCTATTAGGATCTCTTTGAAATCATTTTGAATTTAGCCTTCCTGGAGCTTTTTTATATTCTGCATCATTCTCCCTTGGTTGGAAAAAACTTGACCACGAGTTTTGAACTTTTGAAATATAAGCATCCACAAGCTTTGAAATTGCACCCACAGCTTCATGCTAAAATCTTTAAGCTGTCGCCGCATTTTGTTTGTTGGAGATAGGAACAAAAATATTGAGAAATTGATCTTGTCCTTCATGTTACTAATGATCTTGTCCTTCATGACACTAAATACGCCAGGAATGACAAAATCAAAAGAACTAAAACATCCTTGAATTGATCCAAATCTTGGGCTGCAAAATTTATTATGTGCAATCTGTTCTCATTTGGCTCTGCAAGGCAGTGTGCGTAATCAATTTGAATACTTCCACCCACATTATTAATTGTGGATTCCAAACTTTCATCCTCTTTTTCAACCAATGTTTCATCATGCAGTTCAACATTACCATCCCATTGGAAAATATCAGAATCTATCGTAGAGAATTGAGGCTGCAAATTGTTGGCTTGTAAAGCCATATCAGGATCAGTATCAACAACTGGTTCATGTAATCTTCAGTCTCTACAGGTTGAGTGGCCCCTGAATCTTCTATTCGGACAATATGCATAATTGTAGGATCCGAAAACAACACTCTTGGTTCTAAATTAGACTCAACCAATAATTTATGCAGATCTAAAAATAAATCTGGTTTGGACCAGCAGCTTGCTCCTTTGACTCTGCAATCACGGGTGCTATAACACATGAAATATTGGATTCATTGCCTTGTTCGTAGGCCCCTTCAACAACAATTACAGGATATTGCTGGATTTCTTCTGAATCATCAATTAGAGTCTCATTATCCTTCAAAATATGGTCATCTTTCACCTTAGAAAAATTCTGAACATATTTATCGACTTGCAACTTCAATTGTGTAGGATTTTCATTCCCAAGAATAATATTTGGCTTTAGTGCATCTTGTTGTAGCTTTTCAGCATCTTTTTCTAGCACTTTAACTCTTTGTTTTGGAGTTTCTATTGGTTTGTCTTGCTAGACAGTCTTTGCATTATGCGTAGGCTTCAAAACTGTGGATTTCTCCTTAAATTTTACAAAAACTTCAAATTGTATAGTTGTTTCAATAGCATCTTAGAAATCTTCCAAATATGCATGAGACATCTCTTTTTTAATTCCAAATCTCAATCCACTTTTGAAACGAGCAATAGTCATCAGTTCCCTCTCAACAACTCCAAACTTGATAAATAACTCCTTATATTAATCGCACGCATATTACATTGCTCAAGAGTATACAATTGATCAAGAAGATCATATTAAGGATCCCTTAGACGAAATTTTTCTCTAAGAAGCACTTTACCCTCTTCCTAAGGCAATCCACTTGTATAGGATCTCCCACAATGTGAAAACATCATCGTGAAACCTTAAGCTCTGTTGCCAAACTGATGCAGGATGATTAGGGACAGCGCTGGATCTTGAAAACATAGGTTATTTGATGGCCTAAACAGTGAGTAACTTAAGATTTCAAGGATTAAATTGAAGGCTAATACGTAGGGGAAGGAATTAGGGTTGATTTGGGGTTGATAGGATGGAGTTTTGAGGTTGAAAAGTGCACTTTTAGAAGGCTGTGAATAGTAATCCGAGAATAGTAAATTGAAACAAAAAAGAAAAAGAAAGAAGATATAAGCCTAGACCTATTCTTTTTTGTTTCTAATGCCTAGAACGGCTGATGAGAGCTTTGAAGCACATATCTTCTATTTTGTTTTTCAAAGCTCATATTTTATATTTTATTTTTACATAAAATATCGACTCTATTGAATTAGAAACATTACATGACTTTATATAGACTTTAAAAACTTCATAAACCAACTAGAACCAAAAAAAGAAATCACTATAATATCTTAGACTTCCAATAAGACCAAATAATAAGAAACATAAATAAAACTCAATTAAATAACTTGACCCCCAAGATGACCAATGGGCAACGCCTACAACCCATGACAACAATAATGAAAATTACCAAAATACCCTAGGCATAAAAATTCTAAAAAACATAAAAATAATCATAAAATAAGACTCTAATAATACTAGAAATATTATTATATAAAATTCTTATCAGAATCTCTTTAAAATCATGCCAATGTCTAAATATCATCTCTTTTTTGAATTCAACCTTGCTTGAGTTTCTTATATTTTGCATCAGCCGTTCTATAGAACTTTTCTTTTAATCTAAATAGGTATTCGCTTATCACACCGTACTCCAAACGCACTACTCCACTTGAGCCAACCCGCCTTAATTCTATAGACCACATCTTCTCTAATCTCCCCATCTATTGTAATAATCGAGCCTAAATAGTGAAAATATTCACTCTTAGGTAGTTCTTGATTCTCAATTTTCACTTCTTCTTTGTTTTCATTTCTAAAATTACACTCTATGTACACGGTCTTAATTTTGCTTATCCTAAAACCTTTAGATTCAAGTGCTTCTCTCCAAACCTCCAACTTAGTGTTTGCTCCTTCTCGTCTCATCTACTAACAAGTTATCATCTACAAAAAGCATATACCATGGCACATCATCTTGAATATTTCTCGGCAACTTATCCATAACTAAAACAAAAAGATAAGAACTTACGGCTGATCCTTGGCGTAATCCTACAGCAATTGAAAATTCAAATGTTTGTCCAGCCGACGATCTAATAGTGGTCACCACACCTTCATACATATCCCTAATCACATCAATATAGCCTTTTGTCACCCATTTCTTCTCTAACACCCACCGAATTATATCTCGAGGCACTTTATCATACGTTTTCTCAAGATCGATAAAAACTATATGAATACCTCTTTTCTTCTCTCTATACTTTTCTATTACTCTCCTCAAAAGATAGATTTCTTCCATTGTTAACCTACCTGGTATAAATCAAATTGATTCTCTAACATCTCTGTTATATCTCGCAATCAACATTCCATCACTCTCTTGCACGCTTTCATTATATGACACATTAGCTTGATTCCTCAATAGTTGTTGCAATTTTAGATATCTCCTTTATTCTTATAGATTGGCGCTAAAATACGCTTCCTTCACTCCTCTGTTTTTTTCCTAGCCAACAAAAGCTTGCTAAATAGCCTAGTCAACCAAGCAATCCTCTTCTTACTCAAGCATTTCCAAGCTTCAATAGGGATATTATCGGCTCCTAAAGCCTTATTTGATTTCATCTTCTTGAGTACAATCTTTACTTCAAAGTTTCTTATCCTGCGATAGAACCTGTAGTCTTGGTCTTCCTTATTACCGGTAACTTCCTTCCCTTTTGAGCTTCCTACATATTCCTCATTTAATAGCTTCTCAAAATAATTCTTCTATATCTCCTTAATCTCTTCATGTTTCACTAACACATTAGAATTCTCACTCTTGATGCACTTAACTTGATTAAAATCTCTTGTTTTCTTCTCCCTTATCTTAGCAAGTTTATAGATTCTCTTCCCTCCCTCCTTACTATCTAGTATAGTGTATAGGTCGTCATAGCCTTTCAACTTAACATCTCTCACTACTTTTTTGACCTCCTTGTCTGCTAATCTATAACTCTTAATGTTTTTCTCATATCTAAAAATTGAAAAATTATTCCATGCCACAAATCAATCTCTAGACCATCCATTTGTGTGGGTCTGACATAAATGGACGGCAAATCGATTTGTGGCAAGGCCAAGTCAATGCCACATGTGGCAGTGAATAATTGCTCCCAAAAGCTCTAAGTTGATGATAATGAGTTCAAAAGTCAGGAATGATAACAGGTACCAAACGGATGTATGAAATTATCAAAAGAGGGAAAGAAAGTAGTTAGGACTTCTCTCACTTTCTTCTACTCAAGACACACAAACAACTGTGTCCATAAGGAAACTCCATAATCAAGACTGAAAATAGAGTTGCAGGACGTGAAAATGAAACAAGATAGTATCAATTGTTGTAATAACAGAAATTAATAAGCATATACTCACTTTCCACATTCAATTCAATGACCTTGTAACTTGCACCTAGCTGGGAGAGCAGTTTCTTGACCTGGTTGCAATATCCACAGTAAGTTTTACTGCAAAAAGAAGAATATCAGCTGAAGTCAATCATCTGAAACTTCCACAGGAACACAGAATTAGACATAACAACATCGAAGTAGCACAATGCAGATTAATTAAAAAGAAAGAAATTGATTAGTAAGGAAGGAGTATAGAATTGAGGGTTATAAGCCATGTTCGAGATTTCTGTGGAAATTAAAACCAACTAGGTCAAGGAATCACATATAAAAAGCACTGCACCAATGCTAGGGACCCCAAAAAAATTACTAAATATTCTACACAATACTCACATGGGTGAGGGACCCACAGCTATGTGAGTATTGTGTAGAACAATATTTGGTAATTTTTGTGAGGTCTCTAGCATTTTTGCAGCACCAAAAGGACCATAAAGCAAAACAAAAATTGATTGGCTGTGTTACAGAAACTAACTCATAAACTTGAGAACAGTTCTGACAACCATCAATAACTACCAACCTCTATGCACTTTTTGAAGGACACAGGATCCTTTATCCAACAATCTGTCCCTTTGTCCTTGATGCACTTTCAACTACACGATCATGCCTCCAGATTCTCGTTTCAAGATTTTCACCACACCGTGTGGTTGAGAGTGCACGGGAACAAGAGTGTTAAGATAGTGGCTCTCTAACCCTTTTAATGTTTATTAGTAGGGTTATGCTAATGACAGCCCAATGGGCTAGCAACAAGGGAAAGAAAATGCCAAAAGAATTACAATATCAATGTATTTTTTGTACATATCTCAAAGCATTTTCATACATTTCAATACACTCCTTACACATCTACTGAGGGTATAGGAACCCAAAAGGCTGTCATTAACATTTTCCTTAAGAATATGCACTGCAACTGCAAGCATGGCCTTTTACTAGTATAGGAGAAAACACAGCACTTAAGAGATAATAGAACTGGTAGACAAGGAGACAAATTTGACCTAAACAAGTCCAGTTTGCAGATTTGATCTCTGAAACCTATGGCAGAGCAAACATATAAACAAAATTAACATTTTCTACAATCCTAAGGAAATTGTTATCCAGTGATCCATAATAATGAATACTAAGAAATATTCAGGAGATAGAACATAAATTGCTGCAGAGTAAGGAGATCATAATTTCCCAAGGAACCATACCAAAATATATGACTACGATGAGATGTGAAAATATGATCTAATACTTGGATCTATGTTTGAGAAGGAAAGAAAAAGAGAAGGGAAAAGTAACAAAATTTTAACTTGTGTTCCATTCATATCTCGCTTTACTTTTTCCTTTCCCTTTACAAATCCCTCCCTAAATCCATAAGATCCAAACGCAACCTAAAAGACCAAAAATAAATAAATTACAAATCAACAGGTCATAGTCCATGCACAATAAAAATTGTATTCACAAGTAGGTACACCACTTAAGTCCATACATAGAAAAAGGGAAATTTTGAAAACCTAGAAATTTACTATCAAAATGTCATAAAAATGGCATAAAATGTTATAAATTTAACATGTTCCGATTGTCACCAAATGAGAAGGAAAACGGCTTTATACCTTTCGTAACTATGATTCATAACAAATAATCACAATGATTCCTATTTTTTTCCATTACAATTATTCATAACATTTTCCGGTTCATAACAAAAACACAACCATCATTCATAACTAAATTTTTTTATTATAGTGCACTTTTTCATAACATAATTATAACAATAATGATACGCAATTAAAACTTTTCTTATGGCGCACACTTTTGTAACACAATCATAATTGTTTGTAATTAAAACCACAAAAAGCTTGTAATTTTTTTTTTCCCTTCGAATATTTATTCAAACACGAGGCAATACGAGCATGGAGAAGAAAGAGTTGATTCTATCGATAAACAAAGGTAACAGCTAGCAAAGTGGCAAAATAAAAGTAAGGAGAAGTAGTTAAGATTATTTGGTGAAGTGTTTAAATGTAATATATAAGGGGTTCATTTAAAAGGTTATTTACACGGAACATATCGCTTCGATTCCTAAATTTTAAATTATAAAAACGTACAAATAGATCCTGAACTAAACTAGATCCTAAACTATTGGCTCTTAAACTATAAAATCGTACAAATATATCCTAAATTATAAAAGTATATAAATGGAGCCTAAACTATTGACAAATATCATTTTACCCCTTCCGTTATGGTCCAATTTGTTTTATAGTTTAGGGGTAGAGTTATACTTTTCAAATAGTTAGGAAAGAAGTCCATTTATACACTTTATGGAGTCGAATGATATTTTGTTTAGGGGTCTAAATAACCCTAATTTAAATGAATTGATGGATATTAATACTGAATTGAACCGCAAAAAAAAAAAAAAAATTGGTTTCAAAATTGTTGAATACTGAATTGAAGTAAAGAATGAGAGAGAGAGAACCTGAAGACGACGACAGGGGAAGAGGTAACGATCTCCTTGACCTTGGAAAGAGCCGTTTCTTTTTCTTCTTTGCTCTTTGAACTCGAACCGAACGCTGATCCCATTGCTCTCCGCTATTTCTTCTACCAGACTATTGTAGAGAGAGAGAGCCAAATGAATATCAAGGGAACAATTGTTGAAGGAAGACGACGCATTGTTATTATCTATTAAGGTCGTCAACTCTCGATTGATAACGCTAAGTTGGTCTAACCTGTCAAAAAGTGAAAAAGTTTATTGAAAATTTAAAAGTTAAAATGTTATTACTCCTATTTATTAAAAATTAAAAATTATGAATATATAATTTTTAATTTTAATTTTTTTTTACACATTAATTTATATAATTTTTTAATATATATTTTTTTATAAAAAGTTAAAAAATTAACACAAATATTCATATTTTTTTTTAATTTTTTAATTTAAAAAAATAAAAAGTACTCTTATTAGGACACTTCAAATAAATAATGCAAAAATTAATTTTAAATTAAAATAATAATATAAAATTTATGGAGAATTTACAACCACGTCATATCTTATTTTGATAAATAATGGTAGTTTAGAACCTATTTACACCTTAAAAAAAAAAAAACCTATTTACAAAATTTTAAATTCACGGGTCTTCGGTTAATGTTATATAACCAAGCTATCCTCATAAATTCAAAAATACAAAGCACTCCTTGATTTCTTTATTTTTTTCATTCCACTATCTCTCTTCACAAATGTTAGATTTCTTTACTATTTTTGTTCCTCTCCCTCTTTACAAATTCTAGAGCAACAAAGTTAGAAGGCCATCTACTATCATCAAAAATTGATTTAGTTGGAATATTCTTAGATTCGAAGAAGCGAAATGGTAAAAACAAGTAAGAGCTCTCATTGTATGTGGTCTTTGACGAGCTCTTGAAGATTACTTCAATTCCCAATACCCAGAGGATTGCAAAACTGTGATCGACGACGATGTAGATCGACTCCACGATTCGACCTATTCTATAGATACAAACCTAAGAGAAAAGATCTTAACGGTTTCAAATATCGACAGTTTGAAAACTTTTCGCAGCGCTGCTATTACAGATCAAAAGACCTGTTTCGATGCTGTGATGGAAGTGAATTCAACTTTTCATATTTGAAGAAGTGAAATAGTGAAAACACATAAGATTCAAATATCTTAAGGAATCTTTTCAGTTTTGAAACTCTTATTTTTTATTTTGATTTCAATTTCAACATTAATTTTGGTATCCTTGTCGCGAATCTTTTCAAATTTAGAGTTCATGAGAATAAAATCCCCTATTTAATCTCATGTTCTGTTGTTGTTGTTTTTTTTTTTTTTTTTTACCCTCAGTTAGCAAAACAACTATCTAGAATATTGTTGTGCAAAACTGATAATGTTTTTAATTTTAAAACTAGAAAAAAAACTAATCTGTGTGTTTGGTTTGAGTTTTCTGGATTAAGTTTTTTGAAAATTGAGTTTTTTAGTTTTCGTATTTTTTCGTTTTTAGTGAATATTTTTAAAATTTTAAACATTTTTTTTACTTTTTTAGATGCACCTTGCTTAGATGTATCTAAAAAGTAAAAATTTGTAAAAAAATATTTTAAAAAATTAATAAATACATAAAAATATAAAAAATATACTGAATTCTTGTATTTTTTTGTATTTTTGGTATTTAGTGAATTTTTAAAAGTTTTTTTTACAATTTTTTTACTTTTTAGATGTATTTATGTTAGGTGTATCTAAAAAGTAAAAAAAAAAATTGCTTAAATTATTAAAAAAATTCAGTAAAAACAAAAAAAAATACGGAAAATAAGAAAGTAGAATTTTCTGAAAAGTATTTTTTGAAAAATGGAAACAAACAATAATGTTCTCAATTTTACTAAATAGTTGAATCAAACCAAAAGATAGAAGGGTAAACAAGTCATTGTATATCAAAATAGGATTTATTGGTTCAAAAAATCTTAGGCAAGACCTGAGCTACCACAGTATTTGTGAATAGGATTTTTATTCTGATGTCATTAATTGTGTGTTATAAGTTCTTAACAAAAAAAATTGCATGTCATAATTTAATTGATAAAAATTGAAGAAAAAATTACAAAAATTATATTTACAATAAAATATAAATACATTTCGTTTTATAAATTTTGTAATTTTAATTTAGCATATGATAGTAGTAAATTACATTTGTTAATATATTAATTTTTTCTTATTTAGTAAAACCTAAAAATTTGTCTACTCAAAATTATAAATTATTTTATGTCATAACTTTTTTGTAAAAATGAATTAGGATTTACTTATGGTATTCGACTAAATATTAGAAGTGAATTAGATGTCAGTCGACTCAATATTTATGCTAAGATGGCATTCACATAATTATTAAAAATTGTCCTAATCATTAAAATTTTCTTTATCAATTCGTGATTGGTATGAGCTAGTTTGGGGTTTTAATATTGGATTAAATATTAAAAATGAGCCTAGAAAATCTAATTCGAGTTGATTTTTTTTCAACAATTCTTGGTTTAAGCCTATGATACATCATATTTTAATAACTCAATATCATTAAAAAAAAAAAAGATATCTTAATGTTTATGGTGCTTTTTATTAATCAATAAAAAATATTTATAAATATTAAAAGAATTACATTTGAACAAATTCTAATATAAAATTGTTACTTTAAGACTTTAAAACCTACACATTTTCTTTCACTCTCACTAATATTGAAGAAAGCAATTTGTGGAAGGTAAAATTCTTCTCCATAGGGAAAGTGAGAGGATGTGTCCCTTCCTTTACTCTACCAAGAGAAACCAAAAGCGTCAATAATCACCCCCTCCAAGAGTGGTTAGGAGGACCCTCCAATGGTCAAGTCAGAATACTGTTTGGCCTTAGTGAATTTATATTTAAATGAAGATTCTTGGATTACCTTTGCTCTACCTTTCTTACTTTACCTACATCACCTTTTATAGTATTCTTGACTTAAATCCCATCTGTTGGATTCAATGTTTGATCCAAGGGTTTTGCCCGTTTCTAGGTCTGGTTGGGCAAGTGGCCATGTTGCTTTTATCTTTAATCGTTGGATCATCCTCTCTTGGACGACCTAGATTGTGTCAGATGTTAGTAAGCAACTTGCCAAGTGCTATGTTTGTCAAATCAAGTTGATCGGACGGTTGTGTCATTTAGTAGGCCTATCATATGTCTCTGTATTTGTTATTTGATGTCTTCAATGTTAGATGAAGTTGAATCCGACGATCCTCCAACCTTTTGCTGATCTCCATGTAGAAAGAGATCTTGCTTCTCATGTGCTCAATCACGTGCCATTGTCCCGCCAGTTGTCTCTAATAGGCACCTTAGTAATCCGTCTGGGCCTTTTCCTTTGGGCCGTTTTGCCTGATTACTTTTGGACTTGAGCTAACTCTATCCCATGGGGAGGTGAGGGATAGAAATGGACGGATTACACCAACCTACTAATTAGCTAATTAAATGACGAAATTGACCCCTCAAGTATATGACATTTCTTTCTTTTATTTTTTGAACTTGTTGGTTTTTTAAACATGTATAAATTAATCTTGTGATATATAATTGTTTTCTTTTATTTTTTTGGTATTAGCAAAATAATGAAAGGAAATATACTTTCAATATTTAAAAGGAAAATAATTTATAACATATTTTTTCTTCATTTAAAAAAAATTAAATATGTTGATTTGTTTTTTAAACATATATAAATTAATCTCGTGATATATAATAGTCTTTTCTTTCTTCTTCTTCTTTTTTTTTTTTTTGTATTAACAAAATTATAAATAGAAATATACATCTAATATCGCATTTAAATAAAATTAATAGTGGTCTTACTAAAATAAAATTAAATATACTTTAAATTTAGCATTGCCATTGTAAACAATTCAAAAAGACAAAATGTTCTTTTGAGAAGTTATCATTTTTCATAATTTTTTAATTAAACATGAGATTCACTAAAATAGTCATTTTTAAACATTTAATTCCATGACAAAATAAACATGGGATACACATCATTTTCAGTCAAATAATCCCAGGGCTATTTATTCTGGACTAATAGTTTGTTGTATTTCAATCCTCCCTTATCCAATCCGCTCAAACAAACATGACCTTAATAGCTTTGAAAAATTATTATGTGCTTTTGATGTAATGCTCTACACCAATTATCAATTAACACATAACACGATGTCACAAAATATTAATTTTTTTTAAAAGTAATGATATACAAACATAAAATCAATACAAAAAACTTATAAATAATGATTTGGTTTGGATTTTGATCTATTACTTTATAATAAATGATATGCTTTTTTTTATACAAATGACACTATCACGTAATTTTAGTGTAAATTTTTGTATAAAAATTCTAGTGAAATAATATTAACCAACAAAAAATAGTTATAAACAAACAACAGGTAATGGTTGATAGAGAGGAGGGATAAATGATATAGAAAATCTGTAATGCAAAAACAAAAAAAAATGATTAGAGATAATACAAAAAAGAAAATAAAAATGGTGTACCTAAAGGATAAAGGTGTTCGTTTAAAGAATGCAAGAGATTAAATATAAAATAATCACCAAATTGTCTCACAAAGAAAATGTGAAAATAATAAGTTTCATCATTGCATAAATGCAATATTTATAGGTTAAGCAAGACATGAATGGCTTGGAGAAGATGTAATGTATGACGGTTAGAGTTTTTGAGAAAGGTTCTAAATGCACCCCCAAAATTATAAGTTGGGCACCCTATTGAACACCCCAATATAAATTTATAGAAGGTTGTTATTAGCACCTACCTAATCTTTTTGAATCTTCTATTTCTTTGAACCCCCATCCAACTAAATGAGTCCCCTCTATTTTATCTTTGAATCCCCACCTTAATTACACCTATACCTTTTTTCTTTTAGACCAAACTTTTTTTCACTCTTTTTTTTTTGCCAGCAGCCCTTGCCGCTGACACCTTCCACTCATCGACACCACCGCCTCGCCGCCGAACCCACCTCCCCCTACATCCCATCTCCTTCATCTTTTTCTTCCTTTCAATGTTGCACTGCCATCACCATCTGGGTTTTATCTCCCTCTCTCTCTCTCTCTCTCTCTTCTTCTTTTTATTCTTCTTTTGGGTTTCTTGTGTATATGTGTCTCTTTTTCTAGCAAGTGGTAAAAGAAAACAAAGGGGCTTGGTCACTGCCCACGCCGTTCGGCTACTATCTTTACGGCCGTCCTGCTATATTGATCGCCATCTTACAGCCCTAGATCTAAAACCCTCTATCTTTCTAAGCAATATTGTTGGGCAGTCCTCTGTACAGTTTATCACTCTATTCTTTGAATTTTCTTTTTGTGCAGAGGGAAAAAAGAGAATGTAAATGGTTTGATTGATTGGTGAATCTGTACCTGAAGTGACCTCATCGGATTCTTCAAACCAAAATTAATCATGGCCTTGGTTTTGTGTTTGCTCTTTCTGGTTTTCACTTGTATAATTTGTGACTGTGTATGAACTATATATATGATTTTGATTTGCAAGAAGATGGGTGGCCTCTTGGGTAGCAACCACTAAATACAAGAGTTGGGTTAGCGGCGAAGGTTGGTGGTGGTGCTGCTGCAATGATGGCGGTGGGTTTAAATCTAGAGTTTCAGAAGAAGAGGAGGAGAATGGTGAATTGACGGTGGTGCTGTGATGATGGCGATAGTTGGACGGCCAACGTTGGGGGTGGAGTCAGATATGATAGAATTAGGGTTAGGGTTTAGGGAATTAGGTTAGAGGGTTAGAGATGATGGTAGAAATGGAATTTTATCTTTGGACAAAATCAGAATTAAAAAAAAAAAAAAAAAAAAAAGGGAAATTCTACTTACACCACAATTTTACCTCTTCATACTTATTTTCTCATTACACCATTAATAAATAATTGAAATTCTCATTACATCTTTGATAATACCAAAACTAATCCTAAATTAAACCCTTTTTAAAATCCATACAAAATTTTCTCATTACACCTATCCATTTTGAATTACTTCAATGTTATGTTACTGAACAATTTATATTTGTCCAACCATCTGTTACTGCACATTTACAGATTCACTTTCCTTAAAATATCATTTTTTTTCTCTCTAAATTTATGATAAGCATGTTCGGTTATACATTGCCAAACAATTTGAATTATTTCGGTGTCATGTTGCTGAAAAAATGGATGTGTCTAGTCATCTATTACCGCACGTTTACATATTCACTTTCCTTAAAACATCAAGTATCAATAAAAACATGAAGTGTACAGACATTCATAAAAAATTCATAAAATTTTTCGATACAAATATCAATAAAAACATATTGAGATGTTATCACAATCCATCTATATTGATAATTATGGTAGTTAGTACATTAGGGCTAACAAAGCGTATAGAATTGATCAATATGGGTAGTATATGCTTTGATGAAAACAAATATAATTACTTGCTTTCAGAGGTACTGGATGACCATGAAGCAGATAAATTTAGCAAACCATTAACAATGCACCACTAGCCTTATTACAATGCATAGAGGCATAATCCTTCAAAGCAAAAAACAAAAACAAAAACAAAAAAAAAACAAAATTATCAGAAAAATGAAACTGGAAATGTTTAGCAATGAGTTATCAGACATGTCCTTTTTGTTTGGCAATAAGTTACTAAACAAGTATTTGTTGTTCGATAGTGGGTTACTAGATATGTATTTTTTGTTCTACAGTTTGATTTCAGGCTATTTAAGTTTGTTCGATTCTGGTACACCGAACAAAGTCAAACAATCCTTTTAAAAAACTAAACAAAAACATAAAAAAATTAAAGAAAAACACACCATTTCACTTTCTTGCTGGTCTTTCATCACCATTTTTTCGTCCATTACTTTCTTTTATGATCAAAACACTATGATTCTCACTTTTTAAAAATAGATATATAGTAGAGAATGAGAAATGAGAAACAAAGAAAAGAAGTAGGGATTGAAGTGTAATGGGCATAAAGAGATAATCAAATCTATTTAATTTTTATCTTTTGTCCTTAAAGGTAATTTCACACATGGGTAAAATTAGAAAAAATATACATGTCAAAGAGAAATTCTACTTACACCACACTTTTATCTCTTTACACTTATTTTCTCATTACACCATTAAGAGAAATATACACGTCAAGGAGAAAATTTTATCTTTTGAAATTCTCATTACATATTTTATAATACCAAACCTAACCCTAAATTAAACTCTTTTAAAAATCCCTACACATTTTTCTCATTACATCTATTCCTTTTGAATTATTTCGATGTTATGTTACCGAATAAACTATATTTGTCTAGCCATCTGTCGTCGCACGTTTACAGATTCATTCCTTAAAACATTTTTTTTTCTAAATTTATGATGGGCTTGTTTGGTTATACATTGCCAAACAATTTAAATTATTCCGGTGTCATGTTGCCGAACAAACTAGATTTGTCCAACCATCTGTTGCCGCACGTTTATAGATTCACGTTCCTTAAAACATCAAGCATCCATAAAAACATTCATAACATTTTTTCAATAAAAATATCTTCAAATTTATCAATACAAACATCTATTAAAAAAATACACCGAGATGTTATCACAATCTATCTATATTGATAGTTTCGATAGTTACTACATCACGACTAACAACCGTGTGGAATTGATCAATATGGGTAGTATATGTTTTCTCCTATCCATTAGCACACGGGTGATGAAAACGAATCAAATTACTTGTTTTCAGAGGTATTGGATGACCAGGAAGCATATAAATCTAACAAAACATTATTAATGCACTATTAGCCTTACTATAATGAATAGAAACATAGAAGCAAAAAAATAAAAATAAAAATAAAGATGTCAGAAAAATAAAATTGAAAATGTTTAGCAATGAGTTATTGGACATATACTTTTTGTTTGGTAGTAGGTTACTGAACAAAATAGTGGGTTATCGAATATGCTTTTTTTGTTCGGCAGTGTGATTCTAGGCTATTTGATTTTGTTCGGTTCTGGTACACCGAACAAAAGTCAAACAACTCGCTTTAAAAACGAATCAAAAACATCAACAAAAAAGAAAAAAGAAAAAAAGTCACCATTTCACTTTTTTGCTGGTCCTTCATCAACATTTCTTCGTTCATTACTTCTTTTTTATTTTTTTTATGTTCAAAACATATGATTCTCACTTTTTGAAAATAGATATATAGTAGAGAAGAAGAAATGAGAAAAGAAGTAGGGATTGAAGTATAAGGGGTGTAAAGAGATAATCAAATCTATTTAATTTTTATCTTTTGTCCTTAAAGGTAATTTCACATATGGGTAAAATTGAAAAAAAATATATATATCTCAAATGGAGGGTGTAAATAGTTAAATATGTTGTGTAAGTAAAATTTTCCTATGTCAAATGGAGGATGTAAAGAGGTAAATGTATTGTGTAAGTAGAATTTCCCAAGAGAAGGGGGTCCAAGAACATAAGGTAGGTACTAATAGCAATCCTCAATTTAAATTTTTATTTATTTATTTGAACACCCCAAATAATGCCTATTATCTACTACTATTTTAAAAGTCTAAAAGAACCTTGGTGTTTTCTACTTTTTACATATTCCAAAAATACACTCCCAAACTTATTAAACATCACAGCAAGACCAACCGTTGCTTGTTTGGCCACATCAATCTACTATCTACTATTTATTTACTACCAAAGTCCTCATTAGAAAGACCTTTTTACTTTATATATATAGATAGATAGATTTATACCTAAAAAATTATAAGCAAAAACTATATATATCTATTGGAAATTAAGTCAAAGATATGCCATGATTCTTGAAAGATATTGTTATCAGTTATCCCATAATTAGGAGATATACCATAACTAGGAGATTGGATCAATATCCAATATACCATGTGTAGATTACACAATGTATATATTGTACATCAACGATTGAATAATTAATTATGAGAGAATCATTCTCAAACGTGTGTTCTTTGTCATGGTATCAAAGCCAGGTTCAATCTCCTAGGTTTTTCACTAGGAATTGAAGGTCAATCTGTACTCACGTTTGGTTGTTCTCTTCGGTTCATACTCTTTCTGCTGCAAATCAAGTGTTGTTATCACCATGACTGAGTTGATTGAGAGTGGTAAAGATCCTCTTAAAGCAAGTGAATCCTCCTCTGTGCATACCATATTCCATATACAGGAATCTACTTATACTGGTCCTATTGCTCCAAAACAACTCGATGGCACCAATTATTTGGAGTGGTCTTTGAACGCTGAGATTAAGATCCGAGGGCGAAAACGATGGGGTTATATCTCAGGTGTTAAGGCTGCACCAGCGGATACTATGTCCGAAGAATATGAAGCATGGGACGATGAAAATAACTTGGTCAAGTCTTGGCTTCTTGATGCAATGACGAAGGAAATCCGATCTCTGTTTCTGCGGCTGCCCATGGCCAAGGAAATATGGAAGGCTGTCCACAGTACATATGCGGTTGAACAAGATGCTTCCAAGGCTTACCAATTACACTGCGAGGTATTTTTTGTCCAGCAAAATGGAGGTTCAATTATCTCTTATTTTGGCAAGTTACAGAAATTATGGCAAGAACTTGATGCTATTAAGGGATGCTCTATGGACTACTCCGCTGATATTTTGAAATATACCATGAAAGTTAATTCTCAGCGTGTGTATATTTTCTTGGCTGGACTTGATCCTCAATTAGATGGGGTCCGAGGCCGTATTCTTGCTACCAAACCACTTCCAAACATACATACAGTTTATGCGACTGTGTGTGCAGAGGCTAATCGTCAAGGAGCTATGCTTGGAGAAAAGATTGGGGACAAGTCAGGAGAAACAACTGTCATGGTGGCTTGCAAAACTCCCCCTTCCAAGAAAGATCTGTGGTGCACTCACTATAACAGTACAGGGCATGCCGTGGACTCATGCTTCAAACTCCATGGCTATCCAAATTGACATCCTAGAAGTAAGAAAGCATCTCAGACGAAAGGAAATCTCACTACTGCTTCGGCATTTACTACTCAGTCAGGTATGACATTTACTAGTAATAGTAATTGGATAATTGACTCTAGTGCAACAGAACATATGACATGTGATCGCTATTGGTTTAGTTAGTTTTCCTCCAAATGTCTTAAATCTATCATTATTAATGCTAATGGGGTATCATCTCCAGTTTTGGGGGTTGGTACAGTCCAACTATCCCCTACCTTATCCATATCAAATGTCTTATTTGTGCCATCATTAAATTGTCATCTTCTCTCTGTTGCTCAACTAACCAAATCTCATCATTGTGATGTTCTATTTTCCCCTACTCACTGTCTGTTTCAGAACATCCATACCAAGGAGAGGATTGGCAGTGGTAAACAAGACAGAGGATTGCACTATCTGGACAATGTTTTTTTATCTATTAACAAGGCTGGAAAAGCTCATGTCATCAACTTGGATTTGGTGAATAAGCACAAAACGGAGATTTGGCTATGGCATAGACGATTAGGACACCCTTCATTTTACTATCTTCAGCGATTATTTCCCTTATTGTTTAGTGGCTGTAAGGCTTCTGATTTTCTATGCGAAACTTGTGTATTGGCCAAAAGCCACCGTACTTTTTTAGTGATGTCTCTTCCGTTTTTCAACAGTTTTATCAAATCGTATCTACTCAGTACGGCATCAAAATCAAAGTCCTTCATACCAATAATGGGACAAAATATGTAAAACGGGATCTCCAAGAATTCATGGCCTTCGTAGGGATTCTTCACCAAACTTCTTGCATTGACACCCCCCAATAGAATGGGGTAGCCGAGCAGAAAAATTGACACTTATTGACAGTCACTCGGTCTTTTTTAATTGATGGACACGTACCTATTAACTTGTGGGGTGAAGCTCTGAATTCTGCAGTCTATCTAATCAACCGTACCCCATCAAGTGTTCTCTCATTTAGACGACCCTTGGATGCACTTTCAGATCACTGTTCTCTTCCTCCCATCATTCTCTTAGCTCCTTGCATCTTTGGTTGTGTGGCGTATGTTCATCTCCATCCTCGCCAATGGACTAAGCTTGAACCTTGTGCAAAAAAGTGTGTGTTTACGGGATATGGAATTCATCAAAAGGGCTACCGGTGTTATGACCCGTCTTCTCGAAAAATATATATTTCCATGGATATTGTTATCCATGAAACGGAATTTTTCTATGCATCCACTATTGCTGATTTATCACTTCAGGGGGAGAATCATGAAGTAGTGCCAAATCCTGCAAATGTACATGCTTTCCTTCTTCGTGATAGGCCAATGATGACTGGAGAAAAGGAAAATGCAAAAACTCAAGCCATTCCGATTTCTCGGTCCTCAGCTGATGATCCCGAATTTGCTGAAGAAGTTCCTGTCATTTCTGATGAGATGGCTCGAGATCTAATTGACGAAGAAGATCCTGATCAAGACATCACCCAGTATAGTATAACACCTCCAGACAGTCCTATACAACCACTGGATCAATCCTCTCTTGAGACATCTTCAGAGGTATCTACTAATCCTACTTCTATCATAAACCTTGATTTTCAAGTGTCTCAATATCGTCTTCCAGACCGTTCTAATCGTGGAGTACCTCTTATCAAGTATGAACCAGATCCTAAGTCCAAAGTTAAATATCCCATCAGTAATCACGTGTCATCTAAAAGATGAGTCATATGCTTCTTATGTACTACAATTATCATCTGTCTCTATTCCTAGTAAATTGCAGGAAGCGGTAGCAGATGTCAGGTGGGCTCAAGCCATGGAAGAAGAAATGGCAGCACTTAAGAAAAATGGGACTTGGGAACTCGTTCCTCTACCGAAGGGGAAGAAGACTGTAGGATGTCGATGGGTATTTGCAGTCAAACACAAGGCAGATGGAACCATTGAAAGATACAAAGCTCGGTTAGTTGCGAAAGGATATACTCAATTGTATGGGATTGACTACTCAGATACTTTTGCACCAGTGGCCAAGCTTAACACGGTTAGAGTACTATTATCCTTGGTGGTTAATCAGAATTGGAAACTTCTTCAATTTGATGTTAAAAATGCATTCTTGCATGGAGACCTCAAAAAAGAAGTGTTTATGGACCCTCCACCGGGTATAGAGGAATATGCAAATGTGAGCATGGTTTGTAAACTCAAGAAGGCATTGTACATATTAAAGCAATCTCCCCGAGCCTGGTTTGGGATATTCACCAAGTCTATGAAAAAGTTTGGCTATAAACAGAGCAATTCAGATCATACTTTGTTTCTAAAACATAGAAAAGGTAAAATCACAGCTTTAATTATCTATGTTGATGATATGGTGATGACAGGTGATGATCAAGAAGAAATGGAGAATCTACAACGACACTTAGCCTCGGAGTTTGAGATAAAACAGCTTAGTGACTTGAAATACTTCCTTGGTATTGAAGTAGCCCGATCAAAGAATGGTATTTTCTTGTCCCAATGAAAATACATCCTTGATATATTAACAGAAACATGGATGCTTGGATGTAAACCCGCAAGTACTCCTATTGAACAAAACCATAACTTGTTTCGATGCTTGGACGCAGCCCCTACGAATCAAGCAAGGTACCAGAGACTTATGGGAAAATTGATCTACTTGTCCCATACTAGATCCGATAGTGCATATGCAGTAGGTGTAACTAGTCAGTTCATGCATGATCCCCATAAACCCCACATGGATGCTGTGGAACGTATATTGCGATACCTAAAGTCTACTCCAGGGAAAGGATTACTTTTTACCAAAAATGACAGATTGAAAGTAGAAGGCTACACTGATGCAGATTGGGCTGGTTCAGCAGATGATCGAAGGTCTACTTCTGGATACTTTACCTTTGTTGAGGGAAATCTGGTGACTTGGAAAAGTAAGAAGCAACCAGTGGTAGCAAGGTCGAGTGCAGAAACTGAATATAAAGGCATGGCTCTTGGAGTATGTGAACTGTTATGGTTGAGGAATCTCCTATGAGATTTAGGTATCAAGCCCCAAGAAACAATGAAATTATATTGTGATAATACTTTAGCCATAGCAATTGCTCACAATCCAATTCAACATGATCGAACGAAACATGTGGAAGTTGACAGGCATTTCATTAAGGAGAAACTTGATGCTGGAATCATTACGTTTCCATTTGTAAAATCTGAAGATCAATTAGCAGATGTCTTAACCAAGGCCTTAGCCAGCAATGCCTTTGATGACTCGTTAAGCAAGTTAGGCATGTGTGATATACATGCTCCAACTTGAGAGGGAGTATTGGAAATTAAGTCAAAGATATGCCATGATTCTTGGAAGATATTGTTATCAGTTATCCCATAATTAGGAGATGTACCATAACTAGGAGATTAGATCAATATCCAATATTGAATATACCATGTGTAGATTACACAGTGTATATATTGTACATCAACGATTGAATAATTAATTATGAGAGAATCATTCTCAAACGTGTGTTCTTTGTCAATATCACAAACAAATGTCTTATTGATTGAATGAATTTCAACTACAATGGCATTTTTTTGGCAAAACACACAAACAAATAGGATATGTCAAGCTCAAAAACACACAAACAAATAGGATATGTTAAGCTCAAAAACACACAAACACACAAACAAACCTGAATGAATTTTAACTACTAATCAGCATGATATATTAAAAGTTATTTTTCATGCATAACTGGAAATTAGCTACAGACCTTACTATAATGCATTTTAAATTCAAATATTAAAATACCCAAATACTTATAGCCAAAATACCAGCAAAATTCAACATCTCCAAACCCATAAACAACAACATAAAAACCTCAATCACCACCACTACCATTTGCACCACTGTTAGTTTCAAGCTTGAAATCCACTGCCTCCACCTTCACATTGATGACATGAATCTCCTTCAAGATAACATAAACATCTTCTCTCTACTCTTTATTGTCTTTGTCGATTGCTGTTTTTCATAGAATCAATGCTACATCCTCCAGTTTCTTCTTGTGAACCGAAGCAATAGTCGATGAACCCTTAACCACTGTGTCCACCAAGCCTTGGATCACCAAAAAAGTAGACATCATTTCCTTGCATTTGGAGTTATTTAATTAACAATTACGTTTGGAATTATTTCATTAGAAAACTTATATTATTCCGATAATAGTCCAAAAAGCATTAAAATCATATAAAAGTAAGCTAATCAAACACCTCCACCATTTCCACCACCATTGTCAAGTGGTGGTAGTGGTAGTGAGGTAGAAAGTGGTGGGGGTGGGGTAGAAGGTGTTGATGGGGGCTGGTGGAGGTGAGGCAAATGGTGCTGGTGAGAGTGGAATAGAGGGTGTGGATGGGATTGGAATTTCCAGTTTGGACAGCACCGCATCAACATTCACATTCGGCACTGCAACCCTACCATTGATTCCACAAACTTCGGTCGCAATATCAAAAACGCCAATTTTTAGTTCTCTTCCGTTAGCACTATTAGCATTTTTCTAGAGAGTCATGGTTGCGTCACTAGAGAGAGTTTGATACCCACCTGGTTTGTACTTAAGTTAGCTTTATTAGAAGAGAGCTACCAGAGTTTCACACACACAAGAGGAAATTCTAGAAAGAGAAATTCTTGGAGAATGCTTTACTTTCTACTCACTTGGATGATTTGGACAAATGAGACCCTCTCTTTTTTATAACAAGGAACATTTTAGAAATGTAAAGATGAAGAGAATTCTAAATCCTTCCTACATCTTCTCAAATGTCCTACTCTAAAATATACAAGAACAGTATACACACTTCTAGAATTATGTACAATGTTCTATCAATCTCTTGATTGTTCTAGGGAATTCTAAAGTCTTCCATTAGCCTCAAATTTGTAGCCTTTCCCTAAGAACTTTTGATGAGACGTGACATTCAGGTTACATAAATGAACACGGTTTTTACTAAATCAAATGTAAAAGATAGATATAAACAAATTCAATACACCCACCATTTGGAGAAATTTCTCTAAGCATGAATATGAACCTCTCACAGAGAACTTTCACGGCGGAAGCGACCTGGTACACAAGTTCATATGCCATAGTATGAAGTATGCTATGAGATAAGAGAGAGAGAGAGAGAGAGAGAGAGAGAGAGAGAGAGAGAGAGAGAGAATGAGAGAGTGAGAATAGGCGATTCATATAGATAGCTATATAAGGATGGTTATAGAGAGATATAGAGAGAGACTGACTGTATTTATATATAATGATATAAATATAATTATATTTATTTTATTTTATTTTATATTGTAACTCAAAATTACAAATAAATCCCTTTACCCTAAACCTTAAGGAACCAAAATAACTTCCTTTACCACCAGTGACACTATCATTGTTGCCGACAATGGTTATCAACTAAAATGGAAGGATGTGATGAGATTTGGGAGGCCGGAGGTGAGGTGGGGTGGGTTTTGTACGTTTACACGTGGTGGAACAATCAATTGATGCACATAACATCAGAAAAACAACCACAGTACTGTTGACATGTAGGGATGGTCATTTTAGCCCGATTCGCAGCGATTCACCCATACCCGATCCGAACGGGCAGATATTACCTGACCCGACACTTGTGCGGGGCAGGTTTAGATTACATTTTGATCTCCCGCAACAGGAGTGAGGCGAGGTCGGGGATCGCCTCTCCCGATCCAAACCCAACCAAATATAATTAATAATATATATAATTAGACATAAAAAAATCTGAAGAATAGAAAAACCTAAAAAGTGGTGTATGATTTTGTACATATTGTTGTTTGGAATATGAAATGTGTATAAGGAATTGCAATTTGAAATGTGATCGGGTATCTGCAAGGACATGGTGGGGTTGAAAAATTCCACTCGTAGCGGAATTGGGACAGGGGTGTGGTTTTATTCGTGAGCGGGGGTGGGGACAGGGATAGGGACAGGGACAGGTATAGGGACATGGACAGGAGAGGACAAATCCACCCCAAATCCATCCCGTGGCCATCCCTATTGACACATGTCTTTTCAATACTTTCAAAACTTTTAAGGGAACAAACTGCACAGTGGTGCAGTAAAAAAAAAAATTAACAGAATAATTTATATATTTTTATAATTAAAATACTATATTTTTTCATGTTTATATATATATTTACTGCACTACTATGCAGTTATTTAAGGAGGTGGCAAGAGGGAAATAAGGCTAATATGTGGAGGCTAAAATTTTGGTTGTATATCCACTAACAAATTTTAATATGGAGCTAGGGGTGCAATGAATTAATGATTTGCAATAAATGTTTTTTTTTTTTTGTTTTTTGGTAAATTCTCCAAATTTATTTGATTTGAATTTATCCAATTGGATCATGACAAACATATTCATTATGTAATACTTAAAACATCTATATAATTTGGCAAAACGGTTTTTGAAAATGTGTATATTTTGATCCTACATGATATCATCAATGGTTTAGATCATTTCATCTACAAAATTGATGGTCAGATTTGTTTGGCCCAAAATTTGTTTCTTGCCCATCTCTCCTCTCTCTTTATCTCTCACTCCTCTCCCTTCTACCATAACAGAAGCCCTTCATCATCCCTACAAATGTAGCCTCTCTATCTTTCTCTCCCTGTGTTTTTGTTTCAGTCCCATACTTTTTCATTCCATCGGAGCCTAACACACTCGGCGATGGTTTCTCGACATCCAGATCTCGCGTTCTTGGCAGCTTACCCCATCAGTTGGTGTTCATAGTGGTCTCTACTCCCAATGACGGCACGTGATGATGACGATGATGAGAGGATGATTATGAGAGCGGTGAGTGTGAAAGTGTTGGAGAGAGGTGAAGTGGTTGCCATTGTTGTCAAGCTTTGAAGAATAAGCTATTCTCTTACTTTCTCTCTCTACCCAACCCCGAACCTCATTTTCCTCTCTTTTCTTTCTTTGAATTTTTTTGGTCTAATGTTTAGTTTGGTATATTTTGATTCACTTTTGTTAGTGTATTTTTTGTGTGGGTCTTCGTATGCATACACCCATCCAACCCACGACGTCGTTTTGTTTTGTTTTTTTTATCCTTTCTTTTTTTTTTCATTTTCTCCTATTTTCTTCTCCCATTTGAAAAGACTGCTATGATTTTGACTAGTGTAAAAGCCTGAACTCACTTTCCTTTCACTTTTCTCACAGAACAAAACAAACAAACAAACACTTTAAACCTAGTCATCTATATACACACACACATATATACATATGTATATATATATATAGGATCATCAATTCAGTTAAAAACTTTGTTGTCCCAAATAGAGCTAGAAGATTCAATAGAGTTTATATATATAGGATCTTGAGAAGAAGAAGAGAATAGAACAATGGAGTAATGGGGACCGTCTGATTCACAGCCACTTCAGATCTCCGCCGCGTCAAATCTCCGATATCTGATCTCCGTTTGTATCGACATTGTCTCTCAGATCGGTTTGTCGTCTCACAGATCTATAATTTATAGATCGGTTTGTCATTGTGTCTCGTGGTGGTAATCAAGCTTCGCTAGAACCAGAGCAATTGATGATTAAAGCAATGTTTTGAAAAGGGAAGAACAAAGCTTAAAAATTCACACAAATAAACCAGAACTTACCAGCAACCATATAGGAAATAGCAGAATCAATCATAATTACGACAGAGCAGCATAGCATAGAGAACATCTATTTCAAGGGTTAAGCATTCAGCTCCCAAACTACTTAAGACAAAATTCCTCTATTCTTTGAAATTGATTAGGCTTTGAAGCTGATGAGAGAGAAAGGAAACGAAGGGGAAAGAATCAAACCACTTAAACATCAAACCCATAAACTCCTAAAAATCAAACCTCTTAAACCACACCCATTTAAGAAATCAACAAGAAATTAACTCAAGAAATTATATATATATATATATATATATATATAAGATCATAAGAAAAAGACCCATGAGGCCATGAATCTGGATCAAGAGCTACAGCCTCGAACCTCAAATTTTCAAAGCAAAGAAAAAAACTCAAATTTTTGTTTTGGTCTTTCGTTTGGCTAGGTTGTGTGAGTCCAGATCCTCGCTACTGTTGTGACCTTGATCTTTGTCTTTGGTCGCTTGTGTTTCAACTCTGAGACATTTGAGAGCTCACGCCCCGTTTGTTTTCAGACGTAGAATGGAGGGGTTTGATAGTGAGGGGATTGATAGTGAAGGGATTGAGTAAAATTGTGTTTGTTTTGATGATAGTTGTTAGTGTAGGAATTGTTAAATTATTTTTACATAAAATAATAAAAAAAGAAAAAAATATAAAAAAATTAAACATTAATATTTTTAAAAAAATTCTCAATATATAAAAATAAAAAAAATAAAAAAATTTCTAATCCCCTCACTATTTTTCTAATACCATCTCCACCTCCTCTATCTCAATCCCCCTTCCAACCTCTATTTATATCACCTCCTCCATCATAATCTCCTTCCCAACTCTATAAACAAACACAACAGTAAATAACCCCACCTCCATCCTAATCCCCTCTCATCTATTTAACCCCAAAACAAACGGGGCCTTAGAGAGAAGAAAATAGGAGAAAAGGAAATGAAAATAGTGAAGAAAAAAAAAACCAAAACAACGTCGTTTTAGCACCACGGTAGGGAGCATTGCAAGATTGCACGACAGAAGATCCGGACTCATCCCACCCCACCCCACATACAATTGAGTATAAAATAGTATATTTGTGTTTAACTAAAATAGTATTTTTGTGACTGGAAGTGTCTTTGTGGCTATTAATGATATACAATATATTTGGGTTTTTATATATTGTTTACAGCTTTTTTAAATCTATAGAAATAACCAAACACCATAGAGAAAGGCTGATCATCACAGAGAGAGAGAGAGAGAGAGAGAGAGAGAGAGAGGAAGGTGGGTATATTTTTTGAATACCACTTAAATTGCAGAGACATACATACATCTGTATGTATGTTTTTTGAATATATTTGGTGTTTAGTTACTTCTATTGAATATTTGGGTTTTGAATTCTATTGAATATATTGTTACAATTAGATTTCTTTTTATGATTTATTTTTTTGGAAATTAGAGAGCTTGAAATATTTGATTAGGAAAAACCATTTGACTGCCATATATAGTTAATTTTTTTAAGGTTGTATGAAAATTCTCAAGAATGTACAAATGACGAATATTACTTGGTATATGTGAAATACATACATCTCAAAATTAGTTAGGACGCAATTTCGAATGCGTTGATAAGTTAAAAAAAATAAAAAAAATCGTAATGTTACCTTTAATTAATCATTTCATGTGCCATGTATTTTTATATCTTAACAAGTATTCTTAAACACATAGTAACAAAATTTATTTATATATCAATTCATTCTATTCTATATAAAGTGAGTGGGGGTAGATGGAGGAGTGTCTTGAGAAGGGGACTTCTTAAAGAAATGGTGCATGGCCTGATGGTTTTTTAAGTATGAAATTGGTCCCTATTTTTTATGAGTTTTATAGGACTTCTTAAAGTGAAGAGCATGCCCTAGATTATTAAGAAGCTTGATTATTAAGAGCATGAACTCAAAATTTAAATAAATAAAAAAATATGAAAAAAATCAAGTTGCTTGATTATTAAGAGACGCAACATCATTAAAAATATTTATGCTTATTAAGAAACGTAAAGTCATTTAAAAAAAAATAGTGACGTGGAATTTTTTTTTTTTTAGGTGGACAAATTTGAACTCAAAATTTAAATTAGGTTCTGTTAAATTTTTTTTTTTTATGGTGATCTAGGTAGTTTATGTTTTACTATTAAAATGTAATATTTTCACAAGGCTAGTGAGAAAGAGAGAAAAGAGAGATAATAAGGGTGGTGTTATTTGTTTAAAGATAGAAAATGTGTTTTTTTTTTTTTAACAAACTTTGTTATCCACCTCGGTGATAAAGCCCTCGTGACATATTCTTACAATAAATTACATTTTTCAGTTTTTACTTTAATTTTATTGGGGTGCCTTTATGCCCAAGTAATTTTACAAAATTCATTTGAAAGTCGAAATCAACCAGATCTATATTTATATTTATATTTTGACCTCAAATTTTTAACAACGAATTTGATAATTAATTGTACTGTGCCTTTAGACACTGGCATACACTAGTAATATTAATAGGAACATAATACAAATACCTCAAGTGTAATTCAAATAAAAAAAAAGTTAAAATGTATTTAATTCTAGTATATTTTTCTACAAATTTATAATGTTTTTTTAAGTTTAATTTGAATATATATATTTTTAGTTCTTTTTCAAAATTATGCATGACACAGATTTTATGTTGACTTGCTTCAATCAAGTCAAGTTTTAGAATTTATCAAAAAAATAAAGGGTAAATTACAAATATACCTCATGAGATTTATTTAAAATATGAATCGCCCCCTGTGATTCTGAAAATTACATCCCATCTCAGGAGATTTATAATTTCATAACAAATGACCCATTTTATTAATAAATTATCAAGTCAATTCATAGTTTTTAATTATGTTAGAAACATATTTCAATTAATAATTCAAGTAATTTAATTATTGTATGGGAGATAAGTTAGAAATTTTATTTTTTAGTTAACTCTGCTTAAAAATAATAATTATGAAAAGGGGGCATTTGTAATTTTCCAAATCACATAGGGCAATTTGTATTTTAAGCAAACCTCAAGAGGTGTATTTGTAATTTACCAAAAAAATATCAAATCAAAATCAAACATACAAAGTGTAGTTGTGCCTATGCATAGGATGATATGTAATGTACTGTGTGGACGGAAAAAATATGAACCCAGGCCCAAATCCAATTACGTTAGCCCAAGACAAAAAGTGATGAGTCCAAATCCATCCCTTAGAGGCTATGAGGGTAAGCTGGCAACAACTTGGCATCCAATCAAGGCGCGTCAAGGGACAAACAAATATAAAAGATAGTCTTTGTCACAATCCGAACCCGCCCCTAGAGGTTAGAATCATAACCGTCAGTAATCATAAGATTACCTATGATCTCAGACAGAATTCTAACATATTTAATAATAAGGGGTCATAAGCAGAAGTAGACTAACAAATTTTGTCCAATAAGCTGTGTATATATGGCATACCCTCAACTGGTGATAACCCTATCTTAAGTTAGTTTCAGAAAAACAACGAGACCCCTTCAATTGGTCAAATAGATCATTTATACGTGGTAATGGGTACTTGTTCTTAACAGTTACCTGGTTCAACTTCTAGTAATTGATACACAGTCGCAATATGTCATCTTTTTTCTTAGCAAAGAGAGTCGATGCTCCCTAAGGTGATGTACTAGGGCAAATGAAGCTCTTATCTAGCAGTTCTTGGAGTTGAATCTTCAACTCATACAACTCAGCAGGTGCAAATCTATACAGTGCCATGGAAATTAGTGCCGTGCCGGGCATTAAGTCAATGAAGAACTCAAACTCCTGGTGGCGTGGCAAACTAGTAAGATCTTTTGGAAAGATGTTCGGGTATTCACAAACTACTCTTGGCAAATCAACTTGGACCACATCACTCTCATTACCCAAGAAAGTTGCAATAAGGCAATTAAACTCACCCCAACCACGTAAGTCACACACTGGTGATAGGACTCTATCAGCTCAGTCCCTCAGAAAATAAAAACAGCTACCACTCGAGGTGCACACCGTAACTCTCTGGTGGTAACAATCTATAATGGCACGGTATGAGGACAATCAAACCATGCTTAAGATGACATCGAAACTCGACATATCTAATAATACAAAAGCAAAAGAAAGTCGGTGACCAACAACCTCTACTATCTCACAACCGCGACATCCTCAGTCCTAGACAACCTTACCCCGAACTGGTGACTCTACCTTGAGTGGAGACGCTAGCCACTTCTAATTCCAAAATTAATGCGAATGCAGACGAAATGAAAGAATGAGATGCACCAATATCAATCAACACATTGGCAATAGAGTTGAACAACAAAAAGTTACCTCTTACAACAGAAGGTGCTGACAATTGATCTAGCGTGGTAACAACATACACACGCCCTATGGGTCTCTATTGTACCTGCTCACTCCTTGGAGCATAGGTCTGATACACTGTAGACACCCCATTTTTGACCGACCTTAAGATTCAGACATCATCGATTGAGCGCTTGGTGATAGTGCATGTTGTGCTCGTTTCGAGTTTCTGGAGTTTTGGTTGAGAGCCTTGCCTCCGGGCCTTTGAACTCTTTGTGCTTTGGCTCGGTTTGTGGACCGAACCTTGTTTTCTCTCCCCTGGAGGGAGGGAGAGGTCTTGTAGACCATCTTTTCGTGGTCGTAGACCACTTTTCCTGCTTGGAGACTAGTTTTCGATTTTCGAAGCCTTCGGCCATGCGCCTTGTCTCGGGACCGCTTAACGTTCTCCATTTGGCTTGGTTTTCGAACCATGCCTTGTTGACTTGGCTTAGAGGGCCACTATGGTCTGGGTGACCACTTTTGTGGTCGTAAACCACTTTTGGTGCCCGTAGACTAGTTTTTGAGGCTCCCGGCTACGCGCCTTGCCTCCCGGACTTTCATCTTGCATCCCTTTTGGTTTGTTTTTGGCACTGTAGACACCCCATTTTTGACCGTCCTCAAGGCTTGGACGTCACCGTTTGAACACTCGGTGATTATCCATGTTTGTGTTCGTTCGGAGTTCTCGGAGGTCTCGGCTCGCGTGCCTTGCCTCAGGATCTCCGAACTCGACTGTTTAGTGTCTAGTTTTGCACCAAACACTTGTGTTTTGCCTTGGAGGGGCAGGGAATGCCTTGTGAGGCATCCCCACTCACCACCGGCAGTGGCTAGAGGCCACCGGCTGGTTTTTGCTGCCATCGGCACTATTTGTTGCCGGTCGGCACATTTTGTTGCAGGTCGGCACTATTTTCTGCCGGTCGGCACTCTTTTTTGCCAAAATGGCATTTTTGGCCGGCCGACTACTGTGCATCTGCTTTTGCAAATATTTTAAGACAGCTGTCTTGCTTTTGGCTCCCCTCCATACACGTGTATGGAGGGATCTCTCTCTTGGAAGTTTGTCTTGTAAGCTTTACAAAACAATAAGCTTTTATAAAGAGAAGCCTTGTCTCTTGGCCTTAGGGTTAGAGACTTTAGACATTTTAGAGACAAAAAACACAGAGAGAAGCTCTAGTTTTTAGGGTTAGGGTTTGATACACATTATCTCTCTCTTTTTTCCCTCTTTGTGCTCTAGGTGTTTTGTGTCTTACTATTGCACACAAACACCCAGTGTTTCACCTTCCTCTAGCTACTGAGGTTCTAAGGGGCTGATTTTAGTGTTTTGGTGTTGGATTCAAGCCAAGGAAGGCCATTGGAGCATCATTGTTGAAGAGGTCTTCAAGGGTAAGAATCTCACCCCTTTATTCCCCATTTTTGCACCTTATTTCTACCTATCTTAGAACTATTTTTGTGCTTAGTGTATAATACAAAAAAGTTCTGTTTTTAGACCCTCTTGATTGTTTATTAAGGGTGTTTTGTGGTTTGAGGGTGTTTGACCCCTCTTAGGCCTTGAAAAGCCTCATTTTGTGCTATTTTGTGCTAGTTTCGGGACTTTGGTGTTTGGGCCTCTTCACCACTGAAATCTTGAGGGATTTCAGTGGTGGAGATGGTGCCTTGAAGTCTCCAAAAGGAGAGGGCCACCCCCTCTCCTTGTTGTCCTTAAAATGGACCATTTTTTGCCTCTTGAGGGAGCACCATGTTAGAGTGTGTATTGATCATGTCTTGGCTGTTTTCCATGCTTAGTATGTCATAATATACCTCTGTTTATTGATGGTTTTGGTACACCATGCATGCTTAGCATACCTACCATGTAATGCCTTGTTTATGCCTTAATATGCCTTAGGTTGTTAGCCTTTGTTCGAGCATGTTTTAGGCTTAGTCTTGTGAAGATTTTGTGCATATTTTGCCATGTCTTAGGTCTGTCCATGGTTGTTTGGGTTGGATTTGGCATGCTTAGTATAGCCTCTTTGCATTCCGGCTTGTTGGCCTTAAGTATGTGCATGTATAGCATGACATCTTTGCATTGATTTGGTGATTTGGGGCCACCCTACGTGTTATTTCAGTCCCATTTTCATGCCTATGTGTTTGCCTTGAATGCTTCTTTAATGCTTCGAAAGCATGTGTGGTATGTTCCATGTTTTGGCCATAGTGCATGCTTTGAAATTGAGCCCCTTAGATGCCATCTAGGGAGTCCCTTTTGCATGGTCTAGGTCTGTCTTGAACCTATTTTAAGCCCTCTTAGCCTTGTGAGGCTTGGTTGGCTTAACCATGGTTCAAGTCCCCTTGACCGGCTTCAAGTACTTGGATCATTTTGCATGTTAATGTTAGCCTATCTTGTTACTTGGTTTGACACCATCCTCATGCATTTTCAGAGCTTATGTTGCATGTTAATTGTCCATGATATGCCTCTTCCAAGTGTGCTTGAGAGTTGTCCAATTTGTGCCTAAGTGTTGGTCCTTGTGTGCATGTGTGTTTGCATGCCATTTAGCCCTCATTTTATAGCACTTTGGCCACTGTTTTGGGCCTTTTTTAGAGCTTCCCAAATCATGTTTAAGTCCATCTTTTCATCCATTTGCATTGCCTCATGTTTGCTTGTATGCTTGCATAAGTGCCTTGCCATGCCATGTTGCATCCTTAGCTTGCATGCCTAGGTTGCATTGCATCTTGCATGCATGCCTTGTTCCTTGACTTGATGATAGGAATTGGGCCTTGATTTGTGTGTTTGGTTTGCATTTCATTTGACATGAAAGTTGCATACTTGACTCCTTGGGCCATCATGCATGGAAATGCGTGATTGGTGGTCCGAGAATCGAGACACATGCCCTTTTGAGTCACAAACATGATAAGGGACATGAATGGTGCATATATGCCTTGAATTGTGCTGTCATGCTTTGCCTTGCCCTCTGTTGCTGTCAATTGCAGGTTCTGCAGGCATTCCTTGCCGACCGGCATTATATATTGCCGACCGACAGTAAACGAGCAGCCGATGGATTCATCTTGTGCGGGTGACTCCACCACATTGCTGGTGGCAATTCTATTCAGCGGGTGGCACTCCTCAACATCCAGAGAAGCAGTCCTGAGGTTTTGACAACCTCCAGAGGAGTGAAGGAAGGAAAACAGTGGCAGCCTATGCATGGCGGTGCATTTCCGAGCAAGATCCGGGCATGCGCTGTATTTGGCCCTCCCTCTGAGGCGGTTTACTGCTTTTCTTAGATTAATTAATTTGCTTAAGTTGATTAGGCAATTTATAATTTTTAATTATCTTGCGTAGTTAATTAATTTGTAATATTTATTCGGTCCCTCCGAGTGAGGGCAAATCTGTAATAAGTGTGTGTGAGTGGAGTGTATGTCTTCCAATCCCCACTTCTTTCTTTCCTTTTACTTACCTGCTTTGATGGTTAGTATTAGGGCACGTTTAATTTAGCATACCTTATGCTATGCATGCGTGCATCCATACATTTGTCTCGCATGCACCGGGCTCGGTACATCACGCTAACTGCATCTGTATTTCAAATTCCAAACTGAATACATGTTAGTTGTGCATTTTCATATGTCATTCATAGACTAGCCGGGCCTACTCTAGTGACATTTTGTATGCGAAGCATTAATCAAATTGACATGAACTAGGACATGCATGTTTGCTAACTAGTTTATTGTTTTGGCACGGAGTACGATGTAAGTATTTTCCTGCTTTAGCATCTCGCATGCGTGTGAATGCTATCATGACAGCATGTTTACCATGTGGCTAGATGCTTATGTGATAAACTGTTTTAATGCCTATGGGTGAAGGTTGGGTTGTTTGAGTTGGGAAAACTCGTTGAAATCCGTGTTTTAGCCTACTTGCGAGTAGCAAATTCTAAAGCACTTTTCGAAACAAACGGATATGCAATGCTTATTTCCAAATTAGGCAATCTAGTCTATACTTGTTTGCTGCGCGCACAACGTAGTAATGCTAGGCTAATAATTGGTATAAGAACACATAACGTCTTCAAAATCGGATATCATGGTTAGTAGAGGCCGGTCTTCGGACCGGGCGAAAGGGGGTGCTCATAGCTGACCTTCCCCGATCGTACCCAAGCTCCCGAGCCGAGACAACTCCGATGATGATGGACATGTGGCCTTCGGCACTGAGTCAGGGTTTCCTAAATTTTCCCATAAAAAATATTTAGGTGGCGACTCTGTATCTGGCAAAACAGTCCATGTTTGGCACTACTTTTTCAAAAATCTGTTTCTCAAAACGATTTGCCAGATTTGGACTCTTTGGTTCAGATTAAGAACCGTGACAACAAAATCGCGAGTCCGAACTGTAGTAGCGAAGGCCCCCTCCGCGGGCGCGTCTACAGTTTCTGGCGACTCTGCTGGGGAAATTTAGAGAGCTTGACTCGAACTCGTGATATCCTATTTTGATTTCGCTTATGTGTTTCTTTGCATTGCATGTGCATTGGTGTGCCTAGGAACACAGTGTTTGCCATCTGCCATTCCTGAACGGTTTGCCGGAGGCTTGTCTTGTCCAGGCATGACCATAAGGCTGACTGGCTATGGGCTCTGACAGTATGGGAACACAAACCCCGGTTTTACCGGGGCACCCTTTTTGACCACTCGACCTAGTACATTTTCGGATCCATAGTGACCATTCCAAATTAGGACAGGCTGCTTACCTGATGTTAGGTTGTTTGAGAACTGCTGCGTGCATAGTGAAACCCTAGCTCCTGACAAAATTGGACAGGGAAACCCTACCCCAACGTAGGGGTGTTTTGGTTCTCTTTACTTGCTATGTGCTTTTAGAGTGTATTTCTACAGGGAAAGTATATATCAGTTTGCATGTTTGAGTATCAAACCTGAGGGCGCCAGTATCAGTATCAGTTATGAGAATCAGTTATCTGCGGGTATCGGGTTCAGTTTCTGGGAACAGTGATTTTTGGGAACAGTGATCAGCAGTAGAGTACAGTTGTTCAGCTATACCCGTGTTTGATCTGTTTGGGCTGAAATGCTGTTTGTTTCTCCTTTCAATTCAGAGTGTCCAGAGCCGGTACAGAATAGCCAGTGTTCTCCCTCGCCAAGGCAGGGCTTATGATAACGCAGAATTCAGAAGAGATCGTAGTTATGACGGCTGCATTGGAGCAGGGGATCACTCTGCAAAGTGAGGCCAACACTGATGTGTCACATCCACCCAGGTCGCCTGTTGTGCACCCGGTCTGGGCACCCCAGTTATATCAGGCTCGCGAGCCTACTACATTCGAACTGATGGGGATGATAGGTGATCTCCAGAGGTCTGTGGCGGATCTCGCCTACGGAATGTCAGCTTCACCCCCAGCGGCACCATATACCGGGAATTTCATACCACAAGAGCCCCCGCTGCTGGGGCGGATTGTGATAGAGCTCAGCCAGCCAGAGGTGGCTTCCAGCTACAGCCACGACATGTCAGCAACAACCGGGCTTCGCTCTGAAGTAGCAACCCAAACCCTTGACCAGGCTGAGGCTGGAGGAAAAGACAAAATGACGGCAGATGCCGATCCTATTGAACAACTGCTGTGGGCAGTCGAGGCTTTGAAAACCGGGAGGATGAACAAGCAACAGATATCCGCAGTTGTGGCAAAAATTGTGGAAGATGCTTTCCCCACTCCACCTGAGGGTAGTTCAGGTCAGTCGGAAAATCGGGATAGGCCCCATCATGCCAAGATAGTTCCTCCTATTCCCGCCCCTGCACCCGGGAAAGATCAGAAAGCTAAGGTGACGCCTGCCGACCCTTTCGCCTGTGCAGCTAGTAAGGGCGCTCAAAAGTACCTACCCCGGGGGCGCAGGACCTTTCATGCTCTCTACATGCCTTTGTCCAAGGCACTTCAGATCCTTGCTGAGAAGGGGCACCTTAAACCCTTGGAGCCTCGGCCTCTCCCGAAAAATCTCCCTGCAACGCATGATGCTGCTCAGTATTGCGCGTACCACCAGCAGATAGGCCATGCTACCGACAATTGCTTCCGCCTCCGTCATGAGGTGCAAGATTTGATTGATAACGAGGTTATCCTCCCGCCCACCTCAGCCAAGTCCGTTACCACTCAGCTATTGGATTTTGAGGACACAGATACTGCAAGTATGTAATTAGAAGGTGAACCACCTGCGGGCGGCGTCCGGTGTATTTTGAATATGGCGTCTGGCACGCATTTTTGAGTGGCTGTGAACGCTAACTTTGTAAATCCTGGCTTGGGTATCGAGTCAGTCTTTTGTTTTGAGTCTGTCTCTTTGTCTTGAGTCAGTCTTTTTACTTAAGGGTCTGTCTTGTTGTATCGAGTCAGTCCCCTTTGTATATAATACCAGGTGATTCTGGGGTTGTTGTCTCGAACACCGTTTTGTCTTGTAATTACCTGTTTTTGTTTTTTGAGTCTGTTTCTGCCGAGGGGCCAGCTACACCAACAAATCCGAATGAAACAGCTGTTACTATCTCACTTTCATGCTTGCCTTCAGCATAAGTGCCAGAGAATTTGATTGGGCTAATAGTACATCTCGCCTGCTCTCCTGCGCGCCAAACTCATTGCATTAACCTAAGTTTTTCAAAAAAAAAAAAAAACCTTTTGAACACTGCGGTGATGAAAACGAAGAGGAAGGAATTCCTCGGGTTTTGCAAAATTTTGATCATTTTGAGAGAAAGAGAAGCATGCTAAGCCTTTTTATGAATGAAACCATGCTTGTCGGCGTGAGTACTGAGAAGGATCCTGGCCTGATCCAGATTGGTTCCACACTATCTTCGGCACGAGCGATTTGTCACTTTCTTAAAAACTTTCGAAAACAAATGTTTTACGCGGCCCTGTGAAGACCTGTGTGGAATCGCTCTTGAGATTGCGCAGCCTAGGATCGCTCTCAGCCTCAAGATTCAACCCGTTCGCTTTCAAACCTTAAACCCGTTCAGAACATCCAACAATCAACTGTCAGAGGAGGCCCGTGTGGCCAGTCTTGAAACAGCCCTCGACCAAGAGGCGCCGAAATTGAATCAAGAAGATGAAAGAGCTCGTGGAACAGCCATGACGGAGTCTCCTACAAATCATTGCAACAGCCGTTCTCCTAGACACAGAGAGGCTTCAACTTCAAAAACCATTTGGCATGGACTTGTTACACTTTTACCCTTGAGAGGCTCGCTGGGCTGAAAACCCGGAAGGGCGACCCAGGCAAAAATTAGAGCAAGAGAAAAATACAAAAAAGCAAAAAGCGAAAATACAAAAAAAAAAACAAAAAAAGAAAGGAAAAGAAAAATGCAAAAAAAGAAAAAGAAGAAAAATTCAAAAATGAATAAAAAGAAGCTCGCAAGGTCGAAAACCCGCATCGGGCACCTGGCAAAAGTTAGAGCCTGAAAAAGTGAAGGTTAAAATACCCGAGTGTACCTTAACCGGAACTACGTGAGGCTTGATTCCCATGTTTGGGATACGTAGGCAACTTCATCATGAAGTCCAGCCCCCAACGCTTTCATAGCGTCTCAATCCATGCAATGATTTCGATTTCATCCCAAGGTCCAGTTGCCAACACCTTCCAAGGTGACTGTGTCCATATATTTGTTGTGATCGTCTTCGTCATCTCTGTGTCCAAGAGTTCGACCACCACCAATGAAGACTGTTTGCGGATTGCTGTGGCACCATCCAAACAAGGGGCAACTTTCCGTTGCCACCAGCCGTCGCGAGACGCCGTTCAAACCAGGGGCAACTTTCCGTTGCCTCCCACCCCCCTTCAAACCAGGGGCAATTTTCCATTGCCTCCGATCCGAGGTTGCGCATCTCAAAGAGTAAGTTCCATGCCCGTTGAACATTGACTGTTTGAAAAATAGTTTTTGAAAATTTTTACTGAGGTTGACTATTTTCTCAAAAACTATTTCATTTTCCAAAACTGGACCATTGCCTTGGGCCCAAAAAGGAAAATTTTCAGTGCTTGCAGCCTGACTTGCATGCTTTTCAAATCAAAAATCGAACAAGTACGTTAATCCGACTCTCATTTTGATCAAACTTGTTTTAGTAGAAAACCAAAACAAAAAGAATGGTTAAAATGATGAACTAGGGGCGCAGTTGAGTCAGGTGTCCTGTCTTCCCCGTCATCAACGTACTTGCCAGAAGGGCACTCTACCCACCAGAAGAAATAGCTGTGAGCTAACGGTGTTGAGCATGAACCCACACATTTCTATTTATCCATCAATCACCCCGGGGAGGGATGAAAAATGAGAGAATGAAGAATAGAAAGGTGTAAGTTGAGAGAAAAGTGAGGAAAAGGGTTTTGAGAGAAAATCCGAGCTCGAGAGTCGAGTGATGTGAGAATCACAAATCAGAAGGAGGTGGGAAACAATACCCAGATTGAACTGGCTCCTCGTGATCTGAGGTCCCCCATCTTCGCTAACGCGTCTATGTGTCGTGTCTTTTGTGTTGTTTATCTCAACCTTTGTTTTAGGTCTTTTTCGAACGTGTCTCGTTGTGTTTAGGTCGTGTACCTTTTTGTTCGAGTCCTCCCCGCTGTGTTCAGTTGTAGGCTCGATACCCTGGTTTGAAAAACCCTCGTTTGATTTCAGAATTGTTTACACTCGGAGTGCTGTGTCATTCTCTACATTGGAGCATGCTTCAACTCCAACCGGTTCCATCTTTGAGCTCCGTCTTGTTAGATTGGGCCGTTCACTCAAGTTTACTGTGTGCAGAATAAACCAAATGCTGTGTTATGGGCTGTATGCAGATTAATCCCCAGTAGAGCAAGGGCTGTGTATCCAGAATCAGGCAGTGGATTGCTTGAGTTGTTTTGCTGTTGGCTATTTAGTTATCCGATTATTACAGTGCAAGTGTTCAATTTTCAGACAACCAATCAATTTGATTTACATTGAGGTGTAACATGATGGATTGTGATGCAATGCATGAGATATGTAAATGTAACACTTTTTAAGCAAAAATCTGTTCATTTCATAATCTTTTTCAAGTACAAAGTTTTGAGGAGAACAAAATCTGCCTGCGGCAGTACAAAGTATCCTGACTATAAAAAAAAAGTACGAGAAAGAAGAAAAATAACAAAAATCTGTATCCATGACGAGCACTCCAAGGGCCATCAGTCTGTCCTGGTCCTCTTCCTGGACGAGGGTCCAGGAGCATCATCAGCATCGCCGTCAGAGCCCGAGCTAGAACCGCCTCCGGTCTCCTCCTCCGATGACTCGGACTCCGCCTCTGCCTCCGCCTCTGACTCCTCGTCATCATCATCATCCGGGACTGGAGCTCGCGAGCTGCTCCCGACATGAGTGCGTCCCGCCTTGGAGCGGGCGAATACTCGGCCCTCCTCATCTCTCCCTTGGGCAGGGACGGGAGGTCCAGCTGGAGCACCTCCTGCCATAGGAATTTGGAAAGGAGGCTGAAAAGGTACACAAAAGAGAAATGCATCAGTATACTGTGGACAGTTTAACGGTGCAGAATGCAGTGTATGAGTACAGTGTGTGTATGCCGTGGGCAGTTTAACAGTGCAAAATGCAGTGTATGAGTACAGTGTATGAATGCCGTGAGTAGTTTGTCAGTCCAGAATGCAGAGTACAGTGCAGAATGCAGTGTATGCAGTGTGTCAGATGCTGTGAGATCAGTGTATCAGGTGTTGTGCAGTGCATCAGATTATGTGAAGCAGTGTATGAATGGTTTGAGGCCAGTATCAGAAGAACATACTGGAATGCTGTAGAGGGCCAGAAGATCAAAGGTCCGCTGAAGCATCCCCATCATGGAGGCGTTCATCTCCAATGACTGCCGGGTATACCCAGAAGAAGCCTGCAAAAGTATCAGATGCATCAATATTCTGTGGAATATCAAATAAACCGAAATGAAATGACTGTACAGAAATGAAGTAATACATACCGGAGGTAAGTCGGGGACACCGACGAACTCGTGATCAGCTGGCGGAGGGGCGAAGGGGATCTGATAGGTCGTCCCACCCTGCCCCCGGAAAGTCAGTACAGCAGGCAGGGCGGGCCAACCAGCCCCCCGTCCTCCCTGAGCTCCGCCCCTGCCACGGACTCGGGCCCTCCTCGAAGCTCCCGCTCCAGCTCCTACTTCTGCCCCAACCGCTGGCGCCGTAGGCCTGGCCCCCTCCGCTCGACAGCTGCCGCTCAGAGGTCGCATCAGGTACGTCTGCACGTACTCCCGGTAGTCGCTGGTGCCTCTGAAGCGGGCCTCCTCCCAGCCAATAGTGAAATCGTCCATCTGCTCGGTCGTGAGCCCCTCGGTCTCCCTCATGTCCGCAGGAGGATGAACCGGGACTGTCTGCTCAGGTAACCCTAGGGTCTGGCATAGGAAACGCTCCCCCAGGTACCAAGCCCGACAGACCGGGCCCTCTAGTAGGATCCGGAAACGCGAGGTCTCCTCAGCACCAGCAAACCGATCCCGCGTCGCCGCCGGCAACGAATCCCACGGCCGCCAAGTGATCTGAAAATGCAATACAGTTTGTTATCTACTGTCTTTGAAATATGCAGTGGAAATGCGAAGCTTGAATAAACTGTAAGTAAAACATACCTCCGCGGGAGTGATGGTGTCGAAGTATCGGCGGAAAAAGCCGAATGTCTCTCGTGGTCTCCGGGTGCATCTCCCTTCAAAACGACGTGAAAAGGGGACGACCAGAGGAGTCTCTGTGACTGGTACAGGAGCGAGCCTAGGAAAGTAAGCATAAACCCACAACTGCAAGGTAAATACCAGTGCATTTATCAGATAAAGCAGAATACAGAATAAAGCAAAAATGGCAAAGCCGCGTGTTGTGCAGTGTATTGTGTACAGTGTACAGTGTGAGCAGTGTACAGTCAGTGTAAAGCAGAATGTATGTGTGTGCCGTGTGTACAGTATACAGCAAGTATGAAGCAGACTACAGTGTGTGCAGTGTACAGACTACAGAAAATATACAGCAGAAATGAAAAGCGGAGAAGAAATATACCTCCCAAGCCCGCCAATAGCCTCCGAGCAACTGGCCGCTGCCGCGGGAAGCCGAGCTCATGTACCCATAGAGGGTGGCCAGAGCGGCGCCACCCCAGTCGTAGTGCAAAATGTCCCGGACATCCACCAGTGCGCTGAGAAGGCAAAGAGGCACGGTGTTCGCCCGGTCGGCGAAGATGGTCGTCCCGAATAAGAACATGAGGAAGCCACCGGCGTACCTCTCCTCGGCCTCTGGAGTCATCGGATCTGCATCACCGAGAGTGGGCTGGACCCTAAACTGCACCTCAAACCAGGAGTACCGCACAAAACCTAGGCGAGCGAGAGGTGGGGCCTCCCCCAGCAGATGGACCTGAGCGGCGGTCCACTCGTCCATATCAATATCAAAGGAGATCGGATCACCCCCTACCCCGATGCCTGTGAGCATCGAGAAGTCGTAAGGGGTCATCGTCATGTCCCCTGCTGTGGAAAAGTGAAATGAATCGGTGGTGTCCCACCACCTCTCCGCCAGAGCGGCGAGTAGAGGTCTGCAAGTAGTGAGTCGCGAGAGCCCTCGGCAGAAGGCGCCGAAGCCCGTCCGGTCCACTATGCGACGGACCGCGTCAGGGAGCTCGTCGTACCACTCCCGAGCGCCAGTGTTCCCATACCCGCGGATGGTATGGGAACCCTCCTGTAAACAGAAAATAACAATGGCAAGACAACATTCAAAATACAGCTTTAAGAAGCATACAGATGTAGCATGCGTGCAGGTTTAACAGATTTAAACAACTACCGGGTGCCGGTGTACTTACAGTGAACTACAAACATGTGATGAGTCAGCGTGCTTGGGTAGTTCAGAACAGATGTAGCATGCGTGCAAGTTTAACAGATTTTAAACAAATACCGGGTGCCGGTGTGCTTACAGTGAACTACGGCGTGTGATGTGTCAGCGTGTTTTGGTGGTTCAGTACAGATGTAACATGTGTGCAAGTTTAACAGATTTAAACAAATACCGGGTGTCGGTGTGCTTACAGTGAACTACAGCGTGTGATGCGTCAGCGTGTTCGGGTGGTTCAGTACAGTATAGCATGTGTGCATACGTTCAGATTCAAGCAGATATCGAGTACCAGTGTGTATACAATGTGCGCCGTGTGTTTGGGTGATTCAGGGCTAGTGCAGTGTGTGTGCATGTGTCAGTTTCAAGCAGATATAAGTTGTATGTATGTTTATAGTCAACTACGATATAGCATATCAGATTCAAGTAGATAAAGAGCATAAATAAGCTACGACAGTTTTTGTGCCCTACATTGCAGAAAGTAAAGAAGAGGAAAGAGAGTTACCTTGGAAACGCCGAAGGACAGGTGAGAGGTAGGCTCGCGCAGCAATAGCTCGGGTGGCACGTGCCTCTCGAAGCTCCGAAACTGGCGGAGTCCGTCGGGGGGTAGAACATGGATCGCCGGCCGGTAGGTCGCCGTGTCGAACGGGCGCTCGCGCAAAGGTAGAAGCTCGACCTCGGGATCCATCTCGTGGTCCGGGGGAGTCTCGCCGCGTGGAATGTCGTCCGCCATGTCGAGAATAATGAGAAAATAGCCGGAGGAAGGAAAACCGGGCTAGAATACGAAGAGTCAACCGAAAAGTCAACTCCCGGGAAGGCCGAAAATGACCGGAAAGGCCGGGATGTGAAAGGGCACGAAAATCAAGAGAAAAGCAAGGGGAACAAACCCCGAAAAGGCGGGAATGCCAAACGAGGCACCGAAACAAAGTTTTGTTCGGTTGAAAATGTCCGAAACGCGAAAGAAATCGCGAATCCGACGATGAAACGGGCGTAGAACGCGAAGAAACGGGCGAAAGAGGAGAGAAAAACACTCTAGAGAGAGAGAGTGAGAGTTTTCGGCGGAAGGGAAGTGAGAAAATAGGGTTTGAAACCCTATTTTAAAACACCCGAAGTGAATTGCCGAAACTGCCCCGACTCAGGAACTGTTTGCCGGTCGGCAACATTTTGTGCCGGCCGGCACAATATTGTGCCGATGGATTTATTTCACAGCCGGTGGACAGCCAGTGGCCTCCCCTCCCGGCCGGTGGTGTTCCCACAGCCTTGTTTAGGCCATTTGAGTAGTTTGTGGTCTTCATAGCTCAAGAAAGTGCAAGAAAGTGTATCTCTGACGCTCAATCGGCCTCCGTTGTGACCCCGGGTCGTGTCTTCTGTGCGTGGCACTCGAATTCGTGCAAGGTGTATCCTTTTTGTATCCTTTTAAATTCAAAAGTTGCCCCATGTGCGTTGCACGCGTTCATCACACTACTTCGGTGCATTACATCGCGCTGTCATGCGCCTCACAGTTGCATTGTTATGCACATACTATATGCGTTGTAACACGCACCCCTTGCATTGTCATGCACATCTCTCATGCATTGTCATTGCATTTTTATTCCATGCATTGTCATGCATTGCGAAACACGTGCGTTGTTGCACATTTAAGTCTATTTACATTCCATGTGGCACGCGTGTCACACTTCGCATCATTTTACATTTCGTGTGGCACGCGTGTCACACTTAGCATCATTTTACATTCCATGAGGCATGTGTGTCTCATTTGTTTCATTTTGCATCTTATGAGGCATGCATGTCTCATTTGTATCATTTGCATCGACATGTGTGCCTCATTTGCATCGGCACGCGTGCCTCATTTGCATTGGCACGTGTGCCTCATTGTCATCAGCATGCGTGCCTCATTTGCATTGGCATGCGTGTCGTCATTTGCATAGAGCATGCAATCAATCGCATTGTTTTGTGCATTGCATTTCAATCGCGCTGTTTAGCGCATCGCACTGTTTTGTGTAGTTTAATTGTTCGCGCTGTTTTGCGCATCGCACTGTTTTGTGCAGTTTATTGTTCGCGCTGTTTTGCACATCGCACTGTTTTGTGCAGTTTAATTGTTCGCGCTGTTTTGCGCATCGCACTGTTTTGTGCAGTTTATAGTTCGCGCTGTTTTGCGCATCGCACTATTTTGTGCAGTTTATTGTTTGCACTGTTTTGCGCATCGCACTATTTTGTGCATTGTATTTCAATCGCGTTGTTTAGCGCATTGCACTGTTTTGTGCATTTCAATCGATCGCACTGTTTTGTGCATTGCATTTCGTTCGCGCTGTTTAGCGTATCGCACTATTTTGTGCATTACATTTCATTCGCGCTGTTTTGCGCACCTTCATCGCACTGTCTTGTGCATTTCAAAATCACTTGCGCTATTTTGCGCACCGCATCGCACTGTTTTGTGCACCTCACTTGCATCATTTTGCATCTTATGAGGCACGCGTGTCTCATTTGTTTCATTTTGCATTCTGTGTGGCATACGTGTCACACTTGCATTATTTTGCATCTTATGAGGCACGCGTGTCTCATTTGTTTCATTTTGCATTCCGTGTGGCATGCGTGTCACACTTGTATCATTTTGCATTTTATGAGGCACGCGTGTCTCATTTGTATCATCTTATCATGCTTCATTTGCATAGGCATGCGTGCCTCATTCTTGCATTGTTCCGCACATTGCTCCGGTCTGGCGAGACCTTAAACACGCACGGTCTAGGAGACCTTAAATTCTTGGAAGGTGCGAAACCTTCAGCACATTGACGTGTGCAATTTGCATGCATTTTGCATCCCGGTCTAGGAGACCCTAAATCCTCTGAAGGTGCAATTCCTTTGGTGTTTGTCGTGCCCGAACGACTTTCGGTGGTCTGGTAAAGCCACCTGCCTATGTTTGCGATGAGTTCCTAGAAGACCAACTGGGATGGTGGAAACTAGAGTTCGAATGGCTAACGCCTAGAACATAAAGGTTCGGGAGTTCCGAGACTAAAGTCTGGTTTAAATACCCAGGGGTGTATCCTCGGCTTGAAATCTGTATGAAAGCCCCATAGATTGAGGCAGCATGTCGGCGCCTCAGTTCTGGATACTGAACCAACCTAGTATATCGCCCTCTTGGTAAGATAGGGAAAGTTGCAGTCATAGTCATTGCATCATAGTGCATTGTCATGCATTTCCATTGTAGCTTGCATGCATTCATTGCATTTTCCCCAGTAGATCACATCATACTGCATTGTTATGCATTTTGTAAATATCCATTCCATTGCATATTTGTAAGTATTGCATTGTAGTTTGCATGCATGCATTGCGTCACGCCTTCCATCTGTGGCTTGCGCCTTTCCATGTTGAGCTTGGTCTGGTATGTGCCCTTACTTTTCACGTTAAAACACAGTTCTGCATGTGCGCGCGCCTATTCCACGCTGGTATGTTGGTTTGAGGGTTGCGGCACCTTTTCTGTGTTAGACATGGCTCGTATGCGTACATGTCTTTCCTAGGCAAGATTTTGTTTGGCCCGCGTGCCATATCCATTGCATCGTAGATCGCATGCATTCATTGCATCACCTTCCATCTATGGCTTGCGCCTTTCCATGTTGAGCTTGGTCTGGTATGTGCCCATACTTCTCGTGTCGAAGCATAGTTCAGTAGACCGTTCTATGTTAGACGTGGCTTGTATGCGTACATGCCCTACCTAGGCAAGATTTGGTTTGGCCCGCGTGCCATATTCATTTCCATTACATTGTAGTATAATTTTTGCATCCGGCATTAGGATCATTGTCCTTTCTCCAGCGGGTCGTTTCCCCACTTATGTCATTCCACCCAATACTTGTTCTTGTGTCTGTCTACAATGCTCACAGTTCAGTTGACCGTTCTGTGGTAGACAGACTTGTTACCTCCATCAATCTATTTGACATAGGTGTGGTTTCGAACCACTCGTGATTGGATCGTGATTCAATTGCTTTGCATTTTAGTTTGCATTGTTTCAATTACATTGCATCTTCATTTGCATTGTTTATACATCGTTTTGTATATATTGCATATCATTTTGTATCCATTCTTGCATTGTCATGCATGTTGCTAACAATATTGTACCTGTTAAGTTTGTTTTCTTTTCAGGCATGATATTGTATGTACGGTTCATTTGAAGCTGGTGCAACCAGACGAGCCGCACAGGTATTGTATCCTCCGAGTGAGACGTATTGAGAATTGCATAATTCTCTTACATCCTTTCTGCATTGTAGTGTAGTTTGGTGTATGCTAGCTTAAAACCGTCGCATGTGTGCTTCGTTACAGCTTTCTTTGCATGATCATAAGTTATGCTCGGCTTCGTGCATTGTCTTGCATTTTGCCCCCGCCTTCGGGCGCATATCTTGTTTGTCTTGCATGTTTGTCTAAGTCTTCGGCCTTGTCAAAAATGGGTCGTCTCTGGGCTTTGACATTCACTCCCATCATTGTTATGACTTTCGAGTTCTGTCAAAGAGGGGCAACTTTAGACACCCCATTTTTGACCGTCCTCATGGCTTGGACGTCACCGTTTGAACACTCGGTGATTATCCATGTTTGTGTTCGTTCGGAGTTCTCGGAGGTCTCGGCTCACGAGCCTTGCCTCAGGATCTCCGAACTCGACTGTTTAGTGTCTAGTTTTGCACCAAACACTTGTGTTTTGCCTTGGAGGGGCAGGGAATGCCTTGTGAGGCATCCCCACTCACCACCGGCAGTGGCTAGAGGCCACCGGCTGGTTTTTGCTGCCATCGGCACTATTTGTTGCCGGTCGGCACATTTTGTTGCAGGTCGGCACTATTTTCTGCCGGTCGGCACTCTTTTTTGCCAAAATGGCATTTTTGGCCGGCCGACTACTGTGCATCTGCTTTTGCAGATATTTTAAGACAGTTGTCTTGCTTTTGGCTCCCCTCCATACACGTGTATGGAGGGATCTCTCTCTTGGAAGCTTGTCTTGTAAGCTTTACAAGACAATAAGCTTCTATAAAGAGAAGCCTTGTCTCTTGGCCTTAGGGTTAGAGACTTTAGACATTTTAGAGACAAAAAACACAGAGAGAAGCTCTGGTTTTTAGGGTTAGGGTTTGATAAACATTATCTCTCTCTTTTTTCCCTCTTTGTGCTCTAGGTGTTTTGTGTCTTACTATTGCACACAAACACCTAGTGTTTCACCTTCCTCTAGCTACTGAGGTTCTAAGGGACTGATTTTAGTGTTTTGGTGTTGGATTCAAGCCAAGGAAGGCCATTGGAGCATCATTGTTGAAGAGGTCTTCAAGGGTAAGAATCTCACCCCTTTATTCCCCATTTTTGCACCTTATTTCTACCTATCTTAGAACTATTTTTGTGCTTAGTTTATAATACAAAAAAGTTATGTTTTTAGACCCTCTTGATTGTTTATTAAGGGTGTTTTGTGGTTTGAGGGTGTTTGACCCCTCTTAGGCCTTGAAAAGCCTCATTTTGTGCTATTTTGTGCTAGTTTCGGGACTTTGGTGTTTGGGCCTCTTCACCACTGAAATCTTGAGGGATTTCAGTGGTGGAGATGGTGCCTTGAAGTCTCCAAAAGGAGAGGGCCAACCCCTCTCCTTATTGTCCTTAAAATGGACCATTTTTGGCCTCTTGAGGGAGCACCATGTTAGAGTGTGTATTGATCATGTCTTGGCTATTTTCCATGCTTAGTATGTCATAATATACCTCTGTTTATTGATGGTTTTGGTACACCATGCATGCTTAGCATACCTACCATGTAATGCCTTGTTTATGCCTTAATATGCCTTAGGTTGTTAGCCTTTGTTCGAGCATGTTTTAGACTTAGTCTTGTGAAGATTTTGTGCATATTTTGCCATGTCTTAGGTCTGTCCATGGTTGTTTGGGTCGGATTTGGCATGCTTAGTATAGCCTCTTTGCATTCCGGCTTGTTGGCCTTAAGTATGTGCATGTATAGCATGACATCTTTGCATTGATTTGGTGATTTGGGGCCACCCTACGTGTTATTTCAGTCCCATTTTCATGCCTATGTGTTTGCCTTGAATGCTTCTTTAATGCTTCAAAAGCATGTGTGGTATGTTCCATGTTTTGGCCATAGTGCATGCTTTGAAATTGAGCCCCTTAGATGCCATCTAGGGAGTCCCTTTTGCATGGTCTAGGTCTGTCTTGAACCTATTTTAAGCCCTCTTAGCCTTGTGAGGCTTGGTTGGCTTAGCCATGGTTCAAGTCCCCTTGACTGGCTTCAAGTACTTGGATCATTTTGCATGTTAATGTTAGCCTATCTTGTTGCTTGGTTTGACACCATCCTCATGCATTTTCAGAGCTTATGTTGCATGTTAATTGTCCATGATATGCCTCTTCCAAGTGTGCTTGAGAGTTGTCCAATTTGTGCCTAAGTGTTGGTCCTTGTGTGCATGTGTGTTTGCTTGCCATTTAGCCCTCATTTTATAGCACTTTGGCCACTGTTTTGGGCCTTTTTTAGAGCTGCCCAAATCATGTTTAAGTCCATCTTTTCATCCATTTGCATTGCCTCATGTTTGCTTGTATGCTTGCATAAGTGCCTTGCCATGCCATGTTGCATCCTTAGCTTGCATGCCTAGGTTGCATTGCATCTTGCATGCATGCCTTGTTCCTTGACTTGATGATAGGAATTGGGCCTTGATTTGTGTGTTTGGTTTGCATTTCATTTGACATGAAAGTTGCATACTTGACTCCTTGGGCCATCATGCATGGAAATGCGTGATTGGTGGTCCGAGAATCGAGACACATGCCCCTTTGAGTCACAAACATGATAAGAGACATGAATGGTGCATATATGCCTTGAATTGTGCTGTCATGCTTTGCCTTGCCCTCTGTTGCTGTCAATTGCAGGTTCTGCAGGCATTCCTTGCCGATCGGCATTATATATTGCCGACCGGCAGTAAACGAGCAGCCGATGGATTCATCTTGTGCCGGTGACTCCACCACACTGCCGGTGGCAATTCTATTCAGCCAGTGGCACTCCTCAACGTCCAGAGAAGCAGTCCTGAGGTTTTGACAACCTCCAGAGGAGTGAAGGAAGTAAAACAGAGGCAGCCTATGCATGGCAGTGCATTTCCGAGCAAGATCCAGGCATGCGCTGCATTTGGCCCTCCCTCCGAGGCGGTTTACTGCTTTTCCTAGATTAATTAATTTGCTTAAGTTGATTAGGCAATTTATAATTTTTAATTAGCTTGCGTAGTTAATTAATTTGTAATATTTATTCGGTCCCTCCGAGTGAGGACAAATCTGTAATAAGTGTGTGTGAGTGGAGTGTATGTCTTCCAATCCCCACTTCTTTCTTTCCTTTTACTTACCTGCTTTGATGGTTAGTATTAGGGCACGTTTAATTTAGCATACCTTATGCTATGCATGCGTGCATCCATACATTTGTCTCGCATGCACCGGGCTCGGTACATCACGCTAACTGCATTTGTATTTCAAATTCCAAACTGAATACATGTTAGTTGTGCATTTTCATATGTCATTCATAGACTGGCCGGGCCTACTCTAGTGACATTTTGTATGCGAAGCATTAGTCAAATTGACATGAACTAGGACATGCATGTTTGCTAACTAGTTTATTGTTTTGGCACGGAGTACGATGTAAGTATTTTCCTGCTTTAGCATCTCGCATGCGTGTGAATGCTATCATGACAGCATGTTTACCATGTGGCTAGATGCTTATGTGATAAACTGTTTTAATGCCTGTGGGTGAAGGTTGGGTTGTTTGAGTTGGGAAAACTCGTTGAAATCCATGTTTTAGCCTACTTGCGAGTAGCAAATTCTAAAGCACTTTTCGAAACAAACGGATATGCAATGCTTATTTCTAAATTAGGCAATCTAGTCTATACGTGTTTGCTGCGCGCACAACGTAGTAATGCTAGGCTAATAATTGGTATAAGAACACATAACGTCTTCAAAATCGGATATCATGGTTAGTAGAGGCCGGTCTTCGGACCGGGCGAAAGGGGGTGCTCATAGCTGACCTTCCCCGATCGTACCCAAGCTCCCAAGCCGAGACAACTCCGGTGATGACGGACATGTGGCCTTCGACACCGAGTCAGGGTTTCCTAAATTTCCCCATAAAAAATATTTAGGTGGCGACTCTGTATCTGGCAAAGCAGTCCATGTTTGGCACTACTTTTTCAAAAATCTGTTTCTCAAAACGATTTGCCAGATTTGAACTCTTTGGTTCAGATTAAGAACCACGACAACAAAATCGCGAGTCCGAACTGTAGTAGCGAAGGCCCTCTCCGCGGGCGCGTCTACAGGCACAAACCTTGTTTTCCTTGTTTGGAAGGTGGTATAAGGGTGGGAGACCAGTTCTTCCCCTTGGAGACCACTTTCATTCCTGCCGGCCAATTTTCTGGTCGGCCAACTGGTTTTCTTGGTCTTTAGACCACCAATAGTGGTGAGCCACCACACCACCGCCTTGCTTTCAGTGTGCAGACCATCTCCCACCATGACCGACCACTTTCTTCCCTGGTCGATCACTTGCACTGGTCGGTCGACCAGTGTAAGTAGCTGGCCGACCACTTCAAGTGGTCGGCAACTTTCCATCACCTTTTTGGAGATATTTTTTAGCCAGTTATAATAGCTGGAGGGCACAAAAGTGATCCTCCATACACGTGTATGGAGGGATGGCTTTAGGCCTAAGCTTGTCCAACAAGCTTAACCTTTGGTTCTCTATATAAGAGAACCTCCCCCTCCCTCCTCCCCTCTCCCTCCTCGAGGTTCAGATTTTGGTGCTTGAGAGTTATACATACATCTTTGTATCTATCTTGCATCTTCTCTTCATTTTTGTGTTCAAAAGTGCATTTTCATCATACTATTGCACACAAACACACACTCAAACACCATACTCTTGTTGCTGAGGCTCTTTGAGGTTGGTTTTGGGGTCTTTGGACTGGTTTTGATCAAGGAAAGTTGCTGGAGTTGCAGCTTTAAAGGGGTTCTACAAGGGTGAGTTTCTACCCTCTTGAACCTTGCTTTTTGGTTAAGCTTTTAGCCTTATTTGCATCGTGTTTTAGGCTTAACTTGCTACTGTAAAAAGTTCTGATTTTTAGTCCTTAGCATGTTTGTTTAAGGTCTCTTTTGTGTTGGGGGTAGTCTACCCTCTCTTGTGCCTTGTTAGGCCTTGTTTTGAACCTTCCTTTTAAGCTATTGGGACCACCTTGTTTTGGCCTTCTCACCACTGAAACTCAGAGGAATTTCAGTGGTGGAAATGGTGTTTTGAGGTCCCAAATAGGAGAGGGTCATCCCCTCTCCTTGTGTTCTTGAATGCTTGCTTCATTTGCCTCATGTTTGAACATGTTTGTTAAGCTTGTGTTGGCCACATCTCAGCCTATTTTAGGCCTTATTTCAGCATGGCATACCACTGTTTTGACTTGGTTTTGTCACCTCATGCATGCCTTATACACTTGTAGTGTAAATCTTGCAAACTAGCTTTGTGTGCTTCATGAAGTAGCATGTCTTTCTATCTTGTTTTGAGTCCATCTCAGCATGTTCTTGGTGTTGTTTTTCCATGATATACCTCTGTTAAGGTTTGGTTTGATAGCCCCATGCATGCTCCATGCACTTGTAGTGAAATTCCATGAACTAGCCTAATGTGTATCATGCTTTAGACTGTTATTCTAACATGATTTTGGCTTAACTCTAAGAAGTTTTTGTCCATGTTTTAGCATGCTCTAGCTCTGATTTATGTTGTTTTGGTCATGCATGTATTACTTTGTATAGCTATAGTGCATTCTAGCTTGTTAGCTTTGTGTGTTGAGTCAACTAGCATGCATTACTTGGGCTATTTGAATGATTTGGCATCATTTGAAATGTGATTTCAGTCCATGTTTCATGTTCATGCACTCACATTTGTCTCTCTTTCAATGCTTTGGAGGGTTGGTCCGTTATGCCTTAAACATGAGCCATTGTGTATGCCTTCATCCCTAAGCTTGCTAGCTATCATTTCAGTGTGTTTTTGGGGTTATTTTTCCATGATATAACTCTGATTTTTGTTGGTGAAGCCATCTCATGCTTGGTCTTGATAGGTGTAGTGTAATCCACCTTATTTGCCTTACATACATCATGTCTTATACCCTTCATGCTAGCTTGTTTTGGCTTCCTTCCATGCATGTTTTAGTATTATTTTGACATGTTCTAGGACTATTTTGGGTTGCCTCGACCATATGCTTCATGTTTTGTATAGCTATAGTGCAAGTGCCTATGCTAGCTTTGAGTTTTGAGCACCATAGCATGCTTCATTTGCATCATGTATATGATTTGGCATTATTTCACATGATATTTCAGAGCTTATAGCATTGCTATGTTCCCACTTCTTTCATGTTTTGAATGCCTTTAAGGGTTATACATTGTTGCCTAGCTTATGGCTTAGCTTGTATACTTGCATGCCTAAGTCTTTGAGCCTCCATCTCAGCATGTTTTGGTCCTTGTTTTGACCTATTTAAGCTCTGTCCATGGTTGGTTCATGCATTTGTGCCATGCATTGCATGTCCCTTTGTATAGTCCTCTTTGCTAGCTTTAATGCTTAAGGACCCCTTGCATGCTTTGCTTGTGTTGTTTGAATGATTTGGCATCATTTCATACCTTATTTCAGTGCTTATAGTGTTGTTACACTTTCATGTTTATCACACCTTGAGCACTCTTGAGGGTTATGCTCTTAGGCCTAGTTGACGAGCCAATGCATGTGCATGCTCGTATATGCTTTTGTGCTTTCATTTCTTGGCATTATGGCCACTGTTTTGGGCATGGCTGAGGTCTATCCACATTCGGTTTAAGTCCATCTTAGCATGTTTGTTTGTATGTTGTTTGCATGCTTATGTTACATTGCATTGAATATGCCATGTTGTTACATTGCATTATGTATGCTATGTTGTTATTTGCATTGTGTATGCCACCTTATTGTTTGCATTGTGTTTAGCATGCTTGAGTTACATTACATGTTTGCATGCTTGAGATGCTTTGCATGTGTTTTAATAGGGTATTAGTCCAAACACGAGAAACGAGGGACATTTCATACTTGAAGTGATGAAACGTGCCTCAATTCTCGATCGCCGACCCTCTTGATCATACCTGATAGAGGTCAAGGCTTTATGTGTTATTTGTGCATTCATTTTACATTGAATTATGCAAATTGGCTTCTCGGCCATCATGCATCGAGATGCGCAATTGGTGGCCTGAGGGTCGAGAACCATACTCCCTTGAGCTTATAAAATGATAGGGAGAGTGGTTGTGCACACATACCTTGCAACTACATTGCCATGCCCTTTCTTGCTCTCTGTTGCAGCAAACTGGAGAAGTGCAGCAACAAGTGGTCGGCCGACCAGAAAAACTAGCTGGCCGACCATTTTTTCTGGTCTGCAACAAAGAAAAGTAGTCGGCAGGTGGTTGGCAACATCAACAACTGGTCGGCCATGTTCCTACAAGTCCCTAAGGTGAGTTAGAAGCTTTCTAGAGCTTGGTGCAAGGTTTTGAGAACAGTTGCAAACAGAGGCAAATTGGGGCATCGTGTTGGATTTCCGAACAAGGCGACCGAGCATGCATGCTCTCATCATCCCGAGGACCTCTCTTTACTGCTTTCCTTAGCTGTTTTATGCTTTCGTTCTGTACTTAAATAGTTAATGCGTTTAGCTATTTAATTTGTGTTGTAATAACTAGTTAGTTAACTTGTTAATTGATTAGCTTGTTTTGTAAATAATTAATTAACTAGGATTAGTTAATTAGTTTTGTGATGTAATAATTAGTTTAATTAGCTTAGATTAGTGTGACAACCCTCACTTCTGATTGGTGTTAATCTCTGATTAAGCATGATAAGTAATTGATCAGACTAAAATTCTGAATTGATTGCATGAATGTACTACTTTAATAGCATTTCTATCTGTCTGCCATTAATTGATCTGTTCGTGTTTTAATTTCAAGCTGCGAATTGAATGCCTTATCGGCGACCGATTCAGAAATTGATTGGTATTTTATGCTAATTAGAATTTATGTGATTTTATGGTAGGTTTAATTAAAATTTAATTTGGAACGATTAAATTCGATTAAATAATGTTAAATCACATTAGTTCAAGTAATTACCTTATTGCCATTAAGTGGACAATGCTAGGCCCTTTATTTAGTCTTGATTTATATATGCTTGGCATCACTCTTCATCACTTTTCCTAGACCAAAACCGTGAGAGATAGAGAGAGAGACTTGGTAGGAGATTGAATTCATCAAGAATTGTTTGAACTTAGAAGAATTGAAGGGAATTTGCATATTTGAGCTTCTACATCTAGAATTCAAGACATAAGGTAGGAATTCACCTTCTTCATTATGAAATTAAGTTGTTTCTTGCATGGTTTATGGAGATTTGGAGCTTAAAGTCAAGAATTAATTTGAAACAGTTGAATTGTGAGCTAATTCATGCATGCATGTTCATATCATAGCATTTTGAAGTTGTTCTTCATGAAATTCTTACATACAAGTTCATATTTTGGTTGTAGTCCATGAATTCACCTTGATTTTGAGCTCAATCTTACATTTGATCATGATTTGGAGCATTGGAGTCCATTAGAACTCATGTCTGTTAAGTTCTTGTATTGTTCATGAAAGTTTATTTGAAATTGTGTTCAATTGTCTCACCTTTGGGCTTGATTTTACAAAATTGATCTTCAAAACATATTGTAGTATGAGTTTGCAAGTGTCTTCTAGAAAATTGGCCCAAAAGGTTGAGTTTTGATGTGTTGAATGCTTGGTTTGAGCTTGGAAGGCAAATCTAGAAATTCTAGATTTGGCTTCCACCCTCGAGCGAAGGATTCCATGCTCGAGCGACCACCGTTTTGTTTAGAGCTCCGCTCGAGCGATGGAATGCTGGCTTGAGCGTAGATTGCAAGCTCTTAGGTTTTTGGTGCACGCAGACGCACGCTCGAGCGACGAGACCTACGTTCGAGCGAAGAGCTGTGTCTCACACTCGAGCAAGCATCGAGCGGGGATTTTCAACATCTAACACTTTTTGCATTTTTACAGACCGTTCGAGTGAGGAAGTCCACGCTCGAGCGACCCCTCTGTTTTGGAAAGCTCGCTCGAGCGTAGAAAGCCACGCTTGAGCGAGACCCCTGTTTCAGCAAAAATTTGAAAAGTGTTTTAAAGTGCATTTTTGCATCCTCATTCCATCTTAGGCATTCCTAGGCTAAGTTTAAGGCATCTTAATGAGGATAATGTTATAGAACCACACCAAGTATAATTAGGGGCTAAGTTATTAATCCCAAGTGTGTGTTCGTTCTGCAACAGTAGGGTTGGCATCCGAGGACGCTCGTTAGCTTGTCTATAGCCCAGTGCTCTGTGAGTAACAATGTTGTAAAGATATGTTCAATTATGATTATTTTCTGAATGATCAACTGTACTACTTACTGAAATGTTATTGACCAATGAATGAATGTTTGTCCTATTTGTAAACTGTACTCGTGGCATCCATAGCAACCTACTGTTACTGTTACTGTTACTGTTACTGCTACTGCTGCTGTTACTGAGATCTTTGTCAATTCCAATGTTAGGACCACTACTGTTCACTGTTTGATGGCCATCAACTAACTGTTCGGTCTGTTAAGACCTACTGTACTGCTTTGCTATTGGATGTACCACATATGACTTTATGTTTCCTAAATGACTGTTATGGCATGAAATATGAGCCACTGATTGAATAACTGATACAATTGACTATTTTAATTACTAAAAGGACATTCATTCTTAACCCCTTTACGCATATGTTATTCACTGGGTTTTAGCTCGCTGGTTATATTTATATGTACATGTCCAGGCACCGGACTGATGCTAGGAGTGTCAACTTAAGCTCTTGTTTTGTCAAGCCAACCATTGCGCCTCACTTTGAGGTTCCAAGTTCGTTCAAGCTAAGGCTGTTTTGGGGTGTCTCAGTTTCACACTCTTGTCTCTGTTTTATAATAAATGTAAGACTTGACTGTACAGTTATAGTTAGGGATTTGGCCCCTGACATGGATGTTTGTGTATATGTGGCATGTTTATAAAAATCTTTTTGCATTCAGATTGTCACAGCTCATTGGACATCTTTTGTTTACTGTTTTGGCTTCCGCCAGCCCCTTTTACTCTGTATTACTGTCATTACTCTTGAGCAGGCCTTCGGTAATCACGGATTCCTGGCCGGTTACGATGCTAAACCCATAGGGGTGGGTTTGGGTCGTGACAATTAGCTAGTTAGCTTTTTATTCAGACCCTCCGTCGAGAGGGCCAACTGTTGTAATAAGCGTGCGTGTGTGTGATGCATGTCTTCCAACCCCTATTTCTTTCTCTCTTTTACTTAACCGCTTACGATGGTTAGTTTTAGGACATATTTTGTTTAGCATACCTTATGCTTCGCATGCGTGCATTCATTCATCTGTTTTGCATGCACCGGGCTCGGCGTATCATACTAACTGCATTATATTTCAATTCCAATTTGAATACATGTACCAAGTTGCATTTCACATGACACCTTAGAATAGCTGGGCCTATCTTAGTTGCATTTTGCATGTGTTGCATTAGCCATCTTAACATGAACTAGGATCATGCATGATTTCTAATTAGTTCTCTGTTTTGGCTCGGAGTACACTGTGAGTGTTTACGCTTTAGCATACTGCATGAGCTGTGTATGTTGCCATGTGAGCATGCTTGCCATGAGGCTAAATGCTTAAGTGATTAACTGCTTGAATGCCTGTGGGTGAAGGTTGGATTGTTTGAATTAGAACAATTCATTGAAATCCGCGACTTAGCCCACTTGCGAGTAGCAAACTTTAAACCGTTTTCAAACAAACGAACATGAAATGTTTTGTTTCAACTTAGGCGATCTAGTCTATACTTGTATGCTGTGCGCATCACATAGTAATTTAAGGTTAATAACCGAAATAAGAACACATGTGTTTTCAAAAATAAAATATCATGTTAGTAAAGGCCGATCTTTGATCGGGCGAACGGGGGTGCTCATTGCATGACCTTCCCCTCTCGTACCCAAGTTCCCGAGCCGAAGCAACTTTGGTGATGACGGACATGTGGCCTCAGGCACGAGTCAGGGTTTCCTAAATTTCCCAAAATAAAACATTTAGGTGGCGACTCTGTATCTAGCAAAACAGTCTATGTTTGGCACTTTTTTTATAAAAATCAGTTTTCCAAAATGATTTGTCGGATTTGGACTCTTTGGTGATTTATCGGTCTCACATTGCACTTTGTGAGATTAGATTCAGAACCCTGACACGAGTCCGAACTGTAGTAGCCTAGAGCAAAACAATTCACGCCATCGCGACGCGGAGAGTGGAGTTCTCGAAGCGGTCTACATACACTGATTGAGTCAAAGAGGCCCCCTGATTGGTCCTTGAGGCCTGTGCTGAATGGGTAGGCTGATGACTCTTTTTCTGTCTTGAACTAGACGCACTAGATGTGCCACCCGCTTGAGGGCAAAACCTTTTTAAATGCCCTGATTGCCCACACTGATAACAGGTAGGTGGCTACCCTCTTCCTTGACTATGGCTCTGAGGACAAGCGGAAGATGGTGCAGACAGTTGCCCTCCTCTTCTCCATGGGCAAATTGAAGACTTGTGGCCCAACTAACCACACTTTTGAAACAAGTGATCTCACCTTGACTACCTCTCCCTGAACCAGATCTCGGTATAGGGAAAATGGATTTTAACTGTGCTGCCTGGGGCTATTGTGGGGTGGAACCTCTTTGCCTTTTGTTGTCCCGAGTCTCCCTTTAAACCTCTTGACTCCTCTACCTGGAGCCCCTCATTTGCTTCTCCTCTGCCTAGATCATGATCTCTAGGTTAGTTTCCGCATCCACAAGGCGACTGTAATCCCTAATCATAAACCCGATCACCTTGAAAAGGACCTCGGTCCTTAACCTCTTTTCAAACGTAATGCAATGTCGTTCCTCCGTCGCCACAAGTTTTGGTGCAAATCTAGAGAGGCTAGTAAAAGCAGCTTCAAACTCGGCTACCGGTGTGTTCAGCTACTTGAGCTCTAGGAATTGATCTCTCAACTTCTCCCTAACAGTGGGAGACAAAAACTTGTTCTAGAAGGTGTTAACAGAGGCCTCCCAAGTCACTTCAATGCACCCTTACACATACTTCCACCATTAATCTACATCTCATTTTAGTTGGAAAGATGCCAAGGTTACCTTCAAACCGTCGTCCTCGATGACAAACATCTCGAACGTCTTCAATATCTGCTTGAGCCACTCATCCGCCTTCAGTGGCTCTTTTGGATCCCCCAAATAGTTATCTGGATTCGATTGAAAGAACTCCCTTTTCAGAAAAAAACGGTCCTATCTCAACAATAGGGGCCTGGACTTGATTCTCAGCCCTGAGAATGTTTATGGATTCTCGCAAAGCTCCAGCCATTTCACGGGCCAAAGCGCCTATGGCTTGCTCACTTGCTGGTTCGGCCACATTAGCCTGACTAACTCCCTCCTCCTGTGCCGGAATATCATCCGATAACAACACCTCCTGCCGTCTAGGCCTGCCACGCCTACCACTACTACGTCTTGACATCCTAATAAAGGTAACACAATATATTAGCACATTTACACATGTGTTGAAGCTAATTTACTCACGTTCTAATATGGTGGACAACAAATAATTCACTCCACATATGCACCTAATCACATAAACACAAATGAACTTCCTTTCTAGATAATGATTGTCCTGCGACATTGCTAGAGTTCCAGTTAGAAATAACAATGACCAAGTGCTCTTCTAATAGGACTTTTAGAAACTTGTAGATCCAATCAATATCTTAGAAATTACATCCCACACTCATTTAGTTACATAAACATGTTATCACATAGCATACCAGGCCTACTTTTAATATCATTTAGTGAGGTAATCCATTGTGGTAAAAACCACATCCTACGATCCCAAAGCATTCAAACCCGTAGCTCTGATACCAAGTTGTGACGCCTCTAAATAATAATAATAACAATAACCCATCTTATAATATTCCTTACAATTGATCAATAACATCTTATTTAATATTCCATTTATAGTCCTTAATCATACAAGAGATGACATATACGTGTATACATTCATAAATCCTAGATCCTGAATCTATGACATGTTTACCAACATTGAAATAAAAGAAAACTTAAGTAATTATATGCCCTAATGGCTACATCTTTCTAAGACAAAACTTGGGTACATCAAAATGAGTTCAACTCAATACAAATAAAGTTTGAGGCTTATACAAAAATAATTGCATCAAAATAAACAAAATGAAGCCCTTGACTCCAAGTCCTCCTAAGCTATGTCTTTGGTAGAGGAATATCATTAGCACCTAAAAGTTGTTTTCCACATAAGGTAAGTTAAAGCCCAGTAGAGATACTTTAACACAATATATGAATCTTAACGAAGTTATAAGGTGAATGCATATGCATGCCATTTGTCAAACGTTTTACATTTCCATCTCAAGACAATGTAATGCCAGATTATAAAACAATTAATGAAAATAACCTTTTATATCAGAAAACGGGCAATGGATACAAAACACTGGGAATCTCTCGGTACGTGTCAGCTAGTAGGCTATACAAGCACTACCAAAACTATTTTATCGATACAAATCAGAAGGATCGGCACCTAACCGCGCAAGTTTCTAGACTTTCACCAAGGAGACACAGGTCAACATAATAACCATAACCACACCCCTAACCAGATTCACTAAGGTATTCATCCTTTTTTTTCTCAAAACAATCCATTTTCAATGTTTAAGTGTAATACAATGCTTAATGCAAGATGTATGAGTAATTAGTTTCAATTCACCTAATTCTTATACAAGTTCTATAACAATCAAAGTTATCCTCCACCGATAGCCCAAAATAGATATTTTCTATTCAATATATAATCTCTAACAAAAAATGTAATCTCATCATTTTTAAATGGGAGTGATACTGCATATCCAACTCTATCACCACCTTCATCATTATCAATTAGATTCGTTCCATTCTTGCAAAACCCAACATCATTTTCCATTTTCTTTCACAAACCAAATATCCATGATTTTAGAACAAAACCCCATTTACTTTCAAAATCAATTTTAAGTGAAGAAATCCACTATTTTAACATATCACAACTATAAACACATTCGCACAACCTTTCTCAAGAATCCATTTGAAAACCCCATATTTTACAATTCAAAATCAAACCCTAGGTTTAACCTAAATTCCCAAACCACTAGATTTTTTCAATGGACAAATAACTAAGGTAAAATTATACCAAAGGTTGAAGAAATCCCAACCTCAAGAGTAAAAGACCAGAGAGAGCAAGGGTTAAAGTTTGGCGGAACCGAAAATGATATCTCCTCCAATTAAAACGAAACTCTTGACGTGCTCTACCTTTTTCTCCAAAGGGCTAGGGTGAAGAAATAAATAGATTGAAAGTATTTGGAGCTTGAACACAAGAACTAGAGAGTGAGGGTGAAGAACTAGGACTTGGAATGTTTTTAGAGAGAGAAAGAAAGTGAAAAGTTACTCAGAAAACCCTTCTCTCGGACTGACATACGCGCAGATCACTCGAGCAACTAAAATACCTCTCAAGCGTCAGACACAAAAAGTGACACTACTCGAGCAACCAAAACACCGCTCGAACGCACAATGACCTCCTCCCAGAAGTTCAAACTTGTAAAAGACCGCTCGAGCGCAATAAATATGTCACGACCCCATTCCGCCCTTAGTAGAATGATACCATGATGGCCAGTAATCTGAAATTATCAAAGGCCAACTTGCAAGGTCACACACAATCAGAGTATACATATGGGGCTTACATGTGCGGAAGCAATGAATTTAAAACTAAGTAGTTCACGAGAGCTGTGCATAAGTCAAATGAAATGACATACATCTTAACATGGTGTACAACCTGGATACAAATAAAATGAGTACATGTTACATCTTGATCAAAAGGTTTCTCAAGCCGACATATACAAAAGAAATGAATACAAAGCTAAGAAGCATAATCTTCAAGATACTAGCAAAACATGAATCCAAAACAACTTGCAAATAACATCTAGGCATCACTTCCTTCTTGCTCGTCACCTACATATATATAAAGGGGAGGGTGAGCTTGGATACTCAGTGAATGATATTAGTAATAAAGGTTTGAATTAATGATATTCGAGATCTTTATCAAAACAATACATAGCATATCTTGTACAAAATCAAAGGATGAGCCAAGTTCATCTATCAAGTCTTTTAAAGCTTCAAGGGATGCTTACTAGTATCAATATAATACAAGGGATGACATTCCTGACAAAACAAGGGAATAATTGACTCGGAATCGATTAGACAAACCCACTTGTACAAGACCGTCGATGGCAAGGGAGATATCTCAAACAAGGGTACTAGTTGCATTATAGTCCCCTAGCACTAAGGACTTTCCAAGAATGTCATCAAAACAAGATAATACTTGATACAAAACTAGGAATAATCATTCATACTTGAACAAACACTTTTCCAAAACGAAACAAGCAAAGCTTTTATCAAAACATTAGAACATAGCTTTATTAAAATACCACTCACATAGCTCTTCGGGTGTAGGGATTAAGGCAAGAATCCACGACCTATAAATACATGGCAAGGTCCACTGAACGCATTTCAAGAAGACAAGAAGAGATGCTCAAAGATGGATATGAAATGCATTCTCAAAATAAGCTGTACATGAGTGCAACTGATCTCAGCATTTCTTTCGAAACTAAGTCAAGATAAAGCAAAACATGTGCTAGGGAGTTAGAACACTGTTTCTCATCTCGGAAAAACATGCTGGGTACCAACCAAGTCTTGGCCGAGGTCCCACACCTCTTGGCCAAAGTATGGTCTCCTAGGCCTAGGTGCGCATGCAAGGTAGACTAAAGTGCAGGTAATCATGCAAGGTAGGCCAATATGAGATACGATGTTTGGCCTAGGTGTGAGATCTAGGCAAGAGTGGGTCTCGGTGACTACACGTAGGGAAATGAAGTTTGGAAAATCTGGGTTTCCTCTTGAAGAACATGAACATGAAGAACATGAATGCTAAAATCATAACTTGTTATTACAAAATCTGAGATTTCATGGCATGAGTTCAAAAACATGGACCTAGGTACCCGTAGTTGAAGATCTTCTTGAAAACAAACACAAAACATGGAACTTGTTATAAACTTTCGGATCAAAACAAGGCTTTTCTTGAAGAACACATGAACATCATTTTCTCTTTCTAAAACCAACTTCAAATCAGTGCATGGCTCATGAATCATGCTAGATCATGCAATGTGATCAAATAAACATAAAGAACAGCAAGAGTAAATCAAGAATCTAACCTCAAAACACGGATCAAACGGTTCAAACTCTAAGGATCAAGCTTGAAAATCTACTTCTCTTTCAAGAACTCCTTCCTCTTCCTAGAGCTTCTCTCTCTTCAAAGGCAAAGATATGACAAATGATGTGGGTTCTCAGTGTTAGCTGGCTTAATCCTCAGCTGGGACACGTGGCATCGTGGGATTGGATCTCCTCAAAAAGGTTCCAGAATGAAAAGACAAGAGTATGACAAAGTGTGTATAACAAATAAGATGACATGGGCACTCTGACAAGGTAATGATCTCGGATTAGGACATAGGCTTCGGGCAAGAAGGTTTCGATGATCTCAACTAGGAAGGATAACATTTGGCCTAGTTGTGCCACACATCGGCCTAGATGTGCCACACCTCGGTCTAGGTCATACCAGTCCAGGAACAAGATCACTATGTGCAAGGATCAAAGATGTTGGTTGCCTAGATGATAACATCTCGGCCTAGGTGATGCACACCTCGGCCTAGATGATGACATCTCGGCCAATATGCCAAGGTGAAGGTGGAGGTCAACCAAGGTGGTTCCAAGATGGTCCTAGGTATAAGAGGTTCAATGGTGTGACCTAGCCTACGCACACCAAGCAAGGAACAAAGCATACAAGCAATACTCAGGCAAATCACATAAGCGCAAAACAAGACAGGGACCTTTACTTTAGGAAAAACAAGTCAAAATCTACAAATGCAAGCTTAACAAAACCATATCATGCAGATACACATGAACATGGCTAAGACGAGAATGGGGGTGTAGACGCGCTCGAACATCCCAGGAAAATCCTGTTTTGTTGATTGGGCTCACTACAGTTCGGACTCAATGTCACGGTTCTGAATCTAATCTCACAAAGTGCAATGCAAGATCGATAAATCACCAAATAGTCCAAATCCGGAAAATCATTTTGAAAAATTAATTTTTAGAAAGAAGTGCCAAACATGGACTATTTTACCAGATACAGAGTCGCCACCTAAATATTTTATTTTAGGGGAATTTACGAAACCCTGACTTGTGCCTAAGGCCACGTGTTCGTCATCACCAAAGTTGCCTCGGCTCGGGAACTTGGGTACGAGAGGGGAAGGTCATACAATGAGCACCCTTGCTCGCCCGATCAAAGATCGACCACTACTAAACATGATATCTTGTTTTGAAAACACATGTATTCTTATTTCGATTATTAGCTAGAATTACTATGTGATGTGTACAACACACAAGTATAGACTAGATCGCCTAAGTTGGAACAAAACATCTCATGTTTATTTTTGAAAGCGGTTTGCTACTCCCAAGTAGGCTAAAATGCGGATTTTGCCACCCTCAAGTGGGCTTTGAAAACATGGTGATTTTCCGCTCTCAAGTGGGCTTAAAACTTGCAATAAATGAATTGTTCCAATTCAGGTAATCTAACCTTTACCTACAGGCATTCAGGCAATTATATTACATAAGCAAATAGCCTCATGGCAAGCATGCTATCATGGCAGTCACTCACACACTTGCAAGGATGCTAAAGCATAAACACTCACCGAGTACTCCAAGCCAAAACAGAAGATAATTAGTAATCATGCATGATCCTAGCTATGTCAAGAATGCCTAATGCAACACATGCAAAATACAACTAAGATACGCTCGGCTATTCTAAAATGTCATGTGAAATGCAAGTTGATACATGTATTCAAACAAGAATTGAAATACAATGCAGTTAGTATGATGCGCCGAGCCCGATGCATGCAAAACTAATGAATGAATGCGAACATACGAGCATAAGGATGCTAATTGAAACATGCCCTAAGACTAACCATCGTAAGCTAGTAAATAAAAGGGAGAAAGAAATGGGGGTGGGAAGACATGCATCACACACACGCACACTTATTTACAACATTACCCTCTTGGAGGAGGGTCCGAATAAATAATACAGAACCGACTAATTAACTAACTATTCTAGCTAATTAATTATTACACAACCAAAATTGAAACAAATATACATTCTAACAAAACACTGAAATGGCCTCATGACGAGGGATGCATGCATGCTTGAATAGCCTCGCTCGGAAATCCATCGCGATGCCCCGATTTGCCTCTGTTTGCAACTGGTCCCAGAACACTGCACAAGGCTCCAGAAGGCTGAAACTCCACCATGGGAACCTGTAGGGATGCTGCCGACCAGTTGTTGGCATTGGAGACCACCTGCCGACCACTTTTTGTGCTAAAAACCAGAAAAGGTGGTTGACCAGCCACTTTACCTGGTCGGCCGACTAGTTTCTGCTACCAAACTTCAATTTGCTGCAACAGAGAGCAAGAAAGGGCATGGCAATGTATTTGCAAGATATGTGTGCACAACCACCCTCCCTCTCATTACATAAGCTCAAGAGGGTGTGGTTCTCGACCCTCGGGCCACCAATCACGCATCTCAATGCATGATGGCCGAGAAGCGAAGTTGCACAATTCAATATGGAAATGAATGCACAAGTAAACACATAAAGCCTAAAACTCTATCATGTATGATCAAAAGCGTCGACGACTGAGAATTGAGGCTCGTTTCATCACTTTAAGTATGAAACGTCCCTCGTTTCCCGTGTTTGGACTAACACCTATTCCAAACACAAGTGCGAAGCAAGCATGGCATACCCAATGCGACTCAAGCATGCAACTCGATGCAATACAACTAAACAAGTATGCAAACAACATGCAAGGGACAAACATGCAAACATGCAATGCAATGTAACTTAGCATACTCAATGCACATGGCATGCACAATGCACAGTGCTAAGAACCACATGGCCCACTCAATGCAATATGACATGATTAACTTAACAAAGCTAATGACATGCAAATTATGCTAATGCATGCATACTCAATGCAAGACAACATAAGCATGCAACAATATGAACAACAACTAGCACACACAATGTGAATGGACATGGCATACACAACGCAATGAACATATGGCATACACAATACTCGATGGACTTAAACCAACATGGACTGACCTCAGTCATGCCCAAATCAGTGGCCATACATGCTAAGATAGAAACTCAAAATGCTATACAAACATGCATGCATATTGGCCCAAGCTCAAGGCACAAAATACAACTCTCCAAAAGCATTGAAAGGATGAAACATGGAGTATAATGGCATATGTTTCAACACTGAAATGGCATGCAAAATGACTTAGAATCATGCAAACAACCCATGTAATGCATGTTGAAAGGCTCAAGCATCGAAGCTAGTGAAGTGTATTACACTAGAGGCATGCAAGACATTGCTCAAATGGTCAAACCAGCCCCAAACAGACCTTATGCAGGCCAAAACAGTAGCCAAAATGGACTGAGATGATGGCTTGAAAGGCAAGAAAATGAGACTCATGCAATGGTTCACAAACAAGGCATAAAGGTGCAACTCTCAAACACATTGGAGGAGTGATAAACATGTGAATATGGCAAAGATATAAGCTTTGAAATATCATTCCAAATGATACTAAATCATGCAAATAGCCCAAGCAATGCATGTTAGTGGCTTGGAAACTCAAGGCTAGTGAGCTAAAATGCACTATGGCTATACAAAGCATGGCATGCATGACCAAAACAACATAAATCAGACCTTAAGTATGCTAAAACATGAACAAAGTCTTCTCAAAGCGAAGCCAAAAGCATGCTAAAATGATATGTCGAAGCATGATGCATGTTAGGCTATTTCATGGAAATGCACTACAAGTGCATGGAGCATGCATGGGGCCATCAAACCAACCCAAAACAGAATTATGACATGTCAAATGATGGCCAAAAACCCACTGAAATGGAGCCAATACATGCTAGAAAGACATGCTACTTTGATGGGCCACAAATGGGATTTCATTACACATACAAGAAGCATGCAAAAGGTGACCAAACCAGCCATGGACAGAGTCAAGGCAGGCTCTAGAAGTCACAAAAAAGTGCCTAAACTAAGCCTCAAAATAGTAGAAACACATGCTCCTTTGATAGGCCAATAATGCAAGCAAAAAAAACAAGAAGAGAGGGGATCACCCCCCTCTGATTTGAGGCCTTAAAACCACATTCCTACCACTAAAAATCCACTGGATTTCAGTGGTTAAAAGGCCAAGCAAAGACTAATTCAAAGGCCTCAAGGCATGGCACAAAACAATGCCAAACAAGGCACAAAAGGGGGTAGAACACCCCCAACACCCAAGAAGCCTCAAACAAACATGTTAAGTACTAAAAAATAAAGCTTTTTTTAGTTTAAAGTTAAACCAAGAGAAGCATGCAAATATGGCTAAGAGAGTGATCAAAATAGAGCTAAAAGAGGGAAAAAGAAGGTTACCCTTGAAGCACTGCAATACCAACAAATTTTCTGAGTCAAAAGCAACTCTTGAGCTCCCTCAAGACCCTTCAGCAACTCAGCAACAAGGTAAGAGTGTTTGGCTGTGAGGTTGTGTGTACAAGTGTGAAACAAAGCACCAACATAGAGAGAGTGTAAGCCTCTGCTCTCAGCCAAAAAAACTAGCCTGGAGAAGGGATGGGAAGCCTCTCTCTCATAGAAAAACATAAGCTAAAGCTTCTTGGAGAAGCTTAGAGCTTGGATAAATCCCTCCATACACGTGTATGGAGGATACAGTCTGTGCCCTCCAACTGGCACAGCTGGTATCCATAACACCTATAGAATATGCAGGAAGGCCGCTGACCAGTTAAAGTGGTCAGCCGACTACTTTTACTGGTTGGCCGACAACTTTTCATGAGAAAGTGGTCGGCCAACCACTTTTTCTGGTCGGCCAGCTACTTTTTCTGGTTTTTCAGGACAAAAAATGGTCTCCTGGAAAGAAAAGTGGTTGGCCAATGGCTGGAAAGGCTAAAAAGTGGTCGTCCAGTGTCCAAATTGAAGCCCCAGAAGTTAGCTTTCCAATGGCGCCAGCCTTGTATCAAAATTCCAACTGTACAAAAAGTTATGCCTGTTTTGGTGAAGCCGCGCAGTTTCGGTTCAACCGGATTGATGCCCTACTTCAACCAACCATATCTCCTCCATCCGAACTCGGCTTTAGGAGATTCTTGAGTGCAAAATGAAGCCCCAGAAGTAATCTTTCCAACGGTGGTGGCCTCATAGATAAAATCCAAGTGTATAGACAGATAGGCGTGATTTAGCGAGGACCGCTCGGCTCTCTCTCTTAGCGATTCATGCCCATCTTCTTCTTCAACTTGGTTTCTTCCCTCTTCTCCAATTTTCCTCAACTCCAAACCCCTAAACAAGGTGTTTTGAAAGATTTTTCAAAGATTTCAACTCTCTTTCATTCATTTCCACTTCGTCCTTGCTCGGTTTATCGAAAAACGCAACATTTAACGAAATACGAGTGTCGGAACATCGTAGGAACTTTATTTTCAAAACATTTTGAAAGAGAGGGTTTCAAAGTCTAAAATCTTTTGATCAAGATTGTTTTGGTCCAAAAAGGGTATGAAGTTGAGATTTGACTCTCTCCTTGCCGAAGAAACTGAACTTTTGCCCTGCACACCTTTCTCCACCAAGTAAACCATCAATAGTGCCCAAGTCTTAAGGGCGGTCAAAAATGGGGTGTCTACAGGGGGTCATTACAAAATATTGCTCGAGTGGAGATACCCCACTTCTAGAAGTTTTGCAGACTGTAAAAGATCGCTTGAGCGCAAGAAAGACCACTAGAGCGAACAGGCAAAAATCTAGACAATAACTCTTTTGAAAAACTAACTCCCAACCTGTTTCAAACACAACAATAACTCCCAAACAACGAAACTCAACTAGCAACAAGATGAAAATGAAATGAACAATAGTTAAGGACATGGATTCCCGAATTCAAAAGTAAGAAGTGGGTCGGGTCTAAACTAGAATCTTTATAAAAACCCTCATTGTGAACATTATTTACGTAGTATTTTTTAGTAATAAGAAATAGAAAGACGCACTATGTGAATTGCTTTTTGCCTTTCAACGATCTAATAAAAGGGTTATTTACATAGAGATCCTCTAAACTATTGAGAAATATCACTTTGATTCTCTAAATTATAAAAGCGTATAAATTGACCCTCTAAACTATTGAGAATATCACTTTGCTCTCCTAAACTCTAAAAACGTACAAATTGTTATCCCAGGTAGGCAACCCAAGAGGGGAGTGAATTGGGTTATTAAAAATAATTTCACAATATTAAATATAATAAGCAAAATATTCAGATTCTAACAAATAAAAAACAGAGTAATAATAATCAATATAAAAGTAAAAAAGATAGGGAAATAAAATCAAACACATTAATTTATAGTGGTTCAGCATGCCGGACCTACATCAACTCCTAAGTATTTTCCTTGGGAATTTTTCCACTATTCTTCAAATTGTAATACACTACTAACTTCACGGGTGCTAATAAACCTATACAACAACCAATCCTGATCACTCCAACTAGTTTAGAATCTGATGCATGGTCACACCTAACCAAGCGATTTTATCCCAAAAATCACTCACAAAAACTCTCTTTTACAAGAATAATAAGAAGGGTGTGAAAACCCTTTTATAATTTTTTCTCAAATCCTCAACAAAATTTTTCACAAAAAATGTAACTCAATGAAGTACAATACAATATTTTGAAAATACTTCAATATTACAAATTTTTTCTTCTTTACTTCATATTTTTCTCTAACCAAAATACTTCTATATATACCCAAAATTATATCTGTTGGAGAAGACGCTCCTCATGTTGAATTTGACGCCTCTAACGCGCGGAGCAATGTTTCGTTTAAAAATATTGGCCAAGTCGCTTTCAATGAATAGTGATTTACTTCTTCTTTCAAAATTATACAAATTTCAAATGTTGCATAGTGATTGAATAATAACTTTTCTGTTAAAAAATTTGATTGCACAGTAAAATCTATTTAAATAATATTATATTAGATATGAAAATATATACCCTTTTAAAAATTTTGTAGTTGTTGTAGAGATATTAAATACACTTTAATAAAAAATAATCCACCACCCCCGTGTGGGTATATTAATTTTGTCAAAAGAAGATAACCCATCAAATTTGTCAAAAGAATACAATCCACCAATATCAAATTTGTCAAAAGATGAGTGACCAATCAGATTTTTTTAAATGTAAATAGTAAAATTTTCAAAATATTTATGTAAAATCAGATTTTGCACAGTAACTTCCATTTAAATAATATTTATAACAAATACATCATATAATATATATTTTTAAACAAATAATATTTTCTGTCAAAGAATATAAAATATGTATATTAAAAAATCATAATTTATCCCATAATATTTTAAATATCATCAAAATTAAGCCATATGATTAACACAAATGAACATCCTAAACTGTTGACGTCCCTTTCCGTTAACGATCTAATTTGTACGTTAAATATGGGTACTTCTATTCTCAATTTGTACGTTAAATATGGGTACTTCTATTCTCAATTTAAAAAAAAAAAAAATCCACTTAATATACTTTTAAATAAAATTTATAAATTTTGGTGAGATTAATACAAAAATAGAGACTAATGTTTTGAAAGAAGTTACTGGTTGGTTTTGGAATAACGTCACGTGATGCCCCATTAGTGTTGGTGATTGATAGAAGGGATAGAGCTCACAAATTTGTATTGAGTGATTGGGGAATATAAAAAGGCGTGATAAATTATGATTAGTGAAGGACATAGCTACATGGCACTCTTGAACCAACTAATAATTTTCCTATTTTGAATCAATAATAATACTTGTTCATACACAACAATTTTCCAAAAAAAAAAAAAAGAAAAAATCAAAAGAGAACAGTTTATTGTTTTGTAGTGATATAAGAAGTTTGGTATGATAGTAATAAGTAATTTCGGTGCATCATGAGAAAATGTTTAAATGTTGTTTTGAAGTAACAGCAATATATATATATATATATATATATGGACAAGACATGTTAACTCATTTTTATTAAGGTAATTTATATGAAGACCATTTAAATATTGAGAAGTATTATTTTAACCTCTTAAACTATAAAACTTTATAAATAAATCTCCTAAATTATTGAGAAATATTACTTAGCCCTCTAAATTATAAAAAGTACAAATATTCCTAAATTATAAAACAAAATTAGATAAAAATAATAGTAAAGTATTGAAGTAGCTTAACAAAGTACTTATCAGAGGAGAAGTGATAGCCAAAATTGACATGGCCTAATGGATTTCTTCTCCTTCGTCATCGTCTTCTTCTTCTTATGATAAGAAAGCATGTTATGATGAGAAACTAAGAGGAACATACAATTACATTCAAAACATGACCTGAGGCAAATAACTCCAAAAAAGAAATACACATATTTTGTTTCAGAATTGATTTTTTTAATAGTTTTCGAATATTTTATTAAAAAAAAATGTATAAAAAAGTAGAGATAATAAATTAATTTTTTGACTTTTTAACTAACTTGTTCCCAAATAAGGCTTAGCCTAGGAAAGGCTCCAAAGGCTAACTTGAAAAGAAAAATAAGGTAACTACCAAAACCTAGCTTAAAAAAATAATAATAATAAAAAATAAATAAAACATAAAATTGGTGAGGAGGTTAAACAATGACACAAAGTAAGCAGCCTGTTCTTGTCAAAAATAAAAAAATAAAATAAAAGTAAGCAGCCTCTCACAATTCAAGAGGTAACCAAAGTAAGTGGTGCTTTTTCCTTTGAGTTCTTTTGGAAATAAAGAATATTGCTCCAACCTTCTCTGAGTTATCCAGATTGGTTTCTTCTTGTGATTGGGGCTTTTATACCCTTTCAAGAATGAACTTAGAGGTGAGCAAATTGGGGCCAATCATTACCCTTTCGATTTCAAAGCTTTCTTCTTCTTCTTCTTCTTCTTCTTCTTCTTCTTCTTCTTCTTCTTATTATTATTATTATTATTATTATTATTATTATTATTATTTATCAGTAAAATTAAAATATAAGAATATAAAATAGAGTATAACAAGTACATAACTTTACATCAAAAAAATAGAAGGGTCTAGCAGAAATAGCATCATTGCTAAAAAACCATATCCAAACTAAGTTGACACATTGCAGTTAAGCCAATATATGTTATGCCAAAGCCCACACCAATGCCAAACATAAGAGCAGAACACATAACACTAGCCAACAAAGTGTCCAACTGATAGACACTACTTGAAGAAAACAAAACGAAAATGAAACCAGAGCCTATACCAGCAAAACACCTACATACTGAAAATATCAAAGTCTAGATAATATCAACTGAACAAGGATAATTAGAATCAAGAATCCATTCTAGATCCAACAGTCAAGATTGAAGATTGCCAATTCCGCAGCCACATACTACTACATGTCACCCTCCCCAGCCTCCCAAAAGCATTTGTTTGGCAAAAATGTGTGACAAATAGACGCGGATCTTCCTTAGTCAATTCAACTCCATCACAAAATCAAAGTCAATCATGCATAATCATGAACCTCCAGCCTTGCTAAACAACATGCATACTTAACCCACCTCTAATTGCAAAATCACCAAAGATGGCCACAAAGAAACCAAAGGTTGCAACTAACCACCCCCCACCCCCAAAGAAAAAAAAAAAAAATGAACCACCCCCACTATAGTCATTCAAGCAGCCTACTTGCCTTCTTGTCATTGGAATCAACATATTACAAACTTCTTCAATGTGCAATAAGAAATCAGAAAAAGAGTAGTCCCTAATTTGTGCCTCAGATTTTACCCAATGCGCAACTCGGACTTTAATCAGCTCCTCCACCTCACTCGACACCAGTTGTTGCTTCAAAAATCAACTTTTTCCTTATTTTCCATAAGGTCCACAATATTGCCAATAGCATGGCTTCCCAAAACAATATCTTTGCACACTTAAACTTGAAACTAAACTACCATCGAAGATGGCCTGAAATTGAAGCCAGAGTAACCCAAAGAAGACCCCACCACTTCAGGCATGTCGACCATATCAACCAAGAAAATGAACACAATAACAGAAAGTGGCTTGCTGATTCATTTTCCAGACCACAAAAAGGGCATAGTCCAACCACTGCTAACACCCGCCTTTGGAAAAGAAAGAAGTAGCAATCCTATTTTCTCCATACCAACCATTCAAAGAATTACTATTGGTGGAGCTTTTGTACTCCAAAGACAATGAAATTTTGAAATACTAATACCCAATGATCTTTCATAAGCCTGATATAAAGAGCTGATATAGAACTCCCCATATGAGCAAGCTTTCCACTTCAATAAATCTTTCTTCTGCTCTTGCAATTACACATTCTGATTCAATAACCCTAGAAGATTGATGTATTGCTCTTCCTCCCAGTAAAAAAGAACTCTTCTAAAACTCAAAGACCAACTACTTTCCTCCCCAAACGTAAAGAAGCCTTGCAAGAAACCATTTTTGATAGTATATAGCATGAATAATCTTGGAAAAGCAACTCTTAATGGACCATTTGCTATCCACTTATCATCCCAAAATCTTGTTCTTCTTCCATTCCTGACTTTTAATTCAGAATTTTCCATGAACAAATCCAACATTTTGGTATTCCTCTTATTGTCCCAAATGATACCTCTCCAAATTGCAGAGCATCTTCTAGAGTCCCTTGACACAGGGTACCACTTACATTCTACACCATTCTTCCCACACACAACTTTTTTCCATAATGCCTCATCATCCCTGCTATACCTCCACCACCATTTACATAACAAAGTGCCATTCATGCCTCAAGCCTTCTAATTCCCAACCCTCTATTCCTTTTATTAAGACAAACATTGTCCCAATTCACCAGCCTAATCTTTCTTTTAAACTGTGTCTTCTCACATAAAAGGCCCATGTAGCTTATCAATTTCCTTGATAACACTTGATGGCATCTTGAACAAAGACATATAATGGATAGGAAGATCAGACAGGGTGGACTTAATTAGAGCATGTCTTCCTCGAATTGATAAGTAATTCCTCTTCTATCATGTTAACTTCCTCCTGAATTTCTCAACAACCATATCCCATGTTCTAAGTTCTTCTTGGATTTTCTCCCAAAGGTAGGCCTAGGTACTTTAATGGCAGACTTCCTACTTCATAATTTATCTGTCCAGCCTCATCCCATGTAAACAAATCAGAGATTCGAATTCCACATACAGTTGACTACTGAAATATATTTTTAGCCTTGAGATGACTTCAAAGCACCTCCAAATTCTTTTAATAGTTCTAATCTCTTATATATCTGCATTACAAAAGTCCATTGTTTCATTGCCAAACTGTAAATGCATAAGCACAATTCCATCTGCTCCAAACTAGAGTCCCCAAACCAGATTTTATTTCTTGCTTTATTGAACAGTATGTTTAAACCTTCTGCAATGATAGTAAATAAAAATGGTGAAAGAGGATCCCCTCGTCCTAGTCCCCTTTGAGCCTCAAACACGTTGGAAGAATAAAAAGATTCTAGCCAATACAACACAATCTTTGCTCATAAGATCCATTTATTACTGAATCCAAAAAATTCCATCATCGAGAAAAGGAAATTTCAAATGACATTATCATAAGCTGTTTCAAAGTCCAACTTCATCAACAAGCCTCCAAAATTGCTTCTCTTCCAATGAACAACTCCATTAGCTATCAACACCCCATGCAGGATTTGTCTTCCTTTAATAAAAGCTTATTACACTTCATTGATGATCTTAGGCAAAACCCTTTTTAGTCGACAAGCCAAAACTTTAGCCATAATTTTATAAACTCCACCAATCAAATTAATAAGTTGATATTGGCTTAATGAAATAGGATTGCAATTTAGGGATGAGTACAATGAATGATGAATTCAAAGCTCCTACCAATTTGCCATTATTCCTTGAAAAATTGAAAGACATCCTTCTTTCACCACTTTCCCATGTAAACATATCAGAGACTCCAAGTCCACATACAGTTGACTTATGAAACTGGTGAAGAAGGATCAAGAGCTGCATTCTCATCACAAGAACATACAGCTTCCCATATCTCTGGTTCAGTAAACTCAACTTCAAGTAATAACACATCTTATCAGCATCCATTGGGCCTTTTATCTTTAATTTGCCTAAATTTGTTTGTTTGTAGTTTTTAATTTTTTATTTTTCAATCAGTAGGATATTTACAAATATGATAAGAGAATTATATCAAATGGACAATCATAATCCAACGACTAATAGGAATCCAACAGCCCAATACTAACCGCCAATACAAGAAAGAGCTCATAATGGGAGAAAAAAAACCCACTATAACAAAGCTCCCATAATGGGAGAAGTAATCAATCTTTCCATTTGGTAAGAATTAAACCTTTGACCTTGCAGTTAGGAGTACATAGGAGTGACCAACTGAGTTAGCCCAGTTGGTTAAACTATGTAAGTTCACCCCTCTAAAATTTTTAAAAAATGTAAATATTATGTCCTACCTTTCGCTTTCTATGTCTAATACATTAAAATTTATACATCAAATTGATATAGAAAAATTGATAATCATACAAAATGTCAACACAAATTTTTTGACAAGAAAGATGTGGTGGCGGTTTTTTTGAAATATAAATCAACTTAATGAGTCTTTTGCTTCAAAATGACAAAATTACGACTTGTCACATTTAGGTACATTCTTTTTTTCTTTTTGTTTTGTTTTTTTTTTTTGTGTGTATATCACTGCTCATTAACAATATATTTTTTTTTTCAAAGAAAGAGAAATATTAAAGTTTTACAATATTTGGATGCTATTTTGGGTGATTAGGTCCAATACAACAATAATTATGTGAAATTTTCGTTTAAACTGTGTGCATGGAGTATAAAATAACCACCACTCATAGATAGCATCAATATAAGAAAATATATTTGTAATTCAATACACATATAATAAAACATATTTATATAAATTTTGATATAATTTCATATCTTATGTTAACAGATTTTGATGTTATAATTCATATTTTCTTTCTAATTTTTTTATTAATATATATATATTTTCCCTATACTCCTCTGCCCTTTCCATCTCTCCCTTTTGACTTGGAGAGTCAACTACTTTTTCACCTGCCATGATGGCCTATGGCTTCTGTTATTACCTTCTAATTCTTGTTTAAGAAATTCATTCCTTTTTTTTCAGAATTTATGACTAAAAATCTCTCTCTCTCTCTCTCTCTCTCTCTCTCTCTCTCTTTGTTGTGGAAGAAGTATGTGATTCATTTGCATTATTGTAATTATCAATCACAATATGCCAAGCAATGTTGTTACAGTAAAAGTTGCTTTTGTAGCCTCATTTCCATAGATGTGATTTTCCAATTACACAGATAATAGTCATTAGTCTAGTTGATGGATGCTTCTCTCGGAAGAAGTAAAAAAACTAGCAACTAAAACCATTTGATTTACAAATCCATTTCTTCTGTAAGTTTTTGTTTGGTACTGATTTTTTTAATTTTTTTTTTATATTTATTATCCAATACTGATCAAATTAAATGGTTAAAACTTATCCAATCACATCAATTTCTTTCTTTGTTTTTTTTTTTTTCTTTCCTTTCTGGTCATAATCATGGGTTTCACTTTTGATACTGATATTATATTTTAGATGCCAACATGATTTTCAGCTGCTTATTCTGCTAGGTATTAATTTTTGCCCAGTAAGAGAAACTCCAATGGATTCTTATTGTTAAATTATAATAAAAATCATCTCCGACGGCCTACCAAAAGGCCTATCAAAAAATAGCATTGTCAAATCTTGTGCCAACTCAGTTCGTCCAAGATAAAGTTTTGATCCAATGATCTGGATATGAAAAGTGTAACAGAAAGAAATTATAATGATGAACGTGCCAAAATGACATTTGCACCGTTAAAACAACATTGCCAAAATTTATATTCTAGCATGCAAAAATGACAATGACATTATTATTTTGACACAAAAAGGAATAATGGCATATACATATTATTTGAAACAATAATTTGAGAAAGTGAGAGAGGATAGAGAGAGAGAAAGAGGCACAATTGTTTTATCTGTCAAAAGAATGTATATTACACACAGAGAAGGCACTCTCTTTTATAGAGAGAAATGGATGCCTTGGATGCCTTGGAGGATGTCCACCGAAAGCATGCCTGTGATGATGTCCACCTAAAGTATACAATTATACAATTACCACCGAAAGTAAACTAAAGGTAAAGGTACCTAAAGTATACAATTATACAATTATATACAATTATATATTAACACAATTATACACTAACATCCCCCCGCAAACTCAAGGAGGGAAAGCATCAACCAAGTTGAGTTTGGAAACAAGATCATTGAAGCGGCCAGGAGGATGAGCCTTAGTGAAGATATCAGCGGGTTGATCGATGGAAGCAATAGGGAGAAGACGAACAGTACCACAGGTAACATGCTGGCGAATGAAGTGACAATCAATCTCAATATGTTTGGTGCGATCATGAAAAACATCATTGTGAGCAATCTGAATGGCACTCTGATTGTCACAATAGAGAGGGGTAGAATCAGAAGAAGAAACACCCATATCAGTAAGGAGCCAGCGAAGCCAGAGAAGTTCCTGAGTAGTATCAGCAAGAGCTCGATATTCAGCTTCGGTGCTAGAGCGGGCAGTGAGGGATTGTTTTTTGCTACGCCAAGCAAGAAGAGAATCCCCTAAGAAGAAGCAGAATCCCGTGGTGGAGCATCGATCCGTAGGATCCCCAGCCCAATCAGCATCGGAAAAGGCACGCAGTTCAAGAGAGGAGGAAGCAGAGAAGTGAAGGCCATGGAACAGAGTGCCTTTGAGGTAACGAAGGATGCGGAGTAGAGCAGTATAGTGGGGAGTGCGAGGAGCCGACATGTACTGACTGACAATGTGAACAGCATAGGCAATGTCAGGACGAGTTACTGTGAGATAGACAAGGCTGCCGACGAGTTGGCGATAAAGAGTAGCATCAGAGAGAAGAGTCCCATCAAGAGGAGTGAGTCGTATCTGAGGATCAACTGGAGTAGATGTAGTTTTGCAATCAGTAAGACCAGCACGAGCCAGAAGATCAGATGCATATTTGGCCTGGGATAAATAGGAACCAGTAGAGTCATGAGAGACTTCAAGGCCCAAGAAGTAGTTAAGAGTACCAAGGTCCTTCATCTCAAACTGGCGGTGGAGGAACTGTTTGAGGTGGAGAATACCAGCTTCATCATTACCAGTGATAATCATATCATCCACATACAGAAGAAGAAGAGTGGTACCATGAGAAGTAGTCCGTATGAAAAGAGCAGAGTCATAGGAGCTAGAGGTGAACCCGAAGTCATGAATGGTAGAACTGAACGTAGCAAACCAAGCACGAGGTGCTTGCTTGAGGCCATAGAGAGCACGCTGGAGTTTGCAAACCTGATGAGGGGGAAAAGTGGACCCAGGTGGAGGTTGCATGTAGACCTCCTCAAGAAGATGACCATTGAGGAAAGCATTTTTGACATCCATCTGAAAGAGCCCCCAGTGGCGAGCAGCAGCAACAGCAAGTAAACTGCGAACAGAGGTGAGCCGAGCAACATGAGAGAATGTCTCCTCATAATCAATACCATATTCCTGGTTGAAACCCTTGGCAACAAGACGAGCTTTGTAGCGTTCAATAGAGCCATCAGAATGTGTTTTGATTTTGTAAACCCATTTGCAGCCAATGGCAGTCTTGCCAGGAGGAAGATCAACAAGATCCCAAGTATGAGCTTTGTCCAAGGCCTGGAGTTCATCAGTCATAGCTTGCTGCCAAAGAGGATTAGTACAAGCCTCACGATAGGAGGTAGGTTCATAAGTAGAGAAGGCAGCAGATCCAACAATATAATCACGAAGATGGAGAGGAGGTTGAGTTACCCGGCGTGGTCGACCCGTAGGAGGATCGGTGGGAGGAAGAACTGGTGGAGAAGGAGGTGTGGCAATAAGAGGGAGACCTTTAGGAAGAGCAGGCTGAATAGGATCAGGAGTGAGCAAGGGCGTCTCGATGAAAGAGGAACCTGTATCAAAATCAGCAGAGAAAAGATCTATGGAAGGATTAGTAAACAGTACAGTAGTGGAAAGTGCGGGTAAGTGAAAGGAGGATAGCGAGGAAAACATTTGGTGCTCCCAGAAAACGACATGGCGGGAGATACGAAGACGTTTAGAGAGAGGATCCCAACAACGAAAACCTTTATGTTCAATTCCATACCCAAGAAAACAACAAAGACGAGAACGAGGTTCAAGCTTGGTGTGTTCATGGGATTGAAGGAGAACAAAGCAGGCAGAGCCAAAAACCCGGAGATTGGCGTAAGGAGGGGGAGTGCCATGCAGACGTTCAAAGGGAGTTTGATTATGGATGACAGGGGAAGGAGCACAGTTGATAGTGTAAACAGCAGTGAGGGCAGCTTCCCCCCAAAAGTTTTCAGGGCAGGAAGAAGAGAGAAGTAGAGCGCGAGTAGTGTCAAGAATGTGCCTATGTTTCCGTTCAGCGCGGCCATTTTGTTGGGACGTGCCAGCATAAGATCGATGAGGCAGTGTACCATGATGTTGAAGAAAGGAAAGGAAATCGGAATCCCGATATTCCATAGCATTGTCAGAGCGAAAAATTTTGATGGTTTTGGAGAATTGGGTGTGGACCATTTGGGCAAACCTATAATAAATGTGTTTAAGTTCAGACCTATTTTTCATGAGAAACAACCAAGTAAACCGGGAAAAATCATCAATAAAAACAACAAAATAGCGGGATCCTCCCATAGTAGTAGTAGGGGAGGGCCCCCAAATATCTGAATGTATAAGATCAAAAGGTGCAAGGGAAACAGACGTACTTTTATTAAATGATAAAGCAGGTTGTTTGGCAAGTTGACAGGGGATACAATCAAAATTATCAGGAATTACATGACCCAACTGTCCACTAGAGACCAAAGACTTCAAGCGATTAACAGAAATATGCCCTAAACGACAATGCCAAAGATGAAAAGGAGATAATGAGGAAGTAGATGTAGGAGCAGCAATCTGAGGAGAGGCAGGAACATGAAGGTGCAGGAGTTCATAGAGACGTCCATGCTTACGGCCGATCCCAATAGTCTGCCCTGTCTGAGGGTCCTGTACCAAACAATCAGTAGCAGAAAATGTGACAGTTAGATCAAGTTCACATAATTGACCAATGGAAATAAGGTTTAAGGTAAGAGCAGGGATATGATAAACTTGAGGGATAGATAAATAAGGGGTGGAAACAGTACCAACATGACGGACAGACATGAGGGAACCATCAGCAGTATGTATTGAGGGAATATGAGGAGATGAAGAGAAGGAAGAAAAGATAGTAGAACTGGATGTCATATGATTACAACAGGCAGAGTCAAAATACCAAGAAGAGTTACCTGGGATTACAGACAAAGCAGTAGGAGGAGGTGTACCAGATGGGGAGAGAAGTTGTTTGAGCATGGCCTCTACATCCGTCGGAGAAAAACTAGGGGTAGACGGAGCAGGTGACTCAGAAAACCCCGCAGAGGTGGCAGCATCAGTGTGGGGAGACTGATTCCCGGAAGCAGCAGCAGCAGTGTGATGAGTCTGATTCCTAGAAGCAGTAGTAGCAGTGTGATGAGACTGATTCCCGGAACGATGAAAGCTTCCTCGGGAAGAGCCACCGCGAGAGGAGTGGCTATTGGACGATGATCGGGATGGATTGCGAAAACAATCCTGTTGTAGATGACCAGGACCAAGTTTGTTGCAGTAGCGGCAGGATCGGACGGGGCAATTGACCAGGAGATGGGTTGAAGGAAGGCCCCGATTCTGACAATAGAGGCAAGCAGTGGTCCGTTGGGTAAATGATGGCCGGTACGGAGGAGTGACAAGAACAGAGTCCACATGATGAGTGTGAAGAGTACCGAGACGCGTCTCCTCTGATAGCAACTCAGAAATTGCTTGTTCAAGAGTGGGCAAGGGATGACGATGAAGCAGAGAGGCACGTACGGGCTCAAAGGAGGCAGTAAGAGCCATAAGAAAGTGCACCAACCTTTGCTGGTTGCGATAGATAGTAAATAAAACAGCATCTTCGGGGGTATGCCAAGTTGGTTCTGAAAGAGCAAGCTGATCCCAAACAGAGTACATTTGAGAAAGAAAGTCATTAATGGACTGAGTGGATTCTTGGCGCATGCGGTGAAGTTGGGTCTGAAGTTGATATTGGTGGGCAAGACCAGTAGTCTGGTATCGTTCTTTCAGGAAATCCCAGATGTCTTTTGCAGGAGTAGCTACAGAGTCAAGCTGAAAGCGACCAAACTGAAGACTGATAGAGGTAACAGAGGTATTACGAAACCAAGTAATGATTTGGTAATTCTTACTGTCCCATTCCTCAAGTCGGTCTTCAAATGTAGCAGTAGGAACAGTAGTTTCATTAGTGTCACTGTCTTTCATCGGTTTAGTCACATCCTCGGTGACAATTCGCCAAAGCTTCTTTCCTTTGAGGAAGGAGGACATGGCTTGGGCCCACAGAACATAGTTTGAACCATTCAAAATAACGGAAATAGGATGGGAGGCATCAAGACGATCCATAATACTAGTTGAATAGGGTTGAAAGTAATAGGATAGACCTGTAGGAGCAAAATTAGGTAAAACAGAGTGTACCAGTGAGTCCGGAAGGTCGAAAATAGCCAGGAAAGGTATGCTGGACAGAGATGATGTCAGCAAAGATGTCAGCGGCGCACGTTAGCAGAGTGCAGAAAGGAGCACGTTAGCAGGAAGCGGCGGTGCACGATAGCGGTCAGGCGCAGACGCGGCGCACGGAAGAGATAGGGCTGACGTCAGCCGCGGGTCGTGTGGGCGCGTGTGGGCGCGTGTCGGAAGTGACAGACGACGGATGGCCCGTGCGGGCGCGTGTGAGAGTGGTGGCGGAACTGATGACGCGCAGTTGACAACGGCGGCGCGTGTGGGCGCGTGGAAGGTTGTCTGAGGCCGGGCTTGGTGTCGTTGGAATCGTGAGGAAATTTCGAGTGGTTTGGTGTAGTGCCGCTGTGTATGGGACTAAACACCAAAATCGCAAATTGCCAGAAATGTAACTCTGGGCTCTGATACCATGAAACAATAATTTGAGAAAGTGAGAGAGGATAGAGAGAGAGAGAGAGGCACAATTGTTTTATCTGTCAAAAGAATGTATATTACACACAGAGAAGGCACTCTCTTTTATAGAGAGAAATGGATGCCTTGGATGCCTTGGAGGATGTCCACCGAAAGCATGCCTATGATGATGTCCACCTAAAGTATACAATTATACAATTACCACCGAAAGTAAACTAAAGGTAAAGGTACCTAAAGTATACAATTATACAATTATATACAATTATATATTAACACAATTATACACTAACATTATTCAACAAAGACAAAAATGATAGTACTTTACACACGAAAAAAAAAACAAAGAAAAAAAAAGAGTAGAGACTGTTTCAGGTGAGTATAAAGGAACCAAAATAAGTTCCACCCTTTTCATTCACTAATCTAATTCATTGCAATGGCAACACATAATCAACTATTACTTAATTGATTCCTGTGGCATAGGATGGGACTACAAACCCTCAACCTCTGAGCAATAAAGTCTTAGAGAAAACTGAAATTTTCAAAAAGTAGTTATGTCAGTTACACTTCAGATTTTGTGGGTGGACTGATGGTGGGTGGATAGTAACCTTTTCATTTCTTGAATGTTTTATACATGTTACAAAAAAAAAAAAAAAAAAAAAAAAAAACGACTTCTAAAATATTTGTGCAAACCTCTACGTTTTGAATTGAAATCTGCTGATGTCATGAGTTCCCACTCTTGTTGCTACTCCAGATTCCACTCCATCTGGTGTGACTTGAGGAAGGATCACTTGAAGCTCTATTTCCATCTTTATGAAAGCTTGATTTTGACAGTTCTCTCAACTGTTTCAGCCATGATTTATCTGTCATACCTGAGCCCCTCCTACTTCCAGAGCTTCTCCGTGTGTCTACTGATTCGCAGTCCACTGGTTGATCTAGCAAGAACCAGCTCTGTAGCTTTTTGATCAACTTCTGCGGAATGAAAAACAGAAAAAACCCAAGTGAAGCCGTTTTCAGACCCAATACGGAAGAGTCCTCAGCAGGATCAAGCCGTTTTGTCTGTCTATATAAAGCATACCATTCATTGATTATTTGTGTCAAAAAAGCAACTAAGAACAATGAAAGCATAAATATCCCAATTTTCACTTCATCCCCGGCTGAAAATTCCATCTCTAAGAGAAGGAAGCAAGTAGCGAAAATACCAAGTTCACTGCAAACCGAGATGATCTCCACCAGTTGAACCTTTTTCTTAATAAAGGGCTTCTTGAGAACTATGAAGAACAGCTGAAATGAGGCAATGCAAAGTAAGATAATGATTGGAGTTTTAGAAGACCAGTTCTCTGAATAGGCACCCCCAGCGATAATTCCAAGACAAACCCGTTTCATAGACTCGAGCAATGTATAGTATATTCTAAGCATACCAAACAGTTTTTGAACACAAGGTGCTTCTGCGTCTTCGGTTTCATCATCGGAGGCGATGATTTTATCACCACGCTTGCGGGGGGGATTTCCACGGGCAATCTGTGAAAGCATGTACTTTGGGGGACCCCTTAGATCTTCAAATAGAGGGCCTAACATGGTTAGCCAAACAGAGTTGGGCTGGTTCTTCCATGTCCATTGGCCTTTTTTACCAGGACCTAGAGTCACCTTGACAATATCTCGATACCAACGATATTTCCGGCTCTCTTGATGTATTTCCTTGTATTGAAGTAGTTTCCCATATGTAATTCCAATGGAGAGGAACAAGAATAAGGCTAGCAATAGGGAAGATACAATAACCAATAGGAGAATGCCAACTATGACGCCCGAAGATGCTCCTCCTTGAATCATGAAGAGAAGAAACATAATTAGCATAGTAATGGCTTAAAGTTGAGCATAAATAATTTGAGATCAGGTAGTTTTAGCTTTTGCTTTCTGATTATGAGCTTTCAACTTATTAGAAGCTGCACCAAATAGTACAACATATTATTTTCAAATTTATTACTTTATATCCAATAAACTAAGTACCCTTGTAACAAAGTTGTAATTTAACTGAAATGTCAATGCCGTTCTCTTTTGACAATGACAGAGTTATATATATGAACAACTTTGCTTCCTGGCCAATGCTGATTGAAGAAATTATTTATACTAGTTACCTTTAATTAGAGCTGTCGAAGCTTCACAAATACAAGGTAGTGCAAGAATTATGAGAAATATTTCAAATCTGGGGAAAATGAGTGCTCCGTAACTGCCCTGTTCTTCTGAGTTATTGTTCCTCAACTTTAAGATAAACAAAAGTAAACCATGCAATAGTATCAAGCTGCCACCAATAACAACTAGCCAAAATATGTTTCGGTTGAAATCCCTCCACCTAAAAGAATTAAACTAGTCAGACAAGGGGGAAAAAAATCCTAGCACTTGGCAACTTAATAAAAAGTCCAAGATGTTATGAACTATTGCGTTTTCGGTGCATTTTCTCATATAGTTTCGTTCAATATGCATCCATGAACAAATACATAGTACTCTCTCAATCATTTAATACAAAACATTTAGCTAACATTTCTTCCTACTGATACAGTGAATAAAGATTTACTAAACGCACTTGGGATGAGATATTCCAACAACTTACCCATTTGAATTATGCAGGTCCAATATATATTCAGCTACGGGTTCAATATCCTGCCAATAAAACCAGCCTATATCTCTCAGTACTAACAGGATCTAAAACTATTTTCAAGAAAACTATTTTTTACCTCCAAAAGTGATCTGTATTCCATTGGAGTTAGTGGCGACCCGTATATTGAAGCAGCCATATATGAATTTCGTTCTCGCAATTGCACATTTTCAAAAGTTTCTAGCTCATGAATTTTGGAATTATAAGAATGTGAATTTGTTGGACAACTTGAGCCAACCATGTCTGATTGAATGTGGCCAGTTTCCCATGGGAGACTGAAGTAGGGGATACTCCATTGTAAGCCTCTTGCAAATTCATAATACTGAACGGGCAATGTGTCTGCCAAATATCGGGAGAGTGCGAAAACCTGAATGTGGCATGCACTTCTCTGTGTCAACACAAAACAGAAGATGCTTAATTAATTCTATGATGATACGGCATGGCTAAATAATATGTAGTTATCATTAGAAATTCTCTTAAACAATAGTACTTCCATGAAGTCCATTTCTCAGTTAATGATAAATATATTTACAGAGAGTTACCATCTATGCCGCCAAAGAGTCTTCAGCACCAATTTGCATTCAATTACTGGGTTTTTTTTGTTATATGTCACCTCGCCCTCTCTCAAAATGCTAGGCTTGACATAATAGTTGCTTACATTTTTTTTTTCCTCCCCAAGGTTGTGTTTAGATCATGGATTTAGGCAGAAATTTGGAAAGGGAAAGGAAAAGGTGAGAGAAATGAAGAAAAAATTTAGCTTATATTTAATTCACATTTTCCTCAACTTTTCCATTGCCTTTTCAAATTGCTATCCAGATCCACCATCCAAACACAGCCTTGATCTTTTATCTTTATTTTCAATTCTGATCCATGATTGCTGACAAGATGGAGGAAAGTAAAAGAAAACATGAAATCCAGTGACCAACATTCTAACAAGCAATTTCACTGAAATGAAGGTGGAATGGTATGCTCATTCCTTAGCCTCTGACGCAACAGAATAAATTATATGAGGCTAGATATCATTTTAGTAGACGAACAAAATCCTTGAATCCCCAAGGAAGTTTTTTTTTTTTTTTTTAAGAACTGAATTATATTGCATCAAAGATGATTTGCCCTAAGGCATACATGCATATTTATTATAAATTGAACCTTAATTAAATAAGGAAACAAGGAATTAGGATAATTACTTGCTAAACACAAAAATAAACAGAAAATTACCAAAAATAGAAAATATGAGTTAAGCCCAAATCTGCATACTAAAAAACAATAGAAACGCGCCAAAATAGACAGCGCTAAAAACGGACTTCCCAAAATAAAATTATTCTCAAAACGAAACTTTCCTAAAACGACAAAATCACTAATTTGAAGGCCTAAACGAAGGAATTTGACTAAAATCCACCGTTCATCATTGCCAAAATGGCGATGACTTCGATTTAAAACGCCGTTTCTGATCAGACTACCAAATTTGAGATAATTCCAAGCTTGTCCAAAAGTGTCGCTATTGCCCTCAATTTGGTTTCTTTCTTGCCTTTTGTCGGACCAATTGTTCTAAGAAGTCTTCGGCTACTTGTTCTATATCAGCCTCCCTACAGAATGATCAGTCATTCACAATGGTGAATGATTTCCATTTCGTAATGTAATTTTTGTCATTTTTTTCTAGTGAATCAAACGTGAGAATGTACATTCCGATGAAATAATCATTCCATTCCACCTTCATTCCAACAAACCAAATCCTTAGTAAATGTGAATTCCAATTTTCTTCTATGTTTCTTGGTAGTGTTAGCTACCAAATGAAGTCAATAGAACCCTTCCAATCTAAAAGGTCCACTAACTTGTTTCATAGAAGATCATAAAATAACAAAATAATCCAGAAATCTAGCTAATGGTAAAAAATAGATAGGTAATTTACAAAAAGATTCCTTGTAGGATCGGATGTCAAAGAAGAAGATGGTGCTGAAAATGACCCAACAGATTGAAGGCCTGCAGTTGAAAGTGTGAGCGCTCCCGCAGCTGAAGCTGTCACTGCAAAAGACACAGTTGCAAAAGTGGAAAGCACCGTAGATATTACAGGTACAGAATCTGTAAATTGTTAGTTACCCAGATCAGAACATCACTAAATAATCAAAAATTAAAAAAAAAAATAGTATTCTAAAAACAATAAAATCCTTACAGTGCCTGACTTGTAGAACATTAGATGCCACATTTTTGTTTCCAGAAACGTCCTGAGTTACATTTTCAGGGATGCTGATCAATATGGTATGATCATCTGCCTGTGTCTCTAAAACATATAAGCTCCTACTCACTTCACAAAAGCTGGATTCATAAAAAGAAAATGATCAATAAATATTTCAATAACCTAAATCTGACTGCACAATGTGAAAATTTTCATGGTTTTGGAATACAATAATTTATATAGATGATAATACACATAAAACTATTATAATTTATTATATATAGATATGCCAAAACATTGTGTAGAAAATTTCTCACCTCTGCAAATGCCCTCCTCTAATGGATATATGGGAAGAATTAAAGCCAAATACAGGCTTCATGAACTTTATCAATACTGAAATATTGTTTTCTTTTGTCCTCGTGCTAGATGTTGTGCTCAATCTCACTGCAGGCCTCTGAGAATCTGAAGATTAAATCAAATCTCATGTATGCAATTTTGAAGGCAATGCTAAATTATCTGTATAAAAAATACAAACTTCTCATCCAATATTATTATATGAAAGAAAAAAAAAAAAAAAAAAACTGGATTTAATTTTATTCCCTTGAAAATAATATGATGTAACTTATCCAGATGTAAAAATTACCGTAAAGAAAGGTAACCGGAGCAACAGGAGAAACTCTGGTCCCCTGTCTGCTTATTATTAAGCCTGAATTAAGGCTGATTGTGACTACACATGTGCTTGATATTTCTTCCACCTGAGACACAATAATGAAAATGAGATGATTGGCACAAAATTAAGGAAAATGTAGTTGTCTGTAGAGAAATAAACATTAGATTGTAAAGCTCAAATCTATTAGCCAACTAACCATAAAGCCAAATCTGCGATTTCTGAGCCTATTTCCACTAATAGGAAGAAGTGAGCCCTGACTTGTATGGAGAGAATTTAAAATTTCAGCAGATGAGTTGAGAACGGGTACTGAGAAGTACAGATATACTTTGAGGTTTTTATGATTATTAGTTGCTTGTACAGTTCTAGTTTCATTGTTAAGTTGAAGTAGCCTTTCAGGGATACGAGTCCTCAAATTGACAAAGACACTTCTTCTATCTGTAGAATCCAACCACCAAAATATCAGAGTAAGTTAGATACTGTTCATAGATACGCAGATTATCATATCATTAACTTCTTTCAGAAGTTTATAATCTAGAGACATCTAACAAAAGTTTATGGTAAACTAATCATACAAAAATCCCAAATAGAATATCAAACTCACCAAAATGTATCAAAAAACTTGAATTTTCTGTTCTTGTAAATTTGTTTCCAGCATTATCTGTACAGAAATTTTTGTCCATGACCAAGATCACTCGTCCATATTCAACACTCGAAGACAAACTCACAATAAGAGAAAATTTGAGGTTGGGCTCAAGAATGTTGAGTGTAGTTGGTACAACTTGGCCAGCACCATAGACAAGAAGCTGAAATGAGAAAGGCATTTGTCCATTATTTTTCAATTCATTTTTCACTTTGCAGACTTCCCTTGGCAGGGCAACTGTATGGCTGTACCAAATTGTTACAAATCAAATTGATAGTGCAATAGAACATTGTGGAAAACTTAAAAAAGGGGAACCTACAACAAAAATCACTGATCACAAAGAATTATCAGAAATGTATAAATTAACAAAAGCAACAACATATTCAATACAAGAAAAGAAAAAGATTGAGACCCCTAAAAAGCCTCCCCTAATTTTACCCTCAATGACATGACAAGTTACGTGACAACTATTGATTTGTCAGAAACTGAAAACCATGTAAGGCCCAACTCCCTTACCATGTCAATGTAGGTGAATTTAGGGATTCAAATTGTGGGTCTTGTGGCAGGTTGAGTGTCAATTTTTTATTTGCCACAAGCTCAACCATGTAAAGCGCAACTCCCTTGCCATGTCATTGTGGGTGAGTTTAGGGATTTAAATTGTGGGTCTCTAGCATTCTTGTACAAGAAATTACGAAGTAGGTATAATTTATTTGAGGTTCTCTTCAAGTATTTAGGCAAGTTTGACTATTACTCTTCAGCCATGGAGATATTTCAACATTATCTTTGTGTCCTGTGTGTTATTGATCTCACCATATGAATATTTCAACTATCCATTTCTGTATGTATAGGGACAAAGCTGTGATATAAATATTTCAACTATCCATTTCTGTATGTATAGGGACAAAACTGTGAAAGAAGCGAACCTCTCATAAATCCATAATTTATGGACAATGCGAAAGTGATTATATACAAGAGCAGAGGAGGGATGCAGAAAACTATTGAGATGCTTAAATTCCATGTGGTCAAGTACTCACATTGCAGGTATTTGTGGACGAACATCCAAAACCACCTCCACCAGTACATGGTTCACTGAAAGAAATATTTACGGTAACATTTCGAGTATTTGTAAAAGATGTTGTTGCCATAACATATGCTGTAGGGGGAATGGTGTCTGCATTGTTAAAGGTATAACAGAATTAGAAAGAACTTCAAAACACTAAGGCCCTAAAAGTTCCAATGTATGTAATCTCAACTTTCATACTTACATACGGTTCCCTCATTCATAATTTCAGAAACTCCTACCTCCTATGTTATCAACGTGTTTTTAACTGAGTAGACATTTTGAAAGCCAAAAGGTTCAGTGTTTGGATAGATGTGTTTTATACATTAAACACAGTTTGGAGTATGATTATGTTTTATGCTTTCATCCAAGTTGGATTTTCAGGACGAAGAAAGCAAAAGAAAATAGAAGAACCTTTAACAGTTACAAGTTGGATGAAGTTTTAGTGAATCCCAGTTTGATTCGGGGCTATTGGCAAAAACAAAATACGATCATCTTCCATGATATCATTTTTTAATGAACAACATTGAACGAGATAAGACATTTTTGTTGGACTAGTGTGGATCCTAATAAGTATGAGACACTAACCACTCGACCATGAGCAATGCCTCCCTTGCTCGAATAACCAGCCTGAGGGAAGTATTCGTTAAGAAATCCGTAAGCAAATAGGGTCATTTTGGAAATATTCGCAGTTGTGACTAGTCCTAATTTCTATGATTTCTAGTTAAGGGTAAACAACTATCTTTGTATGGCTTATAACCTTTCTGATCACAGTGAAAACTTAACCTTAATTTTGGGATGAACCACATAAATCTTTGTGTTATTGTGTGCTTGATTAGAATCTTATTTTTATTTTGATTTGTGTCTTGTGTCTCATCAATCCTGGTTAGATGTATCAATTCCTAACAATTTCATGCTAACACAACAGACAAAAAATCAACAAGAAGATCTCATAAAGGATAAAGGATGGTTTCCTAACCAACAGTCCAGTTATGGATAGCACAGCCAACACCTTGAGGCCCATTGGTGCAGACCTTGAACGTATGATTTCCATCCTGCAACCCCATGTAAGAAACTTCTCTAGTGTCACAATTTGAAGGCTTTCCACCATCCAACTGCATGAACAGTGTACAAATATATGTTAGTCCACAAAAACAAAATAAAATAAAAATGACCAAATTAATTTCATAAAAAAATAATAATAATTCAACAAATTACTGAGGCCCCTTCTGATAAGTTCCCCTCCATACTTCATCTCTCCATACCTCTTCAGACTCCAATTCACCCGCACCGATAATTCAAATCGCCTATTTCGTAAGTTTCGTAATAAAAGTCATCCATGCAAACAAACAATATGGGCTACCCACCCAGATAAACAATCAAGAAAGAAGGAAAAATATAGGCCTAGAACACAGTCAAGCCATGCAACTTGGCATTTGGATAGATTTTTAATAGAAGTTGCAATAGGTGAACTTTATAATCCAAAGATAAAATTCTAATGAATGAGAGATTAAATAAGCCTCAAATTCCCAAGTTTTTGTCAACTAATCTATTATAGAATTTCTCAAGACCTATCACATCTCTATTGAAAAAAAAAAAATAATCCCCAAAGGGAACAACAAATTGTCTAGAGCTCAGAACTATAAAGTGGAAATCCCCAGAACAGATCCATAGCATCAATTAAGAGTGACCAAAAACTTTCTAGCTACCCACATGAACATAGGAATCAGAAGATATACAGAAACACAAGAGAGACAAACCGTGCAATTGGTGTTGCAATTTGTGCAAATGTTGTTGTGCCCATTAGGACCCAACAAAACTTGAAAGCCAAATGTAGCTGAGTTCAGATTTGAGAAAGCATGGGGGGTCTTCAAGAACTTTACAGAGACCTCTGATGAAGTGTCACAATGAACTTTCATACACAAAACCACAAAAACCCAACAGTGCAGAACCAGCCATGCAGCTTTGCCAAAACCCATCTCAGAAAAACAAAAACACAAAAAAGGATTGAACCAGAATTATATGTTAGACATGTGTAATTTGAGAGGTGGTTTTGTTTCGATGGCTAGTGAGCTGAATTTTATGTTTTGGTTTCTGGCGTAGAGAGTATGGAAGTGTGGAGGTTATTGCATTGTGTCCTGGAAACTAGTGGTGAATATGTGCGTGCGTTTGAGAGGGAGATAAGAGAAAATAATTGCAAGTGTCTCAAAATAAAAACATCACCAATCACAATCATTTGGGGTCATGAAAGTGTCTCAAAATGGGGTCCCAGGTATTTTCCCGGGAACTAGTATGGGAATTAGAAATTGTGAATCCTTTGGCTTCGTCTGAAAAGTCGGTTGTTTTTTAAATTTTTTTGACTTTTTTAATTAGTTTAGCTTGACGTTAAAAAGTTTAGTATGGAAAGTACTTTTGATTTTTTTGTGAGAGAAAGAGTATAATAATTATGGATTGGATGTGATGTTTTATCTTATTAGACTAAAAAGCCTATTATATTTTTCTCAAACCCAACTTCCCAAGCATCTTCTTTATTTTGACAAAGTAAAGTGGCACAATATTAGGAAATTATTCAATATTCTCGAAATACCACAGGTCTGTACTTCCTAAATAATCATTATTCAATATGTTTCTCATGTTTCTCAATTACCCATCACAATATCCCATGTATTCACCTTCTCTACTAATCATGATATTATGAAATACCACATATAGATGTTTCGAAATTACTGAGTAATTACCACACAATATTAGTGTAAAAACGAACCTTATACTCAAAAAAGATACAACATTCACACAAATGAATGGTGGAAATTAGATCAGTGTATTGTGAAATCTATGTATAAAATAAATATGAATCATATGTTGAAAATTCTACGGAATTTCATTTCTAGGTTTGTAGCATGACTCTATTATTAATGGGAAAATAACACAATAGAGCAAGTTTTCAAAAAAAAAAAATATCAAACTAATAGAAAATTTTATACATATTAATAACTAAATTTGTAAATTTTTCTATGAATTTGTACTTTTTTTTTCCAGACTTTACTAACATGTAATAATCCCATTATTAATTGTAATCAGCTTGTTTGGTTATGGTTTTCAAAAAATAATTTTCAGAAAATTTTATTTTTTTATTTTTTGTATTTTAATATTTTCAATGAATTTTTTTTAATATTTTAAGCAATTTTTTTTTAAAAAAAATCTTTAAAAAATACACTAAATACCAAAAAATACAACAACAAAAAAAAGAAAAAGAAAATCAGTACATTTTTTTATATTTTTGTGTATTTATTAATTTTTTAAAATAATTTTTCACAAATATTTTACTATTTAGATACATTTAAGTGAGGTACATCTAAAAAAGTAAAAAAATTATTTAAAATTTAAAAAATATTCAATAAAAACAAAAAAATTCGTTTTTAAACAAACCGAATTCAGAAAACTGAAACCAAACACACTAATTATAATTTATCTTTATTAATTTATTTAGTAATATCAAATGAAAGATCATGTAGTAGTTAATAACTTATGCTATTGCCAAGCCTAGTTCAAGTGATTGTATTTCTAATTCAAGTTTATGAAGAGCCTTAACTATATCGACTCATAAAGCTTACATGATTATATTTTGAGATTGTGAAGCCTATCACAATGTATTTTGATTATTTAAATTTTTGATTAGATAATTGTAACTATATCATCAGATTAAGTTTCGAATATTGATATAGGTCACATGGTGAGATCACCAAAGCTTAACCCTTTGTATTTGAATACAATCTAATGAACCCTTTGTATTTGAATACAATCTAATGAATACTTCACATGATAGGAGAGGTTTCTCTTGAGTCCACATCTAGATTTAAAAGGATTGTTTGGGCCTGGGAGCCTCATTACGGATCCCGTTTTAATTATTCAAATAGTTCATTTTATCGGGCGTAATGTGTATATCATTTATAAAAAAAAAAAAAAATATTAAGTTGATTCGATAATAGTAACTCTTTTATTTTATTGCATTTGTACCCAAAAAAATAGATGGTTTGTTCTAAAAACATATTGACTGATAATTTTTTTTGGAGACAAACTCTATAAAATGAAGAGGTTACAAATATCAAATTAGCCTGAATTTTTTTATGAATGATATACACGCTAAACCTGATAAAATGAATAATTTAAATTATTAAAACGAGACTCATAATAAGGCCTCATTTGGCAAGTGACTTTTTAGCTAAAAAGTAAAAAAATTATTAAAAAAATAAAAAAGCCAACAACCCATACGAAAAAATCAAAAATTCTCTTTCCTCTTTACTTTTTGCACATCTTTTCGTAAAAAGCTAAAAAATATCCCAAATATACTAATTTTTTTTATATCACATTTTAGTCAAAAAACTAAAAATTAATAAAAAAACCTGTTCCCAAACAAGATCTAAATCTCATAAGCCAAAATAGTCCTCTGCAATTCAAATAAGCCTGCAAAGAAGCCATCCCTTGCATAATACTAATCACACATATCATGCGCACACAAAATATTGGTGTCAACGCTTTCAGTATAAAAGATGGGATCTGTTGGATAATCTGATTAGTGAATATTGGTGTTTATACTTTCTATGCAAAAGTTAAAATCTATTAAATAATTTGATTAGTGTCATATGAGTTGCTACATACATTTTAATTCAAGAGGAGATCATTACTTTTAAGCATCCTACTAATAATAATTCTAAAGATTGTCAACAAGGAAACACAAAATGTCGACAAATGGATTCTAACATAGAGGAGTGAACATATATTCAAACAAAATTTTTAAAATGAAGCGTAAACTACAACATCAATTTTTACAGACACAAAATGTAAAAAATAGCATAATATATATATATATATATATGTTCTTCTATACTCATATTGAGTTATAAAAGATTAATTGTAAGACAATCTATCAACACTAATTGTGAGGAACTAGAATTTTTTTTATTATATTTGTTGAAATTGTTAAATTTTATACTTTGAATCTCACCTTTCATTTATAAAAAGGTGTATAGGTCATGCAAATACTTTTTTTCCCCCAAACCTAGTGGGGGAAAATATTTATAATTTAAAAATAATTAATAATTAATACTAATATATAAATGATTTTTTGAAATCGTGGGGGCAATCGCCTCCCCTTGCCCCTTGTAGGTCCATCATTGTCAAAATATTTATAATGTCATTACATTTTTCACATATTACAAATCACTTATATATTTTTATAAGATAAATAATGAGATACCTATTTTTGTTGATAAAAGATAAATAATGACACATATTTAACGAAAGTTTTATGAAATAAATAATTTTAAAAAATGATTCATCCACACAACTCTCCCCTTTCCTAAACTCCTAGAATGATGTGACAAACAAAATTTCAAAAATTGACGTATGCTCTAATATTCTCTCAAAATTTTCTTACTTAATTTTTTTACCAGTTTGCATTTTTTTGCTACCATATTCGGGGGGTTCGGAAGGGAAGAATTGTATGAATGTAGCACTGCTAAATGATTTTATATAGTGAATTTCACATAAAATTTCGTATTTATAGGAGAGAATAAAATAAAAGAAAAAAATTACGTATAAATATTCATATTTCATAGGTAACCAAATAAAAATGAGCTCTGATCAAATAAATAAATAAATAAAAATGAGCTTCTTCTTTTTCTTTTTTTTTTATTCATTTTCTTAACCCAACAAAAATAAATATATTTATTTTCATTTTCATTTTATTTTTATTTTCTATTTCTTTATTTTCTGTTTAACCAAACATAACATAGAAAGATAATTTGTCAAAATAATTTTTTACTTGTACAAAAATTAATTATAATTCACATTTATACAATGTGAAAATATTGTGTCAAACTATTCGATTTTTGTGTTCGTTTACTTTTACTTTTAACCGGAAGATATGCATGTATTGTTATGAAGAATTGAGGTGAATTTGAAGCTTAAATCTTGGACTATATGGGAGACAAAAACAAAAGCATTTGGACCATATATAATTCCATCTACAACAAGACAAATTGTCACTCAAGATTCAAGACAAATAAAATTAAATGATATGCACCATTGTTGTCCCATTTGCCAACAACCGCTCTTGAAAATCAGAGTGGTCGAATTTTTGAGATTGTAACAACACCATTTTAAATTTTACTTTTGAAAGCTCCTTTACATATCAATTTCACCAAAATTAAATTAAATTGAATGGCTCATGTAATTCAAGCATGTTGATATTTCAACGGTCAATTTGGTACATGTTTTTATTAAGGTTGTGATTTCAATCAAGCAAGCTAACTACATCAAGGGGTACTTGTAGATCAGATTAGGTCGAGTGACCTTTCATTCACTGTTCGTCCAAACTTAAATGAATTAAAATAATTAATTTGTATTCGTCCGCTTAGTTAGCAAATACAGATTGAGTGGGTCATACAGGTTGATGGTAGATGCAAATCGGTTTGACGGTTTGGATTTCATTATTATAGATTTTTTTCAAACTACTCTCCAATAATTCTTCACTATTTTGGGCCTAAAATTTTTTATTTTTCATTTTTTTATAATTAAAATAAATGCCCAACTTTCATATTTTATAAATAGTAAATATAATTACTAAATAAAATGTCTTTTTCTTAACAAACAAAGCATAATATTATTTTCTTAGAGGTGTTGGCGGATTGGCTGGGTTGGGTTGGGTTGTGTTGGGTGGCCTCCCCATCCACCATCCGTTCGGACTTTGCAGGAATGAAAAAATACATTCGCATCTGTCCGCTCGAACCATTAAAAACTTCTATTTTATAATGAATTGGTTTGGGCCATTTGATTTTAGCAGGTCAAAAGAATGCTTGCCCAGCCTTACATGACATAGATTAACTAACAAAATTAAACATTTAAAACATCAATAATAATACTTATATTGGTAATAAACATGAGTAATGAGACTTATTAAATTAATATAGTATTAACATATAAAACAATAAATATATTATGGTAAGAATGGCAATTCTAACATAAGGTTGCATAAAAAAAAGCTAGAGATGGAGGACTTGTTTGATTAGACGGATTACAATATATGATTGAAATTACTAATTTATGAGACTTACATTCAGCATTTGGTTGCAATTTATGTTATCGAGATTAGATTTCAATAGACATTCTATCTAATGAAATTGACAAATTTTTTAATCTAACAAGTTATAACTAATAATACAAAAACAAATATATAAAAATAAAAGGAGAGAATTATGGACTCCACTAATTTAGTTGGATAATTAATCATACACTTAATCTCCTAACTAATAATCTTACGAATAAAAAGAGTACGAGGGTTTACTAGGGTGTGTACCATATGCACCATACTACAATTTGACGTAATTTTATCACAAAATTTCATAACATAAATGACAATAATGGATATACCTGTGGGAGTTAAGATGTGCCCGATAATCATAGAACGAAGATATGCACCTACATACGAGTTGATAGCGGCAATTAAAGAAGTTCATAATGAGAATCCATGGTATCTTGACATCTGAAATTTCCTAGAAAGTGAAATATTCCCACAAGGGAAAACAACCAAGGACAAGAGAGCAATACGACATCTGGCTCCAATTTATTATTTGCGAAGGAAAATTGTATCGGAGAGGTTATTTGGGAATGCACAAGTTATGTGTTGATGAAGAAGAAGCAAAGCGCATCATGAAAGTGATTCATAGTAGTGAGTGTGGAGCCCACATGAATGGAGTTATGTTAGCAAGAAAGATCCTTTGACAAGAATATTATTGGTCAACAATGGAAAAATGATAACATTGATTTCGTTCAAAGATGTCACAAATGTCAAATCCACTCTAATCGCATGAATATACCACTGTTCAAGCTTTGCAATATGATCTCACCAAGGCCATTTTCAGTATGGGAAATAGATGTCATTGGGCCTATCACACCAAAAGGATCAAACGGGGCATAAGTTCATCCTAGTTGCTATCGATTACTTCACCAAGTGTGGGTCAAAGCGCAGTCTTACTTAGTATTAAAGGCATCGCATGTGGCCAAGTTCATCAGAAACAACATCATCTACAGATATGGTGTACCAAATGAGATAGTTTCGAACAACATTTCACACTTCAAGGGGCAGGTGGCTGACTTGCTTAAGAAATACAACGTGACTTTACATAAGTCATCAAAATATAGGCCATAGACTAATGGGGCCGTTAAAGCTACGAACAAGAACTTCAAAAACATTATGCGAAAGATGATTGAAACTTACAAGGATTGGCCGGATAAGTTGCCTTTTGCACTATGGGAATATAAGACTTCTATTCAAAACATTTACTGGGGAGACACTCTACTCGCTTGTGTACGGAATGGAGGTTGTTTTGCTTATTGAAATTGAAGTCCCTTCACTAAGAGTCATGGCCGAATGTCAGATTTCAAAAGTAGATTGGTAGAGAAATCAGTTTGAGGAATTGATACTATTTGATAAAAGGAGGCTGAAAGCATTGTATCACATTCAAGGTTACCAACACAGGATAGCAAGAACATTCAACAAGAGGGTTAAATCCAGGAATTTGAAGGAAGGTGATCTAGAGTTGAAAGATAATCATGTGCCCATTTACGATCCAAGAGGGAAATTCAAACCCAACTAGACTAGCCCTTATATCATCAAGACCATCTGGTTAAGAGAAGCTATTATTCTTATGGATTTGAATGAATTGGAGTTCACACAACCGGTCAACATGGTCAAGCTGAAAAAATACTATACTTGAGAGGCTCGTTGGGCTAAAAACCCAAAAAGGGCGACCTAAGCAAAAGTTCAAGCATTCAAAATGGAAAAAGAGAAAAAGGAGCTTGCAAGGTCGAAAAGCTAACAGGGCGACTTTTGCAAAAGTTTGAGTACAAAAGGAGAGTGTTAATACCTGAGTGAACTTTAACCGTGAACTACGTAAGGCCTAATTCTCATCCTTGGGATACGTGGGCAACTTCATTATGAAGTCAGACCCCAACCATATTGTAGACGCGCTCGCGAGGCCTTCGTGCTACAGTTCGGACTCGATTTGTGTCACGGTTCTTAATCTGAACCAAAGAGTCCAAATCCGGCAAATCGTTTTGAGAAATAGATTTTTTTGAAAGAAGTGCCAAACATGGACTGCTTTGCCAGATACAGAGTCGCCACCTAAATATTTTTTTTAAGGGGGAATTTAGGAAACCCTGACTCGGTGCCAAAGGCCACGTATCCGTCATCACCAAAGTTGCCTCGGCTCGGGAACTTGGGTACGATTGGGGAAGGTCAGCTATGAGCACCCCCTCTCGCCTGATCCGAAGATCGGCCTCTACTAACCGTGATATCCGTTTTTGAAAACGTTATGTGTTCTTATTCCGGTTATTAGCCTAGAATTACTATGTTATGCGCACAGCAAACAAGTATAGACTAGATTGCCTAATTTGGGAATAAGCATTGCATATCCGTTTGTTTTGGAAAATGTTTTGGAATTTGCTACTCGCAAGTAGGCTAAAACACGGATTTCAATGAGCTATTCCAACTCAGGCAATCCAACCATCACCTATGGGCATTCAAGCAGTTATATCACATAAGCAACTAGCCTCATGGTAATCATGCTATCATGGCAACACTCACACGCATGCGGTATGCTAAAGCATAACTACTTACATCGTACTTCGTGCCAAAACAATAAACTAGTTAGCCAACATGCATGGTCCTAGTTCATGTCAAATTGACTAATGCAACACATACAGGATGCAATTAGAGTAGGCTCGGCTAACCTAAACATGGCATGTGAAATGCAATCAATTGATGCACGTATTTAATTTTGAAATTGAAGTACAAATGCAGTTAGCATGATGCGCCGAGCCCGGTGCATGCAATACTGATGAATGATGCACGCATGCATAGCATAAGATATGCTAAATTAAACATGTCCTAATACTAACCATCAAAGCAAGTAAGTAAAAGGGAGAAAGAAGTGGGGGTTGGAAGACATGCACGCACTCACCCACACTTATTACAAATTCGCCCTCGCTCGGAGGAACCGAAAGAATGATACAAATTAACTAACTCGCAAGCTAATTAATTATTACAAGTCACCTAATTAATTAAAAAATTAACTAAGCATAAGGAAAGCAATAAAAAGGGGGCCTCGGGAAGAGGGTTCGATGCGCGCGTGCTCGGGTCTTGCTCGGAAGTGCACTGCCATGCATAGGTTGCCTCTGTTTTCCCTGCTCTACCTCTTTGAAGACTGCCAAAGTCTCAGAATTGTTTCCCTGGACATTGGGAGACACCACCGGCTGAGTAGAATGGCCACCGGCAGTAGTATGTGATCATTGGCTGTTGATGAAGCTATCGGCCCAGGAAGGATTGCCGGTCGGCACTTAACACTGCCGGTCGGCAGAGAATGTCTGCAGAACCTGCAATTGACAGCAGCAGAGGGCAAGGCAGAGCATGGCAATGCAGTTCAAGCAATGTATGCACCAATCCTATCCCTTATCATGTGTATGACTCAAAGGGACATGGTTCTTGGTTCTCGGACCATCAATCGCGCATTTCCATGCGTGATGGCCCAAAGAATCAAGTGTGCATTTTGATATGTAATGCAATGCATATAAACAAACCAATGGGACTCAACCTCTATCACAAGCATTTCAAGAGGCCAAGCATGCATGCAAATAGAATGCAATCCTAAGCATGTGAGCTAAGGGTGCGGCATGGCAATGCAATGCATTCATGCAATTATGCAAGCAAATATGCGAGGCAAACATGCAAACAAGCAAAGGGTGGACTTAAGCATGGTTTAGGCAGCCCTCACTAAGCCCAAAAACAGTGGCCAAAGTGCCCAAAATGAAGGACTAATGGCATGCAAACATGCATGCAAATAATCTCCAACACTTCAAACATTAAAGAGCAATTTTCAAGCACACTTAAGAGGATGCAAACATGAACATATAGCATGCAAATTAAGCCTTGAAAATCATGCTATAGGAGGTGCCAAACCAACTTAAACAAGACAAACATAGCATGCAACAAAGCCAAAAACCCAAGACAAGCCAAGAGGCTTAAACCAAGACTAAGTCAACCAAGCCTCGCAAGGCTAAGAGGACTTAAAATAGGTCTAATGCGATCCTAAACAACACCCAAGGGACACCTAGATGGCATCTAAGTGGCTCAAATTCAAAAGCATGCACAATGACCAAAACATGGAGCATGCAAGACAAGCTTTCAAAGCTTCAAAGAAGCATCCAAGGCAAGCATACAAGCATGTTAAAGGGACTGAAATAACATGGCAAATGGTCCCAACCCACTAAATTAAGGCAAGGATGCATGCTATACATTCACACACTTAAGGCCAACAAACCAAAAATGCAAAGGGGCTATATTAAGCATGCCAAAGTCGACCCAAACAACTATGGACAGACCTCAAACATAGCAAAATAAGCATGAAAGCTTCACAAGGCTAAGCCTAAAACATGCTAGAATAATGGTTTACAACCTAAGGCATGTTAAGGCAACAAAGTGGCATTACAAGGCATGTATGCTAAGCAAGCATGGTGTACCAAAACCAACTAAAAACAGAGGCATATTATGACATAATAAGCACAAAAATCAGCTAAGGCATGGTCAACAAGAGCCTAAGCTAGGTGCTCCCTCAAGAGGCAAAAATGGCCCTTTTCAAGGACAACAAGGAGAGGGGGTGGCCCTCTCCTTCTTGGGACTTCAAGGCACCATCCTTACCACTGAAATCCCTCAAGATTTCAGTGGTGAGGAGGCCCAAACACCAAAGTCCCGAAGCTCACTCAAAATAGCACAAAATGGAGCCCCTCAAGGCTTAAGAGGGGTCAAACGACCTCAAACCACAAAATACTCTAAACAAACTATTTAGAGGGCCTAAAAACAGAACTTTTTTATGTTATATACTAAACACAAAAACAATTGCAAGGTAGGCAAAAATACAATGCAAAAATGGGGAATAAAGGGGCAAACTTCTCACCCTTGAAGACCTTCTTCACAAATGGTGGACCAGCTGCTTCCTTGAGCTTAAACCAGCCCCAAAACTCCAAGAACAGACCTCTGGTCCTTCAAGAACCAAGAAAAGGTGTAACACTATGCGTTTTTGTGCAATAGTAAGACACAAACACACTTATACACACACAAGAGAGAGATATAGAGATAGGATATGTATGAAACCCTAACCCTAGAACTCAAACCCTAAAATGGCTATCTAAAATGTCTAACCCCAAAGCCAAGAGTCCTCTTATAGAGCTTTTTGTCTTGTAAAGCTTACAAGACAAGCTTCTAAAGAGAGAGATCCCTCCATACACGTGTATGGAGGGGAGCCAAATGCAAGACAGCTGTGTCAAAATATCTGCAAAAGCAGATGCACAGTAGTCGGCCGGCCAAAGATGCAATTGACTAAAAAAAGATAGCCGACCGGCCATCTATAGTGCCGGCCGGCCAAATATTTGGCCGGTGGCCACAAAACACAGCCGATGGCCTCAAGCCACGGCCGGTGATGGGTGGGGATGGTCTACAAGCCCTACCCTGCCTCTCAAAGGCAAAACACAAGTGTTTGGTGTCAAACCAAGCACAAAATAGTCGAGTCGAGAGGTCTTGCGATGAGGCACGCTGCCAAGGCTTCCGGGGACTCAAGACGAACACAAACATGGATAATCACCGAGTGTTCAAATGGTGACGTCCAAGTCTTGAGGACGGTCAAAAATGGGGTGTCTACACATATCCATTTCAACAATGTCTATCTAAATTCACACCCATCCATGCCATGTTCAAATTTAAGTGCTCCAATTCCATATTATGTTTTGGGTTGTATCCACGCTAAATGCTCTTGAAAACTGAATTGCAAGAAGAATATTGGTAATTCAAGCAATGTATAGTAATTGTGATAAGATGCAGTGTAGTCTTGACCCAGGGTTGTACCTTCCAAGAATCGATTGCATGCTTGTCAAGTTTTAACCATTTCAAAAATTATTTTGACTTTATTTTAACAAAATGACTTGTTTTTCTCACTCTACTTGTTGCAAGCATTTGATTATTCATGGAACAAAAAGTTTCTGTAACGCCCTCAAAATAACAACATTAAATCCATCAATAAAGATATGCATTGATATGTGAAAGTTCCACATTCTTCCATTTATCAGAGTTCTATTACAAAAGTATTACATGTTAACAACAAAAGCAAATGCCCTATGGGCTTACAGCTTTCCAAGTTAACACTTGGTTACAACAAAAGAGTACTAACTCATTTACACATTAAGCCCTTGGCTTGAATTTACATGTAATACATCAAAAGGTAAAACGACAAAAGTATGTCCGCCTCTAGCCTCCCAAGCTATGTCCTTGGAGGTGGCATGCTACCAGTACCTGAAAATGATATTCCCATATAGGGTGAGCCACAGCCCAGTAGAAATACACTAAACCAACCATGAACAATGACTAAAAGATTAGCAATTGATAGATGGCCAACACTGATACATCCACATAAATCACATTTTATGTCATATGACTTATGAGTCCAAGTTACTTTTCATTTTCCATTTTTCAACAGATAAGCATATAAGCTCTATCCACATTTTCAACAGATATGTATAAAAACTATATCCCACATTTACAGACAAGCATATAAGCTGTATCCACATTCTCAACAGATATGTATAACGACAATATCCCACATTCACAGATAAGCATATAAGCTGTATCCACATTTCACAAAGATAAGCATATGAGCTCTATCTTCACTTCTCTAGACAAGCATATGAGCTGTATCTACGGAGTTCATCCCCTATCTTCTCCCAACACTATCCGGTTTAGAGGTACATCCCCCATCTTCCCCTAAACCGCGGAGTGCATCCCCCATCTCCTCCTCTACACATAACGTATACAAACACATTGGTTCTATATACAATCACTCAATACATACAATTAATGTATTCTATCAACCGTCAAATTCCATGACACATTCCATTGATTAGTTTCCGTTTGCCTAATCATCATGCATTGTCTACAACAATCACGACTATCCTCCACCGATAGCCCAAAGCAGTTATCTCTAAACAGAAAATAAATGCACAATGGATATTCAATCAACATTTCATTTTCTCATTTCTCACAATTAATTATCCCAATTAATCAAACAATGTAATTAGGTCATTTTCCATAATTAACATTTCAACCCTTAGGTCCCATTTTCACCAATGATTCAACATTTATTCCATTTCTCTATGCCAAACATGCATCTAGGTTTATTATGAATAAAACCCCAACTTTTGTAAAATAACACAAAAGTCCCAAACTTTCACCAAATTACCAAACCAACCCCAACATCTCAAAATACTAAAATTTAAAGACAAAATCCATAGAGAGGAGTAGGATATCCCTACCTCAAATTAGGAGACCCAAAGGAGAAGATGACAAAACCCAACGTGCTCCAAATCCAAACTTTTTCAGATTAAGTCGAAGCTCTCAACGCCTTCTATCTTTTTAACAAAGGCCCTAGGCTAGATTCACACTCTAGGGAGATCAAATCTTAGAGAGAGTGTAAGTTTAGAGAGAGAGAGTCTCGGATCTAGGGTTTGAAAGAAAAAGAAAGTGAAAAACTGATGTTCAAAAACGCTACTGTCTGCTGATATAAAACGCGCTCGCTCGAGCGAAGCCTTTGTCGCTCGAGCGACCAGACACAGAAAACTCTCGCTCGAGCGAGCCAAGAAGTTCTCGCTCGAGCCGAAAACTCAGAAGTGCGCTCGAGCGAAAGAATGCTCGCTCGAGCCAACAACTCAAACCCTCAGGTCTGCAACCAGAAGCACGCTCAAGCGACAGACTTCTCGCTCGAGCGAAGAACAAACCAGACTGCTCGAGAGAAGAAAACTCGCTCGAGCCAAGAAGTGCAACTCTCAGGTCCAGAACCAGACGCAATCGCTCGCTCGAGCGAAGCCACTCTGGCTCGATCCACCAGGCACGAACTCAACTCTCGCTCGAGCGAAGGTCCAAAAATCTGGGCAGCAGCACTAGGCTCCCAAACACAACCAACCTGTAACAAACCTGTCCAACACATCCTATAACTCAATATACAAAGTAAAGAGGATGCAAACAAGATAATAAACAACTACCAACATCCACGGACACATGTCCGGATCACTGTACAACAAGGGTAAACCCGGGATCGCTATAGTTTCCTTTCAGTACTCAAACCTTTTTCATTTGCATTGATTTCAAAATACAAGTGGAATGTGCATGTTTAACTAAGTCTCATTTCAATTAAAACTCTTTTCATGATAAAAAGCTCAAAAATAGTAAACTAGGGGCACAGTAAAAGAGTTAAGCATCAGTCCTTTGTCTCTTTCTGGTTCCCCTGGAGTCTTTACCATCTACACCTCGTCAATGTATATCTAATCCTCCAGCCAGAAAAGGTACTCATCAAATAAGGCATAACTGAACTTAGTCAGAGGGGACCGGAGCTCTCTCTCACTCCATATAGCTCGGAGCTGCGAAAAGTGGCTAGTACGGAAAGAGTAGGCAACTGGATACACCATGAGTCTAACTGGACACGTCTGTTCCCATCTAAACTGCCACCTGAACTTGAAGGGAAAGTAGTACAGATTGTAAAATAGTCCAACCATTTGAACGTTGGGCTCTCAAGACATACTGTAGGGCATAGTTGGCAGATCCAACGAAAGGCATCTTCAAGTGATATCAGTCTCTGATAGAGTAATCATCCAATCATACCACTTCCTTTCTATCCGAAAGTCACCAAGCTAGCCCGAGAACAGTAAGATGCTATAGAATGCTAAGGGGCAAACGCCACTACCCTCAACCTATTCATAAGCTATATTTGGAAAATGATGAAAAATAAGAGAGATTAAAGAATAGGGAGGTGTGAGATGAGCTGAAAAGTAAGAATGGGGACAAAAAAAATAAGTGTCGAGAGATCAAGTGATGTGAGAAACCAAAAGTGAGCAGAGGGTGGGAAACACTGTACCTGAAGGAGTAGTGGGCTACTCGCAAAGTTGCCTAGTCCCTCATGTGCTAACATCATCAAGACCCATCAAGGTCTCTGCCAATACTAAACCTATATAGCTCTAACCCTCTGAAAGAAGCTAAGCCACCCCGATCAAAGCAACATTAGATCTGCCAATACCCAAAGCCAACAAGAAATGGGCCAACATGCATATACAGAGAGAAAATTTCCACTGGCTTTGAAAACGGTTGTTGCTATGATCACATGCACAAGAAAATCTACACACCAAGTAGGGAATGAGAAGCTCCCCTCCGGCAACCAAGGACCTAGCCTTGTTTAGGGACAACTCGCAAATCTGAGCAAGAATGCTACAATGGCTAATCTAAGGAGAAGCCAAGATAATACTATCCTAACTACACTCTATTAAGGGTCAAAACTCCCAAAAGTCAAGCATATCTCCTAAGAACTGAATCAGAAGACATGAGCCGTCAAATCCTAAAATAAAGTTACAACCCAAAGAAATGTGAAGTCCAAAGGAACCCAACAAAGGTGGAAAAGTGCATTAAGGCCAAAGTTGACAAAATTTAGCCTATTACACCCGTTCAAACCACCCATCCAATCTTCGAGCCTTGAAAAGCTTTGAGAATCCACTTTTAGCCAAAAGAAGAAAGAATGTTGTTTCTGTGGACGCTGAAACTGAGGATGAGTTCTTAAAAAGGAAAAAATGTTGTTTTGGGCGTAAGACAATGAATAGTCTACGTTTGAGGGAGATGGTTGGACCTCTTTTCAAAGGACGAATCTTATCCTGACACGCCGAAATACTTTAGTGGAGGACATCTTTGCCAGATTGTTTCCCCTTAGCCAGATCTTTTAGTTGGTTACAGTTTGTTTGTGTCTTGAGTCTCTTTTCTTGTCTTGTTTTCTTAGTTTTATTTGTTTCAATTGTATGTTGTTGTTATCAAGTTGTATTTTTAAGATTATCATGTCATCTGATTCAAGATTTTGTGAATGTTCAACCATTTTAATTTTGGATTAACTAAAATTGTTCAAGTGCTACGCCAAATCCATACATCCATGTGCAGAAATTTTCAAAAGGAGTTCTCATTTCATTAAACAAAGATTTGAACCCTTGATCAGGTTTTACAAAGCATTCTCCAAACAAAGAAGCTGATACTATCCTACAAACACACTTTCAAAAAATGGGAACTTCTAAACAAAAGAAAAAAATGTCTAAAGCAAACCCTTAGGCCTCCTCTGTCTTTTATGATGGGAATTTGGCACCTAAGACAGCGGTAATCGAATCACCATCACTCCTATCATCTTTGGCAATGATGGTTATAGGTGATATTGGAGCGTAAAGAATTGGAGAGCTCATCGAAACCTGCAAAAAGAATACCAACATCAAAATAATGCAAGGAAATGAGCAAAGATGGCAACATGAACTGAAGAATCGGAGAAAAACATAAGCTTGTTGAAGAAATCAACAGGAGCCTCGGCTATTGTGGGATACTTTTGGGGTTACCAAGTGCATCCAACAGTTCGGACTATCGATTTCCTGATCTAGTCCCACAAGTGCAATGTGAAACATAAATAAAAGTCCAAATCTGGCAACTTGTACAAAAAATCCATTTTTATTGGAAAACCTTTGCCAGAAAATGAACTACATCACCAGATCTCAGAATCACCACCTAATCTTTTAGGGAAATTAGGAAACCCATGAGTCGTGCCAAAGGCTACTTTCCGTCATAACCAAAGTGTCTCAGTTCAGGAACTTAGGTATGAGAGAAGAAGATCATGAATTAAGCACCCACTCACCCGATCAAAAGTTCAACCTCTACTAAATCATAATGTGATTTTTATAGTCGATATATGCTCATGTTCTAATTATTAATGGTGACATTACTATCTAACGAAATCAAGTATAGATTGTGTCATTAGTTTTGGTTATGCTTTTATTTTGTATGTTTTGAAAAGCCTTTTTGTACAAACTCAAAAGCATAAGAATCAATTGCACTCCAATACAAGCAACCAACCTCCATCCACCGACATCAAACAGATATTTCATTTAAGCATCTAGCATCATGGTATAGCAATGGAAATGATTAATTACATACACATACAATATGCTAAAACATAAATGCGCACCTAATACTCCGAAAAAGCAGAAAGAATATATATTAGAATATATGCATGATCCTATGTACAAGTAACTAATGCAATGTATACACAAGATGCATCTAAAGGGTTCGACTATTAATATATGACGTGTGTATCATCTCAAGATATGAGGTAGCGCACATAATCAATTTGGAAAGGATAAAAACCACGAATGCACATGAGCTAAACTTGGGTGCATGAAAGATAGATACAATACATGAATATGATAAATAAAATATGATGCTATGTATAGATAGAAAGCATGTAAATAAAAAGGATAAAAAGACGTGGGGTTGGAACATAATTTCAACAATTCAAATGAGAAAAAAGGGAAAGAAATTATTACAACAATTGAATGAATAATAATGAAAAGAAAAGACGTGAGATTGGAGGAATTATTACAACAATGAATAGATTCAGCCAAATTACTGTTGAATCTTACAAATCATATTAAATAAATAAAGGAATTTTCTTAGTAGCTCCAGAACCACCCGAGATAGCACTCTCCAAAAACTATTTGTTCTGTTCTTGAAAAGATTATCTGGCCAAACACAAATGGCCTGGCCGACTGCTAATATAGCCGGCCGAACACTTCTTCTGGGGAAACTTAATTTGGTGCAGAGAAATCCATGATAGAAGTCAAGCACATCTTCCAAAGAGTGCTTTTCCCTTCTACATATCCCACTTGTAGAGACCACTTAGGGGGAAGGTAAAAAGGCTTTAACCCTCAATAATAGGATATAACAGATATGTAAAATAGATATTTTGCAACAATTCATCAAATTAAATGGTTTAAAGCAATATCAAATTCAAGCCTCAAAAATAGATGGGAACCTACATCATCTCTTTGTGAATAAAGGCAAGTTAATACTCAAATCTATGCTATTAATTGGAAAGAATAGATTAATGCACATCATTTCTTAGTGGAAACTTTGCATTTAAAGCAAGGGATTCTACAAAATCTATTGAGAACTCTTCTTCTATTCATGGAATAAGGATGTTTCCAACTTTTTCTATATTCCCGAATAATTGAAAAGAGAGATTCTAACACTCTTAACATAGAATATCTTATTTTGTTTCCAGGAAAACAATCAATGAAATGAAAAACCACAATCCTCTCAACATCAAATCCCAAGAATCATTCAAGTAGTTCTATGAAACAACCACTATTGCTCACTAGGATTGAGCATATGTTGAAACATATGGATCAACATGCTTAGATGATGAGATATGTGAAGAGAAGATGTGTAACAAGGACGAAATCTACTCTACACATTGAACTTGTGAATAGATGGCTATTTTTTACCCCCAATCACATCCTCAAGGTTCCAAAACGCATAACAACAATAGATTTAAGAAATTCTAGCTGTGGAAAGTAAGAAAATAGAGATAAACTATGGCAAAATGAGCAAAACTATCAATTCAACGAATGAGTGACTACTTTCTACCCCCAACCACATCCATGATGACTTATTACATAATTACAACAGGAATGGAACACGAATAAAGTTAGAAATAAAGAACAAGGGAGATAAGATGGTGAAAAGTGTAAGAACTTCACCTTTTTAAGAGGGTAAGCTCTTTGGTTTTCCAAACCCTTTCTTGGTACCCTCAAGATCCTCTAGATGTGTCTTAGAGTGTCCAAGATCCTCAACAACCAACTTAGAAGTAAGATTTGATGGTGTTTTGATGAAGAAAAGTGAAAGCAAATAGGTGGAAGGTGATGAAAAATGAGGGAGCTCTCCAACCTTATTCTAGTCCTTGGGCAAGTGTGCAAAACAAGCTGAAATATCTGAGATATTTGTGGAAAGTGTGTAGAACAAGCTAAAATTCCTAAAAATACTCTATACCCGAACAATTCAGCTGGCCGTACCCTTTGGTGTCTGGCCGGATGTATTTTGAGCCGGCCATGACATGTTGTCCAGCCAGTTGAAAAATACACCATTGGATCAACAAGGTAAAGTTAGCACAAATAGACAGGAAAAATAGGTATTTCAAAGGATTTCACCCTTTTCATTCATTCTCTTTATATCCCTTGCTCAGTCTATTTGAAAGAATACAACATTTTGATTTTGAAAATATGAGCCTCAGGACATTATAGAAATGTCTAGAACTGCGCAACCAAACATATTTTGAAAAAGGTTTTCAACCGGTCAAAAAATATTTTGGCCAAAACAGGTGCTTGATTAGTTTCAAGGCTTGACTCCAGGGCTTCCTGCTGAGGGACTCATAGGACTAACACGTCTTGGCTTTCTTCATTGGGTATCCAAGAAAGAGTGACCGAGTCTTAAGGCTGGTCAAAAAGAGTGTCTACAGCTACATCCTCCACGTCCAAAACTCCACCTTAGCTGTGGTTTTGACCTCGGTCAAGACCTTGACCGGAATTTCCTCCCTAGTCTCGTCTAGGTTTTGGAACCACCATGGGTTCGTCAGGTGTGATAAAGTCAAGAGCACAACTTCTAGTCCGAATTTGTCATCCATGAAAGGAAGGTTACAAGCATAAATCTCCCTCAAAATTGGGAAGTAGAGAAGGCATATCCTCATCAACCATGAGCAAATCAAGAGCATATATTAAAAAATGAGAGAAAGAGTAGGCAAATCAATGGCGAAGGCAGCTTGAGAAGGGAAGAACAATTCAAGACAAAGGGAAATATAAGGTTTTCAGCCAAATCAAATTAGAAATAAAGGGAGAAAACGGCCCACGATGATGAGAACAACCCCCAAAGGCAATATAAGCATAGAAAAAAATGAGGGAATCTAAGGGAAAATGAGGAATCTTAGAATGCATATGAATTAGACAGCAAGTCGAGCTGAAAAGATGTAGACTGAGCAACAACTTTAAGCAGTACCATTTGAATCTGGAAAGGTATCGATGGAGCTCCACCACTGAACAACTTCCTCTCGACTAAACATTTTATGTGACACGCGTGGAAAAAGCACAGAAAAATTAAAAAATGAGAAGAATTGAGAAAAATTGAGCAAAAATTGAGTAGAAATGAGTTAACCTAGAGCAGAATTCAGATCAATGCATTGTCTTGGTTTTTTGTCCTTAGGGATGAGGTCATCCTCAGAAACTGTTCAAGTCAAAATTCAACACTGCTTCTTGAGGTGCTGCATAAAGCATCGCTTCTTGGTTATGAGGTGTATCTAATATATCATTTTTATATACATTTGCTACACTAAATATCACTCTCATCACACCATCAATTATACATCTGTCATATCACTCATGTGCACCCATCACATTGTTGTTACAATTTGCCATCATTTATCTCTTACATCTCACCTTTTTCGCATGAAATGTGTTTAGGTTTGCTATTGCTTGGCTACAACTTTCACAACACTCACACCATTTGTTACATCTATTGCATCATGTATGGTTATAATTGTCACACTATTACGATCACTTGGCTATAATCATTTCACATCACTTGGCTACAATCTCCTTACAATCACTTGGTTACAACTTTCATATCACTTAGCCACAATTCTTAAACCACTTGGTTACAATTTTCATATCACTTGGCTATGATTCTTACATCGCTTGGTTACAACTTTCATACTATTACATTCACCATGATCACATGAAATGTGTTTAGGTTTGTTATTTCTTAGTTTCAAACTCTTAGTAGGCTATGAATTCTCTTCGCTGATTACAAATCCTTTTGTAGGTTACAAACCCCCTTCGGAAGGCTACAACTTTACCCTTTTCACCACCAGGTGATTAGGCTTGGAAGGCTACAACTTTACCCTTTTTGCATGAAGTGCATCTAGGTTTGGAAGGCTACAACTTTACCTTTTTCACCACCAAGTAAGCTATAACTTTATCCTCTTCACCAAACAGGTGATTTGTACGGAGTGCACCTGGGCTTGGAAGGTTACAACTTTACCTTTTTGATCACCAGGTGATTAGGCTTAGAATGCTACAACTTTATCCCTTTCGCACGACGTGCACCTAGGCTTGAAAGGCCACAACTTTATCCTCTTCACCAAACAGGTGATTAGGATCGAAAGGCTACAACTTTATCCTCTTTACTAGCCCGGTGATTAGGCTTCAAAGGCTACAAGTTTACCCTTTTTGCACCAAATGCACCTGAGCTTGGAAGGCTGCAACTTTACCTTTTTAACCACCAGGTGATTAGGCTTGGGAGGCTATAACTTTACCCTCTTCACCAAGCAGGTGATTAGGATCGAAAGGCTACAACTTTACCCTTTTCACCAACCAGGTGATTAGGCTTGGATGGCTAGACCTTTACCCTTTTTGCACGAAGTGCACCTAGGCTTAGAAGGCTATAAATTTACTCTTTTCACCATCAGGTGATCAGGCATGGGAGGCTATAACTTTACCATTTTCACCACTAGGTGATCAGGCTTAAAAGGCTGTAACTTTATCGTTCTCACATTGAAGTGATTAGGCTTGATGGTTACAATTTTACTATTTCCACACCTTGTATGATTGGCTACAACTTTCTCTTATTTGCATGAAATGCATTTAGAATTGCTATCTGTTGGTTACGACTTCACCACTTCACATCAATTTGCATTTGTTTCTTCATAGTTCATATCATCTGCACGAGGCTTGCCTTGCATATTTGTCATCTTCACATCTTCAATATCATTCCATCTACATTCCATCACATCTCATCAAAATAACTTTGCAAAATCAAGCAGTATGGTATACGTAAGCCCAACTTTCAAACTATCAGCAGCTCGAAGTGTGTAAGTCCAACTTTCAAATGATTTTTGAGTTCTTGCATTGCATCTGCCCCTGAACTGCATTGATTTGATTCCTTACAAAGGGATACATAGGAACCTTCAGGTTCAACCAACTGCATTCTTGCACACCTTGTCTTGCTTGTATCTGACAACCTCGTTAAAACGATTGTCTTCGGGCTTTGACATTCACTCACGTCATGAAATGACGGACCGAACTCTATCAAAGAGGGGCAACTGTAGACACTCCATTTTTGACCAATCTTAAAAATTGGGCGCTCTGCCCAAAGCTCCCGATGAAGATACAAAATGTCACTCCAAGCAACAAGTAAGGGATAGGAAAGATAACCAAATCCGCCCTATACCCATTTTGGCCAAAATGTTTTCAAAATGTTTTTTTTTTTTCTTAAAGAAAATTGGTACATTTTCATTCATTTTGGCAATTCTAGGCAGTGTGTTTTCCAAAAAATTCACTTTTCCAAATTGTTAACTTAGAAAGCCAAAATGAATAAGAAAACAGGGAAACTTCCAAGAGAACCAGTCGGATAAGCTTTTCTCGACTGGAGATTTTTTTCACAACACACTGAACCTTTTTGGCCGTGGACGCATGCCTAGATCTTTTGCTATACTACCAAACATTTTTCAGGCAATGCGCCAAATAACTTTGATCCATAGATGCGTCTCCAGGTATTTTCCAGCTCCGCCGGGCAAACTTCTCAAGAGATATGCCGGGCTACTCTGTACTAGCCGAGCAAGTCTTATCTGGCGCATCCTATTTTGGCGTTAGCCAAACAACTTTCTTGTAAGGTGTCCAAAATATCTTGGAATATGCCATCCGGATCCATGGGATCTAAAGGCATATTCCAAGCCTCAAATGCCTATAAAATCACCCCCTCTTAAGGAAAAAAGGGTTCTAAAATTTTGAATCGCTATTCCTGGTCCTCTCTAATCAATTCCTTTATACTTCATCAAAAACCCTACAAAAGAAAGTCTGGTGAGAATTTTTGGACAACTTTCTACACACCTTTACTTGGATGGCTTGGAGTTAGAAGACCTCTATTAATTAGAGGGAGCTTGGGTTAGAGTTTGTGATCAGCTTAGGCCTTATCTCTGTTATTCTAGAGTTAATCCCTACTTCCATTTAAATTTTAATTCTATCTATACTCTTTTTCTTCTATTTTGGAGATTTGTTGAGATTGTTGGTTGAAATTGCTGCTAGCTTAGTTGATTTCTCTCTTTTTTCCCCATTTCTGTAGTTACTAGAGGCCTGTATAGCGGCTTTGGCCAAGCCTGAATTTCTTTCTTTTTTATTTTATAGGTTAGAAACCTAGGCACGGTTTCCACTATGAGAATAAGGAGTTTCTCTCTTCTTAGACATATCTTACATGAATTTGAGTGGTTTACGCTCATTTTCATATGTAGAAAGATGAGAATCCCCCTTGTCTCATTTGAGTTTTTTTCGTTCTTACCTTTTTGCTAGCTTTGAGGAAGTAGAAGTTTGGATATGGCTTTCCTCCATGAGAATGAATTGGATCTTCTCTCTCATTACCATTTCTCATGGATTTGGGTCGTGTATACTCATTTTCATGTATAAAAGGGAGAGACCCTCCCTATCCTCGTTGGAGCTTCCTTTACTCTTGTCTCGTCATTTTCTTAGCTTCCATTCATTATACTATTGTGTACGTTAGGACGGGCCTCTCTTCTCTTTACGCTTACTCTGTACTCGTTTACTCTTTGATAGCTTAGACTTGTTTTTACTGTCATCATAGTCCTATGATTAGCATAGGAGCATGCATTTTGGCTTGGACCTGTAGACACCCCATTTTTGACCGACCTTAAGACTCAGACGTCACCGATTGAGTGCTTGGTGATGTTGCATAATGTGCTCGTTCAGAAGTTTCAGAGTCGCGGCCGTGAGCCCTGCCTCCGGACTTCCGAACCTTCTTCTGTGCCTTGTCTCGGTTTGCGAACCAGACTCGATTTTCTCTGTTTCTTTTCCTGAGGGGAGGGAGAGGTCCCGTAGACCATCTCTCAATGTCCGTAGGCTACATTTGGTGGCCGTAGGCCATTTTGCCCATTTCGGAGTCCGGTTCCCGGTTTTCGGGACCGTTGGCCGTGTGCCTCGGTTCGGGACTGCTTAACCATCTCCTTTTGCTCTGGTTTTTGGTATACATCTTATTTAATCCCTTTTGAGGGACACTGGGGTCTGAGAAACCCACTTCGTGGCCGAACACCACTTTCGGTGTTTAACAGCCCATTTTCGGGACCCCGAACTGCGTGTTTTGGTCCTCGAGCATTCGTTTTGCAACGGTTTTCGTTCATTTTTGGCAGGTACCTCTGTTTTATCACCGGGGAGGTCACTGAAGGGTGGGAGGCCAGCAATTGTTGCAGCAACCAGTTATACATCCTCCGACGCCCTCCGGCGCCCGTTTTTTCGTACTTCCGGGCTAATGTTGAACCCTTTGGACCTTTTTTCTCGAACTTTGAACCACATATTTGTGATGTACACACATGAGAGGACCCTAAAAGTTCATGGCCGGCCAGTAATTCAACTTGACCCTTTTGAACCCCTCTTTCCGGGCCAATGTTGAACGCCTTGGACCCACTTTCTTGGAATTTTAACCACATGGTTGTGTTGTACACACATAGGAGAACACCACCAGTTGGTGGCCGGCCAGAAAATCTCATTGAACCTTTTGACCCCTAGCCGGCCGGCTAGGGGGTGTGGCCGGCCGGCCACCTGCAACAAAAGTACCAGGCCGGCCTGCTTCCTTGCACTGTTCCCTTTACAGCTGTGAGGCTTTATCCCCCAGAAAAGATCTTTATGTGGGGGATATTTCGTGGGGGAATATTACTCTCCTTTTCCCCCACCTTTACACCCCTTCTTTGGCCTATATAGCAAGCAAGCCTTGTAGTATTTTGGGGTTAGAAAAACTCTCCTTCAAGCCTCCATACACAACTCCATCTTCATCCTTCTCAATTCTTTGAAAAACCCTAAGTCCCTAACCATCATTCCTTCTACACCACCAAGCTCTACCACCACCACCTCATTTCCAGCAACAAGTAAGGTTTCTCAAAGGCTAAAGAAGCTGCAAATTCATCCAAGAAGCAACAAAAGTTTGAGTCTTCAAGGGTAAGCAATACTTTTACCCTTTTGACCCTTTTTCTTGATCTATTTCTAAGCCCCACTTTCTTTTTGTTTCAAGCTCCGGCCCTAACTGAAAAGGGCCCTCTTTTGACCTCATCTTCACTTTTCATTAAGGGCTCAACCCTGTTTGAGCCCTCCATGACACACTTGCTTCATTGACCCTCTTGTATGTCACAATCTTGCATGCTATTTTTGGCCCATGAGAAATTTATTTTCGAGCATGTTGTAAACTGATATTAGGCTTATTTTGAGCCCCTCTTCAACATTGAAGAAGGGCTCAACACCATTTGGGGTTTCCATGTTGTACCTACCTTTATACTCCTCTTTTCTTCCCCATTCTTGCATGCAATGGCAGCCTACCATGCTTTTATTTTTGGCCATTTTACAGTTCTGAAAAAGTCCTTATTTTGGTCCATTCTTCATTTTTCATTTAGGTCCTTTCATGGTTTGAGACCTCCATAGGTCACTTCATGTTATATCTCTCTTTTATTCCCCATTCTTGCATGCAATGTTAGCCTACCATGCTTTTGTTTTTGGCCATTTTACAGTTCTGGAAAAGTGCTTATTTTGGCCCATTCTACATGTTTTATTAAGGGTCTTTGGCTGTTTGGTGATTATTTTGTATACTTCATGTTGTAGCCACTTTTGAGCCTAATTTTGCATCACACTTTTAGCATGTTTGTATACTGATTTTAAGGCTGCCATAAACTGTAAATATTCATATTTTTGGTCCCTCTTCAGTGTTGTAGAAGGAAATTTTTCAGTTTGGGTTTTGCTTATATCACTTGCTTCATTACCCCTCTTTTGGCCCCTATTCTTGCATGCCATTTTTGCCATACCTATGCTTGCTGTTTGGCCATGTTTATAACTGTGAAAGTGCCTTTTTTGGGACTGTCTAGCTTCTGTCTTTGCATTGCATGTCCATATTGTGCATGTTTGGCATAGCTATAGGCCATTTCGGGTGCCTAATGTTGCATTTCGGGACAATTCCTTGCATTGGTATCATTTCGCTTCATTTCGGGACTGTTTTCCCCCATATTTTACTGCTGAAATTCTGTTAGAATGATTGCCATCCATTTCATGTCATTTCATTGCATTCCGCCATCGCCTCGGTTTGCGTGCCCGTGTGCACGCATTTCGAGGCACTTCATTTTTATCCGCCGGCATCCTATGTGAGTGTGGCTGAGGCTCACTCATGTTGGTATAAGCCCATATCATGTTTTCATGTCATTTCATTTCATTCCGCCATCGCCTCGGTTTGCGTGCCCGTGTGCACGCATTTCGAGGCACTTCATTTTTATCCGCCGGCATCCTATGTGAGTGTGGCTGAGGCTCACTCATGTTGGTATAAGTCCATATCATGTTTTCATGTCATTTCATTGCATTCTGCCATCACCTCGGTTTGCGTGCCCGTGTGCACGCATTTCGAGGCACTTCATTTTTATCTGCCGGCATCCTATGTGAGTGTGGCTGAGGCTCACTCATGTTGGTATAAGCCCATATCATGTTTTCATGTCATTTCATTGCATTCCGCCATCGCCTCAGTTTGCGTGCCCGTGTGCACGCATTTTGAGGCACTTCATTTTTATCCGCCGGCATCCTATGTGAGTGTGGCTGAGGCTCACTCATGTTGGTATAAGCCCATATCATGTTTCCATGTCATTTGCATTGCGTATGCCATTGCCTCGGTTTGCGTGCCCGTGTGCACGCATTTCGAGGCACTTCATTTTCATCAACCGGCTTCTTATGTGAGTGTGGCTGAGGTTCCCTCATGTTAGTATAAGTCCATGTTGTGTTTTCCATAGCATTTTACCATTGCCTCGGTTTGCGTACCCGTGTGCACGTATTTCGAGGCATCTCATTTTCATAGCATTTTTCCATTGCCTCGGTTTACGTGCCCGAGTGCACGCACTTCGAGGCACCTCATTTTCATAGCATTGTGCATACTAGGTTGTATCTTAGATTGCATTCTGTTATTTTCTCGGTTTGCGTGCCCGTGCGCACGTATTTCGAGGCATTTCATTTCCATAGTATTGTATATGTTAGGATTGTATCTTAGTTGCATTTCACGCATATCATGCATATTGCATCATGTCCGGAATAAGAGTTAGCCTGGGCACGGGAAACGAGGTGCATTTCGTACTCCGAGTGACGGAATGTGTCTCAATTCCCCAGTCACCGACACTCCGGATTATCCATGATGGAGTTAGGTTTTAGCTGTAGTTTCATGTGCATTCATTCTATATTGAGTTGTGCATTTCGACTCCTCGGCCATCATGCCTCGGTATGCGTGATTGGTGGCACGAGGATCGAGACATGCATATATCTGTGCAAATACATTGCTATGCCCCTTTCCTGCTCTCTGTTGCAGCAAAATCAGGAATCAGCAACTTTCCGGGACTTGGCACGCATTTTAAGAACAGGTGTAAACAGAGGCTAATCGGGGCATTCCGGTGGATTTCTGCGCAAGACAATCCGGACATGCATCATCCATCAGAAGCAAGGCAGTCCCTGGCCTGCACGCCAGTTTTATTTGCTTTCTTAGTTAATTCATTAATTAATTAGGATTCTGTAATATTTTGGACTGTAATATTCTTTTATTCGGGACTGTAATATTTGGACTGTATTATTTATTCGGACCCTCTGCGCGAGGGCATAACTGTAATAAGTGTGCGTGTGTGTGTTGTATGTCTTCCAACCCCACGTCTTTCTTCCCTTTTATTTACCAGCTTACGATGGTTAGATTAGGGCATATTTAAATTAGCATACAGTATGACAGCATGTTTGCATTCATTCATCTGTATTGCATGCACCGGGCTCGGCGCATCATACTAACTGCATCGTACTTTCAATTTCAAAGTTGAATACATGACAGTTGTAACATTTCATATGCCATCTTAGAATAGCCGAGCCTGCTATAATTGCATTTTGCATGTGTTGCATTAGGCATTTCTGTATAGTTAGGATCATGCATGATTTCTAACGAATTCTTATTTTGGCTTGGAGTACTCGGTAAGCTTTATGTTTTAGCATCCTTGCATGCGTGTGAGTGACTGCCATGAATAGCATGCTTACCATGAGGCTATATGCTTATCTGATATAACTGCCTGAATGCCTGTGGGTGAAGGTTGGGTTATCTGAATTGGAATAAATCATCAAATGTTTCAAGCCTACCTGCAGGTAGCAAACCATTTTCAAAAACAAGCATGAAATGTTTTGTTCCAATCTGGGCGACCCGGTCTATACTTATATGCTGTGAGCATCACATAGTAACCTAGGCTAATAACCGGAATAAGAACTCACAATGTTTTCAAAAATTGATATCATGGTTAGTAGAGGCCGGTCTATGACCGGGCGAGCGGGGGTGCTCACGAAGTGACCTTCCCCAATCGTACCCAAGTTCCCGAGCCGAGGCAACTTTGGTGATGACGGACACGTGGCCTTTTGGCACCGAGTCAGGGTTTCCTAAATTTCCCAAAATAAAATATTTAGGTGGCGACTCTGTATCTGGCAAAGCAGTCCATGTTTGGTACTACTTTTTCAAAAATCAGTTTCTCAAAATGATTTGCCGGATTTGGACTCTTTGGTTCAGATTAGGAACCGTGACATTCAAGAGTCCGAGCTGTAGTGACCCCTAATGAACAGAACGGGAGCTAACCCTCCCGGGGCATTCGGGGGACGTCTACAGTTTCTGGCAACTCCGCTGGGGAATTAGAGAACTTGACTCGAACTCATGATATCTGTTTTTGACTACGCTTGTGTGTTTCTTTGCATTGCATTTGCATTGGTGCGCCTAGGACACCGTGTTTGCCATCTGCTATTCCTGAACGGTTTGCCGGAGGCTTGTCTTGTCAAGGCATGACCATAAGGCTGACCGGTTGTGGGCTCTGCCAGTATGGGAACACAAACCCCGGTTTTACCGGGGCACCCTCTTTGACCATTCGACCTAGTGCATATTCGGATCCATAGTGACCATTCCAAATTAGGACAGGTTGCTTACCCGTTTATAGGTTGTTTGAAACCGCTGCGTGCGTAATGAAACCCTAGCTCCTGACACAATAGGACAGGGAAACCCTACCCCAACATAGGGGTGTTTTGGCTCTCATTTATCTGCTATGTGCTTTAGAGTGCGTCTCTACAGGAATGCATGTATCAGTATATGAGTTTGAATATCAAGCCTGCGGGCATCAGTTCAGTATTGTCAGTATCAGGCCTGCGGGCATCAGTTCAGGACCGTCAGTATCAAGCCTGCGGGCATCAGTTCGGTATTGTCAGCATCAGGCCTGCGGGCATCCGTTCAGTATTATGGGTATCAGGCCTGCGGGCATCAGCCAGTATTTGAGAATCAGCTATCTGCGGGTATCAGATTCTGTTTTAGAGGACAGTAATACAGGGATAATAATCAGTGTTTGAGGACAGTGTGTTATTCAGCTTATTGACTGTGTGTTGATTATGCCCGGCTGTGTGTCATGCATTTTATTTTAAGCTGTTATGCTGTCCGTTTATCTGTTTATTTATTTCCTTTTCGCTTTATTTATCTTTTGCTAGGTCATTTTTAGCACGATTGCTCCCAACCCAGCAGGCATTCCCCAAGCACTTTGGACACGAGGTCGTCGACTCCATCGATCTGAGGATCTAATCGACGGACGGCCAGTGTTCTATTCTCTACCCCCTGTTACAAGAAGGAAGCAGAAAAAGCGCAGTGTATCTGAACAAAGAGCACCAGAACAGTGGTATCCCCCATCAGTGGACAGTTGGATTGAGATCCCCATTGAGACAGATCTGCCAGTAGTTCAAACAAATCAAAACAGTATGACGACACCAACAGGAGTTGAGGAAATGGTGCGCCAAATGCAGGAAACCATGCGGGCCATGCAACAGGATGCCGTTCGCCGGGATGAACTCGCTAAGTAGCAAGCTGAGATTATGACCCAGCAGGCTGAGCTGATTACCAAACTGTAACAACAGAGTACAGCATCTGCTTCACACCAAATTCCTCCTCCAGCAGAAGCCCCATTACCTGAGCAGGCACCTGCTGTTCAGAACGCTCCTCCAAACACCCAGAATACTGTGCCGACTATCCAAAATCTGCAAGAAGACACAAATCTTCCAACGGGGCCAGCTCCGCCCCCGCTTCCACCACAACTGTCCAAGGTCCATACACCCAATCACCCGGACTCTCCATTCGAGGTCGAGGTTGATCATACAGCTCTGAAATTGAGCAAACTGGAGAAGATCTTCAAGAAATCCCAAGGGGTCAAGGCTATGCCGGATATCGGAGATGGATATGCCGAGGAGGCCGTAACACTCCCCGATAGGTTCAAAATGCCACAAATCGACCGCTTTGACGGAACCGGCGACCCCATGGTCCATATCCGATTGTTTGCAGATGTCTTGCGGCCAATGGGCCTAACACGACCACAGAAGCTCTCACTATTCGGCCGAACCCTGTCGGGTGTGGCCTCCCATTGGTACGCAAGATTACAAGATGAAGTGAAAAAGAATTGGGATGAAATGGCTGAGGCCTTTGTCACGCAATATTCGTACAACACTCAGATCGAGATCACAACCCGTGATCTTGAAACGACAAGGCAAGAGCCCAAGGAATCTTTCTCGGACTTTGTGATCCGATGGAGGGCGAAGGCGTCAACAATGACTTTAAGGCCCACTGACAAAGATCAAATCCGGATGATTGTGCGCAATCTCCACCCAAAACTGATGCAGAGGATGATTGTAGTCCCCTTCCCTACTTTCGCAGATTTACATGATATGGGGGTACAAATCGAAGACGCAATGAGACAGGGGCTGTTTGACCACGACAGAGAACAACCGAGGAGGACGTTCAACCGTAACAACAATGCGGGCCCGAGTGGCGCTGCAAATACGAGAGCCTCGAAAGTTAGTATGGTCACCACCACTCCCCCTCCCCCTCCAAGGCCCATGACTGCCACACCCTTCTCCGGCGCGTCCGGAAGCAACACACAAGCCACCAACAGATTCCAACCGCGAGGCCAAAGAACCTTTACCCCACTATATATGCCTCTGACCAAGGTTCTGGGAATATTGATCAGAAAAAATCACTTAAAACCCCTGGAACCAAAGCCGTTACCGAATCCACTCCCCCCCTCTTACGACCCGTCAAAATACTGTGCGTACCACCAACAACACGGTCATGACACCGACCGCTGTTACAGATTGCGTCATGAGATCCAAGATCTTATTGACAAACAGGTGATCGCACCCCCTGATAAACCCAATGTCACCACCAACCCTCTCCCACCACATAACCAAGCTCCTCCTCCCAAAAGAATTAACTTTATCCAGACTGGGGTCGCATCTTACGATCCTAGCATCTATATTACACCCACCCACCTACCCAAGCCGGAGGTGCTCCTCCCCGATTGCACTGACTTCTTGTGCATGGTGGACATCTCTGAAACCCAACCAGAACCGATGGTGGTGACCGTCGAAGACAGGGCAGGGCAGATTTCGGGAGAGAATGAGATTGTTGAATCTGAGACTGGACAGAATTTTGCTGGGAGAGCCTATGATCCAAGCAAGCACATCCTATCAACGAGCCGAATTGGGCTAAGCGTAGAATTGCCAGAGACAGGAGAGCTATGCATGATCCGGGGGGACGGATCTGGGCTATGGGCAGATGATTTGACAGCCGCAGAGGAAGACTTTGCCAACCTGCAATTTCTCGACAACCAGGAACTGGGGGATGCGTCGATTAACTGGTACGATTATGAGGGATCAGAGGAGGCCACTGGATGGCTCGAGGATCAACCAGATGCAGTGGGGGAAGCCCAACCAGAACAGAGCCTGGCAGGGGCGGAAGTATCAGTTGTGGCCGGAATGGCCGAAAGTCAAGTTGTATCGCCGGAGAGCGCCGGTGCTAAGAATTCCGCTTGAGACATGGGCATTATGGAGATGGGAACTGTTGAACAAACAGCTGTACTGACGCAGCTGGAACAAGGAAAGTTCGAGGAGGCTGAGAGAATTAGGAAAGCAAAAGGCCCTGAGGGGACTGAAAGTGCTGTGTGCACGAAGACAGACAATGCTGCGAGCATATGGACAGAGAGCGCTGAGAGTGCGAGTGGACCGGAGCCAGACAGGTGTCTGTTGGCTGCCAGCGGAATGTGGTGGGAAGATGACGACTTATGTCTTGCCCACACGGATGAAGACTGGGGGAATAACTAGCCGGATGATACTTGGTATCTTGATGAAGTGGACCATATGACAAGAAGTGGGCGGTACTTCAAGCCCCCACATCTGGACCAACCCGAGGCATCCGGGAAGGATAGAGAAGCGGAGAGACAGAAGGAGAAGCAGATTGAGGATGAAGCTGTGCTGAAACAGTTAAAAAAGATACAAGCAGACATCTCCATCTGGGGACTGCTAATGGCATCACGAGTACACAGAGAAGCTGTCCTATCTGCTATGGACAAGTCCAAACTCTCCATAGACACCACGCCTGAACAGCTGGTTGGGCTGGTTTTTCCGGGAGGAGGTTCCCCGGCATTAACCTTTTCGGACAAGGAGCTACCGCCTGAGGGCACAAGTCATAACAAACCCCTCTATATTTCTGTGGAATGTAGAGATAAGTGGATACCGGTGGTACTTGTTGATACCGGGTCTGCGATTAACGTCTGCCCAACCAGAACGACATATGCAATCGGGTTGAAGCCCGTGGACTTCGTCCCAACCACCTAAGTGATCAGAGCATACGACAATACCAGCAGAGAAGTGATGGGGACTGTTAAAATTCAAACCAAGGTTGGTCCAGGACAACACAGCATTGAATTTCATATCTTGGACGTTCCCGCAACCTTTAACCTACTTTTGGGGCGACCGTGGTTGCACCAGGTCAAAGCAGTCTCTTCCACTCTACATCAGATGCTAAAGTACCCCCACGGGAAAGGGGTAGCGATAGTTTTCGGGAATTCATCAATCCATCCGCCGCCGGAGGTGTCTACACCTGTCTTGGAGATTGAGCACGGCACGGAGGATGTGTTTTTGTCGGGGTTCACTTTGGCCGAGGCTCAAGTAGTGCAGAATATCATGGCTGTGAATGAGGGCATGTATGTTAGTGCACAATCCATATACCTCATGAACAAGCTAAAGCATACCCCTGGGATGGGATTAGGGAGAAGCGGCCGGAAAGGCGTCTCAGTGTTGGCCAAAGTGCCACACAACCCTCACGCTTTTGGACTGGGTTATCTGCCCACCAAGGAAGATTGGGTGAGGAAAGGAAAAGAAATGGCCGGAAGGGCCAGGGCAAAGAAGGCCGGGAAGCCATTTGAGTTAATGCACAGGCCCATCTGGGGTACCCTAAACGGACGCTTCGTCCGGGAGGGGGAAGATTTTCCATTCTGCGGCTTCCCGGAGCCATGGCTAAACGCGGAGGGGACGCGCGTGCCTGGTTTTGAAATCTTCTTCGACATACAATTATCTGGGGATGACGTTGCCGAAGCGCAGACAGACCCACCAACTGAGGTTGAGCAATGTGAAGCAGTGGATCCTGAGAGCACAGAGTTTGAAATGGGGGTAGCACTGGCGAGTCTACTATCAGATCCTCCGATCAGCCAAGAGTGCTTGGGGGATAACTCTTCGGTTTCTGTGATTGGAGATGAAATAGCTGCGGGCTTTCCAGCGCCGATCTTGGATGCATCTATCGCACCTTCTCTCATCTGGCAATATGAAGAAGGCTTTTTATCTAGCAGTTCCGGGTCAGGTAGTGAGCCGGAATCTGATTCTACCGAATCTTGTGCGTCGGAATCAGATTCCAGCTCGACTGAGTCTGAGTCCGGTATTCCTGGGGGTGATAACCCGGATGCCACAGTCCTGTCTAGGTCGTCTTTTTCATTTTCTTTTGAGTCTGTTGTAACAGAGGAATCTGACGGCTTGGAAGTATTTAATGAGAATGATGTGGATGTGGTTTCCGAGTATTTTTCTGTGCCTTTGATTTATTGCTTAAATCAGGATTTTCAAAATTTTGATGAAAACAGCGAGGGAGAAATTCCCCCAGTTTTGCAACGATTAATTGATCAAGAGTAGGAAAGATTTGTTAAACCTTTAATGGATGAAATCACTACTGTGAATGTTGGTACTGAGAAGGACCCGCGGCTGGTCCAGATCGGGTCCACGTTGTCTTCAGAGGAGCGCGAGCGCTTAGTCACTTTATTAAAAGATTTCAAAGATGTTTTCGCGTGGTCCTACGAAGACATGCCTGGAATCGATCCTGAGATTGTACAGCACCAGATCCCTCTTGATCCCGAGGCCCGCCCTGTCTAACAGAAACTCAGAAGGATTCGCCCGGACTGGGCTCTCAAAATTAAGGAAGAGGTCACCAAGCAAATTGACGCAGGGTTCCTGCTGGTATCTGAATATCCAACTTGGTTGGCCAACATAGTTCCGGTGCCAAAGAAGGACGGCAGAATTCGGGTTTGTGTAGACTTCAGAGATTTGAATAGGGCCAGTCCGAAGGACGACTTCCCCTTGCTGCACATCGATGAATTGGTGGATTTCACGGCAGGACACGCCTTGCTTTCATTTATGGATGGTTTCTCAGGCTATAATCAGATAGTAATGGCACCCGAAGACCGGGAGAAGACTGCGTTCACTACCCCGTGGGGTACATATTGTTATAGAGTGATGCCATTCGGGTTGAAAAATGCTGGAGCTACGTATCAACGGGCAGCAACTACAATATTACATGATATGATCCATAAAGAGGTCGAGGTGTACGTGGACGACATGATTGTCAAGTCCAAAGATAGAGAGGGCCACTACACCGCCTTACAAAAATTCTTTCAGAGGATCAAAGAGTTTCGGTTGCGACTGAATCCCCAGAAATGTACGTTTGGTGTTACAGCAGGGAAGATGCTAGGGTTTCTGATCACACAAAGGGGCATCGAGGTCGACCCTTCCAAAATCAAGGCCATCTTAGAAATGCCACCACCAAGGACTGAAAAGGAGGTGCGAGGCTTTCTAGGTAAAGTGCAATTCATAAGACGGTTTATTTCTAAATTAACCTTGACTTGTGAACCACTTTTTGGTCTCCTGAAGAAAGGAAAGAAATTCCAATGGGACGGCCGATGTCAAGCAGCTTTTGAGCAGATCAAAGAGTATCTACAGAACCCACCTGTGTTGTCACCGCCAGAGCCGGGGAGACCGTTGATATTGTACCTTTCGGTAACTGAGACTACCATGGGCTGCATGCTCGCGCAGGAGTCAGAAGACAAAGTGGAAAGGGCCATATACTATCTGAGCAAAAAGATGCTGGATTACGAGACCCGCTATACACCGCTGGAGAAGGCTTGTTTGGCCTTGGTATGGGCAACCAGGAAGCTGCGGCACTACCTGTTAGCCCACTCTGTAATGTTGGTTTCGCGTTTGGATCCCATCAAATATCTCTTCGAGAAACCAGCACTTACGGGTAGGCTAGCTCGATGGCTGCTGTTGCTCTCTGAATTTGATTTGAAGTATGTAACGCGCAAGTCAGTAAAAGGCAGAGCGGTAGCGGAGTTCCTTGCCGACCACCCGGTTGAGGGGGATGAATCGATTGAGTATCTATTCCCAGATGAAGCCATTCTGCACGTCAAAGATGAAACTTGGACAATGTACTTTGACGGAGCGTCAAACCAGTATGGGTATGGGATAGGGGTGTTGCTGATAGCGCCTGATGATTCCCGTATCCCTTTAGCATTCAAGCTCCAGTTCAAAGTTTCCAACAATGAAGCAGAGTATGAGGCATGTATTGCTGGCCTGGAAGCAGCCCTGGAACTAGGGGCAAGACGGTTGGACGTCATTGGGGACTCGAACCTCGTTGTGTCTCAAGCGAAAGGAGATTGGAAAGTCAAGGAGGAAAGGATGATAATTTACCACCAAACCTTAGATTTGTTAATCCCTCGGTTTGAGAAGCTGAATTTCACCCACCTCGTGAGAGAGAACAACAGGTTTGCAGATTCATTAGCAACTCTATCTTCTATGATAGACATTCCGTCCGGAGTCCGGATGCGTCTGGTCATTATTGATCAGAAGTTCACGCCAGCATACGAGTCGATTTCCGCCATAGATGAGGTTCAAGACGGCAACCCCTGGTATTACGACATCTGGAACTTCTTGGAAAAGGAGACATATCCACTAGGGGCAAATGCCAAGGATAAGAGGGCTGTCAAAAGAATGGCTGCTCAGTTTATCATCTGCGGGGGAAATTTGTACAAAAGGGGTCATCTGGGAATGGATAAGCTCTGTGTAGAAGCTGAAGAGTCAAAACGCCTGATGGAAGCCATCCATGGGGGAGAGTGCGGTGCACACATGAATGGAGTAATGCTGGCCAGAAAAATCCTCAGACAGGGCTACTACTGGTCAACCATGGAGGAGGATTGTATTAGCTTTGTTCGGCGATGCCACAAGTGTCAAATTCATGCAAACCGCATGAATATCCCGCCGTCAAAACTGTACAACATGACTTCGCCATGGCCTTTTTCAGTCTGGGGAATTGATGTGATCGGAGCTGTTACCCCGAAGGGGTCAAATGGGCATGAGTTTATCCTAGTAGCGATAGATTATTTCACAAAATGGGTCGAGGCCCAATCATCCGCGGTGTTGAAGGCGTCGCACGTCGCAAAGTTCATTAGGAACAATATCATCTGTCGCTACGAGGTGCCAAACAAAATAATTTCAGATAATGGTTCCCACTTCAAGAAAGAAGTGATAGACTTGTTGGAGAAATACAATGTGGCTTTCCATAAGTCATCTACATACCGACCGCAGACCAACGGAGCGGTTGAGGCCGCCAACAAGAATATCAAGCATATACTACAGAAGATGGTGGAAACCTATCGGGATTGGCCAGACAAGCTGCCATTTGTTCTGTGGGGCTACAGGACTTCAATCAGAACTTCTACCGGAGCAACTCCATATTCATTGGTCTATGGAATGGAGGCTGTTCTACCCATTGAGATTGAGGTTCCGTCGTTACGAGTATTGGCTGAATGCCAGATAGCCGAGGCAGATTGGCAGCAAAGCAGATTCGAAGAACTCATGCTCTTTGATGAAAGAAGACTGAAAGCACTGTACCACATCCAAGGCTATCAACACAGAATTGCCCGGGCTTTCAACAAGAAGGTTAAGTCCAGGAATCTGAAAGAAGGAGATTTGGTGCTCAAAGACAACCGAGCTCCCATCCACGACCCAAGGGGCAAGTTCAAACCCAATTGGACTGGTCCTTACATCATCAAAGCTATTTGGTCAGGTGGAGCTGTGGTTCTGATGGATCTAGATGGCTTGGAGTTCTCACAACTGATCAATATGGACAAGTTGAAGAAATACTATCCTTGAGAGGCTCGCTAGGCCGAAAACCCGAATGGGCGACCTAGGCAAAAGTCAGAGCACAAAAAAATTAGAAAATATAAAAACTGAGCTCGCAAGGTTGAAAATCCGCAAAGGGCGGCCTTGGCAAAAGTTAGAGCGCAAAAGGAGAGTGAAAATACTCGAGTGAACCTTAGCATGAACTACGTAAGGCTTGATTCCCATCTTTGAGATACGTAGGCAACTTCACATCGAAGTTCAGCCATAAACTTTTCCCCGATCAACTCTGTCCACTTTGATCATCTCAGTCATCTTTATCCATCAGCATTTATCGTGATCTCCGGTACAGTGCTGTTCAAACTAGGGGCAACTTTCCGTTGCCGCGACGGTGCAAAGTTACTCAGACTAGGGGCAACTTTCCGTTGCTGTGGAGTGCCGCATTGTTCTTCAGACTAGGGGCAACTTTCCAGTTGCAGGGATCTGGGGTTGTGCATTTCAGTGACAGATCTCCGGCGTGTCCAGTTCTGATCCACATCGAAAATAGTTTTGGAAAGTTTTAATAAAAGTTGACTTTGTTCAAATTAATCTTTTTACGACTAAGACCATTTTTGGACCAAAAGCGGAAAATTTTCAGTACCACAACTTTCAATTTCATTGATTTCAAAACTGAGTTCTCCTGCTCTTGCATTACAATCGAGGTTGCTTTTTTAGTACATTCATAAAGAAAACTTGAAAATGCTAAATAAGCAATAAATTTGGGGCATAGTTGAATCAAGTATCTCTGCGTCCCCTCCCAGAGCTGGACGGAGCATCTGATGCCAAGCTAGGCCCAACCTGTGCCTCCTCATTGAGCCAGTCCACGCACTCATCAGACAAAGTGCAACTGAAAGTTGAAGCAGGGGCCAGGAGCTCTCTAGTCCTCCATGCCGTGGCATATCGGGCAAGGTGTGCACCCCGGATTGGGAAAGCGGCTGGGTACTCAATCCCCTCCGGTGGACAAGTCTAATCATGGCCAAACTGACGCAAGAACCGGAACGGAAAATAAAATACGCAGTGGGTTAGACCAATCAATTGGATCCCAATCATGCGGGACATACTATAGCTCATTGCCGGGAGGTTGAGCCAAGGACAACGCCAAGCAATGCCGTCTGCGGACAAATTGCACATCCAATCGAACCACCACCTTTCGTCAAGAGCATTGACTAGACGCTGCCGGAAGAAGTAGCCTCGAGCTGAATAAGCTGGGCAAGAGTCCACAACCTGCAACTTGTCCATCAACCATACCTAGGGGAGGGATGGAAAATGAGAGAATAAAGAACAGAGAGATGTACGATGAGAGAAAAGTAAGATAAGGGTTTTGAGAGAAAAACCGAGCCTGAGGGTCGAGTGATGTGAGCAAATATATATGTAAGGTCGGGTGGGAAACATTACCTGCAGTAGCAGTGGACTCCCGGCAAACCTAATCACCTCTCGGCGATAGACAGAATCTAAACCCATCAGTGTCTCGGCCAAGGTCATGGCAATACAGCTCTTTCCTTCTCTCAAACCTTTGGCGACTTCAATCAGACGAATGCTAGCTCCGCCGAAGCCCGAGGAAAGCAGAAAATGAGACAACAAACATAGGCAGAGGGCGTGTTGCCGGAAACCCTGCTAATAATGGTTGCTGCGGTCACTGGCGTCGGAAAAACGACGGATCAAGCCGAGGATGTCCAGTTCCCCACTGCAGATCATAGATCGAGCATCATGTGCCGTGAGCCCACACATCCGCCCTAAAGCCTGAGCGTGGCCAAAACGAAGCTGAGGCAAGATCACTTCAGAGCATTCAGATTCCATCAAAAGTTGAAAATCTTCGAAAGTGGGACACATCTCTTGGCCGCCAAAGCTAAAAACATGCGTCACTGGATTCCAGAACCTTGCCACGGCATGGAGAAAAGGAAGATGTAGCGGAGTATGGCTCAGCATGAATAGTGCATTCAAGCCGAAACCCCGGAAATTCAGCTTTTCCGAGCCATCTAGAGAAGAGATCCAAGATGTGATATTTTCTGCGAGGAACGCCTCCATCTTTGGCTAAAACTAAGATGAAATGAATGTTCCCGAAGTTGAAGCTTTTATAGAGGGAAAAACACTATTCACGGGGACACGTGTCAAAAATCTGGTGGCTGCAGGACTGAATGGCCGGCCAGCCACCTTTTCTGGCTGGCCAGCCATTTACTTTTTCAGAAATGGCCGGCCAGCTGTCTCTCTCTACAAAAAATGGCCGGCCGGCTCCTAGGGATGGCCAGCAATGCTGCAGTGTATCTCCGTGGCCCTGTTTTACCCTTCGAGGGAGAATTCCAAGCATCTCCATGCAACGGGAAAGTTAAAGGCCTTCATCTCCCTCCGTTTCGGATGCGTTCCGGTGCCCAGATCGTCCGAAGTACACTCTGTTATCATTTTGTTTATCGAGTTGTTGTTTTGATTATCGAGTTGTTGTTTTGCTTATCGAGTTGTTTGTCGAGCGGACGTGTTTCGTGTTTTTGAGTCATTGCGCTCTGTTCAAGCAATTTTTGTTAAAGTCTTGTTTATTTGCATTGTCAATATTGTTGCATTTTTGCTTATCGAGTTGTAAACTTCGTAAGGTTCTGTTATATCTTAGTAAGTTGAGTTGCCTAGTTTGTTGCGTCGGTTCACTACCTGACTTGGTAATTACACAATGCGCATTCCCATTCAATCTCATTTTTGTGCGAAATAAATTGATGCGATACGATGCTAAAGTTTAAAATACAAACATCTTTTCAAAAGCTATTTCATTTCATCATGTTTTACAACAAACAAAGGTACAAGTTTTACAAAAAATAAAACTGCCTAACAATGTGCAAAGTGCTACAAACTACTAGCAAAAAGAAAAATAAAGCAGGAAATAACAACATCAAAGTCCTCGGGAGCGGGAACGAGAAGCACGCCTCATCCTCTTCTGCGGGACAATCTCCACACCATCATCTGAGTCAGAGCTGTCATCCTCAGGATTCCCCTCAGCCTCGCCTCTATTCCCCGAGCCAAAACCGGAGCCCCCCTCCTCAGCAGATGTCTCTGACTGACGGTCGGTAGCCTCCTCCTCCTCCTCAGCATCCTCCTCCTCCTCATCAGGCTCCACCTCCACAACGTGAGCCCTGCGTCTGCGGACAGGCCCTCCTTGAGCTCCTCGAAAAGGCCTAGATGGACCGGCTCCTCGGGAAGGCCGAGATGGCCCCGCCCCCTGAAAAGGCCCAGATGGCCCAGCTCCCCAATGAGGCCCAGGTGGCCTGGTCTGCGGCTGACCGGACCATGAAGGCATCTGAAAACAAAGAGTTCAATCCAAATACATCAGTCCAAATATATACATCAGATGCAGATACAAGCAAAGGATACGTAAAGTGGGTGCATGTTAATACAGTGTACAAGTGGGGTGTGTGTCAGATGTGCTCTACACAAATAGTCTATCGATGCAGTAGAAATCAGCATGTCATCAGAAGTATGATAAATGCCAGAAAACTGAAGGGTACCTGGATGCCCGCGACAGACAACTGTGCCTCCCTACGCAGGACCATGCCCTCGAGTGTGGCCACCAGTCCAACCACCTCCTCCATGTACCCTTGCGATGGCTGCAAAAATGAGCTCATAATCATCAGTGAACAGAAGAGTGTCTAAACATCTAAATGATGAATGAAAAAAGTGGAGCATACCGGCGGTGAGTCCGGATCAATGGCGTATCGATCACTGGGCATCGGAGGCTCTAGTGGAATCGGAGTCGGAAAGCTAGCCCCATACTGCCATGCCATCAACTCGGTAGGCATATCTGGCCATCCGGGATGAGGATGAGTCGACGGAGCCGGAGGAACCGGTCTACTCCCACCTCTAGATGTACCGGCCCTGCTAGTAGAAGGGGCGTCTGCAGCCCGAGCCCGAGCCTGGTCCGAGGATGACATACCGGCAGGCCTCATCATCGGGATATGAGCTCCCGTCAATGGAGGCATCAAATATATGTGACGGTAAGTGGCGTAGTCCCCCTCCTCAATGTATAGTAAAGCATCACTGCCCAGCATGGCGCCGACTACCTCTGAGTAAGAGAGCCTGTCAGCAGTCCGCATACTGGCTGGGGGTACTGCGGGAATATCCTGAGAAAGATACCCCCATACCTGGCGCAGAAAGCGCTCCCCCAGGAACCATACCCTGCCAACCGGCCCTTCGAGCAGGACCCTATACTGGGAAATGCCCGACGCTCCGGTATACTAAAGTCGGAGGCCGTCACCCAGGGACACCCAGGGCTGCCATGTAATCTGCGGATGATAAATGCATAAACCAATCAGAAATCGAGAATATACAGAGCAAATCAAAGATGAGAATGAAAGGAATTGAAAGTTCTGAGGTACCTCTGAATGTCGCACAGTGTCAAAGTACTGTCGCAGGCGAAGGAGGGTCTCTCGAGGCCTCGGCCGGTGTGGGCCCTCGAACACCAATGAATATGGGGTCATGGGAATCCCTACCACCTCCAGCTCTGGGGCTAATGATGGGAAGTATACATAGACCCATAGCTGAGAAAAACAGTGCAGAATGCAAATACGAAATGCTGAGAGCAAAATACAGACTGTAAAAGTGCGCTGTGTGTGCAATGTACAAGTAATGAAAAGCAGAAATGTAAATCAAAGGGGATAGAAAAGTACCTCCCAGGCTCTCCAGTAGCTGCCAAGTAAGTCGCCCCGCCCGCGGGAGGTCGCGCTCATATAAAAGTAAAGGGTAGCCAGGCCGGCGCCACCCCAGTCATATCGATGGACCTGTGATAGGTCGACTAGAGCGCTCAGCAGGTATAGCCCAACGGTGTTCCCTCTGTCGGCGAACAGGGTAGTCCCGAAGAGGAACATCAGGAAACCACGGGCATACTGCTCCGTCTCCTCGGGAGTCTCAGGCACCATCTCCGCCCGCCGGAAATGGGAAGAGAACCAAGTGTATCGGACTCTCCCTGAAACCCTATCAACAGGCGGGCGAGCCCCCAACAGATACATCCAGGCAGCCTCCCACTCGCCCATATCCTCATCGTAGGGGATGGACCAACCTCCGACGTCTAAGCCCGTCAATACAGCGAAGTCAAAAGGGGTCATGGTCATATCTCCGACGTCTAGAAAATTTGAAGTTTGGGCTGCGTGTTCAACTTTCAGTTAAATTGTGGGCTGCGTGTTCAGAAAATTTGAAGTTTGGGCTGCGTGTTCAACTTTCAGTTAAATTGTGGGCTGCGTGTTCACTATCTATCTGGGCTGCGTGTTCAGAAAATTTGAAGTTTGGGCTGCGTGTTCAACTTTCAGTTAAATTGTGGGCTGCGTGTTCACTATCTATCTGGGCTGCGTGTTCAGAAAAATTGAAGTTTGGGCTGCGTGTTCAACTTTCAGTTAAATTGTGGGCTGCGTGTTCACTATCTATCTGGGCTGCGTGTTCAGAAAATTTGAAGTTTGGGCTGCGTGTTCAACTTTCAGTTAAATTGTGGGCTGCGTGTTCACTATCTATCTGGGCTGCATGTTCAGAAAATTTGAAGTTTGGGCTGCGTGTTCAACTTTCAGTTAAATTGTGGGCTGCGTGTTCACTATCTATCTGGGCTGCGTGTTCAGAAAATTTGAAGTTTGGGCTGCGTGTTCAACTTTCAGTTAAATTGTGGGCTGCGTGTTCACTATCTATCTGGGCTGCGTGTTCAGAAAATTTGAAGTTTGGGCTGCGTGTTCAACTTTCAGTTAAATTGTGGGCTGCGTGTTCACTATCTATCTGGGCTGCGTGTTCAGAAAATTTGAAGTTTGGGCTGCGTGTTCAACTTTCAGTTAAATTGTGGGCTGCGTGTTCACTATCTATCTGGGCTGCGTGTTCAGAAAATTTGAAGTTTGGGCTGCGTGTTCAACCTTCAGTTAAATTGTGGGCTGCGTGTTCACTATCTAATCTGGGCTGCGTGTTCAGAAAATTCAAAATGTGGGTTGTGTGTCCACTTTCGAATTCGAGCTGTGTGTTCGACAAATCAGTGTTTGAACCGTGTGTTCGCCTCTTAACTAATGTGTACAGTGCGTTCACAATTAATTAATGAGCCGAGTGTTCAGAAATTCAAGTGTTGAAACTACATGTTCAAGATGTAAGCAAAGTGCTATGTCATAAGCTAAACTGCATGTTCAAGCATGGCAAAGGTGCGAAATGTAAAATACAGAAGATGAGGTAAATACCTCTCGGGCCTCGTGAGAGAGATGCTGCTCCGGCTCTTTGAGAATCAGATCCCCGGGTGCTCGCTTGTCAAAACTGGTAAAGTGACGGAAGACAGCACGAGGGAGGACGTGTGCTGGCGGACGGTACCTCCCCGGAATGAAAGGTCGGGTCCTCGGGGGTAGAGTCATGGGATCGAAATCATCTCCGGCACCTGGAAAACCTCCGCCGTGGGGAGAATTGCCCGCAATTTTTAAAGAATCTGTAAAAGGGAGCAGAAATGAGCAAAATGGGTCAAAATTGGAAAAAGTCAACAAAAGTCAACCCTCGGGAAATGAAAAGTCAACAAAAGTCAACTCCCGAGAAAATATTCCAAATATTGAGACAAACTTACCTCAAGTGGCGAAAATGCAAAAAGAAGCTCCGAAGCCGGAATTTAATCGCTTCAAAGTGCTTGAAACTGAGTGTTTTTGCGAAAACAATTTGCACGGGGCGTTGGAAAATGCGCGTGAAACTCAGATCTGGAGAGGAAAGTGTTGTAGAAGGCAAGAAAGGGAAGGGGCCTCGGCTGCCTTTTATAGGCCTCAAGTCTTGGTTGAAGAAGCATGCAAAAAGGGAGTGAAAAAGACCAAAATACCCCCGGATAAGGCAAATGGCCGGCCGGCCCCTATTTCTAGCCGGCCAGCTATCTGCTTTTTGCAGAAATGGCCGGCCAGCTATCTACTTTATTGGAAACCGGTTGGCCACCTCCCCTTGGGAAGATAAACGGCCGGCCATGTTCCCCACATGCCCACCTAGCTCTCTGCAAATTTTGAGAAAGATCGGAGTTCCCGAGACCTGAAAAAGTTCAAGAAAAGTACACTTCCGGTCGCGAAATTGCTCCGCCGGGACTTCAGCTTCAAGTTCTGACATATGTCTCATCATCATTCATCGAAATCAAAGTGTATCCTTTTTGAATGAGTTGTAACCTTTCAGGGAAGTGGATCGGAGGCCGCGATTGAGTTGCCTTCGCCGAAACACGTGTTTCCGTACTCATTTCATGACAAATGAACACCCTGATTCATGCTCGTGTCACATTATCTTGCATTCTCATGAGCATACCCATTTTTTTATGTACATTTCTTGATATTGGCATACCTCCATGTTTGAGCATGCGTTGTCACGCATGTTCCACTCTTGCATTGCGATGCATACACTCACCGGCACTGCGTGTGTCGAACTTTCGAAATCACATTAAATACATGTTGTCAGCATATTGTATTTGTTGCAATTTCTTTCTTTTGCAGGCACGATATTGTATGTACGGTTCAATTGAGGCTGGTGCGACCAGACGAATCGCGCAGGTATCGTATCTTCTCCGTGTGAGACGTGGCGGGGATTGAATAATCCTCCGCATTCTTAACTGCATGAAATATAGTTGTTGCTTTGCATTCTTGCTTAAAACTGTTGCATCTATTTGCGAATTCTTGCTTCATTACAGCTTGCTGTATTTGCATGATCATTGGGTTACCTCCGGCTTCTTGCATATCATTTGCATTTTGCCCCCTGCCTGCGGGCATGCCTGCGGGCACATCTCTGTTTATCTTGCCTGTTTGTCTAAGTCTTCGGCCTTGTCAAAAATGGGTCGTCTCTGGGCTTTGACATTCACTCCCGTCACTTGTGACTTCCGAGTTCTGTCAAAGAGGGGCAACTGTAGACACCCCATTTTTGACCGACCTTAAGACTCAGACGTCACCGATTGAGTGCTTGGTGATGTTGCATAATGTCACGACCCGAACCCGCCCCCGTGGGTTAAGGACGTAACCGGCCAGTAATCATGAGATTACCTACGGCCTCAAACTGTTCTAAACGTATTCTAACAGAGTTAATGGGGGCCAAACGGAAGCAAAATTAAAAACTTTGTCCATAGAGCCGTGCTTATATGCACATCAAACAAACCATACTCAGATACGTTAATAACTCACATCAAAAGTACAGTTTCACAAAATTCATTACAGACAGGATCGTCCAAAACGGGTCAACCTATAACAGACTATGTACAGACATGCACTAGGTCCTTGCCAACAAGACAAAACATAGGTACATAGTAAAAGGGCAAGGATGGTCTCATGCGCGAGGCACAAGGCTGACTCTCCCAAAACTCCTGTTGTTCCTAGCAGACTTCACTGGGGCTGGGTTTGGACTTCCCTTGGCTCACCTACAAATACATGAATGAGCGTGAGCGATAGCCCAGTGAATAATATCAAATATAACAGTTACATAACAATATGTAGAACAACATGCTCCAAACGGCCTTGGGCCCAATTCATACTTCCGTTTAACAGCAAAATATATATAACTATACGAAATGCAAGTCAAGTAACTGTAGCTCCAAACATTCTGGCCTTTGGCCCATCCGGGTTTCCATTCATGGCAAAACGGCCTTCGGCCCATTCATTCATGTCAAACGGCCTTTGGCCCATTCATTCATGTCAAACGGCCTTTGGCCCATTCATTCATGTCAAACGGCCTTTGGCCCATTCATTCATGTCAAACGGCCTTTGGCCCATTCATTCATGTCAAACTTTTGTCCACAATCCCAATTAACAACTCATAATATTTATAGGGGAATAACAATTGGACATTGACAAGTTTTCAAATATTGATATTACTCACAGTGATCGGCTTGTGGATGCGCCCTGGAGCTTGACCCTACACATTTCATGAATACAAAAGGATCACTAACAGTTCAATTCGTTCTTTAATTCACATATTCCTCTTTAGGCTTTGTTCTTATCTCATTAACTCATTTACAATGCTTAACACATGCCTAAGAGTGCTTACAAGTGAAAGAGAACGGAAAACGAATCACAGAATGTATGAACAAAATTCCAGAAAACAGGGTCCCCGCTCGAGCGTAATATTCTCCGCTCGAGCGGACCCTTAAGGCCTGCAAGGTACTGGTTGCACAAAAGATGCGCTCGAGCTGAAGGTCCGTCTACAAAGATCCACGCTCGAGCGTGAAATGTCCCGCTCGAGCGGGCATCCAACTCTGCAAAAATGCTGGGAGCACGATTTTCCCGCTCGAGCGGCCATTACCCCGCTCGAGCGGACCTCAAAAATCTGGGTTTCCCAGATCGTGTTCTTGAGCTCCAAATCAGTTTTCCATCTACATTTCTTGCATGCAATGGTTCAAATCACACATTTACACATGCTAACATGCTACTAATGCAGATTACAACATTAGGAAGCTCAATTACATGAATTATCTACATGCATGTCCCAAATTGCCTCAAACCCATCATCAACATGCTCAAATTCAAACATTCAAGACTTATACTCCCATGATTTGTACATGCATGTGGGAGATGCTCATCATTCTCAACTTAGATGGTACAAATGGTGACTACAATATGAGCTTTACCCAAAACTCCACATGAATCATGTGTTTCAAGCTCAAACATGCAAATTCAAAGTAATTTCTTACATGCATGAGTTCTAAGACTTCAATCTCAACAAAATCAACTCATTACATGTTCTTGATCACAAACAACCCTTGAACTTACAGATTACAAGTAAGATTTCATGAAATCACTTACCTAAGAGCTTCAACACTCAAGCCCTAGCCAAGTCTTGAGCTAGATCTTCAAATTCCCAAGTCTTGAGCCCAAATTACACAAATCTCTCCCTTTTTCTCTCCATGGCCGGCCTCTCTCTCCCTCTCAATTGTCTAACTCAGATTTTGAGTTTTAAGAGAGCTAAAGGGGAGTGCAATGCAAATATAAAACAAGCCCCACTAATAAATATTTTAATATAAAATAATGGGGTACTTAATTTATCAATTTAATCAGTTTAAATTGGCCAGAATCAAATTTCAATTAAATTTCACCGTAGGCCCTAAAAATTATGCCAACCACAATGGCGTAATCAATTTCGGGTTCCGTGGCCGATAAGGCCCTCAATTAAATTTCCAAAACAGACTACTCAAACAGATATTCCTACGGTGAACAGATAAAATTTCAAACCACATATTTTCACATAGTGGAACACAAAATCATATCAAAATACATAATCACATCATGTTAAGGACTAATTAACATACTACGGAACAGGGGTGTCACAGTCTTCCCCCCTTTAGGAAGTTTGGTCCTCCAAACTTAACTTACCTTCGTCGGGAAACAAATGTGGATAGCGTAGACGCATTTCCTCCTCTTTTTCCCATGTAGCATCTGTCCCATAGTGTTCCTTCCATTCCACTTTCACCATTGGAATGGATTTGTTTCTCAATTCTTTCACTTGTCGGTCAACAATTCTTTCCGGCCATTCAGCATATTCCATATTTTCGTCAATAGCAATCCGGTGATAATCAATCACATGCAACGGGTCTCGGAGGTAACCCCTCAACATTGACACGTGAAACACATTGTGGATTTGCTCAAATCCCGGTGGCAAAGCAACTCTATAAGCAACTGGACCAAGTTTCTCCAAAATTTGAAACGGCCCAATATAACGGGGCGTCAACTTGCCCTTTTTCCCAAACCTGACTTGGCCTTTCATTGGAGAAATACGGATGAACACATGGTCGCCGACCTCATACTCAAGAGGTCTTCTCCGGACATCTGCATAACTCTTCTGTCGGTCTTGAGCTGTTTTGAGCCTTTGCCGAATAGTCTTGATCTTTTCAGAGGTGTCTTGTACAATTTCAGGCCCGAGCAAAGCTCTGTCCCCGACCTCTGTCCAACAAATAGGTGATCTACACCTCCTACCATACAAAGCCTCGTATGGTGCCATACCGATGCTGGAGTGGAAGCTATTATTATAGGCAAATTCTGCAAGAGGCAGGTAATCTTCCCAACTCCCCTGAAAATCCAAAGCACACATGCGAAGCATATCTTCCAAAGTCTGTATTGTTCGTTCTGACTGCCCATCTGTCTGTGGGTGGAATGCAGTGCTGAACCTTAGTTCTGTTCCCATAGCTTCCTGCAAACTCTTCCACAATCTAGATACAAACTTCGGATCTCTATCCGACACAATGGATACTGGAACTCCATGTAAGCGGACAATTTCATCAACATAAATAGTAGCCAACCTGTAAGCAGTAAATGTAGTTTTGACAGGCAGAAAATGTGCAGATTTAGTCAGTCTATCAACTACAACCCAAACAGAATCCATACCGCGGGAAGTCCGAGGTAGGCCAACAACGAAATCCATGGTCACATGTTCCCACTTCCACTCAGGAATGGGGAGAGGTTGAAGTAGACCGCCTGGTTTCTGATGTTCAGCCTTAACTTGCTGACACTGAAGGCACTTGGACACATGTTCTGCAATCTCTTTCTTCATTTTAGGCCACCAATAGGTTTGTTTCAAATCCCGATACATTTTATTGTTACCCGGATGCATGGCAAATACGGATCTGTGGGCTTCATCTAAGACCCTCTTCTTTAGCTCCGGAATAACTGGAACACATATTCGGTTTCGAAATTTCAACATTCCATTCTCGATACTGAACTCTGCTTTTGGGCTGACTTCAAATTCATCAATTACCTTTCTGAGGAACTCATCCTTTTTCTGTTTTTGCTTGATTTCATCAACAATTGCCGGCTCGGCTGTAATAGCGGCTATCAATCCGCCCTGTTCGCACACTACCACTTCAATTTCAGACTTTTCAAAGTCTTGCAAAATCTCCCTTTGTTCAGTAAGCAAGCAAGCCATACTCCCTGTTGATTTCCTGCTCAAGGCATCAGCCACTGTATTAGCTTTTCCGGGGTGATACTGAATTTCTAGGTCGTAATCTTTTATCAATTCCAGCCATCTTCTCTGACGCATATTCAACTCTTTCTGCGTGAAGAAGTATTTTAGGCTTTTATGATCTGTGTAGACTTCACACTTTGCCCCATACAAATAATGCCGCCAGATTTTCAAAGCAAAAACAACTGCGGCCAATTCTAGGTCATGTGTTCGATAATTCTTCTCATGTGGCCTCAACTGTCGGGAGGCGTAAGCAATAACCTTTCCGTTCTGCATTAACACACAACCCAAACCCTTATAAGATGCGTCACTGAAAATCACAAAATTTTCCGTACCTGAAGGTAGTGTCAAAATTGGTGCAGTGGTCAATCTTGTCTTCAATTCATGAAAGGCTGATTCTCTTTCACTATTCCACTCAAATGGTTGTCCTTTACGTGTCAATTGGGTAAGAGGCACAGCTAATTTCGAAAAGTCCTTTACAAACCTTCTGTAGTACCCAGCTAAGCCCATGAAACTGCGAACTTCTGTCACATTAGTTGGTGTAGGCCAATTCACAATTGCTTCTATTTTCTGCGGGTCCACTGAAATTCCTTCCTTGTTGACCACGTGCCCTAAGAAAATAACCTCATCCAACCAAAATTCACATTTCTTTAACTTAGCAAATAGTTTTCTTTCCCGAAGTATTTGTAAAACAGTCCTCAAATGATGTTCGTGTTCAAGTCTATCTTTAGAGTATATTAAAATATCATCGATGAAGACAACAACAAACTCATCAAGGTAGGTTTTAAAAATTCTATTCATTAAGTCCATAAATGCTGCCGGAGCATTAGTCACTCCAAATGGCATAACAAGAAACTCAAAATGACCATACCTCGTTCTGAATGCGGTTTTCTCAACATCTTCTGCCTTAACCTTCAGCTGATGATACCCGGATCTCAAATCAATCTTAGAAAACACCTGTGATCCCTGCAACTGGTCAAATAAGTCATCAATACGGGGTAAGGGATATTTATTCTTTATCGTTACCTTGTTCAATTCCCGGTAATCAATACATAGGCGTAAGGTACCATCCTTTTTCTTTACAAATAACACTGGTGCGCCCCAAGGCGAAGTACTGGGCCGGATAAACCCTTTATCAAGAAGGTCTTGCAACTGTTCTTTTAATTCTTTCATTTCGGCTGTAGCCATCCTGTAGGGAGTTTTAGAAATAGGTTGGGTGCCTGGCACAGTTTCAATAGTAAACTCTATCTCCCTGTCTACCAATTCCCCTGGTAATTCATTTGGAAACACATCTGGGAATTCTCTAACGATGGGAATATCATTCAATTCAACATTCACGGATTGTTCAGTCAATACATAACACAAATAACCCTGGCATCCCTTCCTGATCAATTTACATGCTTTCATTGCAGATATCAAATATGGTGGAGGTACTACCCCATTTCCCACAAACACAATTTCTTCCTGTTCTGGTGGTTTAAATACAACCCTCTTTGTCACACAATCTATAGTGGCACAGTATTTGGTCAACCAATCCATGCCCAAAATTACATCAAAGTGTCTAAAGTTTAAGGGCAACAAATCTACATACAGGGTAGCATCCTCAATATGCATGTCACAAAACCGATATATATAGTCACATAACACAGATTCCCCCGATGGAGAAGACACACATAACAAATATGGCAACAATTCTAGGGGTCTTTTCAGTCTAGATGCAAATGCATATGTCACAAATGAATGCGTTGATCCAGAATCAATTAACACAAAAGCATCCTGATTACATATCGAGATAGTACCTGAGACAACGGCATTGGCATTCCGTGTATCACCCGGAACGAGTGCAAAGACTCTCCCTTGTCTCACTGTATCCCCAGTAGTAGCAGATCTCAAAGTGTTTCCCGGCTTCGGGATCGATGCAGTGGAGCTAGCAGCTATCTTCCCACTATTCTGATTACAATCTCGGGCTATATGCCCTTGTTTCCCACACTTAAACAGGCTCCCGATGCACGGTAACAAACTCCACGGTGCCTTTTGCTACAAGTGTTGCACATGGGAGTCGTGTCTCGGGAAGAACTTGAGGTAGTTGAGGAGCCCGTGTTTTGCTTTTTCAGAAATTTCTTCTTCGAAAAGAAGCCTTGTCTTTTGTTGCCTCTCCATTCGGTTGTTGGCTTAGCTTGTCTAGCTATATTAGCCTCTGATATGATGGCCCGGTCAAGCACTCCAATGTAGGTCTCCAATTTTAGGACATTCACCCGCTCTAGGATGTCACTTCGGAGCCCACCTTCAAAATGCCTTGCCTTCTTATAATCAGTGTCAATTACGTGTGGTGCAAACCTGGCCAACTCAGTAAATTTGGCCTCATACTCAGCTACAGTCATACTGTCTTGTTTGAGTTCCATGAACTCTGCCACTTTCCTGTCCCGGACACACTGCGGGAAGTACTTGTCATAGAAGATTTCCAAAAATTTCGCCCAATCAATATCTCTGTGGTTTTCCCTCATCAACATCCACCATCTTCTCGCTTCATCTTCTAGCATAAAGGTGGCTAGAAGCACTTTCTGTGTATCCGAGCACGGAAACACCTCAAACAGTTTTTCAATCCCAAGTACCCAAGCTTCGGCTTTTAAGGGATCTAGTCCACCATGGAACTGTGGTGGTTTCATTTTCTTGAATTCCTTGGTGAGAGCGATTATCCGATCATCATTTTGATTATCTGGCACAGGTGGTGCCGGAGGTGGAGGTGGCGGATGTGGTTGCTGCCACTGTTGTTGCCACTCCTGTTGCTGTCTCAAAGCTTCTGCCATTTCCTGAATCAGTCTTTCCATTCTGTCCAGTCTGGCAGCAGAGGATTCCTCTAACTCATCACCTCTGGTTCTCACCATCTAATTAAACTTGCATTATATTCCATACCAAAGGTACACAAGTACACATACACTAAGGAGCACATATTTCCAGATAATTCGTAATGCAAGTAGTTCACAACTTACACATATAATTATTCATAACAAAACATTTAAGCATATAATCAATGCTTCCAAACTCGTATTTATCACATGAATGCATCCTAGATCTTATCTAGACGCTTATTGCTCCTTTTGGACAAGTGTGTGAGTTATTAACTCGTGCTCTGATACCACTCTGTCACTACCCGAACCCGCCCCCGTGGGTTAAGGACGTAACCGGCCAGTAATCATGAGATTACCTACGGCCTCAAACTGTTCTAAACGTATTCTAACAGAGTTAATGGGGGCCAAACGGAAGCAAAATTAAAAACTTTGTCCATAGAGCCGTGCTTATATGCACATCAAACAAACCATACTCAGATACGTTAATAACTCACATCAAAAGTACAATTTCACAAAATTCATTACAGACAGGATCGTCCAAAACGGGTCAACCTATAACAGACTATGTACAGACATGCACTAGGTCCTTGCCAACAAGACAAAACATAGGTACATAGTAAAAGGGCAAGGATGGTCTCATGCGCGAGGCACAAGGCTGACTCTCCCAAAACTCCTGTTGTTCCTAGCAGACTTCACTGGGGCTGGGTTTGGACTTCCCTTGGCTCACCTACAAATACATGAATGAGCGTGAGCGATAGCCCAGTGAATAATATCAAATATAACAGTTACATAACAATATGTAGAACAACATGCTCCAAACGGCCTTGGGCCCAATTCATACTTCCGTTTAACAGCAAAATATATATAACTATACGAAATGCAAGTCAAGTAACTGTAGCTCCAAACATTCTGGCCTTTGGCCCATCCGGGTTTCCATTCATGGCAAAACGGCCTTCGGCCCATTCATTCATGTCAAACGGCCTTTGGCCCATTCATTCATGTCAAACGGCCTTTGGCCCATTCATTCATGTCAAACGGCCTTTGGCCCATTCATTCATGTCAAACGGCCTTTGGCCCATTCATTCATGTCAAACGGCCTTTGGCCCATTCATTCATGTCAAACTTTTGTCCACAATCCCAATTAACAACTCATAATATTTATAGGGGAATAACAATTGGACATTGACAAGTTTTCAAATATTGATATTACTCACAGTGATCGGCTTGTGGATGCGCCCTGGAGCTTGACCCTACACATTTCATGAATACAAAAGGATCACTAACAGTTCAATTCGTTCTTTAATTCACATATTCCTCTTTAGGCTTTGTTCTTATCTCATTAACTCATTTACAATGCTTAACACATGCCTAAGAGTGCTTACAAGTGAAAGAGAACGGAAAACGAATCACAGAATGTATGAACAAAATTCCAGAAAACAGGGTCCCCGCTCGAGCGTAATATTCTCCGCTCGAGCGGACCCTTAAGGCCTGCAAGGTACTGGTTGCACAAAAAATGCGCTCGAGCTGAAGGTCCGTCTACAAAGATCCACGCTCGAGCGTGAAATGTCCCGCTCGAGCGGGCATCCAACTCTGCAAAAATGCTGGGAGCACGATTTTCCCGCTCGAGCGGCCATTACCCCGCTCGAGCGGACCTCAAAAATCTGGGTTTCCCAGATCGTGTTCTTGAGCTCCAAATCAGTTTTCCATCTACATTTCTTGCATGCAATGGTTCAAATCACACATTTACACATGCTAACATGCTACTAATGCAGATTACAACATTAGGAAGCTCAATTACATGAATTATCTACATGCATGTCCCAAATTGCCTCAAACCCATCATCAACATGCTCAAATTCAAACATTCAAGACTTATACTCCCATGATTTGTACATGCATGTGGGAGATGCTCATCATTCTCAACTTAGATGGTACAAATGGTGACTACAATATGAGCTTTACCCAAAACTCCACATGAATCATGTGTTTCAAGCTCAAACATGCAAATTCAAAGTAATTTCTTACATGCATGAGTTCTAAGACTTCAATCTCAACAAAATCAACTCATTACATGTTCTTGATCACAAACAACCCTTGAACTTACAGATTACAAGTAAGATTTCATGAAATCACTTACCTAAGAGCTTCAACACTCAAGCCCTAGCCAAGTCTTGAGCTAGATCTTCAAATTCCCAAGTCTTGAGCCCAAATTACACAAATCTCTCCCTTTTTCTCTCCATGGCCGGCCTCTCTCTCCCTCTCAATTGTCTAACTCAGATTTTGAGTTTTAAGAGAGCTAAAGGGGAGTGCAATGCAAATATAAAACAAGCCCCACTAATAAATATTTTAATATAAAATAATGGGGTACTTAATTTATCAATTTAATCAGTTTAAATTGGCCAGAATCAAATTTCAATTAAATTTCACCGTAGGCCCTAAAAATTATGCCAACCACAATGGCGTAATCAATTTCGGGTTCCGTGGCCGATAAGGCCCTCAATTAAATTTCCAAAACAGACTACTCAAACAGATATTCCTACGGTGAACAGATAAAATTTCAAACCACATATTTTCACATAGTGGAACACAAAATCATATCAAAATACATAATCACATCATGTTAAGGACTAATTAACATACTACGGAACAGGGGTGTCACACATAATGTGCTCGTTCAGAAGTTTCAGAGTCGCGGCCGTGAGCCCTGCCTCCGGACTTCCGAACCTTCTTCTGTGCCTTGTCTCGGTTTGCGAACCAGACTCGGTTTTCTCTGTTTCTTTTCCTGAGGGGAGGGAGAGGTCCCGTAGACCATCTCTCAATGTCCGTAGGCTACATTTGGTGGCCGTAGGCCATTTTGCCCATTTCGGAGTCCGGTTCCTGGTTTTCGGGACCGTTGGTCGTGTGCCTCGGTTCGGGACCGCTTAACCATCTCCTTTTGCTCCGGTTTTTGGCATACATCTTATTTAATCCCTTTTGAGGGACACTGGGGTCTGAGAAACCCACTTCGTGGCCGAACACCACTTTCGGTGTTTAACAGCCCATTTTCGGGACCCCGAACTGCGTGTTTTGGTCCCCGAGCATTCGTTTTGCAACGGTTTTCGTTCATTTTTGGCAGGTACCTCTGTTTTATCACCGGGGAGGTCACTGAAGGGTGGGAGGCCAGCAATTGTTGCAGCAACCAGTTATACATCCTCCGACGCCCTCCGGCGCCCGTTTTTTCGTACTTCCGGGCTAATGTTGAACCCCTTGGACCTTTTTTCTCGAACTTTGAACCACATATTTGTGATGTACACACATGAGAGGACCCTAAAAGTTCATGGCCGGCCAGTAATTCAACTTGACCCTTTTGAACCCCTCTTTCCGGGCCAATGTTGAACCCCTTGGACCCACTTTCTTGGAATTTTAACCACATGGTTGTGTTGTACACACATAGGAGAACACCACCAGTTGGTGGCCGGCCAGAAAATCTCATTGAACCTTTTGACCCCTAGCCGGCCGGCTAGGGGGTGTGGCCGGCCGGCCACCTGCAACAAAAGTACCAGGCCGGCCTGCTTCCTTGCACTGTTCCCTTTACAGCTGTGAGGCTTTATCCCCCAGAAAAGATCTTTATGTGGGGGATATTTCGTGGGGGAATATTACTCTCCTTTTCCCCCACCTTTACACCCCTTCTTTGGCCTATATAGCAAGCAAGCCTTGTAGTATTTTGGGGTTAGAAAAACTCTCCTTCAAGCCTCCATACACAACTCCATCTTCATCCTTCTCAATTCTTTGAAAAACCCTAAGTCCCTAACCATCATTCCTTCTACACCACCAAGCTCTACCACCACCACCTCATTTCCAGCAACAAGGAAGGTTTCTCAAAGGCTAAAGAAGCTGCAAATTCATCCAAGAAGCAACAAAAGTTTGAGTCTTCAAGGGTAAGCAATACTTTTACCCTTTTGACCTTTTTTCTTGATCTATTTCTAAGCCCCACTTGCTTTTTGTTTCAAGCTCCGGCCCTAACTAAAAAGGGCCCTCTTTTGAGCTCATCTTCACTTTTCATTAAGGGCTCAACCCTGTTTGAGCCCTCCATGACACACTTGCTTCATTGACCCTCTTGTATGTCACAATCTTGCATGCTATTTTTGGCCCATGAGAAATTTATTTTCGAGCATGTTGTAAACTGATATTAGGCTTATTTTGAGCCCCTCTTCAACATTGAAGAATGGCTCAACACCATTTGGGGTTTCCATGTTGTACCTACCTTTATACTCCTCTTTTCTTCCCCATTCTTGCATGCAATGGCAGCCTACCATGCTTTTGTTTTTGGCCATTTTACAGTTCTGAAAAAGTCCTATTTTGGTCCATTCTTCATTTTTCATTTAGGTCCTTTCATGGTTTGAGACCTCCATAGGTCACTTCATGTTATATCTCTCTTTTATTCCCCATTCTTGCATGCAATGTTAGCCTACCATGCTTTTGTTTTTGGCCATCTTACAGTTCTGGAAAAGTGCTTATTTTGGCCCATTCTACATGTTTTATTAAGGGTCTTTGGCTGTTTGGTGATTATTTTGTATACTTCATGTTGTAGCCACTTTTGAGCCTAATTTTGCATCACACTTTTAGCATGTTTTTATACTGATTTTAAGGCTGCCATAAACTGTAAATATTCATATTTTTGGTCCCTCTTCAGTGTTGTAGAAGGAAATTTTTCAGTTTGGGTTTTGCTTATATCACTTGCTTCATTTCCCCTCTTTTGGCCCCTATTCTTGCATGCCATTTTTGCCATACCTATGCTTGCTGTTTGGCCATGTTTATAACTGTGAAAGTGCCTTTTTTGGGACTGTCTAGCTTCTGTCTTTGCATTGCATGTCCATATTGTGCATGTTTGGCATAGCTATAGGCCATTTCGGGTGCCTAATGTTGCATTTCGGGACAATTCCTTGCATTTGGTATCATTTCGCTTCATTTCGGGACTGTTTTCCCCCATATTTTACTGCTGAAATTCTGTTAGAATGATTGCCATCCATTTCATGTCATTTCATTGCATTCCGCCATCGCCTCGGTTTGCGTGCCCGTGTGCACGCATTTCGAGGCACTTCATTTTTATCCGCCGGCATCCTATGTGAGTGTGGCTGAGGCTCACTCATGTTGGTATAAGCCCATATCATGTTTTCATGTCATTTCATTGCATTCCGCCATCGCCTCGGTTTGCGTGCCCGTGTGCACGCATTTCGAGGCACTTCATGGCATCCTATGTGAGTGTGGCTGAGGCTCACTCATGTTGGTATAAGCCCATATCATGTTTTCATGTCATTTCATTGCATTCCGCCATCGCCTCGGTTTACGTGCCCGTGTGCACGCATTTCGAGGCACTTCATTTTTATCCGCCGGCATCCTCTGTGAGTGTGGCTGAGGCTCACTCATGTTGGTAGAAGCCCATATCATGTTTCCATGTCATTTCATTGCGTTCCGCCATCGCCTCGGTTTGCGTGCCCGTGTGCACGCATTTCGAGGCACTTCATTTTTATCCGCCGGCATCCTATGTGAGTGTGGCTGAGGCTCACTCATGTTGGTATAAGCCCATATCATGTTTCCATGTCATTTGCATTGCGTATGCCATTGCCTCGGTTTGCGTGCCCGTGTGCACGCATTTCGAGGCACTTCATTTTCATCAACCGGCTTCTTATGTGAGTGTGGCTGAGGTTCCCTCATGTTAGTATAAGTCCATGTTGTGTTTTCCATAGCATTTTACCATTGCCTCAGTTTGCGTGCCCGTGTGCACGCATTTCGAGGCATCTCATTTTCATAGCATTTTTCCATTGCCTCGGTTTACGTGCCCGAGTGCACGCACTTCGAGGCACCTCATTTTCATAGCATTGTGCATACTAGGTTGTATCTTAGATTGCATTCTGTCATTTTCTCGGTTTGCGTGCCCGTGCGCACGTATTTCGAGGCATTTCATTTCCATAGTATTGTATATGTTAGGATTGTATCTTAGTTGCATTTCACGCATATCATGCATATTGCATCATGTCCGGAATAAGAGTTAGCCCAGGCACGGGAAACGAGGTGCATTTCGTACTCCGAGTGACGGAATGTGTCTCAATTCCCCAGTCACCGACACTCCGGATTATCCATGATGGAGTTAGGTTTTAGCTGTAGTTTCATGTGCATTCATTCTATATTGAGTTGTGCATTTCGACTCCTCGGCCATCATGCCTCGGTATGCGTGATTGGTGGCACGAGGATCGAGACATGCATATATCTGTGCAAATACATTGCTATGCCCCTTTCCTGCTCTCTGTTGCAGCAAAATCAGGAATCATCAACTTTCCGGGACTTGGCACGCATTTCAAGAACAGGTGTAAACAGAGGCTAATCGGGGCATTCCGGTGGATTTCTGCGCAAGACAATCCGGACATGCATCATCCATCAGAAGCAAGGCAGTCCCTGGCCTGCACGCCAGTTTTATTTGCTTTCTTAGTTAATTCATTAATTAATTAGGATTCTGTAATATTTTGGACTGTAATATTCTTTTATTCGGGACTGTAATATTTGGACTGTATTATTTATTCGGACCCTCTGCGCGAGGGCATAACTGTAATAAGTGTGCGTGTGTGTGTTGTATGTCTTCCAACCCCACGTCTTTCTTCCCTTTTATTTACCAGCTTACGATGGTTAGATTAGGGCATATTTAAATTAGCATACAGTATGACAGCATGTTTGCATTCATTCATCTGTATTGCATGCACCGGGCTCGGCGCATCATACTAACTGCATCGTACTTTCAATTTCAAAGTTGAATACATGATAGTTGTAACATTTCATATGCCATCTTAGAATAGCCGAGCCTGCTATAATTGCATTTTGCATGTGTTGCATTAGGCATTTCTGTATAGTTAGGATCATGCATGATTTCTAACGAATTCTTATTTTGGCTTGGAGTACTCGGTAAGCTTTATGCTTTAGCATCCTTGCATGCGTGTGAGTGACTGCCATGAATAGCATGCTTACCATGAGGCTATATGCTTATCTGATATAACTGCCTGAATGCCTGTGGGTGAAGGTTGGGTTATCTGAATTGGAATAAATCATCAAATGTTTCAAGCCTACCTGCGGGTAGCAAACCATTTTCAAAAACAAGCATGAAATGTTTTGTTCCAATCTGGGCGACCCGGTCTATACTTATATGCTGTGAGCATCACATAGTAACCTAGGCTAATAACCGGAATAAGAACTCACAATGTTTTCAAAAATTGATATCATGGTTAGTAGAGGCCGGTCTATGACCGGGCGAGCAGGGGTGCTCACGAAGTGACCTTCCCCAATCGTATCCAAGTTCCCGAGCCGAGGCAACTTTGGTGATGACGGACACGTGGCCTTTTGGCATCGAGTCAGGGTTTCCTAAATTTCCCAAAATAAAATATTTAGGTGGCGACTCTGTATCTGGCAAAGCAGTCCATGTTTGGCACTATTTTTTCAAAAATCAGTTTCTCAAAATGATTTGCCGGATTTGGACTCTTTGGTTCAGATTAGGAACCGTGACATTCAAGAGTCCGAGCTGTAGTGACCCCTAATGAACAGAACGGGAGCTAACCCTCCCGGGGCGTTCGGTGGACGTCTACAGGACCATTATCTTCAGATTAAATTATGTGTTATGTGCTTTGTTGATATCTATGTCATCTTGACAGGATGAGTGAATTTTGCATTAGACATCGTATCCAAGATCATGTATTTTCTATTTTAAATTATTTTCTATTTTTCGCTTAGTTGGAGTACTTAGTGAGCATCCCTACCATTTTCTTTGCATATCATTTAGTTTAGTATCTAGGATCACACATTGTTTTCTAACCTTTTGGCATGGTGCAGAGAAGTACGAGGTGAGCCCCTTTCATCTTTGCATCCTTCTTGTAATTGCTTCTTATTATGTCTAGCATGCTACCATGAGGTTATGTGTTTATTTGCTATATCTCCATGATTACCTATTGTATGAAGGTCTCATTGCCTAAGTTGGAATGATTCCAATCTCTTTGCGCGGAGGATGTCTCGATTTTTCATTAGATTTCCGCCTATTCAACACTTTGTTTTCAAAAAGATAGTGAGATATTAGAGTATTCCAAAGTAGGTGATTCGATCTATATTTGTTTGTTTCATATCTATCTGTATATATAAGGAAAAGGGACTTTTTAGTGAGAACCCTTCTAGGAGCTCCAAATCCTCATTCTAATTTTATTGATTTTCTTAATTTTAAATGAGTTTTTTAATTTTGATAATCCTACATCGGGAGAAGAAAAAAAAATAATTGTTTTACTCATATAAAGAGAATCTTATACTCCTATCTCATTTAGTAACGAGCCTTATGAGAATTTCAATATCTCATATTAATTTTCTTGATTTTCTTAATTTTAAACAATTAAGAAAATTTCTATTGACTAACTTTTATTTGATAATTCTATATCAAAAAAAAAAAAAAAAAAAAGGAAAAAGTGAATTGTTTAGGTTGGTATAATTTAGGTTGGAAGCTTTTATCATAGTTTAAGATGGTTCACCAAACTGTATGGTGAAAATATGCCTCTCTAATAGGAGGTTAACTTATATACTTTAAAAGCTTTTTTTAATAATTAATGTTATTATTATTATAATAAAAGGGATTCGAAATTTGGAGGCTGTCACCCATTTCCCCCAGTTGGGTCTATCTTGCTTGCATGACAAAATTAATTATATTTTTAAAACAATATTTTACTCCAAATGTAATGATGCAAGTTAATTCCACAATTATAACCACATGGATGACAATGTAACAAGGCACATGTCAAATAGAAGAAGAGGTCAATTGATTGATTTTGATTTATTTTCAGTTTTTATTAGCAACATTCTGAACAAATTAAAGTTCGATTTACTTTGAGCAAGACTATCATTTGTAATCACGTAATTTTATTATATTTAATTTTTAAAAATAAATAATATATATAATTTTATTAAAGATAAATACATTGAAATCACATGAATATGACTTTAGAATGAATTTTATTTTTTATTTTATTTTAATATGTTTATAAGTTTACAAAAGGATCGAGTATGATAAATTCACCAACCTAAACTATGCCTCTCTAATTTCCATTGTTTAACTTCCATTTACCTTTTATTTTACAATCCCACATCGGAAAAAAAAAGAAAAAGTTAATTGTTTCACTTACATAAAGTAAATCTTATGCTCACATTTATATAAGTAAAAAGAGATTTTTAGTGAGAAGCCCTATGATTAATATCTCATACTCATTTTTTTGATTTTCTTAATTTTAAATAATTATGAAAATCCTCATTGGCTAGCATAAACTGAATCTTATACTCCCATTTATATAAGCAAAATGAGATTTTTAGTGAGAAACCTTATGATCAATATCTCATACTCATCTTTTTTTTTTCTTCTTAATTTTAAACAATTAAGAAAATTCCTATTGGCTAGTTTCCATTTAGTTTTTATTTTACAATCCCACAAAATTTTGATTTTAAAAATAATTTTGTATGAGATTTTGAAACTCTCATAATATTTAACTTTAAAATAATTACAATCTTACATCGAGAAAATAAAGAAAAAGTGAGTTGTTTCACATATATAAAGTATTAGAATCTCACATCGGGAAAAGAAAGAAAAAAGTGAATTGTTTCACTTATATAAAATGAATCTTATAAAGAGAGTTTTAAGGGAGAAACCTTCGTGAAGGTCCAAATTCTCATTCTAAAATTATTGATTTTTTTTAATTTAAACAATTAAGAAAAATTTCCATTTCAATCCCAAATCAAGAAAATAAAGAAAAAGTTATTTGTTTCACTCGTATAAAGTGTTACAATCCTACATCGGGAAAAGAAAGAAAAAGTGAGTTGTTTCACTTATATAAAATAAATCTTATAAAAGGAATTTTAAGGAAGAAACTTTCTAGGAGGTCCAAATCCTCATTATAAAATTATTGAATTTTTTTTAATTTTAAATAGTTAAGAAAAATTTCCATTAGTTAGCTTCCATTTACCTTTTATTTTACAATCCCAAATGGGGGGGGGGGTTATGCTCCAATTTATATAAATTATTGAAATTTCTTAATTTTAAACAATTAAGAAAATCTCCATTGGTTAGCTTCCATTTAACTTTTATTTTGCAATCCCACATCGGGAAAAGAAGGAAAAAGTGAATTGTTTCACTTATGTAAAATGAATCTTATGCTCTCATTTATATAAGTAAACGAAGATTTTTAGTGAGAAACTCTATAATCAATAACAATTTTTTTTTTTTTTTTTTTTTTTTTTTTTTTTTTTTTTTGTGCGTGTGTTTAAGAACATATTTACAATACTCCTAACATATCACCCATGCTATGTGAAGGTGCTTTTTGTAAACACAGTTTCAATCTGCAATCCAATATACATATCCATTTAACTTTTATTTTATAATCCCACATCGGGAAAATAAAGAAAAAGTGAATTGTTTAACTTATATAAAGTGAATCTTATGCTCCCATTTATATAAGTAAAAGAAGATTTTTAGTGAGAAGCCTTATAATCAATACCAAATTTTTCTTTATTTTTTTTTTAATTTTAAACAATTAAGAAAATCTCCATTGGTTAGCTTCCATATAGACGTTTTGATTTTAAAAATAATTTTGTATGAGATTTTGATAATATTTAACTTTAAAATAATTACAATCCCACATCGAGAAAAGAAATAAAAAATAAGTTGTTTCACTTATATAAAGTGAATCTTATACTCTCATTTAATATTATAGTATTGTGCATGTTTCAGTTCAAGATAGTCTAAATTTTAAAATAAAATTTAAAGGTTTTAATTAATTAATTTTGTTGTAAATTGGTTGGTCTTTTGACTTAGCTAATTAGGCTGAATCGTTTTCGGTTTGACTGATTGACTGCTTTAACCACGATTTTAGCTATTTTATCAAAATATATTGTTTAGATTTGTTTGATTTGAAATAAATTAAGATTGACCTTATTAAAAAGTGAACGATTAAGATTGCTTGATTAGAAATGAACTTCTTGTCCAAACAACTGTTAACTTTTATTTTACAATCCCACATTAGGAAAAGGAGGAAAAAATGAGTTATTTTACTATATAAACCTTATGCTCTCATTTAATATTGTAGTATTATGTATGTTTTTGTGAGTCCCAGAATAATCCCTCACATGGACTGTTGTTGAGATTCAATAAAGATAGTCCCATGAACCTGCAAGAGATAAATATGGTTGATGCCACCAAACTGCGGTTACCAGCTGGCGACACTTCGATGATGAAGTTAGAATCCATGAATGAACAATATAGATCAAGAATTGTAAGTAGTGTTATGTGTGAAATGCAGGAGAAAAGGCATACCTCTTGTGTATGGGGCCTCCTCCTTTTATAGGGGATAGATGATATTTGTTTATGATATTTTACCCGTATAGCTAGGATATGTTTCTAGCTCCCACAATAGCCCCAAAACTTTCACTTTCTTTGACACAAGAAGTGGAAGTTTTTTTGTTCTGAGTTCGTGGCATAAACAGATGCTAGATCTTTGATGGATAATGCGTAGTTGATGTAGGTCTTACTCTTTGACCATATTGCCAAGCGATGTGGCTTGAATAAATATTAAATCCCCTAGAATGTATGTATGCATGTATGTATGCATGTATGGGAAAGAAGTGAGTTAAAGCCCAGTAAGTAATACTATCTCTATAACGATGGGCCATAGTATTATAACCTCCAAGCAAGGGTATAGGCCACGGTATTATAACCCCCGGGCGTGGGTGTAGGTTGCAGTATTCTCACCCCCAAGCGTTGGTGTAGGCCGCGGTATTCTAACCCCCGAGCATGGGTGTAGGCCGCGATATTCTAACCCCCAGGCATGGGTGTAGGCCGCAGTATTCTAACCCCCGAGCATGGGTGTAGGCTGCGATATTCTAACCCCCAGGCATGGGTGTAGGCCGCGGTATTCTAACCCTGGGCATGGGTGTAGGCCTTTGCTGATGGCGGTTCGTGCCGAATGCAAAGATTACACTGTATTCGAAGACTTTTGTTGATTTTAAGTGGCGATCAAATGCTAATATTGCAAGGATTTTGAATAATGCATCCCATGTGAATGATGGCATGTACCGAATGAGGTAGACTTGTTAATCACAAATGAGTGGAAATTGGAAAAAGACGATAAGATAAAAGAGCATTAAAAAGTAGCATTGCTTCCGCTTGTAAGGAATTGCCAAGTAGATTTGGGCCAATTAGCATTGCTCGGTTTGTAAGGAATTGCCGAGTAGATTTTGGGCCAACATTGTCGAAGAGTAAGCCGAGGTCAAATGGTTGACACAGATTCCGTGCCCCATTGCTTGTGAATAAAAGTTGTTATTCAGAAGGAATTTGGAATAAAATTGCCGAATGATGCGAGTTGTTATATAGGTGGGAAGACGTCAAAATTATTGAATTCGGCATTGATCAAACTCCAAGTTGGGCGGCAAAAGGATTGTTTAAGTTGCGATGGAGATGAGGCAAAGAATTGACAAATTTTGGGTATGGAATTGGAAAAATCAGACTATACAGATGTGTTTAGAAGGCTCTAAATAGTTGGACACAACTATTCACTTGTTATAATCGGACGCATGATGGCATCGTTGTAGCCAAAATGGATTAGAGGGCTAAGATCAACAGGTTGTAATTCAATGGCGAAGCACATGATAATTTCTTATGTTTGTCATTGCCAACTCTGGTCATCTTCTTCAGCAAAAATGGATGACTTCTGAGCAAACTTCGACCGGCTTGTACTTTTGCGTTTGAGCTCCGATTTTGACACGGTTTGTTGTGTTGGACTAGTCTCAATGAGTACTTCACACTGGTATAATCAAAACTTGATTTCAACAATGTTGAAAATTGCAACTTGTTAAAAATATGGGTTGTTGCGTAGCTATCGGCTAGTGTTCGCTAATCTTTGGCTTCTTTGGTTAGTGGCTTGAACTCCTTAAGTCGACGAGAATCCTCCGGTATTGTTAGATGTGGCTTTCGGCAAGCCGAGATGCTAGTTCTATGTCGATGTCGAGATTAGTGTCAAGTTGTTGCTGAGAAGTTAGTGCCAAATAAGTTACTGATGCTAGATAAAATGCAGAGTTGATGATATTAATATGCTCTTGATAATATGCCGAATGATATGCCGAATTGCAGCGGTAATATACCGAATAAGTTGTGAATTGATAATATGCCGATTTGCAGAGTTGATAAGATGCCGAGTAAGTTGCCGAATAAGCCGAATAAGTTGTTGAAGCCAAGTTATTGTCATGTAGAGTTAATAAGCAGTTGATAATATGCAAATAAAAATTGTCAAATAAGCCAATAAGTCGCTGAAACTCCTTGTTAATAATATGCCGAATGAAAGTTTCCAAATAAGTTTGGCTTAGATTTTGGTTGCCAATAATGTGCCAAATAATGGTTACTTCAAAATATGGACTTTCATGTCGAGCTAGAGATACTTCTGTGCCGAGTACAAAAATGATTTCCTGAACCAAATAATGTAGATATATCAGCCAAAAAAGTGGAAAACTACAAAAACTATAAAAATGATGGCACACAAAAATATGCAAAGAACTGCCAACTGCCGAGTGTGTAATGTATTGCCCCAAAATTGGCGCTTGCTTGGAGCTGTGTGACAAGAAGCGGGAGTTTGTAACTCAAGTAAATTTCATTATAATGTTCATACCAAGTTGGTCGAGTATGCATGTATGCCAGAGGTGCCGAAATGATGATCGATTGATATGCCCTAATTAGAAAGCAAAAAATTGACTAAGATGTCCCAGTGGGCAATAAATGGCCAAGGTAACGAAATGAATGATCGGGGAAGACAAAGGATTATTTTCTAGCCCCAAGATCCTGCTGCTAAAATTGCATGCCGATCGGATATGATTTGACCGTTGATTTTGCATTTAATGTTCCCAATTGGCCGATGTATTGATCTCAATATGTGACTTAGAATTTTCAAAATTGGATTCTAAAAATGGATTCTACATGGCGAAAAACTAAAGGGTTGTCGCCCCCAAAGTTATCGAACCACCCGATTAACCCAAACACCCTAAGATGTAATTGCACACATTGCGCCAAAAAGCGCACAATAAATTTTTATGTCATCTTCTTCATGCAACATATCGTGAAAATCAAATTGTTTTTTAGCTTCAAACTCCTAACTTTGAGCCTTTGTATCTCCCTCGTTTTAAGCCTGATTTGCCTCATTTTTGCAGTGTTGAATTCATCTCTCGGCCTAGTGTTTAGTCCACTATTTAGACATCTCATTCCGTCTTTATTGGATGCCGTCGGACCTCCAAAAGTTGACCAAAAACAAAATTATTCTATCACTTTTTTTTGGGGGGTGTTTTTCGGCTCTTGTCCTCGGTTAAAGTGTGGTCGGCGGAAAAAAGGTGTTGGGCAAAAGGTACTCTCGGCAAAATGCGCTCGGGGGAAGAGTGTGCTTGGTGAGGCTCACAATGTGTTCAAGTTACACTCAGTGATGAATAACTGGTAGCTCCTTGGTTTGTTGGATTGCCAAAACACTAGGTCACCATTTCAGCAATTCCTTTGGTTTAAAGAAACGAGACATTGCAAGCATTGATCTTTTGGCAACTCGACAACTCGGCAAGAGGAATTCAACTATTTGCTATTTGCTGCATGTTTGATTGGCAACTCAGTAATTCAACAAGATGTATTTGGTTTTGCTATGTTTGGAAATTTAGTCATTCGGCTACGGTAGTTAAATGACCGTGCATAGGCTATTGAGCTTGAAGCTTGCGGAGCGAAGCTGCCAAATACAAGAATGAATTACTGGAGGAGCCGAATAGCCTTGGTGTTCTATTTTTCTTGCTAGATAGCTTCCTAGAAAGAAGACATTGTCATTGAAGCTTCAAAGCATGGTTATTGAATTCTAGAGAGAGAGTATAAACCCAATTGTAAAGCTGTAGTTTGTCTTGCTCTCCATCCTTTTGTTTGTTTAATTAATATTGACAATCAACAATGATTTTCCAACAATTTATGAGGACGTATGTACATTGTGCCAAGAAGCAACTCAAAAACAAGTTTTGTGAGACAATAAATAAATAAAGACCCAAGGGTGAGTTCAACCGAGCAATCTTTGTTCTATTGCCGAAAAGTTACTTTCATAAAGAAGAATGTAAAACCCAATTTTAGAGAGAGAAAATCAAGATACAAAAGTAGATCCATAAATTGTGTTGTTTTAAACTTTTCCATCAACGTTCACAATAAACAAATGTTTTGACAAAGTTTTGTAAACAAATGTTTTGACAAAGTTTGTAAGCAGACACATATGTATATACAATTCAAGAACCCATTTGAAAATAATTTTAAAAATAAGTTTATTGAGAAGGTAGATCACCATCATATTGTTGTTGGAGTTTTACTTACTATAACATGTTTGCTATTTACTTCATTGAACTCTCTCAGATGATTCCCACAGACGGCACCAAATGAAGCTACCAACCCAACCCCACTAGCACAATATTGTCCGCTTTGGCCGCAGCCTCACGGTTTTGTTCTTCTTTAGAAAAGGCCTCACAGTTGACTGGCTCCAAGCGCCAAAGGACTCACATTAGAGGGAGTTCTCACAAACGGCACCAATTGTGAGTCCCAGAATAATCCCGCACACGAACTATTGTTGAGATTCAACGAAGATAGTCCCATGAACCTGCAAGAGATAAATATGGTTGATGCCACTCAACCGGGGTTACCGGCCAGGGAGACTCTGATGATGAAGTTAGAATCCATGAATGAACGATATAGATCAAGAATTGTAAAGAGTGTTGTGTGTGACGTGCAAGAGAAAAGGCATACCTCTTGTGTATGGGGTCTCCTCCTTTTATAGGGGATAGATGATATTTGTTTAGGATATTTTACCCCTATAGCTAGGATATTTTTCTGGCTCCCACAGTTTCAATTCAGGACAGTTTAAATTTTAAAATCAAAATAAAATTTAAAAGTTTTAATTAATTAATTATTGTATAAGTTGGTTGGTGTTTTGACCTAGCCAATAGGGTGAACCGTTTTTGGTTTGACTGATTTGCTGGTTTAACTGCGATTTTAGCGGTTTTATCAAAATGTATTGGCTAAATTTGTTTGATTCGAAATAAATTAAAGATTGACCTAATTAAAGATTAAACGGCTAAGATTGCTTGATTCGAAATAAACTTCCCGCCCAAACAATTGTTAACTTTTAAACAATTAAGAAAATCCTCATTGGCTAGGTTTCATTTAACTTTTATTTTATAATCCCAGATCGAGAAAATAAGGAAAAAGTGAATTGTTTCACTTACATAAAGTGAATCTTATACTCCCATTTATATAAACAAAATGAGATTTTTAGTGAAAAGCCTTGTGATCAATATCTCATACTAATTTTTTTTTTCTTAATTTTAAACAATTAAGAAAATCCTTATTGGCTAGTTTCCATTTAACTTTTATTTTACATAATATAAAAAAAATTAAATATAATTATCATATTTTTATTAAATAATATATTATTTTATCTCGTGCATAGCAAGGGTGATATACTAGTAGTAAATATAGCAATAATAACTGGGCTATATAATCATGTCATGTTAATGATTCCCATGTCATAGATTAGTAGAAGCCGATCTTTGATCAAGTGAGTGGGGGTGCTCAATTCATGGCGTTCTCCCTTCATACCTAAGTTCCTGAGCTGAGATACTTTAGTTACGACGGATCATGGCCTTTGGGTACAAGTCATAGGTTTTCTAGTTCTTCCCAACAGATTAGGTGGCAACTCTGAGTTTGGTGATGTAGTCCAATTTTGGTATTTCTTGTGATTAGTGGATTTTCTATAGAATTGCCAGATCTGGACTTTTATTCTGTTTCACATTGCACTTGTGGAACCAGACCGAGGGCTCAAACTGTCAAGCGCACTCGGACCCCCCGTCCGGTAAATCCCACAACTATTTTTCCCTAATTTCTACAAGCAATGCACTATCACCAGTATAAAACTGTTACAAATGTCTTCATGGTTTGTACCTCTAAAAATTTGCAAGCAGTCTCTCCACTCCTTATTTTTACTTTATAGAATGAGATGTGTATATTATTACTAAGAAAAATCAAGGAAAACACTGGTTCATAGTAGTAATAACTACTAAAGCTTTTTCTGAAGTAAGTGACAATGCAATACCCTTTCATTAAGGTTTATATGTATATAGATTTTAGAATTCACACCAAAACTGACCTTATCTTTATCAGTAAGATTCAACACTAAGCCATTGATGTGGCTTGTTTGTAGAAAATAAAATAGAAAGGTAATGCTTTTCCCTTTGCCTCTTATTTTCCAAAAAAGTCTTTTTGCTTCTAGAAAAATATAGCCACATACAGAATTGTTTTCTTGCACTTTGTCAAAGACTGAACATCAAGAGAACATAAGGTCACAACATTCGTGGCAAATACATACCTAATCAAGTATAAATATAGGCTACCTAAAAGCAATACTAATATGGAAGCCAAGGAAATGAGTCCAAATGCACCAATTTACATAATTTTATCACTTTCTAGCATCCATATTCGAAAAAGCCAGTCATAAAACGGACAAGTAGCTACCACACAACTCTTTGTTCTGCTTTCTTGGTATAACTTCCCTCTCTGCCAATCTACTCCATATGCAAGTGATCCATGTCTACTTTAAGTTTCATTCACCTCAGCTTTTGATGGAAAATTAAAATTTCCACTTGATGAGATATGGGAATGGGATTCTTTTGAGAATGGAAGAACAAACTATTTTATTTCTTGAATTTGTTGGATACTTGTAGTATCTCTTATTTTTCTTACAAATTGAGTTATCTCATGAATTAAAACTACAACCTAACTCATCTATTTATAGTAATGAGCCCAGTTGTGAATCCTTGAATGTTGTGAGCTGTTTCTAGCTCAATTTTCATATTTTTCACATTTCCTTCTTTGTTAAGCGATTGACCATAGAGCTTCCATGAAGCTTCCATGAACCATCTTCTTCTTTCTTCCAGCTTCTTGATCAATCTGGAACTTTTTTGTTGAGTTGGGTTTGTATTTTTTAGCATCCCCTCTCAAACCCAATTCAGTGGGTTTCTTCATTCTTTCAATCACTGCAAGCATTATAGCTTTCTCTTTTGTTGTGAGGATTTTTACTCTTGTTCTCAAGTGTTTGTATGCCATATATTTGATTATTCTCTTGTAGTTGTGGTAGACCTTCAGTGTTGTATTCTTTAACTGTTTTCCAATATGAGCAATGCACTGGACGTTCTTCATTCTTAGACATTCTGTGAATGTTTTTTCTTGATAACTTTTTCGATTTGCCTTTTGTTGAGATTCTTCAATTCTTTTTGAATCATTTCCTGTGAAGAGATAGAATAAATCAAAATCTTCATCAATGCGTCTGGTTACATCATAGATGTCATGAATTGGTGATCCTTCACTTGAAATGTTGTTTATCCCCCATTGCGGTAAGTGTGGGGTCATTGTGGTCTCTATGTCTGGTGACACTTCTTCTTGGCTGTCATCTAAAGGTAAGCTCTTCGTCTGAGCATTTGTTCATCTAGCTTCTAGCACTTTAGCATATGCTATGTAACCAAAAATTCCCAGATGGTTGACTTTTGGTTTGCTGTTGTTCTAGGTTTCTTTTAGTGTCTTGTTGACTTTGTATGCAAGCAAACTGGTAGATCTTGTGTCCACTTCTTTGATAAAATGGACTTTGTTTTCTCCAATGTTGGTGTTTTGATACCAATGGTCCTTTTTAGAGTGTCAAAAAATTTGGCATAATTAGCACTGTACTTGAGCTCTTCCAGATTGTTGAATAGGTTGGGTGAATCTTCCTTTTCCTTAACCTCTTTGGGGGTTCTACTAATCTCAGTTTGATCTTTTATCAAACTCAGCATCTGTTTGGATTTCTTCAGGAAGTTATGTTGCTTCCATTCTTGCTTCGTTAACCCCTTGGGTTTGCATTTATCCATCATCAAGTTTGATTGTACTTGTATTTTTTCTTTCTTTAGATACTCTTTCTTCTGAATTTCTTGCTTCTTCTATAGTTGGTGTAATTTTGTCAACACCTTCTTTATCTTGCTCTTCTGTAACCAATTCTCCTGTCATATTGGCCTCTTAATCTTTTTCTTCACTATTTTTTTGCACTTTTGTTCTCTTGTGCAACTTCGGTAGAATACACTAGTAGTGTATCTTCATATTCATATTCTTCCCACTTGAATTCATCTTCTGCAATGCATCCGACGCAATATTCTGTAGGTAGGACTTTTCCTGCATGTTTGGTGACAATATCGTCAACTGCTTCCCAAACTTGTTGTGGGCATTTGGAATCTTCAATATGCTTACAAATCTCTGAATGTATTGACCTTGTCAATAGTTGAAGTAATCTTGTCTTTTTCTTGTTTTGAATTCTTTTTGGCAAATATAAGACATCTTCTGAGAGCACATCTTGGATATCACATATTTCAAAATAGATGTAAAGTTCAATTTTTTTCTCCTGTAATTGGAGAACATTAACTTTTCTCTCGTTTTGTACTCCATTTCGTACTTCATTTTTATTGTCGGTCTTCAAAATAAAATTTGCAATTTTTTTTTTATTGAATTTGCAAATTGTGACCGCACGAATGTGTCTGAAATGATCTAAATAGTTGGAAATGACTATTGGATCATTGTGATTGGACTCCGGATGGCTTAGTTTTAGCCAAAAAAAATATGATGGCTTAGATGTTGAAATTTGTGCTCTGTGAAGCACTAGATAATTTCTTCTGTCTGTGTCAGGATTATGTCAATGTGATGTCAGCAACTCGGCGGCTCAACTGACAGCTCAGCAGCTCAGCTCGGCTCGATTTGACTCGGTTTGGCGGCTCATGATGATGTCAGCATTCGACGGCAATGATGTCAACAATTGGCGGTGATGACGTCAGCATTGACCATCTTCTCCAGTAGAGTTGACTTTTCTAGGCAAACTTTGACCGACCCATGTGGCTTCATTTTAGCTCCGATTTGTTTGATATTTGTGTCGTTAGAATCCTCTCGATGAGTACTTCAATTTGGTATACTCAAAAAATGGATTTTGAGAACTTTGATTTTTGGGTAAAATTCAAATTTTGCTCTATTCTTCCTTTGTTTTGCAGATTTTCTGCAATTTTAGGCTACCTTAGCTCTGATACCACTGATGGAAAATTAAAATTTTCATTTGATGAGATATAGGAATGGAATCCCTTTGAGAATGAAAGAACAAACTATTTTATTTTTGAATATGTTGGATAAATGACCGTCTCTTATTTTTCTTACAAATTGAATTATCTCATAATTTAAAATTACAACCTAACTCATCTATTTATAGTAATGACCCCAGTTATGAATCTCTGAAGGTTGTGAGTTGTTTCTAGCTCAATTTCCATATTTTTCACATTTCTTTCTTTGTTAAGCTATCGACCATGGAGCTTGCATGAACCATCTTCTTGTTTCTTCCAACTTCTTGATCAATCTGGAACTTTGTTGTTGAGTTGGGTTTGTATTTTTCAACAGTTTTTTCTCCTTTAATCTTGACAACTTTAAAACCGTTGTGCATGCAAGCAACAATACAAGTCCTGGTACTAGAGAGCAATGGTTCTTAATTCTCTAAACTCTACCACCTAAACGGATTGATGTTTCATTTTTGGGCTTTGAAATTGATCTTACATCCCATACCCTTAGGTATTCGTCGTAACTTCCAGTAAGGTATGAAGTTCACTAGGGCTCTTTGCAATGCAACAAACACCCATCTTAGGGATCTTGGAACTTTGGAATGCCAACTTATAAGGACAATCTTGCAAATCCCAACAACTGAATTTACAGTCATCTGAGCTAGTTTATGCCAGTTGCGGATGGTGTATATCAAAGGAAGTCGCCCAAAGCTCAAATTCATGAGCTTTCCATTCTTGTTGTATATATATCTAGTGTAAAACAAAGTATAACGCAGCGGATGAAAAGTTTTCATAGTCATACCTTTTCAGCAGAGTCTGAAGTGAAGGATCTCGTGGATAAATCACGTGGTTCCAGGGAGCGAACAACCAACCCAGCAGTGGAGTGATATTACAAAATGAATATCACCCACACAAATCACAATGCAAAATGGCTTGATCGTTGTTTTTTGGAGAGAGACAGTATATAGGAAAAACATAAAACATACGTTGTTTTTCTCTTAATCACCCATATCCCATATCATATCAGATATATAGGATAATATCTCATCTATCCATATCAGTTGATATGATAGACATGGATATCCTGAGTGGTTATCCAAATAAGTTTTGAATTCAAATTCAAATTTATATGGATAAGGTTCAAAAGGTTCAGGTTTAAAAAGTTCAAAGGGTCATGCCACATGGGCGCCCAATTTCTGACATCTCCCAGTTGCACATGAGTTGGCATGACACTGCCATATCTCTATCTCAATCTCCCAAAAAATGAACAATCTCATACTAGCCAATGCACCGTGCGACTGCTGAGAACACCTACATGTGGGAGCTCTATACTAGAAACTCAAAATGAGCCAGCATAGAGACATCAACCCAAAAAGAACAGAAGTAGTGTCTCATATACCCTAGTCCCATCTAATTACACCGGTCCAAAAAACATTTCTAATCCCTCAAAAAGAGAATGTTTGACCCTTTCAATTCTTGCAATATATTCACACTCAATCCGCCTCTCATACAGAGCGATGTGAGTTGCCGGCAGTGAATATACAACAGTGGTGTAATACTAGATGATCTTCCCTTTGCCCTCATGCCATTTAGTTTTGGATTGACCGTTTTCCCAGTGATGTCGCATAAGGCCGAATCATACATGACCTCAGGCAACATACCAAAGTAGCAGAACATCAACCCCTTACCTTATGACATAGTCAAAAGTCACAAAAGGGTACATAAATGAAAGTCATATCAATAATGACACGTAAAACTCACACGGTGAGGAAACAGGGATCCATTCTCTTACCTCATTACTCAGTCGCCAAACACATATAGTATGAATACATGTTACGCTGGAGTAACTCTTCCAAAAGAGTGACGTCATCCTCGATACACCGTACAGATATTAGTCTAGTCGCTTTCTAGCGCCTAACCTGAATTCTCTATTTGCTCGCCTTCTAGGCGCCAAATGAGATCTCGCATCTGGCTAATCATAACAGGCACAACATAGAAAGTGGGTACTAATATCCTTGTTTGATCCTTAACACGACCTCATCTTGGTTGTAACCAAGGCAACATACATAGTGGATTATTTAAGCCTCTCTTGGCTCCAAATAAAAATAAACCACTAGTCTCATCCTTGCTCGCTCCCAAGCGCCAAGGGCGATTGCTCGTGTGAGTGAGCCAATCTTGCCTGCTGACATCATCATCTGCTAATCATTATGACACAAACCATAATAGTGTCAACATCCCATCATCTCAACATAAGTGATCGATTTTAAAAAAAATTTGACCACAGCTTGCGCAATTCTAGATTCCAAACATAAGCCTTATTAACACCTCTTGCGATAAGTATATACAACGGAATCCACCATGCGCGCCTCACATGAAGTGATTCAAGATCACAATTCTAGATTCCAAACATAAGCCTTATCAGCACCTCTTGCGATAAGTATATACAACGGAATCCACCATGTGCGCCTCATATGAAGTGATTTAAGATCACTACCTCTTGTGCAATAACATTTCTAAAGATATTTTGGTGACCAATTTGCGTTCATTCTTGATGCGTCCAACTAGCGCATATGCGCCCAACTAGCGCATTGAATCTTACAAGGAGCAAATTAATATACTACTAGTAAAACATTTTATCCACAATCTAATGAACATGGTCAATGTCTAAACAACTCAGTTGACCATTTACCAAAGATAACACTTATCATGCCGAATATGCCCACATAGCGTACTTTAGGCTCCCACAACAAAGAAAAGATCAAGGAATATAGGTCATCTGTTTCTCCCAAAGACAATCCGAGGATTCACTCAATAGCTAAGGCTTTGACTTTTACCGATAGGTAAGTCAATGGGTTTGCAATTTTGCATCTAGAATCATTCTAGGATATTCCTTATGTAAGTCATCGAAGACAAAACAGGAATTCTCCCAAAACAATCCCTAAGAATCGTACATCCGAGCATATAAATTACATCACCCATGTCTATCATATCTAAAACAGAAGACTACCCACCCTAGGTGGCGACAACCGTATAAATTCTTGGCTCATAATGACTAAGTAAGGAAAAACTTCTTTTGGACGATTGATCATGCCTCAGTGGTCTTCATCGATCATCGTTGGCCTATCATGGCTTGACGAAATCTAAGAACCACTATTTGGATAACTGTTTTAGGCTGTAAAAGATTTATTGGAACTAGCAACCATTTTGCGCTCCTAACTTTTCAACATAAAAGTAGAAGGTAAATCCCTACGGATCTACTTATCCAATTCTCTAACGAGAAAATTGGTTCACAATGTCCACAAATCAATGTTCCGAACTTATGTCAATCATAGCCTATGTCAAAATAACCTCACTCCCTAGGAGGAAGTCTTCTCATGGTCTACGCTTTCCTCAATGGTGCGACTTTTCGGTATCTAGCGAGCCTTATGCCTCAACAATGACTATTCAAATTACGCATAATTTTAGAACAGTTTCGCGTCATAATGGAAAGTCAACCAAATTATAGAAATGGTTAATCCTTAAAGACTTTGTCTTAAACTGCGCAACATTAATCCACTTTCTAAAAGCAGGGGACTAGAGCCTTTGGCATTATCCTAGGCTCTTTATCATCTTGTGAAGCAATCATGAATGTTTCCCTCTCAATCACCCAGTGATGATGTGGAAAAATTTGACAATTGCTACCACGCAACTAAGAATGTAGAGTATTCTTCTCTAACGGATTAATCCATTAGTAGGCACATCGCTGCCACTGTCCCTAGGATATTGGAAATTTCTTTCCATTCTCAACTAGGCTACATAAAGCGCTATGCTTAGAATTCTCTATCTTATAGAGTTCCAAAACTCTATTCACGTCACCTTTACTAAGAAAACTTTATGTGACTTAGTTACACTACCACAAAGCTGCTTACCTATAGGCACATGACCTTGAGGGTTTACATGACCGCATACAATAATGCGCCACACGACCCTATGTGTTTACTAGACAGCATACAATAATGCGCTATAGAACCCTAGGTCTTAACTTCGCAATCTTATGAGAAGTAAAAAAAAAAATAAGCTACTTAACGGTTACAGATCGCCCATAGATGACTCTCTACAAACCCATTACTCAAATGGAGTGTAAAATTGTCACGCCCTCAAAATAACAACATTAAACCCATCCATATAGAGACATGCATTGATACATAAAAGTCCACATTCATCTATTCATCAGAGTATTTCATTACAAAAGTATTACATGGTTACAATAGAAGCAAATGCCTTACAGGCTTACAGCTTTCCAAGTTAACACTTGGTTACAAAAGAGAATGCTAGCTTAAATACACATTAAGTACACATTAAGTCCTAGGCTCAAATCTACATGAAATACAATCAAGAAAGAATAAGGCGACAAAAGTATGTCTGCCTCTAGCCTCCCAAGCTATGTCCTCAGAGGTGGCATGCTACCTGTACCTGAAAATGATGTTCCCATAAAGGGTGAGCCACAGCCCAGTAGAAATATACTAAACCAACTATGAACAATGACTAAGAAATTAGCAACTGATAGATGGTCAACACTGACACTTCCATTTACATCTTATTACGTTTCCATGACAGCCAAGTCTATGTTACAATTCACTTCTCATTTTTTTTTTTATTCAACTTTGAGTTTGAAAACAAGGCTCAGTGCTCTGGCCAAAACATTTGATGAGGTTATAGTTCATCACTAGAACACTTTCGAAATCCAAGGTGGATACACATTTTGGTGTTGTATCAATAACACATGAACTACTTCCATATTTCACAAACAATGATGATATACATTTTAGTGCTATATCAAATCAAACAAACTTTTCAATAGATAAGCATATGAGCTATATCACTACTACGACAGATAAGCATATGAGCTATATCAATACTTCAACAGATAAGCATATGAGCTATATCAACATTTCCAATAGATAAGCATATAAGCTGTATCAACACTTCAACAGATAAGCATATGAGCTGTATCAATACTTCATTAGATAAGCATATGAGCTGTATCAATATTCCAATAACCGGTTTAGAGGTACATCCCCCATCTTCCCCTAAACCATTAACCGGTTTAGAGGTACATCCCCCATCTTCCCCTAAACCGTGGAGTACATCCCCCATCTCCTCCCATACACAAGTAATGCATATAAACACAGAATCACATATGCAATCAATCAATACATAAAATTAATGTATTCTATCAACAGTCTACACATAATGCATATAAACACATTGGTCACATGCACAACCCACAGATACATAAAGTTAATGTATTCTATCAACCGTCATACTCTATGACACATTCAATTGATTAGTTTTAGTTTGCCTAATCATCATGCATTGTCTACAACAATCAACACTACCCTCCACTGGTAGCCCAAAGCAATTATTTCTAAGCAGGAAATAAATGCACACGTGGATAAAATACCAACATTTCGACTAGATGAGCAATAAAAGATTTGACTACACTCTTTAGTCTCATACATTCCCAACTTCAACATTCTCAATTCAATCCCTCATTTTCTTCAATTAATTAAATGCATTAATTAATTAAACCAATTAGGGCAAATTACCATAATTCACAAAACAACCCTAAGGTTCCATTTCCATCAATGTCCCAACATTAATCTCATTTCTCTCTTCCTAACATGCATATAGGTTTATATACCTAAAACCCCAACTTTTGTAAAATTTCACAAAGGCCCAAACTTTCTCAAAATTTCCCAACAACCCCCAACATATCAAAATGCTAAAATTCAAAGACAAAGTTCATAAGATGGAGTAGGTTATCCCTACCTCGAATGTTGGGACGCAACGAAGGAGATGAAGAAACGGATATGCTCCAAATCCCTAAATTTTCAGATTAAAAGATAACCCTCGACGATCAACACAACTTTTGTAAAGGCCCAAGGTGAGAAAACAACTCCTACTAGATCAAATCTAAGAGAGAAGGGCCGGTTTTAGAGTGAGAAGCTCTGAAAATGGCTTTTTGGAAAAGTAAGAGAGAGAAAAGATCTTGAAAAAGTGATCCAAAAGTCGGATCTCGGATTTATATAAAAGTCGCCCCGCTCGAGCGTCAAACTCCCCGCTCGAGCGTCAGTCACAGACTCCCGCTCGAGCGTCAACAATCCCGCTCGAGCGGCGGATACACACTCCCAGAACTTTTGCAGACAGGTCTCCCGCTCGAGCTTCCAACTCCCCGCTCGAGCGGCACTCACACAATCCCGCTCGAGCGGCCAATCCCACGCTCGAGCGTCGAACACTGCATAGGAAATACTGGATGGGTGAAACTCCCGCTCGAGCACCAAAACCCCCGCTCGAGCGGACAGGTCAAAATCTGGGCAACTAGTTTTGGTTTCTAATCTCAACCAACCTGTAACAAATCTGCCCAACACATCCTATAACTCAAATACAAAGTAAGAAAGGATGCACACCAGGTAATAATCAACTACTATCATCCACGGACACATGTCCGGATCATTGTACATCAAGGGTAAACCCGGGGTCGCTATAACCTCCCCCCCTTAAAGAATTCCGTCCCCGAAATTAAGGATACGCCAAAACAGAAGGCCAAATGATCACAGAGCATTCGACAACTGAGCCCAAGGAAAGAAATTACCTTCAAAACAAACCTCCGACTCACTCTTAACAAGGAAAAGACTAACCAAGGGAACACATCCTAAACAACACCACCTTAGGTGCGCAAGCCTGAACAAACCAAACCTCCCCCGAAATAATTCACCAATAACCGACTAGTGCTTCAAGCTAAGTCACTACTCAACAACACGATTAAAGCAAATCTTAAAGTAGATAATACGAAAACATTTTCTTGTTCGAGAGGCATTTCCCAAAGATGTTTAAATTTTCAACGTTAACGTTCCGGAATAAATCTTGTATTTTCCATACGAAAACTCAACAGCCTTGTAAACATTTTTCACAAATACGGTGTTACCCAAAACGCAGAGTTATCCACAGTTTATTTGCCCAAAAGATTAATCTGGAATTCTTTAAAATCCTTGAATTAAATCAATTTTTCAACAATGCATTTAGATGGCCCCAAACACTAGGAAAATTCTATTTTCCATTTTTTTCCAAAATAACACTATCAACAACCATCACTCACATAGTGATGCCACAACCAACACGAAACACAACATTTCTATAATGATAGTTAATAGAAATAACAACCGTACTATCAACACATAAGGCATAAGAAATTCATGGTTTTGCAATTTTATCCCACCTCCCTTTACTTAACCACTTTATAATCATAAACACGGCTCAGAAATACACAAATGATACACATTAAAGTGCTGTATCAATATCAAACTAAACACCATACATACATAATGTATAAAAAGCCAATCATTCACAATGATCAATCAATACATATATTAGATGTATTATTCCAACCGTCAGATTCAATCAACATACGGAGTCTACAACGAACGAGACTAAACTCAAGGTGACCAATGCCAACCCAAAACCCGATACCGACAAGCTGACTAATCAACTCAATAAACTCTACACTCAGTAATCCACACACTGATGTGCCACTCAAACCACTAACCCCAACCACGGAGTTCTCTACACAAACCACAAATTTTGGAATTTCACCGGATCTCTTAAAATTGAACCGCATCAACACTACGTCTACGGAAATCACCGTCCCCCACCATGACTATCTAGCAAGCCTGCTCGTTTCCTTGACTGAAAACCGATATGGTCAACCTTAATCACAACAACCCCAAACACGAAGGACTACTTTGACCAACGCTATACTCATTACTTTAGAACACGAGTTGCTCTTCCTTCAAAGAATGCTGCCAGCATCCACTCACAACTCACACCCAACAATAGGTAACCAATCATAATACGAACACTATCCCTATACAACCGATGGGGTCACCACGGACTTACTATCTAGCAAGGCCCAAAACACGAACCAACATACAGGTACCATTCCCACTAACTCGAGATACAAATCTCACGTTCCCTCGAACATTCTCACATAGTCCTGGCAACACCGCGCAACTCTCGAAACCATCACATCTAACACATTCAACCGTACTAGGCAAAACCTCCTTATTTTGCAAGCCCTCTTACTCCTACACCGAATCCCCCAATAACTCATAGGGTCCACTCGTTACTCTATATCTTACTTGTCCTCATCTCGAGAGTACCATCAAGAGACCCGGCCTCCGTGCTAAGCCACTAGTCCAAACTACCGCTAGGCAACCATCATGAACCAAACCCCGACACCGTTACAAGTCACCGATAAGGCTTCCAAAGATTCACTCTTCTAACTTTCCAGTGGAGTAAAAGTCCTCGCCTCCCTCGTCATTAACCCACATCTTCATCCGTAAACACAATGCCACTGTGACTCCATCCACGAGTCACACTCTAACCACGGGCTACATACCCAATTAACCCTTCTGATAACATCCTCTGACTTGACCAGTGCTAAGGTACGAACCTATCACATTCGATCCAAATAAAGGAATTTGAAAATTTAGGGAAACACCCATTATACTACTGCCCGAGATATAGTACCAGCTACCCACAACACATCGCTCCCGATACAACAATCACAACCTTATATAGGGACTAACACCCCCTCACTTAAAATGGCCAATCAGTACACTTGCAATCTCGGCAAGTAAAACAGTTCTCGCTCCAATAATGCCTTGGCTAGGACACGCACCCCTCGGTGGTTCTTCCAAATTTTGAAAACATGGCTCCTCAGCCCTCATCCTTCCCAACTCAAGTCACACGCATAATTTTTTTTTTTTTTTTTTTTTACAGCAACTTTATACATTAATAAAACTTTAGAGCTACGACATGCTCCAATTCACCCACTCCAGGGAAATTAACAAACAAAGCATATATGTATATATATAGATAAACAAACAGTTTAGATGTTTCAACATTCCCAAAACACATTGGTTACACAACAGAACCCAATGATCACAAAACAATAATCCACTGATTACAAAACGGATTAGTCAAAACAAACCATCCCATCAGTATTACTACTACTACCGTCCTTTGCTGGACCGCCGAAGTTGGTCATCCCCGAACATAAGGCAACCTACGAGCTTACTAACCACGGACAAGAACTACTGATGTGCCCCTTCTGTCCACACCTGGAACAACTACAAACTTCCCCAATTGGGGCTTGGGAGCTCGACTCTACTGAGGCCCTCGCAGTCTGGCTTGCTAGTTCCCCAAAACGATACTGTTCCTGCCCAGTCGAATGAAACTGAGCCTGGCTAGGTTGCAAAACCCCTAAAGAAGCCCCCGGCTGAGTACAAAAACGTCGAATATGACCCGCCTGATTACGCACCCAACAGGTAGGCGGTGCTTGAGCACGAGATTGGTTCAGAATCTGGGCTGATGAAGACCCCAACAACTGCCTCCCCACTGAGCATTTGATCGGTCCAAAACCCGGCTGGTTAGATGATCCTGGTGGTACAACTACTGGTTGAACTGCTAACCCCGCCCCCTTCTTCTGTGGGCAAACCGAAACCTTGTGGCCCAGCAGACCACATCTGTAACAAATGATGCCCCTCTGCTTACTTTCTCCCGAACCCAAATCCGACACTGGAAGGGTAGTTCTAGCCTGACCTCCCTGTTGCGGGTTTAAAACCTTCTGCTTCTTAAAAGGCCTACCAACACCCTGAGTCACAGAAGTCTCCGAGATGGCTTCCTCCCCACTCTGCCCCATTGCTAGCACCGCAGCCTCTACATGGGCGGCCACCTCAACAAGCGCCCTATATCTTTTATGCCAAGACCCCGCTATCCTCACACGGATGTCGTCACGCAGCTTACTCTCAAACTCGTAACAACGCAAGTCCTCCGTCTCCACCAATTCTGGAGCAAACCTCGACAGGTTAGCAAACCATCTTTCGAACCGCACCAAAGGTGTAGTACCTTGGCGTAACTCCACAAACTGTTTCCGCAGCTCTTCCCGAGCGGAAGGAGGGAAATCGCAACTTCCTCGCCTAGGCATCCTAGTAAAGTAACAGAGGCACGTTAGCACACTCATACATGTGCCGAAGCTAAACACTCACGTCCTAACGCATGGACAACTATAATTCACTCCACGTAAGCACATAAACACATAAGCACTTACGAATTTCATTTCCAGATAATGATAGTCCCGAGGCGTTACTAGAGTTCCGGTCAGAAACAGCATTGATCAAGTGCCTTTCCAACAGGACTCCCAGAAACCCAAGGATCCAATCAACATCCAAGAAACTACATTCCATACCCAAATAATCACATAAACATGTTATCACAAAAGTACGTAACATTACGTCTAAGTTTCTAACAAGCGAGACAAACCCATTGTGATACTAATCACTTCCCACGTACCCAAAGTATTCGAACCCGGTACGCTCTGATACCAAGTTGTCACGCCCTCAAAATAACAACATTAAACCCATCCATATAGAGACATGCATTGATACATAAAAGTCCACATTCATCTATTCATCAGAGTATTTCATTACAAAAGTATTACATGGTTACAACAGAAGCAAATGCCTTACGAGCTTACAGCTTTCCAAGTTAACACTTGGTTACAAAAGAGAATGCTAGCTTAAATACACATTAAGTACACATTAAGTCCTAGGCTCAAATCTACATAAAATACAATCAAGAAAGAATAAGGCGACAAAAGAATGTCTGCCTCTAGCCTCCCAAGCTATGTCCTCAGAGGTGGCATGCTACCTGTACCTGAAAATGATGTTCCCATAAAGGGTGAGCCACAGCCCAGTAGAAATATACTAAACCAACTATGAACAATGACTAAGAAATTAGCAACTGATAGATGGTCAACACTGACACTTCCATTTACATCTTATTACGTTTCCATGACAGCCAAGTCTATGTTACAATTCACTTCTCATTTTTTTTTTTTTATTCAACTTTGAGTTTGAAAACAAGGCTCAGTGCTCTGGCCAAAACATTTGATAAGGTTATAGTTCATCACTAGAACACTTTCGAAATCCAAGGTGGATACACATTTTGGTGTTGTATCAATAACACATGAACTACTTTCATATTTCGCAAAAAATGATGATATACATTTTAGTGCTATATCAAATCAAACAAACTTTTCAATAGATAAGCATATGAGCTATATCACTACTACGACAGATAAGCATATGAGCTATATCAATACTTCAACAGATAAGCATATGAGCTATATCAACATTTCCAATAGATAAGCATATAAGCTGTATCAACACTTCAACAGATAAGCATATGAGCTGTATCAATACTTCATTAGATAAGCATATGAGTTGTATCAATATTCCAATAACCGGTTTAGAGGTACATCCCCCATCTTCCCCTAAACCATTAACCGGTTTAGAGGTACATCCCCATCTTCCCCTAAACCGTGGAGTACATCCCCCATCTCCTCCCATACACAAGTAATGCATATAAACACAGAATCACATATGCAATCAATCAATACATAAAATTAATGTATTCTATCAACCGTCTACACATAATGCATATAAACACATTGGTCACATGCACAACCCACAGATACATAAAGTTAATGTATTCTATCAACCGTCATACTCTATGACACATTCAATTGATTAGTTTTAGTTTGCCTAATCATCATGCATTGTCTACAACAATCAACACTACCCTCCACTGGTAGCCCAAAGCAATTATTTCTAAGCAGGAAATAAATGCACACGTGGATAAAATACCAACATTTCGACTAGATGAGCAATAAAAGATTTGACTACACTCTTTAGTCTCATACATTCCCAACTTCAACATTCTCAATTCAATCCCTCATTTTCTTCAATTAATTAAATGCATTAATTAATTAAACCAATTAGGGCAAATTACCATAATTCACAAAACAACCCTAAGGTTCCATTTCCATCAATGTCCCAACATTAATCTCATTTCTCTCTGCCTAACATGCATATAGGTTTATATACCTAAAACCCCAACTTTTGTAAAATTTCACAAAGGCCCAAACTTTCTCAAAATTTCCCAACAACCCCCAACATATCAAAATGCTAAAATTCAAAGACAAAGTTCATAAGATGGAGTAGGTTATCCCTACCTCGAATGATGGGACGCAACGAAGGAGATGAAGAAACGGATATGCTCCAAATCCCTAAATTTTCAGATTAAAAGATAACCCTCGACGATCAACACAACTTTTGTAAAGGCCCACGGTGAGAAAACAACTCCTACTAGATCAAATCTAAGAGAGAAGGGCCGGTTTTAGAGTGAGAAGCTCTGAAAATGGCTTTTTGGAAAAGTAAGAGAGAGAAAAGATCTTGAAAAAGTGATCCAAAAGTCGGATCTCGGATTTATATAAAAGTCGCCCCGCTCGAGCGTCAAACTCCCCGCTCGAGCGTCAGTCACAGACTCCCGCTCGAGCGTCAACAATCCCGCTCGAGCGGCGGATACACACTCCCAGAACTTTTGCAGACAAGTCTCCCGCTCGAGCTTCCAACTCCCCGCTCGAGCGGCACTCACACAATCCCGCTCGAGCGGCCAATCCCACGCTCGAGCGTTGAACACTGCACAGGAAATACTGGATGGGTGAAACTCCCGCTCGAGCGCCAAAACCCCCGCTCGAGCGGACAGGTCAAAATCTGGGCAACTAGTTTTTGTTTCTAATCTCAACCAACCTGTAACAAATCTGCCCAACACATCCTATAACTCAAATACAAAGTAAGAAATGATGCACACCAGGTAATAATCAACTACTATCATCCACGGACACATGTCCGGATCACTGTACATCAAGGGTAAACCCGGGGTCGCTATAAAAATTTTATATGGAGGACACCTAGTTAGGGATATAGGCAACAAACTAGTGCAATTCCCAATTGAGAAACATTTTGAGCCATTATCCACCTAACATTAACAATATTTAATTCCTTATCTTTACTACACCATTGTGTTGTTGAGTACTAGGAATAATCAATTTTCTAAGCATCCATTTCTCTTCATAAAGCTTTCTAAAAAATAACTCAAATAGATACTTGCCACCTTGGTCAAAACTTAAAGCACAAAAGTTGTTGTCTAATTAATCTCAACCTCATATGTGCAATGTCAAAAATCATCTCAAAACTTTTGACTTGTGGGAGATCAAATAGTCTTGACTCAGATGCGTATCGTAATCTATAAATGTGTCGAGATTGAGGCTTAGCTATCATACCCTTACATATATCTAGTCACAAATATCATAGTGGACTAAATGCGCCAAAACAAATGACTTTCTAACGGCTTTCCTACTTACTTGTGCGCACCCATTGCAAACAAAGTTACACATTCACATGAGAGCAGGATGTCATAAGCGAGTAGGCCCGAGAAGGCCTACTCAAACCATCGTATCATCATCTCATTAATGTGATTAAGTATAATAAGCCACCGGTTCATGACTAATGTCATAAACTAATTCCAATCATCTTAATGTGTGAGTTCTCGAAGACAAGTTTTAAAGGTTTAGACTCAACTAGGTAATGACTCACGACTAATTCATATTCACTAGATCATAAAAGGATCTCATGGAGATACCAAGTGCACCTAAGTCGCAGATTTAACTAGTAAGTGCTAATCCCCTGCACCTTCAAGTCAATTTTATTCTCCATACATTTTACTGCATCCAGTTGAAAGATGATGATACTCCTCTTGCCATCTCTGTTTCTCGCTTCATAGTTACTTGCAATTAATTCTACTATCCACAAGAATGAAAGAATAAGCTATCAATCTATGACAGCTCCTGAAGTAACTTAAGCGCGAATTAGGCTAAAGAGTCTAATTCAACACAATGCTCTCACAAGCGATGCGTCAAATTCTTAGAGTCATAACAATTTTGTCAGCCTTGACCTTTTCATTACTATGCTGCAACGTTTGCGCTTAGTGGTAAACGTTATTCAAAACAAAATGTTAGCCTAGTAAAGGAATCACACAAAGAAGCACCTTATCATGTCTCACACTCAAGTGTGGAAACAGTAAGTGTCCAGACTTAGACAAGTTGGCCATGCTAATAGATTCTGCAGTCACTTGGCGCTAATCTTTTTACTTAGTGTTAATATATTTTGCTACTACTAAGCGCTAATCTTTTAAATTCAAGTGATACTTCAATGCACACTATTATAGTGCGTGAAATTTTGCTCCATCCACTCCCAATAAATTGGGTCGAGAGCAAAACACTGCTCATACTGGCTACTTGTCTTACATTTAATGACTAATTTAATTAAGCTCGCATTTCTTGGATGACGTGACTTTTGAATGTTACTTCATCCAATGATGTAACATTATTTACAAGTCAAATTACAAAGTCAATCCGCGCAGCTCAATAGTCAAGATCATATACAGATCTATTGAGGGCTTACTAATTTCATAACTCCAAAACTCGCCAACCAAAACTACGTAGCATGCCACTAACCATAGCGCACACATTAGTTTTTATTGTGCCAAACAAAGCAACAAAACCACGACGACTTTGAGTCATGTTTCCTTACTTTGGCTCGATTAAGGTCTAACCTAAAGTCTCCAAGACTTTTGCTCATCTAAAGAATAGGATTACATTGTTCACATTTGAACATCTCTACTAAGTCTAGGTCAACCAATTAACTTCCATAAGCTAAGTCAATTTAGAGAGAAATTCGTATTGGGATTAATTTTGATTAGCATAATATAATTTTGTCGCAAAAATCTAAATTAAATAGTGAAAATATTACACAAGTCGCAAGATCTAAAATCCGCGATGCTCGTAATCATCTTTTGCGCCACAGGTGACAATTTAATTCATGCGCAAAAATATTGGTTTTCGGGAGTAAATCTATAAAGATTTCTCTCAACCGAACAACCTCCCACTGACTATGGCATGTCAAAACATGATAAATTCCATACAATAACATCTTAATGTAAATTTACAAATAACTCATGCTATATTCATGTAATAATGGAATTCAAATAAATAAATAAATAACTAATCATGCTTCTTTAATTGCAACTATATTACAAACCCAAAAAATAGTCTGTATTCAATATTCAGATTATGCCATAATAAAAAGTACATCATTCTGAAATTTCTGAAATTTTCTGGAATTCTAAATAACTAATAAACACACATAAAATTAGAAATAAAAAATTCTAGAATCTGATAAATTGAAAAAAAAAATATACCAGTAAACAGTAAAACATTTGAGAAGTCTACAATAGAAATTTCAACCCCAGAAAATTATTCATGCAATACCAGAAGCATTTTAAAGCATAAATAATGAATTATTCTCACAGAAAAAATACTTTTTATTTTCATAAAAATTTCAAAATTTTATAGAACATGGAAAATTTAATTCTGAGTCTAACGATACCAACCACGCATAAAATAAATCTATAAAGAATTAATTATGACCATTTAACGTGATTCAAAATTTAAAATAGAACAAACAGCGCCTTAGTACCAGCAGCCAAGCCAGCCAAGCCGCGGAGGAAAACGGCGCGGCTCAGCACGCGGTGCGCATGCGTGGCGCGGACGGCGAGCGCGTGGACAGCGCCGCTGATGCGCTCGTGGAAACGCGTCGGAAGCGCGTGGCAGCGCATGTAAGCCATCCACGGCGTCAGGTGGCGCATGCGGACCACGTGCCGCCTTCCAGGGTGTTTTTTGGTCCAATTTCGGTACTGATATTTTTATGTTCATTAATGTCATTTTTAATACCATAAATGATTTTATTTTGGAAAAAGGAGTCTGGCAGTACCGAAATTGGACCAAAAAACATCCTGGAAGGCGGCGCGTGGTCCACATGCGCCACCTGACGCCATGAACAACTCAGCACGCAGCTCAGAACACGGCTCAGCGCGCGGCACGCATGCGTGGCGCGGACGGCGCGCGCGTGGACAGCACCGCTGATGCATACGTGATGGCGCGTGGAAGTGCGTCGGAAGCGCGTCTGGCGCGTGGCAGCGTGTGGCAGCGCGTGTAAGCCGTTCGCGGCGTCAGGTGGCGCGTGCGGACTACGTGCCGCCTTCCAGGGTGTTTTTTGGTCCAATTTCGGTACTGCCAGACTCCTTTTTCCAAAATAAAATCATTTATGGTATTAAAAATGACATTAATGAACATAAAAATAGGGTTTTTTATGCTTTTAATCTAATGAGAGTTGACATTTTCCTCCTTTATAAACATTCATGTATATAATGTGTACATATATATAAAAATATACACATGATTAAAGAAAACACGAAAATACCCATTCATGCTCTGATACCAATGTAAAAACAAAGTATAACGCAGCGGATGAAAAGTTTTCATAGTCATACCTTTTCAGCAGAGTCTGAAGTGAAGGATCTCGTGGGTATTCCAGAAATTTCAGAAAAATTTCTGGAATTTTTCTAGAATTCTAAGGGTGTGTCTAGTAACGTTTACGTTTTCAGTTTATATTTACAAAAATTTTATAAACTGGTTTTTGTTTATTTTTAGAAAAACATAAACTACAAACACGTTTAGTAATTGACAAAATGTTTAAAAAATTTTAAAAATATAAAAAATAGTGAGAAGTGGCAAGTGGCGGCGAAAGACGGTGATGGAAAGTGGTAACGGTGGGTGGTGGGTAGCTAGTGGTGATGGGTGGTGGTGGGTGGGTGGGTGATGGTGACAAGTGGTGGGTGGTAGCGAGTGGGTGGTGGTGACGGATGGCGGGTGGTGGTGGCAGGTGGGTGGCGGATGGCTGGTGATGGTGGCAGATGGTGGGTGGTGGTGGTGGGTGGGTGCGTGGGTGACGGTGGCAGGTGGGAGGTGGTAGCGAGTAGGTTGTGGTGGCCGTGGCGGGTGGTGGGTAGTGGTGGCAAGTGAGTGGCAGATGGCGGGTGGTGGCGGGTGGGTGGTGAGTAGTGAGTGGTGATGGTGTGTAGGTGGGTGACGGTGGCGGATGGTGGGTGGTAGCGAGTTGGTGGTGGTGGTGGTGGCGGGTGGTAGTGGCAGGTGGGTGGCGGATGGCGGGTGGTAGTGGGTGGTGGTGGTGGTGGTGGTGGTGGGTGGGTGGGTGGGTGACGATAGCGGGTGGTAGGTGGTAGCGAGTGGGTGGTGGGTGATGGTGGTGGTGGTGGGTGGTGGCGGGTGGGTAGCAGGTGGCTGGTGGTGGTGGGTGGCTGGTGGTGGCAGGTGGCTGGTGAGTGGTGGTGGCAAGTAGGTGGTGGGTGGTGGTGGCGGGCGGTGGATGGTAGTAGCGGGTGGTGGGTGGTGGTGGTTGGATGACAAGTGGGTAATGGATAGTGGTGGTGGTGGTGGCGAGTGGGTGGTGGCTGATGGATGGGTGGTGGGTGGTGGTGGCGGGTGGGTGGTGAGTGGTGGTGGCAGGTGGGTGGTGGTGGCGGAAGACGGTGGTGGAAAATGGTGGCGGGTGGTGGCTAGTGTTGGGTGGTAAAAAAAAAAATGAAAACTCAAAATGGAAACACATTTTTTGTGTTTTCATTTTTTGGCCAAATTTATAAACTGAGACTACTGATTTATAAATCAAAAATTTTACCAAACAAGTTTTTATTTGAGTTTTTTAAATTTTTGTAAATATAAACAGAAAACTGAAAACGTAAGTGTTACCAAACGGTACCTAAATAACTAATAAACACACATAAAATTAGAAATAAAAAATTTCAGAATCTGATAAACTGAAAAAAAAATATACCTGCAAACAATAAAACATTTCAGAAGTCTACAATAAAAATTTCAACCCCAGAAAATTATTCATGCAATATCAGAAGCATTTTAAAGCATAAATAATGAATTATTCTCACAGAAAAAATATTTTTTATTTTCATAAAAATTTCAAAATTTTATAGAACATGGAAAATTTAATTCTGAATCTAACGGTACCAACCACGCATAAAACAAATCTATAACGAATTTATTATGACCATTTAACGCAATTCATAATTTAAAACAGAACAAACAGCGCCTTAATACCAGTAGCCAAGCCAGCCAAGCCGTGGAGGAAAACTGCGCGGCTCAGCGCGTGGCGTGCGTGCGTGGCGCGGATGGCGCGCGCGTGGACAGAGCCGCTGATGCGAGTGTGATGGCGCGTGGAAGCGCGTCGGAAGCGCGTCTGGCGCGTGGCAGCAGTCCACGGCGTCAGGTGGCGCGTGCGGACCACGCGCCGCCTTCCAGGGTGTTTTTTGGTCCAATTTTGTGGAAATGTTAAATGCATGACATGAAATTCATGGAAGTGTTTCACTTTTTAGTTCATTTCGAACAGCTTTGTCACCTTCTAAGGTCACCACAATATCTTAAAGAAAAATAATATACACATCCACTTTTTAGACCTACTTCTTAAATTCTGTGATGTATTAAGAAAATTATTAGTTGATAATTAATAGAAAAAAAAAATACAATTTTCGATGATTGTGTATGGTTAAAAAAAAATGATTTTGTGTAGTACAAACCCTAAGTTGGCCTTTTTTTTTCCCCCTTCAAAGATAGGTAACACGAGTAAATTATATGAGCTTATGAGAAATGAGTAGCATGTATAAATTTAGAACTTCTATATTTTAATTAGTTCCACTGATTTATATTAATGTCTCGTTTGACAATATTACTTTTTAGTCTAAAAGTTAAAAAAATGTTAAAAAAATTAAAAAACCAACAACCTATACAAAAATGTCAAAAATTTTCTTTTCTCTGTACTATTTGCACATCTTTTCGTAAAAAGTCAAAATATCATCCCAAACAAACTAATTTTTTTTTATATCATATTTTAGCCAAAAAATTAAAAAATTATTTAAAACGTCTATTTTCAAACGAGGCCTAAATAATTTTTAAATGATTTAAAGATAATCGTGAAAAAAATATTTAGTCCAAAAAATATTTAGTCCATAATGTTGGGCTGAACAAAATTTTTAAACCCATTTAATTTTTGAATTAGGTTTGAGATAAAAAGTTTTAACACAACCTAGTCTGGTCTGACACGCCCACTTAGAAAATATTATTTTTAATTTTTATATTATTTCGTTACAAAATAAATTAAAAAAATAATAAAAGATAAATAAAAAAGAATATATACATATATATACCTTTTTCCATAAGTTAAAGCACTTTCTTAAAAATTATATTTATTTTATAATTAAAATTTATTAATACTTTAATAGACACTCGGCTCATAAATTCAAATTAAAATTTTTTTTTGGTTTAAAAATCTTTGCACTAAACTATTTACTCCATAAGAACATACTTCTACAAAATGACCAAACTACTCACACATATTTGCCCCTATCAACCACTTCACGAAGGCGTGGATTTATTTTTCAGTAATAGCAGCCTCTCTCTCTCTCTCTCTCTCTCTCTCTCTCTCTCTTCCCCTCTTACTCACACAAACCAAAAAAGCTTTGAGTGCAACAATGACAATGTGGACAGTTGCCAGCAGATATAGCGGAGATTCGGCAAATCCAGGCACAGCGAGCGACGGCGACAAGGCCAAGGATACAGATTAGGGCACAGAGTAGGTGTTGGAAAAATATGGTTTTTATAGGCTTATTTTGGGCTAATTTTGAGCCCAAATTTGAGTGGGGCCCACACGTCTTTTGGGGTGAGTCCAAAGAGGTGACGTGTTCCTTACCACATGGCAAGTCACATGGTACAAATGGTTAATCAAAACCATTTATGAGTGAATGAGAACTTGACGTCATTTTCAGGTTCGTGGAATGGACAATTAAAGAAGTAAAATGTGAATTTCCTTGAAATAGTTGTCCCACATTGAAAGTTAAAGAGAACTTATGTGTGTATATAAGTTCTAGGTAAAAATACTTGGGTTGGGTCCCAAGGGGCACCCCAAGTTTGTAGAATGGAAGAGTTACGGATAAGGTAAGCCTTGGCTCATATAGCGATCCCGGTTTCCCTTCATTGGTTGTTGTATTCCGGACTCGGTTCCGTGGATGTTTGTTATTACATATGTTTCATTTCCATCCTTAAATTCCTTGTATTTGAGTTTTGGGATGTGTTGGGCAGGTTTGTAACAGGTTGGGTGTGTTTTGAAACAAATGGTTGCTGCCCAGTTTTTGGTGTCTTCGCTCGAGCGAGCTCCTTGTTTTAGTCATTTCGCTTGAGCTAGGGTTCCTTCGCTCGAGCGTGCGTCTGCGTCTAGTTTTGGACCTGAAGGCTGTGTTGCTTGGCTCGAGCGAGTGAGGACTATGTTTTGGGTTTCTTCGCTCGAGCGAGCTTTTCTTTGCTCGAGCATGCTTCTGGGTTGCAGACCTGAAGCTTCGTGTTGTTGGCTCGAGCGAGGCTTTCTGCGCTCGAGCGAGGTTTCTTTGTGTCTGGTCGCTCGAGTGACCACTCATTCGCTCGAGCGAGTCTCGAATATATCAGTTCGCAGCAGCAGCCTCTTCTTCACTTTTTCACCATCTCTTTTACACAAACCCTAGATTCGGCTGCTCTTCTCTCTCTATACACATTCTCTCTAAGAATACACCTAGTTCTAGTGTGTTTCTATCCTAGTTCCTTTGTAAGAAAGGTAGAGCTTGGTGTGGGCTACGTTTTGAACCGAAAATCATTGGGTTTGGAGCATCTTGAGTTTTCTTCATCTTCTCCATTTGGTCTCTTCATTTGAGGTAGGGATACCTTACTCCTTCTTATGAGTTTTGACATAGATTTTAGTCACTTTGTATAAATGGTGGATTATGGTAATTTTAGGAAAGTTAGGATTTGTTTTGAAATTATAAAAGGGGGTTTTCAATTTGTTGAGCTCCACGTGTATGTGAGGTCTTGAAAAATGGAATTATTGTTGTCGAATTGATAAAATTGAGCCTTAGGGCTGATATTTGAAAAAAGGAAAAAATGCCCTAATTAATGTGATAAATTAATTTGAATAATTAATTTGGGAAAATATGAAATTGAGTTGAAAATCATGAAATTGGGAAATTATGAGAATGAATGGTGTAGTTGGATTGATTAATCACTCACCTATAAAAATGTTGATAATTTATCTGTTTGATGAATTTATTATCTGTCTAGAGATAACTGCTTTGGGCTATCAGTGGAAGATAGTCTTGATTGTTGTAGACACTGTATGTTGATTAGGGAAAACTGAAACTAATCAAATGTGTTATGTCATTGAATATGACAGTTGAAGTGCTACATTGAATATGTACCTGGATTGATCATTGTATATGATGAACTGTTTAAATACATTGCATATGTATCTTGTTTGGGAGGAAATAGGGGATGTACTCCATGGTTTGGGAGGAGATAGGGGATGTACTCTCAAACCTCTTTGGGAGGAGATAGGGGATGGACTCCATTGATAACTAAGTTGGCCGGAGTGTCCAGGGTGAAAGTCCCGAAATTCTAATTATGTTTGCATAACGTAAATAATTGAAGTAATGGAAATGTTTTAATACGAGTTGTAGTCTCATTCAAATATTGGATAATTGGAAGTATTTTTTATATGAGTTGTAGTCTCATTTAATTATTTGGCTAGATAATGAGCCATGTTTATAAATTTGAATTGGTTAAGTAAAGAAAGGTGGAATGAAACATGAACGTATTTGTCATAGAACTAAAAAGTGTTGTAAGTTGGTTTACAAGTGTTGATCATTTATTGAATGCAAATGTTTTAGTTATCTCTCATAATTGGTTTAGTATATCTCTACTAGGCTTTGGCTTACCCTTTATGGGACATCATTTTCAGGTACAGATGGTATGCCACCTCCAAGGACGTAACTTGGGAGGCTTAGAGGCCGAAAGATCTTTTGTTGTTATCTTTTTGTATTACATTTAAATCAAGCCAAGGGCTTATTTTGTATAAAGAGTTAGAACTCTTCTTTTGATGAACCCAAGTGTTGACTTGGAAAGTTGTAAGCCCGTAGGGCATTTACTTTTGTTGTCAACATGTAATACTTTTGTACTAAATACGCTGATGAATGGAAACATGCTTTATTCTCTTATGTCTATGAATGTCATGAATATTGGGTTTATATGCTTTATTTTGAGGGCGTTACAGCTCAAACCACCACACACGCGCACCGCCGCTGCCATCCGGCCTAGCCCGGTCTTAATATTAATTTTTCGGACAAAACTTATTTGAATTTTTTCCAAATATTCTGCAGGAAAATTATTTTTCTGAATGAAATTAATTCAAATTTTTTGCCAAATTTGAATTCAATTTTCTATCCAAAACAATGCCTCATCCGGTCCAATTTCCAACAGTCCAACAGATAGATTCCAACTGTGCACCGAACATGTTCAATTTCAAACCATACCTGTTCAGTTTGAACCATACCTGTTCGATTTGAATTTGTATTTGTTTAATTCAAATTCGTACCTGTTCAGGTCTGTCCAAACAGTCACCACTTCCCCATAAGTATTGGATCATTCCAGCAGATTTCTACATCCAAAAAATTCATTTCTCTTCCCAGTTTTGCTCACTTTGCATTATTCTTCATACTAGTTTCTAGAGAAATTTCTGAGAGTATAGAACACCGGTTGTAGTTCGCCGTACAGATTGTTTAGAGTGCTACTACAATCTGTGTAGATCATTGTATCCTGGGAGATAGACGCCATTTATCCGTAAGTACCGAAGCGGGGCGAATCTGTCTTAAGGACAGAATGTCACACACTCAACTTGATCAATTTTTGTACTTATTCATTTCAGTAAATAAATTCTGTAAGTAATTTATTTTTAATTGTTTGATTTAGTTTCAAGTTATTTATTTTACACAGAAGATTGTTAACAATCTTAAGACATGGTTGAATTATTCTATTTATACAGAATTTTTTGTTTGTTTCTCTTTCTTTCTTTCTTCTTCCTATAGAAATTATTTTCTGTGATTATACAAAGTAATATTCTGGTTGGAAAATATAAATAGTAGTAATATACTATTTGACAAATAGTAATAATATACTGTTTTTTTTTTCTTTGACAACTGGTAGTAATATACTGGTAGTCATTAACAATTTCAGAATATTCATTTGTGTAGTTGGTCAGAAATTAAGTTTGGTTTTTAGAAATAATTTCGAAAGTTTTCATTAATTAGAATTCTGTTTTTAGTATTTTAGTTTTTGAAGTGTTACAAAAATATTTTTCTGTGTGGAATTAATTTGTTTAAATTAAATTTTATTTCCAAATTAATTGGAAATAAAAGTTACAATTCTTGCTTCTTTTATTTTTAAAGAATTAAATTCTGTGCTTATGGTTTAATTTTCTATGTAATATAAAATTCTAATTATAATTTTGTTTTATAATTTAGAATTCATGGCTACTGAAACTAATGTTCAAACAAGTACTGGGATGGTGACTGCAATTGCTCTAACCCCTCCTCCTGTTGTGACTGTGCTAGTCAATCACGGTGAGAAGCTAGAGAAGTTCTTAGGAACTGATTTTAAAAGATGGCAGCATAAATGCTATTCTATCTTACTACTCTAAACCCGACGCATTTCCCCCTGTAAGAATGCTCCTACTCTGAAGGAGGATGAAACCAACCGACAAGTGGTTACTGCGGTCGATGCCTGGAAACATGCTGATTTCCTTTGCTGGAACTACATCTTGAATGGACTTGATAACACACTGTACAACGTCTATAGTCCTATCAAGATGGCAAATAAACTTTGGGAGTCTTTGGAGAAAAAATACAAAACAGAAGATGCTGGCTCGAAGAAATTCATAGTAGGCAAATTTCTGGACTTTGTGATGGTTGATTCTGAGACTGTGATCAACCAAGTTCAAGATCTCCAACTTATTCTGCATGACATTCATGCAGAAGGCATGTCTCTCTGTGAATCCTTCCAAGTTGCTGTCTTAATTGAAAAATTACCACAAGGCTAGAAGGAATTCAAGAACTACCTCAAACACAAGCGCAAAGAAATGACTTTGGAGGAATTAATTGTGCGTTTAAGGATTGAGGAGGACAACCGTAATTCTGAGAAGTGGGCTGGTAAGCATCTCTAAGGCAAATGTGGTGGAACATGCTCCAAAAACAAAGAAACGAAAATATTCTAAAGAAAGTTCTACACAAGGCTCTAAAGAAGGAGAAACTAAGAAGTACAAGTTCAATAGAAAATGTTATATTCGTTACAAAGAGGGACATCGGGCCAAAGATTGCCGAAGCAAGCGCAAAGGCAAAAAAAGATCAAGCAAGAAGCTTGCTTAAGCCAATATGACCGAAGTGGACAAAATTTCTAATGGCATAGATGACATAAATCTTTCTGCAGTTGCTTCCGAGGCAAACCTTGTCAGAAATCTTAAAGAATGGTAGGTGGACATTGGTGCTACTCACCACATTTATGTTGACAAAAAGATGTTCACATCCTATTCTGTGATGGACAACGGCAAACAACTTTTTATGGGCAACTCTTCGACTTCTAAAGTTGAAGGACAAGGAAAGATTATTCTAAAAATGACATCTGGAAAGGAACTCACTCTCAACAATGTGTTGCATGTACCGGACATTCGCAAGAATCTAGTCTCTGGATCTCTGTTGAGTAAAATGGGTTTAGGCTAGTTTTTGAAAGTGACAAATTCTTACTTACCAAAAACATGATGAATGTAGGAAAAGGTTACATGTCTAATGGCCTTTTCAAACTAAATGTAATGACTGTTGTCTCCTCTGTTATTAATAATAATACATCTTCTTCTTACTTGCTTGAGTCTTCAAATGTGTGGCATAACAGACTAGGGCATGTTAATTATGGATCTTTGCGTAGATTAATTAATATAGAATGTTTACCTAAATTTGACATTAAGGTAAATCATAAATGTGAAATTTGTATTGAGGCAAAATTAACTAAAACTCCGTTTCATTCAATTGAACGAAGTACAGAGCCACTTGAATTAATTCATAGTGACCTTTGTGATTTTAAATCAATTCAAACTAGGTGGGAAAAAAATATATTATCACTTTCATAGATGACTATACTAAATATAGTTATGTTTATTTAATTTGAACCAAGGGTGAAACTTTGGAAACTTTTATTCAGGCCTCGTTTGAGAACAGGTTTTTTAGTAACTTTTTGGCTAAAATATGATGTAAAAAAAACTAGTATGTTTGGGATGACTTTTTGATTTTTACGAAAAATGTGCAAAAAGTATAGAGAAAAGAGAATCTTTGACTTTTTGGCATAGCTTGTTGGCTTTTTGATTTTTTTAGTGACATTTTGACTTTTAAACTAAAAAGTGATGTTGCCAAACGAGGCTTCAATATAAGAATGAAGTTGAAAATGAACTTAGTAAGAAAATTAAAAAACTAAGAAGTGATAGAGGTGCTAAATATGAATCACCTTTTGGTGAATTTTGTAAAGAACATGGAATAATTCATCAAACCACTGCTCCTTACTCACCTCAGCAAAATGGAATTGCTAAAAGGAAAAATAGAACTTAAAAAAAATGATGAATGCCATGTTAATAAGTTCTAGATTACCTCAGAACTTGTGGAAGGAAGCAATACTTTCTGCTAATTATATTTTTAATAAAGTATTCCAAAAGAAAGTGAATCAAACACCTTATGAAATGTGGCATAGGAGAGTACCATCCTATAAATACTTGAAAGTGTGGGGGTGTTTGGCCAAAGTGGCTATTCCTAGTCCTAAAATGATAAGTCCTAAAATTGTTGATTGCATATTCATTGGTTATGCCAAGGATAGTAATGCATATCAGTTTTTTATTTATAAATCAGAACATTCCGAAATGCATGTAAATAATATTATAGAATCTCGTAATGTATCATTCTTGAAACACGTGTTTCCTTATAAAACTAGATAAGAGACTAATACTAATAAAAGATCTTATGGAAAGAGGCTATAAATAGTGAAGTTGAATCCATCTTGCAAAATCACACTTGGGAATTTGTGGATTTGCCATCAGGTTATAAACCTCTTAGGTACAAGTAGATTTTCAAGAGAAAAATGAAAGCGAATGGATCAATTGAAAAATACAAGGCAAGACTTGTGGTTAAAGGATATAAACAAAAAGAAGGTCTTCATTACTTTGACACATACTCACCAGTTACTAGAATAACATCCATTAGAATATTAATTGTCATTGCATCTTTAAACAATCTAGAAATTCATCAAATAAATGTGAAAATAGCTTTCTTAAATAGTGAGTTAATGAAGAAATTTACATGGAACAACCAGAAGGATTTTCTGTTCTAAGAAAAGAAAAGAAAGTATGTAAATTGGTTAAATTATTATATGGTTTAAAATAAGCACCAAAGCAATGACGTGAAAAATTTGACAAGGTAATAACGGCAAATGGACTTAAAATTAATGAATGTGACAAATGTGTTTATATTAAAAACACAAACAAAGGTTATGTTATAGTATGTCTTTATGTGGATGATGTGCTCATCATAGGTAGTAATAAAGACATGATTAAAATTACTAAGAAAATGTTGAACAAACATTTTGACATGAAGGACATGGGGATTGCTGATGTAATTCTTGGTACGAAAATTACCAAAACATCAAAAGGTTATGCTTTGTCACAATCACATTACATTGAGAAAATACTTGACAAATTTAGCAAAGATGATGATCATTTTGCTAGAACACTTGTGGATATTAATTTGTTTCTTTTTAAAAATGTACAGGAAAGTATTTCTCAATTAGAATATGCCCAAATTATTGGAAGCTTAATGTACTTGATAAACTGCACTCGCCCAGTTATGACTTATGCAGTAAGAAAATTAAGTAGATATACGAGTAATCTAGGAGTGGAACACTGGAAAGATATTATAAGGGTTCTAAGATATCTCCGATTTACTCGTAACATTGGGCTAAATTATACTAGATATCCAGCAATACTTGAAGGATACTGTGATGCAAATTGGATATCGGATACTAGAGACTCAAAATCCACCAGTGGGTATGTCTTTACTCTTGGTGGGGCGATTGTATTTTGAAAATCTTCCAAACAGACTTGTATTGCTAGGTCTACTATGGAATCAGAATTTATAACTTTAGATAAATCTGGGAAAGAAGCAGAATGGCTTTATCATTTCCTTAAAGATATTCCAATGTGGCCAAAACAAGTGCTTGCCAGATACATACATTGTGATAGTCAATCAGTCATAGGTAGAGCACAGAGTCATATGTATAACGGTAAGTCACAACACATTCGTCGTTGACATAACACCGTGAGACAACTACTCTCTAATGGAATTATTTCCATTGAGTATGTGAAGTCTAAAGACAACATAGCGGATCCACTATCCAAAGGGTTAGCAAAAGAGTCAGTTGGGAATTCATCGAGGAGAATGGGACTTAAGCCTATTAAATAAGAGTTACCACAACGGCAACCTAGCCTAGTTGACTAGTGTATACACCCCATTTTTTACTGCCTTTAAGACTTGGACGCCACTGATTGCTTACTTGGTGATGAAAGTTATGCAGTGCAAAGGTTCAATTTCTTCGGCAAGAGGAGCTCCAAATCCTAACCTTACACCCTCTTTTTGGACCAAAAGCCATTTGAACAAGATGATTTTAGACCTTAAAACCCTTTCTTTCAAAATATTTTTGAAAAAAATTTCTACAATGTTCCGAGGCTCGCATTTCGTTAAATGTTGCACTTTTCGGTAAACCGAGCAAGGACAAAGTGGAAATAAATGAAAGAGAGGTGAACTCTTTGAAAAATATTTCAAAACACCTTATTTAGAGGTTTGGAGTTGAAGAAAATTGGAGGAGAAGGAAGAAACCAAGTTGGGGAAGAAGTTGGGCGTGAACTGTTAAGAGAGAGAGAGAGTCGAGCAGCCCTCGCTAAATCAGGCCTATCCTTTTGTACACTTGGATTTCAGCTATGAGACCATCACCATTGGAAATTGGACTTCCGGCGCTTCATTTTACACTCAAGAATCTCCTAAAGCCGAGTCCGGATGAGGGAAATATGGCTGGTTGAAGTTGGGCATCAATCCGATTAAGACCAAAATTGAGCAGTCTTCACTAAAACAAGCATATCTTCATGAACACTTGGAATATTGGCATAAGGCTACCACCATTGGAAAGAATACTTCCGGGGCTTCAATTTAGGCTCAATAATGACCTGCAAAGGAGTCCGCACGAAGGAGACATGCCCATTTGAAGTCGGACCCAAAAGGTAAATTTTCTGTCCAGCCACTAAATGAGGCTTGCCAGCCATATGCCGACCATGAATGGCCATGTGTCGGCCAGGAGTGTTGCTACCGGCCAGAAACGGACCGTTGCCGGCCATTGGTGAAAAAAGGCAATTTTCTGCAGATATTTGTCCGCCAACTGTTCTAGCTGTCCATTTTGAGATATTTTCGACCTGAGCTCTCATTTTTCTATATATAGAGGGCCTCTATTTTTTTTAAGGTTAGAAAAATTTGGGAGCCTCTCGCTACAATTCTCTCTCTCTCAAGATTTCTCTATCTCTTACCCTTTTATGCATCCAAGTAGAAATATACTTCTAGTTTGACTGGCAACCCTTAATCAAACTTGACCACCGTTGAGTTGAGGTTACTTGAGGCCTTCTATGAGCTCTAGAAGAGGATTTTGGCTTGATTTAGCTTGTTTTGTTGCTCTAAATTGCATCTTGTCTTCAAAAGGTAGAACACTTGTATTTTAAGCTTGTTTTAAATACTTGTTTTGCCATCTTTACATACTATTTTTGGTCTGGTTTTGAACTCCAAAAACTCTATTTTTGTGGTTTAAAAATGGTGGTTTGAGGCTTATTTTGAGTTAGGGGTAGTTCACCCTTTTGTTTCTTTGCTTGTTAAGCTTTTGTGCCATCTTGCAAGGCTTTTAAATAAACTTTTTTTAGCCTTTTAATCATTGAATTTCAGAGTATTTTTAGTGGTACAAAACATGTTTTGAAGTCCAAAATTGGAGGGGTTAGCCTTTCATCCTTCTGTCTCGCTTGCATCCCTAGTTAGCTTCATATGTTAGCATGTTTTTGTAGCTTAACTTAGCCTATTTCCAGCATATTTTTGCTTTTGATTTGGGCTGCTTTGGCTCTATTTTGGGCTGTTTGTGTTGTATGAGTAGTGTTTTGCATAGTTGTAGTGTAAAGGGCTTCACTAGTTTAGTGTTTTAGGCCTTTAAACATTAATTGCATGAGTTGCTCGCATGTTTTAGTGTTATTTCGCACTCTATTTCAGCACTGAAATCTCTGCAATCTCCCTCTATTCTTCACTCTTTTGTTTACTTTGAAAGCTGTTTTAAACCCCTTGTATGCTTAAGTGTAAAATTGAGACATTTATGCTTTCGAGAGTTCAATATCAACGGCATGAGGTCTCTTTCACGCCCAAGGCACTTGTGGTCTAAGCCCTCTTTCCATTAGAGGACACTCACTTTTGGACTAATCAATTAAAAAATGGATTGGTAATCTAAAATGTGTAAACAAAAATGGACAAGTAAAAGAGGCAAGATAACATCTTTTTGTGTTGCATTGCTTGTGTTCGGATCAGACGTTAATTCGAACACGGAGAGAATGGGACGTTTCATATTCAAAGTGATGAAACGTGCCACTTTCCTTGGTCACCACCACCCTTTATCATGCATGATAGGGTAATGGTTTTATTGAGTCTTGTTTTGCACTCATTAAGCTTGTACAAGCTTGGTTCCTTAGCCATCATACATGGAAAATGCTTGGTTGATGGTTTAAGGGCCAAGAGCTACACTCCTTTGAGCTTGTGTGATGATAAGGAAGGTTGCAGTACATACACTCCTTGAGAATACACTGTTTTGCCTCTGTTTGCTCTCTATGGCAACAAAAAAGGAAGTTCAAGAAAGGGGTGGCCGACTGGCCACCAGTAGCAGCCGACGGCCACCAGTAGTAGCCGACCGGCCACCATTGGTAGCCGACCGGCCATCAATGAAGAAGGTTGCTCTGTGTACTCCGAAAAGTGATCAAAGGTGTTCTAGGAGTTGGCACAATTTTCAGTGATCAAATATGTGCAAACAGAGGCTGCAATGGCAAGGCGGTGGCATTTTCGGGAGGAGAATCTGAGCATGCATGCATCCCTCGCCCCTCGAGGCCATTTACTTGCTTTGTAATTAGTTAGTTAGCTTAGAATAGTTAATTAAATATCATGTTGTAATAATTAGTTAACCAGAATAGTTAATTAATTTGTTGTATAATAGTTAGCTTAATTAGCGTAGCTAGTTGGTTAGCTTATTCATTCAGACCCTCCTTCGCGATGGCATAATGTTGTAATAAGTGTGCGTGCGTGTGTGTATGTTTTCCAACCCCACGTATTTCTCCCTTTTATTTAATCGCTTTCAATGGTTAGATTAAGGACATTTTCAATTAGCATGCTTTATGCTCACATGTTTGCATCCATTCATTTGTCTTGCATGCACCGAGGCTCAGCGCATCATTCAAACTGCATTGTAATTTCAATACTTCTTTCAATACATGTTTAACCGTATGTTGTTCAAATTGATTCATATGTCATGTTAGTAGCCAAGCCTATTAATTGCATGTGTTGCATTAGACATCTCAACATAGTTAGGATCATGCATCTTTCTAACTAGTTTCTGTTTTGGCTTGGAGTACCCGGTGAGTTTTATGCTTTAGCATACTTGCATGAGTGTGATTGCCATGATGCCATGTTTCGCATGCTTGCCATGAGGCTATGTGCTTACTTGCTAAACTGCATAAATGCCTGTAGATGAAGGCTTATTGTTTGAATTGGAACGATTTAACAAATGTGAGTTTTAAGCCCACTTTGTGGTGGCAAATCATGTTTTAAGCCCACTTAAGGTGGCAAATCTGCATCTTTAAGCCCACTTGAGGGTGGCAAATTCAAACCCTTTTCGAAAACAAACATGAGTTGAGCTGTTCTAATTTTTACAATTTTAGTCTATACTTGTGTGTGAGTGTCACATAGTAAAGCTAGTTTAATAACCGAAATAAGAACGCATAATGTTTATAAAATGACATATCATGATTAGTAGAGGCCGATCTTTGATCAGGTGAACGGGGGTGCTCATTTCAAGACCTTCCCCTCTCGTACCCAAGTTTCCGAGCCGAGGCAACTTTGGTGATGACAGACACGTAGCCTTTGGCATGAGTCAGGATTTCCTAAATTTTTCTAAAAACAAAATATTTAAGTGGCGACTCTGTAATCTGGCAAAGCAGTCCAATTTTGGCATTATTTGATTTAAAATCAATTTTTCAAAAAGATTTGCTGGATTGGACTCTTTGGTGATTATCAGTTTCACATTGCACTTGTGAGACTAGATTCAGAACCACAGGAGTCCGAATTGTGAGGCCTTCTTTTCAAACCCTTTCCGAAAGGTGGGGCGCGAAAAAAGGCGAGTCCACAGATTCTAGTGACTTTGCTAGGGATTTAGAGAACTTGACTCGAACTCATGATATGTTGTTTTATCTACACTTATGTGTTTCTTTGCATTGCATTTGCATTGGTGTGCCTAAGTCACAGTGTTTGCCATCTGCTATTCCTGAGCGGTTTGCTGGAGGCTTGCTTGGAAAAGCTTGCCAAAAGGCTGACCGATTGCGGGCTCTACCATGATAGGAACACAAGCCTTGGATCTAGACTACCGTTGTACCGTTTGATCCTCCTTTCACTTCTCGGTGTCAGGTGTGAGAGGTATTTTAGGTAGTCTTGTTGAGGTACCATTTTTGATCAATTGACCTAGTTGCATATCGGAAGCCTTAAAGACTGTTCCAAACTAGGGCAGGTTGCTTACCCGAATACAGAATTGTATGAAACCACTTGTTTGCGTAGTGAACCCTTAGTTCCTGACGAAATTAGGACAGGGTAACCCTACCCCATCATAGAGGTGTTTTGGCTCTCACTTTCTTGATACGTGCTTTTTAGAGTGAAACTCTCCAGGAATGTATGTATCAATTGCAAGTCTGGGTATCGGTTTTGGGACATAATTCAGTAAAGAGTACAGTCATTCAGCTATACTCATATCTGTTCTAGTGAAACCAGGCTGAGGTGCTGTCTATTTTCTCTTTTGCAAGGTAGTCTTGGAACCATAACTTCAGAAGGCTCCGATATCCCCCAGGTACATTGGACTTGTGTTGATAAACTTTGTCAGGCCAGAGATTTGGTTAAGAGACAACCAGTGTTTCCTTCGCCAGTGGCAGGGTAAAGAAGGGCCAAACAGAGCTCACTGGTTCAACTAATCCGACAGCCACCAGTTAGATCACCTTTGCCAACTCAGCAGACCCCTGATGACACAAAGTCTAGAAGAAGTTGTGGCCATGATAGCGTCATTAAACCAGGGAATCGCCATGCAGGATGAGACCAATGCTGAAATACAACGCCCATGTAGGGCACCTACCATACATCTAGTCTCGGGACCCCAGCCGAACTTTGATCCACCTCCGCCAGCTGAAGATTCGCATGGTCCGGATCCTTGAGAAGGGTTGGCTCAAGCTCAGGTTTTCAAACCCCTGGTGCAGCCTAATGAAGGTGTTTTTCCCTTTGATATTGATGATCTTAATCTGACCTCGGTAAAAATTACGAACCTTGATAAACAATTCAAAAAGGCACAGGGCCTTAACTCCATTCCCGACGTTAAGGATGGGTACACCGAGGCTGCTATAAGACTTCCAGACATATTCAAAATGCCACATATTGACCGTTTCGACGGTTCTGGAGATCTTATGGTACATGTCCAGATTTTCTTGGACATCCTGAAACTGATGGGTCTGACTGAGCTTCAGAAACTCTCTGTATAGAAGAACCCTGTCGGCATAGCAGCCACTTGGTATGCCAAGTTGGAGGATAAAGTGAAACAGAACTAGGAAGAGTTGGCTGAGGCCTTTGTCAATCAGTACTCTTTGACAAATCGCCCAAGTTGAAATGACCACACAAGAGCTTGAAGCAACCCACCAGAATCCTACATAACCTTTTGTGGAATTTGTTGCAAGGTGGAGAGAAAAGGCAACACAGATGACAAATCGCCCTTTTGAGATGGACCAAGTGCGAATAGTGGTGCAAAACCTTGAGCCTGATATGTTATAGAAATTAAATAGTCGTTCCACTGTTTACTTTCAAAACTTTGCATGAATTAGGGGTTCAGGTTAAGAGTGCATTCAACAAAGGGATTATTCCCAGAACAAGTGAACCAACAAGGAGGGTGATTTTTGGGAGTACCAATGTTGGCGGTAGCACAATTCCCAAACCCACTGAAATCAATACAGTCGCCACAGCTGACCCTTTTGCCAATGCCAACCCACAAACATCTGGCCCAACCCGAGCTCAAGGCAAAACTTTCACCCCCCTCTATATGAGCCTAACCAATGCCCTAAAAGTCCTGATGGAAAGAGGCTATCTCAAAGCCCTTAATCCTCAACCTCTGCCTGACCCACTCCCTGCTAGCATAACCCCACCAAATACTGCGTGTACCATCAGCAGCGCGGTCATGGCACCGATCGTTGCTACCGCCTTCGTCATGAGGTTCAGAACCTCATCGACAATCAGATGATAGGTCCACCTCAAGACCCTAATGACCAAGTACCTCATCCACACCTCAATCTAATCCATACATTGCCATCCATCTACAACCCCAGCATATACATCACCCCGGCCCATTTACCCAAGCCTGAGGTGTTCATTCCAGAAAGCACGAACTTGTGCATGATGGATGCACTTGAACCCCAATCATCTCAAACCCATGAACCCACTACTTCTGAGCGCACATGGCCGGCAAGCCTCATTCAGTGGCTGGACATAAAATCTATTTTTTGGGCCCGACTTCAAATGGGCATATCTCTTTCATCCGGACTCCTTTGCAGATCATTCTTGAGCCTAAATTGAAGCCCCGGAAGTCTTCTTTCTAATGGTGGTGGCCTTACACCAAAATTCCAAATGTGCAAGAAGATATGCTTGTTTTAGGAGAATGATTGAAGATCTTCAGAGAACAATGACAGATCTAGCCTTTGGGATATTGGCTCCGTCATCGCCCACATCACATATAGGAATTTCATGTCAAAAGGCTCCCCAATCTTGGGACGGGTTGCATTTGAAGAAGGCCAATCCCTTGGCAAAATGGAGGCAAATGGCAAGAACAAGGTAGGGGCAGGCATTGGAGCCTATGAACATCATCAGTGGGCTGCTAAGGCATTGAAGGCTGAAGGACTGAACAAACAACAAGTGCTCGCGGTTGTAGTAAAGACTGTGGATAAAACTTTTGCCATTCAGGATGAGAGCAATCTGAATCAAGGGGTAAGCCGGGAAAAGGGATGTTGTACTAGAAACTCCCTTTCAGCTTCAATCTTACGCTCGGAAGAGATCATCAAACCCAATCAGCACCTGTCTATAGACGGGCCCGCGTGAGGCTCTCGTGCTACAGTTCGGACTCAATTTGTGTCACGGTTCTTAATCTGAACCAAAGAGTCCAAATCATGGACTGCTTTGCCAGATACAGAGTCGCCACCTAAATATTTTGTATGGGGGAATTTAGGAAACCCTGACTCGGTGCCAAAGGCCACGTGTCCGTCATCACCAAAGTTGCCTCGGCTCGGGAGCTTGGGTACGATTGGGGAAGGTCAGCTATGAGCACCCCCTCTCGCCCGATCCGAAGATCGGCCTCTACTAACAGTGATATCCGTTTTTGAAAACGTTATGTGTTCTTATTCCGGTTATTAGCCTAGAATTACTATGTTATGCGCACAACAAACAAGTACAGACCAAATCGCCTAGATTGGAACGAAACATTGCATATCCGTTTGTTCGGAAAACAATTTGAAATTTGCTACTCGTAAGTAGGCTAAAAAAACACGAATTTCAATGAGTTGTTCCAACTCAAACAATCCAACCTTCACCCACAGGCATTCAAGCAGTAATATCATGTAAACATATAGCCACATGGCAATCATACTGTCATGTTAACATTCACACTCATGCGAGATACTAAAGCATGAATACTTACATCGTACTCCGTGCCAAAACAAAGAACTCGTTAGCAATCAATGCATGATCCAAGTCCATGTTTAAATGCCTAATGCAACGCATACAGAATGTCACTAGTGCAGGCTCGGCTAGTCTATGAATGACATGTGAAAATGCACAGGTAGCATGTGTTCAAGTTAGATTTGAAATACTAATACTGTTAGCATGATGCGCCGAGCCCGGTGCATGCAATACTGATGAATGATGCACGCATGCATAGCATAAGGTATGCTAAATTAAACATGACCTATTACTAACCATCAAAGCAGGTAAGTAAAAGGGAGAAAGAAGTGGGGGTTGGAAGACATACACACACTCACCCACACTTTATTACAAATTCGCCCTCGCTCGGAGGGACCGAAAGAATAATACAAATTAACTAACTCGCAAGCTAATTAATTATTACAAATCACCTAATTAATTAACAAATTAACTATGCTAAGAAAAGTAATAAAAAAAAAGGGCCTCGGGAAGAGGGTCTAATGCACGCATGCTCGGGTCTTGCTCGGAAGTCTAGTGCCATGCACAAGCCGCCTCTGTTTTCCCTGCTCTGCTTCTCCGAAGACTACCAAAGTCTCAGGATGTGCTCACTGGATGTTGGGGAATGCCACCGGCTGGAGGGAATCATCATCGGCTGTGATTTGGTGGTCGTCGGCTAAAGATGAATCCATCGGCCACAGATGGATTGCCGGTCGGCACTCTGTGCAGTCGATTGGCAAAACGTTCCTGCAGAATCTGTTTGACAGCAGCAGAGGACAGAGCTTTGCATGGCAATGCAATTCAAGCAATGTATGCACCAACCATATTCCTTATCATGTTTATGACTCAAACGAACATGGTCCTTGGTTCTCAGACCATCAATCGCGCATTTCAATGCGTGATGGCCCAAGAGACCAAGTTATGCATGTTGATTTCAAATGCAATGCAAACCAACAAACAAAGGCCCAACTTCCATCACTAAATCAAGGAACAAGGCATGCATGCTAGATGTAGTGCAACCTAGGCATGTGAACTAGCATGGAACATGGGCATACAATGCATTTATGCAAGTATGCAAGCAAACATGCAAGGTAAGCATGCAAACAAGCAAAGGATGGACTTAAGCTCGTTTGGGCAGCCCTTAAGGAAGCCCAAAACAGTGGCCATCAACCAAGGAAATGAGGCCAAATGCACATGAAAGCATACATGACAACATGGACCAACATTTAGGTACATAAAGGCAACTTTTAAGCGCACTTTAAAAGAGGCATAGCACGGACAATTAACATGCAAATGAAGCTCTGAAAATCATGCTATAGGAGGTGCCAAACCAACTAAACAAAGCAAGCAAAACATGCCACAATGGCCCAAGTACTTAAGACAAGCCAAGGAGGCTTAAACCAAGGTCAAGTCCACCAAACCTCACAAGGCTAAGGGGACTTAAAACAAGTCAAATGCAGACTTAAACAAAGCCAAGGGTGCACTTAGATGGCATCTAAGTGGTCTAAAAGTGCAAGCATACTCCGAGGCCTAAACAAGGGGCATAAAGTAACAACCTTTAAACACATTGAAGGAGGATTAAATGCAAGCATATAAGCATGTCATAAGGACTAAGATAACATGTTAAGCGGTTTCAAACCATTGAAATGATACAAACAAGGCATGCTACACACTTATATACTTAAGGCCAACAAGCCCAAAATGTAAAGGGGGCATGCAATGCAAGCTATGGTCGACCAAAACAGCCAAGGACAGACCTTAAACATGGAAAAATAAATATGAAAGCTTCACAAAGCTAGGCCTAAAGCATGCTTGAACAAGGGTTAAAACCTAGATGCATGTTAAGGCAACAAAATGGCATTACAAGGCATGTATGCTAAGCAAGCATGGTGTACCAAAACCAACATACAACAACGCTATATTATGACATAATAAGCATAAAAAACAGCCAAGGCATGGTCAACATGAGCCTAAGCTAGGTGCTCCCTCAAGAGGCAAAAAGTGCCCTTTTCAAGGACAACAAGGAGAGGGGGTGGCCCTCTCCTTCTTGGGACCTCAAGACACTATCCTCACCTCTGAAATCCCTCAATATTTCAGTGGTGAGGAGGCCCAAACACCAAGGTCTCGGAGCTCACCCAAAATAGCACAAAACAAGGGCCAAACAAGGCTTAAGAGGGGTCAAACAACCCCAAAGCTTAAAACACTCTTAACAAACTATTTAGAGGCCTTAAAAAAAGAACTTTTATGTATTATATTCAAAGCCAAAAAACAGTTGCAAGATAGGTAAAAGTAGTGTGCAAAAATGGGAGGATAAAAGGGAAAAATGATTACCCTTGTAGACCTTCTTCAACAATGGAGCTCCAGCAACTTCTTGAGGTTGAAATCAACTTCAAAACTCTAAAAACAACCCTCAAGGGCCTCAGCTCCAAGGAAAGGTGTGGTAGTGTGTGTTTGTGTACAAAACTAAGGCTTAAACACACACAATACAAGAGAATGAGAGATATAGATATAGGATAGATACAAAACCCTAAACCTAGAACCAGAGCTTCTCTAACAATGTTTTCTAACCCTAATGCCAAGAGAGGAAGCCTCTTCTTATAGGCAACTCCCTCTTGTAAGGCTTCCAAAACAAGCCATCCAAGAGGGAAATCCCTTCATACACGTGTATGGAGGGGAACAGAGTGGGTGCCAGCTATCACAGTTGGCACAAAATATCTACTAAAAGTAGATGAACAGTGATCGGCCATCCAAAATTGTCACTTTGACAAAATAAATGACCGATCAGCAACAAAGAATGTCGACCGACAATATATATTGCCGATGGCATAAAATCACTGGCTGGTGGCCTCGAGCCATGGCCGGTGATGCGTGGGGATGCCTCACAAGGCATTTCCTCCCCCTTCAAGGTGAAACACCAGTGTTTGGTGCAAAACCAGACACAAAACAGTCGAGTCGAGAGGTCCTGAGGCAAGGCGCGTAGCCGAGACCTCCGGGAACTCAAGACGAACACAAACATGGATGATCACCGAGCGTTCAGGCGGTGACGTCCAAGTCTTGAGGACGGTCAAAAATGGGGTGTCTACACTGTCACACCCTTTGCCGGTACATCTGATACAACTTCACAAACCTCGAAGCACCAACCCCGAGGCCAAAGGGTCTTTACTCCACTTTACATGTCCTTATCCAAAGCCATGGGCATGTTGATAAAAAAGGGCCATCTCAAATCCCTTGAACCTCGGCCTCTCCCGGATCCCCTTCCAGCCAAGCACAATGTTGCCAAGTAATGTGCCTTCCATCAACAAATTGGTCATGACACTGACAGTTGTTTTCGTCTTCGCCATGAAATTCAAGATCTAATTGACAGCGAGGTCATCGTGGCACCAGGTCTTGCAAAGTCTATCGGTACTGGATTGATGAACTTGAGGGATAATATGACTATGTGATCGGGGACGAACCACCTGCTGATGGTGCTCATTTTACTTCAAACATGGCGAATAGCACGCACTGTTTTGAGCAATATGCAAATGCTGGTTATTTTACTTTCTGACTTGGGTATTGAGTCAGTTCTGTTGTGTTATATTGAGTTTGTCTTGTTGTATCGAGCCAGTCCTATTGTGTTAGAGTCAGGTGATTTCGTGGGTTTTACCTCGGATATCACTATCTTGTTTTATGTTTGTCTTTTACACTCTTTCTTTTGTGTTTGTTTCTGCCATTGAGCCAGTTGCGCCAGAAGTTCTGAATGAGATGGCAATAATTGACCAAAACTGTGCCTTTTCTATGCCTTGAAATCATTGCATTGACCTAAGTTTTCAAAAAAATTTCTAACACTGTGATGAAAACAAAGAGGGAAGAATTCCCCGGGATTTGCAAAAATTTGATCAATGGAGAGAAAGAGAGGCATGCTAAGCCCTTAATGAATGAAATCATGTTGTTAATGTGAGTACTAAGAAGGATCCTGGCTTAGTCCAGATTGGTTTTGCATTGTCTTCAGAGGAGCCTGAGCGACTAGTCGTTTTATTAAAGGATTTCAAAAAATATTTTGCGTGGTCCTGTGAAGATATGAATGGAATTGATTTTGAGATTGTGCAGCATAGGATCACTCTCGACCTTAAGACTCGACCCCTTTTGCTTTCAAACCTTGAACCTTGACTCAGAATGTTCAACGATCAATCACAATACGAGGTTTGCATGATCAGATTAGAAGCAACCCTTGAACTAGGGGCAAAAAGGTCAGATCAAAAAGGTCAGATGTCATCAAAGGAAGCTTGCAAACTTAGATCAGAAGTAGCCCTTGAACTAGGGGCAAAAATGTCTGATGTGCTCAAAAATTCAAAAGATGGGTCATTTCGCAAACTAAGATTGGAAAGAAAGTCAAATCCCAGAATGGAGAGAAGAGAAATTATTGCTGAAGGACAATCAAGTTTCTATCCACAACACTAGGGGCAAATTCAGACCCCAATTGGATGGGCTCTTACATCATCAAGAATATTTAGTCAACAACAGCAGCCATTCTCATGGAGTCAATTGGCTAGAGATCCTACGACCATTCAACATGGACAAGTTAAACTTTTATATCCTTGAGAGACTCGATGGGCTGAAAACTCGGAAGGGCGACCCAGGCAAAAGTTAGAGCAAGAAAAAAAAAACAGAAATGAAAAAAGGAAAAAGAAAAGAAAAAGAACAAAAATGAAAAGAAAAGGAAATGAAAAAAAAGAAAAGAAGAGAAGAAAAGAAATGAAAAGAAAAGAAAAACAAAGCTCGCAAGGTTGAAAACCCGGAAGGGTGGCCTTGGCAAAAGTTAGAGCGTAAAAGGAGATGTCAACACCCGAGTGAACCTTAACCCCGGAACTACGTACGACCTGATTCCCATTTTTGGGATACGTAGGCAACTTCATCTCGAAGTTCTGCCCCAATCATTTTCAGTCTGCTTGTCTCATCCATGTTGATTGGCTTATCCTTGTTCAACTCGGCTATCTTATCCATGTCCAATTGGCTCGTCTTCATTCAAATTCGGTTATTCTATTCCGTTACAAGATTCAGCTGCAGGACAATTCAAGTTCAGATCTGAGGTTGTGCATCTCGAGAGTAGATTCCGCGTTGGTTAAGCAATGGCCATTTGCAAAAAACAGTTTTGAGGATTTTTAGTGAGGTTGACTAGTTTTCTCAAAAATTATTCCATTTTTCCAAGACTGGACCATTTCTTGGACCCAAAAATGAAACTTTTCAATGCTCACAACCTGACTTGCATGATTTCAAATCAAAAAATCGAATAATCATGTTAATCTAACTCTCATGTTGGTCAAAATTGTTTTAGTAGAAAGCCAAAAATAAAAAATGGTCAAAATAATGAACTAGGGCACAATTGAATCAGGTTTTCTGTCTTTTCCCCATTATCAATGTATTCACCAGAAAAGGCACAACTGAAGCTAACAGTAGAGGGCTGAAAGCTTTCTCATCCTCCAAACAGCGAGGTATCAAGCCAAGTGCGAGACATGAACAGGAAATGGAGCTGGATATTCGATCCCCTCATCTAGACGGGTTCGCTCACGCTCAAATTGCCATCTGACTCGGAATGGGGATGTAGAAATCGCAATGTGTGAGACCAATCAAATTGTGTACCTGGCCGAAGAGACGTATTGTAATTCATCTCGGTCAAGATAAGCCAAGGGCATCGTTAACCGATGTCAATTGCAGATCTGCTATACATCAGTCGCATCACAACCCCTCTGTAGGAAAGATCATTAGTTGTGGGCGAAAGAAGGAGAATCTAGTAGAATACTAGGGGCAACAGCCCACAAACTTCCTGCTTATCCATCAACCACTCGGGGGAGGGATAAAAAACAAGAGAGATTAAAGAATAGAGAGATGTGCGCTGAGAAAAAAAGTGAGGAAAGGGCTTTTTCAGAAAACTAGAGATTGAGTGCCAGAGTGATGTGAGAATCACAGATAAGAAAGGGTGGGAAACAATACCCGGAGAAGTAGGCTCCTCGTGAATTGAGAGGTCTCTCGCCATTAGAACATATCCGAATGTTGTGTTCGTTGTTTTTGTTTGTTTCAATTCTTGTTTTGAGTCATTTACAGTTGTGTTGTTTTTACCTTGTCTTTCCCTCTGTTGAGTCGCTTTGACTGTGGTCAGTCGTAGGCTTAATACCCGGTCAAAAACTCATTCTCAATCTCAATTTCAAAAAATCGTTTTGTGCTCAGAGTGCTGTGACATTCCCAACATGGTGTACAAAACAGGATTCTTTCTTTCATAAACCGCAGGGTTCAACCCAGGTCATTGTGAGAACAACAGAACCAGGACCTATCTGAAGCTATATAGGTTCCAGACTGCAAAGCAAAAGAAAAAAGGGAAAATTTAGAGCATCTGAGTGTGTTTCAACTTCAGCAAATTCCAAGGCCTCGCCATTGCTTTGGAATATGAGTGCGCCTCAACCCCGAGTTTAAGCCTGCTTCAAGTCAGAGTGGCAGTCCAAGCAGCACCCGTGGTTTTCACATGCAAATGTTACCCCTCGCCAATATGAACGAGATGTATCTTTTTTTAGCTGACCATGTTGCAAAGTCCTCTGAGAGGTAAATTGGAGGCGCCAAAGTACATATTTGATGCCCTTCTATTGCATAGAGTGTGCACTTTTAGATACACTTCTATTACATACGTGCCACGCATCGTTTATAAATCATGCATAGAACGTGCTTTTGATTTCGCATAGAATATGCTTTCGATTTCACATAGAACATGCTTTCAATTTCGCATAGATTATTCTTGTCTCTTAGAACATGCCTTCAATTTTGCATAAAATATGCTCCTCTCTCGCATGGAATATGTATGGTCATTATATTGCATTGTGAACCAATCAGTCATTTTGTGCATCTATCGTACAATAATCTCACTTCTATGCATCTATCGCATAATAATCTTACTCAGTACATTTATCACACAATTACTCACTTTGCTCACACTATTTTGTGCTTTTGTTTTGTTCGCACTATTTTGTGCACTTCATATCACACTCGCACTATTTTGTGCAATTTACACTCGCGCTTTCTTGCGCATCGCACTATCTTGTGCATTTTATTACATGCTCTCATCTTGAAATGAAAATGCTCGTATCTTTTGCATAGAAAATGCTCGTATTTTTTGCATAGAACATGTATCGCGCTATTTTGCGCACCTTACTTGCACTTGTTTGTGCATTTTTATCGCACTTTTTTGTGCATAGAACATGCATTTTATCACACTTTTTTGTGCATCTTTCTTGCATAGAACATGCATTTTATTGTACTTTTTTGTGCATCTTACTTGTATAGAACGTGCATTTTATCGCACTTTTTTGTGCATCTCTCTTGCATAGAACATGCATTTTATCGCACTTTTTTATGCATCTTACTTGCATAGAACATGCATTTCATCGCACTTTCTTGTGCAAATTACACTCGCGCTTTCTTGCACATCGCACTGTCTTGTGCACCTACCTCGCACTATCTCGTGCACTTACACTTTGTATTCGCACTTTCTTGTGCAATTCACACTTTCTTGTGCAATTCACACTCGCACTTTCTTGGACATCGCACTTTCTTGTGCAATTCACACTCGCGCTTTCTTGCGCATCTCACTGTCTTGTACACCTACCTCACACTTTCTTGTGCACTCCTTTGGTCTAGGAGACCTTAAATCCTCTAAAGGTGCAATTCCTTTGGTGTTTGTCGTGTTCGAACGACTTCTGGTGGGTTGGTATAGGCACCTGCCTGTGTTTGCGATGAGTTCCTAAGAAATCAACTGAGACGGTAGAAACTAGAGTTCGAATGGCCGATGCCTAGAACGCAAAGGTTCAGAATTTCTGAGACTAAAGTTTGGTTTAAATATCCAGGGGTGTATCCTCGGCTTGAAATTTGTATGGTAGCCCCATAGGTTGAGGTAGTGTGTATATGCCTCAATTCTGGATACTGAACCAACCTAGTCTATCACCTTGTTGGAGAATAGGAAAAGTTGCGAACATAGCCAGGGAGAAAAGTAGTACCTGTAGTTTAAAAGCACAAGATGTAGAAGAGGAAGATCCACAGTAGCATAAGGTGAGTCATCACTGATTGCCCCTGTAAGGTACTTTCGAGAGCATCACTTTCTAGTTTCATCATCATATTTATCATAATCTATTACTTCTGTCGAATTGCATATAGCATCTATCGCATGCATCTACTGCATTATCTATTTTATCGCTTGCATCCTTTCCATGTTAAGCTTAGTTTGGCATGTGCTCGTACATTTCCTTCGTTGAAGCATATCTCTACATGTGTACACGCCTATTCCACTAAGAGAATTGTGGTCTGAGGGTTTCAGCACCTTTTCTGTGTTAGACATGGTCTGTTTTGTGTCCATACATTTTCTAAGTCAAATGTGGTTCGGCTTACGCCTTATTCATTGCATTCATTGTATCCATTGCATTGTACTTTGTTTTGTTGCATTCAGCATTTAGGATCATCATCTTTCCCGAGCGTATCATTCCTCACTTATATAATACCACCCAATTACTTGTACTCTTTCTCTTTCTACGAAAAACATAGTTCTGCATGTGCATGTACCTATTCCGCAAGAATTGTGGTTAGAGTGCTCCGGCTCCTTTTCGATATAAAACGTAGTTTGATTTGCATCACCAATCCTTTATGATATTTGTGTGGTTTTGCACTTCTTGTGGTTTGATGATTTCGTCACATTATATATCATTTGCATAATTTCATTTACATTGTTTTGTTATATTATGTATCATTTTACATTCGGCCCCTAAACTACGCTGGTTTGATTTCTTGTAAAGGGATATGTAGGCAACCCTTGGGTTCAACCAACTGCATTTGCATTTTGTTTGTTTGTCCAAGTCTTCGGCTTTGTCAAAAATGGGTCGTCTCTGGACTTTGACATTCACTCACCTCATTTCATGACTCTGAGCTCTGTCAAAGAGGGGCAACGGTAGACACCCCATTTTTGACCGCCCTTAAGACTTGGGCGCCACTGATTACTTACTTGGTGATGAAAGTTCTGCAGTGCAAAGGTTCGATTTCTTCGGTAATAGGAGCTGCGAATCGTAACCTCACACCCCCTTTTTGGACCAAAAGCATTTTGACCAAGATGATTTTAGACCTTAAAACCCTCTCTTTCAAAATATTTTTGAAAAAAGTTTCTACGATGTTTCGAGGCTCGCATTTCGTTAAATGTTACATTTTTCGGTAAACTGAGCAAGGACAAAGTGGAAATAAATGAAAGAGAGGTGAACTCTTTGAAAAATCTTTCAAAACACCTTATTTAGAGGTTTGGAGTTGAAGAAAATTGGAGGAGAGGGAAGAAACCTAGTTGGGGAAGAAGTTGGGCGTGAACTACTAAGAGAGAGAGTCGAGTAACCCTCGCTAAATCAGGCCTATCCTTTTGTACACTTGGATTTCAGCTATGAGGCCACCACCGTTGGAAAGTGGAATTCTGGGGCTTCATTTTACACTCAAGAATCTCCTAAAGCCGAGTCTGGATGAGGGAGATATGGCTGGATGAGGTTGGGCATCAATCCGGTTAAGACCAAAACTAAGCAGTCTTCACTAAAACAAGCATATCTTCTTGCACACTTAGAATTTTAGTGTGAGGCTACCACCATTGGAAGTAAGACTTCCGGCGCTTCAATTTAGGCTCAAGAATGACCTACAAAGAAGTCCGGATAAAGGAGATATGCCCATTTGAAGTCAGGCCCAAAAAGCAGATTTTCTGTCCAACCACTGAATGAGGCTTACCGGCCATGTGCCGGCCAGGAGTGTTGCTGCAGGCCAGAAATGGACCTTTGCCGGCCATCAATGATGGCTTGCTAGCCATTGGTGCAAAAAGGCAGTTTTCTGCAGATATTTGTCCTCCAGCTGTCCATTTTGAGATAGTTTCGACCTGAGCTCTCATTTTTCTATATATAGAGGGCCTTCTCTATTTTTTTTAGGTTAGAAAGATTTGGGAGCCTCTCTCTCTACAATTCTCTCTCTCTCAAGATTTCTCTCTCTCTTGCCCTTTTGTGCATACAAGTAGAGATATACTTCTAGTTTGCCTAGCAACCCTTAATCAAACTTGACCACCGTTGAGTTGAGGTTACTTGAGGCCCTCTTTGAGCTCTAGAAGAGGATTTTGGCTTGATTTAGCTTGTTTTGTTGCTCTAAATTGCATCTTGTCTTCAAAAGGTAGAACACTTGTATTTTAAGCTTGTTTTAAATACTTGTTTTGCCATCTTTACATACTATTTTTGATCTGGTTTTGAAGTCCAAAAACTCTGTTTCGGTGGTTTAATAATGGTGGTTTGAGGCTTATTTTGAGTTAGGGGTAGTTTACCCTTTTGTTTCTTTGCTTGTTAAGCTTTTGTGCCATCTTGCAGGGCTTTTAAATAAACTTTTTTTGGCCTTTTAACCACTGAATTTCAGAGTATTTTCAGTGGTATAAAACATGTTTTGAAGTCCAAAATTGAAGAGGTTAGCCTTCCATCCTTGTGTCTTGCTGGCATGCCTAGTTAGCTTCATATGTTAGCATGTTTTTGTAGCTTAACTTAGCCTATTTCCAGCATGTTCTTGCTTCTGATTTGGGCTGCTTTGGCTCTGTTTTGGGTTGTTTGTGTTGTATGAGTAGTGTTTTGCATAGTTGTAGTGTAAAGGGCTTCACTAGTTTAGTGTTTTAGGCCTTTAAACATTAATTGCATGAGTTGCCTGCATGTTTTAGTGTTATTTCGCACCCCATTTCAGCATTGAAATCTCTGCAATCTCTCTCTATTCTTCACTCTTTTGTTTACTTTGAAAGCGATTTAAAACCCCTTGTTTGCTTAAGTGTGAAACTGAGACATTCATACTTAATGGTTTAATTCCTTCGAGAGTTCATTATCAACAGCATGAGGTCTCTTTCACGCCCAAGGCACTTGTGGTTTAAGCACTCTTTCCATTAGAGGACACTCACTTTTGGACTAATCCATTAAAGAATGGATTGGTAATCTAAAATGTGTAAACAAAAATGAACAAGTAAAAGAGGCAAGATAACATCTTTTTGTATTGCATTGCATGTGTTCGAATCGGACGTTAATTCGAACACGGGTAGAATGGGACGTTTCATATTCAAAGTGATGAAACGTGCCACTTTCCTTGGTCACCACCACCCTTGATCATGCATGATAGGGTAATGGTTTTATTGAGTCTTGTTTTGCAGTCATTAAGCTTGTACAAGCTTGGTTCATTAGCCATCATGCATGAAAATGCTTGGTTGATGGTTTAAGGGCCAAGAGCTACACTCCTTTGAGCTTGTGTGATGATAAGGAGGATAGCAGTACATACACTCCTTGAGAATACACTGTTTTGCTTATGTTTGCTCTCTATTGCAGCAAAAAAGGAAGTTCAAGGAAGGGGTTGCCGACCGACCACCAGTAGCAACCGACTGGCCACCATTGGCCACCATTGGTAGCCGACCGGCCATCAATGAAGAAGGTTGCTCTGTGTACTCTTGAAAGGGATCAGAGGTGTTTTGGGAGTTAGCACAATTTTCAGTGATCAAATATGTGCAAACAGAGGCTGCAATGGCAAGGCGGCGGCATTTTCGGGAGAAGAATCTGAGCATGCATGCATCTCTCGCTCCTCGAGGCCATTTACTTGCTTTGTAATTAGTTAGTTAAAGTGTTTAGCTAATTAATTCATTTTGTAATATTTGATTAGCTTAGAATGGTTAATTAAATATCATGTTGTAATAATTAGTTAACTAGAATAGTTAATTAATTCGTTGTGTAATAGTTAGCTTAATTAGCGTAGTTAGTTGGTTAGCTTATTCATTCGAACCCTCCTTTGCGAGGGCATAATGTTGCAATAAGTGTGCGTGCGTGTGTGTATGTTTTCCAACCTCACGTATTTCTTCCTTTTATTTAATCGCTTTCGATGGTTAGATTATGGACATTTTCAATTAGCATGCTTTATGCTCGCATGTTTGCATCCATTCATTTGTCTTGCATGCACCGGGGTTTGGCGCATCATTCAAACTGCATTGTAATTTCAATACTTCTTTGAATACGTGTTTAACCGTATGTTCAAATTGATTCATATGCCATATTAGTAGCCGAGCCTATTAATTGCATTATTGCATGTGTTGCATTAGACATCTCAACATAGTTAGGATCATGCATCTTTCTAACTAGTTTCTGTTTTGGCTTGGAGTACCCGGTGAGTTTTATGCTTTAGCATACTTACATGAGTGTTATTGCCATGATGCCATGTTTCGCATGCTTACCCTGAGGCTATATGCTTACTTGCTAAACTGCATGAATGTCTGTGGATGAAGGCTTGTTGTTTGAATTGGAACGATTCAACAAATGTGAGTTTTAAGCCCACTTTGTGGTGACAAATCATGTTTGAAGTCCACTTGAGCTGGCAAATCCGTATATTTAAGCCCACTTGAGGGTGGCAAATTCAAACCCTTTTTGAAAACAAACATGAGTTGAGCTGTTCCAATTCTTGCAATTTTAGTCTATACTTGTGTGTGAGCATCACATACTAAAACTAGTTTAATAACCGAAATAAGAACACCTAATGTTTATAAAATGACATATCATGATTAGTAGAGGCCGATCTTTGATCGGGCGAGCGGGGGTGCTCATTTCAAGACCTTCCCCTCTCGTACCCAAGTTCCCGAGCCGAGGCACCTTTGGTGATGACGGACACGTAGCCTTTAGCATGAGTAAGGATTTCTTAAATTTTCCCAAAAATAAAATATTTAGGTAGCGACTCTGTAATCTAGCAAAACAGTCCAATTTTGGCATTGTTTGATTTAAAATCGATTTTTCAAATAGATTTGCCGGATTGAACTCTTTGGTGATTATCAGTTTCACATTGCACTTGTGAGACTAGATTCAAAATCGTAGGAGTCCGAACTGTGAGGCCTTCTTTTCAAACCCTTTCCGAAAGGCGGGGCGCGGAAAAAGGCGAGTCCACAACTAGAGATCCCAAGATCTAGGTTCAAAGGGACAGCCGAGTTGTGTATGACTCGTAAGGATTACTGGGGAGTCAAAACTCCTACCTATTTCTATGAAAAAATAGTGATGTCTGCAGCATTTTAGGTTAAGTAATACTTTTAATGATTCTTATATCTAGGAATACCTAGTGAAGTATGGTAGGATACTCTTCATAAGAATCACCCATATGAGTGTGAACTGGGCTGGTTCTTTGAGATTTGTGAAGGGCTACAATTCTCTAGAGCACTCATAAAAGACCAGGTTGTTTAGGGCCAAAATGAATACAACAATGAGAACTAAGTGTCTGGTAATACTTTGTGTGAGTTATATTGTCTTAGTTTACACAAATGGCTGAACAGTTTAAGACATTATGTTCACTAGTTAGCTAGTAAATCTAATAGTGTCTTACAAAGAAAGGTTCAAAGCCAAAAGCTACCTTTCCTTTGCAGAATATTTTCAATTTCTGTACTCTCTATAATTAGATCATGTTGTTGCATTTTCTCTCCATCAAATTCCATTCATGTGGGGGATTGTTGGAATATGATTTTTCATAGGCTTATTTTGGGCTAACTTTGAGCCCAAATTTGAGTGGGGCCCTCACATATTTTGGGGTGGGTCCAAAGAGGTGACGTGTTCCTTACCGCATGGCAAATCACATGGTGCAAACAGTTCACCAAAATCATTTATGAGTGAATGGGAACTTGACATTGTTTTCGGGTTCGTGGAATGGATAATTAAAGAAGTAAAATGTGAGTTTCCTTGAAATGGTTGTCCCACATTGAAAGTTAAAGAGAACTTATGTGTGTATATAAGTTTTAGGTGGAAATACTTGGGTTAGGCCCCAAGGGACACCCCAAGTTTGTAGAAGGAAGGAGTTATGGACAAAGTGAGCCTTGACTAAAACTACCACACAAGCGCGCTGCTGTCAGTCCGTCCGTCTGAACGGCCGAACCAGGCCAGGTGCGGGTTGTGGATTGGGTCTTAATATTAATTTTTTGGACAAAATTTATTTGAATTTTTTCCAAAAATTCTTGCAGGAAAATTATTTTTTCTTAACGAAATTAATTCAAATTTTTCGTCAAATTTGAATTCAATTTTCTATCAAAAATAGTGCCTCCTTCGGTCCAATTTCTAGTAGTCTAGTAGACAGATTCAAATTGTGTACCGAACAGGTTCAATTTCAAACCATACATGTTCAGTTTGAACCATACTTGTTTAATTTGAATTTGTATCTGTTCAATTCAAATTCATACCTGTTCGGGTCTATCCTAACAGTCACCACTTGCCTATAAATACTGAATCATTCCAATAGATTTCTACATCTAGAAAATTCATTTCTCTTCTCGATTTTTCTCTCTCTTTGCGTTATTCTTCATACTAGTTTCTAGAGAAATTTTTGAGAGTATAGAACACAAGTTTTAGTTCACCGTACAGATTGTTTGGAGTGCTACTACAATCTGTGTAAATCATTATATCTTAGGAGATAGTCGCCATTTATCCGTAAACACCAAAACAGGGCGAATCTGTCTTAAGGACAGAGTGTCACACACTCGACTTGATCAATTTTTGTACTTATTCATTTCGATAAATAAATTCTGTAAGTAATTTATTTTTAATTGCTTAATTTATTTTTAAATTATTTATTTTATACAGAAGATTATTCCAACAATAGGATGGCGAAACCTCGTCCTCCATCGTCCATCACCTCCATAGGCTTGAAGAAAAAGCAGATTCCTCGTCTACCTCTTCTTCGCCACCACAAACATCACCTACTCCGTAGCCACCGACGAACACCACTAACGACCTTTAGCTTGTCCTCGTCTTTGTCCGCAAAGATACGATGGTATGTTTGGTTTGTTTTTACTTTTGAGATTGGAGAATTTAGGTAATGATTTGTGAATGTGTGGTTTTGCAGTGGGTAGATTCGACTTTTCGTTGGAGGATCCTGAGTATCATCAAGAGACTTTGGACAACTTGAGGGCTGCTATGAAGACGACTAAGAATTGGTTCCGCCATTGATCTCCTTCAAACTCGAACCTCTCTCACATCCGATTATCCTCTTCTTCTTTTTTTTAATAGATGATTTTGATTATTTTTTTCTTCTTTGTTATTGTTGTTGAGAAACAGATTGCATCAGACAAAATAAAAATAAAAAGATTTTGACAACCTCTCTCTCCCCCATCTCTCTCTATGTATGTATATGTGTGTGTATCTATGAGAATGAACGAACATATGGCAAGTCAAAGAAGATGAAGAGGGGAGAGCCATCCATTTTAGTGAATGAACAAATATACATATATATATATATATATATATTTGTGCGTATGTACACAAAAGTGTCCCAGATTATACTTGAGTGTTGGTGGTAGGAAATTTCGATATATAGACAAAAACAAGGTTGGTGAATTTTAATAGATAGATTAAAAAAATTTAAAATAATTTTGATGAGTAGACAAATTCAAAATTGAATAGATAAAAAAGATTTTAACCTATAGGTTAAAGGGTCAAATTGAAAATAACATGTCCTTCAAAATACCAAAAAAAAAAAAAAAAATCATTGATCTAACGATGTACAGTTTCTTTAAAATAGATTTTTTACGAATTTTTTCTATTTTAAATTCAAATAATTATTAAAAGGTTTATATAATTCAATGGCCCTTAAAGATGAAAAAATATTAATAATATTAATAATTTATATCTATGAGGTTAAGTGCACAAACTTAGGATTTAGACATTCTTTTAAACTCAGATTTAAAATAACTAAGTCAAGATGCTTAAATAATTGGCATGTTTTACTTTATTCAATTTATATGTTTTATAGTTTAGGGGTTTATTTATACATTTTTATAGTTTAAAATATAAAGTGATACTTCTCAATAATTTAAAAATTCATCTGTATATTTTCATTATTTATAAGGTCAAAATGATACTTCCAATAGTTTAAATATTTTTCGTGTAATACAATGCATAGAAAAAACTGCCATATCACCCGAAGCCCAAAACTGCCATATCAGCCCAAGCCCATGAGGTACCAGTGAGCCCATTATGAAGTAAAAAAACAAGGTTTCCGGCCGGCCCATTTACCAGCGGATAATTATGTTTAACTAATCAGAAAGAGTAGCATTTCTCAACCAGTCAAAACACTAAAAATATCAAACTTCTTATATTAAATAACTCTAAATTATTCAAGTAATTTTTATTTTATATTAGTTATTAAACTTGGTCTACATTTTGAAAAAAAATACATCATAAAGCATCTCCAATGATTCAAGTTAAATAGTTAGCTATTACTATATTTTAGTAATAAATTAGCATATTACCTGTACTATGCACGAACTAAAAAAATAATTTTAAAATTAAATAATAATACAAAATTTATTTAAAATGTATAGAAAAATAATTTAGAATTGATTAAATTTTAACCATTTCATTAATTTAAAATGTGTAGTTGTTATATCATTAATTGTATATTTTAAATTCTCAATGAGAAATAGATGTCATAATTTAATTGGTAAAGATAGAAAAAAAAATAGAATAAATTACAAAAATTATATTTATGATAAAATAAAAATACATGCCGTAATATAGTTTTTTTTCAATTTTATTGTATTTTATGTTAAAAGTTGTCCAATTATATATGGCTAAAAATTTCAATTATATTTTCTATTTCAATATTTTTAAATTACAAATAAATAAATTTTATTTGGAATCTTTTTTTAAATCTCAAATTAGATGCAATTTAGATAAGATTGATTTTATTATTATTTTCCATCTACAATTTCTTAAATTCAAAAAAAACATGATATAAATCCATAATTTTATACTACGTATATCTTATGCCAGGCATTTTTTATTTAAATGTATATATAGAAGGCTTAGATATGATTAAAATATATAGTTACAAAGAAATGTGTTTTTAAACATAACACATGTATTTTTTAATGTGACATACAAATTTGCACTGCACATTTATTTTTTTAATTTATATTTACATGTGTCATGTGAAATTTCTTTTGTAATTAATAAAGGTGCTATAAATATTTTAACACTAAAAAATTCTTAGTTTTTTTGGACACCACATGTATTGTTTAGTTTACAAAAATAAAAATATAAAATTTTGTAGTAAATATTTTTAAAATTTGAAATTATATAAGATCAAAATTATATTTGAAATTTTCTTTCAAAGATTTTTAAATTTCAAATTAGGTATGAGTTTATATATATATATATATATATAGAAAGGAATTAGATTTGAGTTAGATATGCCCTTTTGTTTTTTAAATTTAATTTAATTTTCTATATTAAGAATTTTAAATTTCAAAACCATAGATATGATTAGATGAATTAATATTTCCGTGCCATTTTCGTAAGGTTCACAATTTTTAAAAAAATTAAGAAATTTGAATTAATGCTTTGGAATGAATAAAAAATTACTTTTTCTGAATATATAGTATAGATATAGATAGATTAGTGAATCCTACATAAAGTAAGGTTTAATTTGATACTATGATTTTAAAAAAAAATCAAATGAACTAAATGAATATGAGGGATGGTATCTCTAAATATGTCGGGATTTTAAAAATCTTCATCCTCGCACCATATTTTTTTTTTTTAATGAAATTTGAGATTTTGAATATTATATTTTATATATTTTGAATGATAAATATTTGGAGAGATGATTGACTTAAAATGATTTTAAATTATGTGTCAATTTTTAATGTAATTTGATAGATTGTTTTTCATATTTAGTGGCCCCCAAATTTGAATTTTGAAATGGATTAGTGTATTTTTTGTTTGAAAATCATAAATCAAGGAATATTAATTTCTTTAACTTTTTTTGTTTTTCTTGAATGAGAATAGCCAATAAAAGATTTTTTAATTATTTAAAATCAAAAAATTAAAAATTTTAGAATGAAAATTTAAAACGCTTAAAAAGCTTTTCATTAAAATCCCCCATTTTCCTTACTATATTTAAATATAGTTGATGCATCGAGTAGCTGGACATTAAAGTAATATAATAATAATGATATGATAATTAATTCTGATAAACAAATATAAATGTCAAGCATTATTAAATAGGAGAATCATTTCTCCCCAATTCAAACATGAACTTGATTTAAGCGTAACATATCATTTTTGTACCAATCAAATATCTAAATTTGTTTTTACTTACTCCCACAAAACACATGAGAGGAACTCTCTTACTCACGATTTAAAACTGGTAGTTGTGGTCTTTGCTTTAAAAATTTGAAGGCATTATCTTTATAGTGAGAAGTTTGAAGTGTTTTCTGATCATAAGAGTTTGAAGTATCTATTCTTGCAGAAATATTTGAATTTGAGGCAAATAAGGTGAATGGAGTTTATAGAGGATTATAATTTTGTATTGCACTATCATCCAGGGAAAGCCAATCTAGTGACCGATGCCTTGAGTATAAAGTCCTTTAGCAGTGTAACGAGTATGGCCATCTGAGAATGAGAGATGTTAGGTGCTATTAGCGAGTTTGATTTGCATCTTGGTGAGTTCATTGAGTCGAAAACTTTGTTTTTGGTAGTCGCACAACCTACACTTGTGAGCAAAGTTATAGAAGCACAGAAGGGTGATCTTGAGGTAGAAACCCTCAAAGAGAATATCTCTAGTGGAAAGGTAAAGAAGGGCTTGAACATATATTCTGACTCGAGTGTTAAATACCTTGACCACCTTTTTGTGCCAAAGCCTTGTCGAGAGAAGGTACTCTGAGAGTTTCACGATTCACACCTTGCGGTGCATCCAAGAGACACAAAGATGTATCACAACCTTAGCCACCAGTTTTGGTAGAAGGGAATGAAGAAGGATGTAGCCGTGTTTGTGTCGAGGTGCCTCACTTGTCAACAAGTTAAGGCCGAGTATCAGAGGCCAGTGGGTTTGTTGCAACCCTTGCCTATAGCCGAATAGAAGTGAAAGCATGTCACGATGGATTTTGTTGTAGGCCTTTCGAGGACTCAAAAGGATAATGATGCCATATGGGTGCTAGTTGATCGGTTGACTAAGTCAACACACTTTGTACCTATGCGCACGAGTGACTCGATCAATTATCTAGCCAACCTTTACATTAGGGACATAGTTTGACTTCATGGGATTCTTGTGACTATTGTTTCAAATAGAGATCCGCGTTTCACGACTTAGTTACGGTAGAGCCTACAGAATGCTTTGGGCACTAGATTGACTTTTAGTATCGCCTATCATCCTCAGACTAACGGGCAGTCAGAGCGTACCATTCAGATCCTTAAAGATATGCTTCAGGGTTGTGTTCTTGACTTTAACGGGTATTGGGAGAGGCACTTGCCTTTAGTGGATTTTTCTTATAACAACAGTTTCCAGTCGAGTATTGGTATGACACTGTTTGAGACCTTGTACGATCGACTGTGTAGATCTCCTGTGTTTTGGGCCAAGGTGGACGATACACCTTGATAGGTCCAGAGTTAGTCCGGAAAATGATGGAGAAAGTTGCATTTATCCGTAAGAGGTTTGTTACGGCTCAAAGTCGTCAGAAGAGTTATGTTGACCGTAGGAGGAGACCGTTGTCTTTTAAGGTAGGAGATCACGTCTTCTTGAAGACATCACCTAAACGGGGTTTGATGAGGTTTGGGAAGAGCGAGAAGTTGTCTCCTAGGTTTATTGGGCTTTTTAAGATCCTAGAGCGGATTAGGGAGGTACCTTATCATTTGGACTTGCCGCCATAGCTTTCCAGAGATCATAACATGTTTCATATTTGTATGCTTCAGAAGTAGGTGTCGGATCCTTCACACGTGTAGCGACCCTTATTTTTTTAAGTCATTATTTATTATTTTACTTTAATTTTTTTTGACTTTATTAATTGTATAGATACATGAGAATTTAATATCGTATTTAACTAATTTAATATGATATTTAATTATATGTAATTAATCTGAATATTTATATATATTTATATTATATATATAAAGTGATATATATATATATATATATAGATCTTATATAGCATATTTATATATGTTGTATTTATATTATATTTGTAAAATATAATATATTATCAATTAGGTTAAAAGCAAAAGCCTGTTGTCACTAAGAAGAAGGGGAAAAAAGAGAGAGAGAGAGAGAGAGAGAGAGAGAGACTGTGATTAACCATCAAAAAAGCCGAGAGAGAGAGAGAGACAAAGACAACGGGAGAGAGACATGTTGAAAAGAAAGGGTTAGGGTTTTATTTTGGTGGCTTCATTAATTTTTCAAGTGATTCTTTGATCTTCAAAAAAAAATATTGTAAGTGCAAAACCTACTTTCCTTTATTTGTGTTTACTTTGTTGTTATTATTTATTTATTTGATGTTGGTTTGATACTGTATTTACATAAAGATGATGGATTGATTTTAATTATTTTGATTAATTGTGTATGCAAGGTTTAGGGTTTTTATATATATTTATTTTATGATTGTAATAACACTCATGGATATATGAAATTAAAATAGACTTAGAACCCATAGATAAATTCTGAATACTCCACCATGAGTTCATGAATTGTTGTTTTATTTGAGTGTTTGTAATAAAGAGTCTATAAAAAAAAAAAGGTCAGGATTATGAGATTTGTTTAAATGCCTTAGGCTTGGCATTGCTATGTTTGCTATAACGAATAGATGAGGGATTGTGTATATATATTGTTGTCTCGTTCTCAGGAGTAGACGAGTACTTTGATTTATGCGCATATATATATGTTAACCATCTAGGGAGTGTGGGTCAAACTCGGGACGATATCCCCATGCAAGTTTGGCTTCGAAGCGATGTTAGGTATACAGGAGGCACATGGGATATATGTGTGTGATGGCCGAATAAATACGGTCTTGAGCTTCATGAACTGGCCGAGTACGAGTTGGCCCATGCCAGGCCCATCAGCAGGCCGCATATAAGTCTGCCCATGCCAGGTCCAGTGGAGGACCGTAGCTGAGTACAATCGAGTTAAAGGGTTATGAGAGCCGTGTAACTCATGAGCTGTGTAAAAGGCCCAGGAACAAAGTCAAAGCCCAGGAGGGGGTAGTGGGCCTTGAGAGGATCCATGGAGAGCAATATAAAAGGGGTGAGATAGAAGAGACTGAGGGAGGTTCTGCTTAAATGAGAGAGTATTTCTAAATCCATTTCACCACAATTGGTGCTGTCTGTGGGAATACTCTAGCGCGTTCATGGCAAACTTAACAAATGATCCCTCGTTCATTGCTGACGATGTTACACCAAGAACCCCTGGCTGGTGCGGAGAATATCACCGCATGAAGAGCTTTGAATTTCGATCCAGTCGATCCAGTCACTCAATCTTCACATTCGACTCCAATCCAAGAAACCATGCAGAGGATAATGGACCAAGCAAAATGAAATGAACAACGACTGAAAGAGATGGCGGCAGATAACGAACATTTACGTAAAGAGCTGGCTCTGGAGTTAGCCAAATCTCAGCAGACCGCACCGCATCACGGGCGGGATCAGTTGCTAGAACTAAGAAAGGATAATCCACAACGCCAGCATCAGAGACATGATAGTAGCACGGCCTCCGACTCGTCAGCTCAAGAACCCAGAAAAAAGAGGTATGTTCGCACGACTAGTTCATCTGAGAGGAGTCCATATGTGCAACACAGACAAGGAAAAGGTGATGGTTCAGATGAGGAAGACAGACATAATCCATTTGCACGATGGATTGCAAGGGCCGCACTTCCTAAAAAATTCAAGGCACCGACGTTTACACTGTATGATGATAAATCGGTTCCTATGGATCACATTCGCCATTATAAGCAGGCAATGACGTTGCACGTTGATGACAAAGCGCTTATGTGTCACATGTTTCCAAGCAGTTTGGGTTCGTTGGCAGTTCGGTGGTATTATAAACTCGAACTAGCCTCGGTGAAGAGTTTTCATCAGCTCCAAAAGTCTTTCCGAGCAAGATTTATCACCAATGAGGTTCAGTCTAAGCAAGCTGACTCGCTCTGGGCGATGCAAATCATGCCAGAAGCGACTCTCCATGAGTATTCGGTGCATTACTGGGATTGTTTCAACCTGGTTGATGATGTTAGCAATGACTACATGACAATCACTGCCTTCAAGATGGGTTGCATCCTGATAGTCCGCTATGGAGCTCGTTGACAAGGAGACCTCCAAAAATTGTGTGGGCCCTAATGAATGAGGTTGAAGAGTATTGTAAGGTGGAGGATGATGCCCTCCACGTCAAGGCAAGTCAGAAGGTTATGGAAACGGTGGCACCTGCCTTGGTACATCCAATAAGTGTAGCCTCGTCAGAAAGAAGCCCTAAGCCACGAAGTAGGCCAAAACGAGAAAGTCGCCGAGACCAACGCCGATCGAGGGATCAACATTCATACTGATCGAGCAAGCAATACCAAGTAGAAAGCAAACGCCCCAGGCGGTCCGATAAGAAATATACCGAATTGACCGAGCCGATTAGCAAGATACTCCCCAAAGTCCAGCATCTACCCTTCTTTAAGTAGCCGGCCAAGATGATTGGGCCTCCCGACACAAGGCGAAGGGATCGACGATGTGAATACCATAAGGACCATAGGCATGAAACTGACAGGTGTTATGCCTTGAAGGACTATCTTGAGAAGCTGGTATAGGATGGCCGACTGGTTCAATACCTCCCCCATAAAGATAACACACCCAATGCGGTGGCTCTGCGCCCAGACTCACCTTCACTAGGTGTAATTCATATGATATATAGTCTACCATTGGCGAATAGCATCCATGTGATTCAATCTCAAGGGTCTCAACCATGCCCATCCAAGTCATCCACACCAGCCAAACGGCCTCATCAGACCGGCAAGATTAGTTTTGACAACACAAATCCCGAAGGATTGATCCTTCCCCACGACGTCCCTCTCGTTATCAAGCTATGTGTGAACAAGTATGTTATTGAACGCATTTTGATTGATCAGGGGAGCACATCAGAGATAATGTATTACAAGACATTTCTTCAGCTCGGCTTTAGAGAGTCAGACCTTCTGCTGGCAGAATACCCCTTGTTCGGCTTCAACGCCAATCCCGAATACCCTCTAGGAAAGGTCAGGGTTGCAGTACGTGCAGGCACTAGGGCACTCGACATGGAGTTTATGGTCATAAAGCTTCCATCGCCATACAACTTAATCATGGATAGAACCTGGTTACACGCGATGCAGGCCATACCAAGTACTTACCATCAACTATTCTGCTTCCCAACGCAACACGGCATTGAGTATATTCACGGCTCTCAGAAGTCAGCAAAGGAATGTTACCTTATTGCATCAACAGAAGGCCAAGGGAGATGGAAGTAAACTTTGTTGAAATTTCAGGCCAAGAAAGCCTCGAGGATGTTGGGAAACTCCCCACCGATAAGGCGACTGAGGATCTCGAGCGGATTGGACTTGCGAATGAACCAGATAAACTCTTCCTGATTGGCACTTTGCTCACTGCTGATGACCGTCAAGAGTTGATTTCCTTCCTACTCGACAACATTGATGTATTTGCCTAGATGCTTATGAGATGCCAGTAGTGGACCCCAGCGAGGCACAACATAGTTTGAATGTTGACCCAAAAGCCAAACCTGTCATTCAGAAGAGTCGCCGATTTGCACTCAAGCGTACTTCGGTCGTTGTCCCCGAAATCGATAAACTTTTGGAGGCTGGAGCAATTCACGAAGTGAATTACCCCACCTAGCTATCCAACACTGTTGTGGTAAAGAAGAAAAACGGGTCTTGGTGTATCTGCGTGGACTTCACGGACCTGCATAAGGCCTGTCCCAAAGATTGTTTTCTTCTCTGCAGAATTGATCAACTAGTTGACGCAACTGCGCACCATCAACGTATGAGCTTTTTGGATGCGCAGAGGGGCTATCATCAAATCGCCATGCATTCTGATGGCCTGGACAAAATGGCATTCCTTACCATAAGGGGCACTTATTATTATAAAATCATGCCCTTCAGCCTGAAGAATACCAGGCAACTTACCAGAGGCTGGTCACTACAATGTTTCAGTAGCAACTCGGCCATACCATAGAAGTGTATATCGACAATATGGTGGTAAAATCCAAAGAGAAGCATGCCCACCTATCCGACTTGTTCATGACCTTTGACATTCTTTCAAAGTACATGATGAAACTTAACACCTTAAAATGCGTATTCGGCATCAGATCTGGCACATTCCTCGACTATATTGTGAACCATCGTGGAATAAAAGACAGCCTGAAGCAAATTACAACAATTCTGGAACTCGACTCACCTCAATCGGCCAAAGATGTGCAGAAGTTAATGGGGATGGTCGTAGCTCTCAACAAATTCATCAACCGTTTTTCGGATTGTTGTCGACCATTTTTTCATGCCTTTCGGCAGGGAAAGGCATTTCATTGGACCCCCGAGTGCCAGTCCGCCTTAGATGGACTGAAAGCTTATCTCCTTTCAATACCACTTTTAACAACTCCATCGCCGAACGACCCACTCATCTTGTATCTTGCGGTATCCGATCGCGAGGTCAGCGCTATGTTGCTAAAAGAAAAGTTAGGCGAGCAAAGGCCCATCTTCTATGTTAGCAAGGCAATGGTCGACACCGAGACTCGGTACCTACCGTTGGAAAAGCAAATTCTGGCCCTTGTGGTGGCGGTCAGGAAATTAATGCACTATTTCCAAGCCCACACAATAATAGTCTTGACGGACTACCCTCTTCGAACAGTATTTCGCAATGTGAAATCATCAGGGCGCGTGTCGAAATGGGATTTAGAACTCGGCCAGTATGACATCCAATTCTCTCCTAGGATGGCTATCAAAGGGTAGGTTTTGGCCGACTTTGTTGGCGAGTTCACGGGCTGTCATGCCAAGTTTGAGTTAAAGCAGCCAACCGTCCAACCCCAACAGGAGTAGAGAATGTATGTTAGGAATATTTAGCAGATGTTGCGATGGTTCTTCTAACCAGCGTAGTAGCAGGACAAGAGTAGTGATTATGACCCTTGAAGGCGCAATAATCTAACAAGCGGTCAAACTCGGTTTCGACGCATCCAATAATGAAGCGGAGTATGAGGCTTTGTTAATTGGCCTCCGTAACGCACTTCGCCTCGGCGCCAAATCAATCAACTGAAAGGAGAGTATGCAACTAAGAATGATCGAATGGCAACTTACATGAAGACGACAAACTCACTGCTCATACAGTTTGATCACCACGAGTTGAATCAGATTACCCATGACCAAAATACCCATATAGATGCTCTCGCCTGCTTGGCTTCTGCCATCAACTTGGGAGTTAAACGAACTACAAGATGGGATTCGTCCCTGAGCTGAGTATCAGCGTCCCCGAGCCGAGTATTAGCCAACTAGAATCTGCTAGTGTTAATATCATTGATCTGGGGCCGAGTTGGATGGATATCATCACCGCATTTTTATCCTCAGAACAGTTGCCAACAGAGAAGAAAGAGGCCCATAAGCTACGGAACAAAGCCCTACCACGGAAAGCTCTACAAGAAGTCTCTTTCAGGGCCGTATTTGGAATGTGTCCATCCAAACCTAATGGAGGATTTTTTGGCCGAAATACATGAGGGCAGTTGCGGTACCCATTCTGGAGGATGTTCACTGGCCCATCGAGCCACGACCCAAGGGTATTAGTGGCCCACCATGCAAATTAATGCAGAGAATTACGTAAAGAAGTTTGAACAATGCCAGAAATTCTCCCCCTTGACTCATTTGCCCGCTGTAGACGTCCCCGAACGCCCCGGGAGGATGAGTCCCGTTCTGTTCATTTGTGGGTTCACTACAGTTCAGGACTCTCAAATTGTCTCGGTTCTTAATCTAAACCAAAGAGTCCAAATCCGGCAAATCATTTTGAGAAAAACAGATTTTTAGAAAAGAAGTGCCAAACATGGACTGCTTTGCCAGATACAGAGTCGCCACCTAAATATTTTATTTTAGGAAATTTAGGAAACCCTGACTCGGTGCCAAAGGCCACATGTCCGTCATCACCAAAGTTGCCTTGGCTCGAGAACTTGGGTCCGATTGGGGAAGGTCAGCTATGAGCACCCCCTCTCGCCCGATCAAAGATCGACCTCTGCTAACCGTGATATCTTATTTTGAAAGCATTATGTGTTCCTATTCCGGTTATTAGCCTATAATTACTACATTATGCGCACAGCAAACAAGTATAGACCAAATCGCCTAAATTGGAACAAAACATTTCATGTTTGTTTTGAAAATGGTTTGCTACTCGTGAGCAGGCTAAAATCTAGATTTTGCCACCCTCAAGTGGGCTTTAGAAAAGATGGTTTTGCCACTATCTAGTGGGCTTAAAACTCACAGTTTTAGTGCATTATTCCAATTTAGGTAATTCAACCTCCATCCACAGGCACTCAAGCAGTTATATCATATAAGCAAGTAGCCTCATGGTAAGCATGCTGTCATGGCAACACTCACACACATGCAAGGATGCTAAAGCATGAGAACTTACTGAGTACTCCGAGCCAAAACAAAAACTAGTTAGTAATCATATGCATGATCCTAGTTCATGTTAAGATGGCTAACGCAACACATGCAAAATGCAACTAAGATGGGCTCGGCTAATCTACAATGACATGTGAAATGCTACAACTAACACATATTCAATTTGGAATTGGAGTACAAATGCAGTTAGGATGATACACCGAGCCCGGTGCATGCAGAACGAATGAATGGATGCAAACGTGCTATCATGCTGTATGCTAATTGAAACATGCCCTAGACTAACCATCGAAAGCTAGTAAATAAAAGGGAAGAAAGACGTGGGGTTGGGAGACATACACACACTAACGCACACTTATTACACAATTGCCCTCACTCGGAGGGTCCGAATAAATATTACAGTCCGAATAAATAATATTAAATTAATTATTACAGAATTTCTAATTAATTAAAAATATTAAATGCAGAAAGAAGGTGGCCACAGCCCCGCCTCGGGATGCGTGAATGATGCATGCTCAACTCGTCTTGCCCGGAAACTCGATGCCATAGCACTGTTGCCTCTGTTTACACTGCCTTGCCCCCCTGAGGATCACATAAATTTCCAGAACTGCTTTGAATCACTCCTTGAGTGCTCTGGAGTGTCAACGGCCAGGACAAAATACCACCGGCCATGGGAATGGGATTATCGGCCAAATCTTATGCTCTCGGCCAAACATGTTTTGCCGGTCGGCACCCAACATTGCCGGCCTGCCAATTCTTCCTGCTGAAACCTGCAGCTGACAGCAGCAGAGGGCAAGCAATGTATGGCATGGAATTTTCAAGAAAATGTGTGCATGGCCACTCTTCCAATCATGTAATGGACTCAAGAAAGTGTGGCCCTCGACCCTCGGGCCATCAATTGCGCATTTTGATGCATGATGGCCTAAGAGGCCAAGTTGCAAATCAATGTAAATACATGCAAACAAAAACAAATGAGTGCCAATGCCCTATCATGTTGAGGTCAAGGGCGTCGGCGACCGAGGATCGAGGTGCGTTACGTCACTTTGAGTACGAACGCACCTCAATTCTCATGTTTGGTTTGACACCCCAAACCAAACAATGCAATGCATGTATACAAATATGGCTCAGGCATATAAGATGGCTTGAGTATGCAAACATGCCAAATGTAATGCAAACCAAGCATGCAAGCATGCAATGTGATACAAACTATCATACAATGCTACGACGTGAAATGCAATTAGCTAAACAATATGCAAGTGTGCAAACATGATACAATGCAAACACGAAACCAAAATAATGTAACATGATCATGCAATGGTGGACTTAAACCAAAGGGGGAAACCTCAGCCCACCCCAAAACAGTGACCAAAAGTGGTGCATGAGGGCATAAATCATGTATGCAAGCATGCACATACCAAGGTTCATCACTTAAGAATGGAAGGGGACAACTCCAAGCACACATAAAGACAACATACTTGGACATTAAACACTCATGTTAAACTCTGAGAAGCATGCAAAAGATGGCACCAAAACATGCTAGGGAATGGATGTGAAAAAGGAAGCATTCAAGGCCACAAAAAAGGAGTATTCTACTACAACCACCCCAACCACTCATGGCATGAATCATGTAACCAAAAACAGAGTTTTAATGCATCAAAATATGCCCCAAAACCCACTGATATGGCAGCCCCAAATGACTTAAACACAAGGCATGCACTATGACCCTTTTTAAGGCACAAAAGAACAACCCTTCAAGGTCAGAAAGTGATGATGAATGTAAGCATACAAGCATGGATTAGGGGATGAAATGGCATGTGAAATGACTCCAAATCATTGAAACAACCCATCTAAAGCATGCGAATGACTCACACACTCAAGGCTCACAAGCCAAAATACAAAGGGGCTATACCAAACATGGAAAATATGATCAAATTAGCACCCAACAGACCTCAAGCATGGTAAGACATAGCTAAGAACTTCACAAAGTTAGGCCAAAACATGAGAGCATGGTGGGCTAAATGCACGATGCTCTTCTAGGCAAAATAAGGGAATACAAAGCAAGTATATTATGCATGCAAGGGACCTTTAATCCGACCAAAAACAGAGGCAACATATGACCAAAAAACATCCAAAAAACTCTGAATAGGGGTCAAAAACAATCAAGCACATATGCTACCCTTATGAGCCAAAAACATGCACAAATGAGAGACCAAGGGGAGAGAGATGTCCCTCCCCTATGCAAGACCTCAAAACCCCTTCATCACCACTGAAAATCCATTGGATTTCAGTGGTGAGAAGGCCAAAACACAATAGTATTCAAAGCTCAACAAAGAGAGCACAAAAAAGGGCCAAACAAGGCCTAAGAGGGAGAGGTCGACCCCCAACACCAAAATGACCTTAATGAGGTATCTTAAGCATGCAAATACAAGACTTTTTCTAGTTATACACAAAGCTAAAATCAGTATGCAAGAGAGGCTAAAAGCTAGTGCAAGATTGGAGAAAATAAAGTAAGAATGTTACCCTTGAAGAACACCTCAAGAACAACAAGGTCAGCCACCTTCTTCTGTCTAAAACTGACCCAAAACTTCAAGAACAAACCCTCAAGACCTCCCAAGTCGAAGTATGGTGTAATGGTGTGTGTTTTAGTGCAAAACTAAGAACAAAACACACTCTTAGGCCCTTAAACACACACAAAATGAAGAGAGAAAGAGGGAGATATAGAGAGAGAAGGTGTATATCAGATATATGTATGTTCTAGGTCTGATTTTGCTGAACTCAAACAAAGGAGAGGGGAGGCTTCTTATATAGACAAAGAAAAGACTAAGCTTCCAAGGGAAGCTATTAAAAAAGGGTCAAGTTTTCCTAAAGAAGCCAAGGCAAAGGGGCAAGGCTTCCTCAGGAAGCTGGGACAGGTGTCCAAGCTTCTTGGGGAAGCTAAGACAAAGGTCTAAGCTTCCTCAAGAAGCTAGACCAAAAGGGTGCAAAAAGGGCAAAACAGCCACATATGTGCACGGGGACAGGGTTTGTGCATTCCATCTAGCTGGCACAGCTGGCATGAAACATGCCTGAAAAAGGCAAAAAGGTGGTACCGGCCAGAAAAGGAGTCCATCGGCCAAATAAATGGTCGGCCGACCACACCAAATGCCGACCGGCCAATGGTGTATCTCACCAATGGCCGGTAGTAAGAAGACACGGCCGGTGGCCTCAAGCCAAGGCCGGTGGGGGTTAGGGGTAGCCAAAAAGCTACTCTCTACCCTCAGGTACAAAAACACACAAGTCTTTGGTGCAAAACCAAGCACAGAACAAGCAAGTCGAGAGATCCTGAGGCAAGACGCGCAGCCAAGACCTCCGGACACTCAAAACAAACACGGACATGGATGATCACCGAGGGTTCAAGCGGTGACGTCCAAGTCTTTGAGGACGGTCAAAAATGGGGTGTCTACACCCGCAGAAGAATTGAATGCCCTCACCAGCCTCGACTATTTTGTCCAATGGGGACTGGACATCGTCAGACTACTTCCGAGAGCTCCAAGAAGTAAACGGTTCTTGGTTGTCGCCACGGATTACTTCACGAGGTGGGTCAAGAAGGAACTGTTGGCACATATCCGAGACCTAGACGTCAAACGCTTCGCATGGAGAAACATTATAATGCGATACGGCATACCACAAGCACTTGTCTCCGACAATGGCACCCAATTTGATTACGGTGTCTATCGCGAACTATGCGACATATATAGTAGTATACGGCCGTATTTCTCCTCACCAACTTATCCACAAAGCAAAGGCCAAACTGAGGCCTCCAATAAAGTGATCCTGGATGGAATCAAAAAGCGGTTGGAAAAGGCCAAAAGGAAGTGGGTCGAAGAACTGTCCAGTGTACTATGGGCCCATCGTACCACGCCAAGGTAACCTATCGGCGAAACACCATTCGCCTTATGCTTTGGTATAGAAACTATTATTCCTCTCGAAATCAGCCTGCCTATTCTAAGATCAAAAACCTTTGACACAGGGCAAAATGATATAAGGTTGGCCTTAGATCTCAATATGATTGAAGAACGTCGTGATCGAGCTCTTGTGCACATGGCATGTTATCAACAGTAGCTCACTAAGTCGTATAATCAGCACGTGCAGCAGTGCCATTACACCCAGGGGAATTAGTTCTTAAGAAGGTGCTGCCTGCCACCAAAAATCCGGCAGCCGGCAAACTGGACTCCAACTGGAACGGCCCTTACAAGGTTGACTCAATTGCTGGGGCAGGAGCATATCGACTCTTAGACATGGCCGGCAAGAAACTTCCCCGACTATGGAATGCGACTCACTTGCTCAAATTTTACCATTAGATGGCATGGGAAATAGTTTTTTGTTATGTAATGATCTAGTTTTCTTTCCATGAATGTATTTACACAGTTCATCAATGAATCTTCATGGCTCATATTTGCTTGGATTTTATTCTGATGATCAACGAATAAGCCTCTGGATTTGGAGCACCCTCTGTGTTTTGGCACAATTGGCCATTACAAAAGACTCTGAATTCGAAGTGTCCTTCGTGCTAGACACGATCGGCCGAATAAGCCTCCGGATTCAAAGCGCCTTTTGTGCTTTGGCACAATTGGCCATTATAAAAAACTCTGAATTTGGAGTGCCCTTCATGCTAGACACAATCAGTCGAATAAGCTTCCGGATTCAAAGCGCCCTTTGTGCTTTGGCACAATTGACCATTATAAAAGAGTCTGAATTCAAAGTGCTCTTCGTGCTATTCACGATCGGCCGAATAAGGCTTCGAATTCAGAGCGCCCTTTGTGCTTTGGCACAATTGGCCATTATAGAAGACTCCGAATTCAGAGCGCCTTTGGTGCTATTCAAGATTGGCCGAATAAGACTCTAGATTCGGAGCGCCTTTTGTGCTTAGCACAATTGGCCATTACAGAAGACTCCAAATTCGAAGCTCCCTTTGCGCTTGGCACAAGCAGCTCTAGGAGTGCCTACCACAAAAATAGTTAAACATCACACTTTGACAAAAAAAAATATCTCACTTTTATTGGAAGTGTGATAAAAAAAATTAGATTGATATTTTAATCACACTTAATTTGATTGAGTGTGATAATATTCATTTTTTATGTCACTTTTCAATTAAGTGTGATTATATATATATATATATATATTTTTAATCACACATTCTAATTAAAGTGTGATTATATATACACTACTACTTGTTAATCACACTTTTTAAATAAGTGTGATTAGATATATATTTTTTAATCACACATTCTAATTAAAGTGTGATTATTTATATATTTTTTAATCACACCTTCTAATTAAAGTGCGATTATATATACGCTACTACTTTTTAATCACACTTTTTAAATAAGTGTGATTATATATATATTTTTTAATCACACATTCTAATTAAAGTGTGATTTTTTATATATTTTTTAATCACACCTTCTAATTAAAGTGTGATTATATATACATTACTACTTTTTAATCACACTTTTTAAATATGTGTAATTATATATATATATATATATATAATCATACTCCACAACAAGAAAAAGCATATTTGGCGACTAAAAAAGCACATTTGGTCGCTGAAAATATAAGTTTTGGCGACTTAAAAAGTATTAATAGCCAAAAGTAAAGATTTTTGGCGACTAAAAAAATTTAGTAGCCAAAAGTATAGGTTTTGGCAACTAAAAATCTATTTGGTTGCCTATATATGACTTTTACCGACTAAAGAAATTTTAGTAGCCAAAAGTAAGGTTTTTTTGCGACTGAAAAAAAATTAGTAGGCAAAAGTGAGGTATTGGGTGACTAAAAAGATGTTTGGTCTCCAAAAGTGAGGCTTTTACCGACTAAAAAAATTTGAGTAGCCAAAAGTGAGATTTTTTGGCGACTAAAAAAAAATTTAATAGCCAAAACTGAGGCGTTGGAAGACTAAAAAGATGTTTAGTAGCCAAAAGTGAGGCTTTTTGGCGACTAAAAAGAAGTTTAGTCGCCAAAAGTAGTAATTTTAGCCTGGGAATTAAATTTTTTAATGACTAAAAAATAATTAGTAGCCAAAAGTATAGAATTGGCGACTAAAATTATGTTTAGTCGCCAAAAGTGGTCTCTCTTTTTTTTTCTAGTAAATAATTTATTTTTACATAAATTATGTTCAATAAAAAATAATTATCTTTATATATACTTTTTTATTAATACGGGTCTATGTACGATATAAATAATATATGTTGCATATATAATCATATGGCGTTATAGAGGTGTAGTGGAAAGAGTATGTTGTATAACGTTTATGGTGTAAGAGGGTTGATGGTTCGAATATTTACAAGAGCAAATGAGAAGCTAGTGGGTGTAATAAATATTTTTTTTCACATCTAAATGTTATTAATCACACTTAAAAGGTGTGATCTAAATATTTTTAATCACACTTAAAAGGTGTGATTAAAAATGACCCCTTTTAATCACACTCCCAAAGATCACACTTTAATAAAACTTAAAAGGTGTGATTAAATAACATACATCACACAAAAAAAGTGTGATCTTTATCTGTTTTTGTAATAGTACATAATGAATTTTTCCAAATTAAGTCTAAAATTCCTGTCAATGGCGTATATTATTTTGCATTAAAGAAACAAGCACAATAGGCATTAAAGTAAACTGCAGAGTTTATTACAACTAACGACAACATTTACAAATTATTAAATTACAAATCTACCCCGGCTCTTCTTCATCGTTCATTGTCTCGGCGTCATAGGCTTCGAATGGAAATTTATAATTTTGGTACAGAGGGGACGCCGAGTCAATGCCCGCAGTCTAAAGAGCCTTAAACCATGGTTCTCGCATCAACAAACATCATCGGTCAGTTTTTCCCTAGTCTCCTCGATGCCAACTTTTCGCTCGTTAAAGAAGCCTTGTTCATAAGCCCGGGATCATATAGCCTCTTTGGCAAATACGGCAGCTGTATCCCGATCAGCTATAGCATGGTCGATCAACCACTGGTTTACTCAATCGGTAACAGTTGTATTCGTCAACCCCACGAGCTACTTCTCGGCAGCCCTGACTCTGCACAGTTTGCTGGCCTTCTCTAGGCGGTGATCCAAATCTCGAATCCGCCCATCCTTTTGAGCGATTTCTTTCTGAGCAGCCCGAAGCCGCATGCCGATCTCATATACATAATAGAGTCCTTTGATTGACCCGTGCACACCATCTCTAAAAACTTCGTAGTCGTCCTGCTCGATCATCGATTGCTGTACTTCAGGTAGAAATATTTGCCGAGTAAAGTCCACCACCACATTCTAATCATGAATAATTGAGTCTGCTTCAGTCATGGGCCTATTGCTAATAAAGACAACAAAATTTAGAGGGTGCAACAGTCTACTCAGCTCATGTCGCACGAATCCCTGTGCCGTTGCAACCCTGGTGCTACCTTTTCATTGCACCCCGCCTCTGGGTGATCTCTCTATCTCACTCCTCCTTGGGGACTTGCTTCGTCGACGGGGTGAACGTCATCTTTCCCGTTCCTCCGACGCTATAGCACTCACTCAGAAAGCTGCACCACCTGCTCCACGATTCATTTCCCCATCCAGTTCTGCCAAACTTTTTCCTTCACCTCTACTGTTGAAAAATAATCTACTAGACATATGCTCACAATGATTACTTTGCCTCTTCCACTTTGTTCACTGTCCACTATGGCTGGATAACCCCTTTTGTGAGCTGTGAAAGGGCTATTTAACGACGCCCCCTTCATTAATTACGAAGTGCACCACTAACGATGCGTCCACCGCTGACGCCGTTACCACCTGTATTCAGCGGCAGATTCATGCTCAAATAGGGCTAGGGCAGATATGTGAATCTATTCGGCTTATCCATCTTTGGCTGATTTACTCCATTGCCCCACTTGACCATTGAGGTTTTTTGGTGTGTTCAGCGGTGAACTCATGCTCAAATGGGGCAAGGGCAGATATGTGAATCTATTTGGCTTATCCATCTTTGGCCGATTTACTCCACTTAACTATTGATGTTTTTGGTGTATTCGGCGACGAACTTATGCTCAAATTAGGCAAGCACAGATATGTGAATCTATTTAGCTTAACCATTTTTGGCTGATTTACTCCACTGCCCCACTTGACCATTGAGGTTTTTTATTGTATTCAACGGCGAACTCATGCTCAAATGGGACAAGGGCAGATATGTGAATCTATTCAGCTTATCTATCTTTGGTCAAATTACTCCACTGCCCCACTTGACCATTTTCTGAAGCTCATTTCTTGCTTTGTGCTTAGTTTGGTGCTTTAGACAACATACAAAACTTTAATAATTTCATTGACATACACAACTTTCATTGCAACTTTTATTAACATACATAAGTTATTTCTCAAAACAAGTTTCATTGACATACATAAGTAATTTCTCAAAACAGGCATTTTTCATTCATAAACTATATACAAACAAGTATCACTTTATCGATGAAAACCGCCCTAATACAAAAACTAAACTAATACTAAAACAACTAGATAAATAAACAAACTATGAGCAGACTATCTTCAAACATCTTCAAAGTCCTCTGGGTCTGACTCCAGAGGTTCAACTTCTAGCTGCTCATATGGAATCGGCAGGTCAAGAGTGACTTTGGCAGCCGCCAAAGCCTTGTGCCAACCATGCTTGAAGCCTTGGTTTTCAAAATTCAATACTTAGTCTACATATAACTCCTTGCTTTTAAGCTCGTCGGCATCAAATGCCATGGTTGCATCTGCCTCCGCGCGCTCCCGGCTCTTTGACTCCTCCAATTCGGCCATTAATTTGGCATTAGGGCTCTCTTTGAATCCTCCGCGTGCTCCCGGGCTCTCTTTGACTCCTCCAATTCGGCCATTAATTTGGCATTACTCTCTTCGGCGGCCCGCCAAAGCAGATCGGCATGCCTTGTTTTCTCCTCTTCGGCAGCAGCCTTCGCCACTCATCTTCCGCCCTCTTGGCTTAGGCCTCCGCCTTTGCCGTCACAGCCATCAATTCGGTCATTGTGGCCATAGCCTTATTTCTTTCATCCTCAAGTTGGCCTTCTATCACACCAAGTCTCTCCATAACGTCATAGTGATGATGGTCGATTTTCGCTATCTTACCCGCTGCCTAACAAGCATAATATAGCAGTTTCATTAGTCAACAACAAAACGGCACAAAAAGATCAAAGTACATGCTATTTACCAAAATAGCCGACTGAGCTGCCAGGGCAATAGAGACGATGTCCAGTTTAGCACGGAACGCGGCTTTGTCTGACGGAAGCGAAAGCGTCGATGCTACACTTAAAACCATGGCCGGATCCCTAATGGCCTATCCACTAGTGAGAACCGGCATGCTTTTCATTCTTGGTTGGATGACAAATGACCCGGCCGAATCTAGGGAAAATGCCTCCAACCTTTGTCATTTATCAATTGGTTCTTCTGGTGATTCGGCAATATATTTGACAGGGCACTTTTCACCCCTTTGATCGGTTTGATCAAAGGCAAAGGTTTCTATTGGTTGCTAATCAGGGACTTTATCAGCCATAACTAATTCCTGAATTATTTCTGGGATGGCCGCTGGAGGGGAAGTTTCTAGATTCCCTCCAGAATCACTGGCTCTCCTCCTTGTCGCCATATTCTCAGCATTTCTTTGTCTGGCAAACTGGGCAAGTGACTCTCTGCCCATCTCCTCAAACTTGGCCCCAGGTAAACTCCTAATTCAGTAAATATGTCGTCCTCTAGAGAAGCAGTCGATACTCGGCCAGAAGTAAAAGGTTGGTCATTGTCCTCAGGGTGAGTTGCTCAAAGGCCAACTCAATTTCCCTGTTTAATTCTTGTTCCTCCGAATGGTCCCCCTGTCCAACGTTTTCGGTGTCTGAACCTTTTTCCAAACAGCCCTCAGGTCCAGCCTCTTCGGTGTCTGAATCTTCAAGGCCAATGCTCCTTAGGCTCCTGAAGTTAGGGAATATGAGCACCGTAAGTTATTGTTCCCTCCTCGGCACAGAGATATGGTCAGCCGCCGAAAATGTTGAGCAGATTGGATCGTATCTTAATGGCAAGTGCGTGGCACGCTCCTGTCCTTGTAGATTGGCATGCCATTTGTACTTAAGAACCGTCTTCACCTGATTAAGAACGACCTCATCCGCCGACAGGATGACTCTCTTTAAGTCATTACCTATGCACAGCAAAACTGGTCAAAAGTCTTATAAAGCCAAATAGAACGCTAAACTTAGATTTTGTCCAGCCACCTTGTTCGCCCTTCCATCTTTGAGAATTACCTCAAACGGCAACCATTACATCATCGACTCTTTTTCCAGAGCCGGCAAGCATAGTCACCAAGTGGTGATCTATGTCCTTGTCTCTAAGAAAATAATGGCCTTACCGACCAGTCAATTTCGCCATGACGTAGCAGTGTCGAATGGCTGGAATTCCCAAGTTGACCCCAAGTCGAAAGTTCATTTCCACTAAACTCATGATTATACCATAAAAATTCACATTGGGCTGAGAGGGAATGAGACCCCAGTAACGCAGAACAGTCCTGAGGAAATGGTGTAAGGGGAAACGGACCCCACCCTTAGCAATTGACAAGAGAAGGAAGACAATTGCATTTGCATCATCCCTCTTTATATCAACCATATTGTTTGCAACAAGAGACAGGTAGACATCGTCTGGAATCGAAAAGCGATGACTCGCTCTGCAGAAATGAGAGCTTTCAAATGAGTCACCTTTCTAGACAGAATAGAAAAAATGCAAATAAAAACACATAAAAGGACTGGAATACGAACAAAAGAGGAAGAGATGAAGGGACTTACAAGTCAAAACAAAGGACCAAAGCAAAGAAGCGATATGAAGTAAAGTTGAAAACGCAAGAATATTATGAGAAAGGAAGAACGGTGTGAAGAATGCCAAAGAACCAAGGTTCAACACATACAAATTTCAAATCGCATAAATGAGCGTCAAATTAAGAAGAGGCGGGAAGCAATGATGATTCCATATTGTGTCTGATCTGACGTATCAATACTAAAAGGCGCGCATACACTGTATTTTCGACTTTCAAGGCCTGAGAAATCTATCAGCCTAAAAGTACACACGGAAGCCGACTACGCCAAATAACAAATGTTAATCGGGTATTCGGGGGGCAATTGTGGTGGCCGAATAAATACTATCCTAAGCTTCATGAACTGGCTGGGTACGAATCGGCCCATGCTAGGCCCATCAGCTAGCCGCATAGAAGTCAGCCCATGCCAAGTCCAGTAGAGGGCCATAGCCGAGTACAATTGAGTTGAAGGGCAGTGAGAGCTGTGTAACCCCTGGGCTGTGTAAAAGGCCCAGGAACGAAGTCAAAGCCCAGGAGGGGGTAGTGGGCCCTGAGAGGATCTATATGGAGCAATATAAAAGGGGTGAGATAGAAGAGATTCAGGGAGGTTCGGCTTGAACGAGGGAGTATTTCTAAATCCATTTCACCACAATGTGTAGTGCGGAAGTGAAGGGCCGAAGTGATGGAGTTAAGGTACAAAGGATTAAATATGAGCTTATAGGTATAGTATGAATTGTATTGATTTGTACATTTTGAAAAATAGTAAATGACCTTGATAAATTACGAAATTTTGGCAGAGGCATGTATCCGTAATTCTAGAAAACTTTTGTATTTTAACTTATTACTAAAAAGATCGATTAGAACTTGCAATTGGATGATTACAATAGTTTTTATTCATTTTAGCAATGTAGATTTTAGATTTTTTTTAACCCACAAAACGAGCTCATTTTTATTGATTTCGCGTAAACTGAAGTAAAACATTATTTTGAACACCTTTCATGTTTTGAACTTTTCTGAAACAAAATCATCTGAGGGAAGTTTCTTTTCATTTTCAGCTTCAGATTTTTTAATAAAATTCCGTCTAGGTTCTTCTATCAAGTTTTTCTCTCACCCGGTTGAGTTTCTACTATTTGCGTTGCCTTTTAAGAAATTGGATTCTATACAACTTTTATTCTTTGAGTTTTGGTCAATTCGAATGATTTAGGCATGAAACAATGCATTTTTATACTTCCTCAGTAATTTACTTATGATTAAATTATACTAACTTTATTTTTGCAGAATGGTGGGTCTTACTAACTTTTTATGCAGGGCTGACCCACCATATTTTTATTTTGTTTATTTTTTTTGTATACCCAATTTATATTTAGTTGTGTACGCGTAAGAAACTAAATGCCACCGTATCTTAGGAAACTAACCCTCTGTATCAGTGTGGGTGGAACTACTTGTTTTATCCTGTAACAAGAATTAAATGTACTTTTGTTTGTGTCTAGTGGACACGTGGGAGTCACATCTTGTACTCATACCAGTATGTTTGTATACTAACCCGTTTTGTATCTTGGCATTTTGAGTGCATTCTGTTTGAGCGCAACTGAGCTTCCTTTGCAAGATTAGTTGTGTCATGACCCAAACCCGCCCCTATAGGTTTAGCATCATAACTGGCCAATAATCATGGGATTACCAAAGGCCTCTGAATAGAATATCACGTAATATAAGGGGCAGCGGAAGCAATTCTACAAAATACAATGTCCATAGAGCTGTGCAGACATACATGGGACTGTAAATTTAAAACTTATATACATATATTCACATGTGTCGTCATGTACATATCCATCTTACATCGTCGTTAAACATATACCACAAAAGAACTGGTCTAAAAACAAACAAAAGTCTCAAACTATAATTTGATTCACAAAACTCGACCAGAGATATTCGGGGAACCTCCTTGGGAGGCACTATGGTTAACTAGACAAAACTGACCACCAGGCAACAGCTTGGGCCAGGTCACGCGCCTAATCATCTAAATACATAAATGATACAGTGAGCTGGAGCCCAGTGAATAATAACAGAGTAAAGATTTTAATGAATGATGTCCATAACAAATTCAGAAATCAGATTTCAAATCTCTTATCAAGTCAGAATCATAATCATGTTTGTATTCGTATAAAAAATAGAGTCATGTTCATGTTCATATTCATATTTGAATCTTGCGTGGTACATCCATTAGCGTTAACAAATCACATTGGTCATTCATATCAAGTTCCATAATGGAACCTTCGGTATTGGGTATTATATCACATACGTAGGCCACGGTATTGTTTCCCCCAGGCACGGACCGAATGCCACGATATTGTTTCCCTTAGGCGAGGGCCTCATGCCACGATATTGTTTTCCCCGAACGAGGGCCTCATGACCATAAGTCATAGTATTATTTCCCCTGGGCGAGGGCCTTTGCTAAGGATACCACTAATACATTTCAAAGAATTAGGCCATCATTTATGCAATTTCAAAATAGCATTTTGTACCATTCTCTTTAGAAACTAGTCATATCATATCATAGTTTTCAGAAAGTATTTCATATTGAACATAACTTTATAGAGTTATTACTCACAAATAGCTTTGATAACAGAACAAATGGATCAACAGCTCACGGCGCGTGACCTACACAAACATAGAACAGATACACATATTAAAACACACACTCAGACAGTACTTAACTTATTTTGTTTCATTCTTCATGTGTTTTTAGCCGTGAAAATCCTAAGTGATTCGTGATTAGAACAAGATTTAATCCCTCCAATTCCCAATTATTCAAAATACACAATCTAAATCAACAAGTACTTACGAAAGTGGTTTAGACTGTTGTTTTCGAAAAACAATAAATCGTCACAAACGATTTTTACGTGGAAAAACCACAATTAAAGCATCTCCAATTGTGATAAAAAAAACCACGGGCGAAACACCACTTAATCAATCCACTACTGAAGAAAGAAAGATTACAAAGATAACCAACAAATTACCAAACGCATCAAATTTGTCTTTAAACCTTCTGTAACTCTTTTGCCACAACCTTCGTCTTAGAATTGACCAATATGAAGTCGAATCCACAACTTTTGAGGTCGAATCAACGACCACTCACAGTATCAAACTCCTTTGATGCTCCACACTTGAATCTCCGGATTCCACTGAAGAAGAACACTCTTAAATATGAAGAAACAAACTCCTTGATGTATGTAACTCAGATCAGAGGTTAAAAACCTACTCAAAACTATCAAGGAAAACCAGAAAACTCCTCTCAGAGAAAACCTTAGAAAACCTTAAAGTAGATCTCCAAAAACCTAATCCTAGTTTAGGACTAAAACAAGTATTTAAAGAAAACTGAAACAGCGAAGACTCTCTCGCTCGAGCGAGGAACTAATCTCGCGTGTTTTTCCATAAGTGGCTTCACTCAAGCCATGCAGCCTACGCTCGAGCATACATTCACCTCTCTCAGGTTTTTGCCAGACGTAGCCTTCGCTCGAGTGAGGACTCCTTCGCTCGAGTGAGCAAGACAAAACAACAAGGAAAATTACAACTCAATAGCTCAAGTTTGTTCGCGGGATTGACAAGACTAAGGGACCTAACAATCTCCCCTTGGTCAATGCCCGGACAAAACTTTCTAACATAATTTCCTAGAAAACAAATGTACTAACTAAACAAGCCAACTCAATGGAAAACAACTAGCAAAACAATCTTGAACTAACAAAACAAGCTTGATGGAAATCTGCAAAACTGAAAATAGAGAGAATTGGTATTCAATATAAGAAATCAGCAAGACAAAATAAATTAGAAGCCCAAAAGCATAATATCCATACAAAACACTAGTCCAAAGCTACCTGCAAATCCATCATGAGTATTCAACATATAGCCATATACATCCATATATACCTCTCAAAATCATTAGATATACCCCCGCAAAACATACTCCCCCTTTTTGTCCGGGAGTGACAAAAGAAACAAGTATATACAGGCCAGAAAAACTGTCCAAGAAAAGAACAAAAACTATCCAAAAACCATGATCCAAAGACGGTCAAAAACTAGGAATCGGATGGAGGTGGCTGCTGCATCTGGAGCAATGAGAGAATCTGAGCGAGCATCGTGCCCTGCTCATCAAGACGACCATCAAGAGTATACATCCGAGCATCCAACTGATCAAGCCGATACATGACGGACTGCTCAAATAGCTGCAGCTAGCCACGAAATGACCTAAGATGCATCTCAGGCAGATCAGGTCCACCAACAGGGGTTACATCAAACTCCTCCTCAGCAAGTGGATCATCACCTGTATCAGACATGCCAACTCCCGACATACCCCCCCTAACATGTGCTTGACTCTGAGAAACTGTTAACTTGGTGATGGGTTTAATAGGATAGGCAAACTCATCATCATCAAGAGTGGGAACACCAAGAGAAGAGAGAAAGCGAGTGAGAAAACACCCATATGAAAGACCCAAAGACTTGCGACCCTCAAAGACCGCTATCATTTTGGAAACTTCATGGCCGGTAGATCAATGGGAAGCCTGTGATCGATGCAATACAACACATAACCCTAATCTTGGGTAATGTGAGAGAAATGAGTGGTCACATGAAGATTAACACAAACAATGATATTAAGAAGATGAAACCTAGGAAGAAGCTCATTATGTTGAATGAGCGCCTCGGCAATCCAAGTCTGGGAAACACCACAAAGCTTAGACATAACTCGATCAAAATCGACACCAGTACGAGTAAAGAGAGGAAAATGAAAATCGAGGACTTCTGGAAGATCAAGAAACAACCGAAAAACATCGCTAGTGATGTCTAAAGGTGTCTTCCTAACCCAAGTGCGAAAGGATGAAGGAATCTCTTTGCGAATGGAATGCATGTTACAATAGAATTCACGGATAAGACTGAGATTTTGAGGCCCTGAGAAATGCAACACTTGATCACCCCCTAAGGCATCAAACAATGGACAAATAGGTAGCAACTCAAATGCACTAGGAAGAACATTCCTCTCAAGGTGGACTTTTCTAGAGGCGTAAAATTCCTTAAATAGTTTGGACTTGTCTTTGGACTCAAATTTTTCAGTGTTGAAACTTGTGCGAGACACAGTGGTTTTACGACGCTTTGAGGACTCAACCATGACTAAACAATCCAAGAGAGCAAGACAATGATAGAGAAAACCCAGCAACCCACAACACAAGATACCCAATGAAATTATTAGAAATCCCCAAATCCAAACAAACTACAAAAGTAGCCAACATAACACCATTAGTCCAATATGGTTAGTACAAATAAAACTCATAACCTTAGCACAATATAAATGTCATGAAAAAACAAAGCTAGGTTAGAAATCAACAAGCACAGATGGAGCAGTGTATGAAAGACATTAACAGTGGATGAAGAGACTCAATCATCAATGCAATTCAAATAGACCACATTAGCATAGGACAATATATTTAGACAAATAAAATAAATCCCCAATTTAAACCCTAGAAAAAAAACCTAGCAAAATGCTCCAAACCACTAACCCTAGATACAAGAGAGAGATAGAAAACCAGAATACACAATGAAGAACCCTAGATAGACACATCTGAACCAAAGCAACACTCAAACCGAAGAAAAACAAAGAAAATAAACAAAATGACTTACCATAAATGAAGATGCAGGACTAATGATGATAAACTCCCCCAAAGCGAGTGAAATCCAAGAGATGAAGCAACAATGGAAGTGAAATCGCCCAATAAGAGTGATAGAGACAACAATTGAAGCTAAAGGGGCAAAATTGAAATAAAGAGATACAGTAGCAGCATTTAAACCACGACAGGTTGCTCAAGCGAAGATACTCTCGCTCGAGCGAGAACACTTATGCGCACGGGTTCGCTCAAGCCAAGATCTTGTTGCTCGAGCCTAACAAGCACGCTCTCAGGTCTAATTCAATAGTAGAAGTACGCTCAAGCGAGGACTCTGTCGCTTGAGCGAAGAAGGAAAAAACAAAACAAGCCTTGCTGAGCACTGAACATACTAATCACACTAAGAAGTGGAACCTGAAACACAACTGAGTGAGCACAATAGCATGAAGGTGATACTAAGACGAAATAATCTACAAACCATGAAGCCCACAAACTTGCAATTTTGACAATATGAAGCACATAATCATGAGCAAATCAGATAAAATATAATCAATGATCATAAGCTACATAAGAATGTACAACTCAGAAACCAACATGAGAGCTCACAAAAATAATGTGTGTGTATGCAATCCATGAGAGGCCACAGAACTAGAGTTAATCCTCGTAGTGATCGAATGGTTAGACCTCCGGCAAGAGTAACTAAACATCACAGAGAAAAGTCAAACCACTAGGGATCACGGGGTATTTGTTGAGTAAACGCGGAAGCTCCCCCTAAATCAATGATTCCCCTTCTTTCTTTCTTTTTTTGAAACTTTTCTTTCTTGTGGGCACTCACTGGTGGCATGCATGCTCAAGAGTATGGAGACCAAACCAAAGAAGAATGAAGTCAAAAAGGATGGCCTGGTTGGTGCCTCTGAGGTGGCCTTTTCCTAATGCCCGGACGTCAATGAACTGAGAGAGAAACCGTGGAAGTGAAAAAATGATGGTAGATGGTTAAGAGACTCAACATCACCCATGATATACTAGTATAGGTCAATTCCTCTAAAAAAGTACAAGAAACACTGTTAGTGGTCCATAGAGAACTTTGATCACTTGTGCGGAAACCCCTGCAACAGTTTATCTCAAGGATGTGTACCAAATGACATTATGAAGTAAATGAGTATGCGCATTCAGAATGAGCTATGAACAAAGAAGAATGAGATCTTGTAAGCAGCATGAGTAGTGTTCATATATTTCTAGATGCAAAGATGACAGGAATCAATAACAATGAGATTATAGCATCCAAGCACACATAAAGCAATCACTCACTCCCCCTCAAGTAACAGGTAACACCTTAGTGACTGAGCACGACACCTAAGGTCTTTCTAAGGAACTCAAACCGAAGAAGATCAAGGTTTTTTGTAAAAATATCAGCTTTTTTATGCTCAGTGGGTACATGTTCAAGAACAACAAGGCCTTCTTCCACTAACTCTCGAATAAAATGATGATGAATGTCAATGTGTTTAGTGCAAGAGTGTTGGACAGGATTTTTTGAAATGTTTATGGCATTTGTGTTATCGCAGAAAAGAGTGAGAGTGTTCTGATCTATCACATAATCATGAAGCATTTGCTTCATCCACAACATTTGTACACAACAACTCCCTGCAGCAGTGTACTCCGCCTCAGCAATCGAAAGAGAGATGGCATTTTTCTTTTTACTATGCCAGGAAACCAGATTATTCCCAAGGTAAAAACACCCCCCCGAATGTACTTTTCCTATCATCAGCACACCCTGCCCAGTCGACATCAGAAAAACTAGTAATTTCAGTTGTAGTATTAGTAGAAAACCAAACCCCATACCCCAATGTCCCATTAACATATTTAATGATGCGTTTCATTGCAAGAAGATGAGACTCTTTAGGACTGGCTTGGTAACGGGCACAAACACCTACACTGAAAGCAATATCAGGATGACTGGCAGTCAGGTAAAGAAGACTCCCTATCATACTCCTATAAAGGGTAGGATCAACATCAATACTAGAGGTATCTTTGGAAAGGTGAAGACTGGTGCTCATGGGAGTGCGTGCATGTTTGGCAGACTCAATACCAAACTTTGACACAAGATTTTTGGCATACTTAGTCTAAGAAACAAACATACCCAAAGGAGACTGTTTAATTTGTAGACCCAAAAAATAAGACAATTCTTTTATCATGCTCATCTCAAACTCATGTGTCATGCAATCTGAAAAATATTTCACAAGATGATCAGCAGTGAATCTAAACACAATATCATCAACATAAATCTGAGCAACAAGAATATGAGACTTAGTATGTTTCACAAATAAAGTCTTATCCACACTACCCCTTTGAAAGTCATTATCAAGAAGAAAGGTAGTAAGTCTATCATACCAAGCCCGAGGGGCTTGTTTCAATCCATACAAAGCCTTGTCTAACTTGTAAACATTGTTTGGACATTTAGGGTCCTCAAACCCTTTTGGTTGCTCAACGTATGCCTCTTCTTTCAAGTACCCATTCAGAAAGGCACTTTTCACATCCATCTGATACAATTTGAAACCAAGAAAACATGCAACACCAAGTAAAATACGAATAGATTCAAGACGTGCAACTGAGGCAAACGTCTCATCATAGTCAACACCCTCTACTTGTATGTATCCTTGAGCAACCAACCTGGCTTTATTTCTAACCACTGTACCATTCTCATCAGATTTATTTTTAAAGATCCACTTGGTACCTATCACATTCATGTCTCTAGGTCTGGGAACTAGAGTCCAAACATTGTTACGTTCAAATTGACCTAATTCTTCATGCATAGCATTGACCGAGCTATCATCTAGCAAGGCCTCTTTAAAATTCTTAGGTTCAATTAATGAAACATAACACATATGAGATACCTCATCCCGAATCTGTCTTCGGGTTTTCATTCGATCCGATACACTGCTAATTACCTGTTGAGCTGGATGATTCAGTTTCACCCTTGCTGATGGTTTGAACTCAGGACTTGCGGTGACAGACGCATCAGGAGTGGTGTCTCTCTGTGCACTCTTTGGACTCTGACTTACCTGTGAAGATGGTGTTGTCTCAACTTCTTATGTTTGAACCTCAGCTTCCTTTTGACTTTGTGGTTCAGTATCTAGGATTGGAGACTCACAATTATCATCCTCATTTGTCATTGGAGTAGGGGAACCTATAAACACATTGATTGATTCCATTAAAGAAGAAGTTCGTATGTTATAGACTCGAAAAGCCCTACTGGTGGTTAAATACCCTAGAAAAATACCCTCATCACTTCGGCAGTCAAATTTGCCCAAAGGCTCTCTATCTTTGAAAATGTAACACTTACTCCCAAAAGTTTTGAAGTATTTTACATTAGGTTTCAATCCCTTCCACAATTTATATAGAGTTTGTAAAGTGTCGAGCCTTAAATACACACGATTTATAACATAAACAGCAGTATTTAGGGCTTCAGCCCAAAACTTTGGAGGAAGTTTCTTACTAAGGAGCATGACCCTAGCCATCTCTCGAACAACCCTGTTCTTCCTCTCAACCACTCCATTTTGTTGTGGAGTAATAGGTGCAGAAAATCCATGCTTGATTCCATGCTTATCACAAAAATCCGAAAACGAACAGTTTTCAAACTCACGACCATGATCAGTTCGGATTCTTATGATACGCCCAATGGAAACACCCTGTTCATTTTAGATTTTAAGGATTAAGGCCTGGAAAGCATCAAACGTATCAAATTTTTTCCTTAAAAAATTTACTCACGAAAATCGAGTAAAATTATCAACAGTTAAAAAAATGTATCTTTTACCTCCAATGCTTTCAGTGCGAATGGGTCTCATAAGATCCATATGAACCAATTCAAAAAGACGTTTAGTTGTAAAGTTGTTCACCTTTTTATGAGGGGCATGGGTTTACTTCCCGAGTTGACATGGTCCACACACATGATTCAGATTCTTATCCAGTTTAGGTACTACTCTCACTAGCTCTTTGTTGGCTATCTTAGTTAGGTCTTTGAAATTCATGTGACCTAATCTTTGATGCCACAAGTCAATGTTACTTATGATGACAGAGTGACAAGTGAGATCATTAGTAGTAACAATCCCATAGCAGTTATCAGATGTGCGAACCCCATGCAAGACAGTATTTCCCTTTTTATCCAAAATTTCACATTTATTTTTTGAAAACAATACTTCATGATGGGAATCACACATTTGACTGATGCTCAAAAGATTTACTTTAAGCCCATCAACTAGTAAAGCATTTTCAAGCTTGGGAAGACCAGCTACACTTATAGAGCCCTTACCAATGACTCTAGAAGTGCCACCACCTCCAAAGGTAACAATTCCACCTTCATATTTTACAAGGGAGGTGAAGTAGGATTTGTCACCTGACATGTGACGAGAGCACCCACTATCAAGATACCACATGTGTGAGTCACGTGCTTTTAGAGCAGTGTGAACAACTAAACAAGTCAAATCATCTTTTCTCACCCAAATCTTTTTGGTCTTAACAAAATTAGGTCTGGCGGTCTTGGTAAATGTCTTGGCGTTGTGAACACCCTCATGAATCTTGGTATTCCGCCTAGACATGTAAGGTTGTCTCCTAACCCAAAAGGCATTCGAATTTCTACCCTTTTGAGACACCTTACCAAACAATTCAAAGCAATAAGGACGAATGTGGCCATACCTACCACAATAATAACAAATAAAAACAGGTTTTACCTCCCTTTTGTTGATTTTACCCCCTTTAGGTGGATGAAGAGAGGGATCACCCTGGTCTACCTTCAACTTTCCCTTTGCTTAAGTCTTCATGTCATATGATGTAGAGGCTTGTCCCTTGTGAGCTGTCGCATTACCATAGCCTAGTCCACTTTTGTCACAACCCATTTGTTCAGACCCAAGGATGTCTTCTAATGATTTAGAACCTTTGTTCCACATAACAATTGTGGCTCTAGCAATTCGGAGTTCTTCATCTTTCTGACAAACCATCTCTTCCAATGTAGCTTGTGACATCTTAAGGCTTTCAAGCTTCTCTTCATATATGGAATACACTTTTAGGAGTCCATTCCTTTCAGTTTCACAAGATAGAAGTTTTCCACATAGGTCTTGCCTGTCACTAGAGATCTTGATGGCATTCTGCTTTGCTGTTACAAGTTCTACTTTTAGCTTGGCATTCTCACTTTCACATGCTTTGAGCTTGAGAGTGAGTTTGTCATTGATTTTGGACAAATTCAAAGATTCATCGTAAAGCTTTTTGTAAGCTTGTTGTAGATCATCACCATTAATCTTATCATTGTCTTCTGATATTTCATCATCTTCTTTTTGTTCCTCATTCTCCTTGACCTCATCCAGTCTAGCAACTAAGGCAGGAAAGGTGATAGATGGTGGTGAAGATGAATCTCCTCTTTCATGAAATTGGCTCAGAATTAACCATGCATCTTTAGCCTTTGTGCAGTGAGCAACCCGTTGCTGTTCTTCATCAGAAATCTCTCCACAAATAGTAATCAAGACTCTCCGATTGCTCGGATTGTCAGCACTTTCAATATCTTCAATGGCTTGCCAGCTTTCTGGGTCAAAAGCTCTCAGAAACGCCCTCATTCTGACTTCCAATAAGTAATTACTCCCATCAAAGGTGGGAGCATGATGTAGATTCTGACCACGAGCAAAATTCCACTAGCTTCGGAAGAGGTTGTGTGAAAGTGGACCAAAATGCCATGAAAGCACTATCATCGTCTCCACCAGATTCAGCTTCTTCGTGTTCTTGCTCCGACCCGCTTTCATCATCCCAAGTCACTGTGTAGACTTTCTTTCGATTCTTTTTCGAAGGACATTCAAGGGCAATATGGCCAAACCCTTGACACTCATAACACTTGACCCCTTGCCCCTTTACTATCTTTTTTTTAGTTTTTGGAGCAAGTTTTGGTGGAAAAGTTTTGGGTTTATCATTACTCTTATCTTTTGAAATAGGGTCTCTGAAATTAGGCTTCTTTTTCTTTAAATTTTTTTTGAACTGTTTAGTAAACATAGCTGTCATCTCAGACTCTAAATCAAACTCAGTCTCAGGAGTTTTTACAGTCTCATGAGCACTAGTGAAAGCCACACTATCTTTTTGTTTTTTCTTAGAAATCTGGTGGGCTTCACAAGTCTGTAGGTTTCCAACCAACTGATCAAGTTTGAGGGTATCAACATTCTGAGCCTCCTCAATGGCTGTCACTTTTTATTGGAACCTCTTGGGTAATGACCTCAAAATTTTACCAACAACTTTAGCTTCAGTGATTTTTTCACTGAGTGTGAAACAGGAATTCACGATGTCACTAAGTTTAGGATAGAAATCATCAAACGTCTCATCATCACACATAAAAAGGGTTTCAAAGACAGATGTGAGACGTTGAAGTTTTGACCTTTTAATAGAAGTAGTACCTTCGTGAATCATTTCAAGAATGTCCAAAGCCTCTTTTGCTACCTCACACGTGCAGATACGACAAAACTCTTCAGGTGTGACGGAGCAAAAAAAGGAATTGAGAGCCTTACCGTTCCAACTCGAGTTTTGATAATCAGTTGTGTCCCATTTATCAAGGGGTTTAGGAATATCAATACCATCAATGGTGACAATAGGTTCACTCCACCCATAGATCACACTGTGCCAAACTTTCTCATCGATGGATTTTAAAAATGTTCTCATACGAGCTTTTCAATAAGAATAGTTTGTACCATCAAGTAAAGGAGGTCTATGGGTCAAGTTACCTTCATGAATTGAATCCATATCACCAATCACACAAAATCACACTCCTATAGTTTTGATAAAAACAAAGAATGACCTGCTCTGATACCAAGTGAAAATCCTAAGTGATTCGTGATTAGATCAAGATTTAATTCCTCCAATTCCCAATTATTCAAAACACACAATCTAAATCAACAAGAACTTATGAAAGTGGTTTAGACAGTTGTTTTCGAAAAACAATAAATCGTCACAAACGATTTTTACGTAGAAAAACCACAATTGAAGCACCTCCAATTGTGATAAAAAAACAACGGGCGAAACGCCACTTAATCAATCCACTATTGAAGAAAGAAAGATTACAAAGATAACCACCAAATTACTAAACGCATCAAATTTGTCTTTTAACCTTCTGTAACTCTTTCACCACAGCCTTCGTCTCAGAATTGATCAATATGAAGTTGAATCCACAACTTCTGATGTCGAATCAACGACCACGCATAATATCAAACTCCTTTGATGCTCCATGCTTGAATCTTCGGATTCCACCGAAGAAGAACACTCTTAAATATGAAGAAACAAACTCCTTGATGTATGTAACTCAGATCATAGGTTAAAAACCTACTCAAAACTATCAAGGAAAACCAGAAAACTCCTCTCAAAGAAAACCTTAGAAAACCTTAAAGTAGATCTCCAAAAACCCAATCCTAGTTTAGGACTAAAACAAGTATTTAAAGAAAACTGGAACAGCGAAGCTCGCTCTAGCGAAGACTCTCTCGCTTGAGCGAGGAACTAATCTCGCATGTTTTTCCATAAGTGGCTTCGCTCAAGCCACACAACCTACGCTCGAGCATACATTCACCTCTCTCAAGTTTTTGCCAGACGCAGCCTTCGCTCGAGCGAGCAAGACAAAACAGCAAGGAAAATTACAACTCAATAACTCAAGTTTGTCCGCGAGATTGACAAGACTAAGGGACCTAACAAGCCGTTATCCTCATTATTATGTCTTAATTAGGGCTTTAGAATGCCTAAGATGCAATGAGGATAGCAAAATGTAACTCAAAACACTTAGCCAAATTTTTAAAAATAGGGTAGTCTGCTCGAGCGCAACATTGGTCGCTCGAGCAGTCTACAAAGTTTGCAAAAGTACTAGCTGCATGAATTTTTCACTCGACGGTCGCTCGAGCGTAACACTAAACAAAAAGGGTCTCCACTCGAACGCAGCTTTGGTCGCTCGAGCTGTCAGCAAAAGTCTGTAAAACTTCTAGAAGCTCTCATTTTACACTTGAGCACAACTTCGGTCGCTAGAGCAGAAGGTGAAAAATAAGGGTGGCCGCTCAAGCACAGATTCTGTCATTCGAGCCAACCCCCAAACTCTACAAAAGTACTAGGAGCTCGCGTTCTCCGCTCAAGCGCATACTCGATCGCTCGAGCGAATGGTGCAAATTCTGGAATTTCTAGATTGTTGATACAAGTTCAAAACGCAAATTCAAACCAACAAAACACATCCTTTTGGGCCCAAAACTTGAGAAAACATATGTAAACTTGTAAAACATTGTGAATTCAAAATCAATTTGCAAAATCAAAGCCCAAAAGCATGCCATTAGAACAAAACTAAACTTGAAATGTTGAAAACATAACATGCAAGTATTTTCTTGAGTTCAAACTCTTCAAATCTTGGTAGAATGAGATGTTTAGTACAAAGAGAAGTTAAATTCTCATAACACAACCAAAATATGAACATGCGTGTAGGAAAACTTTGAAATCAACTTCCAAAACTTGATGATATGCACATGCATGCATTATATAATCTTCCTTCCTATTTCATAAGCTCCATTCTTTCATTACACAACTTAATTCTCTAGAATTCATGCATGAATGAGTCAAATTCAAAGCTTAGACATTGAATTTCATACCTAAGGTTCCCAATTCCCTGAATTCTAGTGAGTTCTTACTCAATTTCTCCAATTTCCCTTCAAATCTCTAGCAAATCCTCTTTTCCTTCTTGAATTCAATTCCCTCACTCTAATTCCCCCCTCTCTTACATTTTTGTCTCAAGAAATGATGAACAAAACAAAGCTCTAGTGTGTATAAGCCTTATATAGGCTTGATTAGTGGACTTAATTAAACTTGGCTTAACATAAATAAATTTGCATTATTTTATTCTAATTATTTGGTTCCGAATCAAATTTCAATTGGACCTACCATAATTTCCCAAAAATTTCCAATAACACATAACCCAAGTCAATTTCGTGATCAGATGCCGATAAGGCCTTCAATTCGTAGAACAAAACAGAAACAAATATTTCTACGACAGACAAATATAAATGCAAATAACATATAACGCATGCAATTAATGCAAGATTCCATCTTAATTACTTATTAGGCATTCTTAATCATGGTTTAACTGTTAATCTCAGGTCGGGGCTGTTACAGTCTCCCTCCCTTAAAGAGTTTGGTCTTTCAAACTCGAGTTACCTTCGTTTTGGAAGAATATCGGATCCAAAGGGAACAAGTTAGGGTATCTCTTCATCATATCCTCTTTGGTTTCCTACATTGCATAAGTTTCCCCATGATTTTGCCAATCAACCTTCACCAACGGAATTTCTTTGTCTCTTAGTCTTTTGATTCAGCGGTTCATAATCTGGATTGGTCATTTCTCGTACATATAATCCTCTTTTAGAAGCACATAAGTTGGCTCAATCACTTGTAATGGATCTCTCAAATAATCCCAAAGCATTGAGACATAAAAAACATTGTGCATATTCTCCATAACCGGAGGTAAGGCCACTCAGTATGTTACTGAATTGATTTTCTCTAGAATCTCATACGGGCCAATGTATCTCGAAGCCAACTTTCCTTTCACCCCAAATCATGTTTTTCCTTTCACAGAAGTTACTTTAATAAACACATGATCCCCGACTTCATATTCTCTGTCTCGTCTTCAGACATCGACATAACTCTTTTGACGATTCTGTGCAGTTTTCAATCTCTACCGAATCAGTCTCATTTTCTCTATCATTTCTCACACAAGTTCTGGTCCCAATAATGGTTAATCGCCTACTTCAGCCCAACAAATTGGAGATCGGCATTTTCTTCCGTACAAAGCTTCATAAGGAGCCATTCCAATGCTTGAATGGTAGCTATTGTTATATACAAATTTGGCCAATGGTAAGTAGGTCTCCCAATTGCCTTGGAAATCTAAGGCACACATTCTGAGCATATCCTCCAAAGTTTGTATCGATCTTTCTGATTGGCCATCTATCTGTGGGTGGTAAGCATTACTTAATCTCAGTTCAGTCCCTAAAGCTTGTTGCAAACTCTGCCAAAATCTCGACGTAAACATGCGGTCTTTCTCAAATACAATTGATACCAGTACCCTATGCAATCTCACAATATCACTCATATAGATGTTAGCCAATTTATCCACATTATAAAAAGTTTTGACAGGTAAGAAATGTGAGGATTTAGTCAAATGATCAACAATGACCCAGATTGAGTCCATACCTCGAGAGAAGTGAGGTAATCCAACAACGAAGTCCATTGTAATGTGCTCACATTTCCACTCCGGTATTGGAAGCGGCTAAAGCAATCTAACGGGTCGTTGATGTCAGCTTTTACCTACTAGCAATGCAATCACCTAGCCACAAAATCAGTAATACTTTTCTTCACTCCAGGCCACTAGAAATTCTATTTCAAGTCATAATACATCTTTGTATTCCCCGGATGCATAGCAAATTTTGAGTTGTGAGCTTCGGTCATAATACGTTTTCTCAGTTCAGAATGGTCCGGTACACAAATTCTACCCTAAAATTTCAACACATTCTTCTCCAATACAAATCCTGGCCTTGGTTTTGAGTCAATCTCATCAACAATTTTCTTCAAGAACTCATCTTCAAGTTGTTTCTCTATAATTTCTTCAATGATTGCAGGCTGGGCAGAAATGGCGGCCAGGACTCCACCCTGGTTATGCAACACAATTTCAATCTCATTCTTCTCCAATTCACATAGCAACTCTTTCTGACCGGTAAGTAAACATGACAAATTCCCAATTGACTTCCTACTCAAAGCATCTGCAATGGTATTTGCCTTTCCCAAATGATATAGAATTTGCAAGTCGTATTCTTTTATCAACTCAAGCCACCGTCTCTATCTCACGTTCAATTCCTTTTGCGTAAAGAAATATTTGAGGCTTTTATGATCAGTGTACACTTCACAAGTCATACCATATAAATAATGTCGCCAAATTCCAAGGCAAATACCATAACTGCTAATTCAAAATCATGAGTTGGATAATTCTTTTCATGTGGACGGAATTACAAAGAAGCATAGGCAATTACCTTTCTGTTTTGCATTAGCACACATCTCAAGCCTTTGTATGAAGCGTCACTGTAAATCTAAAACCCATCAATACCATTTCGTAAAGTCAAAATTGGTGCAGTCACTAATCTAGTCTTCAGTTCTTGAAAGGCTGACTCTCATAGATCATTCCAATTAAATGGTACATTTTTCTATGCCAACTGTGTTAATGGCGAAGCAAGTTTTGAAAAATCTTTCACAAATCTGCGATAGTAACCTACAAGCCCCAGAAAGCTTCTAATTTCTGACACATTGGTTAGTCTTGGCCAGTCAACAATAGATTCAATTTTCTGTGGATCAACTGATATGCCATCCCTATTAATTACATACCCCAGAAATGTCACGCTATCTAGCCAGAATTCACATTTTGAAAATTTTGCATACAATTTTCTTTCTCGCAAAGTCTGTAACACGGTTCTCAAATGATTTTCATGATTTTCCCCCTTTTTTTGAAGTAAATCAAAATATCATTAATGAATACAACAACAAATTCATCCAGAAATTGTTTAAATACTCTATTTATTAGGCCCATGAAGGCAGCGGGTGTATTTTTTACTCCAAATGGCATTACTAAGAATTCATAATGTCTGTATCTAGTTTGAAAGGCAGTTTTCTTGACATCTTCTATCTTAACTTTCTACTGATGGTACCCGGATCTAAGATCTATCTTTGAAAACACTTGGGCTCCCTGGAGTTGGTCAAATAAATCATTTATCTAGGGTAATGGATATTTATTCTTGACATTTACTCTGATTAATTCCTGATAATCTATACATAATCTCAAGGACCCATCTTTCTTTTTGATGAACAAAACTGGGGCACCCCAAGGTGAAATACTCAAATGGATAAATTTCTTATTTAACAATTGCTGAAGTTGAGTTTTCAATTCTTTCAATTCAGAGGTTGAAATTCTATATAGGGTTTTAAAAATTGGTTGTGTTCCAGGTGTTGTATCAATAGTGAATTCAGTCTCCCTATTAATTAAGTCCCCAGGCAATTCATTCAAAAACACATCAGGAAATTCACAAACAACGGGAATAGTTCCCATATTAGGACTATCTGAAGTCTCAGTCAAAACACAACACAGATGACCCCTACATCCTTTCCTAAGCAGTTTAACAGCTTTCATGGAAGAAATCAAGAATGGGGGAGGAACTACCCTATTCCCTGCAAACACAAACTCAGATAAACCAGGTGAACGAAACACAACAGATTTATTCACACAATCAATAGTTGCACAGTACTTTGTCAACTAGTCCATACCCATTATGCAGTCAAAATGATCAATACCCAATGGTAATAAATCAATATACAACGTCACATCACTAATCACAATATCACATGTCGGATAAATATAAGCACTTACCATAGAACCCCCAAATGATGTAGATACAGACAGTAAATAATTCATGGGTTCTAAAGGTCTAGTTAATTTCCGGGAAAAGGCATGCGACACAAAAGAGTGTGTAGAACCAGAATCTATCAAGACATATGCATTTTGGGCACAAATGGAAATTATACCTGACCCCATAGACTCGGTGTTCTGCACATCCCCAGGCACTAGTGCAAACACTCTCCCTTGCCTTAACGTTTCATTCCTAGTGTTACCTCTAGCATTACTTCTTGCGTTTGACCTCGATACAAAAGCAGATCCGGTTGAACTTGGTGCGGGCGATTAGCATTCTCGAACCCAAGCGGACAATCTTTCATCATGTGGCCAACCTTGTCACACCGATAACAAGAACACGATAACATACACCCTTATGATTCCTCTCAGATTCTGCACAAATAGGTGTAGATCCACTACTTAGGCTTGAGCTATTGGAGGATCCTGTGTTTTGCTTCTTATTTGTCACAAATGAACGACCCTTTTTAAAATTGAATCTGAATCTCTTACCTCTCCATTCAGTTGTTGGGGCTTTAGTTTGTCTCTTTGTGGCTAAGTTGGCTTCAGCCATTAAAGCTCTATCAAGCACATCAACGTACTTGGGCAGTTTCAATACATCGACCCGATCAAAGACATCTAGATCCAACCCTCCTTCAAATTTTTGAGCTTTCAGTAGACACCCCATTTTTGACCGACCTTAAGACTCAGACGTCACCAATTGAGCACTCGGTGATGGTGCATATTGTGCTCGTTCTGAGGTTTCAGAGTCTCGGCTGCGAGCCTTCCCTCCGAACTTCGGGGCTCTTTTCTGCTTTGCTTCAATTTGCGAACCAGGTCCTATTTTCTCCGTTTTCTCTTCCTGAAGGGAGGGAGAGGTCTCGTAGACCATCTGTCAGTGCCCGTAGGCTATGTTTCGTGGTCGTAGGCCATTTTTTCAGTTTGGAGACCAGTTTCCGATTTACAGAGCCGTCGGCCGTGTGCCTCGGTTCGGAACCGCTTAACTACCTCTGTTTGCTCCAAGTTTTGGCACACACCTTGTTTCCTCTCTTTTGAGGGACACTGTGGCCCAACAGACCACCTTCGTGGTCGCACGCCACTTCCGGTACCTAACAGCCTATTTTCGGGGCCCCAGGCCGCGTGTTTTGGCCCCCGAACCCTCGTTTTGCATCGGTTAGGGTTCATTTTTGGCATGGACCCTATTTTCATTGTTTGGGAGGTGGTACTATGGTGGGAGACCAGCAATTCTTTTGAAAATTATTTTCTCTCTCCTCCAACCGATTTTCTTGACAGAAAGCTGGTTTTCCTCACTTTTGGGCCATAATTTCTGGTCTCCCATACCACCATTGTATTGTACTCATCTGTGAAGCCACCAATAAGGGTAGGTTGACTAGCTTTTCTTCCCGACCCTTTTGAACCTTGCTAGAAAGCTGGTTTTCCTCTCCCCTGGGCCACAATTTATAGTCTCCCACCATACAGCTGTATTCTACTCATCTGGGAGGCCACCTTTCTAGTATGGCCGACCAGCATTTCACCTTGACCCTTTTGACCCCTGGTCGGCCGACCAGGGGAAGTGGTCGGCCGACCACCTTGGCTGGTCGGCCAGCCTTCTGCTTTTAGGCCTTCTTGAGTGCAACACAACTGTGCCAGCCGTGAAGCACTTGACCCTTCCTCCAAGATTTTGAGCCTTTTGTTTGTCTTCTTAAGGAAGATTTGATCCTTTTTCTTAGCTTCAAGGAGAAGCTTGACCCTTTTGTCAAGCTTCTTGAGGAAGCTTGACCCCTTTTGGTTAAGCTTCTTTGAGAAGCTTTGACCCTTTCTTGAGGCTTCTCCAAGAAGCCTTGGCTCTCTTCCTCTATAAAACAAACCTTCCCTCTCCATTTGCAAGGGTTAGAAAATTTAGCCAAGGCATATACATACTCTCCTCCATATCTCTCTCATCCAAGCTCAAATACTCCATTGTTCTTGGCCATTACACCACACCTCCTAGCACAACACCTCCACCATCCATCCAAGCACCTTGGAGATGTTTTTTAGAGGTTGAAGGCTCACCTTCTTGGTCCAAAACTTGCTGCATTGTTGTGCTACAAGGGTAAGTCATCATTTCCCCCATTTTTGTATTATTTTGCTTCATAACTTAGCCCTATTTGCAAGCATTTATGGGTTTCATCTTAAACTGAAAAGTGTCTTATTTTGAGCTCCTCTTGAAGTTTGTTTAAGGATACTTTTCTGTTTGAGGTCATCTACCTCCTTGTCTGCTCCATCCCTCTTTGTAGGCTTATTTTGCTTCCTATCTTAGCCTCACTTGCAAGCATTTTTGAGATTTTTCATAAACTGAAAAGAGTCTTATTTTGAGCTCCTCTTGAAGTTTTATTAAGAGCATTTTTCTGTTGGGGGTCATCTACCCCCTTGTATGCTTGTTTGCATCTTGTTTTGAGCCTTGCATCTAGGCCTTTGTTACATGCTTTGTTTGGGGATTTCAGTGGCTATCACACTGTTTTGAGAGCAAAAATCAGAGGGGGGTTACCCCCTCTCTCCTTGTCTTGTTTGTTGGCCCTTTTGGCCTTCCAAAGGACCCCCATTTTGCATGCTTTGAAGTCTTATTTCAGGCCATTATTTGTGAGTTTTTAGGTCTTCCTTAACTCTTTCTGGAGCCCCTTTGGCCATATTTTGTGTCTATCATGCATGTGTGGAGCAATCCTCCTCAAGGCCTTTCAAAGGGGCTTTCATTTTCATGCTTCATTGACCCATTCCAGGGCCTTTTTGGTGGGTTTTAGGACCCTCATAACCTATTTCTAGAGTTGGTTTTGCCATTTGGTGTGTCCATCATATAGGTGTGGAACAACCCCTTGCATGGCCCTTCAAAGGAGCCCATCATTTTTGCATACATTGACTGAGTTTTAGTGGTTATTTGGGCATCTTTTAGCATACCATATTGCTATTTTTGGCTGGTTTGGTGACCTCTCTTGTGTTTCATATACATGTAATGTAAACCATGCTTACTAGCCTATGTTGCACGTTGTTTTAGCCCTTCATGTTAGCACTTTTTGGCCATGCTTAGAACTAATGTGGTACATGTTTAGGACTACCTTGGCTCTGTTTTCATGCCTCATGGTCAAATAAAGCTTGCTTTGCATACTTGTGGTTCAATGCATTTGCCTAGTTTTGAGTTTCGGGGCTTATTCCGTGCATTGGGTGACATGTTTCCATAATTTGGGACCATTGAGCATCTTATTTCAGAGCTGGAAATTGCATGTTTGTATGCCATCTTTCATCCCTTGCCATGCTTTGGTAGAGTGGCATTTGATGCCTTAGGATCGGTCCCTTGCATCGTGCATGTTTGCATGTGTTTCGGTTGTCTCATTTCCATCATATGGCCACTGATGTGAGTGTGGCTGAGGTCCACTCATATTGGTGTAAGTCCATCTTGCATTATGTATGCCATTTCATTCCGTAGCATTGCGTATGCTAGCTTGCATGTTAGAGCATTGTGCATGCCATGTTACATCACGCGCATTGTGTATGTCATTTTAGTCCATAACATTGCGTATGCTAGGTTGCATGTTAGTCGCATTGTGTATGCCATCTCATTTGCATTGTGTTTGGGATAGGAGTTAGCCCAAACACAGGAAACGAGGGACGTTTCGTACTCAAAGTGACGAAACGTGTCTCAATTCCCAGTCGCCGACACTCCGGATTAACCATGATGGAGTCTAAGCCTTGTTGTGTTTATACTTGCATTCATTCCATTAAGTCATGCAATTCGACTTCTCGGCCATCATGCATCGAGATGCGTGATTGGTGGCGCGAGGATCAAGATCTACACTCCCTTGAGCTTGTGCAAGGACGGGGAGAGTGGTCTTGCACACATATGTTGAAAATACCTTGCTTTCTCTCCCTCTTGCCTTTGTTGCAGAAAAACCAGGATCCAGGGGCAGAAAGTGGTCGGCCGACCAGGTTTTCTGGCAGGCCGACCACCTTTTTTGGTTTCCACCACAAAGGGTGGTTGGCAGGTGTCTCCCAAGCCAATACCTGGTCGACAGCATTCCCAATGTGGAGTTTCTAGAGCTTTGTGCAAGTTTCTAAAATCAGTTGCATACAATGGTGAGACGAGGCATCGCGATGGAATTTCCCGACGAGGTGACTCGAGCATGCATGCATCTTTCATCATTCGGAACAGAGCTGAGGCGGTCCATGAATTTGCATACTAGTTTATTGCTTTCCTAGTTAATTTGTTAATTAATTAGGATTTTGTAATATTTAATTATTCATTCGGACTGTAATTATTTATTCAGACCCTCCGAGCGAGGGCAATGTTGTAATAAGTGTGCGTGTGTGTGATGCATGTCTTCCAACCCCACGTCTTTCTCCCTTTTATTTACAACTTATGATGGTTAGATTAGGGCATGTTTCAATTAGCATACTTATGCTTGCATGTTTGCATCATTCATCTGTCTTGCATGCATCGGGCTCGGCGCATCATACTAACTGTATCGTATTTCAATTCCAAGTTGAATATGTGTTAGCTGTAGCATCTCATATGCCATTCTTAGAATAGCTGAGCCTATTGTAGTTGCATCTTTGCATGTGTTGCATTAGGCATTTCTGTATAGTTAGGATCATGCATGGATTTCTAACATAGCTTTTGTTTTGGCTTGGAGTACTCGGTAAGTTTTATGCTTTAGCATCCTTGCATGCGTGTGAGTGACTGCCATGATAGCATGCTTACCATGAGGTTATTTGCTTATGTGATATACCTGCCTGAATACCTGTGGGTGAAGGTTGGATTATCTGAATTGGAATAATGCATTGACTGTGAGTTTTAAGCCCACTAGATAGTGGAAAAACCATGTTTCCTAAGCCCACTCGAGGGTGGCAAAATTTGCATTTTTAGCCTACTTGCGAGTGGCAAACTGTTTTCAAAAACCAAACATGAAATGTTTTGTTCCAATTCAGGCGATCCAGTCTACACTTATATGCTGTGCGCATCACATAGTAAATCTAGGCTAATAACCAGAATAAGAACGCATAATGTTTTCAAAACGAGATATCATGGCTAGTAGAGGCCGATCTTTGATCGGGCGAGCGAGGGTGTTCACGAAGTGACCTTCCCCAATCGTACCCAAGTTCCCGAGCCGAGGCAACTTTGGTGATGACGGACACGTGGCCTTAGGCAAACGAGTCAGGGTTTCCTAAATTTCCCAAAATAAAATATTTAGGTGGCGACTCTATATCTAGCAAAGCAGTCCATGTTTGGCACTTCTTTCAAAAAAAATATGTTTTCAAAAATGATTTGTCAGATTTGGACTCTTTGATGATCTATCGGTCTTGCATTGCACTCTGCGAGATTAGATACAAGACCGTGACATTGAGTCCAAACTGTAGTAAGCCCCAAATGAACAGAACGGGATTTCCCTCCCGGGACTTTCGGGGACGTCTACAATTTCTGGCGACTCTACTGGGGACTTAGAGAACTTTACTCGAACTCATGATATCTTGTTTTGACTACACTTATGTGTTTCTTTGCATTGCATGTGCATTGGTGTGCCTAGGACACCGTGTTTGTTGTATGCTATTCCTGAACGGTTTGCCGAAGGCTCGCTTCGAGAAGCGTGCCATAAGGCTGACCAGTTGCAGGCTCTACCACGACGGGAACATAAACCCCGGTTTTACCGGGGCACCCTCTTTGACCATTCGATCTAGTGCATATCGGAATCCATAGTGAACATTCCAAACTAGGACAGGTTGCTTACCCGATCATAGGTTGTTTGAAACCGCTGAGTGGGTAGTGAAACCCTAGCTCCTGACAAAATAGGGCAGGAAAACCCTACCCCAATATAAGGGTTTTTGGCTCTCATTTGCTTGCTATGTGCTGTCAGAGTGTGTCTCTGTAGGGCTGCGTATATCAGTTTGCAAGTCTGGGTATCAGGCCTGAGGGCATCAGTATGTGGGAAATCAGTTTGACCTGAGGGTATCAGTTTACAGGCAGAATCTTGTACAGAATTCAGTAGAGAGCACAGTTATTCGACTGCTCATATCTTTTTTGGTGAAATCAAGTTGAGATGATGCATGTTTTCTCTTTTGCTAGGTAGTCTTGGAACCGTAGCTTCAGAAGGCTCCAATATCCCCCTAGGTTCATCAGACTTGTGCTGATAGACTTTGTCAGGTCAGAGATTCAGTTCAAGGGAAATCGGTGTTCCTTTGCCAGAGGTAGGGTAAAAGGGCCAGTCAGGCACAGATCATCAGTTCAACAGTCTTCGGATCAACAGTCATTATCCATCTCACCTGTGTGCAGTTGGGTTGAGATATCTATTTTTACCACAGAGACAGATATACTGATAGATCAAATAAATCAGGGCAGTATGTCAGGGGGCAATATGTCAGGGATGGAAAACATGGTGCGCCAGCTCCAAGAGAGCATGAAAGCTATGCAGGAGGACGCTGTTCGTCAAGCAGAATTTGCCAAACAGCAGGCCGTTGTCATGGCCCAACAGGTAGAGCTAATTACCCGGCTGCAGCAGCAAACCGGAGCGTCTGCTTCGCACCAAGCCCCTCCACCACCAAGGGTTCCGACACCCGGGGAAACACCAAATGTCCAGGAAGGTACGGACATTCCGACAGGGCCGGCTCCGCCCCCAATCCTACCCCAGCTATCCAAAACACCTACCAATCTATCGGACTCCCCCTTCGAATTCGAGGTGGACCCCACGGCATTAAAACTGAACAAGCTTGAAAAGCTGTTCAAGAAATCCCGAGTGAAGTCCATCCCGAACATCGAGGATGGGTATACCGACGCAGCCGTGACGCTGCCGGACAGATTTAAGATGCCGCATATTGACCGATTTGATGGATCCGGGGATCCCATGGTGCACCTGTGGCTGTTTTCAGACATATTAAGGTTGATGGGCCTCACCAGACTACAGAAGCTTTCTTTATTCGGCCGAACCTTGTCAGGTGTAGCGGCCATCTGGTATGCAAAATTGGAAAACGATGTCAAGAGGAATTGGGATGAGATGGCCGAGGTTTTCGTCATTCAATACTCCTATAATACACAGATCGAGATTACAACCCGTGATCTCGAGACGACTAGGCAGGAGCCTAAGGAGAGCTTTTCTGAGTTCGTAACCCGGTGGAGGGCCAAAGCCCCAATGATGACCCTAAGGCCCACTGATAAAGATCAAATTCGGATGATTGTGCGCAATCTCCAGCCCAAACTCATGCAGAAAATGATTGTTCTCCCCTTTCCCACCTTTCCAAATTTACATGAGGTGGGGGTACAAATTGAGGATGCTATGAAGCAGGGCCTCATTGACCAGGAGAAGGAGCAGCCCAGGAGGGCGTTTTCCCGCAATTCGAATGTGACCACCAGTGGTGATGCAGCTATAAGATCTTCTGAAGTGGGCATGGTTACCACCACCGCATCAAAAACAGCTACCCCATTCACCGGTGCGTCCGGAAGTAGCTCACAAAAAACCAAATATCCACCTCGAGTCAAGAGGGTTTTTACCCCACTTTATATGCCTTTGTCAAAGGCTCTAGAGGCCTTACTCCGGAAGGGATGTCTGAAACCATTGGAACAACGGCCTCTACCCGATCCTATCCCTCCAAAGCATGACCACACTAAATACTGTGCCAACCATCAACAAACCGGTCATGACACTGACAGTTGTTTTCGTCTGCGCCATGATGTACAGGATCTGTTTGACAACAAGGTCATTGCCGCACCAGCTCAACAAAGTCTATCGCCGCTGGATCAGTGAACTTGGGGGATAGTGCGAATATGTGATCAGGGGATGAACCACCTGCGGGCGGCACTCAGTTTACTCCAGATATGGCGTGTGGCACGCACTGTTTTAAGCATTTGTGAATGCTGGTTTTTGTAGCTTCTAACTTGGGTGATTGAGTCAGTTCTGTGGTTTTGTTTTGAGTTTGTCTCTTTGTTTTGAGTCAGTCTTTTTGATTAAGGGTCTGTCTTGTTGTATTGAGTCAGTCATGTTGTACAGAAGTCGGGTGATTCCGGGGGTGTTACTTCAGATATCACTATTTTGTTTTGTATGTCCTTGTTAACGTGAGTACTGAGAAGGATCCTGGCTTGATCCAGGTTGGTTTCGCATTGTCTTCAGCGCGAGCAACTAGTCGCTTTCTTAAAAAATTTTAAAAAATGTTTTGCGCCATCCTGCGAAGACCTGTGCGGAATCGCTCTTGAAATTGTGCAGCTTAGGATCGCTCTCGGCCTCGAGACTCGACCCCTCTTGATTTCAAACCTTGAACTTGGATTCAGAATGTTCCAAGGCCAATCATGATGTGAGGCCTGTGTGGCCAGATTTGAAGCAGCTCGCGAATTAGGGGCAAGAAAAGTCAGATCAAGAAGCTTGTGAAGCTAGATCAGGAACACCCCTCAAACTAGGGGCAAAAATGCCAGATGTGCTCGAAGAGTCAAAGACGAAGATCGGCAAGAATGCCAAATCCCAGAAGGGAGGAAAGAAGAAAGTATTGCTAAAGGATAACCGAGTTCCTATCCACAACACTAAGAGCAAATTCAGCCCCCCATTGGATGGACTCCTGCATCGTCAGCGAACAACAGCCATTCTCCTGGATTCAGATGACTTCAGGATCTCAAAACCATTTGACATGGACAAAACTACACTTTTACCCTTTAGAGGTTCGCTGGGCCAAAAACCTGGAAGGGCAACCCAAGCAAAAGTTAGAGCAAGAAAAAGAACAAAAAAAAGAAAAAAAGAAAAAATGCAAAGAATGAAGAAAATGAAAAGAAAAGATGAAAAAAAAGAAGAAAAGAAATGAAAATAAAAAAAGAACAGAGCTCGCAAGGTTGAAAATCCGGAAGGGCGGCCTTAGCAAAAGTTAGAGCACAAAAGGAGAGGTTAAATACACGAGTGTACCTTAACCCCGAACTACGTAAGGCTTGATTCTCATCTTTGGGATACGTAGGCAACTTCATTCTGAAGTCCAGCCGTAAAACACTTCAAATTCGACTGTGTCCATGTGATGGTTCTGGTCATCTTTGTCTTCTCTGTATCTGAGAATTTGGTTGTAATTGTCATTGTGAGGACTAGTTGCCACGTGCTGCGGCGCTATTCAGACTAGGGGCAACTTTCCGTTGCCGTCCAGTGTGTTGCGGTACTATTCAAACAAGGGGTAACTTTCCGTTGCCGTTCAGAGTGCTGCGGTGCTATCCAACAAGGGGCAACTTTCCGTTGCCGTGCAGTGTCCTTCAGACAAGGGGCAATTTTCCATTTGTTTTGGATCTGAGATTGTGCATCTCAAAAGTAGGTTCCGTGCTCGTTGAGTAGTGGTCGTTTGCAAAAATAGTTTTAGGGAATTTTTACTGAGGTTGACTAATTCTCTCGAAAATTATTTCATTTTTCTAAAACTGGACCATTTCTTGGACCCAAAAAAGGAAAATTTCCAGTGCTCACAGCCTGACTCGCATGATTTTCAAAATCAAAAAGTTGAACAAGCATGTTAATCTAACTTTCATATTGGTCAAAATTGTTTTAAAACCAAAACAAAAAAATGGTGAAAATTATGAACTAGGGGCACAGTTGAGTCAGGTGTTCTGTCTTTCCCCCATTGTCAACATACTTGGTAGAAAGGGCACCTTATTCGCCAAGAAGGGCACAACGGAAGCTAACAGCGAAAGGACCAAAAAGCTCTCTCATCCTCCAAGCAACAAGGTATCAAGCCAAGTGCGAAGCACGAATTGGAATGGACTAAGATATTCCACTTCCTTGTTTGGGCAGATCTGATTGCGTCTAAATTCCCCAGCAGAGCATCGTCAACCGATGTCAGCTGCAGATTTACTACACACACAGTTGTAGCGCAGCCCTTCTGTGGGAGAAACTCACTGTTGTGAACAAGAAGAGAATCTAGCAAAATGCTAGGTGCAAGAGCCCGCAACTTTATGCTTACCCATCAACCACCCAGGGGAGGGATAAAAAATGAGAGATTGAAGAATAGAGAGATGTGCGCTGAGAGAAAAAGTGAGGAAAAGTGCTTTTTCAGAACAGCCCAAGCAACACACTGCTCAAACTGCAATACATGAGATATGTAAATGTAACACTTTTTAAACAAAAAGTTTGTTCATTTCATTATCTTTTTCAAGTACATAGCTTTGAAAACAAAAATCTGCCTGCGGCAGTACAAGGTAATCTAACTACCAGCAAAGAGAAGGAAGAAAAAGAAAAAAAAAAGAAGTAAAAAGAAGAAAAGCAGCAATCTGGATCATCATCAGTAGTCTCGGGCCCGGGGATCTGTCCTCACTGTCTTGTGCACTCGCGTTGTCTAATGCATCGCGCTATTTTGCGCATCTCATTGCATTTTGCATGCATTCCATCGCGCTATCTTGCGCATCGCACTGTCTTGTGCACTCGCGTTGTCTAACGCATCGCGCTATCTTGCGCATCTTATTGCATTTTGCATGCATTCAATCGCGCTATTTTACGCATCTCATTGCATTTTGCATGCATTCAATCGTGCTATTTTGCGCATCACACCGTCCTTTACATACGACAGTCTAGGAGACCCTAAATCCTCTGAAGGTGCAAGTCCTTCGGTGTTTGTCGTGCCCGAACGAATTTTGATAAGTTGCATTATACATGTATTTCAAGCGACTCGCGTCATCGCATATTCAAGTTCACGTGCATCTTAAAAGCCACGCATTGTCGCGCACTTCGAAATCATGCATCATCATGCATTTGCATTTCAAAAACAAAAACAAAACAAAAAATATAATTGCATTGTCATGCATCATCGTAAATAGTTGCATTGTCATGCACCATCGTAAATAGTTGCATTGTCATGCATCATTGTAATATAGTGTATATTGCATTGTAGCTTGCATGCATTCACTGCATCACTTCCATCTATGGCTCGCGCCTTTCCATGATTGAGCTTGGTCCGGTATGTGCCCATACTTCTCGTGTCGACGCATAGTTCAGTGGACCGTTCTATGTTAGACGCGACTTGTACGTGTACATGCCCTTCCTAGGCAAGATTTGGTTTGGCCTGCATGCCTTATCCATCGTATCTTTTCCATCCCAGTGCACATTGCATTGTAATTCGCATGCATTAATTGCATCACCTTCCATTTATGGCTTGCGCCTTTTCATGTTGAGCTTGGTCCGGTATGTGCCCATACTTCTCGTGTCGAAGCATAGTTCAGTGGACCGTTCTATGTTAGACGTGGCTTGTATGCGTACATGCTTTGCCTAGGCAAGATTTGGTTTGGCCCGCGTGCCATATCCATTGCCATTTCCCCAGCATTTTCATTATATATTACATTGTAGTGTAATTGTTGCATCCAGCATTAGGATCGTAGTCCTTTCCCCAGCAGGTCGTTTCCCCACCTTTGTCATTCCCCCCAATACTTGTTCTTGTGTCTGTCTACATTACCCATAGTTCTGTTGATCGTTCTATGGTAGACGGACTTGTTACCTCCATCAATCTATTTGACATAGGTGTGGTTTCGAACCGCTCATGATTGGATCATGATTCAATTGCATTGTTCATATATAGTTTTGTATATATTGCATATCATTTTGCATTTATTTTTGCATTGTCATGCATGTTGCTAATTACATTGTACCTGTTAAGTTTGCTTTCTTTGCAGGCACGATATTGTATGTACGGTTCGTTTGAAGCTGGTGCAACCAGACGAGCCGCACAGGTACTGTATCCTCCGAGTGAGACGTATCGAGAATTACATAATTCTCTTGCATCCTTTCTGCGTTTGTAATGTAGTTGCATTGGTGTATGCTAGCTTAAAACTGTCGCATGTGTACTTCATTACAGCTTTCTTTGCCTGATCATATGTTATGTCCGGCTCTGTGCATTGTCTTGCATCTTGCCCCCGCCTTCGGGCGCATATCCTGCTTGTCTTGCATGTCTGTCTAAGTCTTCGGCCTTGTCAAAAATGGGTCATCTCTGGGCTTTGACATTCACTCCTGTCATTGTTATGACTTTCGAGTTCTGTCAAAGAAGGGCAACTGTAGACACCCCATTTTTGACCGTCCTCAAGACTTGGACGTCACCATTGGAACACTTGGTGATTACCCTTGTTTGTGTTCGTCTTGATTTCCCGGAGGTCTCGGTTGTGCGTCTTGCCTCAGGATCTCTCGACTCGACCATGTTGTGTCTGGTTTTGCACCAAACACTTGTGTTTTGCCTTGGAGGGGCAGAGAATGCCTTGTGAGGCATCCCCACACATCACCGGCCATGGCTTGAGGCCACCGGCCATGGCTTGAGGCCACCAGCCAGTGATTTTATGCCATTGACAATGTATATTGCCGGTCGGCACTCTTTGTTGCCGGTCGGCCATTTATTTTGCCAAAATGGCAATTTTGAATGGCCGATCACTATTCATCTACTTTTAGTAGATATTTTGTGCCAGCTGTGATAGCTGGCACCCACTCTGTTCCCCTCCATACACGTGTATGGAGGGATTTCCCTCTTGGATGGCTTGTTTTGGAAGCCTTACAAGAGGGAGTTGCCTATAAGAAGAGGCTTCCTCTCTTGGCATTAGGGTTACAAAATTTTCAGAGGGAGCTCTGGATTAGGGTTAGGGTTGATACATATTTCCTATCTCTATATCTCTCTCTTGTGTGTGTCTAGTGTGTGTTTTGTAATGACCCCAAAATGCGTATAGAAAGTCATCCTTATTTAATTAGGGGTTAATGTGTTTTAATTCAACTATATCTATCGGAATTAAAGAATTATCTGCTGAGTTATGGCGACCTTTATTGTATCGGTTTGAAATTTTTTTTACCCTCCGCTCGAGCATGGGCTCATTTTTGACATTCTTAATAGTGTATTTGGAATGTTCTTACCTTATTTTGGGGTATTGTTTGAGGTGGTGGTATGATGGTAAAGTAAGATTGGACCAACGAATTTAATTCGAATAGTTAACCTACGATCAACCGTCATTCATTTGTCTTTTTCTTTTTCCACACTTTGAATTTAAATGTGAAGTTAGAACCATTGGAAAGCTTATTTCCGGGGCTTCGATTTGGACACAAGAACGACCTAGAACGGAGTCCCGATGAGAGAGTTATACCCGTTTGAAGTTTTCACACCTGTGCTGGAAGCAGAGCCGCACGTGCGGGGAATAGTGCCGCACGTGCGGTCTGTGCGGGACAGCAGCTCTAAAAACGGGATTTTTGGGCCATTTCTTGCAATTTCTTTTCCTCTCTTCTTCTCCCCTCTTCCATGTCCGAAACCCTAGCTTCCAAAACCTTGAGTTCCTCCACTTTTATCAACAAATCCTCCATAGATCTTGTATCAAGGACGGAGAACAAGAAAGGGTCAACATTTCCAACCGATTGAATTTCGAAATTGAGGTGGAATCTCATCCAAGCTCGCTCCTTTGTTTGTTCTTCGAGGTAGGGGTTCTAGATCTCCTCAATACTTACATCTATGGATAGATTTATGGTAACTTCATTATATTAATGCAAAAATCTTCATTTTTATAATCTAGGGCATATTATGAGATTTGGGGATTTAGAGTTTGAGATGTTGGAAGTTAAATTGGTGGGTTAAAATGATGAATTGTGAATCCTAGGTGTAGAATCATTGGGAAAATTGGAATTAAAAGTGGTGATTTAAGAAGTGTGAATTTTTGTTAAAAATCTTCATTTTTTTTCTTGAAACCCTAGGTTGATTAATGATGATACCCAATGATTTGGCCCAAATTGAAAGTAGAATAGTGAAATTGAGGTATTGAATTATATGTGTTCAAGTTTAATTGGAATTTGGTTATGTTTGAAAATTATGTTTAAAATTTGCGAATGAATTTTGTTATGAGCAATGTAAATCATGTTATAATGAGAAGGAAATTTGAGGAAATGATTTATTAATGATATAGATGACATAAACTCGGTTATGGAATGTTGAAATGGAATTTAAGAATTCCTCTTGAATTATGTTGAATTATATTTAATGATGTTGAGTTGAATCATGTTGCTTATGTTGAATTGTAGTGATTATGTGAGATGGTATTGACTATGTTGACTTTGATTTTTGTGACCTAGAATGTGGAGTTTTCCAAAACGGGTTAATCCCAAATTATTTTGCTAAATACTTGTGGGCTTGCTTAGTTATTAAAATCAAGAGAGTGATTTATTTTTGGAAAAACGTGGAAGATGTCCATACAATTCCTTCCTATCTTGAAATCGAAGTGATTGGTTATAAATTCCATATTGTGTTTGCAAGAATGGTAATCTTCTATTTCTATATATAGATATATTGAGATGGAGGAAATTGTGGTATAATGGATGGGTAATGGTAGGCTTGTGAAGAATAATGAAGGAAGGAAAAAGAACTAATGACTAAGTTATATATGTGTACAGGGCACACTTCAGGAGGGCCAAGCACTCCGTTGTAGCACTGTGAGTAGTAGTACTTCGATGTATCTTTAACCGTTAATGATTATTGTTATTGACGTTATGATCTTCGTCGTAAGAATTATGTTGACATGTATGTTATGTATGCTACGTAAATATTGTGAAATTATGGTAACATCAAAGGTGTATGCTATATGAGGAACATTGTGAAATTATGGAAACACGAAAAAGGATTTGTGAAATATGCATATCGAATTTGTGAAGTATGGATCACCAACTTGTGAAATATGAAACGATGTGGCCGAGGGCCATTTGTGAAGTATGAATTTCTGAATTGTGAATTGTGAAACTATGAAGCCAAGAGCCGAATTGTGAACCTATGAAACCCAAAAGCTAATTTATGTATATGTGAATTTATGAGGCCAGGGGCCGACTTGTGAATTTATGAGGCTGAGGGCCGACTTGTGAACCTATGTGGCCAGGGGCCATTTGTGAAATTATGAAGCTATGAGGCCAAGGGCCAAACTTGTGAACTTGTGAATCCAAAGGGCCGAAGGCCGATGTAATAAGTTGTGAATCTATGAAACCTAAAGGCTATCGTGAATGTGTGAACCCCTCAGGCCAAGGGCCGAACTGTGGAATTGTGAAACCGATAAAGTCATCTGTAATCTAATGAAAATGTGCTTACTTTGTCCTATTAACTTTATGTTAATTATATCAACTCGTGGGAATGATGTAACGGTTACCATTAGGACTCTATTAATTACAAGGCAAGGCAACTATGTTAACATATAAGAACGATTAAACAACGGTATATACTATTGATTAATAGAGCACGTGAATTAAGTCATTTACCCAAAAGAATTTATGTTCACTCTTGAAGAATAGATTCTGAGTAAATATAAGAGTAACTATGTGTATCCATATGAATTTGAAGTTATTTTGATATGTTGCTTATGAATTGGAAGTTATTCAGAATCTACGATATAAGTGCAAAGTTTAGCATTATTATGTGACTCTCATGAGAATGTGAATTAGTCTCCTATTGTTAAGCGTACGATAATGACATGATACAACAAGAAACGCTCTAGTTATAATATGTTCCGTTTGAATTAATGAATGATGTTCAAGCATGTTTCCAGTATGTTACAAGTTCAAGTATGCTCAGGTATGTTTCAAGTATATGTTACAAGTTTGAATATACTACAAGGTCAAACAAGTTTCAAGGGCTTTATGCCAATGTTTCAAGGGCCTCGTGCCACCACATTTCAAGGGCTTATAGCCATCAAGTTTATGTTGCAAGATTGGGCCTAAGGCCGTTATGTACTTAGCACAGAATCAGACTATTACATTGACATGTATTGTGTTTCAAGGTAAGCATCATTTTATTTATGTATTACTATTCACTGAGCCCGGCTCACTCTCTATTATGTCTGTTTCTGTAGGTCACCAATCAGCTGGTCAGTCCTAGCCAAGACGCCCGCTTTCTTTTGTCAACCTTCGTATGTCCAGGCACTGTATAAGCCATTTATTTTGTCAAGTTGTTAAGATGTTGACTTGCTTATGGGTGTCCCTCTAAGGTTGTTGTATATACTTTCATGTTCGTTTTTTTTGTATACGCCCAATCATGGGGCTGGCATTGTAAATGTGTATGTATATGCTCCGGGTTATAATTAGAACTTTATCTATCCACTATAATGCATGTGATGAATGAGATCCTGGCAAGTAGAAGTAGCTCAATGGAGTTTATTTGTTTCATTATTTTCATTTTTTTTCGTGCCTCTGATAAGGCCCCGTATGTTATGTTACCAGGTTACGTGCCCGTTTCTGAATAGGGTCATGCCCAAACTTTTAGGGGCGAGTTTGGGGCGCGACATGTTTGTCCATACTATTGCACACAAACACATAATTTTACACCTTCTCTTGGTTGTTGAGGGACCAGAGGGTTGTTCTTGGTGTTCTTGACTAGATTTGAGCTCAAGGAGGTAACAAGATCATCATTTGTGAAGGAGGACTTCAAGGGTAAGAAACTAGTCCCTTTTTACCCCATTTTTGCACACTACTTTTACCTATCTTGCAACTGTTTTTTGGCTTTGCATATAATACATAAAAGTTCTGTTTTTAAGGCCTCTAAATAGTTTGTTAAGAGTGTTTTAAGCTTTGGGGTTGTTTGACCCCTCTTAAGCCTTGTTTGGCCCTTGTTTTGTGCTATTTTGTGTGAGCTCTGGGACTTTGGTGTTTGGGCCTCCTCACCACTGAAATCTTAAGGGATTTTAGTGGTAAGGATGGTGCCTTGAGGTCCCAAGAAGGAGAGGGCCACCCCATCTCCTTGTTGTCCTTGAAAAGGACCATTTTTGCCTCTTGAAGAGCACCTAGCTTAGGCTCTTGTTGACCATGCCTTAGCAGTTATTTATGCTTATTTTGCCATGAAATAGCATTGTTTTAAGTTGGTTTTGGTACACCATGCTTGCTTAGCATACATGCCTTGTAATGCCATTTTGTTGCCTTAACATGCCTTAGGTTGTAAACCATTGTTCTAGCATGTTTTAGGCTTGGCTTTGTGAAGCTTTCATGTTTATTTTGCCATGATTAAGGTCTGTCCTTAGTTGTTTGGGTCGACTTTGGCATGCATTGTATAGCCCCTTTGCATTTTTGGCTTGTTGGCCTTAAGGGTGTGAGTGTATAGCATGCATTACTTGCTTTGATTTAGTGGGTTGGGACCATTTTCCATGTCATCTCAGTCCACTTAGTATGCTTGTATGCTTGCATTTCATGGTCCCTTTGATGTGTCAAGGGCTTGTGTTGCATGCTCCATGTTTTGATCATTGTACATGCTTTTGAATTCAAGTCATTTAGATGCCATCTAAGTAATCTTTTGGGCTTTGTTTGATGTGCTAAAACTCTGTTTTGGGTCATTGAATTCATGCCATGTTTGGTCTTGTTAAGTGTGGTTCAATACCCCTTTAGCTTGCTTTGAATCTTGGACTTTGCTTGCACACCTTGATTGCATTGTTTGGGTTGGTTTGGCACCATGTTCTTGCATGATTTTCAAAGCTTAATTTACATGCTAATTGTCCATGTTATGCCTCTTTCAGGTGTGCTTGAGAGTTGCCTTTTTGTGCTTAAGTATTAGCCCTTTAACATGTGCATGTGTGTGCGTGTGTTGGCCTCCATGTTTGAGCACTTTGGCCACTGATTTAGGCTTGTTTGAGAATTGCCTAATCATGTTTAAGTCCATCTCTTTGCTTGTTTGCATGCTCACCTCGCATGGTTGCTTGCATACTTGCATGTACACATTGCATTGCCATGTTGCATCCTTAGCTCGCATGCCTAGGTTGCATTGCATTGTGCATGCATTGCCTCACCTCTTGAAGTGAGTCATGATAGAGGTAGAAGCCCCTTGGTTTGACTATGTGCATTGCATTACATTTGAAATGAAAAATGCACAACTTGGTCTCTTGGGCTATCATGCATTGAAATGCGCGCTTGATGGTCCGAGAACCAAGGACCATGTCCCTTTGAGTCATAAACATGATAAGGGATATGGTCGGTGCATACATTGCTTGAAATGCATTGCCATGCTGTGCCTTGCCCTCTGCTGCTGTCAATTGCAGGTTCTGCAGACATTCTCGGCCGACCGGCAGTGTTCAGTGCCGATCGACCATAAATCCGTGGCCGATAGCTTCATCAATAGCCGATGATCACATCTTACTGCCGGTGGCCATTCTCCTCAGTCGGTGGTGTCTCCTAATGTCCAGGGAAGCAATTCTGAGACTTTGGCAGTTTTCAGAGGGGAAGAGAAGGGAAAACAGAGGCAGCCTACGCATGGCAGTGGACTTCCGAGCAAGACCCGAGCACGCGTGCATTTAGCCCTCTTCCCGAGCCCCTTTTTCTTGCTTTCTTAAATTAATTAATTTGTTTAACTAATTTAGTTGGTCTGTAATAATTAATTAGCTAGGATAGTTAATTCATTATTTGAACTGTATTATTCTTTTGGTCTCTCCGAGCGAGGGCGAATCTGTAATAAGTGTGGGTGAGTGTGTGCATGTTTTCCAATCCCCACTTCTTTCTCCCTTTTACTTACCTGCTTTTGATGGTTAGTATTAGGACATGTTTAATTTAGCATACCTTATGCTATGCATGCGTGCATCCACACATTTGTCTTGCATGCACCGGGCTCGGCGCATCATGCTAACTGCATTAGTATTTCAAATCTAACTTGAATACATGCTACTTGTGCATTTTCACATGTCATTCATAGACTAGCCGAGCCTACTCTGGTGACATTCCGTATGCGTTGCATTAGACATTTAAACATGGACTTGGATCATGCATTGATTGCTAACGAGTTCTTTATTTTGGCACGGAGTACGATGTAAGTATTTATGCTTTAGCATCCTTGCATGCGTGTGAGTGTTGCCATGATAGCATGATTACCATGAGGCTAGCTGCTTATGTGATATAACTGCTTGAATGCCTGTGGGTGAAGGTTGGATTGTCTGAGTTGGAATAGCTCATTGAAATCTGTGTTTTAGCCTACTTGCGAGTAGCAAATTCCAAAACATTTTTCCAAAACAAACGGATATGCAATGCTTATTCCCAAATTAGGCAATCTAGTCTGTACTTTTGTGCTGTGCACATAATATAGTAATTCTAGGCTAATAATCGAGATAAGAACACAACGTTTTCAAAATTGGATATCATGGTTAGTAGAGGCCGATCTTCGGATCGGGCGAGAGGGGGTGCTCATAGCTGACCTTCCTCAATCGTACCCAAGTTCCCGAGCCAAGGCAACTTTGGTGATGACAGACACATGGCCTTTGGCACCGAGTCAGGGTTTCCTAAATTTTCTCAAAATAAAATATTTAGGTGGCGACTCTGTATCTGGCAAAGCAGTCCATGTTTGGCACTTCTTTCAAAAATTTGTTTTCTCAAAACAATTTTCCAGATTTGGACTCTTTGGTTCAGATTAAGAACCGTGACACAAATTGAGTCCGAACTGTAGCACGAGGGCCTCACGCGGGCGCATCTACAGTTTCTGGTGACTCTGCTGGGGATTTTAGAGAGCTTGACTTGAACTCATGATATCCTGTTTTGATTTCATTTATGTGTTTCTTTGCATTGCATGTGCATCGGTGCGCCTAGGACACCATGTTTGCCATCTGCCATTCCTGAACGGTTTGCCGGAGGCTTGTCTTGTCAAGACATGACCATAAGGCTGACCGGTTGTGGGCTCTGACAGTATGGGAACACAAACCCCGGTTTTAACAGGGCACCCTTTTTTTTGACCATTCAGCCTAGTGCAAATCGAAATCCATAGTGACCATTCCAAATTAGGACAGGTTGCTTACCCGATGTTAGGTTGTTTGAAAATCGCTGTGTGCATAGTGAAACCCTAGCTCCTGACAAAATAGGACAGGGAAACCCTACCCCTCTATAGGGTTGTTTTGGCTTTCTTTATTTGTTATGTGCTTTTAGAGTGCATCTCTACAGGAACGTACATATCAGTTTGCAAGTTTGAGTATCAGGCCCGAGGGCACCAGTATCAGTGTTGTTGAGAAATCAGTTATCTGCGGGTATCAAGTTCAGCTTTGGGAACAGTGATTCTGGGGAACAGTGATCAGTAGTAGAGTGCAGTTGTTCGGCTACACCTGTGATTGATCTGTTTAGGCAGAAATGTTGTTTGTTTTTCCTTTCAGTTCAGAGTGTCCAGAGAATTGATACAGAATAGCTAGTGTTCCCCCTTGCTGAGGCAGGACTTATGACGACGCAGAATTCAGAAGAGATTGTGGTTATGACAGCTACGCTAGATCAAGGGATCACCCTGTGGGATGAAACCAATGTTGATGTATCGCATCCGCCTAGGTCGCCTGTCGCGCACCCGGTCTGGACCCCCCAGTTGTATCAGGCTCGCGAGCCCACTACATTCGAGCTGATGGGAATGATTGGTGACCTCCAGAGATCCGTGGCCGATCTGCCCTATAGAATGTCGGCTTCGCCGCCAGCGGTACCGTATGCCGGGAATTTCATACCATAGGAGCCCCCGCTACTGGGGCGGATTGTGATAGAGCTCAGCTAACCAGAGGTTGCTTCCAGCTACAGCAACGACGTGTCAGCAACAACCGGGCTTTGCTCTGATGTAGCAACCCAAACCCTTGATCAGGCCGAGGCCCGAGGCAAGAACAAAATGAAGGCAGATGCCGATCCCATTGAACAACTGCTGCGAGCAGCCGAGGCTTTGAAAGCTAGAGGGATGAACAAGCAACAGATATCCGCAGTTGTGGCAAAAACTGTGGAGGATGCTTTCCCCACTCCACCTGAGGGTAGTTCAAGTCAGTCAGAAAATCGGGATAGGCCCTGTCATGCCAGAACAGTTCCTCCTATTCCCAACCCTGCACCTGGGAAAGATCAGAAAACCAAGGTAGTGCCTGCCGACCCTTTTGCTAGTGCGTCTAGTAAGAATACTCAGACTTCAAAGTACTTGCCCCAAGGGCGCAGGATCTTTCATGCTCTCTACATGCCTCTGTCTAAGGCACTTCAGATTCTTGCCGAAAGGGGGCACCTCAAACCCCTTGAACCTCGGCCTCTCCCGAAGAATCTCCCTCTCACACATGATGTTGCTTTGTACTGCGCGTACCACCAACAGACCGGTCACGCCACCGACAACTGTTTCCGCCTTCGCCATGAAGTACAGGATCTGATCGATAATGAGGTCATTCTTCCACCTACCTTAGCGAAGTCTGTTACCACCGAGCTGTTGGACTTTGAGGATGCTGCGAGTATGTGATCAGGGGTTGGACCACCTGCGGGCGGCGCTCGGTGTATTTCAGATGTGGCGTCTGGCACACACTTTTTGAGCATTTGTAAATGCAGTTTTGTAGCTTCTGGCTTGGGTTTTGAGTCAGTTCTCTGTTTTGTTTTTGAGTCTGCCTCTTTGCTTTGAGTCAGTCTTTTTGTTTTTGGGTCTGTCTTGTGGTACCGAGTCAGTCCCGTTGTATAGAATGTCAGGTGATTCTAGGGTTGTTGCCTTGAACAGCGTTTTGGTTTTGTAAATACCCTTTTGTTTTGAGTCTGTCTCTGTTGTGGAGCCAGTTACAATCAGGGAATTTGAATGGAGCAGCTGCGGCTACCATGTTTCCATGCTTATTGCTAATTTTGAGCTAGTTGTGCCAAAGGATTTGAATCAAACCGCCGTGCATTCCACCTGTTCTCTTGTGCCCTGAAAATCGTTGCATTGACCTATGTTTTTTTAAAAAACCTCTTTAACACTGCGGTGAAAACAAAAAGGAAGGGATTCCTCGAGATTTGCAAAACTTTGATCAATTTGAGAAAAGGAGAGGCATGCTAAGCCTTTAATGAATGAAACCATGCTTGTTAGCGTGAGTACTGAGAAGAACCCTGGCTTGATCTAGATTGGTTCCACACTATCTTCGGTGCGAGCGATTTGTCGCTTTCTTAAAAACTTTCAAAAACAAATGTTTGGCGCGGCCCTGTGAAGACCTGTGTGGAATCGCTCTTGAGATTGTGCAGCCTAGGATCACTCTCAGCCTCAAGATTAGATCTGTTTGTTTTGAACCTCGAACTCATTCGGCACATTCAACGGTCAACTGTCAGAGGAGGCCTGTGTGGCCAGTTTTGAAGCAGCCCTCGAATAAGAGGCATCAAAGTCGAATAAAAAAGATTAGATCTCACCAGAAGAAGCTCGTGGAGTAGCCATGATGGATTCTTCTGCAAATCATTGCAACAGCCGTTCTCCTAGATATAGAGAGGCTTCAACTTCAAAAACCATTTGGCATGGACTTGTTACACTTTTACCCTTTGAGAGGCTCGCTGGGCCGAAAACCCGGAAGGGCGACCCATGCAAAAGTTAGAGCAAGAGAAAAATACAAAAAATGCAAAAAAAAAAAAAAGAGAAGAAATAAAATCAAAAAAAAGAAAGAAAAAAAAGAGAATGAAAAGATACAAAAAATCAAGAAAAAAAAGAAGAAAAAAAAAGAAAATGAAAAGAAGCTCGCAAGGTCGAAAACCCGCATCGGGCACCTTGGCAAAAGTTAGAGCCTGAAAAGTGAAGGTTAAAATACCCGAGTGTACTTTAACCGGAACTACGTAAGGCTTGATTCCCATGTTTGGGATACGTAGGCAACTTCATTCTGGAGTCCAGCCCTCAACCCTTTCATAGCGCCTCAGTCCATGTAATGGTTTTGATTATTCTTGCCCTCCCCGAATCCGATAGTTCGGTTGTGACAACCGGATACATAGGCAACTTCGTCCTGAAGTCCAGCCCTCAACACCTTCAAAGTGACTGTGTCCATATATTGGTTTTGACCATCTCCGTCTTCTCAGCATCCGAAAGTTCGTTTGCAATCATCACTGACGAAGACTGTCTACCAAATGCTACGGCGTCATCTAGACAAGGGACAACTTTCCGTTGCCATGATGTCGCCGTTCAAACCAGGGGCAATTTTCCGTTGCCATCCACCCCTTCCAAGCCAGGGGCAATTTTCTATTGCCTCCGATCCGAGGTTGTGCATCTCGAGAATGAGTTCCGCGCTCGTTGGGCGGCGGCCATTTACAAAAATAGTTTTTGAGAATTTTTACTGAGGTTGACCATTTTCTCGAAAATTATTTCATTTTCCAAAACTGGACCATTTTCTTGGACCCAAAAAGGAAAATTTTCAGTGCTTATAGTTTGACTTGCATGGTTTTCAAATCAAAAATCGAACAAGTGTGTTAATCCGACTCTCATTCTGGTCAAAATTGTTTTAGTAGAAAACCAAAACAAAAAAATGGTCAAAATGATGAACTATGGGCACGGTTGAGTCAGGCTTCCTGTCTTTCCCCCATCGCTAGCATACTTGCCAGGAGGGCACTCTACCCACCAGAAGAAATAGCTGTGAGCTAATGGCGTTAGGCATGAACCCGCAACTTCCTATTCATTCATCAATCACCTTGGAGAGGGACGAAAAATGAGAGAATAAAGAATAGAGAGGTGTAAGTTGAGAGAAAAGTAAGCAAAAGGGTTTTGAGAGGAAAAAACCGAGTCTGAGGGCTGAGTGATGTGAGAATCACAAATCAGAAAGGGTGGGAAATATACCCGGAGGAACTAGCTCCTCGAGATTTGAGGTCTTTCGTTGAACATGTTCGCATGTCGTGTCTTTCGTTTTGTTCACCTCAACTTTTGGTTTGGGTCTTTTCCGAGCGTGTCTCGTTGTGTTTAGGTCGTGTACCCTTTTGTTTGAGTCCTTCCCGCTGTGTTCAGTTGTAGGCTCGATACCCCGGTTGAAAATCCTTTTCTATTTCGAAAATCATTTATGCTCAGAGTGCTGTGCCATTCTCTACAACTGCGCGAAGCAAAAGAAGAAGAAAAAAATTCAGGGCATCTGAGCGTGCTTCAACTTCAACTGGTTCCATCTTTGTGTTCCGTCTTGTCAGATTGGGCCGTTTGTTCAGGATTTGCTGTGTGCAGAATGAACCGAGTGTGGTGTTAGGGGCTGTATGCAAAGTCCAAGATTCAAAGCAAGCTAAAGGGGTATTGAACCACACTTAACAAGACCAAACATGGCATGAATTCAATGACCCAAAACAGAGTTTTAGCACATCAAACAAAGCCCAAAAGATTACTTAGATGGCATCTAAATGACTTGAATTCAAAAGCATGCACAATGACCAAAACATGGAGCATGCAACACAAGCCCTTGACACATCAAAGGGACCATGAAATGCAAGCATACAAGCATACTAAGTGGACTGAGATGACATGGAAAATGGTCCCAACCCACTAAATCAAAGCATGTAATGCATGCTATACACTCACACCCTTAAGGCCAACAAGCCAAAAATGCAAAGGGGCTATACAATGCATGCCAAAGTCGACCCAAACAACTAAGGACAGACCTTAATCATGGCAAAATAAACATGAAAGCTTCACAAAGTCAAGCCTAAAACATGCTAGAACAATGGTTTACAACCTAAGGCATGTTACGGCAACAAAATGGCATTACAAGGCATGTATGCTAAGCAAGCATGGTGTACCAAAACCAACTTAAAACAATGCTATTTCATGGCAAAATAAGCATAAATAACAGCTAAGGCATGGTCAACAAGAGCCTAAGCTAGGTGCTCCTCAAGAGGCAAAAATGGTCCTTTTCAAGGACAACAAGGAGATGGGGTGGCCCTCTCCTTCTTGGGACCTCAAGGCACCATCCTTACCACTGAAATCCCTCAAGATTTCAGTGGTGAGGAGGCCCAAACACCAAAGTCCCAGAGCTCACACAAAATAGCACAAAACAAGGGCCAAACAAGGCTTAAGAGGGGTCAAACAACCCCAAAGCTTAAAACACTCTTAACAAACTATTTAGAGGCCTATATGCAAAGCCAAAAAATAGTTGTAAGATAGGTAAAAGTAGTGTGCAAAAATGGGGTAAAAATGGACTAGTTTCTTACCCTTGAAGTCCTCCTTCACAAATGATGATCTTGTTGCCTCCTTGAGCTCAAATCCCATCAAGAACACCAAGAACAACCCTCTAGTCCCTCAACAACCAAGAGAAGGTGTAACACTATGTGTTTGTGTGCAATAGTATGGACAAACACACACTAGACACACACAAGAGAGAGATATAGAGATAGGAAATATGTATCAACCCTAACCCGAATCCAGAGCTCCCTCTGAAAATTTTGTAACCCTAATGCCAAGAGAGGAAGCCTCTTCTTATAGGCAACTCCCTCTTGTAAGGCTTCCAAAACAAGTCATCCAAGAGGGAAATCCCACCATACGTGTATGGAGGGGAACAGAGTGGGTGCCAGCTATCACAGTTGGCACAAAATATCTACTAAATGTAGATGAACAGTGATCGGCCATTCAAAATTGCCATTTTGGCAAAATAAATGGCCGACCGGCAACAAAGAGTGCCGACCGACAATATACATTGCCGATGGCATAAAATCACTGGCCGGTGGCCTCAAGCCATGGCCGGTGATGTGTGGGGATGCCTCACAAGGCATTCCCTGCCCCTTCAAGGCAAAACACAAGTGTTTGGTGCAAAACCAGACACAACACGGTCGAGTCGAGAGATCTTGAGGCAAGACGCGCAACCGAGACCTCCGGGAACTCAAGACAAACACAAACAAGGGTAATCACCAAGTGTTCTAATGGTGATGTCTAAGTCTTGAGGACGGTCAAAAATGGGGTGTCTACAGTCACCCCATTGGAGAATAGGAAAGTTGTGAATATGATCAGGAAGAAAGGCAGCATCCAAAGTGTTCTACGCGAAGAACCCTTGTCAGTATTTGAGAGCCTTTGTACTGTGAGTTGAAGGTAAGTGTTCGAAGAGCACGAAGGGAGATCCCCATCAGAGTAGAGCGGTTCATCGCCACTCACCCCATGAGGTGCTTTCTAAAGCGCCGCTACGCTTGTTTATTGTGTTCCTTAAACATCATGCATTGTATTGAATTGTACCTATCAAGTTTCTTTCTCATTCATGCACAATATTGTATGTACAGTTCATTCAAAGAAGTTCCGTTTGAGATCGTTTATTTAGTGTATCAATCACACTTCATTCAGTTAGTGTATCAATCACACTTTATTTATTTAGTGTATCAATCACACCTCATTCACCCTTAGTGTATCAATCACACTCTCTTCACTTAGTGTATCAATCATACTTCTTTCATTTTCTGTATCTATCACACACATTCTCATTTTCTGTACCTATCACACACGTTCTCATTTTCTGTATCTATCACACACATTCTCATTTTCTGTATCTATCACACACATCCTCATTTTGTGTATCTATCATGCACATATTCACTTCATTTACTTTAGTGTATCCATCACACTTCATTTACCTTTAGTATATCTATCATACTCTGTTCACAAAGTGCATCTATCACACTTTGTGTTCATTTTTAGTGTATCTATCATACTCTGCTCACATAGTGCATCTATCACACTTTGTGTTCACCTTTAGTGTATCCATCACACTTGTTCACTAAGTGCATCTATCACACTTTGTGTTCACCCTTTTGTGTATCCATCACACCTGCTCACATAATGCATCTATCACACTTTGTGTTCACCTTTAGTATATCTATCATACTCTGTTCACATAGTGCATCTATCACACTTTGTGTTCATTTTTAGTATATCTATCATACTCTGTTCACTTAGTGCCTCTATCACACTTTGTGTTCACCTTTTGTGTATCCATCACACTTGTTCACTTAGTGCATCTATCATACTTCGTGTTCACCTTTTGTGTATCCATCACACTTGTTCACTTAGTGCATCTATCACACTTCGTGTTCACCTTTTATGTATCCATCACACTTTGTTCACTAAGTGCATCTATCACACTTTGTGTTCACCCTTTGTGTATCTATCACACATTTACTTTGTGTATCCATCACACGTTTACTTTGGGTATCCATCACACGCACGCTTTGTGTATCCATCACATCTTCACTTTAGTATATTCACCTTTTGTGTATCCATCACACTTGTTCACTTAGTGCATCTATCACACTTCGTGTTCACCTTTTGTGTATCCATCACACTTTGTTCACTAAGTGCATCTATTACACTTTGTGTTCACCCTTTGTGTATCTATCACACGTTTACTTTGTGTATCCATCATACGTTCGCTTTGTGTATCCATCACACGCACACTTTGTGTATCCATCACATCTTCACTTTAGTGTATTCACCTTTTGTGTATCCATCACACTTGTTCACTTAGTGCATCTATCACACTTCGTGTTCACCTTTTGTGTATCCATCACACTTTGTTCACTAAGTGCATCTATCACACTTTGTGTTCACCCTTTGTGTATCTAGCACACGTTTACTTTGTGTATCCATCACATGTTCGCTTTGTGTATCCATCACACGCACGCTTTGTGTATCCATCACATTTTCACTTTAGTGTATCTATCACTACACTCGCTTTGTGTGTCTATCGCACATGCTTACTCACTCTGTGTATCTATCACACCTCATCCACTTTTGTGTATCTATCGCACATGCTCGCTAAGATTGCATAATCTTTTTATATCCTTTCTGCATGTAATGTAGTATGGTTTTTATTCGCTCGCTTAAATTGTTGCACTTATTGTGTATATGTGCTTCATTACAACTTCCTTTGCATGATCATGAGTTGCGTTCGGCTTTGTGCATATCATTTTTCATTTTGCCCCCTGCCTGCGGGCACATCTTTGTTTATCTCGCCTGTTTGTCTAAGTCTTCGGCCTTGTCAAAAATGGGTCGTCTCTGGGCTTTGACATTCACTCCCGTCACTTATGACTTCTGAGTTCTGTCAAAGAGGGACAACTATGGACACCCCATTTTTGACCGACCTTAAGACTCAGACGTCACCAATTGAGCGCTCGGTGATGATGCATATTGTGCTTGTTCTGAGGTTTCAGAGTCTCGGCTGCGAGCCTTGCCTCCGAACTTCAGGACTCTTTTCTACTTTGCCTCAGTTTGCGAACCAGGTCCTGTTTTCTCTATTTTCTCTTCCTGAAGGGAGGGAGAGGTCTCGTAGACCATCTTTCAGTGCCCGTAGGCTATGTTTCGTGGTCGTAGGCTATTTTTTCCATTTGGAGACCAGTTTCCAATTTTCGGAGCCGTCGGCCGTGTGCCTCGATTCAGGACCGCTTAACTACCTCCGTTTGATCCGGGTTTTGGCACACACCTTGTTTCCTCTCTTTTGAGGGACACTGTGGCCCGACAGACCACCTTCGTGGTCGTACGCCACTTTCGGTACCCAACAACCTGTTTTCGGGGCCCCAGGCTGCGTGTTTTGGCCCTCGAACCCTCGTTTTGCATCGGTTAGGGTTCATTTTTGGTATGGATCCTATTTTCATTGTTTGGGAGGTGGTACTATGGTGGGAGACCAGCAATTCTTTTGAAAATTATTTTCTCTCTCCTCCAGCCGATTTTCATGACAAAAAGCTAGTTTTCCTCACTTTTGGGCCATAATTTCTGGTCTCCCATACCACCATTGTGTTGTACTCATCTGGGAGGCCACCAATAAGGGTAGGCTGACCAGCTTTTCTCCCCGACCCTTTTGAACCTTGCTAGAAAGCTGGTTTTTCTCTTCCCTGGGCCATAATTTCTGGTCTCCTACCATACTGCTGTATTCTACTCATCTGGGAGGCCACCTTTCTAGTATGGCCGACCAGCATTTCACCTTGACCTTTTTGACCCCTGGTCGGCCGACCAAGGGAAGTGGTCGGCCAACCACCTTGGCTGGTCGGCCAGCCTTCTACTTTTTGGCCTTCCTAAGTGCAACACAGTTGTGCCAGCTGTGAAGCACTTGACCCTTCTTCCGGGATTTTGAGCCGTTTGTTTGTCTTCTTAAGGAAGATTTGATCCTTTTGCTTAGCTTCAAGGAGAAGCTTGACCCTTTTGGTTAAGCTTCTTTGAGAAGCTTTGACCCTTTCTTGAGGCTTCTCCAAGAAGCCTTGGCTCTCTTCCTCTATAAAACAAACCTTCCCTCTCCATTTGCAAGGGTTAGAAAATTTAGCCAAGGCATATACATACTCTCCTCCATATCTCTCTCATCCAAGCTCAAATACTCCATTGTTCTTGGCCATTACACCACACCTCCTAGCACAACACCTCCACCATCCATCCAAACACCTTGGAGCTATTTTTCAGAGGTTGAAGGCTCACCTTCTTGGTCCAGAACTTGCTGCATTGCTGTGCTACAAGGGTAAGTCATCATTTCTCCCATTTTTGCATTATTTTGCTTCATAACTTAGCCCTATTCACAAGCATTTTTGGGTTTTGTCTTAAACTTAAAAGTGCCTTTTTTTGAGCTCCTCTTGAAGTTTGTTTAAGGATACTTTTCTGTTTGAGGTCATCTACCTCCTTGTATGCTCCATCCCTCTTTGTAGGCTTATTTTGCTTCCTATCTTAGCCTTACTTGAAAGCATTTTTGAGATTTTTCATAAACTGAAAAGAGTCTTATTTTGATCCCCTCTTGAAGTTTTATTAAGGGCATTTTTCTATTAGGGGTCATCTACCCCCTTGTATGCTTGTTTGCATCTTGTTTTGAGCCTTGCATCTAGGCCTTTGTTGCATGCTTTGTTTGGCATTCTAGCCACTGAAATCTAGTGGATTTTCAGTGCCTATCACGCTATTTTGAGAGCAAAAATTAGAGGGGGGTGACCCCTTCTCTCCTTGTCTTGTTTGTTGGCCCTTTTGGCCTTCCAAAGGACCCCCATTTTGCATGCTTTGAAGTCTTGTTTCAGGCTATTATTTGTGAGTTTTTAGGTCTTCCTTAACTCTGTCCAGAGCCCCTTTGGCCATATTTTGTGTCTATCATGCATGTGTGGAGCAATCCTCCTCAAGGCCTTTCAAAGGGGCTTTCATTTGCATGCTTCATTGACCCATTCCAGGGCCTTTTTGGTGGGTTTTAGGACCCTCATAACCTATTTTCAGAGTTGGTTTTTCCATTTGGTGTGTCCGTTATATAGGTGTGGAACAACCCCTTGCATGGCCCTCCAAAAGAGCCCATCATTTTTGCATGCATTGACTGAGTTTCAGCGGTTATTTGGGCATATTTTAGCATACCATATTGTTATTTTTGGCTGGTTTGGTGACCTCTCTTGTGCTTCATATACATGTAATGTAAACCATGCTTACTAGCCTATGTTGCATGTTGTTTTAGCCCTTCATGTTAGCACCTTTTGGCCATGCTTAGAACTGATTTGGTGCATGTTTAGGACTACCTTGGCTTTTTTTTCATGCCTCATGGTCAAATAATGCTTGCTTTGCATACTTGTGGTTCAATGCATTTGCCTAGTTTTGAGTTTCGGGGCTTATTCCGTGCATTGGGTGGCATGTTTCCATAATTTGGGACCATTGAGCATCTTATTTCAGAGCTGGAAATTGCATGTTTGTATGCCATCTTTCATCCCTTGCCATGCTTTGGTAGAGTGGCATTTGATGCCTTAGGATCGGTCCCTTGCATCGTGCATGTTTGCATGTGTTTCGGTTGTCTCATTTCCATCATATGGCCACTAATGTGAGTGTGGCTGAGGTCCACTCATATTGGTGTAAGTCCATCTTGCATTATGTATGCCATTTCATTCCGTAGCATTGCGTATGCTAGGTTGCATGTTATAGCATTGTGCATGCCATGTTACATCACGCGCATTGTGTATGCCATTTTAGTCCATAGCATTGCGTATGCTAGGTTGCATGTTAGTCGCATTGTGTATGCCATCTCATTTGCATTGTGTTTGGGATAGGAGTTAGCCCAAACACGGGAAACGAGGGACGTTTCGTACTCAAAGTGACGAAACGTGTCTCAATTCCCGGTCGCCGACACTCCGGATTAACCATGATGGAGTCTAAGCCTTGTTGTGTTTATACTTGCATTCATTCCATTGAGTCATGCAATTCGACTTCTCGGCCATCATGCATCGAGATGCGTGATTGGTGGCACGAGGATCGAGATCTACACTCCCTTGAGCTTGTGCAAGGACGGAGAGAGTGGTCTTGCACACATATGTTGAAAATACCTTGCTTTCTCTCCATCTTGCCTTTATTGTAGAAAAACCAGGATCCAAGGGCAGAAAGTGGTCGGCCGACCCGGTTTTCTGGCAGGCCGACCACCTTTTTTGGTTTCCACTACAAAGGGTGGTCGGCAGGTGTCTCCCAAGCCAATACCTGGTCGGCAGCATTCCCAATGTGGAGTTTCTAGAGCTTTGTGCAAGTTTCTAAAATCAGTTGCAAACAATGGTGAGACGAGGCATCGCGATGGAATTTCCCGACGAGGCGACTCGAGCATGCATGCATCTTTCATCATTCGGAACAGAGCTGAGGCGGTCCATGAATTTGCATACTAGTTTATTGCTTTCCTAGTTAATTTGTTAATTAATTAGGATTTTGTAATATTTAATTATTCATTCGGACTGTAATTATTTATTCGGACCCTCCGAGCGAGGGCAATGTTGTAATAAGTGTGCGTGTGTGTGATGCATGTCTTCCAACCCCACGTCTTTCTCCTTTTTATTTACCAGCTTATGATGGTTAGATTAGGGCATGTTTCAATTAGCATACTTATGCTTGCATGTTTGCATCATTCATCTGTCTTGCATGCATCGGGCTCGGCGCATCATACTAACTGCATCGTATTTCAATTCCAAGTTGAAGATGTGTTAGCTGTAGCATCTTTGCATGTGTTGCATTAGGCATTTCTGTATAGTTAGGATCATGCATGGATTTCTAACATAGCTTTTGTTTTGGCTTGGAGTACTCGATAAGTTTTATGCTTTAGCATCCTTGCATGCGTGTGAGTGACTGCCATGATAGCATGCTTACCATGAGGTTATTTGCTTATGTGATATACCTGCCTGAATGCCTGTGGGTGAAGGTTGGATTATCTGAATTGGAATAATGCATTGATTACGAGTTTAAACCCACTAAATAATGGCAAAACCATGTTTCCTAAGCCCACCCGAGGGTGGCAAAATCTGCATTTTTAGCCTACTTGCGAGTAGCAAACCGCTTTCAAAAACCAAACATGAAATGTTTTGTTTCAATTCAGGCGATCCAGTCTATACTTATATGATGTGCGCATCACATAGTAAATCTAGACTAATAACCGGAATAAGAACACATAATGTTTTCAAAACTAGACATCATGGTTAGTAGAGGCCGATCTTTGATCGGGCGAGCAGGGGTGCTCACGAAGTGACCTTCCCCAATCGTGTTCAAGTTCCCGAGCTGAGGCAACTTTGGTGATGACGGACACGTGGCCTTAGGCAAACGAGTCAGGGTTTCCTAAATTTTTCAAAATAAAATATTTAGGTGGCGACTCTGTATCTGGCAAAGCAGTCCATGTTTGGCACTTCTTTCAAAAAAAATCTGTTTTCAAAAACGATTTGCCGGATTTGGATTCTTTGATGATCCATCGGTCTTGCATTGCACTCCGCGAGATTAGATACAGGACCGTGACATTGAGTTCGAACTGTAGTGAGCCCCAAATGAACAGAACGGGATTTCCCTCCTAGGACTTTCGGGGACGTCTACACTTTCTTAAAGTCCGCATCCACCATGTGAGGTGCAAATCGAGGCTAACTCGGTGAATTTAGCTTCATACTCGATTACAGACATGTTGTCTTGCTTGAGTTCTTGGAATTCAGCCATCTTTCTATCTTAGAAACACTGAGGGAAGTATTTTTTGTAGAAAATCTCCTTGAATTGATCCCAATTCATGGCCTCATTAGTGTTTCGGATAAGCATCCACCAACATTGGGCTTCATCTTTCAAAGTATATGTTGCCAGCAATACCTTTTGAGTTTCGGAGCATGAAAACACCTTAAATAATTTCTCAGTTTCTAAATGGTTCAATACCACCTAGAAAAGTTGGTGGTTTCATCTTGTTAAATTTGTGAGTCAAGCTGATGATGTCATTGTTTACCAGTTCTACTTGGACCGGAAGAGGCAGAGGGGGTAAAGGTTGTTGTCTTTGTTGTTGCATTATTGCTTCTGTCAAAGCTTCAAGCATTCTTTCCATTCAGTTCATCTGAGTTTCAGAAGATTCAACTGTACCATCACTTCTTGTATTTTCCATTTGCTATAGGTAAATAGAGCACCAATAAAAATAGGCAAATAATTCTTTTCACAGTGCTCAATTTCAGTTCATTCTTTTCAATTTCATAGGTTCATGTTCAGATTCAGTTTTCACATTTACAGAAATTAACACACACACTCACACGTGTACATGTAATGTCCCTAATTCTTACTAGGGCATCCTCTAGCTCATATGGACTCGTGTGTGCAGTATAACTCATGCTCTGATACCACTCTGTCACGACTCAAACCCGTCCCTATAGGTTTAGTATCGTAACCGGCCAGTAATCTTGGGATTACCAAAGGCCTCTGAACAGAATATCACGTAATATAAGGAGCTACAGAAGAAATTCTACAAAATACAATGTCCATAGAGCTATGCAGACATACATGGGACTGTAAATTTAAAACTTATATACATATACCCACATGTGTCATCATGAACATATCCATCTTACATCATCATTAAACATATACCACAAAAGAACTGGTCTGAAAATAAACAAAAGTCTCAAACTATAATTTGATTCATAAAACTCGACCAGAGACATTGCGAGAACCTCCTCAGGAGGCACTGTGGTTGGCTGGACAAAATTGACCTCCAGGCAACAGCTTAGGCCTGATCATACGCATGATCACCTACATATATAAATAATATGGTGAGCTGGAGCCCAGTGAATAATAACAGAGTAAAGATTTTAATGAATGATGTGTATAACAGATTCAGAAATGAAATTTCAATCTCTTATCAAGTCAGAATCATAATCATGTTCATATTCGTATTAGAAACAAAGTCATGCTCATGTTCATATTCATATTCAAATCATGCGTGGTATATTCATTGGCGTTAACAAATCACATTGTTCATTCATATCAAGTTCCATAATGGAACCTCCGATATTGGGTATCATATGAGATATGTACGCCACGGTATTGTTTCCCCTGGGCGAAGGCCGTATGCTACAGTATTGTTTTCCCTGGGCAAGGGCCTCATGCCACGATATTGTTTCCCCTGGGTGAGGGCCTCATGACCACAAGCCACAATATTATTTCCCCTGGGCGAGGGCCTTTGCTAAGGATACCACTAATACATTTCAAAGAATTGGGCCATCATTCATGTAATTTCAAAATAGCATTTTGTACCATTCTCTTCAGAAACTGGTCATATCATATCATAGTGTTCAGAAAGTATTTCATATTGAACATAGCTTTACAGAGTTATTACTCATAGATAGCTTTGATAACAGAACAAATGGATTAACAACTCACAGCGCATGACCTACACAAACATAGTATAGATACACATATTGAAACACACACTCGGATAGTACTTAACATATTTTGTTTTCTTCTTAGTGTGTTTCTAGCATTTATCCTCATTATTATGTCTTAATTAGGGCTTAGGAATGCCTAAGACGCAATGAGGATGGCAAAATGTAACTCAGAACACTTAGTCAAATTTTCAAAAGTAGGGCAGTCCACTCGAGCGCAACATTGGTCGCTCAAGCGGTCTGCAAAGTCTGCAAAAGTACTAGTTGCATGAATTTTCCATTCGATAGTCACTCGAGCGTAAGACTGAACAAAAAGGGTCTCCGCTCAAGCGCAGCTTCAGTCGCTCGAGCAGTCAGCAAAAGTCTGTAAAACTTTTGGGAGCTCACATTTTACGCTCAAGCGCAACTCCTGTTGCTCGAGCAGAAGGTCAAAAATAAGGGTAGCCGCTCGAGCGCAGACTCTACCGCTCGAGCGGAGGGTGCAAATTCTAGAATTTCCAGATTGCTGATACAAGTTCCAAACACAAATTCAAACTAGCAAAACACATCTTTTTGGGCCCAAAACTTGAGGAAACATATGTAAACTTGTAAAACATTGTGAATTCAAAATCAATTCGCAAAATCAAAGCCCAAAAGCATGCCATTGGAACAAAACTAAACTTGAAATGTTGAAAACATAACATGCATGTATTTTCTTGAGTTCAAACTCTCCAAATCTTGGTAGAATGAGATGTTTAGTACAAAAAGAAGTTGAATTCTCATAACACAACCAAAATATGAACATGCATGTAGGAAAACTTTGAAATCAACTTCCAAAACTTGATGATGTACACATGCATGCATTGCATAATCTTCCTTCCTATTTCATAAGCTCCACTCTTGCATTACACAATTTAATGCTCTAGAATTCATGCATGAATGAATTAATTACAAAGCTTAGACATTGAATTTCATACCTTAAGTTTCTCAATTCCTTGAATTCTAGTGAGTTCTTGCGCAATTTCTCCAAATGATTTTCAATTCTCTAGCAAATCCTCATTTCCTTCTCGAATTCAATTCTCTCACTCTAATTTCCCCCTCTCTCACGTTTTGGTCTCAAGAAATGATGAACGAAACAAAGCTCTAGTGTGTATAAGCCATATATAGGCTTGATTAGTGGACTTAATTAAGCTTGGCTTAACTTAAATAAATTTGCATTATTTTATTCTAATTATTTGGTTCCAAATTGAATTCTAATTGGACCTACCATAATTTCTCAAAATTTTCCAATAACACATATCCCAAGCCAATTTTGTGATCAGATGCTGATAAGGCCTTTAATTCGTAGAACAAAATAGAAACACAAATAAATATAAATGCAAATTACTTATAACGCATGCAATTAAAGCAAGATTCGCTCTTAATTGTTTATTAGGCATTCTTAATCCTGGTTTAATAGTTAATCATAGGTCGAGGCTTTTACAAGTTGGGACTACGGTGGTGACGAGAAATAACTCCGATTGTAGGACATGTCTCTCAGATTTCTTGTATTTTCTTGATTTTAGGGTTAATATTAGTTTAGTTATTTTTTTTTTATCTTAGTATTTTTGAAAATTTGGCATTGTGGGTTATTTAATAACTTTACATTATTTAAGTTGTTTTGACTATTTGTTGCTACTTCAATGTTGGAGGTATTTGATAGCCATGAATTTATGATGGATGGTTTGGTTGGTGTTTGTTATTTTTTTTTTTTATTCCTTGTATTTTTTTGAGCATTGAAATTTACTTAAACCTTATGGAGATGAGAACGTTTAGATTTTTGTTTCCCCCAGGATTTTGGCTGATGGAATATTGATTGGGGTTTAGTCCTAATTTAATATTTAATTGCCTAAATTTTGGGGCGTGACAACGCGTGTTAGATTGGACTGAGTTAGAGGCGAACGAGGATGCCTCATGTGAGGAGAGACTGGTTAGAGTTCTAGATACTCGGGACCAAGTCTTGTGAGCCAAGACAACTCCTTTGGTAAAGGTGTTGTGGCAACACAACGGGGTTGAGGAGGCCACTAGGGAACATGAGGCAGAGGTCCATGAGAATTATCCAACCCTATTTATTGGGGTTTGAACATGTATTGAGAACTTTGTTATGTTCATGTAATATAAACATTGTATATGTTTTGCAAATATGAATTGTATATTTAGTAATAAGCATATGTTTATCTTGTTAATGAGAATGGATGATCGGTGGATGGGTCATAGTGATGAAATTAAATTACAATCATTGTTTTAATTGGTTTAAACATGGTTTTAATGTTGGATTTAAAATTTCGGAAATGAAATTCCTTAAGGGAGGAGGTTATAGCATTTCTAGTTTAAACCTGACCCATTTGATGTTTTGGATCCGGGTTTCATTATCTTATATAGTTGTTCATGTCTTGTTTCCCTTTACTTCCCTTTGAGTTTGGCTATTGGGATGTGTTGGTGGTGTTTGGAACAGGTTGGTAGCTTGCTTTTCAAACTGTTGATGTCAAGAATTCTGTTTCTTCACTCGAGTGGCACTTCTTGCTCTCAAGCGGTCTTTGTGAACTTCCAGTACTTTTGCAGGTCTGCAGAGATACTAGGAGTTTGCATTTTCCGCTCGAGTGGTCTTTTTTTGCACTGGAGCAATGTTGGCTCAAGCTGTCTTCATTGAGTTCGAGCGGTGGTCTTCTGTCTACAAAACTTCTGGGAGTTTGTATTCTTCGCTCGAGTAGAAATTCCTACGCTCAAGCGGTCCCATGTTTTTGTGTCTGGACGCTCAACCGACACTTCTTGCGCTCAAGCGATCTATGTATATATCAGTTCACAAGGTCACTTTTCTAAGTCACTTTTTCATCTCTCTCTCTTTAAACTTTCTAGTTCCCTAGATCTACACCCTCTCTTTCTAAAACTCTACTTCTCTCTACAAATACACCTAGGTCTGTCGAGTTCTTCACCTGTGTCCTTTTGTTAAAATGGTAAAGCACACCATGGGCTTCCTTTTTATTCAAACAAAGTTGGGTTTTGGGCATTGTTGAAGTTCCATCACTCTTTCTCTCGTCTTCTAAACTTGAGGTATGGAATTTTCGCATCTTCTATGAGTTTTAACTTAGTTATTTGCGATTTCTAAACAATATTGCAATTTTGGGGATTTTTTAAACAAATCTAGGGTTTTGGGTTAAAGATCAAAAGAGGGGTTTTTACAATGGATTCTTGGAAATGTTTGTAGTGGTTGAAATAAAGTTGAGTTGTGATGAAATTGTTGACTTTGATACTAGGGATTGATTTTGGAAGAAAAATGGGATTTTGCCCTAAATGTCTCAAATGTGAATTTTATGTAAATAATGAATTGATATCGGAAATATGAAATTGGATTGGTTTTGATGTGGATAGTGGAGTTAGATATGTATTATCACTCACATCTCGAAAATTTAAAGAGTGTATCTTTAATAAGATTTAAGTTCTATTTAGAAATATCTATTTTGGGCTATCAGTAGAGGATAGCTATGATTGTTGTAGAAATTGCATGAGAATTAAGGGAATTGAAACTATTTTCTCATTCATTTGCATTGAGCATTATCTCTCATTTATACATTGGAAATGTTTATCGTTTTGAGAAAAATGGTTGAATCTGGGAAATATGTATTGTCTCGTTGAAATAAGTTGGCCTGAGTGTCCGTGGTAAAAGTCCTAAAAACCGCACATATACATGGGTGCCGATCTTGCAGACGAAATATCTATAAAATGGCAATAGTAATGCTTATATAGCCTACGTTTACATGGGTGTCGGTTCACAGTTTCCCGCGGACAAAATTTCTGTGAAAGGTTGTATTTGTTTGAGATTCCCAGAGTATGATTCACCGCCCTGTTTTCTATTGTAAAAGAAATGAATCATGATATTAACTTGGCATTGTATAGTTTTGAAAAGAGATATAAAATGTTTTGGCACACGCATTGTATATGCATTCACCTTATAGCTTTGTTAAAATTCATTTACTGTGTTTGATTATTTCTACTAGGCTTTGGCTCACCCTATGTAGGAAAAACATTTCAGGCACAGATGATATGCCTCTACCAAGGCAATAGCTAGCAGTGTAAAAATGGCCCGCGACCCGTGGGCGGCCCAAAGCTCGCCCGCAGCCTGGGGTGGGCCTAGGCCCGAGCCCGGCCTGAGACCCTGGACCTGGGCCTAGGCCATCATTTTGAAGCCCGCAGTGTTTTTTTAGTGAAAAATAATAAAATTTTGATAGGAAAAATTAAAAAAAAAACAAACAAAAAAAAATTGTTCAGGCCTGCCTAGCCCGCCCCAAGCCCGAGGCCCACAAGCCTGGCCAATCGGCCCGCCCAAGGCCCGAATACCCCTGTGCTTGGGCCTAATTTTCTAGCTCATGGACCGGCCCAGCCAGGCCCAAATTTTGGCTAGAGCCCGCGAGGCCCGACATGGATCGGCCTGGGCCCAGGCCAGACCAAATTTACACCCCTAGCAATAGCTTGGAAGGACTTGGAGCAAAGGTTTCATTTTGTTGGTTTTGTATATGTTTTGTACATGCCAAGGGCCTTTAACTGTATCAGACTTAATCCACTAACCAAGCACTGTCTTCAAAAGTTGTAACCCTTTACGCCATTTATTATCTATTTTACTTTTATATCTTATCTCTTATTGTAACACATGCTATAGATTCAAAATTAGACTTGTGAATATATATATATGCATATGTTACTCTTTTGTACAAGTAATTGGAATTAATAGAAGATAACTATTTCATCACAGGTTATTATGCAATTAATATTGGGGATAGTTTATAGTAATTATTTCGGGGCATTACATGACAATACCTATAACAATATAAAATTATATACAGGGAGAAAGTGAGAGGGGGGAAAGAGAAAGAGAAAGAGCAACATAATAGGCTAACAACGGAAGACCAAGACCATTGGTTTAAGCTAAAAAAGTAACGAACAATTAATAATTTAATATTCATGTTGTTGGCCAAATCTCTAGATTTGAATACAAATGACCCTGTTTGATTTCATTAATAGTTTTATATGTGTTTATAATCAATTGAAATATAACTGTTTATATAGGAGGAGAGAGATATGAAATTGGATAAATAGTATAAATTATCTTTATTAGATATTCAAATTCAAATTTAAATTATCTTTATTTTGAATTTTGTTGATAGATAAATTGTCTTTATATAGATTTTTCAATTCAAATATTTTTTAATTTTTTGATAACTTTCGCTTTTATTTTTTTTTTGTTTTTTTTTATAAGTTTGTATTTGGATAACTATTATTCTAAGAGCATATTATTGTTATCTATATATTATATAAGTAAAATGAGATTTTTAATTTTGAGAGCTCTAGGAGCTTCAAAACTCCAATCCAATTATGTTGATTTTTTTTTATTTTTTAAAAAGAGAAAAATATCATTCGCTATTAAAAACTGAAATTTAAAGTTTAAAATTTAAAATTATAGTCCGCAAAGAATTTATTGAATTCACCTATGATTTAGGAATTTAAATTTCAAAATGTTATACCTAACAACAATATACACATACTTGAATTGCTTTCCATAATAAAAATATACTATATATTTTACCTAACTAATTAATCTTTCTTTCAGTAAGAATTACTAAATCCTTTCTTAAAAAACATAAAAATAAATAAAAACTTATATTTCATTACTTTCACGTAAAATATTAATGTCCAGAAGAATAAATATTCTTTACATCTTTTTTTTTCTCTCTCTCTCAAATGGTGATTATTTAGATTTTATTGAGTGTTTAAAACTTTTTTTTTTCTTTCTTTCAAGCTTAATCTCTATGTCCATCTGGCCTCTGTTAATAATAGAACAACAATAGATTAGGCCCATATGTGAAGATAACCATGGATGCCTCCTTTAAATTCTATGGTAACTACAAATAGTTTTTGGCATTGGTGCTAAGATTATGTGTGAGATTTTTTGCATGTTTGGTATTTCTAAAACATATAATACGTCAATGTGCTATATATTATTAAAAGGTTAGAGTTTGTGATTGATTATAGGTCTATCAAATAGATTATAAACAAAATTTAAAAAAAAAAAAAAGAATTGTATCATTTATTGATTTTATATATGTAGTTTGTAAAAATCAATAATTATACTTTTCATAATTTTCATTTTCAATTCTCTTTAGTAATTGTTTAATTTATCAATTAGTGTGTTTCTTAGGTATAGAGTATACGAGTGACATAAAATTAGTGTGTTTTCGAGCCCAAAAAAAAAAAAAAAAAAAAAAAAAAAAAAAAAAAACTTTTGATCTAAGAGGCTTTAGGAATTTCAAAGCATTAATATGAAATCTTTAATTTTAATAGTTAAGAAACACAAGTGACATAAATTTATTAGCAGATTGTATCTATAATTTTAAATTTTTAAAAAAATATTTATATATATATATATATATATATAAATTCAAATAAATGAATTTCACCATATTTAAGCCACATCTAATTTGAAATTTGAAAATCCTTATAAGGAAATTCTGAATTTAATTTTAGTATTATATAATTTAAAATTATAAAAATATATTTTTCCAAAATGTTATTCATTTTTTTAAAATATTTGAAACTAAAAAATAAATATAATTTAAGACTATTGACTTATCTAACCATATCTAATTTTTAAATTCAAATATATATATATATATATATATACATAAAATGTCAAAATTTGGTTAGACGGTAATTTTTTGTAGCTATGTCTAAGTTATATTTAATTTTAAATTTAAAAATAAAGTCCAAAGAAAATTTGAATCAAATATAATTTTAAATTATTTTTTAGCTATAAATCATAATTTTTCAAATGGTAAACAATTTCAAGTACACATGTTAGAATCTTATTGAAAAAAAATTTTAAAAAAAAATTAAAATTTTTAAGTACAAACCTCAAATTAATAATTACAAATATTTTTAAAATTTGACATAAAATTTTCACTTGAATAAGTTCTATAGTAAAACAGGCAAATCCATAAAATCTACCAAACAAATTATTCAAAAAATAAAAAACAATGGTTTACATCTATTGTAAATGTGGCTCACATCACACTAACTTTAAACCTATATTATATACCGACTTTCGAGATAAATTTTTATGGTCCATTGTATTTATATAATAGATATTAGTCGTGTGATGCTCCGAAATAATAACAATAGCTCATCTCATAATATTCCTTACAATTGATCAATAACATCATATCTTATATTTCATTTATAAATGTAACGACCCAGAACCGTATACGATGATTACCAGTAATTAATTATGTGTTAGTATGATTTAATTGAAGATTATCTGTTGAACTTAGAAAATACCTGTTGAGATTACGACTTCGGGATTGAAATTGACGACCGTAATGGGTTCAGAAAACGAAATTGAGCACGCCTATGTGATACCGGGAATTTTTAGAGCCATTTGGGAAAATAAATTGAGAACTGAATTTCGTCTGATTCGTTAAGCCATGTTTGGCTCAAAGTTTGGCACAATTGTTTATAAATGATATATAGATAAGTATAAGGGCCTTTATTGACTCTTTGACTCAAAAACAAAAGAGAAGAAAAAAATCTGGAAATGAGAGAGAAAGAGAATTCGTGAGAAAGGGGAAGAAGAGGAGGAAAGAGAGAGTCAAGCTAAATCTTCTACAATTAAGTGATTAAGGTAAGGATTCCCCTCTAATTTCCTGAAATAAGGTTGTTACATCAATGATCTCGTGTTAAATAAGAGGATTGAAAGGGGAAATATGTTTAATTTGAGCATGCATGGCATGAATAGATGATTTATGGTTATATTTGTCATATTTTGAGGAAGAACCTCCATGGATTTAAGAATGAAGCTTTTATGCTCAAGTTTATGATTTTCTATTTTACTTCAAGATTTGAACTTCTATTGTTCCATATGGGTTTTGATTTGAAGTTTTGATGTTGATTTAAGATGGGTTTTAAGTGTTTTGGGTCTTGGATTTCATAAATGTGGAAAGTGATTTTGTAAAGAGGAGAATGAAGCTTGGAAGAAGAACCAGAAATTCGGATTTTTGCTCTGTACGCTCGAGCGGAGGGAAGCCCGCTCGAGCGGTGAAAACAGCCTCCCAGCAGTTTTGGGACTTTTTACAGTACGCTCGAGCGGCCAAAGTGGCGCTCGAGCGGGAAAGCCTTTTTCAAGAAAACTTTGGGGAAGTTGCAGACTTGATTTTAACATGTTAATTGCATCATTTATCATCTTATGAACATGAAATGAGTATGAATCAAAGTAAAGAAAGATTAGAATGAACATAAAATGAAGTAAAGGAAAGAATGAAGTGCATGAATTACAGGATTTAATGATAATGTGTATTGAGAAATGTGTGATATGTTGATATTTGCAGGTCAAGATTTGAAGACCGTGCATTCGGTTTCGGAAACCCTCTATGAGTAACATTTCTGTAAAGATATGTTATTATGAACTATGTTTTAAATGTATTACGTTATGCTATGCTTTGAAATGAGAATGTTTTCCGTGAATGAATGTCCTGATTTGCGAATCTAGTATGGCATCCATAGATAGTTGGGTCATGGGGGCGGGAACATGCAGGCCCATGCGTCATGAGTCATGGGGAACGGCATGGAAGGACAAGCCCATGACTAGTTACGAGATCTCGTAGACTGTTGACTGATAGACTGTTATGAAAGGTTCTGTGGAGTATGTCATTACGTATGTTCTTATGATGACTGATGACTGATATATGTTTATGATTGATTTATTGCGGATTTATGAAAATGTCGGACTTCGTTCACTAACCTCTTTACTGTTATGTTACTTGCTGAGCTCTAGCTCATTGTTTGTAATTATGTATTATAGGTGAGCATTCTGGAAGTCAAGCCTAGGCGGAGTCCGAGCCGAGCCGCCATTTTGAAGCCTACCCGGTGTTTTGGTGCCTCCGAGTTGGGGCTAGGCCTAGGAGGGCCGTTAGGAAGCTTAGTTTTGGTTGTGCATATGGCGTGAGCCTATGTTTTGTACATGAATTTTGATTATATGTGATGTAATGTAGTGGGTAAATTAACATTTTTGGCATGTAATGTATGTTCATATAAATGCACAGCTCTTTGGACTATCAGTGGTTATTGTTTTCGCTTCCGCGAGCCCCTTTTATTTATGTTTTGTATAGCAAGGCCTGTGGTAATCTAGGATTACTGGCCGGTCTCGTTGCCAAACTTCTAGGGGCGAGTTTGGGGCACGACAATAAATTGATGATACAAAAAATGACATATGTGTATATACATTCATAAATCCTAGATCCTGAATCTATAGCATATGACATGGATACAAGAATTTTAAATAAATGAGAGATCAAGTAATTATATGCCCTAATAGATATATCTTTCCAAGTCAATACTTGGATACATCAAAATGAGTTCAACTCAATACAATTAAAGCCCAAAGCTTATACAAAAAATAATTACATCAAATAAACAAATGAAGCTCTTGGCTCCAAGTCCTCCCAAGCTATATCCTTGGTAGAGGCATATCATCAACACCTGGAAGTTGTTTTCACATAGGGTGGGCCAAAACCCAGTATAGATACTTTAACACAATATATGAATCATAACAAAGTCATAAGGTGAATGCACATGCATACCATTTGTCAAATATTTCACATTTTCCATCTCAAAACTATGCAATGCCAAATTATATATCACTTGATGAAAATAATATTTTTATAACAGAAAACAGGGCAATGGATATAAAACACTGGGAATCTCTAGGTACGTGTCTGCCAGTAGGCTATACAAGCACTACCAAAGCCATTTTACCGGTACTAACCGGAATGATCAGCACCTAATTGCATGGGTTTCTAGACTTTCACCAAGGACACACAAGCCAACATAATAACCACAACCACACCCCATAACTAGATCCACCAAAGTATTTACCATTTTTTTCAAAACAATACATTTTCAATGTTTAAGTATACAACAATGCTCAATGCAAGATGTATGAGTTATTAGTTTTAATTCACCTAATTCTCATGAAATTTCTACAACAATCAAAACTATCCTCCACCGATAAATCAAAATAGATATTTCTATACAATAGATAATTTTAAACAAAAGATATAATCTCTTCATTTTCAAAATGGGAGTGATATTACGTATCCAACTCCACCATCATCATCAACATATATATTGTTCCATTCTTACCAAACCCAACATCTTTTCCATTTTCTTTCACAAAGCACATATCCATAATTTTAGAACAAAAACCCCATTTACTTACAAAATCAATTTGAAGTATAGAAATCCACTATTTTAACATATCTCAATCATAAGCACATTCCCACAACCTTTCTCAAGAACCCATTTGAAAACCCCTCTTTTTTAATTCAAAACTAAACCCTAGGTTTAACCCAAAATCCCCAAATTACTAGATTCTTTCAATAGACAAATAACTATGGAAAAAATCATACTAAAGGTTAAAGAATTCCTTGCCTCAAGATTAGAAGATAAGAGAGAGCAAGAGTTGAAGTTTTGCAAAGCCAAAGACATTGAGCTGAGAAATCAATAGGTTGAAAGTACTTGGAGCTTGAATGCAAGAACTAGAAAGAAAGAGTGAAAATTATAATGATTCTGATTTGGACCCGACTCATTTCCTTCTTTTGAATCCGAGAATCGATGTCCTTAACTATTGTTCATATCATTTTCATGTTGCTAGTTGAGTTTGTCTATTTGAGAGTTATGGTTGTGTTTGAAACAGATTTAGAGTTTGTTTTTCAAAAGAATTGTCACCCAGATTTTTGCATGTTCGCTCGAGCAGTCTTTTGCAGGTCTGAACTTCTGGGAGGGGGTTATTGTGCGCTCGAGTGGTGTTTTTAGTCGCTCAAGCGATGTCACTTATTATGTCTGATGCTCGAGTGGTGTTTTGGTCACCTGAGCGATCTGCGCGTATATTAGTCCGACAAAAGGGTATTTTGAATCACTTTTTCATCTCTCTCTCTTTAAACATTTTAAAAACCAAAGATCATCTCTCTCTCTCTCTCTCTCTCTCTCTCTCTCTCTCTCTCTAGTTCTTGCATTCAATCTCCAAATACTCCCAATCTATTGATTTCCTAACCCTAGCCCTTTGTAGAAAAAGGTAGAGCACGTCGAGGGCTTCATTTTAAGCGGAGGAGTTATTTTTTTTAGCTCCGCCAAACATCAACTCTTGTTCTCCCTTGTCTTCAACTTTGAGGTAAGGATTTCTTCAACCTTTGGTATGATTTTTACCTTAGTTATTTGTCTATTGAAAAAGTCTAGTGATTTGGAAAATTTGGGGTTAAACCTAGGGTTTGGTTTTGAATTGAAAAAGAGGGGTTTTCAAATAGGTTCTTGAGAAAGGTTGTGTGAAGGTGCTTATGATTGAGATATGTTAAAATGGTGGATTTTTTTACTTAAAACTGATTTTGAAATTGCATGAGGAATAGGTGAATTGAAACTAATAATTCATTCATCTTGCATTGAACATTATTTGTGATGACCGGGTGTGTCACGAGTTTTGCTTTCCCTTGTTTAACCTTGGATTTACCCTAATAGAGTATCAGGTTAAATTGGAACCTTGTTGAGTGTTTGGGGTTTAAGTTGACCAGAGGGTTTTTCTCGATTTAATTCTTATTCTTGCCTTTATTCGGTGTTGAAGTTTCTTTCTTTTGAGAAATGGGGGGTTAGGTCTGGAGCGCCCGGGAGTGAAGTGAAAAATTTCTGGGCTGCTGGGCCAGGGTCGCACGTGCGGGGAGTGAGGCCGCACGTGCAGTGAAGGTTGAGCTTCAGCGATGTGCATTTTATCTAATATGCATGAGAGGGATGAGGTGCGAGAGAAGGACACCGCACGTGTGGAGATGAAGGCCGCACGTGCGGGGGAGGCGCGCTGCACGTGCAGCAGACGGGCAGTCTGAAACTCTATTTTTTTTTTACCCTTTTTGCCAAAGTTGTATCACATTTTGGACATCTTTCTCTCACTCTAAACCTCATTTCTCTCCTCATTCTCTCTAGAAATCCTCACCAAAACACTAAAACACTTTGATTCTTGTAATCTTGGGGTCTAGATCATCAACATTTCACACCAATCTTAAAGATCCAAGTTAGGGCTCCTCTTGGTGTTGTGGAGAACTGAAGAGTCTTCCATCAAAGTTAGGGTTTTCACTTTCTTCATCACACATTGAGGTAGGGACATTCTTGAGTTATATATACAAGTTTTGCAAGATTGAATGTTGATTTTATGTTCTCATGAACTTATTTTGAAAGTGGGGTTTTGTGGCATCAAAAGTGTAGAGATTTTCTTAGAAGGGTGTAGACACCCCATTTTTGACCGTCCTCAAGACTTGGACGTCATCGTTTGAACACTCGATGATCATCCATGTTTGTGTTCGTTTTGAGTTCTCGGAGGTCTCGGTTGCACGTCTTGCCTCAAGATCTCTCAACTTGTTTGTTTTGTGCTTGGTTGTGGACCAAACACTTGTGTTTTTGGCTTCTGAGGAAAGAGGGTGGCTTGTTTGCCATCCCTCAACCCACCGGCCAAGGCTTGAGGCTATCGGCCATGATTTCTTTCCACCAGCCAATTGTATTGGCTGATCGACACTTTATTTGGTCAGTCGGCCCTTGTGTTGGTCGATCGGCCATTTTTGCTGGCCGAACCCTGTTCATCTACTTTATGCAGATATTTTATGCCAGCTAGATTAGCTAGCATGCACATTTGCTTCCCTCCATACACGTGTATGGAGGGATTTGCCTCTTGGTTTAGCTTGCTTTGGAAACTTTGTTATTGAACTTCTATAAAGAAGGAGCTCCTCCTCCCTCCTCAAGGGTTCAAAAAAATGGCCTAGAGAGGATAGATATATTTTGTATCTATATTTCTTTGTTTAGTCATGTTTTGTGACCTAAAGTGAGTTTTTGTCTTCCTTTTGCACTTGAACACCTAGCATTACACCATCCTTGGGTTACTAAGGTATTAGAGGGTTGTTATTAGGGTTCTTGACATGTTTTTTATCAGAGAAACCTGCTGGAGCTTTGTTCTTGAAGAGGTTCTACAAGGGTGAGTTCCTTACTTTAGATACCCCTTTCTTGCTTAAGCTTTTAGCCTATCTTACTTATTATTTTAAGCTTGGTATATAACTGATAAAAGTTCTATTTTCACTTGCTTTAGAACTTTGTTTAAGGTCCTTTTGAGGTTTGGGGTTGTTTACCCCCCCCCCCCTTAAGGCCTTGTTAGGCCTTGTTTTAGGCCATCCATTTTGGCCTTTGTTATTAGCTTTGCATGGCCTCTCTAGCACTGAAATCCAGAGGATTTTTAGTGGTGAAGAGGTGGTTTTGAGGTCTTAAATAGGAGAGGGTCATCCCCTCTCCTTGTTGTCTTGAATGCATGCATAAATGGCTTGTGTTGGTGGCTTGTATGCTTAGCTTGTTTTAGCTTTATTTCAGTGTGTATTAGGCTTTATTTTTCCCTATACATCTCTGTTTCAAGTTGGTTTAGACATACCATGAACGCTTTGTATACTTGTCTTGTAATCCTATGATTTGCCTTAACATGCACCATGTTGTAACATGTCTTTTTAGCATGATTTTGGCTCAACTTCATGAAGCTTCCAGCTTTGTTTTAACATGCTAAAGCTCTAATTTTGGTTGTTTTGGTCGTCCATGACTTGCTTTGTATAGCCACAATGTAATCTAGCTTGTAGGCTTTGAGTGTTGAATCCTTTGACATGCTTTACTTGGGCCATTTCAGTGGTTTGGCATCACTTGTTATGTTATTTCAGTTCATATAGTATGCTCAAATACTTGCATTTATCACCTATTCCATGCTTTGGATAGTTTGTGTGTTATGCCTCGTGAGCGTGTCATTGTGTATGCCACCATACCTAGGCATTTGGGATCCCATCTAAATGGGTTTTTGGGCCTGTTTTAGAATGTCATATCTCTGATTTTGGTCGCTTGAATCATGCCATGTTTGGTTGTCTTAGGTGTAGTGTAACACCTCTTTGGTAGCCTTGCATGTCTCATGTTGTTGCCCCTTGTTTTAGCTTATTTTGGCTTTGGTCATTGCATGTTTTAGGCTCACTTTGGTATGCCTTAGGACTGTTTTAGGTTATGCTTGCCATATGCTCTTTGTCTTGTGTAGCTTTGGTTCAAGTCCCTTCACTAATCTTAGGCTTTAAGCCTTGTGCATGCTATGATCATGATTTGTCTATGTGATTTGGCATCACTCCTAGCATTATTTCAAAGCATGTAATGTTGTCACATTTGCATGCTTTTCATTCCTTTTAAGTGTTCTTGAAAGTTGCCTTTTATGCCTTAGTCTTTAGGCCAATTGGCATGTATGTTTGTATGTGCATTTGTTCTCATTTCCATTGCACTTTGGCCACTGATTTGGACCTATTTGAGAGCTGTCCATTTTGGTTTAAGACCATCCCCGCATGTTGTTGCATGCTTGCCTTGCATGTTGTAGCATGCTAGTTTAATTGTGCCTTGTTGTATACTTGGCCCATGACATGTTGTTGCATGCTTAAGTTGTAATGCATTTGGCATGCATTCTCTTTTTTAAGTTGCTTAACATGTTGTTACATGTTTGCCTCACATGTTGTTACATGCTTGAATGTTGTCGCATGCTTTGTCTTTGCATATTGTTGCATGCTAATTGCCTTGTATAGCATTGTTGCTTGCATGCTCATGTTGCATTAGTTTGCTTGCATACTTAGGTTGCATAGCATTATGCATGCATTCATTGCCTCTTGATCAACCATGATAGAGGTTGGGGGCCCTTTATGTGTTTTTGTTTGCATTTCATTTGATATTGAAGCTTGCACACGTGGCTTCTTTGGCCATCATGCATTGAAATGCGTGATTGATGGTCCGAGGGTCGAGAACCATACTCCTTTGAGTCTTAAACATGATAAGGAGGGTGGTTGTGCACACATTGCCTTGCAAATACTTTGCCATGCTCTGTCTGTCCTCTGCTGCAGCAAAAACAACATTCTGCAAGAAGGGATGGCCGGTTGGCCATCTTCAGTGCCAGCCGGCTAACTTAATCTGGCCGAGAGCTCCACTTTTGGTCGATGACCATTTTTCCATGGCCGGTGACTCCATCTTTTGGTCGGTGACCTCCCACAGTGCTCAGGGAGTGCTTCAGAAGCATCCTAAGGATTTTCACAATTTCCAGAGATGCAAAACAATGCAAGCAGAGGCAACATACGGCATGGCGATGGATTTCCGAGCAAAGCCGTCCGAGCATGCATGCATCCCTCTTCTCGAGCCCTCTTTACTGCTTTTGTAGCTTAATTAATTTGGTCAATTAGTTAAGTGTTTTGTAATAATTAATTAGTTAGTTAATAGTTAATTTGTATTATTCTTTCGGTCCCTCCGTCGAGAGGGCGCAATTATGTAATAAGTGTGCGTCTGTGTGATGCATGTCTTCCAACCCCACTTCTTTCTCCCTTTTATTTAACCGCTTACGATGGTTAGATTTAGGGCATATTTCCATTAGCATACATTATGCTATGCTTGTTTGCATCATTCATCTGTATTGCATGCACCGGGCTCGGCGCATCATACTAACTGCATTGTATTTCAAATTCCAATTTGAATACATGTATCAAATGTAGCATTCACATGACATCTTAGAATAGCCGAGCCTATTTCTAGTTGCATTTTGCATGTGTTGCATTAGCCATCTTAACAAGGACTTGGATCATGCATTTAATTACTAACATGTTCTTTATTCCAGCTCGGAATACACTATGAGTGTTTATGCTTTAGCATCTTGCATGTATGTGAGTGTTAACATGACAGCATGCTTGCCATGAGGCTAAGTGCTTATATGATATAACTGCCTGAATGCCTGTGGGTGAAGGTTGGAATACTTGAATCGGGACAATTCATTGAAATCCGTGTTTTAGTCTACTTGCGAGTAGCAAACTTCAAACCATTTCCAAACAAACAGATATGAAATATTTTGTTCCAACTTAGGCGATCTAGTCTATACTTGTGTGTTATGCGCATCACATAGTAAATTCTAGCTAATAACCGGAATAAGAGCACATGTGTTTTCAAAAACAAAATATCATGCTTAGTACAGGCCGATCTTTGATCGGGCGAGCGGGGGTGCTCATAGATGACCTTCCCCAATCGTACCCAAGTTCCCGAGCCGAGGCAACTTTGGTGACGACGGACACGTGGCCTTAGGCAACGAGTCAGTGTTTCTTGAATTTTCCCAAAATAAAATTTAGGTGGCAACTGTATATCTGACAAAGCAGTCCATGTTTGGCACTTCTTTCTAAAAAATCAGTTTTTCAAAACGATTTACCGGATTTGGACTCTTTAGTGATTTATCAATCTCACATCGCGCATTGTGGGATCAGATTAAGAACCGTGACAAATGAGTCCAAACTGTAGTAGCATGAAGCCCGAGGGCGCGTCTGCAAAGGGGTTTTTAAAACTTTCAAATTTTCTAAGTCAATCCTTGAGGACTTCATCTTATAAATCTAAGAAGGATGTTTTGAATAGGGCTTCACCAAGAAATCGAGAAGTGCCTTGTTTTGATAATAATAAAAAAAACCCTAGAAATTTGAGGATTTGGGGAAGTATGAAAATGTCTATAGTGTTCTTATTCTTCTTGTGTTTAGGCTTCATGATGTGATTTGCAAATGACCATCTTGTGATATGTTGAAATGGAGAATTTGTTTTAAAAACTATAGTTAAATACATGATGATATATTGTTGTGAGATAACAAATTGTTGTGCACTATGGATTGTGGGAACCATAAATATTGGAGATTTATGTTTGAAAACATCACATGTGGCTTTGAAAGGACTAAATTGATTAGAATCATGCATGATGAGAAATTGTTATTGTGTGTTGAAAGCACATGGTTATTTTGCGAGATAGCATAGAAGAGAAGAAGTGAGAAAATGAAATTAATTGATATTGTTGTAGAGATGTTGAAATGGAGAAATATTATGAAATATTAAGTAATGCATCATATTCTCATTTGACTTATCATCATTATTGCATATCTTGAAATGAGTTGGAAAGACGTTTACTTTGAGAAAGATTTATGTTGAAATGAGAACTATGGAAATGTGGTATGGGGTAAATAAGTGGTAAGTCCGGATAGGGGGTGTAGTTGAATTTAATAAGTTGGCATGAGTGTCCATGGTGAAAGACCAGAAAAACCGCACGGATAGGTGTCGAGCCTTCCGGTTAATACCGGTAAAAATGACAATTTGGTAGTGCTTGTAGAGTCTACTTGTAGACACCAGCATAGGGATTACCAGTGTCATATTTACCGCCCCTATTGATTAAAATTGGAAGTTTTGAAATGTGTTGAGATTGCAAGCTTTTACTGAAAAATAGAAATCTTCAAGAAGAGCATGAAATGAAATTTCTTTAAAGGAGCATGTTATGGCATTGACATTTGCATTTTTATTGAGAGTTTGCATAACTATATATACTTTGTAAGAATTCTCTACTGGGCTTGATGCTCACCCCTATGAGACCTTGGTGCAGGTAAAGACATGGTAATCCTGCCAAGTTGAGGGCGTGGATAATTGTAAAGAGTACATACCTCTATTTTGTGGAGATTTAATTGCTAGCCAAGGGCTACTTTTGTATGGGTCCGAGTGGCCACTTTTGTGTAACCGGGCTTAAGCCTTGGAAGTTGTAGCCCATAAGGGCATTTATTTGTTTTGATAACTATACGCTTCACATGCTATAGATTCATGTGTTTTCGTACCAATGAATATAACTTGCATGTGAAACTTTTGTACAAGCTTATGTATTAATCTGTAAAGAGGGAAGGATTATTGTCATGACTTAATGAATGTTAGTTAAGGTGGTTGGTTAATGTTGAATAATTTCGAGGTGTTACATTGCTGCATACTTAAACATTAAAAATGAATGGTTTTAAGGAAAAATAGTGAATACCTTGGTGAATCTGGTGAGCGGGTGTGGTTGTGGTTATTATGTTGGCCTGTGTATTCTTGGTGAAAGTCCAGAAACTCGTGCGGTTAGGTGCTGATCATTCTGGTTAGTACTAGTAAAATGACTTTGGTAGTGCTTGTATAGCCTACTGGCAGACATGTACTTAGAGATTCCAAGTGTTTTGTATCCACTACCCTATTTTCTGTTATAAAATGATTATTTTCATGAATTGATTTATAATCTGGCATTGCATAGTTTTGAGATGGAAATGATAAATGTTTGACAAATGGCATGCATGTGCATTCACCTTATGACTTTGTTAAGATTCATATATTGCGTTAAAGTATCTCTACTGGCCTTTGGCTCATCCTATGGAGAAAATAACTTTCAAGTGCTAATGTTATGCCTCCACCAAGGACATAGCTTGCGAGGGCTTTGAGCCAAGGCTTCCTTTTTGTTATTTGATGTAATTATTTTTGTACAAGCCTTGGACTTTAATTGTATTGAGTTGATTCATTTTGATGTAACTTAGCATTGAATTGGAAAGATGTAGCCATTAGGGCATATAATTACTTGGATTTTACCTTTCTTTTAATTCGTGTATCCATGTCATATGCTATAGATTCAGGATCTAGGATTTATGAATGTGTACCGCATATGTCATTTTTTGTATCATCAAGTTCATAAATGGAATATAAAATGTGATTTTATTGATCATTTATAAGGAATGTTATGAGATGGGCTATTATTATTATTTTGGGGCGTCACAACTTGGTATCAAAGCAATCGAGTTTAAATACTTTGGGATCGTGGGATGTGATTTTTACCAGAATGGGTTATCTTGCTAGATGATATTAGAAGTATACCTAGTATGCTATGTGATAACATACTTATGTTACTAAATGAGTATGTGATTTAATTTTTGAGATATTGATTGGGTCAACGAGTTTCTAAAAGTCCTTTTAGAAGAGCACTTGATTACTGTTATTTCTAATTGGAACTCTGGCAATGTCGCATGATGATCATTATCTAGAAAGAAAATTCGTTTGTGTTTATCTGATTAGGTGCTTATGTGAAGTGAATTAATTGTTATCCACTGTATTAGAACGTGAGTGAATTAGCTTCGGCACATTTATAAATGTAATAATTTGTTGTGTTACCTTTATTAGGATGTGTAGACGCCCCCAAACGTCCCGGGAAAGTTTCGTTTTGTTCATTGGGCTCACTATAGTTCGGACTCAATGTCACGGTTCTTAATCTGATCTTGCAAAGTGCAATGCAAGATTGATAAATCACCAAAGAGTCCAAATCCGGCAAATCGTTTTGAAAAACTAATTTTTAGAAAGAAGTGTCAAACATGGACTGCTTTGCCTGATACAGAGTCGCCACCTAAATATTTTATTTTTGGGAAATTTAGGAAACCCTGACTCGTGCCTAAGGCCACGTGTCCGTCATCACCAAAGTTGTCTCGGCTCAGGAACTTGGGTACGAGAGGGGAAGGTCATGCAATGAGCACCCCCGCTCGCCCGATCAAAGATTGGCCACTACTAAACATGATATCTTGTTTTTTAAAACACATGTGTTCTTATTCTGGTTAATTAGCTAGAATTACTATGTGATGCGCACAACACACAAGTATAGACTAGATCGCCTAATTTGGAACAAAACATCGCATATCTGTTTGTTTGGAAATGGCTTGAAGTTTGATACTCGCAAGTAGGCTAAAACACGGATTTTAATGAATCGTCCCAATTCAAGTAATCCAACCTTCACCCACAGGCATTCAGGCAGTTATATCACATAAGCAGTTAGCCTCATGGCAAGCATGCTATCATGGCAGTCACTCACACACATGCAAGGATGCTAAAGCATAAACACTTACCGAGTACTCCAAGCCAAAACAAAAGCTATGTTAGAAATCAATGCATGATCCTAGCTATGTCAAGAATGCCTAATGCAACACATACAAAATGTAACTAAGATAGGCTCGACTATTCTAAAATGTCATGTGAAATGCAATTTGATAGATGTATTCAAACAGGAATTGAAATACAATGCAGTTAGTATGATGCGTCGAGCCCGACGCATGCAAGACAGGTGAATGGATGCAAACATACGAGCATAAGGATGCTAATTAAAACATGCCCTAAAACTAACCATCGTAAGCTGGTAAATAAAAGGGAGAAAGAAGTGGGGGTTAGAAGACATGCATCACACACACGCACACTTATTACAAAATTCACCCTCTCGACAGAAGCTAACTAGCTAATCTAAGCTAATCTAACTAAACTATTTATTACACAACGAAATGAATAACGAACTACAGCTAATTATTACACAACTCTAACTAATTAACAAATTAACTAAGTTAGCAATTAAATAAGCATATAAACTATATGATGTAGGTTGCCTCAGCTCTGCTTTGGAAGACAAAGGATGCGTGCATGCTCGAGTCGCCTTGTTCAAAATCCCTCGCGATGCCCCAATTTGCCTCTGTTTGCAATTGATCTCAGAAACTTGCACTAAGCTCCAGAGAGATGAAACTCCACCTTGGGAATCTGTAAGAATGCTGCCGACCAGACATTGGCCTTGGAGACCACCTGCTGACCACTTTTTTGTGGTGAAAACCAGAAAAAGTGGTCAGCCAGCCACTTTATCTGGTCGGCTGACCAGTTTTTGCTGCTGGTTTCTGATTTTTTGCAACAGAGGGCAAGAAAGGGGCATGGCAAAGTATTTGCAACATATGTATGCGCAACCACCCCCTCTATCATTACATAAGCTCAAGGGAGTGTAGGTCTCGACCCTCGGGCCACCAATCACGCATTTTGATGCATAATGGCTGAGGAGCCGAATTGCACGACTCAATGTGAAATGAATGCACACACAAGCACCTAAAGCCAACAACTCCGTCATGGACAGTCAAGAGTGTCAGCGACAGGGGATCGAGGCACGTTTCGTCACTTTGAGTACGAGACGTCCCTCATTTCCCGTGTTTGGGCTAACCCCTATCCCAAACACAATGCAACAAACATGGCATGCACAAATGCAACTCTAGCATGCAAGCCCAATGCAATGCAACTAAGTGATGCAAACATGCAAGGGATAACATGCAAACATGCAACTAGCATACACAATGCTATGAGCTACATGGCATGCACAATGCAAATGACACTTAGCATACACAATGCACATAGAAACTGACATACACAATGAAATGAACAAGGCATGGACAATGTAATGATCAATGATGCGACAACATGGAATACTCAATGCTATGAGCTACAATGGCATACTCAAAGCAAAATGGACTTAAACCAAAATAGACGGGTGTAAACACCCCATTTTTGACCGTCCTCAAGACTTGGACGTCATCGTTTGAACACTCGATGATCACCCATGTTTGTGTTCGTCTTGAGTTCTCAGAGGTTTCGGCTACGCGCCTTGCCTCAAGACCTCTCGACTTGTTTGTTTTGTGTTTGGTTTTGCACCAAACACTTGTTGTTTTGCTTCTAAGGGTGGGAAATAGCTTGTTGGCCATCCCCACACCTCACCGGCCATGGCCTGAGGCCACCGGCCCTGTTTTCTTGCTACCGGCCAAAAGTGTTGGCCGGTCAGCAATGTTTTTGGTCGGCCAGCCATTGTTTTGATCAATCGGCCACTTTTCCTGGCCGAGACCTTTTCTTGAGGGAGCTTGACCCTTTTGAACCTTTGTTTTAGCTTCTTGAGGAAGCTTGAACCTTTTTTAGCTTCTCTAAGAAGCTTGACCCTTTTGCTCCAAGCTTCCAAGAGAAGCTTGAACCTTTCTTAGCTTCTTGAGGAAGCTTGACCCCTTTGCTCTAGCTTCCTCAAGAAGCTTGACCCTTTTTGCTTTAGCTTCTAAGAGAAGCTTGGCTCCTTTGCTCCAAGCTTCTAAGAGAAGCTTGGACCTTTGTTCCTCTATAAAAGAGGGCCTCTCCTTCCATTTCAAGGGTTGAAAAATCTGATATATAAAATATATATATCACTCTCTCTCTATATCTCCCTCTCTCTCTACATTTGTGTGGGTTAGAGTGTTCCAAAGTGAGTTTTTGTTCTTGTTCTTGCACTAGAACACCTAGGAGTACACTACTCTTTGGTTACTAAGGTGCTAAGGAGCTGTTTAAGGGGTTTTTGAGCTGGTTTGATAAAAAGAGGTTGTTGGTTTGGTGTTCTTGGAAGTGGTCTTCAAGGGTAACTCATTTTTCCTCTTTTATTTCCCGTTTTTGTACACACTTTTAGCCTATCTTGCATGCTGATTTAAGCTTAGCTATAAACTGAAAAAAAAAATTTATTTGCATCCTTTGGAATTTTATTTAAGATCACTTTTGTGTTTGGGGTTGCTTACCCCCTCTTAGGCCTTGTTTGGCCTCATTTTTGTGCCTTTTTTGTGAGCTTCGGGACCACCTTGTATTGGCCTTCTCACCACCTTGAGCTTCAGGCCTTTTTCAGTGAGTTTTAGGGCCTATATAACCCCTTTCCATAGTTGGTTTTGCCATGTTAGATGTCCTTATTGCATGTGTAGAGCAACCCCTTGCATGGCCTTCCGAAGGAGCATCTCATTTTTGCATGCATAAACCATGTTTCAGTGGGTTTTTGGACTTTATTTGGCATATCATACCTCTGTCTTATGCTGGTTTTGTGGCCTCTTGAATGCCTCATAGGCTTGTAGTGTAAATCCCCTTCACTAGCTTACATTGCATGTTGTTTTGGCCCTCCATTCTAGCATATTTTGGCCATGTTTCAAACATGTTTTGTTCATATTTTGGACTGCCTTAGCTCTATTTTTAGGCCTCTTGGTCGATTGGTGCTTGCCATGCATGGTTGTAGTGTAATAGCCTTACTTACCTTTGAGTTTTGAAGCCCCTTGCATGTATTGCTTGAGGTGTTTGCATGTTTTGGTATCATAGGAAATGCTATTTCAGAGCTTATATGTGTGCCATATTCTCATGTTTAGCATGCCTTTGATGCGTTTGAGAGTTGCATCATTATGCCTTATTTATGAGCCTTTGCATGAGCTTCATTTTGGTGCATGTCAAGCCCTCATTTTAGCTCATTTTGCTACTGTTTAGGGACTGCATGAGGTCTGTTAGGAGTTGGTTTCATCATTTGTACATTGCTTTGCATACCTCTAGTGTAATGTGTTTCACTAGTTTCGGTATTTGAGCCTTCCTACATGCATTGCATGAGTCGTTGCATCATTTCGGAGTCATTTTGTATGCTATTTCAGAGCTGGAGTGTATGCCATTGTACCTCATGTTTCATCCTTGCATTGCTCTTGGAAAGTTGCATTTTGTGCCTTAGGCTTGGAGCCCTTGCATTGTGCATGTTTGCATGAATCTTGGGCCTTGTTCTCATCTCATATGGCCACTGATTTTGGGCATGGCTGAGGCTTGTCCATATTAGTTTAAGTCCATCTTTACATGTTATTCAAGTGTTGTTACATTGCTTCATGCTTGCATGTTTAGGTTGCATTGTTGCTTGCATGCTCACATTGCATTAGTTTGCTTGCATGCTTAGGTTGCATAGCATTATGCATGCATCCTTTACCTCTTGATCAATCATGATAGAGGTTGGGGGCCCCTTTATGTGTTTGTTTGCATTTCATTTGATATTAAATGCACACTTGACTTCTTTGGCCATCATGCATGGAAATGCGTGATTGATGCTCCGAGGGTCGAGAACTATACTCCCTTGAGTTCATAACATGATAGGGAGGGTGGTGGTGCAAACATTGTCTTGTAAATGTATTGCCATGCTCTGTTTATCCTCTGCTGCAGCACAGGAGCTTTCTGCAGGAAAAAATGGCCAATCAGCTACTTTTAGTGCCGGTCGGCTAACAACATCTGGCCGAGAGCCTCATTTATGGTCGATGACCAGTTTCCAGTGGCCGGTGACATTACCTCTTGGCTGGTGACCTCCCACAATACCCAAGGAGTGGTACAAAAGTGTTCCGGAGATTTGTGAAGTCTTCAGAGGTGCAAAAGCAGTGTAAACAGAGGCAGCATGAGCATGTCGATAGATTTTCGAGCGAGGCGAATCGAGCATGCAAGCATTTGACCCTCTTCCCGAGACAACTTTACTGCTTTAGTAGTTTAATTAATTTGTTAATTAATTACAATTTTGTAATATTTAATTAGCTTGTTAGTTAGTTAATTTGTATTATTCGTTCGGACCCTCCGAGAGAGGGCAATGTTGTAATAAGTGTGCGTGTATGTGATGCATGTCTTCCAACTCCCATTTCTTTCTCCCTTTCATTTAACCGCTTACTATGGTTAGATTTAGGGCATATTTCAATTAGCATCCTTATGCTATGTATGTTTGCATCATTCATATGTCTTGCATGCACCGGGCTCGGTGCATCATACTAACTGCATTGTATTTCAATTCCAAGTTGAATACGTGTTAGTTGTAGCATCTCACATGCCATCTTAGAATAGCCGAGCCTATCTTAGTTGCATTTTACATGTGTTGCATTAGCCATCTTAACATGAACTAGGATCATGCATTGATTACTAACTAGTTTTTGTTTTGGCTCGGAGTACTCGGTAAGTGTTTATGCTTTAGCATCCTTGCATGCGTGTGAGTGATTGCCATGATAGCATGCTTACCATGAGGCTATATGCTTATGTGATGTAACTGCCTGAATGCTTGTGGGTGAAGGTTGGGTTGCTTGAGTTGGAATAATTTGTCGAAACCCGTGTTTTAGCCTACTTGTGAGTAGCAAACTTCAATCCATTTTTTGAAACAAACAGATATACGATGCTTTGTTCCATCTTAGGCAATCCAGTCTATACTTGTATTGTTGTGCGCATCACGTAGTAATTCTAGGCTAATAAACCGGAATAAGAGCACATAATGTTTTCAAAACTCGATATCATGGTTAGTAGAGGCCGATCTTTGATTGGGCGAGCGGGGGTGCTCATGAAGTGACCTTCCCAATCGTACCCAAGTTCCCGAGCCGAGGCAACTTTGGTGATGACGGACACGTGGCCTTAGGCAAACGAGTCAGGGTTTCCTAAATTTCCCAAAATAAAATATTTATGTGGCGACTCTATATCTGGCAAAGCAGTCCATGTTTGGCACTTCTTTCAAAAACTCTATTTTCAAAAACGATTTGCCAGATTTGGACTCTTTGGTGATTTATCAGTCTTGTATTGCGAAAGATCAGATTAAGAACCATGATAATTTGAGTCCGAACTGCAGTGAGCCCCAATGAACAAAACGGGATCTTTCTTAGGACGTTCGGGGATGTCTACAACGGGCCTTAGCCACACCCAAATTAGTGGCCATAGATGATGAAAACAAGGCCTCAAAACATATGAAAACATGCACAATGCAATGGACCGAGCTTAAGGCACAAAACACAATTTTCCAAATGCACTAAAAGGATGAAATATGAAGTACAATGACACATGTTTCAGCTCTGAAATGGCATACAAAATGACTCCAAATGATATAAACAACTCACACAATGCATGTTGAATGGCTCAAGCACCGAAACTAGTGAAGTGTATTACACTATAGGCATGCAAGGTGATACTCCAATGGCCAAACCAACTCCAAAAAGACCCTATGCAGGCCCAAAACAGTAGCAAAGTGAGTTGGGATGATGGCTTGAAAGGCACAAAAATAAAACTCATGCAATGGCTCACAAATAGGGTACAAAAGCACAACTCTCAAGGGCACTTAAAGATTGGAAAACGTGGAAGTATGACAGCCCTATATGCTCTAAAATATCATGCTCAATGATGCCAAAACATGAAAAGACCTCAAGTTAAGCATGCAAGGGACTTCGAAACTCAAAGCTAGTCAAGGGTATTACACTACAAGCATGCATGGCAAGCATCATTCGACCAAGAGGCCTCAAAATAGAGCTAAGGTAGCCCAAAATATGAACAAAATCAGTTTGGATCAAGGCTAAAAGATGCTAGAATAGAGGGCCAAAACATCATGCATTTCAAGCTAGTTAACATGATTTACACTACAAGCATATGAAGCACATGAGAGGCTACCAAACCAGCCAAAAATAGAATCATGGTATGCCAAATGATGGCCAAAAACCCACTGAAACATGACCAATACATGCAAGAATGAGGTGCTACTTTGATAAACCATGAAAGGGATTATTCTACACATGCAAAAGGCAAACATAAGGTGGCCAAACCAGCCATAGACAGAGTCTAGGCAGGTCCCAAAAGTCACCAAAAAGGGCCTGAATCAAGCCTTGGAAGTATGAAAGTATGTGCTCCTTTGAAGGGCCAAAAATGCAAACGAACAAGGCCAAAAAAGAGAGGGTCTTCCCTCTCTGATTTAGGCCCTCAAAACCACATGCCAACCACTGAAAATCCACTGGATTTCAGTGGCTAAAAGGCCAAGCAAAGATCAATACAAAGGTCTCATGGCATGGCACAAAACAAAGCTAAATAGAGCATGTAAGAGGGTAGATGACCCTCAACACCAAAAGAGCCTCAAACAAACATGAAAAACACTTAAATATGAAGCTTTTTTCAGTTGACAACAAAGCCTAAATATGCATGCAAGTATGGCCAAGATAATGATCAAGATAGAGCTTAAAAAGAGAGAAAATGAGTTACCCTTGAAGCTCAGCAAAACCAGCAAGTTTTGGGACTAAAAACCAACTCTTGAACTCCCTCAAGACCCTCTAACAATTTAGCTATAAGGTAAGAAAGGTTGTGTGCACAAGTGTGAAGTAAAACCACAATATAAAGAGAGAAAGAGAGAGATATATGGAGAGATATATGCTCAAGCCTTAGACCAAATTCAGAACCTGGTGAAAGGAGAGGGAGGGCCTCTCTTATAGAGGTTTGAAGCCAAAGCTTCCTCAAGAAGCTAAAAACTTGGCTGCAAATCATCCATACATGTGTATGGAGAATACAGTCTGTGCTTTCCAGCTGGCACAGCTGGCATCCACACAATCTGACAAAACAGGAGGAAACCAGCCGGCCAGAAAAGGTGATCGGCCGACCACTTTCCCTGGTCGGCTAACCAGGGCAAGTGGTCTCCCAGAAAAAAGGTGGTTAGCCAAGGGTATAGGTGGTCTCCACACTGAAAGCAAGCCAATGGTGGGGTGGGAAACCAGCAAATGTGGCCCAAATATCAAGAAAACCAGTTTCCCGATAAGAAAATCGGCTGGCGGGGAAAAATGGTCTCCAAGAAGAAAAGGTGGTCTCCCACCCTTGTACCACCTCCCAAACAAGGAAAACAAGATTCATGCCAAAAATGAACCAACACGGATGTAAAATGAGAGTTCGGGAGGCAAAGCGCGCGGCCGGGGGCCTCAAAAACTGCTGTTGAGCACAAAAAGTGGCGTACGACCACAAAAGTGGTTTTTCGGACCACAGTGTCCCTCTAGATAGAGGAAACAAGGTGTGTTCCAAAAACCGTGCCAAACGGAGAATGTTAAGCGGTCCCGAACCAAGGCGCACGGCCGACGGCTCCAAAAATCGAAAACTAGTCTCCAAACGGGAACAGTGGCCTACGACCACTGAGAGATGGTCTACAAGACCTCTCCCTCCCTCCGAGAAGAGAAAACAAGAGTTAGTCCGCAGACCGAGTCAAAGCACAAAGGGTCCCGAGGTACGGAGGTGAGGCTCTCGGCCAAGAACTCCGAAACCTCGAAACAAGCACAACATGCGCAATCACTGAGCGCTCAATCGATGACGTCTGAGTCTTAAGGTCGGTCAAAAATGGGGTGTCTACAGGATGTTAGGACATGGATGTGGTGGTGGTACGCGTGGTAGGCCTAGGCAACAGAAGGTGCCGTTACCGAATGATATTTCGGTGCAAGAGGAGGTAGTTGGTCAGGCCAATGTAGCCGAGCCAGCAGGTGCATGGGCTCTTTAGTCTATGAAATAACTAGTGCTTTGCAAGAATCCATGGACATTTTCAAGGCTGAGAATCAAGTCCAAGCCAATGTTGCTGAGACAGGGCCGTCTTTTCTAAAAAGGGAGTTCTTATGATCGAATCTGGATGAGTTTTTGAGAGATCCGAGAGAGCCACTGAAGGCCGATGAGTGGGTTGAACAAATGCTGAAGACGTTCGAAATGCTTGGCATCGAGAACGATGGTTTGAGGGTAACCTTAGCATCCTTCCAAGTGTAGAGAGATGCAGGTCAATGGTGGAAGTATGCGCGAGGGAGCATAGGGGTGACTTGGGAGGCCTTTGTCAGTGTCTTCCAGGACAAGTTTTTGCCTCCCACTGCTAGGGAGAAGTTAAGGGATCAATTCTTGAAGCTCAAGCAGTTGAACACACCAGGAATTGAGTTTGAGGCTGCTTTTACTAGCCTCTCTAGATTTACACCAGAACTTGTGACAACGAAGGAACGCCATTGTATCGAGTTCAAGAAGAGGTTGAGGACCAGGCTCCTTTTCAAGATTGTCTGGTCTATGATTAGGGATTATGGTCGCCTTGTGGAGGTGATGACTCATCTTGAGACCGTGATCCAGGCGGAAGAGGAGCAGATAAGGGGCCCTAGGTAGAGGAGTCAAGAGGTTTAGGGGGAGACTCGGGACAACAAAAGGTAGAGGGGTTCCACCCCACAGTAGTCCCAGAAAGCACAATTCAGATCCACTTTTCCTATATTTAGTTTTGGTTCAGGAAGAGGTAGTCAAGGTGGGATCACTTGTTTTAAGTGTGGTCAGCTAGGCCATATGTCCTCAGTTTTCCCATAGAGAAGAGGAGGGCAACAGTCTACACCGTCTTCGGCTCGTCCTTAAAGCTAGAGTCAAAGGAAAGGGCAGCCGCCTGCATGTTATCTGGGCATTTGATGAGGTTTTGCACTCAGGCAGGTAACACATCTAGTGCGTTTGGTTCGAGGAAGACACAGAGCCATCAGCTTATCCTTTTAGCACAGGCCTTAAGAGCTACTCAAAGAGTCTCTTCGGCTCAATCGATGTATCAGTCTTATGCTTCGAGGGGTGAGCAGGTAAATTAGAGACCCACAGAGCATGTGTATGTTGTTACCACCCCAAATTAGTTGCCAATACCTCTTGTTATAAAAGGTAACTTTTTGTTGTTTAATTAACTTTTTGTTGTTTAATTCTATTGTCAATGAGTTGATTGATTCTGGTGCATCTCATTCCTTTATTTTGTCTACGTTCGCATCAGTTTTGGGATTAGAAGTGGCTCAGTTAGCGTCTCTGCTCAGGGTAAAGTCACTAGTTAGGGGTATGGTTGTCTTGGACCGGGGAAGTCGCGGTTGTGAGATAGAGATTGCCGGTCACCGACTTCCTTTTACTTTCGTGTTGTTAGACATATACGGTTTGGATGTGATCTTAGGCATGGATTGGTTGTCTTCGTACCATACTGCTAAAGATTGTTACTGTAAGAGAGTTACGGTGTGCACCTCAAGTGGTGACTATTTTTATTTTTTGAGGGACCAAACTGATAGAGTTTTGTTGCCAGTATATGACTCATGTGGTTAGGGCGAGCATAATTGTCTTCTTGTAGCCTCCTTAGGTAGTGAGAGTGATGTGATCCAAGTTGATCTACCAAGAGTAGTTTGTAAATACCTAGACGTTTTTCCCGAAGATCTTACTAGTTTGTCACCCCACCAAGAGATTGAGTTCTCCATTGACTTAGTACCGGGCATGGCACCGATTTCCATGGCACCGTATAGATTTGCATCCACCGAGTTGTGTGAGTTGAAGATTCAACTTTAAGAGCTATTAGATAAGGGCTTCATTCACCCTAGTACATCACCTTGGGCAGCACCGACTCTCTTTGCTAAGAAGAAAGATAGCACATTGTGACTGTGCGTCGATTATTAAAAGTTGAACCAAGTAACTATTAAGAAGAAGTACCCATTGCCACGTATAAATGATTTGTTTGACTAGTTGAAAAGGTCTTGTTGTTTCTCTAAGATCGACTTGAGATCGGGTTATCAACAATTGAGGGTGAAGGAGGAGGATATTCAAAAAATGGCATTCTGTACTCGGTATGGCCACTATGAGTTCTTAGTGATGCCTTTTGAACTAACTAATGCATCGACTTCGTTTATGGGTTTGATGAATCGAATCTTTAGTAAGTTCCTATACAATTTTGTTGTCATCTTTGTTGACAACATCTTAATCTACTCACCCTTCGAGGAGGAACATAAGGAACACTTGCGGATTATACTCGAGTTGCTTAGAGCACACTGTCTATATGCTAAGTTCGGGAAGTGTGAGTTCTGGCTAAAGGAAGTTAAGTTCTTAGGCCATGCAGTATCTAGGGAATGGGTGACTGTACACTCTTCTAAGATAGAGGCAGTGCAAAATTGGGAACAACCTAAAAATGCCTTTGAGATATGGAGTTTCTTGGGCTTAGCCGAGTATTACTGATGTTTTATGAAAGACTTCTCTAGATTGGCCTCACCACTGACTAGACTAACAAGGAATGGAATTAAATTTGTATGGAGTGAGACTTGTGAAAAGTCGTTTCAAGAGATTAAGGTTAGACTCACCACTACTCCAGTATTGATTATTCTGGAGAGGGGATTAGGTTATTTGGTTTATTGTAATGCGTCTCGTGAAGGTTTGGGTTGTGTATTGATACAAGAGGAGAAGATAGTAGTGTACAATCCGCGACAGTTGAAAACACATGAGAAAAATTATCCTACTCACGACCTAGAGCTAACGGCAGTGATTTTTGCCTTAAAAATCTGGAGACATTATTTATATGGCGAGAGGTTTGAAGTATTTTTCGATCACAAAAGTTTGAAATATCTATTTTTACAAAAAGATTTAGATTTGAGACAAAGGATATCGATGGAGTTTATGGAGGATTATGATTTCGAGTTACACTATTATCTAGACAAGGCCAATGTAATGGCCAATGCCTTAAGTAGGAAATCCGTAAGTAGTGTAGCTATTATTTCCATTTGGGAATGAGAGATGTTGGGTGCTATTGGCATGTTTGACTTGTATCTTGGTGAGTCCGTTGAGACAGTCATTTTGTTCAATATAGTTGCACAACCTACACTAGTGAGCCAAGTTATAGAAGCACAGCAGGGCAATCACGAAGTAGAGGTTATCCGAGGGAAGATGTCTAGTGAAAAGGTAGAGAAGGTCTTCAACATGTATTCGGACTCGAGTGTAAGGTATTTGGATCATCTTTTCGTGCCAGGATCTTATAGAGAGGAGATACTCCGAAAGTTCCACCATTCAAGACTTATGGTACACTCGGCAGATACAAAAATGTACCACGACCTTAGCAACCAGTTTTGGTTGAAGGGGATAAAGAGAGACGTAGCCTTGTTTGTTTTGAGGCATTCACTAGTTAACAAGTGAATGTTGAGCATCAACGACTAGCAAGTTTGTTGCAACCCTTACCTATAGCCGAGTAAAAGGAGGAGCATGTCACGATGGCTTTTGTTGTGGGTCTTCCGAGGACTCAAAGGGGTAATGATGCCGTGTGGGTGATAGTCGACCGGTTAACTAAGTTAGCACACTTTGTACCTATGTACACGAGTGACTTGGTAGACTATCTTGCCGACCATTATGTTAGGGACATAGTTCGACTTCATGGAGTCCTTGTGACAATCGTTTCAGATATATATCCATGTTTCACGGCTCGGTTATAGCAGAGCCTACAGAATGCCTTGGGGCACTAGATTGATGTTTAACACCGCTTATCATCCTCAGACTGATGGCAGTTCGAGCGAACCATTCAAATCTTAGAGGACATGCTTCGAGGTTGTGTTCTAGATTTTAAGGGGTCGTGGGAAAGACATTTACCTTTGGTGAAGTTTGCCTATAATAACAGTTTCCATGCGAGTATTGGTATGGCACCATTTGAGGCCTTGTATAGCCAACCGTGTAGATATCCAGTGTGCTGGGCCGAGGTGGGTGACACACCTATGTTAGGTCCTGAATTAGTCCAGGAAACGACGAAGAAGGTTACACTTATTCGTTAGAGGTTAGCTTCAGCTTAGAGTCGCCAGAAGAACTATGCCGACTATAGGAGAAGGCCTTTATCTTTTGAGGTAGAAGATCACGTGTTCCTGAAAATATCACCGAAATGGGGTTTAATAAGATTTGGGAAGAACGGGAAGTTATCTCCTCAATTTATTGGGCTTTTTGAGATTCTAGAGTAGATTGGGGAGGTAGCTTAGGTAACTTATCGTTTGGCCTTGCCACCCTAACTTTTCGAGGTTTATGACGTATTTCATATTTGCATGCTCTGGAAGTATGAGCATGATCCTTACACGTGTTGGATTGGACTAAGTTAGAGGTAAATAAGGATGCCTTGTACAAAGAGAGATCAATACGGGTTTTAGATACTCAAGACCAAGTCTTGCGAGGAAAGACATTCCATTGGTTAAGGTGTTGTGGCGACACCATGGGATTGAGGAGGTGACTTAGAAGCCCGAGACGGAAGTCCATGAGAAGTATCTAGACCTATTTATTGATATTTGAGGCTTGTGTTGGAAATATTATTTATGTTGTAATATGTAAACATTGTATTTGTTTTGGAAAATTGAATTGTAATAGCTGGTGTTGAAAAACTCTTTTTATCTTTGTTACAAGTATGGATGATCCATGATTTGATTTACTTTCAGTGATTGTTTTATTGTTTTAAATTTCAGGGATGAAATTCCTTAAAGGGGGAAGATTATAATGGTTCCGGTTTAGACTTGACTTATCTCTTGCATTTGAATCCGAGAATCCATGTCTTTAACTATTGTTCATCTCATTTTCATCTTATTGCTAGTTGAGTTTGGCTATTTGAGAGTTATGGTTGTGTTTGAAACAGGTTTGGAGTTAGTTTTTCAAAAGAGTTGTTGCCAATATTTTTGCCTATTCACTCGAGCAGTATTTCTTGAGCTCGAGTGATCTTTTACAGTTTGCAAAACTACTGGAAGTGTGGTATTTTCGCTCAAGTGGTCTTTCTTGTGCTCGAGCAGTCCTTTGCAGGTCTAAACTTCTAGGAGGGGCTCATTGTGTGCTCAAGCGGTGTTTTTGGTCGCTCGAGCGGTATCACTTATTCTGTCTGACGCTCGAGCGATGTTTTGGTCGCTCGAGTAGTCTACGCATATACCAGTCCGAAAAAAGGGTATTTTGAGTCACTTTTTCATCACTCTCTCTAAACATTTCAAAAACCCTAGATCATCTCTCTCTCTCTCTCTCTCTCTCTCTCTCTCTCTCTAGTTCTTGCATTCAAGCTCCAAATACTCACAATCCATTGATTTCCTAATCCTTGCCCTTTGTGGTGTGTTTGTTTGGATGGACTGGACAAGAGGAGATTGGAATCCATCGGATTGTAATCTTGGAATTCATAGTCCTGAGCCTATTTGGTTGGATAAGATATGTATCACATGTTTGTTTAGTCATGGGATTAAATGTCAGGAAATGACTATTTGGTTGGATAGGATATGAATCTTATGTTTGTTTCAAATATTATAGACAATGATAAATGCTCAATGGACTATTTTACCCTTTTCAATTATTTACTAAGTAATAGCAATATTGACATATCTCTAATATTTTAATTATTTTTAGCTAGATTAAATAAAATTTTATTTTATTTTATTTTTACACAATTAAATAAATTTATTTTTTTAAAATTAAATATCATTAAAAATATATGTTATTTTTTAATTAAAATTTTAAATAAATTTATTTTAAAAAATAATAATAATGAAATAATTAAATTAAATAAAATATAAACAAAATTTTAAAATAAAACATCAATAAAATATCTATAAAAAATTATTTTAAAAAATTAAATACATAAAACGTCAATAAAAATTAAATAAAATTATTTTGTTTTAAAATTGAGACATTAAATTCTATTGAATTTTACTAAATATAATACATAATTAAATAGTAGAGGGTCAAATAATCATTTCACCAACTAATCTCATATCCCCCTCCTATCCCCCTATTTGTGTCCCAAACCCCCCCATGGGACATAATAATCCAACACATTTGGGACTAATAGTTTGGAGTAAAATTGGAAAAGCAAACAACGGATATAAATCATATCCACCCTCTAATCCTATGCCACCCTTCAATCCCTCCAAACAAACAACACCTTGGAAAAAAAAGGTAGAGCACATCGAGGGCTTCATTTTAATCGGAGGAGTTATCATTTTCGACTCCGCCAAACTTCAACTCTTGTTCTCCCTTGTCTATTACTTTGAGGTAAGGATTGCTTCAACCTTTGGTATGATTTTTACCTCAATTATTTGTCTATTGAAAAAGTCTAGTGATTTGGGAAATTTGAGGTTAAACCTAGGATTTGGTTTTGAATTGAAAATGAGGGGTTTTCAAATGGGTTCTTGAGAAAAAATATGGGAAGGTTTATGATTGAGATATGTTAAAATGATGGATTTCTTTACTTAAAATTGATTTTGTAAGTGAAGGGGATTTTTGTTCAAAATTATGGATATTTGGTTTTGTAAAAGGAAATGGAAAATGATGTTGGTTTGGTAAGAATATGAACAATGTATATGTTGATGATGGTGGTGGAGTTTGATATCTAATATCACTCTCATTTTGAAATTGAAGAGACTATATCTGCTGTTGGAAAATTATCTGTTATATAAAAATATATGCTTTGGACTATCGGTGGAAGATAGCTTTAATTATTGTAGAAATTGTATAAGGATTAGGTGAATTGAAACTAATCATTCATTCATCTTGCCTTGAACATTGTTACATACTTAAACATTGAAAATGTTTTGTTTTGAGAAAAATGGGTGAATACTTTAGTAAATCTAGTTATGGGGTATGGTTATGGTTGTTATGTTGGACTATGTGTCCTTGGTGAAAGTCTAGAAACCCGCGCGGTTAGGTGTCAATCCTTCTGGTTAGTACCTGTAAAATGGCTTTGATAGTGCTTGTATAGCCTATTGCCAGGCACGTACCTAGAGATTCCATGTGTTTTTGTATCCACTGTCCTGTTTTCTGTTATAAAATGATTTTTTTCATGAATTGATTTATAATCTAGCATTGCATAGTTTTGAGATGGAAATGAGAAATGTTTGACAAATGGCATGCATGTGCATTCACCTTATGACTTTGTTAAGGTTCATATTCTGCGTTAAAGTATCTCTACTGGGCTTTGGCTCACCCTATGTAGAAAACAACTTTTAGATGCTAATGCTATGCCTCCACCAAGGACATAGCTTGGGAGGACTTTGAGCCAAGGACTTCCTTTTTGTTATTTGATATAATTATTTTTGTACAAGATTTGGACTTTATTATATTGAGTTGAACTCATTTTGATATAACCAAGCACTGCCTTGGAAAGATATAGCCATTAGGGCATATAATTACTTGGATTTTACTTTTCTTTTAATTAGTGTATCCATGTCATATGCTATAGATTCAAGATCTATAATTTATGAATGTATGCCACATATGTCATCTTTTGTATCATCAAGTTCATAAATGGAATATAAAATGTGATGTTATTGATCATTTATAAGGAATGTTATGAGATGTGTTAATGTTATTATTTCAGGGTGTCCAGAAGAACTAGGGCTTGGAATGTTTTTAGAGAGAGAAAGAAAGTGAAAAGTGACTTAGAAAATCCTTTTCTTGAACTGATATATGCGCAGACCGCTTGAGCGACCAAAACACTGCTCGAGTGTCAGACACAATAAGTAACACCGCTTGAGCGACCAAAAACACTGCTCGAGCACACAATGACCTCCTTCCAGAAGTTCAGACCTGCAAAAGACTGCTCGAGCGCAAAAAATACCGCTCGAGCGAAGATACCTCACTTCCAGTAGTTTTGCAAAATGTAAAAAACCGCTCAAGTGCAAGAAAGACTGCTCGAGCGAAAAAGCAAAAATCTGGGCAACAAATCTTTTGAAAAACTAACTTCAAACCTGTTTTAAACACAACCATAACTCCCAAATAATCCCACTCAACTAGCAACAAAATGAAAGTGAAATGAATAATAGTTAAAGACATGGATTCTCGGATTCAAAAGTAAGAAATGGATTGAGTCTAAATCGGAACCGTTATAAATCGATTTAAATTGATTGTTATAAAATATTTCTACTAATTGACCAATCAATTTTTCTTGGACAGGTCTAGGGTTAGAGTTAGAACATGGCCCATGATATAGCTTGATCGACTTTGGATAATCTATATTTATCTATATCTATATTAAGTAAAAGGGTATTTTCAATCGCAGGTTGCTCTTTGGTTTATACAAAAAAAAGATCACATGTTGCTCAAGCCCTCACTAAATTAGAAAATATATTACTCAATCCTGAAAAAAATTCGAGTTAGGCTCAGGTTACTCTAGTTGAACTCGCCAAAGTTTACTACTCTGGTAAGGGGGAAGGAAGTTACATAGTTGAGTTAGTGACAACTTAAAAATTGAAACATAAAAGGCATGCTATTACGGTAAAATTGTGAGCCATGTTTGGGAAGAGTGATTTTTTGTCAAAAAGTCATTGAAAGTTGTCAATTGATTATCTCTACTTTTTTTATGCGACTTTTCATAATTAGTTAAAAAATTATTAAAAAAATCAATTTCCAAACAAGTCCAATTGTGAGTTTCAATCTTTTTCATTTTCATAATTTGCATACAAAAGTCTAACTATTTATACTATTTATATTATTTATATAAATTGTGTTATTATTTTTTTTCACGTTCTGTGCACAGCACAGGCTTACCGCTAGTTAAATTATTAAGGAAAATAATTTTTATTTTAAATGGAATTGATAAGAGAAGAGTGAGTTTGAAACTTAACTACCACATAATTTTTTTAAACTTTTAGATTTTATAAGAAAGTAAGAATAGAGATTCAGAGGCCTAAGAACACACCCACTGCATTTACTTATATATATATATATATATATATATATAGTATAGATAACAAAATATTATATTTGAATGATGTAAGAGCACTCCAGCGTTCTGTTACAAATCAGACTATTGCTAAAATTTTGACATGATAAATACTGCATCAATGTGCTATTCATTGTGTCGAATTTAATATGATACTATATAACGTGTTAAATTTGACATGATAAGAGTATCAAGTGAAATTTTAACATGATGAATGTTTGCCTATTGATTTTTAAAATTTTACAGTATTGCCTCCACAATGTGTCATGCTAGTATTTTTTTTTTTATATATACAAACTTAATGTATTAATATAAAACTTAAAATTAATATTTAAAAAATATTAACCATTATTTTCAAATATAATAATAATTCAAAATTTAAAACATAGTCACTTAACAATTTTACTCTTCTTGTTGCAACCATCGATGTTCAATAATATAATTACGAAGTGTGTGATTACTATGTTCCTTTTCATCATTCTCCATGATTATGTATTTTAATTAATTTATACTATAATGTAAGTTTGAATTAAATTACTGAAATTAAATTTTTTATAAATATTAATCATTAGAGTATAGTTTTTTTAATTGAAAGTTTATTTGAAGACATTGTAAATACATATAATTAGGTATGTACAATTGTCTGGTATAGTAGAAATTAAATTATGAGATGATTGTGCTAAATAATAGCATTTGCATTATGCATAGTCAAAGTGAGTATGTCAAAACATGACATTTTGACATTATAGTAGGGTGTAACTTGGGCGGGTTCAACCCGAGCAATCCGAACTCAGTCCGAATTTTTTTTAGGGCTTGAACAAAATATTTTCAAATTTAGTACGGGGTTGGGCAAAAATTCAGAAGCCTAAATTAAATTTGGACGAGCTTAGGCAAAGACGTTAAACAACTCGAGCAACCTGAAGTCCGAATTATACATATATAGATACATAAAAATATTAAATATACATATAAATTATTAGTCATTACATGATATTAAAGTAATTTAGATTATTAAATCATATTGAATATATGTTATATATACAAATTGTGGGTGTTGATTTCCGACCACATTGTCAAACAGGGAACTCAGCTGGAGAACACAGGCAGAATAGATTACGCCCGAACAACCTGTCACAGAAAGATAAGACTCCGACGGTGGTTCGTCCACTCGGGGGCACTCCGACGATCAAGTCAGTACTCAGTTTATCTCTCAAAGATAGCAAATAGTGTTTAACTCACAAGCCAGAATACAAAAAGCCTACCTTAGACCCACGAGGGTGCCTTACTTTTATAGCCAGCACTAACCTGATCCCTGTAGAAGCCTAGCTTTAATGGACTTCGGCTCAATGCTTATCTAGGACTCCCAGTCAGATAGAGATAAACTCTCTAAGAGTTTTATCTTTATCCAGATTGTGATCCTTCCCCATTCTAGGACTCTTGTCCCTTACCCGTTCATTTCGGATTCCGATATCTCCGCAAACAACCTCGGCCTAGCCAAGATCACCTCGGCGCCATAACCAAGACACTTGGCATCTCGGCTGACACTTCAGTGTCACCTTGGCCACGTGTTATCATTCACAAAATACGCCCCCACAACTGCCCCCTAGGTTCTATTATCTCGGCATCCTGAGGTGATGGAACCTATATGTTTGTCCACATAGCACGTCGGCTAAGACTTACTCCATCCTTCATGACCAAAATCATCACACGTCGGCAAATCATGACCAAGACTCTACAGTCTACTTTATCAATGACCAAGAACCAAGAACCGAGCTCTTCAAGTCCATTAGCCGATCGTCCCTCTAGCCAAGGTTCTCGCTCCATTAAATTAAGAATTCCAAGAGTTCTATCTGGGCATGAGCTGTCACGCACGGTTTTCTCAACCGTTTCCGCCACGCGTCTTTCTCTCATTGATTCGTACCTGACACGCGTTATCAGGTCGCGTCGCTTCTGCGTGCGTCGCTTGACAAGCACGTCGTCCAATGCACATTCATTGTGATTTTGCCACCTTTTCGTGTTTTAACAAAAATACTCTTTATTTCCGTCTTTTCACTTCACATCTGCGATTTTGCCCAAGCTTTCTCTCTCCCAAAAAACCACCATTGCTTCAAGTTTTCAAGCTCTGCAACTTGCTCCGATCACCTCCTCTGGTGAAGCATCCACTGACCTACTACTCTTGCTGTCACCGTCTGACTCTGGTGTACCTTATACCGGCATCATTCTCTTCGGTGAGTCGCTATTTCCCCCATTTTCAGTCTTTAATTTATTTTCAAAATTTTATTACGTTATTTGTTGCTATTGTGAATCCGTTCGTGTTCTTGAATCTTTGTCTGTGTTTTGAATTTCATCATTCGTGCGTTGAGCATGTTTGTCTGCGATTTTGTGTTTGTCCAATCTTTTTCTGGGTCTACACATGCACACACGAACTGCTCAAACACTTGATGTTTTTATAATTTGCCACTGTCCATGGCTTTCTCACGTCTGCACACATTCTATTCAATGTTCTTGATTTTCTTTTTGTTTTCTTGAGTCTGAATCATTGTTCTTTTCTCTTTTTCTTGCTTTATTTCCAGATTCTTGCCTTTAATTCCTATATTTGTGTAGATTTTAGGTTTGGGATTTGTTCTAGAACCCTGCTCTTTAGGAAAACCAAACCAAAAACCCTTTAGATTCTCAGAAAAATTCTCCCCAGTGCTCTCTAGGGTTTAGCCGAGATATTTTGCCACTTTCCAAACCTCTTACCAAAAAACTTGAAATTGGACCCACTTTGGCCGAGATAATGGGCATGTTCAGGTGGAAAGTCGACACCTCTTCTAAGCTAGAGTACTTTAGGCAGGAGTTTTCTATCCCAGCCGACGTTCAAATGTGGTTGGTTTAAGAGAATGACTCCATTATGCCCGGGAAGGACTACATGCCCTTTCTCGTAGTCTCCATTATCGAAGAAGGAGTCAGATTCCCCCTTAACACCCTTTTTAGGGAGGTCCTCCACTATTACACACTGAATCCAATGCAACTAGTTGTAAACTCTTTTAGAATCATAAACGGAATCACCTAGTTGGAACGTCGGCAAAATGCTAGGATCTCCTTGTTCGATATCCAATACTGCTACATGATGTATGGCCTTAAAACCAATGTTGGCTATACATACTACCTCAAGCCGAAATCCACCCAATACAAGCTGATAGCTAACATTCCAAACTCAAATAAAAGCGCGACTGATGACTACCTGATTGTCTCAGGCAATTGGGAGTTCGCGCCAGACGATGAACTTCATCTCTTCCCATTGCGCTGCGAGGTTTTTATGGGTGACAAGGGTAAGGACTTAGTTTCCCTCCCAAGAGTCCCTCCTACTTTCTTTAATCATCTTTCTATCACTTTGTTTCTAACGTATGCTCTCTTTTTGCAGCTCTTCCCCAGCCAGAAAAGGACTTTCGCCGATACTATACGCCGAGCATGGACTTGGTTCGCCTTCTCAGCCTGCCACTCGAGCTTCACAAGGCTCCAACCCTCCTCAACTACGTCCCAACATACCGGAGTCTTTTCCTTGACATTCCTCGAAAAAGAAAATCTCTACCTTCTACAACAACTCCCCCCGCCACTTCATCGCCAAGGCCTGATCAAGCCTCAACTTTTGATCCAGCGGAGCAGCCATCAATATCCACTCCCCAACTGATTCCTCCAACCCAGCGCCAACGCCGACACCAAGCTCCACTCCTCGCTCCTGCGGGCAGAACTCGTAGCCGAAAACGCCAAAGTACTAAAACGTCGGCTTACGATCCAGCCAACCCACCCACTGTTTTACCAACAATCCATTTTGGTACCAAATTCACTAAAGACCTCTTAGGACGTAGCAAGGTTGTCGTTGAAGACCTCTTGGCCGACATACCTGGTGTTGTGACAGTTCAGTCCTCCCCATCACAATCCCAACCAAAGGCTCAGCCAAAGAGGGTGAAGAAGTCCAAAGCCAGGGCAACAGTGACTCAGATCGACTCTGAGGACACTTTACCGATCTCCAAGCTAACCAAGGCAAAAAAAAATGCCTTCGCTGCCAAGAAGAGGCCTGCCGAGGCTGGTTCGTCCGAGGCACGCTCCTCGAAAAGGCCAAGGTCTGAGGGTAAAAATCATCCCAACGTCCTTATATCCAACTCCCCCTACGCCCCGACATTCATAGTGGGCGACCGACCTCTGCTAGCTGGCGACAGTGCGCTGGACAGTGTTGAAGTCGACACCGCTATCTCCACTGCCGTTCCCTTGCCAGTCAACATCGCCCGAATGGCTAAGCTAACAGAGTATGAAAACTATGCTCTGATGATGCAGTACTGCATCTTGGTAAGTCATTTACCTTGTCTTCTGAAATTTTTCAACACTTAGCCAAATTTTTACTAATCTGCTTTCTTTTTTTGCAGGCCATCTAGCAGGGTCATTCTTTCGCAGTCAAGGCCGAGGACTGTAAGAAAGAACTAACCAAAAAGACTAAGGAGGCAGCCAAACTTCTCTCTTTGCTTAACAAAGCTGAGGCTCGCATCCGAGGTCTGCTTGATCAGGCCAAGGCAACTGAGCTAACATTGAAAACGGCCAAGGACCGCGCCGTGGCTATAGAAAATGTTGCCGAGGTCACTCAAGCTGAGGCGAAAGAGGCCAGAGAGAAAGAAGCCCAAGCCCAGACTGAGCTCCAGACGGCACTGTCTACAAAGGCAGCCGAAATCATAGAGGCGAACAAGAAAGCCTATGTCGAGAGGGTAGCCGACATCAGCGAGGAATACAAAAAGCAAGTCAGACAGGCATGTAACAAGGGTTACACCCTTGGTTGGATGGCTGCTCTGAAAGAGCTGGCTGTCCTCGAGGACTCTTCCCTCCGAGATGAAGGCCGACTTGTAGTGCCATTCCCCCCTGTTCTAAGCCAATTTAAAGGTGAGGCTGGGAGGGAAGAAGGAGAAGAAGAAGATGAAGAAGCCGAGGTGGCAGTTGATGCTAAGGGTTCTGCTGGGGCCAAGTCCTCAACTATAAATGAGCAAGTCCTAGACTTGACTCAGGATGAGGAAGACAAGGTCTCAAAAAGTGCCTCCCCCAAGAAAACTACGTCTGAGGTGCATATCGCCGAGAAGAGCCTCGATCAAACTCTCCAAGAAATTGACACCAAGCTCGAGGCTGAGAAGGCTTCCGAGAAGATTTCCCAGTTGTCTTCTGAGGCCGAGACACAACCAGCCATCGACGCCGAGTAGCCTGTTTTAGCATCCTCTCTCTGTTTTGACATCTTGTACTTTTTTCATCTGTAGTTTGTGAAACTTTGTTAGACAATGTTTTTTAATTTCAGTCTGGCTGATGTGCCTTTTGTACTTTAAACAAGTTGTCTTTTGAATGCAAGCCTCCTTATTCCTTTTAAGTGTTGAATGTCTTCATTTCTCTTATGTATGTTTTCCACTTTCATACTTAGAATAATTTTGCATGTCTTCAAAATATACCTTTAGCTGTATAATCTCCTCGGAATAAAGTACCTCAGATATACTTCTGATTGTTTATCTCGGCCTTGGCTTAACACTTCAAATATTTGAAATATTTTTACAAGTTTTGTTTCTTTAAACTTGCCACTCCACTCTCACTTACTGTCTTCTATCAAGACTTCTGTCTTCTATACTTCCCAAGTTTGGCAACCTGGTCATCTCAGCAAGTACATATGTACTTCTTTCAATATTACCTCGGCTAAACTTCAACTTGTAAATTTTTCTGAAAATTTCAACAAGTGTTAAGCCAACTTTAGTTTGTAAATTTTTCTATAAAGTTCCAACTCCCAAGTACTTTAAACTTTTACTTATCATTCTCCAGCTCCTTGCCCTCTAGTGTGAACTTAAGTTTCACTTATGTCGGTATTAAGTACGTATAGTTTTTGCCGAAGTCAGTTTCAAACAAAGACTAGCCGAGGTTCTCAACCTTGGTTTCTTTGTTAATCTAACTAAAATGCACTTAGTTTCATTCTAAGCTTAATTCTGCTGACATGGAAAAGGCTATGTTAAACCAACTTAGTTCAACTCTATTATATGCAAGTCTAATTTCATCTCTGCCATATAATGAGTCTAAATCATTCGTCATGTTTCAATCAGAAATATCGTCAACTTAGTTCAACTCTATTATATGCAAATATAATTCTACTCTGTCATATAATCTAAGTCATTTGTCATGTTTCAATCAGAAACATCGCCAACTCAGTTCAACTCTATTATATGCAAATATAATTCAACTCCGCCATATAATAAGTCTAAGTTATTTGTCATGTTTCAATCAGAAACATCGCCAACTTAGTCCAACTCTATTATATGCAAGTATAATTCAACTCTGCCATATAATAAGTCTAAGTTATTCGTCATGTTTCAATCAGAAACATCGCTAACTTAGATCAACTCTATTATATGCAAGTATAACTCAACTCTGCTAGATAATAAGTCTAAGTTATTCTTCTTGTTTCAATCAGAAACATCGCCAAAAGACTGGTCAGTCTAATCGCACAAATTTTCAAATTCTAAAAAAAATCAGGCTAAAAATTTTATTACTACCTTGGCTAAGAAAATTATGACATAAATTTCGAAAAAACAAAAAAGTCTAATGATAGAAAAACTTTAAGTTGCAAGTATTCCAGGGTCTTGGCAACTCTTTGCCTTTGTTGTCCTCAAGCCGAAATGCACCATTGCCGATTACCGAGATGATTCTGTAATGTCCCTCCCAATTTGGGCCTAGCTTGCCCTCTCTAAGATCCTTCTTGTTGCCGACCACTTTTCTTAGCACCAAGTCCCCAACTTTGAACTCTCTTGGGTTGACCTTCTTATTATAAGCCCTAGTAAGTTGTTGCTAGTATGCCCCAAGCCGAATCACTGCTCTCTCCCTTTTCTCCTCAAGTAGGTCTAGATCTCGGGCCAGGAATGCCTCGTTAGTCCCATCCTCTACTCCTTGAGTTCTGATCCCTGGGATGCCGACTTCCAATGGGATGACTGCTTCAGTGCCATAAGCCATAGCAAATGGGGATTCCCCAGTTGATCTTCTCGGCGTAGTCTGATATGCCCAGAGTACATTGGGCAACTCTTCAACCCATTTCCCCTTTGCTGCTTCTAGTCTCTTCTTGATCCCATCTAAGATAGTTTTGTTGGATGCTTTTACCTGACCATTACTCTGAGGGAAACTTGGAGTGGAGTAATAGTTCTTGATTTGTACTTTGCACAGAAGCTTTTGATTAGCTTACTGCCAAATTGTGTACCATTGTCTGCTACTATGGCCCTTGGGATCCCAAATCTGATGATGATGTTCTTCCATATAAAGTTCTTCACATCAATGTCCCGAATCTTCGTGAGGGGTTCAGCTTCTACCCATTTTGGGAAATAGTCAGTTGCTACCAGCAGGAACTTCCTTTGTCCAGTTGCTTGGGGTAGTTATCCAACAAGATCCAGGCCCCACTGGGCAAATGGCCAAGGGTTGGACACTGGGTTTAAGTCTGCTACTGGTTGATGTATCAAAGGTGTGAACCTCTGACATTTTTCACACTTTCTGACATAAACTTCAGCTTCTTTCTGCATGTAGGGCCACCAGTACCCCTGAGTAATGGCCCTATGAGCAAGTGACCTGCCCCTAGAGTGGCTTTCACATACTCCTTCGTGTATTTCATACAAGAAGTCTTCAACTTGTGAAGGATACACACATCTCAAGAGGGGATCAGTAAAAGACCTTCTGCAGAGATGTCCTTCTGTTGTCAGACTGAACCTCGCCGACTTCAGTCTGGTCTTATGTGCTTCTTTGCGATCATCTGGCAGCGTCCCATCTCTAAGAATATTATTATTACATCTATCCAACTTGGTCCCATTTCCACACACATTGCTTCGTACTCTGTGATCAGTGGTTCCGCATTTAGGCTTGACAAATAATCAACCATTATTGTCCTTGCCTCCCTCGATTTCATTGTATTAGCCAGGTTAGCCAAGGCATCGGCATGGCTATTGTCATCTCGGCTAACCTGCTGTAGTCGGCAGTCCTAAAACAAGGCTAGTAATCTAACAACCTCTTTGACATAGGCTATCATTCTTTCATCTCGGGTTGCATACTCACCCATTGCCTGGTTCACAATAAGTTGGGAATCACAGAAGACCCCCATCTCGTCAACTTCTATTACTGCTGCCAACTTTAATCCTGTGATCAGTGCTTCATATACTGCTTCATTGTTTGAGGCTTTAAACCCTAGTCGAATAGATTGTTCTAGCATCCGCCTATCTGGCGATACTAGTACTACTCCTGCTCTCGCTCCTTGATGGTTTGAACTCCCGTCAACAAACAGGCAGAAGGAGTCACCAATGTAAATATCGCAGGGCTTGAGTCTTTCTTCTTTTTTCTACTCTGATATGGGTTTTTTCATTCCCAACTGGGTCTCTTCTTGTTCTCTTGGACATCCTAAGTCACGGCTCACCGGAGCCCGACGTGGGATGGCACCAGGTGTGAACTCAGCTACGAAGTCAACTAGAACCTGGCCTTTGATTGTTGTTTTGGGTCTGAACTCTAGATCTTATTAGCCTAATACCACTGCCTATCTGGCCACCCTGCCCATTAGATCTCTTTGCTATAGTAAGGATTTCAAAGGGTATTCAGTCAACACCACAATCTTGTGGGCCTGGAAATAATGGTTCAATTTCTTAGAGGCCATCATTAAGGCTAGTGTTAATTTCTCTAGGGGTAAATACCTGGTCTCTGCGCCTGCTAGGGTTTTACTTACATAGTATACTACCTTTTGTTCTCTCTTCTCTTCTCTAATTACCACTGCACTTACTGTATGCTCTGAAACTGCCAAGTACAAGAATAACTCCTGTCCAGGTACTGGATTCGAGAGAACTGGAGCTGTGGTCAGGTATCTTTTCAAGTCAACCAATGCGACTTCACATTCCTTTGTCCATAAGAAGTTTGTGGCCTTTTTCAACAGATTGAAAAATGGTTTACACTTATCCGAACTTCTACTTATGAATCTGTTCAGGGCTGCGGCCCTTCCTATCAACATCTGCACTTGTTTTGCTGACTGTGGGCTTTTCAAATCTAGGATGGCCTTGATTTGATCTGGGCTTGCTTCAATTCCCTTTCTAGAAACCAAGTACCCCAAAAACTTACCAAACCCAACTCCAAATACACATTTTGAAGCATTGAGTCGGAGCCGATATGTTTTTAGGATGTCAAAGATTGCCTTCAAGTCGGCCAGATGATCCTCAGGTTCCTTGGTCTTCACGACCATGTCGTCGATGCATACCTCCACTGTTTTTCCAATTTGATGTCTGAACATCTTGGTCACCAACCTCTAGTACGTTGCTCCTGCATTTTTCAACTCGAAAGACATTACTCTGTAGCAATACAGCCCTTTTGGGGTGATAAATGCAATCTTCTCTTCATCGAGGGGGTACATTGCTATCTGATGGTACCCCCTACAGGCGTCTAGAAAGCTCATCCTTCTATATCCTGAAGTGGCATCCACTAATTGATCGATTTTGGGGAGTGGGAAACTGTCTTTAGGATAAGCCTTATTTAGGCTAGTAAAGTCCACACAGACCCTCCACTTCCTATTCTTTTTTTTTACAACCACAATGTTGGATAACCAGGTAGGGTAGTTCACCTCTCGGATGGCTCTAGCCTCTAATAATTTGTTCACTTCCTCCTCTACTGCCTCCACATGAACCAACGGTGATCTCATTGCTCGCTGGAGGACAGGTTTTGTCGACCTGTCTACGTTCAGTTTGTGGCATGTAACCTCGGGGTCAATGCTAGACATCTCGTATGGCGTCCAGGAAAACACCTCTATGTTTGCTCACAAGAACGCTTCCAACTTCCTCTCCTCTTTCTCAGCTAAGCCTGAGTAGAGGAGGAAGAAGTGCTCTTTATCCCCTTGCTAGACCATAATTTTCTTCAAAGCTTCCTCGCTTTTGTCGGTAGGCTCTTTGGCGACGCCATCCAGGACCTCCATGTCCTTGTCTTTGATCTCTACTGTCTCTGCCTCTCGTACGTTGCAGGTGAATTTCATTGCTACCATAGAGCAATTCTTTGCTTGCACCTGATCCCCTCTGGCCTCCTCAATTCCATACTCTATTGGGAACCGCAATAGCTGGTGTAGCGTTAAGGGAACAGCCCTCATTGCGTGCAACCATGGCCTTCCCAAGATAACATTGTAAGGGGAGGGGGTTTCTATTACTATGAACTTTGTGCTTACTTTTTTGGTGTCTGCCTGTACCTCCAAACTTATTGCTCCCAGGGGCCACGTCAGCGTTCCATTGAACTCGACCATTGGACTGTTGAACTGCTCCAGATCATCTTGGTGAAAGCCGAGCTCCTTGTAACATTTGACATATATGATGTCACAAGAGCTGCCTTGGTTAACCAAAATGTGCCTTACCTGGCACTCTCTAATTTTGAGGGATATTACTAGAGCATCGTTGTATGGATACTGCACCATGTGTAGGTCGGCTTCAGTAAAGGACACCATTGGTCCCTGGTACTCGTCTTCCCTAGGCCTCTTTTGCTGGACCTGATACACATGCTATAAGTGCCTCACCCTCTGACTCTCCCCACATACCTCGTTCTCATTGACCTTCGAGTGAATCACATTGATCACTTGAGGTCCGTCTGCTTGCGATTATGGTGCTGGTAGAGGTGGTGCTATTGGTGCTTAGGGCAGCCTTGCTTGCTCTTCCCTTGTCCTGGCCTCATCTACTAGGTCCCTTAAGTGACCTTGTCTTACCATATCTTCCAAATGTGTCTTTAGGGCTCTGCATCCCAGAGTCAAGTGCCCATCCTCATTGTGGTAGGCATAGTGCTTTCCCAAACTTCTTCCCATGAATTCGCCAGGGATCTTCTTCAGTGCTTTATAGTAAGGTTGATTCCTGATCCTTTCTAGGACTTTGTAAACCGGGATCCGAAACACTGTGGTGACTGCCTGTGTAGCGCTTAGTCCTGTTTCTTGTCTATTAAAATTTATATTACCTCAGCCTCGCTTTGGCAAGCCGTTCCTCTTCTCTTACTTTGATGTCTTTGCCCCTGGCGTGTCTTCCTTTACTCTCGTATATTTTTTGATCCTGGCCATAAGTTCCTCCATACTTTTTGGTAATGTCTTTGCCAATGACTTTCGAAGCTGACAGTCGTCGTTCAAGCCATTCTTAAAAGATACGACTGCCACCTCTTGGTTGCACCCTGGTATTTGGTTAAACACCTCATAATATCTTTTGGCATAAGCCCTGAGGCTTTCATCCTCGGTAATTCTTAGAGCCATCAGGGAGTCTACCCTTAACGGCTGCAGTTTGTTTGTAACAAACTTGGCCGCAAACATCTCGGCCAGGCTTTCCCAACTTTTCACAGTTCTTTTCGGCAATTTGTGAAACCAATCTGATGTGATTTCCCCAAAGGATAAGGGGAACACCTTGCAGAATAACAGCTCGTTCCCGGTATACAGTGTCATCGAGTTCAAATATAAGCCGACATGAAAGTTGGGATCAGATTTACTGTCGTATATCTAGAATCTCGACATGTGGAACCTTTTTGAGGCCTCAAACTTGTCCAATTCTATAGAGAACGGCGTTCTCGGCTTGACTGGAGATATTACCTTGGCATCTTGTCGCTTTCTCTACAGGTAATCCCTCAAATCCTCCTTAGTCCATCCAGGAGCCCAACTGTCTACGGATTTCAGCCTTTTTGGCGCGCTGCTCCCTGTGTCGTTATGAGTCCTCTTGGACCTCCCTTCATTTATCGTGTCAAAGTAAAGCTCATTCCCTTAAATATGTCGATGTTTTTTTACGTAGGTTCTTTGGCACAATGTGTCCTTTGAGACTCTTCTTCCATCGATTCTCCTCACCCGACCTCCCGTGAAGGCCGATGCGAATCCTCCCTTACCCTGTTATGCTACGGGACTGCGACAATTGCTTTATATCCCCCTTTCTGGGCATCGTTCTTGGCCACTGGAATCAGTGTGTCCTCCAATAGGAACGGTGGCTACATGACGTGGTTCTGCATCATAAAATTGACAACCGATTGCAGGTCTGCCAATTTGTTTGCCATCCCCTTCATCTCGCCATCCCTCCTGAAGCATTTGTCTTTTCATACTTAGAGGTCGCTTTCGTTGTAATACTCGTCTCCGCCTGCCTTCTTTGGAGCATCTCCCTCTTGGCCGATGTCCTTTTCTCTGGGATTCTATTCTCAGGTTTCTTCATTACAGTTATCCTCTCCTACATTAGGTTTGGTGTGCTTACCACTCCCACTAGGGACGTCGTCCCTGATCTTTTCTTTCTGCCCGTCATTGGCTATCTATTCTCCTTATGATTTCCACAGATGGCGCCAAATTGTGGGTGCTGATTTTCGACCACACTGCCAAAAAGGAACTTAGCTGGATAACACAGGCAGAATAGATTACGCCCGAACAACCTGTCACAGAAAGATAAGACTCCAGCGATGGTTCGTCCACCCGGGGGCACTCCGACGATCAAGTCAGTACTCAGTTTATCTCTCAAAGATAGCAAATAGTGCTTAACTCACAAGCCAGAACACAAAAAGCCTACTTTAGACCCGCGAGGGTGCCTTACTTTTATAGCCACTTTAACCTGATTCCTATAGAAGCCTAACTTCAATGGACTCCAGCTCAATGCTTATCTAGGACTCCTGGTCAGATAGAGATAAACTCCCTAAGAGCTTTATCTTTATCCAAATTGTGATCCTTCCCCATTCTAGGACTCTTGTCCTTGACCCGTTCATCTCGGATTCTGATATCTCCACAGACAACCTCGGCCTAGCCAAGATCACTTCGGCGCCATGACCAAGACACATGGCACCTCGACTGACACTTCGATATCACCTTGGCCATATGTTGTCATTTACAAAATATGCCCCCACACAAATAATATAAAATCTTAATTTTTTTATTTTCACGTATAAATTGTAAAAACTACTATAGCGGCATCTCTCTTACATTATATAAATTATTTGTTTTGATGGTATTAATAATTTTCTATTTAAAAGAATGTAAATAGAGTCAAATTTTAATAATTTAATAATGCAACTGCAAAAAAAAAAATGAAATTGAAATTCATTTACAATTCAGGGAACTCGGACAATTCGGGTTTAACTTGGGTCGAGCTTGGGTAGGCAACATCGGGTTTACAATTCGGGCTTGGGCGGGCCTGGACAGATCTCAGTACAACTTGGATTGGGTTTGGACAACCTCCCAACCAGACCGAACCCGCCCGAATTGCACCCTTATATTATAGTATGCTAAAATATGACATTAACAAAATTCAAATAGTTTGATTTACTAGAAATGGTCTAACTCCAATGGTGATTTTGCTATTTTTTGGCCTAATAAATTTTTTCCTCATTTAATCTCTCATTTTAACTATCATTTCAAAAAGAACAAAATACATATTACATCGTTAATTTTATTAGTAATTTAGTTTAAAGTAACATGCAAAACAAAACAAAAACCATAATCATGATCGTTAATTTTATTAGTAATTTAGTTTAAAGTAACATACAAAACAAAACAAAAACCATAATCATGATCGTTAATTTTATTAGTAATTTAGTTTAAAGTAACATACAAAACAAAACAAAAACAAAAACCATAATCTAATGTATTGGACTGTGCTCTCATTGATCGTTATTTTTTTTTTAAATGACTTTTATGCTTTATTCTTTCTGTACATTAGATTTTAAGATTTTTGTTTCTCTACTTGATTTTTGTGGGCCTTTTTATTTTTTAAATTTGAAACTTAATTTTTTTATGGAAGCGCTGTGGATTTTTTTTTTTCTTAAATATTTTAGGAGAAAAATACAGTTAATAGTGTTTCTAAATAGCATTTTTGGGGGGAAAATTTTGAATTTAACCCTTATAATCATAACTTTTAATTTTGTCAATATAAATCCTAATCTTTTGATTTGTTTTCAATTTAAACCTTCTGTGTATTTTTTTAAAGTAAAATTGACAGAAAAATAATATTTTAATCATTAAACTCAACGAAAAATGATATTTTAGACATTTTATGTATTTTCGAGTTTAATAATTAAAATACTTTTTTTTTCGTTGGTTTTACTTAATTGAAATAGGTGAATAGTGTTGTGAAGTAATCTTGATTGTTTGTCAAAAATGGAGACTGAAATTCAATACATTGGTTGCTGCATTCAATGCGTTGGTTGATAGCCGTATACGCATTAAATGATTTCATACTGATAGTTGTACTTGCAATAAATGTGTTCACATTGTATGTTTTTATCTATATATAGCTATGTTATTGTAAGGTTTAAGAGTGTGGGAGAAAGAAAGGAAGAGTGCTCTGTTTGTATGTTTTTCCTCAGAATTATTTTGAATGAATTTAAATCTTAGTTTGGTTCAGTTTTAAACCTCTCATTGTGAATCACCAACAGTGATTTGCACCCCACTCCCACCAACAGTGGTATCAGAGCCGAAGGTAGATTAAATTTGCAGCCATTCTGCAAAATTTTCAAAAACATATTGTGTTTTCAAAAATTACCCAGAAATCAAAGTAGTTGAAATCCATTTCTGATCACATCAGATTGAAGCTCCCGATGAGACGAGCACAACCGTGAAAATCACGTCGAAGACGCAGATCAAACGGCCCCACACGCCCTCCAAGCGCCTCCTGACCCCATTCTCACGCGCTCCCGCTCGCCCACACTTCACATGTGCTGCTAAAGGAAGAAGACGTGTCATCCAACGCGCAAGTACGTGCCACACGCGCGCACACCAAAGACCTAACGCCATCCACTAACGTCATCTGAGCCGCTGACCAGCTTTGACTGAGTCGACGTTGATCGAGCCGCTGACCGAGCCGAGCCTGAGTCGCGCTGCTAACCAAGCCGCGTTGACTGAGCCATTGACATCAACACACAGAGGATTAATCCAATGTGACGTGGCTAAGATGCAACCGCAGATCTGAACCGTTCAACTTGTTTTGGCTTGATCTAAGCCATTCGGAGTTTGTTTCTGGTGATCCAATAGTGTTTTCCAACTATTTGGAGTATTTCGGACACATCTATACGGTCAGAATTTGTAAATTCCATCCTAAAAATTTACAGTTTTTAAAGACAACCAATGGCCAACACAAACAACTTCTTTCAGCCCTACTTTCCAAAACTCAACAAGGAGAACTATGAAAATTGGAGTATTCAAATGCAAGTCCTACTAGCCTCACAAGATTTGTGGGAGTTAGTGGATCGAGGATATGACGAGCCAGCTACTCTCGAAGATGAAGGAAATTTAAATGACACTCAGAAGACGGCGTTAGAAGATTCAAAGAAAAGAGATAAAAAGGCCTTGTATCTACTCTATCAAGGCATTGATGAGTCAAGTTTTGAGAAGATTTCAGCAGCAGCAACCTCTAAAGAGGCATTGAGTATTCTTCACAATTCACACCATGGAATTGAGAAGACGATTAGAGTTCGACTCCAAGTGTTACGTGGCGAATTTGAGATGTTGCACATGAATGAGAATGAGTCAATTTATGAGTACTTCAACAGAACATTGACCATTGTTAATCAGATGAGAAGATATGAAGAAAAGATGGAATCTCTTCAAGTGATAGAGAAGATTCTCCGATCACTCAGTCCCAAGTTCGAGCACATGGTTGTAGCAATAAAAGAGTCCAAGGATCTCAGTGCCATGACCACCGATAAGCTGATGGGCACACTTGAGATTCATGAACAAAGGATCAACAAGAAGACTCCTTCAAGTTCTCTAGAGCAAGCTCTTCAATCAAAGCCATCTTTCAGAGATGACAGAAACGAGCAAGTGGGGACATCACAAAGAAGCCGAGGAAGAGGTCGTGGTTACAACAACCGAAGTTCTGTTTTTCGAAGAAGGTGTGGAAGAGGTCCAGCTAGAGGAGGAAGAAATCAACCACACTTTGCTCCAAGAGGAAGAGCAAGAGGTAGAGAAGGTGGTTACAATAACCGACCAGGATTTGACAAAAGCAATGTTCAGTGCTACCAGTGCCACAAGTTCGGGCATTACAGCAATGAATGCCGAAATAGAGCAATAACGCCGGAGAGCAAGCAAATTTTGCCGAGGAGGAAACAAACAAAGTTGGACCTACAGTCCTGTTTGTCCACCATGGAGATATTGAAAACCAAAACAATGTTTGGTATCTAGATTCGAGAGAGAGTAATCACATGTGTGGTAAAAGAGAGTTGTTTGTTGAGCTTGACGAGACTATACAAGCACAAGTCTCATTTGGTGATTCTTCAAAGACTCCAGTGAAAGGAAAAGGTAATATTCTGATCAAGCTTAAGAATGAAGATCATGATTACATCTTCAATGTTTATTATGTTCCTGCCATGAAGAACAACATTTTGAGTATGGGACAACTCCTAGAGAAAGAATACGACATCAGCATGAAAGATTGTCATCTTACCATCAAAGACAATCATGGTAATTTGATCGCTCGGGTGAGAATGTCCAAGAATCGGATGTTTGCATTGAACATCCAACATGATGCTGCGAAGTGTTTAAGTGCCATCATCAAAGACAAAGACTAGCTATGGCATTTGAGGTTTGGACATCTCAACTTTGGAAGCTTGAAGCTGTTGTCAAGCAAGAATATGGTAAAAGGGCTCCCTCATATTGCTCATACTAATGAAGTCTTTGAAAGCTGCATTCTTGGCAAGCATCACAGAACTAGTTTTGCCAAAGAAGTGAAGTAGAGAGCAACAAAACCGCTGGAGCTAGTGCACATTGATGTGTGTGGTCCATTGAAACCAATGTCAAATGGACGGAATATATATTTTCTCACCTTCATTGATGATTATAGCCGAAAGACATGGGTGTATTTTCTTAAAAGAAAGTCGGAGGTGTTCAGTCTCTTCAAAGAATTTAAAGCTTTTGTAGAGAAGCAAAACGACTACTACATCAAGACATTGAGATCAGATCAAGGTGGGGAATATACATCAGATGCATTCGAGAATTATTGCAAAGAACATGGAATCAAGCATCAAACAACACCATCCTATACGCCACAGCTGAATGGTGTTGCTGAAAGGAAGATCGCACAATCTTAGATATGGCAAGAAACATGTTGAAAGGAAAGGAACTACCCAAGCAATTTTGGGCTGAAGCCGTATCATGTGTTGTGTATCTACTAAATAGATGCCCAACCAGGAGCCTTCATTCTATGACTCCAAAAGAAGCTTGGAGTTCACATAAGCCAAGTGTCAACCATCTTAGAATATTTGGGTGTGTTGCGTACACCAAGATTCCAGAAGCAAGAAGAACCAAGCTCGATAATAAGGGAGAAAAATGTATTCTTGTCGGATATGGAGATAGAACGATGGATACAAGTTGTATAATCCCATTACCAGAAAAGTGATCATGAGTAGAGATGTGATATTTGAAGAAGAAGAAGCTTGGAACTAGAATCAAGATGAAGTTGTTAAAGATACAGAACTCATTCTTGAAGATGAAACATCAAAAGCTCCAGTTGAAATTACAATAGAAGTTCAAGATGAGCCATAAACTCCTCCACATAGAATACCTGCACCTAGATCGCCAGTTTCTCATAGAAATGTTACATCATCATCATCATCATCATCATCATCATCATCAGATGATAGTTTTTTCAAACAACCAAGACCAATGAGAAATTTGTAGGACATATATGAAGCTACAGAAGAAGCAGATCTGAATTTGTTCTGCCTACGCGCAGATAGTGATTCACTTACTTTCTCAGAAGCCATCCAAGAAGATAAATGGAAGAAAGCAATGGATGAAGAAATTCATGCCATTGAGAAAAATGACACATGGAAGCTTACCAGTCTACCGGAGAGGCACAAACTCATTGGAGTGAAATGGGTATACAAGACAAAGAGGAATGCACAAGGCGAAGTGCAATGCTACAAGGCAAGATTAGTGGCAAAAGGTTACAAGCAAAGAGCTGGAATTGACTATGGAGAGGTGTTTGCTCCAGTTGCCCGATTGGAGACTATCAGGTTAATGATTTCTTTGGCTGCCCAGCACAAGTGGCAAATTTATCAACTTGATGTGAAATTTGCATTTCTTAACGGTTTCCTTGAAGAAGAAATCTATATTAAACAACCTTTAGGGTATGTTCATAATGGGCATGAAGACAAAGTGCACAAATTGAAGAAAGCACTTTATGGATTGAAGCAAGCTCCGCGTGTATGGAATACTAGAATTAATCAGTATTTTCATGACAATAGTTTTGAAAAATGTCCATATGAGCACGCACTATATTTGAAGAAGGAAGCTGATGGAAGCATGTTGCTCTTTATGTTGATGATCTAATCTTCACCGGAAACAATCCAATCATGTTCAAAGACTTAAAAGAAACATGGTCCAAGAATTTGAAATGACAGATATTGGATTGGTGGCTCATTTTCTCAGCATTGAAGTGGCACAAAGAAAAAATGGAATTTTTATTTCCCAAAGTGGCTATGCCCAGGAAATTCTCAAGAGATATGGAATGGAGAATTGCAATCCAGTGAACACTCTTGTAGACAGTGGAGTGGAGCTCAGAAAAGGTACGAAGGCAGGTGATGTAGATCCAACTTATTTCAAGAGCCTAGTTAGAAGTCTTCACTATCTTACTTGTACCAGGCCAGACATACTCTATAGAGTGGGATTGATTAGCAGATATATGGAAACACCGGATCAATCACACCTTTATGCAGCAAAGAGGATTCTTCGCTACATCAAAGATACAGTCGATGATGGTTTATTCTATAAACCAACTGATAATTTCAATCTTGTTGGATACTTTGATAGCGACTGGGGACGTGACTTGGATGAACGGAAAAGTACTACGGGATTTACTTTCTTTATGGGAGATACAGCCTTCACATGGTCATCCAAGAAGCCAGCCATTGTGACATTATCGACTTGCGAAGTTGAGTATGTTGCAGCCAACTCAGCTATGTGCCATGCAATATGGTTACGGAACACGCTAAGCATTTGGGATTTCCACAAGAAAACCCACTGAGATCTATGTTGATAATCGCTTAGCAATTGCATTGGCAAGGAACCCAGTTTATCATGAAAGAAGTAAGCATATTGACATCCGCTATCATTTCATCCGAGAGCATGTGAAAAATAAAGAGGTGGAATTATTTCCTTGGAAATCTCAAGATCAGCTTGCAGATATTTTCACGAAGCCATTAAAAAATGATATGTTCAACAGAATGAAGATAATGCTCAGGATGAAGCCCCATAGAGAATCAAGATTAAGGGGGGATGTTGTAAAGTAATCTTGATTGTTTGTCAAAAATGGAGGCTGAAATTCAATGTGTTGGTTGCTGCATTCAATGCGTTGGTTGATAGTCGTATACGTATTAAATGATTTCATACTGATAATTGTACTTGCAATAAATGCATTCACATTGTATGTTTTTATCTATATATAGCTATGTTATTGTAAGGTTTCAGAGTATAGGAGAAAGAAATGAAGAGTGCTCTGTTTGTAGGTTTTTTCTCAGAATTATTTTGAGTGAATTTAAATTTCAGTTTGGTTCAGTTTTAAACCTCTCATTGTGAATCACCAACAGTGGTTTGCACCCCACTCCCACCAACAAATAGTTTAGATTGAAAACAAATTAAAAGATTAAAGTTTAAATTGACAAAACTAAAAATTCATAATTTATTTTGTTATAAAAATCAAACTTTGAGATTTTATTTGTAATTTTCTCTAGCATTTTTAACAATAGCAACCCTTGGAACTTTCACATTTGCCTCAACAAATCAAATTTTTGATTAAATATAGCAAGTAAACCATAAAAATACTGTTTTATTTCAACAAATTAATTCTATGACTAGCTATAGGTCCTTAAAAATTTTGTTAATTTACTGTTCATTGACTATATAATAATTTATGATTTTTTGATTGATTTGGCACCACTATTTTAACTTCTTTTTTTTTCTTTTCTTTTTTTTTTTTTTGCATACTATTCATCGGAAAAAAATGGATACTACAAGATTTTTTTTGAGAAAAAGAGAAGAATATAAAAAAGAGAGTCTCATGGATGATGTATTTTAAAAGGTAACTACACAAAATTTAAAAGTGATTTTCGGATTATAATTTAATGCAAAATTTGTTGAGCCTAATGCAAAATTTGTGATTTTCGAATTATGATTTTCGAATTACATCTCAGCATTAATAGAGTTGCCAACTGATGAAACATGGACCAGTAGTGTTTGGTTTAATTTTTAAAACTCAACTTTGTTTTTAAATTATGATTTATATGCAACATGTTAATCAAATATATTTTTAAAATACAACTCAAAATTATTTTTGAAATTCCTCCATTCTCTTATTATTATTATTATTAATCAATTAATCAATCATTTTTTCTCTCTCCTCTCACATTCTCTTACATTCTATACATCAATCAATCAAAAAAATAAAAATAAAAATAAAAATTACAAACTATTTCAAAATTATTTTCAAAACTCATAATCAAACAAATTTTTTCTTCTTAGATCATGATTTAAAGACTTAAAACTCAAAATACAACTCCATACTCAAATCATAATTCTAAAACTAAACCAAACAGATGGTAGCAATTTACCTCATTTTTAATAATTTTTTTATTTAAAAAAATGCAACATTGCACTATTTAAATATATATATATATATATATATAATCCGTTAGTTTATGGAAAAATTAGGTTTTGTAAGTCTAAGTTTATTTGTGATTGGATGTTGAATTTAAATAAGGATTCATGCCACAATGGGATTTGTGAAGAAGAAGAAAAGAATAAAAAGGAAAAAGTGCATTCACAACTTGTTATACAAATTAAGATTCAAATTATAAGCCCCATTTACATTCTTTATTACCAACACTAGGAAGCTTTACGACTAACAAATTAGGTAGGATTGGAACAAGAATGGAGTTGCCTTTTAAGTGGAACTAGCATATGATACTCTCATATTATTATTTTATATTATTCAGGGTCAGAGGTTGGATTCTCATCTTAATTAAAATAATCACTAGGAGGCTAAGGTTTATATTTGATCATTTTAAAGGGCCATTACCACTTTGATCATCACATGATTCACATCCTCTAATTTTTTTTTTTTAGTTGATTAGGGTTTGAACCATGTTATTCTATTATTAATTAATCAGTGCTGGGTAGGTCATTGCACTAATTCACTAGTACTCGACAGCCGAATTTAAGGGGAATAATTGTGTTTTTATTGTAGGAGAATATCACTAGCCTTCCCATTGGTTTTCCATTTGAGTTCATTGGTCCTATTTGGCGTAATTTATTAAGTTATTTATCTTATTTTATTTTTTTAAGGGTTTATAATAGAGTGTTTGATACATATTTTTTTCACAGTATATGAGACAATGTTTTAAATAAATTGAAAAATAATTGATTATTTGAAAATTGGAAGAGAAGTACTTTTCATTTATACTTTCTAATTATTGATTGAAAAATGGTAGAAATCCACCATTTAAACTCCTAAATTCATCAACAATGTTGTGGTAATTGAGTTGAAAATATTTTTAGACAAATATTATTTTATAGTTTAATGAAATTACACCAAACAACCCTATTATTCTGAATCCTTACTCACAAGGAATGCCAGAGCAGAGATCAATAATTTACCCATAACGATATTACAAGAAGGTCAAATCTTACATGACTATATTTATGATAAATTAAAAATTGACACATAATATTTTATGTTATTGTGAATCAATTAAAGAGGCTCTTTAAGATTATTCTTATTTAAACACTCTGGACTATATTGAAAGAAGTTCGGTAATGTTAAAGTTAAAGTGGATTCAAGGTTGTGGTTTGGTTTGGCTAGTGTTTTTGAGATTAAAAAAAAAGCAAAAGACAAAATAAGTTAATAAGATAAAATATCTTATTTAAATCGTAATTATTTTTTTTTTTTTCTCATAAAAATCAAAGAAGTCAAAAAAAAAAAAAAACTAACCCAAATGTATTTTTGGCATATGAGATAATTGACAAACATTAGGATATTTATATTGGGTTGAACATTTAAGTATATAAGAAAATTTAGTTATGTGTTAATATTATAAAAATCAGAAACCCAACAATTAAACAAACAATTTATATATATATATAAAGTCCATAATATATACGAGAAAAAAACAAAAAAAAAAAAAAAAAAACAAAAACAACAACAACAACTAAACACAAACATGAAAAGTGGAACATCTTAGAGTAAAATTATACATAAAACTAAGCAGAAATTACGTATATTTAAATAAATATTTTTAAATTAATAATAAACTTAAGTCATAAACTTGTTTCATATGTTTGTAATTAATTTTTTAAAAGACCACTTACATATGATTTTTCCTAAAATCAATACAAGATGGTGTAATAAAAAGATACATTTCTTAAATAAAATACAAGAACTCTTAACATTGGAGTAACCTCATTAGAGCAACTTTAAGACCCTGTTTGTTTTTAGAGGTAGAATAAAGGAGATTGATAATGAGGAGATTAATAGTGAGGGGATTAAGTAATATTGTGTTTGTTTTGATGATAGTTGTTAGTGTAAGGATTGTTAAATTATTTTTATATAAAATAATAAAATAAATAAAAAAATACAAAAAATATTAAACATTAATGTTTTAAAAAAAAATACCCAACATGTAAAAAATTTTAAAAAAATAAAAATAAAATAAAAAAATTTCAGAAAAAAATAAAATAAATAAAATAATAATTTTTACTTAACAAAAAATACAAAAAATTAAGTATTAATGTTCAAAAAAAAAATGTCCGACATGTAAAAAATAAAATAAAAAATAAAAAAAAATAAAAAAAATTTAGTCCACCGGACTATTTTTCTAATACCAAGTCCTGAAAGCCCATCCGAATCTCATCTGCAAGGCCTATCCTAAGCCCTTCGGCTTAACAGTCCATTCCTCAACTCTGTAAACAAATAGTATATTAAATGGGGCCCACAGCTATCCTAATCACAATCCCAATCCCTCTCCCATATCCCCAAACAAACGGGGCCTAACAGTCAATTGGTAAAAATAATAGGTAAAGGTATAATTTAAAAAAAATTAAAGAATAGCAATGTTACTCCAATACTGAATTTTTTTTTTTAACTTAAACGAACGATTGACCAAAGTCCAATTAGCAGGTTTCAACAACCAAAAGCAAGTGGTCGACTACTTGATCATCTACCTAGTCGACCACCAGCCTCCCAAAATGGTTGCGCTGCCAATTTTAACTGTAAGTAAAACTGATGTTAAATTTGACGGAATATATAATAAATTTATAATTAAACAACTCTGATAGTTCAATCTTAGAAATGAAAAAAAGTAAATTCCATATTATTTTATAGTAACAACAGTTCCTATGCCTCACCAGGAGTTGCTCTTGAGAGTCCATTTGGATAGTTATAGATTTCAAATCAATAGATTTTTAAGTTAAATGAATAAAAAATAGTAAAAAACATATAAGTTGAAATACAAAATATATATATACATTTAAGTAAATATTCTTGGGAAATTATGTGATACACAGTTTACTACACTTTCGCTTGGCATGTGGGTTTTTTTGGTTAAATTAGTCACAAAAGATAAAATGAGCTAAAATGTCAATAAGATAAAATATCATATTTAAATCATAATTATTTTACTTTTTTTCTTACAAAAGTCAAAAAAGTCAATCCAAATGAACTTTGTGTCCTCAAGTTAAAATAGTAAAAAAAACAAAAAATTATTCTACTTTCCAAACAAAGCTTATGTACCATATAATCCAGTTACGATTTTTAAAATTCATTTTAGTTACCACCCAAAATGATCTAGTTATAACGTTTGAAGTAAATAACACCATAAATGTCATCACTTCCATATATTCTTGTAGCTTAAAAAAGTCCTTAACATTATTTCAATTAATTAGTTTTACATAATTATTTCAAATCTAGGAAGATAAAGTTATTTAATTTTAAAATTTATAAATAAAGTATTATATCAGTCAAATTTGATAATTTAAAATTGAGATACAGTAATTGAATATGATTTATTTTTGATTAAGATAAGAAAAGGGGTTTCCACTATGTTAAACTAATGATGGGTAGTATTGGGTTTAGAAAGAGGAAAGATAGGGTGGGATTAAATGGAGAACCAAGAGGGCATTATTTTGGTGAGGAAGTGGAAGAGGGAAAAAGTGGACAGGGTGGGGGAGTCCCTGTGTGGTATTTTCACGAGTCAGCAGTCAAAGCAGAGAAGCCAGGCGAGGCAGGCAGCCCAGTCACACCACTCGCACTCAATTCATTTTCATCTCATTGGGCGTGTGAAATGGGCGACCTTCTTTCCCCTCTCTCTGTCTCTAAACCACTCGCGCATCATGGACGCGTGCCCCTTCTGGCCTCGTTTGAGAAACTGACTATTTTAATAAATTATTTTAATTTTTTACTATTTTAATAGATTAAAATATATGTGTCTAAAAAAAATAATTAGATTTTTTTTATAATTTGATATGATATTTGTAAGAAAAAAAATAAAATGATTATGAGTTTAATGTGATATTTTATCTTACTGACTATTTTAACCTATTTTGTCTTGATGCGGATTTCAACCTAAAAAAAATCCTAAACCCACTTCCCAAATAGACCCAATGTTGTTGTGATATTTACCATCTACTTATTAGGGTAGAAAATGTTTTTTTTTACGTTTAGTGATAGTGGTAGTACTAAAATGAAGGTGAATGAGGTGGTGTGGTGGTGGAGTAGCGGCAGAGATAATAACGGTGATAGTTGCAGTGACCATGGTAATGGTGGTGTGGTAGTGAATGTGAGAATGGTCGTGAGAATATTGTGACATTGGTAAAATTTTAGTCTAAAAAATATTTTTTACATTTAAAAAATATATATATTTTCTATCCATATAGGTTTATTTTCTAATGGCCATAAAAAATATTTTCTGTTGACTTTTATTTTTTATTATACCAAATACCAAAAAATAGTTTCCACCTAAAAAAACGGAGTGTTAAGATAAATTTTAGGAGAAATTATAAAAAAATTCCGAATGGTAACAAAATAAATTTTAAATTTGGTTAATTTAAATTAAAATTTTTGATTTATTTTTAATTTAAATATTTGTTTATTTTCATTAAAGAAAAAGCTATAAAAAAAGTATGTTTTAGCCTTAAAACTGACTGTAAATGTATATAAAATATGTAAAATATCATTTTTATTGAGCGTAATGATTTTTTTTTTTTTTTGGTTAGTTTACTGAACGAAAATAGACAAACGATTTAGAAAATAAATTAAAATATTATAATTTAAATTGACAAAATTAAAAACTTAAAATTTATTTTATTCCATGGTCAATCTCTGAGGGTTTTTTTTTTTTGTAATTTTTCGTAAAGTTTATGTAGTTTCAGTTTTGTATCACTTTAAATGATGTTTGATAATCTAATTTAATATATATATATATATATTTCACAAAGATGACGTTAATATGTTAGTATAATTATATTATAACTGAAAGAGTTCGCCGTTATTTCATCAACTCAAACGCCTAACATCCCCTCATTAAACCATTGGGTCATACCCCAATATCTATCTAATTCAATATTTAAATATACTAATTAGTCATTCATAAAATGTAATTTAAAAGTTAAAAAGCCTCCGTTTGGGAAGTGGGTTGGCTTTTTGGCTTTTTTGGCTATTTTAGCCTGGGCTAAAAAGCTTGGTTTGGGAAGGGCTTTTTGGCTTTTTGACTTTTTTACTTTTTTTTGTAAGAGAAGAGTATAATGATTATGGGTTGGATGTGATGTTTTGTTTGTTGTGGCTAAAATAGTCTGTTTTGTCTTTTGTGGCTATTTTAGCCCCAACCCACTTGCCAAACACCAAAGTTTTAAGCGATAAGAAATTAGTTAATGTTGACTAACTTTTTAAATACTTATGTATAAATATCAATATCCACTATTACAACTTAAGAATATAATCTAGGCAGGTTGAGAGATTATTTAAACTCAACTCGAGCTATAGTGAGTATTTCCTAGGTTCTTGCAACTTGAGATTGTCTATCCAAATCTGAATCGGGTTAGACTCAAATTACTTATAAATTTTATTTTCCTTTTTTGTGTGTAGCAAAGTTGCATAATTTGTTAAAACTGGACTCTATTAGCAATTTTTTGATAAAATTATTAATAATATCAAAACAATAACTTATGTAATACGAGAAAGATGAAAAGTAGAGGGATTAGAATTGAAGAACAGATGTGTTGTTGGCGATAATCTATGCATTTTTTTTTTTTGGAAAAAAAGAAGAAGAAGTAAAGATAGGGTTTTGTATTGTGTTATTTATGTATATAATATACATAATATGATCTTGTTGGAACAATCTTCTGTGTAAATCAAATAACTAGAAATAAATTCAAACAAAATAAATAAATAACATACCGGATTTATTTTGTCAAACCAAATAAAAATTACAAGACCAAGTCGAGTGTGTGACACTCTGTCCTTAAGACAGATTCGCCCCGCTACGGTGCTTACGGTTGAATGGCTTCTATCTCCCAGGATACAATGATCTTCACAAATTTATAGAAGCACTTCAAATAAATTTGTTCAGCGAACCAAACCTTGTGTTCTAAACTCTCTTTGACTTTTTCCTAAACTAGAATGAAGATTAAAATGCAAGATAAAATCTGGACAATACAAAGGAACAAATTATCACTGATTTTCGGATTATTCAGAACTGCTGAAAAAGATTGTATTTATAGGCAACCAAATTGGTCCGAACAGGTACCACTCTTTAAGTGAAAAGGTGCACACCAAACTTTAAACAATGCACTCACTATTTGAATGGTGGTTTTGTCCGTTAGTGGAAAACATTTGTCCGTTAAAGCAACTGTTTCAATTTTATTACATAAACTATTTTGAATATATATATATATATATATTAAACCATTTGAATATATATATATTAAACAAATTGAATAGTTTAATAAATAAATGAAAAGGTACAAACTTTTAGGAAACCACTTAGGAATCTAAAAATTAAATTTAGAATTAAATTAAATTCTTACAATGACAAATTTTAGGAAACTACTTAGGAACCCAAAATTTGAATTTAGAATTAAATTAAATTCCCACAATAATTTTTATTGAAAAAATTCAAATGAATTTTATCTAAATAAAAATTAATGTTAAACCCGAAAACGACGTCAACTTCCCATTCACTCATAAATGGTTTTAACGTTCCGTCTTCACCGTGTGACTTGCCACGCAGCAAGGAACACGTCACCTCTTCGGACCCACCCCAAAAAGACGTTTGGGGCCCACACAAATTGGGCTAAAACATATGCCTATAATAAACCATTTTCCAACAATCCCTCACATGAATGGAATTTGACGGAGAGAAAATGCAACAACATGATCTAATAACAGAGAGTACAGAAATTGGAAATATTCTACAAAGGATAGGTAGTTTTTGGCTTTGAACCTTCCCTTGTGAGACACTATCGGATTTACTAGCTAACCAGTGAACATTATGTCTTGAACTGTTCAGCCATTTGTGTAAACCAAGACAATAGAACTCACACAGATTATCCCCAAACACAGTTTAGTTCTCACTATTGTGTTCATTTTGGCCCTGAACAACCTGGTCTTCATGAGTGCTCTAAAGACTTGTAGCCCTTCACAAATCTTATAGAACCGACCCAGTTCACACTCACATAGGTGATTCTTATGAAGAGTATCCTGCCATACTCCACTAGGTTTACCTAAATATAAGAATCATTAAAAGTATTACTTAACCTAAATCGCTGCAGACATCACTTATTTCATCATAGAAATGGGTAGGAGTTGGACTCCACAGTGATCCTTCTGAGTCAATCACAACTCAGTTGTCCCTTTGAACCTAGATCTTGGGATATTCAGTCAACTAGGTTGGGTTGCCGTTGTGGTAACTCTTATTTCATAGGCTTTAATCCCATTCCCCTCGATGAATTCTCAACTAACTCTCTTGCTAACCCTTTGGTTAGTGGATCCGCTATGTTGTCTTTAGACTTAACATATTCTATGGAAATAATTCCATTAGAGAGTAGTTGTCTCACGGTGTTATGTCGACGACGAATGTGTCGTGACTTACCGTTATACATATGACTCTGTGCTCTACTTATAGCTGATTGACTATCGCAATGTATGCATATAGCAGGCACCGGTTTTGGCCATATTGGAATATCTTCAAGGAAGTGGCGAAGCCATTCTTCCTCTTCCCCTGTTTTGTCTAAAGCTATGAATTCAGATTCCATAGTAGACCTAGCAATACAAGTCTGTTTGGAAGATTTTCAAGATACAGCCGCCCTACCAAGAGTAAAGACATACCAACTAGTGGACTTCGAGTCTCTAGTATCCGATATCCAATTTGCATCACAGTATCCTTCAAGTACTGCTGGATATCTAGTATAATGAAGCCCAATGTTACGAGTAAATCGGAGATATCTAAAAACCCTTATAATTACTTTCCAGTGTTCTACTCCCGGATTACTCATATATCTACTTAATTTACTTACTGCATAAGTTATATCTGGGCGAGTGCAGTTCATCAAGTACATTAAGCTTTCAATAATTTGGGCATATTCTAATTGAGAAATACTTTCCTGTATATTCTTAGAAAGATACAAATTAACACTTACAGGAGTTCTAACAAGATGATCATCATCTTTACTGAATTTGTTAAGTATTTTCTTAATGTAATGAGATTGTGACAAAGTATATCCTTATGATGTTTTGGTAATTTTCATACCAAGTATTACATCAGCAATACCCATGTCCTTCATGTCAAAATGTTTATTCAATATTTTCTTGGTAGTTTTAATCATGTCATTATTACTACCAATGATGAGCATATCATCTACATAAAGACATACAATGACATAACCTTTATCTGTGTTTTTAATATAAACACATTTGTCACACTCATTAATTTTAAATCCATTTGACATCATTGCCTTGTCAAATTTCTCATGCCATTGCTTTGACGCTTGTTTTAAACCATGTAATGATTTAACCAATTTACACACTTTCTTTTCTTTCCCTGAAACAAAAAACCCTTCTGGTTGTTCCATGTAAATTTCTTCATTTAACTCACCATTTAAGAAAACGGTTTTAACATCCATTTGATGAATTTCTAGATTGTATAGAGATGCAATGGCAATTAGCATTCTAATGGATGTGATTCTAGTAACCGGTGAGTATGTGTCAAAGTAATCTAGACCTTCTTTCTGTCTAAAACCTTTGACTACAAGTCTTGCCTTGTATTTATCTATTGATCCATCCGCTTTCAATTTTCTTTTGAAAATCCACTTGTACCCAAGAGGTTTACAACCTGGTGGCAAGTCCACTAATTCCTAAGTGTGATTTTGCAAGATGGATTCAACTTCACTGTTGACAGCTTCTTTCCATAAAGGAGCTTCAGGACTAAACATAGCCTCTTTAAAAGTTAAAGGCTCATTTTCTAACAAAAATGTTAGAAAATCTGGACCGAAAGATTTTGAAGTTTTAGCACGTTTACTACGCCTAGGTTCTTCTTCCTCATTTTGATCTAACTCTTGTTCTTGATCATGTTATTGATCCTGACTAGTAATAGCATCAAAAGATATTTTATTAGTACTAGTCTCTTGTCCAATCTTCTTTGGAAATACATGTTCAAAGAATGATGCATTCCGAGATTCAATAATAGTATTTCCATGCATTTCGGAATGTTCAGATTTATGAATCAAAAGCCGATATGCACTATTATTCTTGGCATAACCAATGAAAATGCAATCAATGGTCTTAGGACCTATCTTAATCTTTTTAGGACTAGGAATAGCCACTTTAGCCAAACACACCCATACTTTTAAGAATTTGTAGGATGGTACTCTTCCATGCCACAATTCGTAAGGTGTTTGATTCACTTTCTTTCGGGGTACTTTATTAAGTATAGAATTAGTAGAAAGTATTGCTTCCCCCCACAAGTTCTGAGGTAATCCAAAACTTATTAACATGGCGTTCATCATTTATTTTAAAGTTCTATTTTTCCTTTCAGCAATTCCATTTTGCTGAGGCGAGTAAGGAGCGGTGGTTTGATGAATTATTCCATGTTCTTTACAAAACTCACCAAAAGGTGATTCATATTCACCACCTCTATCACTTCTAAGTTTCTTGATTTTCTTACCAAGTTGATTTTCAATTTCATTCTTATATTGAATGAAAGTTTCCAAAGTTTCATCCTTGGTTCGAATTAAATAGACATAACTATATCTAGTATAGTCATCTATAAAAGTGATAAAATACTTTTTCCCACCTCTAGTTTGAATTGATTTAAAATCACAAATGTTACTATGAATTAATTCAAGTGGTTCTGTACTTCTTTCAATTGAATAAAAATGAGTTTTAGATAATTTTGCCTCAACGCAAATTTCACATTTATGATTTGAATCAATGTTAAATTTAGGTAAACATTCCATATTAATTAATTTACGCAAAGATCCATAATTAACATGTCCTAGTCTACCATGCCACAAATTTGAAGACTCAAGCAAGTAAGAAGAAGATGTAGTATTATTAATAATTGAGAGTACAATGGTCATTACATTTAATTTGAAAAGGCCATCAGACATGTTACCTTTTCCTACATACATCCCGTTCTTGGTAAGTACAAACTTGTCACTTTCAAAAACTATCCTAAACCCATTCTTACTCAACAAAGATCCGGAAACTAAATTCTTGCGAATGTCCGGTACATGCAACACATTGTTGAGAGTAAGTTCCTTTCCAGATGCCATCTTGAGTATAATCTTTCCTTGTCCTTCAACTTTGGAAGTTGAGGAGTTGCCCATAAAAAGTTGTTCACCATTGTCCACTGAAGAATAAGATGTAAACATCTTTTTGTCGGCACAAATATGGCGAGTAGCACCAGTGTCCACTCACCATTCTTTAGGATTTCTGACAAAATTTACCTCGAAAACAACTGCAGAAAGATTGATGTCATCAACACCATTGGAAATATTGTCCACTTCAGTCATGTGGGCTTGAGCAGGCTTCTTGCTTGTTCTTCTTTCGCTTTTGCCTTTGCTACGGCAATCTTTGGCCCGATGTCCCTCTTTGTCACAGAGGTAACATTTGCCATTAAACTTGTACTTTTTATTTCCCCCCTTTTAGAGCCTTGTGATGAACTTTCTCCAGAAGACTTTCGTTTCTTGGTTTTTGAAGCATGTTCCACCACATTTGCCTTAGACTCCATAGGAAGCTTACCAGCCCGCTTTTCAAAATTGCGATTGTCCTCCTTAATCCTCAAACGCACAATTAACTCGTCCATAGAAATTTATTTGCGCTTGTGTTTGAGGTAGTTCTTGAATTCCTTCCAACCTTTTGGTAATTTTTCAATTAAGGCTGCAACTTGAAAGGATTTACTGAGAGACATACCTTCTGTGTGAATGTCATGCAGAATGAGTTGGAAATCTTGAGCTTGGCTAATCACAGTTTTTTAATCAACCATAACAAAATCCAGAAATCTGCCAACCACAAATTTCTTTGAGCCGGCATATTCCGTTTTGTACTTTTTCTCCAACGATTCCCAAAGTTCCTTTGCTGTTTTGATTGGACTATAGACATTGTATAATGTGTTGTCAAGTCCGTTCAAGACGTAATTCCGGCAAAGGAAATCGGCATGTTTCCAAGCATCAACCGCAGCAACCACTTGCCGGTCGGTTTCATCCTCTTTCAGGATAGGAGTATCTTCACGGAGAAAATGAGCCAGGTTCAGAGTTGTAAGATAGAACAACATTTTCTGTTGCCATCTTTTAAAGTCAGTTCCTAAGAACTTCTCTGACTTTTCTCCATGATTTATTGGCACTGTCACTACAGGAGAGGGGGTTGGCGTCATTGCAGCCACCACAGTAGTACTTGTTTGGGCATTAGTTTCAGTAGCCATCAATTCTAATATATAAAACAAAATTATAATTAGAATTTACACTACACAGAAAATTAAACCAAATTCACAGAATTAAATTCTGTAAAAATAAAAGAAACTAGAATGTAACTTTTATTTTTCAATTAATTTGAAAATAAAATAAAATATTATTTAAACAAATTAATTCCACACAGAAAATTAAATTCTGTAAAATAAAAAAAATAAAACTATAACTTTTATTTTTCAATTAATTTGGAAATAAAATAAAATTTTGTTTAACCAAAATAATTCCACACAAGAAATTAAATTTTGTAAAATAAAAGAAATAAGAAAATAACTTTTATTTTTCAATTAATTTGGAAATAAAATAAAATTTTATTTAACCAAATTAATTCCACACAGAAAATTAATTTCAGTAATACTTCAATAATTAAAATACTGAAGCAGAATTTTAATTAATAAAAACTCAGAAAATAATTTCTAAAACTCAAAATTAATTTCTGAAAAAATTCCATAAAAATATATTCTGAATTGTTAATGACACCAGTATCGTACTACTAGTTGTTGTCAAAAAAAAAGAGACAGTATATTACTACTATCTGTCAAATAGCATATAATCACTATTTGTTTTTCCAACCAGAATATTATTTTGTAAATCCACAGAAAATAATTTTATTCTGAAATTATTTATGAAGAATGAAAAAGAAAACGAACGAAAAATTCTATAAACAGAATAATTCGAATCTATCTTAAGATTGTTGGAACAATCTTCTGTGTAAATAAAATAACTAGAAATAAATTCAAACAAAATAAATAAATAACATACCGGATTTATTTTGTCGAACCAAATAAAAATTACAAGACCAAGTCAAGTGTGTGACACTCTGTCCTTAAGACAGATTTGCCCCGCTACAGTGCTTACGGTTGAATGGCGTCTATCTCCCAGGATACAATGATCTTCACAAATTTATAGAAGCACTTCAAATAAATTTGTTCGGCGAACCAAACCTTGTGTTCTAAACTCTCTTTGACTTTTTCCTAAACTAGAATGAAGATTAAAATGCAAGATAAAATCTGGACAATACAAAGGAACAAATTATCACTGATTTTCGGATTATCCAGAACTGCTGAAAAAGATTGTATTTACAGGCAACCAAATTGGTCCGAACAGGTATCACTGTTTAAGTGAAAAGGTGCACACCAAACTTTAAACAATGGACTCACTATTTGAATGGTGATTTTGTCCGTTAGTGGAAAACATTTGTCCGTTAGAGCAACTGTTTCAATTTTATCACATAAACTATTTTGAATATATATATTAAACAAATTGAATAGTTTAATAAATAAATGAAAATGTACAAACTTTTAGGAAATCACTTAGGAATCTAAAAATTAAATTTAGAATTAAATTAAATTCTTACAATGACAAATTTTAAGAAACTACTTAGGAACCAAAAATTTGAATTTAGAATTAAATTAAATTTTCACAATAATTTTTATTGAAAAAATTCAAATGAATTTTATCTAAATAAAAATTAATGTTAAACCCGAAAACGACGTCAACTTCCCATTCACTCATAAATAGTTTTAACGTTCTGTCTTCACCGTGTGACTTGCCATGCAGGAAGGAACACGTCACCTTTTCGGACTCACCCAAAAAAGACGTTTGGGGCCCACACAAATTGGGCTAAAACATATGCCTATAATAAACCATTTTCCAACAGATCTAACATTCTAAATTATTTTAACATCATTCAATGGTTAATAATTTATATGTATATTTAATAATTTTATATATTTATAATTTGGGTTTTGGATTGTTTAGTATCAATCCTTGAGCCCGATTCAAATTTAATATAGATTTTTGAATTTTTGCTCAAACTCATATTGAATTTAAAAATATATTGTTCAAACTTTAAAATACTTCAAATTGGATTCAGGTTGTTTGAGTTGAACCAGCCCAAGTTTCACTCCTATTTCACTCCTATTATAACCTCACTAACGACGCTACCACCGCCACTACTATAACTACTGCCACTAGTGCCTTTATTACCACTTTCATCATCGTTATCATCGTTGTCATAGACACCACCATTATTTCACTCACCACAATCGTCATTGTCATTACCACTACTACAACAATTAAGAGCATTCACATCAAAGTAGCTAAAATTTTTTTTTAGCTAAATTAGTGATACTGTTCATAAAAAATGGACTGCATCAGCCTCGTTACTGTTCATCGTTAATTTACGAGTGCTACAATACCTCGCTATAACAAGTGAGGTACTGTTCATCGCTACAACACAGAGATTAGTGTTACTAGATGTCCGCCCCGAAGTCTCGCCGGTCAACGGCCAAATTTTTTTTTTATTTTTTATTTTTAGAATTGTTTGGTTGGTAACTTGTCAATTTAATAAAAAAAAGAAAAATAACAAACCCAATAAGAAAATAATATTTTAATAAGATTAAGTTAGAATAAAGAGTTTGATATAATAGGTACTAAAGAGGTGACTAGCTAAAATAATAAAATAATTTTTTTAACTATAATTTGACTAAAAATTTTAAAAAATTGACGTGAATGCTCTAATACAACCCTTTAATTCTACAATTATTTCCATCGATTCTATAACCACCACCACCACAATAACCATCATCACCACAACTATTATTCCTTTACCATCCACCAATACTAGTACTACTGCCATTGGCTCCGTAGCCACCACCCTCGCCTCCCCTCTATCACTACCTCACCGTCATAATATAAAACTTGACAGATATAATTTGAAATATATATTTCAAATTTGATTTTTGTATATATCAAATAATTTATTTTAATTCAGTAATTAAATTTTTATCAAACTTTTTTTTTATCTTAAAAAATTCAACATTTAATTTTTAGTGTTTAATTTTCAATTTTTAATTTTTAATTTTATCAAACACCTTTAGTCTTTTATAATTTTAACTGCATTAATTTTATTTAAAAAATTCATATTATATCAATTTAGTCAAATTGGTAATATTTATTTAAAATTAGACTAAAATTAAATGACAAAACAGTCCAGTCAATATGCACAAACTGATTTAGTGGTTAGGTTCTAGTTAGAAATCTTCCATTCATTTTCAAATGGATGATTTTGTCATTGATTTTTATCAATTTTCTTGTTTGATGTTATCAATTGAGCTAAAAAATTAACATAATTTTTAAAAATTAAAGGGCAAGATAGATGTATTTGGAACTAAAAGTATAAAATTAACATAACTTAAGGGTGGGCATTCGTTGGGTTGCACCCGGTTCGGGCAGGATTTTGTGTCTGCTCAAGTCTGGTCCGATCCTAATATCGGCATCTATATTTGTCTAAATTTGATCTAAAAAATAATTATAAATCCCAAATTCAATCTATTGGGATATATGTTAAAAAAAAATTAGAACATTTCATAATTAAGGGGTAGTTTGGCATCTTTGATATTAGTACACGCTTTTTATTTTATTTTATTTTTTAATCTTTTTTGGATCACATCATTTCTTTATTTTTTTGTATATTTTTTTTTGTAAAAATTTAAAAAGTATACTTATTTAGATCATCACAAATAACTCCTAAATTCAATCATACATTATATTTCTTAAATAAATATATTGACGTTATTATAAATTGAAAGATTTCTTAAATAATTTAATCAAGTATCACCACAAATGTGAGTTTCAATAAAATCAATAAAAATAAAATTTAAATTCCCAAAATATATATATATATATTATAAAAATTAATGTAATATCAGGCTTGGTTGGGTTGAAAGTATAAATCACAAGACCAGCCATTAATATATCAGAGTGAAAATATTGGTCCAGCCCGACCTTATGGGCTAATATAACCTTTTTAAACCCTAAAAAAAAAAAAAACCGAGCTGAGCAGGCCAATGAGCCAATACTGTGAGACAAAATTCAAGGATTGTTAGGAATTGTTTGGGGTGTCCTAAATAAGTATACTTTTTGTTTTTTTGGACTAAAAAATTGAGGTTGAAAATATAAATACTTGGGTTAACTTTTTGACTTTTTATGGAAAAATGTGTAATAAAAAATTGTAAAAATTGATTTGTAGGGAAAAATTCGAATTGGGAGTTGTGCAGCCGTAATTGTTGACTTTTGGTGAATAATATTAACTTTTTAACTTTTTGAGTAATTTTTTGATTTTTTGACTTTTTTACAAGTTTTCAAACTTGACCTTAGTATAATTTACTATGAGACAAAATACAAGGATCGTTGGTATAATTTACTCTTTGCACAAGTAGTGGCATACAAACATGAAATGTATGCTTAATTTATAGACAGAATCGATATGTGTAAATTATAAAAACGCTATTAATGTATTATTCTAGCATATCAAATTATATGTATAGATAGTTTTTTTTGTATTTATAATTTTTTGGGGTTGGTAACTTTGTCCAAAATAAATCAGTGCATTTTGGGGCGTTTTGGCAAGTTAAAAAATTACTTTTTTGACTTTTTAATTTATTTGAGTCACATTAATTCTTTATTTTTTTACATCCAAAAAGTTAAAAAGCTACAAAAAAAATCAAAAAATTAATTTTTTACCATCTTCTCAAAATATCACTTAATTTTGTATTTATGTGACATTTTTTTTTATGAAATAAGGTTTCCAATTCAACTCTTATAAAGGGTAATGTGATATTCTTTGTGGTGAACATAAAAAGCTGTACAAAATAAACATTATGACAAAAAAAAAAACAAATTTGAAAGATTGGTAACAAGTTTTATATAGAAAAGTAATATATAAGCCTTATTTCTAAATCTAATAATGTGTAAATAAAAAATTAGTTAATGATTTTTTTTTTTTTTGATAACCAAGTATCAGGCGAGCATTTTTAAGACGCGCACCTCAATTAATATCAGGGTCCTGAGCTGATCGATCGGGTTAAGACACAGTGACCTGCTTGTAATCTAGCTTGGAGTGGAAATCGAACTCAAGATGTCCGGAATTTACGGCTCATCCTAGAGTTATTCTCCCTCAACCAACTTAGAAATATATAAAAAAAAAAAAAAATTACTTTAAATATTTTAATTAATTATCATATTATTAAATTTAAAAGTAAATAGAATTTTTAGATTTGAATAGTTATATAATGGGAGTATTTGGCAAGAAAATTTTTAACCTAGTTTAGGCTAAAATTTACAAAAAGATAAAATAGATTAAAATAATTAATGAAACAAAATGTCACATTAAATTCATAATCATTTTATTTTTTCTTTTACAAATATTACATCTAATCTAAGTACAAAAAAATTTAATCATCTTTCTAAATATAAAAGATTTTAACCTATTAAAATAATAAAAAACTAAAATGGCTAATTAAACTAACAACTTCCCAAATGCAACTTCAAGTATGAAGTAGGAGTAACGCGCTGTCCGAGGAGCGTAAGAAAATAGAGGCAAAGATGAAAAAGTGGAGCTCTCTCTCTATCTCTCTCTCACTCACTCAGTCTCAGGGGCTGGCCGCGACAGAGCTTCTCCTTGTTTGTACGCTAAAATCACACCCTCCAACACTAGAAGTTATTGGGTCGTGTAGGAACATTTCTTCACATCATATAAATTATGACATTTGTTATATTGAAAAGAGACTTAAGGCAGTGAGATTTATTCAAACTGATGAAATTTAGGTTAAACCACCTCTAACGTTTATTTAGCCTTCGTTTGGGAAGTGGGTTGACTTTTTAATTTTTTGACTTTTTTGATTATTTTAGCATGGGCTTAAAAGCTTGGTTTGAGAAGGACTTTTTGACTTTTTGACTTTTTTGAATTTTTTTGTGAGAGAAGAATGTAATGATTATGGGTTGGATGTGATGTTTTGTTTGTTATGGCTAAAATAGCCTATTTTATTTTTTATGGCTAAAATAGCCAAAAAAAGCCTACAAACCCACTTGCCAAACACAGGCTTATTTATTTTTTTCACTAAGGCACTATTTGGCATGTGATAAAGGGGTGTTTGGAAAGATTTTTTTTAAATTTTTTTTTGACTGAAATAGTATTAAAAAATAAAATAAATTAAAATAGTTAATAAAATAAAATATCACATCAAATCTATAATTATTTCAATTTTTTTTTCCACAAATATCACATCCAACTACAAAAAAAATATAACAATTTTCTAAATACAAAAATTTTAGCCTCTTAAAATAGCAAAAAACTAAAATTGTCTACTAAAATAGCAATTTCCCAAACACCCACAAAATAACATGTGCTATTTTAACACATTATCTTATTTAGATCACAATCATCTCACTTGAGTCACAATACCTCTCCATTACATCACTTCAAATCCAATTCATATTTTATGTTTTTCGTAAAAAGTCAAAAACTATACAAAACACCTGCCAAACACCCTCCAAATTTGAGTTAAAAATTTCATCTAATACCAATCGTCCCAATGTTAAATTTTTAATTTTCATTACACATTTAGTCGATTGGGAGGATGATTGGGAGATTGTTCGGGGAATTATTGTAAAGTTTGTTCAAATTTTTCCTAATCCTGGAGTCCACCCGATTGTCCGAATGATCGTCTACCCGAATAATTGGCCGGTTACCCATTTGGTAGTCTACTAACAGTCATTTTTTAGATTTGATGAAAGGTTAAGTGTTCCCTTAATTTGATAAAAAAGTATATCTCTCTTTATTTGATACTAGTTTGGTAAAACAATTGAAACACTATTTTTGTTAATTTTTTTTTATCAAATTTAAATTTGATAAAAAAAAATTAGCAAAAATTTGAGTTTGAATTGCCGACGATTTTAGAGCGTTACTTGAGTTTACCCTGGGAGCAAAGCATAATTTTCCCTCCAGCAGTGATTCATCCCTAAAATTAGAACTCTAATGGGCTCCTAGAGATGTAAAAAATCAAAAAAAATAAATATAAAAATAAAATCAAAGCAACACATCAAATAAAATTCACGCATAGAATTATTAGGGACTTGTTTGGTTTATTTTTGAGGGAGTTGCTTTTAATTTTTTTTTTTTAAATTTTGTTTGGTTTGTGATTTTTTTTAAATTTTTTTCAAAATCACTTTATTTCTCTTATACATCAATCAATTACTTTTTCGTTCTCCTCTCTCATTCTCAATCACTTTTTTTCTCACATACATCTACTCACTTACAATAAAATTTCAAATTATCTCAAACTCCAAAGAGTAATGCTAAGCCTCCGTTTGGGAAGTGGGTTGGCTTTTTGGCTTTTTGGCTTTTTTGGCTATTTTAGCCTGGGTTTAAAAGCTTGGTTTGGGAAGGACTTTTTGGCCTTTTGGCTTTTTTGAGTTTTTTTGTGAGAGAAGAATGTAATGATTATGGGTTGGATGTGATGTTTTGTTTGTTATGGCTAAAATAGCCTATTTTATTTTTTGTGGCTAAAATAGCCAAAAAAGCCCAAACCATGGCTTCCCAAACGAAGCCTAAGTATCATGAAATGATCATGAAATTTTTTTCACCGTTAGATTATATATACAAGAAAACATCACACACTAATCAAAGAATGCAAAATTTTCATGAAGTATTTTATGATATTTTTTCATGATCCTTAATATTATTCAACTCGAAAATTACTTTTAAAATATACAACCAAACAAACAAAAAAAGTTGCTAAATTCTCTTCCAATTTTTTTTTTTTTTTTGAAAATTACTCACGGAAAAGCAAACCAAACATCCCCTAGGCCCCGTTTGTTTTGGAGTTAAATAGATGGAAGGAGATTAGGATGGAGGTGAGGTTATTTAGCCTCTGTTTTGGAAGAGGCTTTTTCGGCTAAAATAGCCACAAAAGACAAAATAGACTATTTTAACCATAACAAACAAAACATCACATTTAACCCATAATTATTACACTTTTCTCTCACAAAAAAAGTCAAAAAGTCCTTCCCAAATCAAGTTTTTTAACTCAGGCTAAAATAGCAAAAAAAAGTCAAAAAGCCAAGCCACTTCCCAAACCAACCCTTAGTGTTATATTTATTTGTAGAGTTGGGGAGGAGATTATGATGAATGAGGTGATATAGATGGAAGTTGGAAGGGGGATTGAGATGAAGGAGGTGGACATGGTATTAAAAAAATAGTGAGGGGATTAAATTTTATTTTTATTTTTTATATATTAGAAATTTTTTTTAAAAGATTAATGTTTAATTTTTTTTTGTATTTATTTATTTATTTATTTTATATAAAAATAATTTAACAATTCTTACACTAATAATTATCATTAAAAAAATACAATTTTACTTAGGGTCCGTTTGGGAAGAGCTTTTTCAGGTTTTTTTTGGCTATTTTAGCCGCAAAAGACAATATAGACTATTTTAACTACAAAAAACAAAACATCACATCTAACCCATAATCATTACACTTTTCTCTCACAGAAAAATTCAAAAAAATTAAAAAATCATTCTCAAATCAAAATTTTTAATCCAAATTAAAATAACTAAAAAAATTAAAAAATTAAAAAATCAACCCATTTTCCAAATGAAGACACTTCACTATAAATCCTCCGCTATAAATCCCTCCTTCTACCTCCGAAAACAAGCCGCGCCCTAGAGCTCTCTCATATTGCTCTCAAACATTTCTCTTTTCCCTCCAACACCACACTTGCAGTCCTTCCCTGCTCCTCCATTTCCAGTTCTCTTCCAATTTCATTTCTTTCCTTCTTTCTTTAATTACCAAACTCACCCACTACAAACCACAAATCAAATCTCCTCTCTCTCTCTCTCCTTTCTCTCTACTTTACAGTGATAACTGCAAAACTTCTCCATATAGCTGATTCTGATTCTCTTCTCGGTAACCAACCCAAAACAACAACAATGGATGATGATGATGATGAAATGTACGGACTCAACTCCTCTGATTATTCTGGCCACCGCCATTCATTTCCGCAGCCGCCGGACCACCTTCTATCGTCCTTGAATTACCATGCTGTCGATTCTCCGGCGTTCGGATCAGACCACATCTTCGGCGCCTCTTCGGCGTTCTCTGATGCTCCAACAATGGTGAGTCAACTTGGACGAAGCGCCTCGGAAGAAGAAGAAGAAGAAGAAGTTTCAAGTGCAATTCGAGCCAAAGTCGCTTCTCACCCTCTCTATCCTAAATTGCTGGAAGCTTTCATCGATTGCCAGAAGGTACCAAGATATGCAAAGCTGTAGAGGAGAGCTCTCGTCTTCTTCAACTATCTCTTACATACATATATACATACATATTCACGTGTATTTGTGCATATATGTCTGTGTCTCTGTCTCTATTTAATTTTGTGGTTGATAGTCGTTTTCAACGTAGAAACAGTAACGCTGTGCATCAAGTTAGATCTGCAATAATACCAAAAAGTAGGACACTAATCTGTCACACTCTCTCCTGATGAAATTCTCTCTCTTTCTCTCTCTCTCTCTCTCTCTGCTCTTTGTTTTCTTCTTCTCAACACGTCTTGGTTTCAGAACCTGCATCAAAATTAATCTCTTTTGCAAATTTCTGTCCATTCTTTTTTTTTTTTTTTTATAGTAAACTTTGTTCACGCGCCATTTAGGGTTAATTTCACTATTTAGGGTTAATTTTCATGGAGTTAGCTTTGAGATTTGGATCTATATCTAAAATACATTTATAAAATGAACAAATTGTAATTGTAATTGTTTTGTGCTTGCTTTGTTTGTATGATCGACTTTTCTTAGATGATGATTGTTTTCTAGGTTGGAGCGCCACCGGAGATGGCGGATCTGTTTGACGAAATCTGCCGAGAAAACGATCAGTGTTTGAGATCAACCCCCGTTTCAACTGCCGATCCTGATCTTGACGAATTCATGGTCTCTCTCTCTCTCTCTCTCTCTATCTTTCTCTCTCTCGCTTTTGAGTTTCTTCATCAAATGGTTTACACTGTTCTCTTTTTCTTTTTACTTTCTCTCTCTCTCTCTCTCTAGGAAACTTACTGCGATATATTGGTGAAGTATAAGTCCGATCTGGAAAAGCCTTTCAACGAAGCAACTACGTTCTTGAACAGTATAGAGACGCAGCTAAGCAATCTCTGCAGCGGAGCTTCCAGAAGAAGCTACGTTTCTGGTCTCTAATCTCTCTGATGATTTCTTATTTACTTATTTTCTTGAGATTTGTGTATTGATGGATTCGTCTTCTCCGCTCAATATGGATGGGATTTTATGTCACATTTTTTCTGGTACTTTCAGCTGGCATTACTTTTGTGCTAGATCGAGGTTGTTACTCGATATCATAACAAACATCATCACATGGAAGGATAGAGAGCGCACGTTAGTAATTGGATTGGACCTGGCGCGTTTTAGCACCAACAACCCCATACTTCTCCCTTTTAAAGGGTTTTAAATGCAAATCAGAGAACATTTGTAGTTTTGTACCCGGTGATATAACGAGAGGGTTCCTGATTTGGCAACAACTATACAATCTGAAAACAAAACCCTAAAATGAAAATGACCCATTTGCCGGAAAACCCTCAGGAACAGTAGAGAACAGGTTGGAATGTTTCACTTGTTCATATTTTAACGGATTGTGAACTTCTATTTCATCTCTATACCCTATTAATGGTGAACTTTTTTGTATACATGGCGACGGGACTAGGAGAAGATTATTGGGGTGATAGAACTTTAAATATATATATATATATATATATATAAAATGACTTCTGATATAAAAACACGTTGGCTTTGTTTGGTTTGTGTTTCTTAAAAAATTTTAAAAAAAATTCTCTACAAATAAATTTTCAAAAGTAATCAAACTAAACAAATTGTCTCAAATTTTTTTTTTCAAAACTTGTTTGGTTTACAAATTTTTCAAACAAATCTCTCTTTCATACACATCAAATCAATCACTTTTTTCAAAATTCTCTCTCAAAATAATTTTTCAAAACATCTTTTGAAAAAAAATCAAACCAAACAAATTTTCGTACTTTTTATTTCAAAATATGTTTTTCAAATACAAATCAAACAAGGCTCTTATTTTTCTTTTATCTTGAATTTTCTTTCTATTTTACATAAAAAAAAAACTTATTCATGTTATTAGAAATTACTTCTATGATATTTAAAATTTTTTATGTATATATAATTTATATATCATATATACATATATGTGTGTTTTGTGTATATGATAAAAAAATTATTATTTTTTAATCATTTGGGTAATGAAATTCTGATTCTGTCCATGCCTATACACACAATCATAACCTTGAATGTGACCACCTTGAAGACCAATCTCATAGTTATACGAGGCGTGTAAACAGTAATAAAAAGCTTTCCTTCTTTCTACTTTGTCAGTTCATTGTTCTTTTCGTCTGTGTATATGGAAATAAACAACTCTTTCTTTCACCATAGGGTATGGTGATTTGACATTTCACATTTTAGTGGTGACATGAGCTACGTTTCAACAGTGATATCCTGATGATGGAGTGTGAGGTTGGTAAAGTCTTCTTGAGACTTGTAGCTTAGGATTTTTTCTCTGCAAATTTATAGGCCAAATATTGTGTATATGATCAAATGCATATTAATCTTTCGAATAGTTACATTTGATGGAATCTAACCATTAAGAGGAAGTGCTACTATATAATGGGAGATCTTTTTTTTTTGGGTGATATAATGGGAGATCTTGGTTTTACTCTTTGGAGTGGAATAGGAGACAAGGCATTAATGTTTGATTAGGGATTTGGGAAGGAGGATTGGATCACCAATATGTGGCACCTACCATGTTTGTGTGCAACAAAATGTCCTTGGATTGGATTAGCAATCCCGTAGGAGAGTATGCCCGCCCTTGGTGGGATTAGCATTCCCATGCGAGGGTTGAAATTGCTAATCCCCTCACACAAATTGATGGTTAAAATATTGTTTTACCCTCCAGTTTACAAAACTTAACAAAGTTATATTACATGTGAGGACTTTTTGGTAATCTTAACTAAATAATGCCACCACACTAGTGCACAAATAAATACACATGACACTAATAATTTCTTCACTTAATTTTACCGTACTCATAATCTCATCCAACTTAATCCGCTGAACAAATGAATGCTTGCAAGGAGATGGTGGGATTTCAACTCATGGTATAAATCTAACAACTAACCACTCAGTCACTGATCAAAACAAATATATATATATATATATATATGTATATAATGCTGGACATGAGTCAGAGAAACAAAGAACAGTGCTATGAGCTTAGAGTTTGTACACAAATTTATTTAGAAAATCATTATGTGGTTTAGATTCATTGTAAATGTGGGTAAAGAATTGAATTGGACCATATTTTCCCCTGTATCAAAATGTTAGTCCCTTATTCCATTCTTCATTGTCTTAAAATATTAGTTCATTTTCAAAAATTAAGGACTAAAATAATATGAATTTCTTATTTTGTCATTCTTTTAAATTCATTAACAATACAAAAAGTACAATTATGACAATTGATATTCTAAAAAAAATGTATTATTAAAAGGTAATTTTGAAAAATTAATATTTTTAATTGCAATAATTGTATTATAAAAAAAAGAAGTTAAATTCTCTAAAAGAGACTATTATTTTGGGACGGAGGGAGGATATTATTTTCTTTGTAAATTACAAATTCCTTGTCATAGCTTAACTCAAGAAGCAAAAAGTTCTTTATCCATCAAATTTTCAGTTTGTTATCTTTACAATATCAGCTTTTTAACCTTTTTAATTATAGTTCCCCTGGTTACTAGCACCCCAATAGTTGTGCTATAAATAACATACAAATGCCTATGCTTGGGAGCTGTTAGGAATTTCATAACAACTAGCCTGATCAGTGAGACATGAAAATAGAGAGCAAATAAAAAAGAGATAATAATTCACACTCACACAAGAATGCAAAATTTACTTAGTTCATTTTGAAACTAGGTTTATGTCCACGATCATTGCCAATTCACTATGATTAGAAATAGATACATACAATATACAGTGATAGTTGCCTCTTCAATTACATATACATATATATATAAGAATAATGCTTGGGACCCCCTTTTGGGGGTCACCCCCTCACCCCCCTTTGCCACGTGGCAGGTGGTGATTGGAGGAGCAGGAAAAAAAAGAAAAAGAAAAAGAAAAGGTAGCCAATGAGAGAGAGAAGGGGTCAAAGGGGGTGGGGGGAAAGGGGGGATGAATCATTACTCTATATATAATCAAGGTCACAAGTGCAAAAATACTAAAATACTATTGTCGGGATCCACACTACCCCAACAAGAGGATGATGATATTGCATTTTAATTTTATTTGCATTCTAAATTTACCTTTTTTTTACGAAGGTTGCGCAAGTGAATCTAGTGTTTGAATCAACGACTTTAAGATCAATTCAGATGCCCCAAGCATGTTATGTTGGAGAGAGAGAGAGAGAGAGAGAGAGAGAGAGAGAGAGAGAGAGAGAGAGAGAGAGAGTATTGTTAATTTTTTATTGCTACATTGAATTTATGAAAAATTCTTCTTCTTTTTTTCCTTCTTTGATGAAGACAAGATTTAGCAGATTTATATTTTTATCATATTATTTTAGATTTAATATTTGATTATGAATATTGTAATTTAGTATAGAATAGCATAGAATTATTTAGTTTCCATATTTGAGATTATTGGTAGCCATTCCATTTTCAGTTTTCTGTTTATATTTAAAAAAATTTAAAAAGCTGTCATATAAACTTGTTTGGTAAGTTTTTAAGTATATAAACAGGTCTCTCAAATTAAAAATTGTATTAAAAGCCATAAATTGAAAAAATTGTTTACAAAAGTTTAAAAACTGAAGAAAAACACGTAACGAACACAGAAGCAATGCATAAGGAACGCGTAGCTGTTCGAACCACGGGATCAACATTTTTTGAACCACGGAAACTTTTTTTGTTTTTAAATTTTTTTATACATTTTGTTCAAATCAAATTCATTTTCAGTTTTTATTTTTTTTAAAAATAAACAAAAACTAGTTTATTGTTTTTTTATGAACATGATGTTCAAATCAAACTCGTTTTCAATTTTTATTTTTCTAAAAATAAACAAAAACTAGTTTATAGTTTTTTTATAAACATAAATGAAAAATGTAAACGTTACCAAATGCCACCTTAGTTTTCCTATTTTATTAGCTTTGATTTTATTTCTTGTTTTACAATAAATAGATTTATTATAAATAAAAATGTAAACCTTGGAGCAATACAGTTTATATTTGATTAATAAAAATTGAGAGTTTTCTTAATATTGTTTGCTCTTAGAGTGAGTATCTCTAGTTCGGATTTGTTCTTGTTGTTTGCTCTTCTTCCCGATATGCTTCACTGCATCATTCTCTTCTCTCTCTCTCTCTCTCTTTAAACTTTCTTTTCTAATAAATATTTAGGATAAGGTTTGATTTATCTCAGGAATTTTCAAATATATTTTTTCAGTTTGTTAGTTCTGTTTAGAGAATATATTTGATGAAGTTCCCATCCATTTAATGAAGCTATATTTGAACCGTATGGGTTTTAGCTCAATGAAGCCATATAAATGGATATATGAAATAATTCTAACATATGTTATTAAGAAAATTATAGTCGAAAAGTTGTTGTATTGGGAATTTATTTCGTAAATAAATATTGGATGGAATTTGTAATTTCTATGATGCTTGCTCTTGTTTTGGGTGATGCAAATGCAGCACATGTAGAGAGAGAATAAACATCATCCACGATGATGTTAGCGCCTTTTTAAAAATTTGTTGTAGTTGGTATGCTTTGTTTAACATTTGTTATGACAATTTGTCTTAAAGAATGTCTGGTTCTGTGACTAAAAAAGGAGTTCTAAATTTGAGTAGTGCATGCGATTGGTGGGAGACAAAAACTGTTATACCTTTGGGAGGTTCTCATGAATGGACCAATGCTGCCAGCCAAACTGTAAAAAGTATGAGAAATGCTTTCGTTGGTTAGAAAAAGAAACTGATTAGAAATTATTTTGTGGAGTTCCAAGTGTATAAAGTTAGACCTGAACTGAAAGCAGACCCCTTTTTCCCATAATCATCCTCATCATCAACGAGGTAGATTCCCACACATGTCGAACAAAAAACACCTGCACAGCAGAGTAGGATATCAAGAGTTAGGATTCGAAAATAGTGTTTGCATGTGTTGGTGTTGTGATTTGGTCTTCCTATCACATCCAGTACTTCCTTTTTTAGTTTCTTGTCTGCTTGTTATTCTCCTACTTTTAAGGCTTCATAACTGCATGCATAATAAAATAATAGTTCAATCCATGATCTATTGTACTTGGTACAGATGGAACTTGTCGCCAGATTTTCACTTTAGCAATATTTATATGGGGTAGTGAGAACGAGGTTACAAACATAGTATTTCAGGCTATTTTAACCATCACTTTGAGAGCAAGTGCTCTCTCTTGCAATTGGAGATTATGATATTTGCTTTTGAATGGCAGCCTTGGATTTGTAACTTGATAATTAAAGAAACACTTGGTTATGCATTAAAAGTGTAGTTCAAACTGAAAAGAGTAGATCATACTTATAAGGCATTTTGCAGCATGCTATAGTTGTGGAAGGCCAACTCTTATAATGATTTTGTATATCTGTTTATTTATTAATTTATTGGGAAGGGAGAGACTAGAGCTCTTATTTTGGTGATTTGAGCTTTGCTTTGTTGGGTTACGGACAACTATTCTGTTGGCCCATTTTTTTTTAATAAAGAACATTCAAATTGTATGGTCCTGTGGCTTCTCTGAATTATCATGTTCAGGGTACATTAAATGGACCACCAAAATAAATTTTCATGTGGAATGCTAATTTTTCCTCTCAATTTGATGTTTGTTTAACTCTGAAAATCAGATCTACATCTATTTATTTATTTATTTTTGGTTGTTGAGGAGTTGTTTTTTAGGTTGGGGGGTGGTTGAAGCATCTGTCCAGATTTTTTATTTTTTCACCTTGACTTGATGAACAAGCTTAGCTCCTTATATAACATTGAACTTGAGTAATCTTTTGTTTTGTGTTCTTTATAGTTACTTGATTTTGTTTGTTCATAACTAGCTGGCAACATGATCAATTGATGTTCGCTCTATTGTCTATGGTTTTTCGTAACATTGTTGAATAGCTTAATATACATTGTTTGGCCCGTTTGTAATATCTTAAGCTTTTGGGGACAATTTGTAGCTTAAGATGGTATCAGAGTTTAGGTTCGGGAGGTTTTAGAGCAACTCCAACCATACTCTTTATTTTTTACTAGCTAAAATATAAAAATGGTATGTTCTTTATTTTATCTAATTCATTTTTTATCTATGTACTCTAACGCTACTCTTTATTTTACTTACTTATACCCACAAACTGTTTAAAAAGTCTCCCAAGACTCTTCAAATGTAGCTAACATTGAAGAATTTTGTTAAAATAACTATTGTAATACCTAGCTCGTTAGAGTGACTAAAATATGATAATGCTAGCTAAAATAACTAACATGCTTCGTTTAAAGAGTTGATTGGAGATGCTTTTGGGTTCAAGTTTCTCTGTTTGTATTTGGTCCTTGTTCAAGTCTCGCTGTTTGTATGTGGTCCTCGTTTGAATTATTTCTTTTACCCTTTGCATTTCTTTCTTCTCTCCATGTATGGGTATGCTTGCATCTCCACATGCAAGACGGGGTTGCACGAGAGAGAGGGTATTAGATAACTTGATATAGATTGTTAGGTCTGGTTCCTAATAGCTTAAGCTTTTGGGACAAATGGTAACTTAACAGAAATGATCCATATGTTCTCTGGGCATTGTGCATTTATTTATATTTAATCACTCGTGTAGTTCAATGTTATTCAAAGTAGCAAGTTCTTCAAGTTTATATTGACAATCCGTTCACATTATTATTATGTGAAATGTACATGATATAACTGGATGTAAGGATAAAAACTGCTGTTATATTCCATGAAGTATATTTCAGAAACATGAAGACTTTGATAATTTTGTCTATGACAGGAAGATGCTATAAATAGTGCATCAGGTTGATCCACCTATTCATTTAAAGATCTGTCCTTGCCTCAATGAGTTCCATCTAATACAAATCTGCAGGATTTATCAACATAAAATAGATATAGATCTTATTGTTATACCTTCTACCCCTCCTCTGTGTGTGTGTCCTACATTTTCTAAAACCCATGCTCAATTTCATATTTCTCCAGCACCCTTATAAATTTCTAGTCCATCAAATTCTACTTCTATGTATAGTTCTCCAAACTAAAGTTATATTATATGAACAAATGTGAGTGCATGGATGAACCTATAGCTCCCCGAACATGAGTTATATTATACAAACAAATGTAAGTGCATGGATGAGGTAGCTATCAATTTCTGGTTGACTAGAAATTTGGAAAGCATATGGATATGGATGTGAATATGGACATTTAGGTTATCATAAAGCAACAGTTAACCATCCCTCTTGAAATTGGTATTTCCTATTGGTGTGCTAGTGGTCCACAACCATATTATTTATTCTCTTGAAATTGGTGTATGATGTCCCTTCTTGAAATTGTTACTTCCTTGAAAGAAAAGGTGTCCCTCCCTATCCCTTGGGTGCTAATTTAGATCACATCCTTGGGAAAATATTACGAGATCCTTGATGGGGTTTTGTTACGAATTCCATTTCGATGGGAAACAAAATGTTGGAGAGATAGAGATTAACATGATACAATACTGATGAGATTAATTGCATTGGTGTAGTACAAGACAAACCTAGATGGCTAGACCTACTAATGATGAGATTAATTACATGTGACGTATTAGCATAATACAATTATATTTCTTTCGTTTTGGAACATATTATTTTAGTAACTTTTTTACTTCTTATGAAAAGATGTGCAGAAAAGTAAAGAGAGTGATGTGACAACTTATAGTGACTTTCTGGCTAAAACTAAAGTTTGCCAAACAAGTGACACCCCTTGTATTCTATGCATAAAAGGCTGATTAGCTATTTTAGCCATATAAATTGTATTCTATGCATGGAGACTGAGAGTGATCTTCCATTTTTGCATTGTAAACAAAATTTGACATAATAAAGGTTGGTCTCAGTTATAAGTTTTGGCACATTGCAATTTACGAGCAGGTTATTTGAACAGTGGTTAATGATGTCATGGGGGGGGGGGTCTTTGTTTGGTTTTACGGACTTGGAGGAAGGGATAATCAAACGTACTGTTTGGCATTTTGATTTATAAATTTCAAGGTCCAAGTGAATTTTGGTACTCAAATTTAGCATCAATTGAATTACTGTGTAACATAGAATTAAACAGTTTAGTGATTGGTTTTCTTAACAGTTTTATCCTTTCTACAGAACATAGCTAGTTTAAATGTTAATGATAACAACACCACAAGAATTATTAAACATTTGTCAATATCCATTATTTCTTGTTTCAATTATGCCTGTGCAGTGTTTTTGTACATTATCCACAATAAGAGTACAAAGTCAATTTAGAGTTATCTTTAAACATAGCTTCTAATTTGTGATTCTAAAATTGAAATCATTTGAGATGTTAGCCTGGGACTCTCCAAGAAAAGTTATTTATTGAGTGTGATGGTAAGCGTATATTTCTTCATGCATATGTGAACTACATATTATGGAACAGCTAAAATCAAATCGATTTATTGGGTGCTATGATCATAAATCTCCATTTTCTTTGGTTTGGAAGGCTAAGTTACAAAACAGGCTTTTGAACATCACTGTTTTCAGAAATTATATGTTCACCTTGATGAATAAATAATTTATTTATTTATTTTTTTTAATGATAGCATATGGTGGTTTTCTATGTTTTTTGAAGATAGCATGTCCTCAAACATTTAATAGAGATTATATCTTCAGTGTTTATTGTTATCTTGTTTTCCTGCTTGAAAAGTGTGATTAGTGTTATGACGGTTATCTATTTTATTTTTTTATTTTTTGATTAGCAAAAGAAAATTTTATTGATGAAAAGACCATGAAAGACACAACACATACAACAAAAAAAAAGTACGTATTTGCATCATAGCAAAACCCTTTCATCTTAACTAGGTTAGCATGAAAGGCAAGCCCAATCGGATGCACTTTGCTATGATGCAATATGCACTTCTCTCTTTTCTGTGACTGTTATACATGATAGTGTGTTCACGACTTTGCTTTGTGTATGGACAAATTACCATGAGTTAATTCTGGTTAAGTTGAAAACTAAATTTGGGTGATGGTATTTATAATTATTGCTTTTTTTACCAGATGAAACTGCAGGGTCATCCGAGGATGATTTTAGTGCGGGAGAGACACAGGTGCAAGATTTTCACCGGACAGCTGAAGATCGAGAGCTTAAGGATAAACTCTTTCGTAAATATAGTGGTTATATTAGTTCCCTGAAGAATGAATTTTCAAAAACGAAGAAGAAAGGAAAACTACCTAGAGAAGCAAGGCAAATGTTGCTTGATTGGTGGACAGTTCACTACAAATGGCCATACCCAACGGTAGAGTATTTTCAAATTAGTTAAAAAAGCAATAATTATAGGAGTATTTGTTAAAAGTATTTTCAAATTGGGTAAACTATAGTGTCACCCCCTAAAGTATGACCTTTCTCACTTTGGCCATTAAAGAAAATATGCTCACTTGAATCCAAATTCTAACGATAGCTATAGTTTTATGACCGAAATAGAGTAAATTATACTTCTAGCCTCTAAAGTATGATCAGTTTCCCATTTTGCTTCTAAAAGCAGTGTCTAATTCATGAATTTTGATTCATGAATTTTGATAGGGATTTGGAAAGGTAAAGGAAAAACGTGAGGATAATGTGAATAAAATATAAGTTATTTTTTTTTCTCATTTCCCTTACCCCTTACCCTTTCTATTCTAAATCTCTATCTAAATTCATGATCTAAACAGAGTGTAAAGAAAAAGATTTTCTCACTTTAGTTTCCAACCTCCCAAAAAATGGTCCTACTGAAAAAAATAAAAATAAAAAAGCTTTTTATCAAAAATAACTTGTCACATGATTCACTAAAATGTTTCGCATCATTTGAACTTTCACTCATTCACATTCCCATTCACTTTCCTCTTCTATGCACCTTCCCATCCCAGTCCAACAACCAACCACCTTCGCTCCATCACCCCACTCCCAGAACTGACCACCTCCTCTTAATCCACCAGTTGAACTCCTCCATTACCATCTAGACTTTGATTTGCAGCCTCTTTCTTACTCGAATGACACATGCCCATTAATTTTTTTTTTTAACTTTGTTCATTTGATATAAAGTTGGTTTTTGAGATTAGGTGGTTTTGGGGGCGGGTGGCAGGGAGGGCGACTTTAGGTTGAGTTTGGATTTAAGGTGCAAAGGTGAAAATACTTCAATTTTTGGACTGAAGTGAAAAACTCAAAATTTAAAATTCCAAAATTGTCCCTAGTTGATAATTGAACTAAAGTGGGAAACAAAAATTAGTTTGGGGACCAAAGTGGAAGAACATTTACTTCAAGGACCAAAAGTGAGAAATGGTCCATGCTTCAGGGGGTGAAAGTAACTTACCCTTTCAATTTATATAGGTTCCCTCCCTAACAATTTTTTAAAATTTCCTTTTTTTAGGAAAATTTAATTCTTGCCCCCCCTATTGTAGGTCTTGGTGGGAGATGAAGATCCTCTGTTCCTAATTCTGCTGCTTTTGTTAAATGATTTTTTTTTTTATTCACACCCAAGTATTGGCTGCTGTAAAGTTTTAGCATAGACCATGGCATGCTTAGAAACTGCTAGATTTTTTTTATTCGCCGTGCTGGAAGCTGATAAGGTTGCTTTGTCATGCAGGAAGCTGATAAGGTTGCTTTGGCTGAGTCAACGGGCCTAGACCAGAAGCAGATAAACAACTGGTTCATAAACCAACGGAAACGTCATTGGAGACCATCAGAGAACATGCAATTTGCTGTTATGGACAGTCTTTATGGGCCATTTTGCATTAGTGATTGAGGTCTGCTTTCTTTGCCCACTTTGCTTTTGTGTATACTTTATACTTGACCTTGTGCTTATGCTAAAGGAAAATTCTTTCCCGCTTGGCCTATCCTTGAGTACGCTAATCCATTAGGCTCTCTGTTGCTTCGAAATCTGTGTTCTTTCTGTTCAGTTCTTGTTGCTATACATATTGTTAAATTGTATGTGATTCTGTTTGTAATGGAACTTTTTGCCCACAGTACCCCCCATATCAGTGCGGATCAAGTCCTTCAATTGGTAAATCTGAAACACAAGGTTGAATATTTTCTTATCCATTGACATTGATTTGATTGCTAGAAATATTTTATTTATAGAAATTCTGTATGGATCTTACTACTTTGGCTACCATCTTAATGGAACTTATTTGCCCACAGTACGCCATGCACTTTGGTTTGCTTATATCTTTAAGGGTTAATTTTACTTTTATCCCCTAGCTATCCCCACCTTTTTTGTACAGCCATAAGCAATCAATTTCATCTAATGTAGTCATTAAAGTTTTTGGTTTCAGGCAATGTAGTCCAATTTTAGAGTTGTACAAATCAATAACCGCTTGATTTGATAGGAAAAAGTCATTTTATAATTTGAACTACTTAAACGATACAAGCAAACACTCATTTTTCTTATTATTTTGCACGAAATACATCCCACAAACCAATTTGATGGGTGTTTGGAGTTGTATAGTTAAATTGTTGAACGTTTGAAACGACCTTTTAAACCATCAAATTATGCTTTGAAGGTTACTGATGTGTATAATCATCTCCAGTTGGTCTATATGAACAATCATCTCCAATTGGTCTATATGAATTGAAATCAGAAATTTGACGCATTAAGGCCATGTTTGTTTGGGCGGACTGGATTAGCATTCCCATGACTAATAGTCCTAGGACTACGAATCTGTTGGATTATATATCCTATCTTAACTAATAGTCAAGTTTAAAAATAATTAATCCCTACTTCAATTGTTTAACCAAACATCAGATTAATAATTTTATTGGACTATTAGTCCAATCCCAAGCTCATGTCCACCCAAACAAACATAGCCTAAATAGATGAGATTGATAGTTTAAGGAAGAAATAGAAGAAAAAGAAAAAAAAAATAGTGATCTTAGGGATACAAGTGAAATTAATCCTAAGTTAATGTGGTGTGAAATCTGATTTCATTCTGTACTCGCTGAGGAATTATAGAATTACCTATATAGCCAATTGACCTGGTGGAGTTGTGTCGTAAGTGTCAAATTTGTTTTCGAGTTTTATGTTATCAAATCTCAAACGTTTGGTCTGAGAGCAGTCACTGTAGTTATATTATGCCAAAAATTCGGTTTAAATCCAATGTACCCTACTTGGCACCAACCCTCGATCATCATCGGGGACCAATATTGGGAAATGGCCTTTTAGTCTTGGGGGGTGGCACTATTGCAAATCAAAGGTATTCTCTTTCACTATCTGTCTTGCAATTTATGTAATGACTGAGGATGGATTGACTACGTCTTTTGATGATGTAGTAGTAGTGGCCTCATATATAGGATTTCGAGTTTTTGAACGGAGGGTAAAACTGTAAATAGGGGCTTGTTTCAGAGAAATTTTATTTTCACGAGTAATTCTACTTACACCACTATTTAATTGTTTTGCAGCTTCCATCTCATTACAATACTAAAAAAAATTGTAATTTCCATTACACTTCCAATATATTACCAAAACTAACTTTAAATTAACTATTTCATCTCTTTACATCACTAATTTTGGTAACACAGTGCTAAATAATATACATTATTCTGGTGTTTTGCTGTCAGAAAAAATTAGGGCTCGTTTGGTTTGATTTTCTGAAAAAATTTTGGGAAATTTTCTCTACAAATAAGTTTTCAAAAATAATCAAACCAAATAAATTTTTCTAAAAAAATTTCTCAAAACTTGTAAACCAAACAAGTTTTCTAAACAAATCTCTCTCACACATATCAAATCAATTACTTTTTCCAAAACTCTCTCAAAATAATTTTCCAAAACATCTTTTAAAAAAAATTAAACCAAACATGTTTTCGTACTTTTTATCTCTAAAACACATCTCTCAAACACAAACCAAACATACCCTAAATCTCTCCAGTATTTTGTTGCTATATATTTACAGAGTTAATTTCTTCCAAAAAATGATTTTTTAATTTGTGGCGGGTCTGTTTGGTAATATAATGCTAATTAATTTAAATTACTTTAGTGCTATATTATCGGACAATATTTTTTTTCTTAGTATTATGTTGCCGTCGAATTAGATGATAACAAGAAATTCATTTGGGCCACTTGTGAAGTGTTTGTTCAGTGATACATTGTTATACAAATGAGATTATTTTAGTATCATGTTGTCAAATTACAATAGAGTTGTTTAGGCTCCCATCGCGATACATTGAAAGATTTACTTTTTTCTTAAAGCATTCATAAAAAAAAATCATAAATCAAACACGCATCTATAAAATCATAAATGAAAGTATTTATAAAAAAAAATCAAGTGTACGAATATCCATATAGTATCCATAAAATCAATCATTATTTGCATCTATTAATCAAACATGTTATCATAATTTGTTTTGATAATTTGTAAGTAATTTTTTCCCTTTAATAGAAATAGACATCCACACTTTTTAGAATATGTCAACTTCAATCGTTCTCCATTGATCCTGTTGTCTCTATAGTAACCACATTTTTTACAAGCAAGTGTAAGTTTTAGTCTTCTACCATTACCTCTCACATTTGATGTCTTTATAACAATGACAAATCCAGTCTTCTTCCCAACATCAGAAGCCTATTTAATTAATGCTTCATGACTACTAAAAATCTAAAGATAATAAACATATTTATACCTCAAATTATTAATAAAACTCAATACAAATTAAAAATAAGAAAAAATCGTATTCATAAAAAAAAAACTTAACAAACTTCGTCTGTAATGAATTCATGATTAGAGTTCACTAGTATTGTAGTACTTGGGTTATTGTAATGAGTATAAGTAATCATTCCAGGCAAAAAAAGTAAAAAATTAAATGAAATTGAATATATATGATAATGAAAAACCGAACAAATTAAAAAAATTCGGTTTGGGATTATCGGAAATGTATTTTTTATTCGGTAGTTGCTTATCAGACTTATATTTTTTGTTTGGCAATGTGATGTCGGACTATTTTATTTTGTTCGATTTCGAACCACCGAACGAAATTCAAACACCAATCCAAAAAAATGAAATAAAAATCTACCAAATAAATTAAAAAAAAACTCACAATTTCACTTTTTTGATGATTTTTTATCACCGTTTCTTCATTTATTGTTTTTTTTAATGATCAAAATATTATGATTTTCACTTTTTGAAAAAAAATGTGTAAGAGAAGAAAAATTAAGAAAGGAAAAGAGGAGTAAGGATTGAAGATCAAGGGGTGTAAGGAGATAATAAAATATATTTAATTTTATTGTTTTGTCCTTAAAGGTAATTTCACACATGGATAAAATTGAAAAGAAAAAAAAAACTCATATGGAGAGTGTAAAGAGGTAAAATAGTGGTGTAAGTAAAATTATCTTATTTTCACACATCTAATTAATTTAAGGCACACATTTAATGTAGAGTGCTACCATTAGCACTCCATAAATTATTTTGAATCTCCCAATTTTTAGTTTTTTTATTTTTATTTTTTTATTATAATAATAATATCAAATAAAATTACTATAAATGACATTATTAATTTTGGGACACTTTATTTCACAATTAAACATACACACCAACTACATCATGAATTAGGATTTATGAGAGTACCTACCTTCATTATCACTCATCTATCTTCTTAAAATCTCATATTTAAAATTTACTCACCCTCAAAACCTTGAAAACTTGTTTGCAACAATATTTCAGCGGTAACGGTGACAATCATTTGATTACCTAAACTTTATAGCAATGATAATGAGTAAAAGTTTTTTTGACAATTACAACTTTATAAGACGATAGGAGTACAACAATAAAAATTTAGAGGAGGTTCACAGTTTTAATGTTGTTCTTAGCTTATAGAAGATTGGCCTTGTAAAGGTCAGTTTTTTTTTAAAAAATGACAAATAATAAAATTTGTTTGTCATTTTTTCGGGACTGAACTTTCAAATATATGATCGAAATTCGAGAACACAATCTCGAGCATTGTTTATTTGTTCGGGAATCAGTAACCGAATATTTACGCCAAGTTTAAGAAGACTAAATAAGTGCATTTTTTGACTTTTTATGAAATATGGGTTGGATTTGGGTTGGGTTTGAAGTGATGTGTTAGAGAGGTGATATGACTTAAATAAGATGATGTGACTTAAATAGGATAGTGACTTTTTGACTTTTTGAATTTTTTGGAGGATGCCAAACTTGGCCTTATTATTTGTTCGGAAACAAGTAAATGAATATTATTCATGGGCTCGGACTTGTTTTACTAAGAAAATTAAACCAATTATTATAATTTTTTTCTGGAAGAGAAGAAATTATTATGAGAAAACTAAGAAATTATATGTATATATATACATAAAGAGAGCATATCAACTATGACAATGGTAGATGAGACAGTAGAGACAGTAATTATATTGCTTTTTATTCTTTTTCTTCGTGGGTTTTGTTAAGTTTTTTTGGAAGTGGGGTTTTTTTTGGTGTGGGGTGTGTATTCAATTGGTGAAATGTTTTTACAAGGATAATTTTGGTATTATTCGGAGGGGATAAGAAATTTTAAGGGTTTCAAAATTTATAAGTGAGGGTCCAAAGAAATAGAGGTATAAAATAATTCATAGAGTGCTAATAGCACTACTCTTAATGAAATATTAATTTAATGATAATTATATCCTAAATAAAAATAGTTATAATAGACATTTAGCAACGCCTATAATATTATATAAATTTTTTTTTCTATACACATCTTTTAAGAATAAGAAAATTTCAATAAACAACTTTTGAATTAAAAAAAACTAAATCCTAATTTTTTCATTGTTTTTCCATTAAGGTGGATGGGTCTTGGTAACAAGCTTCTGTCGATTGTTATTTTTACCCTTATTAATATTTTTCTTATTTAACCGACTTCATTTGATGAGACTTAAGTTTTAGTTTGGTTTGGTTATTAATATTCTTCTCATTATTGGATGTTAGAAGGTAGGAAAAACTAGTTTAAATCAATTTAACTTACAATTAGGATGCCTTTTTTTTTTTTTAATCTCTAGGGCAAGGTAGACTGCCCTTGAGTGTCTCTCTCTTGAAATCTAATTTGGTTTCCGCAACAAATGACGTTGACATTTCTGCATCTTCCAAATCTCTGTACCGCTCTCTATAGTGAAATGGACATACAGTGTCATTTTCATATTTTAGCACAATAGTTTACAGAGCAATGGATTTGTGATGCATTGATTTTTAATGGGTAGCAACATCGAGGGAGGTGTTACCTTGCTTCAAAAAAAGAGAGCACATAGACCGAAATAACTTATGTTTTATGTTAATGGAGTGTACGTAGATTCAAAAATAATAAATGTAATAATGAAATGATAAATGTAATAAGAAAATGGAAAAATTTCTTATCTTTAACACTATTTTGGATGATTTACAATGATCTTCAATGGAGATCTTCTATGCAAGTCTTCAATAGAGGAAATTTTATTTCGGACCAAAGTCTTCAAGGGCGTGGGTGGGTCAATGTGAAAGTAGGGTCAATTAAAAGTGTGTGGGAAGATAGTTAGTGGTGTGTGTACAATGGTTATGAGTGAATGATGTAATTGTAACTTTAAGTGTGTGGATTGAAAAAATTAATTGATAATCAAATTAATAGATGTGTATTGGGAAAATATGCGCCATGAGTTAATTAGATGAGTGGAAATAGAATTTGCCTTTGTTCTAACATTATTGAATGAGTGATTCTACTTACACGATTACTTTACATCTTTACACACTCTATCTCATTACACTACTAAAAAAAAAATATAATTCTCATTACACCTATTATATTATCAAAACTAACTTTAAAGTAAGACTCTTTAAAACCTTTTCATCTCTTTACACTAATGGTTTTTGGAGGAAAAATAAGGGAACAAAGAAAGATGCAACAAGGGGAAAGAGAAAGATGCAAGGAAGACAATGAATGGAGCCCACAACGAAGTGTTTGTTCGATTACACAGTGCTAAACAATTTGCACTCCTCCGGTGTTATGTTGATGGAAATTGCTCTAGTGTTTTGTTGCTATACATTTACAGAGCTACTTTCTTCTAAACAATAATTTTTAAATTTGTATCGAGCCTGTTTGGTAATACAATGCTAATGAATTTAAATTAATTCAATGCCATGTTACTAGACAAACTTTTTTTTTCCTAGCAATATATTGCCGTTCGATTGGATAATAACAAGAAATTAATTCGGGGTCACTTCTGAAGTGCTTGTTCAGTGATATAGTATTATACAAATTAGATTACTCTAGTGTCATGTTGCCAAACTATAATAGATTTGTATAGGCACTTGTAGCTGTACGCTGAAAGATTTTTTTTTTCTTTTTTCGAGCATTCATAAATCAAATACGCATCCACAAAATCATACATAAAAAGTATCCATAAAAATATTTATAAAGACATCAAGTGTAAGAACATTCATAAAAGCATCCATAAAATTTGTCATTTTTTGCATCCATCAATCAAACATGTTATCACAATTTATCTATATCGATAGTTTTGGTAGTTACTACATCTTGGCTGACAAGCATATGAAATTGATGAATATGAGTAATATGTGTTTTCTCTCATCCACTAACACATAGGTGATGAAAATTATTCAAATTATTTGCTGTCACAAGTACTAGATGACTAAGTTGTAGATAAACCTATAACAAAGACATCAATATATAAGTAGAATTATAAAATAAAACATGGTATTGATCTAAGTAGGCTTAGTAGTTTATACCTGTAAGAAATGGTTTCCATTTACAAATCCTATGCGGATATTTCTTCGATCAAGTGCTGCAATCGTACTGATCTAAATGGTAGAAACGTCAAGCATTGTTGCATGAATAAATAATAAAAAATGACTTGGTAGTATGATACTATCAAATAACTTATGTCGGGCATAGTCATCTAATGATTAAATCCAAGGCTATGTTCGGAATAGGATAAGATAAAGGTAAGGTCATCAATCTTGTCTTATGAACCAAATAGTTGCACGTAATGCACTACATTTGAATGCAGCTCAAGTGTAAGTCTTAGTTTTCTATCATTACGTTTCGCATATGATGTATTTACAATAATAACAAATCCAGTCTTCTTCTCAACGTTAGAAGCCCATTTAATTAATACTTGACGATTTCTAAAAATCTAAAGATAATAAATACATTTATACGTCAAATTATTAATAAAATTTAATACAAATTAAAGGTAAGAAAAAAATCATATTCATAAAAAAACTTAACAAATCTCGTCTGTAATGAATTCATGGCTAAAGTTCATTAATAATGCAGTACTTGCATTGTTATAATAAGTAGAAGCATAATCTTTCCAAGAAAAAAATATAAAATATAAAAAATAAAATTAGAAATACACAGTAATGAGTAGTTGAACAAATTAAAAAAATTCGACTTTGGGTTATCGAAAATGTATATTTTATTCAACAGTTGGTTATTAGACATATTTTTTGTTCGGTGATGTGATACTGGACTATTTTATTTTGTTTGATTTCGAAATATTGAACAAAAGTCGAAGAATAGTCCAGAAAAACGAAATAAAAACATACCAAATAAATAAAAAAAACTCACAATTTCAATTTTTTTTAATAATTCTTCATCATCGTTTCTTCATATATTGCTTTATTTTATAATCAAAACACAATGATTCTTACTTTTTGAATAGAGATATGTAAGAGAGAAGACAAATTGGAAAATGAAGAAGAGTAGGGATTGAAGGCTAAACGATTTAAGGAGATAATAAAATATATTTAATTTTAATATTTTGTATTTAAAGATAATTTTACACCTGGTAAAATTGAAAAAAAAAGAAAAGATCTCATATGAAAAGTATAAAGAAATAAAGTAATAGTGTAAATAGAATCGTGCATGTTGAATTTGTTTTGAGAAACCCATATTTGATTTGAAACCGCTCAACATTTGACTCACCAATTGTTGTGATGTAAGCTGACTTTATGAATTTTGGGCAAATTTATTGGTTTAGGATGTTAATTGTGTTTTTAGATTTTTTTTTTTAAGCAATATTTTGTGGTAGAGTTTCTGTTTCTTTTTATTCTATTTTGTTTTTTTTTTGGGGTATATGTATTGAAATTAGGTATGTTACACTTTGTTCTCGGGAGCTTCCATTTAGACACACAATATACACTTTCTACACATTCCCTCTCACTATACTTTTTACACACTCCCTTCATTAAGTGTGTGTATAAAGGGAGTTTAGTGTGTGTAAATAGAAGCTCCCTTTGTTCTCTTTATGCTTTATCCTTTTTTTTTTTCATTTTGACCCTTTACAATTAAATTTTTTTTCCAACATATCCCTCAAGGAAAACCTTATAGTGTGCACCTTCTTGTGGGTGCATACCATATGCACATTATCACAAAATGTATAATCTCGTCACAAATTGGGATAACAAAAAATATCATAATTAAGTCATAAATTTTTGTGATATGAATCACAAAATTTTAGATATTTTGTTACGCTTATTTGTGGTGAGAATACGCATTTTGTAATTAATGTTACGGAATTTTGTGATAAAATTATACTTATGCATCCTTAAGGGGGTGTATACCATAGGCTTTTCCAGTGTAAATTACCAATATGTTTTAATAGTTGAATTTAATTCTCATTAAGTCTTATTGAAAATAAGTTTTAGTAAAATTGTCGTTAAAAATAATTTTTTTGTGACAATTTTTTATATATGTCGCTAAAAATTGACAATTAGTGATTTTTTTTTGTCATGATTTTTATAAATTGTTGTTGAAACTTACAATTAGTAATTTTTTTATGACAAATTTTTTCCATAGGACCTATTAGACAATAAGTTCACTTATGAAGATTTACACGTAAGTACCCTACTATTAAAGCTAATTTTTATTCAAAATTTGACAAAAAATATCAGCATAATTTTATTTGTTTATTTATTTATGACATTTGGGTTTATGTTGGTTCGAAGGTGTAGGTAAAATATAATAATATATTTCATGATTGCCAATGTGATATTTTTTTGTCTAATTGTGAATAAAAATTAGTTTTAGGAACAAATTTGGAAAAATTTAAAAAATAGAGATTAAAGTGGGACAAGTTGAGAAAATAGTGAAATATAAAAGAGATAAAATATAATTTACTCATTGAATTAGTGTTTTGCAAGGAATTAGACGAGTGTATTAGATAAGGAGAAGTTGTTAGCCTTGGTTAAACAGTTTTAACTTTTAAGTGTTTTTTTTGGTGATTGTTGTGATAACCCGAAAGAAAAAAAACATCCTCTTCGGTAGAGACGACTATAGGTCTTGGTTGTATTCAGAGATAGAATGGAAGAGATTTATAGTGAGGGGATTAATAATGAGAGGATTGTTAGTGAATGATTGATAATGAAGAGATTGATAGTGAGAGAATTAATAGTGAGGAATTATTAAATTATTTTTATATAAAATAATAAAACAAATAAAAAAATATAAAAAATTAAACATTAATATTTAAAGAAAAATCCCAATATATAAAAAATAAAAACATTTATAATCCTCTTACTATTTTTCTAACATCATCTCTATCTCCTCCTTATCAATTCCTCTTTCAAGGAGACTACTAATACCAAGGGATTAATAGTCCCTCTCTATCTCTCAAAATAAATACCTCATTAATAATATTTAAGGGCATGTTTGATTGGAAGGATTAAAGTATGAGATTGAGATTATTAATCCGTGGGCTCAATTATCCTATGTTTGTTTTGACATTTTGGTTTAGGATTATTAATCCAATGGATAATTAATCCAACAAATTTGTAAGATTATTAATAATGAGGTAGAAGTGGGATAGTTAATACACATTAATTTAATAAAATTATTAATACTTCACTATTAGTGTTATGAATCAAACATAAGAGATTAATAATCTCAATCCTCTTTGTAACCCCAAATAAACGGGGCATAGGTCATAGCCGAGCGGTCCATTGAGATTGCGCTGAAGAAGAACGTCCAAGATATTTATGCCAAAAAGATAAGGGTTTGGTTATGGTGTGCAACTTACACCTTACACCTTATACCTTACACTTACACCTTACACTTACACCTTTTGTAAAAAATTAAACCTTACACTTACACCTTTTTTGAGGTTGCACACCATATGCAACCCACTTACACCTTACACCTTTTTTGAGGTTGCACACCATATGCAACCCACTTACACCTTACACCTTACACTTACACCTTACACTTACACCTTATACTTATACTTACACCTTACACTTATACTTTTTGTGTAAGTGGCACATGATGTGCATTTGCACACTTAAGAAAACTCCAAAAGATAATGGCATATGTACATTTTTGAAAAAAGTGACCGTCCCATCAATAAGGGAAGCGAGTGAAAAGAAAGGGCAAAGATGAGTGTTAGAATTGTATCGATTCATACCATTTTAATTATTAATTGTGGTTTAAATTTTAAAATTTATAATTTGTCAACTGAATCGCTTCGTTCCGTTATAATTAATATATATACATATATTTTTAATTTTTAATGAAATATCAATGTAAAAATAAGTATCAGAGAGATTTAATATATGAAATTTATTACAAATTAATAGTTATATATATGAAATATATTATGTAAAATTATTTTGGGTTATATATCTAAAAAATATTATAACTCCGTTTGACAAGTTAGTTTCTAGGTTTTTTTGGCTGTTTTAGTCACAATAGACAAAATAGGTTATTTTAGCCACAAAAAATAAAACATCACATCAAACTCATAATCATTACATTCTTTTCTCACAAAAAAAGTCAAAAAATCAAAAATTCAAAAAGTCAAAAAGCCAACTCACTTCCTAAACCAAATTTTTTAGTTCAAGTTAAAATAGCCAAAAAAGTCAAAAAAACCAATTCACTTCCCAAACAAAACCTATATAATTTAGTGTTATATATTATACAAACATATAATAATTAGTTAAAATATTCTTTAATCTATTAATCTGTTAAAAATCGTCAAAATCATAACTTATCAACCTACTAATCTACTAATTTACTAATCTGTCATGTACCCCCAGGGAGTCTCATGCATTTTCCGTCATTTAATATGTAATTTTATTCTTAAACTGTTCAAATTATACTGCACACACCTCCAATGGTGAGAGAGGGAAGGACTATAAATAGAGGCTATTGGAAGAAAGAAAAAGAACTGATAAAATATTCGGACGGCTTACCCGGCGTACAACACTCGCCGGAATCTCTTTGTATGTGCAGGAATCGAGAAGAAGTTATCTACTGTCCGCGGGAGCTAGGATCATATTTTCGTCCCACCCCATTAGTATATATTGCAGAGTGAAGTGAAAGTATAAACTAAGGGTGGGCATCTATCGGCTCAAACCCACGCTAGATAATAAGAGATTTTATATTTTTTTAAGTTTGACTTGACTCGACTTTAACATTGAGCCTTTACATCTGTTCAAGTTCAATCCAAAAATTAATTGTAAATTTCAAATCCACTTATTAGATTATATGTTGATTTTTTTTTAAAAAAATATTCTATAATTAAATCCAATGACATATTATATATCTTAAATAAATATGCTGACATTATTATAAATGAAAAGATTTTGTGCATAAATTGAATTTTTTTAAAATAAATTTAATCATACATCACCACAAATATAAGTTTTAATAAAATCAACAAACATAAGTTTAGATCTCAAAACATATATATATATATATATATATATATTAATATATAATAATTAATTAATTTAATAATAGATCGGTCTAAGTTAAAAATATAAATTCCAAGCTCATTCCATTAATAAATTAGGTTAAAAATTTTAGTCAAAATCTAGCCCTTTAGAGCATCTCCAATCATGAACCAAAATTTTCATCAAATCTGAGTAAAAAGATGACTTTTTCCTCAATCTGATACCGAGTGCTCCAACGGTTAATTTTCATCAAATTTTCATCAAATTTGTGTCGGGATAACCGGTTGGTTGACCGGTTAAGTCAAAAAATTTTTTTTTTTTGATTTTTTTTGAATTGTTTGAACCTTTTAGTGGTCGACCAGTTGGTTGACCGGCCGGTCAATCGGTAAGGCAAATTTTTTTTTCAACTGTTTGAACTTTTTTTGGAACTGTTTGAACCTTTTGGTAGTCGACCAGTTGGCCAACCGGCCGGTCAACTGGCTGGTCGATCGGTCGGTCTCCCTCAACAATCATGCACAGTGTTTTGGTGAAATGCGGAGCCTGTCCTCCTTTTGGTGAAACGTTTGGTGAATTTTCGATTTGATATCAATTTGGTAAAACCGTTGGAGCTCCAAACAGTGTTTTTTTCACCAAATTTCAAATTTGATACTAGGTTTGGTGAAGGGTTGGAGATGGTCTTAGGCCTGTTTTGTTTTGGGATATGAGAGGGGAATTGAGATTATGATGGCTGTGGACTCCATTTAATGTGTTGTTTGTTTACGGAGTTGAGGAAGGACTGCTAAGGGCTTAGGATAGGCCTTGCAGATGGGATTCAGATGAGCCTCCAGGACTTGGTATTATAAAAATAGTCCGGCGGATTAGAATTTTTTATTTATTTATTTTTTATTTTATTTTTTACATGTCGGGCATTTTTTTTGAACATTAATGCTTAATTTTTTGTTAAGTAAAAATCATTATTTTATTTATTTTATTTTTTTCTCAAAATTTTTTATTTTATTTTTATTTTTTTAAAATTTTTTACATGTTAGACATTTTTTTTAGACATTTTTTTTAAAACATTAATGTTTAATATTTTTGTATTTTTTTTATTTGTTTTATTATTTTATATTTATTTTATATAAAAATAATTTAATAATCCTTACACTAACAACTATCATCAAAACAAATACAATTTTACTTAATCCTCTCACTATTAATCCCCTCTATTCTACCTCTGAAAACAAACGAGGCTTTAAAACTAACTTCTCAAATCTTAAAAAATTAAAACCGGACCAAAAGGACTAGGTGGGCCAAAGAGCTAATGCCGATCCCTTGTATAAACTAGAGTTATGAAGATAGTAGCCATCACAGGAGACCTGTAATGCTTGAGAAAATATTATCGATTCAACAATGCTGGCGCCCACCCTGGCAAATAAGTCGATCCTAAATTTTTAGGATGCTGTCTTCCATTACTTTTTTTCAAATTCAGCAACCATTTTGGCTTCCATTGTTTTGAGGTAAATATTTTATACGGTAAAATATATTTCATCTAAAACTCAAAACTTTTTTTTTTACTTTTGTTTTGCAGTGTTTGGTTAAAACTTGAAATATTTTCTACAAAAGTCTTTGTAAGGAACAAATTATGAATAAATTTTAAGACGAAAAAATAAAATAAAAATAAAATGATACTATATTAATGGGAATTTTAATTTTCAATAAATGGATATAAATGTGAAACATCAGTATGTATATATTATTTGTATATAAATTCTATTTGTATATTGTCATTTCAGAATAAAACAAAATAAAATAGGTCTAACATCTCTCTCTAACTTTTAATAATGAGAGAGATCCACAATATTTATTTTTATTTTTTTTGTAGCCTGAGATCCCTCATCTACACTAATCTATCACACCTATTCTCTCTCTCTCTCTCTCTCTCTCATCGTAGCCTCTCCCTCCACCTCACACACCGCCTCCTCCTCCTCCTTTGCCACTGTGACTATCTCTCTAAATTGAGAATGATAACAGAATTAAAGCAAACAACAATATCTTTTTCAATCTCAGGATTTTCCTCTCTGAATTCGATTTGCTCATTTAAATCTCACATCCCTTCTTCTCTTTCTTTAAGCTTTCTACTTGTGTTCCTTCATTTTCAAAACCATGGCAGCTCTGTCAATCACATTTAGCGAAGCTAGGGTTTCATCTTCACGAAAATCTTTGAGATTTCTTCTTAGAAATTTCTCTGACGCATTTTACTTTCATCCTTGAGTCTGTTCATCTTCAACTCAGTTCATAATTAGGGTTTCATCATCACCACCTCACTCTGGTAAGTGTTTATATTTCTGAACTAATTTTTATTTTCCTGTAATACAGGTCATTGCATTTTATAATATTTTTCAATTAATTATGGTTTCTATTTTGTAATAATATCCAGATTAATTATGGTTTCGATTGCATTTTGTATATTCTTGAAGCTTATTATGTGATTCTGTCTATAATTTTCTCCTGTATCTCAATTTTCTTTAATGACATTAGATTCACTTTACTTTATGTGCTTGCTTGATCTTGTTGAAGTTAGTAGTTTGGTTGAGACGAATTTCTCTACAATTTCTTTGTCATTAGTTTGGTTGAGATGAATTTTATTTGACATTTAAATTTATATTATTTGTTTGATTTTCACTGGTTAGTTTCCTCCATGTAATGAATTTTCTCTGACCATAATTATAATTACATTAACTTATGTGCCTTGATTGATTTTCTCTAGCATCTGAATTTTCCTTGACCATCAATTGTGTTGCTTGTTTGATTTTCACTTGTTAGTTATCTCATTATGTGTAATTTTTCCCTTGAGATAAATTTTCTCTGGCATCACAATTTTCTCTGAACACATTGGATTCATTTACTTTTTATGTGCTTGCTTGATCTTGTTGAAGCTTGTAGTTTGATTGAGATGAATTTCTCTGTAATTTCTTTCTCAGTAGTACGTTGATTGATTTTCTCTAGCGTCTGAACTTTCCTTGACCCATCAAATTATGTTGCTTGTTTGATTTTCACTGGCTAGTTGTCTCATTGTGTGTAATTTTCTCCTTGCAATGAATTTTCTCTAGCATCACAATTTTCTCTGAACACATTGGATTCATTTTACCATATGTGCCTTGCTTGATTTTCTATGGCTAGTTGTCTCTTTGATTTTCTCTCCAATTTTCTCTAGCATTTTAATTTTCTCTGACCACATTAAACTCCTAGTAATTTGTGTTGTTAGTTGTTCATTGACCTAAATTTTCTCTGGCATTTGAATTTTTCTTGAAAACATTAAACTCCCACTAATTTAGGTTACTTGTTTGATTTTCATTGATTAGTTGTCTCCTTGTGTGTAATTTTCCTTTTGAGATGAATTTTCTTTGGCGCTAAGATATCTCTTTTAGATTAATTTTCTCTGAATACATTGGACTCTCTTTCTCTCTGTGCCTTACTTGATTTTCTCTAGCTAGTTGTCTCTTTGATTTTCTCTGACATTTGAATTTTCCCTGCCCACATTAAGCTCCCACTAATTTATGTTGCTTGTTTGATTTCCATAGGATTTCTAAATTTGAATTTTATTTTTGATCTTTTGGAATATGTAGTGTTTACTGTTTTTTAAACGATAATTAAATTTTGTATTTTAAGTTCTTTGATAAACTTAGCATGGTGTTTTCTTGATCATATTATAGAAAAATTGGTTTGTGAATAGCTCAATTTCCTTTGGTTTGTTTAAAAACAGAGAAAATTGTAAGCAAATCATACAGATTGGTTAAAATGCAAAAAAATTTGTGAGCAAACTAGAGAAATTTCAAACCAAAGAAATTTAAAAATACAGAGAAAATTTGAAAACACAGAGAAATTGACCAAACCAGAGAAATTTCAAAATACATTGAAATTCTCTATGTTTTGAAATTTCTTTGAATCATAATTTTTCTGCTTCGAAATTTCTCTGGAAAAATATAAGGGATCCCAACTATTATGAAAATATTTCATATCCTTTATGCTGTAAAATCTTAATATGAGGGACCTTAACAAAAATGCCTCTAAAATAAAATAAGGATTGAATGCAATAAAAACAACAATTTCAAAATCTAATTGTGATAAAATGCTCAATCATAATATATGCGTAAGTATAGGTGCATATACTATATATATATATAGAGAGAGAGAGAGAAAGAGAGAGAGAAATGTTTAGTGTGTATGAAAGTAATGAGGTGTGATATGTACCTCAAGTAATATTGACCGTTATGAAATAAAAAATAACTTACCAAATTTAAAAACATAAAATATTTTATGCTTTATGATGAAAAATATTTTATTTATTTTTTAGTCAACCATACAATAAAAACAGGTAAAAGGTGAAACAAAAAGAGCCTACATGTAATCTTGACACATAATTTCACTCTAAAGCCTCTTGCCAAGTTTTCTCTGCAATGCCCTTCTGATCAAAGTTTGAGTTTTAGCTTCTTAATGTACTCAATACATCATCCATGGTCTTATGTCATAGTGCTATGCTCTCTAATTTTCATAATGGAAGTTGCGAGTTTGAGCCCCATATGTAGTGTTGAGGAGTAATCTCATTTTCCTTCTCTCTTAAATTAAACTAGTGTAGACTCTAACAAGTGAAAATAATTGTTAGATCATACAAACACAATATGTAATGTATTGTATGAAACAACATATAGATATATATTGTGGATTCACATATATATCAATTGGTAACTTGAATTGTGAAATACTTTTTCGAATAGTATGATTTCTTATTGTATCATGATTTAACTCATATTGCACGATTTAATTAATCTATTTCTTTTTTGTTTGTGGCCCTTTAAACAAGTTTTTTTTTCTATTTTTAAAATTTATATATATATATTTTTAAATATTTTTTATACTATCAATCATTTTGGACGATGTTAATAGTTATGAATCATACTCTCAAAAAATATAATACAAATCCAAGAATTTAGTTTCAATCACACAATAAATAATAACGAGAAGAACAATCACACAAATACAAGACATATGTGGTTCGCTGAGATGCTTACGTCCACGGCAGAGAAACGACCAAAATCCATGCTGGTACCTGCCTGCACTCACTTTATGGGTAAGAGTGCACTACCCTTCAATCATCATCAACATGAGATAACATGAATTAAGTCTAAGCAATGCTCAAACTTATTCTTGAGAACCAGTTTTGTCAACATATTAGTAGCATTCTCATCAGCGTGAACCTTCGACAAGCATACATCGCCTAAGGATAGCCACTCTCTAATCTTGTGATACCTTACATCAATGTTCTTTATTCTAGCACGATACACTTGATTCTTGGCCAAATGAATGGTGCTCTGAATGTCACACTGCAATGCAGTACTGTCTTACTTGAAACCAAGCTCACTAACCAATCCTCTTAGCCAAACTGCTTCTTTTGCTGCTTCAGTCATTGCCATATATTTTGCTTCTGTAGTAATAGAACAACTGCATCATGTAAAGTAGATTTTTAGTAAATAGGACCATCAACAAACATAAACACAAAACCTGTCATGGGCCTTCGAGAATCAAGATCCCTTGCATAGTTAGCATCAACATAACCCATAATGTAGCACCCTAGGAAATTTCTTTTATTTCTCATCGCCTGAGTGATGGAATGATCGCTCGAGCGGTCTTGTGAAGCTTCTAGTACTTTTGCAGGTCTGAGATTCTGGGAGTTGTCGATGTTCGCTAGAGCACAAGGTTGTTTGCTCGAGCGATGTGGTGTCTTTAACGCTTGGTGTGGTGTCTCTGACGCTCGAGTGCATGAGAGGTCACTCGAGCTGTCTGTTCGGGTTTAGCATCTTTAAAAGATATTTTTGGTCCACTTTTCTTCATTTTCTATGATTCTTTCTCTCTTATCTCTCTCCTATTAGCCATAGTTGAGTTCCAAGCTCACAAAAGCTTGGATTTCATCTCCTTAGAGTAAGATTCTCACCCATGTTCCTTATATAAAAATGAAGAGCACGACAAGGGTTTCCTATCAATCTGAGCGGATCGTGTTTTCATCGACTTTGGATTTTTGGAGTTTTTCCTCTTCTTGCTTGAGGTAGGGATTTCATTGTTTCTCTTCAATCCTTTTTTTATAGATAGATGGGTGGTATATTTGTATTGCATAAAAACCTCTTGTGAAGATGATTTTTCTTAAAAGCATGAAAAGGAAGTTAGGGTTTTAAAAATGACGGAGTTAAATGTAAGATTGAAGTGGATTAAGGGAGTCTTGAGTAGTTAAAACATGGTTTTGTGTTTTATAGTAAAAAGCCATAATTTATGTCTAATTCTAGTTACGAAGTTTATTTTTGAAATGAGGGATATTTTCAATTGACCATAGATTCATGAAATTAAGTTTATGATTGTTAAGATGAGTATAAATGATGATTATTAATTGCAGTGAAAATGGTTATTGCGTAAGAAGGCTAAGTTGGAGAAATTGATAATGGGAATTGGATTAATAAGTTATGCAAAGAGTATGATATAAATTGAGATATATGTATATATATAATTGAATAAGAAGTGTTAGTGTTAAAGGGTAAAGAATGTTGTCGGAAATAAATGGTGCTCATTCTAAAGATGAACTTTTACTTTTATTATTGAGGAATTGAGTGTTGTTGGTTTGAATTATAAAATGAAATTAATGAATATTATGAGAAATTGATGGATTATGATGTTGGGATAAGGGTTTGTGTCCTTTCGGCTCGTGACTGGTAAAATGTGGTGCTTAATAAGAGTTTCACATTCTTTTCGAACTAACGCTCAAAAAAGTGTGTGGTCTGTTGAGATATGTGGAGCTTTCACGTTCCTTCTAGCTTGTGACCGATAAAGCGTGAGATTTCGCCTTCCTTCCGGCCTGTGACCGGTAAAGCATGGCGCTTGATAGAGGTTCCACATTCCTTTCGAAGTAACGCTCAGTAAAGCGTGTGGTTTGTTGGTATGGCTTGGTAAAGCTGGTTGTTGACATGTGGATGTTCATTGAGAATTTTGTGATAATCCCATTATGTAATTATGAAAACTGTTAGATGTAAATTTGAAGTGTGTAATGTGGAATATATTGTTAATGAGTTGACTCTTATACTCCAATTCTGCGAAATTTGTTCAGGTGTGTATATGTTTGGTATTTTGTGTGTATTGGCAAGTGTCGAGTTGTGGTGAAATTAATGAATGTGAAATATGAATTAGAAGTAGCAAATAAGTAGTCGGCTTAAAACCTTTATCTAAGGAAATGAGGTTTAAGGAAATTATTCGAATGAATTTTGATGAGATAAATAGTAAACAAAGGAGGTCTCTATGAAATGTCAAGTGAGATTTTGTGAAAAGCGTATCTATATATGAAATCGATTTTGCATATAAAAGGACACAATATATGTATCATTTGATAGCATTCATGATCACATTTATCTATTGATTATTATTATTGAGAATCACTGTAGATCCCTACTGGACCTCATGTTCATCCCATGTGTAACCATTTTTCAGGGACGAAGTCAGGTACAACAATTGGAAGATCAAAAAATTACTTATTTTATTATGAGTCTATCTCATGTAAATTGTGAATGAAAGATTAAAGGATAGTTGTGTTGATGTAGTTTTTTCTGTGTAATTATTTATTTTAAAACCTTTTATGTAGGCCTTTTTGGCATGTACTGTGAATATTGTTGTGAACATTTTAGTATCATTGTATTTATGCGAGAGTGAACCTCTTTTATTCTATTTAGCTAGTGTTACTTCCACAACTATTTTTGGAAATGGACTTTTTAAAGGAAAATTGGTAAATTATTCGAATAATGAAATTGGGGGCATGACAACTTGGTATCGGAGCTAACCAGGTTTGAAAACCTTGAGCTCGTGAGAAGTGATTTTTATCACAATGGGTTGGCTTCTCTTGGTGAAGATGTTTGCATATAGAAAGCATGAAGTGTAGGAAATTATGAGTTGTATTGTGTGGGCATGGAGTTGAGTTTCGGGGATAACACTTGTAGCCTAACTTGCTTCGAGATCTCGTTGGAAACACGTCCGATCAACGTGGTTTCTGATAAGAGTTCGTTGGGAGTTCCGGGACAAGTAGTCATCCTTGTAGGCTTGACTCGATTATGTGGTTGGGTGTTTAAATTGCATGTGTGTTCTGTGATTATATGTTAGGTGGGTTTTGGGACTTAGTATGTGTAGAGTAAGTGTTTCAGGAAATGTTAGAGTTTCATTCACTAAGCTTGATGTTGTCAATGATAGAATGTTTGGGCAAGCTAGTAGAGGTCACGTTGGGACTAGGATTGCTGGTAGGGGCACAACAATTCTAGTAGTACCTGCACTTGCAGCACCGACTGTAGGCGAGCGAGCTGTGAGGGAGGCTTTATCTCGCAACGAGGGAGACTTGTCTCGTCCCCACAAGATCACTAAGGAGTTCTTTCGCTTTAACCCACCGGAGTTCGCAGGAGGGCCTGAACCGTTAGAGGCAGAAAACTAGTCAAATCAGGTCACTAAGACTCTTGACATGCTCAGAGTAGCAGATGAGGGATTGAGAGTGGCATTAGCGAGTTTTCTACTAAAGTGAGATGCTGGGTTTTGGTGGAAATATGTAAGCCCTACCATAGACACCACCTAAGCTACATTCACTGAGGTCTTTTGGGTCAAGTACTTTCCTCCTTCCGCTCGGGAAAGATTGAGGAAATAATTTGTGGAGTTACGCCAAGGTACTACACCTTTGGCACAGTTTGAGGCGAGGTTCACTAGTCTATCTAGATTTGCTCCAGAGTTGGTAGCAACGAAGGAGCACTATTGTATTGAGTTTGAGAAACGGTTATGCTATGATATCCAATAGAGGGTAATAGGGTGCATGCATAGGAACTATCACACACTAGTGGAAGTGGCGACTCACGTGGAAGCCACCAATATTGGGGTTGACTGAGATGAAGGAGAAAATGCCATATTGGCTAGTTCCTTGGTTCGAGAGCACACAAGACCTAGTAGGAGGCAAAGGAGAGCAGAATCTCAATCACAATGCTAGTCACAGCCTCAATCTAGTTTTACCTCGTTGGGTTCATTTGTCGGAAGATCTAACCAGACTCAGGTTTCCTTGAGTTAGTCACAAAATAGAGGACCACCATTTTGCTCCAAGCGTAATCAGTTGGGCCATGTTAGACGCCGTTGCCCTCAACGTGGTTAGAACCAGTCTCGGTAATGTAGTTTGGGATAACAATGTTGTTGAAGATTAGTGGTGTGTTTTGGTTGTCATGGCATTGTAATGCTATGTAATTGAAAGTAGGGCCTTGTGGTTTTTGATGTTGTATTCATGTATTTTGTTGGCTTGAATGTAGTAAACTTGACTTGTGATGTTTAGTGAACTTACTTAAATTGAGAAGTTATTTATAGGATTGGTAAATATTAGTATCACTGCTAATGTATTAGTGTTGTATAAGTTGATGTAGGTAGTGACTTGTGAGTTCTTTGAGAGTTGTTATTAAGAATAATAATTGTATACTGGTGTGAAGTAAGTCTGAGAAGTTTTGGGGATTGAGTCGCCTTAATGAAGGGGTAATTGTGTTAATTATCTTGTGTCTGGAAGAAGATGACAACCTCGTACGTTGTTCTCGTTTTGGGATAGAAATTGTGCAGTTAAACAGTGCTTGAAAATGCACTCTAAGGTGTTGAAATTAGATTGGGTGAGTGCCTTATTTAGTGTGAGTATGTATGAAAATTCTTTGACTTGGTAGAAGATGAAATTTTGAAAATAAGAGACGTAAGTGTTAATCGGTGATAATGAACCAACGATTTATAAGCGTGTATGTGCATTGTTATCTCTTAAGATGATTGTTGTTTATATGAATTGTTGTTTTGATAAATGTTAAGATTAATTGGTGGAATCACCTTAGTTATGATTAGTGATCTTGAGTGACGGTTGGTGGTCACTGGTGGTGACGTCGAAAAGGGGGATATGGAAATGTAGTTTTTAATATTGTGGCCTTGGTTGGCATTGGAATTGTTACACAGGAAGGAAACCCAAGAGGGGGTGAATTGGGTAATTAAAAAAAATATGACCAGAAAATAGATTTCAAATGACTAAGTGCGTAAATACAGTAGACAATCAATTAATACATAGAAAATAAAAGAGAAGGAAAGATGAGCTCAAACACAAGGATTTATAGTGGTTCGACTAACCGGCCTATGTCCACTCCTCAAGATATCTCCTTGATGTCGACCCTTGCTGCTGGATTGTGATAATCTCATTGGCATGTATCATTGAGAATTTTGTGATAATCTCGTTATGTAATTATGAAAACTGTTGGATGTAAATTTGAAGCGTGTAATGTGGAATATGTTGTTAATGAGTTGACTCTTATACTCAAATTCTGTGAAATTTGTTGTGGTGTGTATGTGTTTGGTGTTTTGTGTGTATTGGTAAGGTGTCAAGTTGTAGCAAAATTAATGAGTGTGAAATATGAATTAAAAGTAGTAAATAATTAGTCGGCTTAAAACTTTATCTAAGGAAATGAGGTTTAAGGAAATTATTCGAATCAATTTTGATGAGATAAAAGAGTTAACGAATGAGGTCTCTATGAAATGTCAAATGGGATTTTGTGAAAAGAGAATCTATATATGAAATTGATTTTGCATATAAAAGGACATATTATATATATATATGTATCATTTGATAGCATTCACGATCACATTTATCTATTGATTATTATTGTTGAGAATCACTGTAGATCTCTACTGGACCTCGTGTTCATCCCATGTTGTTTAACCATTTTTTAGAGACGTAGTCGGGTACAACAGTTGGAAGATCAAGAAGTTACTTATTTTATTATGAGTCTATCTCATGTAAATTGTGAATGAAAGATTAAAGGATAGTTGTATTGAGGCGGCTCTTTCTATGTGATTATTTATTTTGAAACCTTTTATGTAAGCTTTTTTGGCATGAACTGTGAATATTGTTGTGAACATTTTAGTATCATTGTATTTATGCGAGAGTGAACCTCTTTTATTCTATTTAGCTAGTGTTACTTCTACAATTATTTTTGGAAATGGACTTTTGATAAGGAAAATTGGTAAATTATTCGAGTAATGAAATTGGGGATGTGACACATAACATCTGTTGAAGCTACTTTTTGATCAAACAATGTCCCAAAATCACAAGTGCCCGCAAGATACCCGAAAATCCACTTTACTGCATTCCAATGCTCTTTTCCTGGATTTGCCATATATCCGCTTACTACGCTAATGACTTGAGATATGTCTAGCCTTGTGAACACCATCAAATACATGAGACACCCAATTGCATTTGCATATGGTACTTGAGATATATGTTTTTCCTTCTTATTTGACTTAGGATGCAACTCGAAAGATAACTTGAAATGCGCATCAAGAGGTTTACTAACTGGTTTTGCGTTCAACATGCTAAACCTCTCTAATACCTTCTTCAAGCAACCTTTTTAGACAACCACAATTTTCCAGCTTTCTTATCACGGTGAATTTCTATCGCTAGGATCTTCTTGGCAACTCCAAGATCCTTCATGTCAGATTCACTACTAAACAAGGACTTCAACTTAGCAATTTCTTGCTTACTCTTTGCAACAACTACAACATGTCATCAACGTAAAGAGAAAGAAAAACATATGAACCATCAACAAGTACTCTAAAATAAACATGTCAATCATATTCACACGTGTGTACCCATTTATCACCATGAATGAATCAAAGTGCTTGTACCATTGTCTAGGAGATTACTTCAAGCCATACAATGATTTCTTCAATAAATAAACATAGTTTTTCTTGCTAGGTTCCTTGAAGCCTTCGAGCTATTTCATGTAAATATGCTCTTCCAACTCTCCATGAAGAAATGTTGTTTGACGTCAAGTTTCTTTAACTCCATGTCATGCATAGCTACCATTGCTAAGATTACTCTAATAGAAGTGTGCTTCACAACTGGTGAAACAAAATGTCCTTACAGTCAACTCCTTTCCTTTATAAGTAACCCTTAGCAACTAACCATGCCTTGTACTTCTCACCCTCTTTTTCTGGCAATGCCTCTTTCTTACAGAATACCCATTTGCAGCCTATAACATTCCTTCCCTTAGGAAATTTTAGCAATTCCTAAGTCTTGTTTCTATGTAGTGATTCCATCTCTTTTGACATTGCTACTAGCCATTTTTCAGTGTCTTTCCTGCTTGTAGTATCCCTGTAAGACAACGGATCTCCATTACTAGTAACTAAAGTAAAACTAACCATATCCTCAAAGTCATACCTTGTGGTGGTTTACAGACTCATTTGTCCTTAATTTTAGTGATTGAGTAAGGTTGTTGCTCTTGTTCCTGCTCCTGCTCCTACTGCTGTGGGTCTGTGTCGGTGACATCAATATTTACAGACTCGTTTGTCCTTATTTTTAGTGATTGAGTAAGATTGTTGCTCTTGTTCCTGCTCCTGCTTCTACTGCTATGGGTCTATGTCAGTGGCATCAATATTGTATATATCATAAGATGACCTATACTCATCAAGCTCCGCTTGAACTTGTACATCATTCTTAGGACCACTATTAGATGCTTCTACTTCATTCTAATTCAAGATGAAGCCCTAAAAAAAAATAACATCCCTGTTAATGACCTTCTTTCAAGTTGGATTCCATAGCTTGTATCTTTTCACACTTTTTTCAAAACCAAGAAATATGCACTTTCTTGATTTGAATCAAGTTTCGACCTCTCTACACATAAACAAGTTGGGCAACCAACAATTCTCAAATTTGACAAATCAATTGATTACCTAACCAGATCTCTTCTGGAATCTTAAAGTCAATGAATGCTGATAGAGACCGATTGATGATGTCGTACGCTATGTTAATTGCTACTGCCCAGAATACTTTAGGTAGCCCTACATTTAACCTCATACATCTTGCTCTCTCTACTAGAGTTCTATTCATTCTTTATGCAACCCTATTCTGCTGTGGAGTTCCCCTCATTGTGAAATGATGAGTAATACCTTCCGATGTGCAAAATCCCATAAATTCCTTCTTTTTATACTCTTGGCCATTATTTGTTCGAAAATACTTAATTTTTCTGCTAGTTTGATTTTCAACTTGTGTCGTCCAATTTTTAAATATGTTGAAAACATTTGATTTATGTTTCATACAAAAATTCCATACCTTTTGGAATAATCATCAATGAAAATGATGACGTGGTGTGCACTACTGTGAGAAGAAATCATTACTAGTCCCCAAACATCTTAGTAGACATAGTCAATAACACTCTTACTAGAATGAGAACCTGTCTTGAAACTGACTATGTGTTGTTTCCCACGTACAAATATTTTTAGAACTCTAACTTGCACGTTTTCACACCCTCTGCCAGTGTGGAGATTGCAACTCCACCTACAACTGTGTTCTGGAACATGTCTGACATTGCTCAAAACCCACAATTTGAGACATATGCACAACCCATACTATCTAGTGCACCCAAAGAGATCAAATTCTTCCTGAGTTCTGGAACATGCCTGACATTGGTCAAAGCCCTAGCAACTCCATCAAACATCTTGGCCTTCATAGTACCTATTCCAATGGTCTTGCATACTATATCATTTCCCATTAGAATAGTACCTCCATTGCAAGGTTTGTACGTGCCCAACCAATCTTTGTTCGGGCATATATGGTAAGAGCAACCAAAATCTAAAATCCATGATTATGCTAAAAAATTACTACCTAAAGAGACTATAAGTAAATCTCCATCGACCTCACTATCATCTGATTTCTCTTCTGCGACAATGGCTGATTCTGCGGGCTTTTTCTGAGTCTTCCTTTCTTCTAGATGCTATTTCAAATCAGGCCACTAGTTTTTGTAATGACCAGTTTTGTGGCAGTAGTAGCACTCCACATCTTTCTTTCCACCTAGCCTGGATTGTGATCTCTTTTTGTTGAAACTTCTACCCCTTGATTTGCTTTTGTCCCTTTTCGACTCTGAGTTGGCAACAAACCCATCTGCAATGGGTTCATCATCCTTTTTCATCCTCACATGTGAAAGGAGAACACTAGTCACTTCCTCGAGTAATAATGCTTCCTTCCCATACATCAAAGTTGTAATAGATGATCAAACGAAGAGGGAAGTGATGCTAGCAAGAGTATTGCTTTCTCTTCTTCATTAATCTTCACCACAAAACCCAATCTAGGCATGTCTATCCTCACCCTCTTACTCACGATCTCAGTACCCAGTCTCACTCCTTTCCCAATCTTTCAATCTCACTGTTTCCACTCATGGGTGTTTTTGGTTGAAAAGAACATAAAATAATGCAAAGAGAAAGGAGGAGGAAACCCAATGCTTCCAACATTGCAAATCCAAGAGGACTCTATCACACCCACCAAAATTGTGTTATGGGGTAATGGAGCACCACCAAGAGTGAATTTTTTTGGTTGGTTGGCCTAGAGAGGTAGAGTGAAAATGACTTTCTATCTTCAAAGAATTGGAGTTTTGGATCCCAATATGAACAATTACTGTCTGTTTTGTAGGGAGAATGTAGAAACTATTAATCACATCCTACGACACTTCCCTTTGGAATGGAGATTGTGGTTTGAATTATTAGATTGGTGGAACTTGTCTTGGGTAATCCCTGGATCTATTGGAGGTCTTCTGGAATGGTGGTTAGGTACAAGTTGCAGCAGGTTTTAAAGGAGGATATGGCATTCTATTCCTTTTGCTCTCATGTGGTCTGTGTGGAAGCTCCGAAATGAATGTTTGTTCAACGAAATTCAACCAGATTTCACGGCTTTTGGGGAGTTACTAAAGGTCAGAATTGCTTTATGGTTGTATAATACGTTTGGGGTACATTATTCTATTAATGATGTGGTGTTCAACCTTCAGCAAGTAAGATCCTGTTCAAGGCAGCGGAATAGAATTAGATTTCTAGGCTGATTTTGGTTGTTGAGATTATTATTTGTAGGTGAGGTGGCTCCTCTGTCTGGGGTGTTTTTCTTTTTTTTTTGTGGTTGGTTTCTCACTAACTTTTGGCTTGAGCAAGCACATGATTACGCATCCCTCTTGGTGCCAACCTAGTTGGGTTAATGCTATGTAGCTTTTGTCTTTTCTTTATTGATGGTTTCCATATGTAATGTATGTTTGATTTCATCAATAAAGTTTTCTTCTTTTGTTGATAAAAAAAAATTGTCCTTCTCTGCTACACCCAGTCTCACCCAACCATCGTGGTTATCTATTTTTTTAATGTATACATTATATATATGTATGCGTGTATCTATATAAAAATTAGCTTATGAATTATTTAAACATAAATTATTTATACTTTATGGTGAAAACCAATTTACTTCAAAAGTATTTAGCTCATTTTTTGGTCAACCAAACAATAAAAAATAGGTAAAAGGAAAAAATAAAGCCTACATGTAATCTTTGACACATAATTTCACTCTAAAGCCTCTTCCCAAGTTTTTTCAACAATGCCCTGTTAGAAAAAGTAAACATGATTTACTGTCAAAATAAAATATTAAGCTAATAATAAACCAAAAACAACAAATAAATATTATTAGTAGAGGGGAGAATATCGAAAAAATGGAAAATAAAAAAATAATTGCAAATTGATTAAAGTACAACTGATTTTTGCATTAGACTTGTGCAAATAAGTGTTGTATTTTCATGATTTTGTTATTATTTTTCCAAATTTTCACTTCCCCTTATTAGAGAGAGAGAGAGAGAGAGAGAGAGAGAGAGTTCAAAAAAACATGTTTGGTGGTCAAGGCACGTAGATTGCACTCTCCTTAAAAATGATACATCCTCTTCTGCACTGAGTTAAGTGGTGTTTCTCTCCCAAGATTCAATGACCTTTGAAATCACTTGTGTGTAGTAAAGTGAATTTCACGAACCATAAATCACCCAACACTCACTATTAACTCAATATAGTAAACTCACAAGAACATAGTAGAAAAAGAGGTGAACAAAGACTTCATGTTTGTGTGTGTTTACCGAAAGAGTTTCGAGTCAATGGAATAACAAATGAAGTATAGAGGAAAAGACTCACCAAAAATACTTTTTTGAATGAGTCACATATTATTAATAGATGTATATATACAGCTCTCTAATGTTCAATAAACTATCACATAGACAATAGATAAAAAGAAAGAATAATATGAAATTCCTAGAAACCTGCTTTATACAAATCTGCTCCTAATATTTTGCATTGGTCAAATTAATCAAATGCTTATTAGTTGGCATAAAAAGCTATATGTGGTCAATCCGTGACTTAATCCATTGATTGTGTTGCTACTAAATGAAAGCAATTACAGAGTTGTCTCTGCACTTTCTTTTCTTTCCTTTGTGTCTTTTACACTCCCCTTCAAACTAGGCCAAGGTGAAGGCCAAAGGCCAAGTTTGACTCGTAGTGTGTGAAATGATGAATGAGACAACGGTTTAGTAAATTTATCAGTGACTTGATTTTTTGCTGATACAAATCGAGTGCCTAAAGAACCTTGGGCCACCTTTTCTCGAACAAAATAATAGACAATCTCTATATATTTTGTACGAGCATGGAACACGGGGATTGTGAGTAAGTTGGAGAGTTGAAAGATTATCACCAAACAAAGTGGGAACTTGTGATTAAGGTAGCCCCATATCAAAAAAGAGGAAGGAAAATCATGTGATTTCAGATGCTGTAGAGGTAAGCACCCAATATTCTGCCTTGGCACTAGATCTAGCCACAATTTGTTGTTTCTTTGAACACCAAGAAATGCAATTGCCTCCAATAAATGTACAAAATCTAGTGGTGGAGTGACGTGTAATAGTACACCTACCCCAATCAGCATAAGAAAACCCATACAAATCCAAAGTGCAAGTGTAATAGTCCCTTGTACGTATTGAAGAATGCACTTCACAAGATAGAAATGGCGATTGGTGGGATTGTGCATATACTGACAAACAAAATTCACACTAAATAAGAGATTAGGCTGAGTGAAAGTTAGATACTATAATCCTCCAACAAGGCTACGATAAAACTAGGGATCATGAAATGGTTCATTGTCGTGAGCTTGAACTTGTAGCTTGCTCACCATGGGTGTGCTAAATGGTTTGGAGGTCTGCATTTGTGCTCGAATAAATAGGTCACATGAATATTTTTGTTGACTAAGAAACAAACCCCCATCAAAATGTTTGACCTCAATACCCAAGAAGTAATACAAGTCGCCGAGATCCTTCAAGGCAAACTCATGATTCAAACGAGTGATGAAAGACTAAGTGACTTTGATTATTACCCATTAGGATGATATCATCTACATAGAGAAGTAACGATATTACGCCATGAGAGCCATGAGACATAAATGAAGATGAATCTGCCGAGCTATTGAAGAAACCATTAGTAAGCAGAAAAAAGCTAAAAAAATCAAACTATGTCTGTGGGGCTTGATGAAGACCATATAAAGCACAATTTAATTTGAAAATATGATTTGGTTTGTATGGATTGACAAAGCAGGTGGTGGTACATTTACCGTGCAAAAAGGCATTTTTTACATCTAATTGCCAAATACCCCACTTATGAGCAAGATCAATAGTGAGGAAGACATGAATAGTTGCAGCCTTGACAATAGGAGAAAACATCTTAAGAAACTCAATACCTAGAATTTGGTGGAAGCCTTTCACAACAAGGCAAGCTTTGAGTTGTTCAAGAGAACCATCTACACGTAGCTTTGTTTTATATACCCATTTGCACCCTATCACATTCATGTCAACCAAACGAGGAACAAGATCCTATGTGTGACTATGATGAAGTGCATGATTCTCTTCTTACATTACTATTGATCATCCTAGATGCTTGAGAGCTAAATTGAGACTTTTTGGCTGACTTCGAACATCATATGCTAAAAGTGTAAACTTAGTGGATGAATATTTAGGATTTGGTTTGTGAACTCCTAATTTTGCTCGGGTATTCATGGAGTGGCAAGTAATGGAGAAAAGGTAACAGCTTGTCTGTGGATCTTGTCGATTTAGATGGAGTGACTGATATTCTTACATTGAGATTAGGTTTAAATCAAGATGCCAAATCATGTGGACTTCCGGAATGGCTAAGTATTGGAGTGAGGCTGCATGTTGGTGATCTGAAGCCTCTATTTCAACAACAATAACAAACGCATTAGACAGATTTGTCATCGAACTAGCTCCTATGGACTTGTCAAGAGGCTAGGGCATCATTGCAGATATAGAATGAACGATTGGTTCAACTATAGGTGGACATGAGTTCACATTATCACCATGAGAATGAGTATCTATTTGTGCAGGAGAATAACAAGTAGATGTGAGAGTCTCGTTGCAAGAACATGGTTGTAGTGTAGAGGTAGACTGTAACTCCTTAGACATGATTACCGTTGTAAAGATAAAAGGTAGAGAATGAATACTTGTGGAAGAGGAGAACTCCTTTTAACTTGGAATCCAATCATGAAAAGTAATCGATTCATTATTAGTACTGCTTTCAGAAAAAAAAGTAATCCTGATTCCTTATATAGGAAGAGTCGTTCATCAAACACAATATGTTAGGAAAGATACACATGATCAATAGACGAGTAGTAACAGCGATAGCCCTTGTAAAATTCACTATACTCTAAGAAAACAACGTGAACAATAAAGGGGAGGGGGTTGATTAATTTTTCAAAGAGGCTCATCATATCTAATACTGTTGAAGGTTGCCTATTAATAAGCCATGTACTAGTACTAAATGCCTTCATCCAAAACCTCTTAGGAGTATGTGCATGAAAAAGCATTGTTAATCCAAGTTTTGTGATATTATGGTGTCTTTTTTCAGCTAAACCATTTTGTTTAGGTGTTCTAGGACAGGAAAGTTGGATTTGGATACCATGATCCTGTAAATATGATCGAAAACCATTGTTCTCTTACTCTCCACCACCATTGCATTGGAAGGTTTTAATGCATTTATAAAATTGATTGCTAACCAATTTATGAAAAAACACAAAGCATTGATAAAAGTGTGACTTTTTCTTTAAAGGGAAAAAAAGAAAAAAAAAACCATGTGTATCATTTGCATTCATCAGCAAATATAACATAAAATCTGAATCTTTGGAAAGAAAAAACATGAGCTGGTCCCCAAAGATCACTATGAAAATTTGCAAAAGGCTCATTAGAATGTTCAACAACAGATAAAAATGAGAGCTTACAAGCTTTATCCAATTGATAGCTACCACATATGTGGTTAGCATAATTATTTTGCTTACTAAAAATGAGCCTGCTCTTCTTCAAAAAATTCACCACCCGCATATTTGGATGTCCAAGTCTTTGATGCCACATGTTATCACTTACAACACGAAACCTTGTTGAGAAGAAGGCCTCACAAATCGATGGCTTCAATGTGTATAATCCTCCAAATCTAATGCCTGACACTGTAGACACCCTATTTTTTATTGGCCTTAAGACTTGGGTGCTCTACCCAAAGTACTTGATAAAGATATAAAAGGTTGCTCCAAGCAATGAGTATGGGATGGAAAGAAAGCCAAACCTTCCCTACACCCATTTTGGCTAAAATGTTTTACGGATTCTAAAACCAATTTTCAAAATGTTTTTTAAGGCATTTGGTACATTCTCATTCATTTTGGCAATTCCAGGCAATGTGTTTTCCGAAAATGTTTAATTTGTTTTTCAAAAAAGAGTTAGCTGAGAAAGTCAAAATGAATAAGAAAACAAGGAAAACTTTCCAAGAAAATTAGATGGATAAGCTTTGCCCAGCCATGCAACTTCTTTGCAACACACCAAACCTGTTTGGCCTGTAGACGCATGCTCGATCTTTTCTACTCTACCGAACATTCTTCCAGGCAACGCGCCGAACAATTTTGATCCTTGGACGTGTCTCCAAGTCTTTTCTGTTTTGTTAAGCAATTTTTTGAGGAAATATGCTGGGCTACTTTACGTCGGCCGAGCATTTCTATCCGACGCATCTTGTTCTAGCATCAGGCACACTGTTTTTTTGTGAGGTGTCCAAAGGATCTTAAATTATGCCATCCGAATCCAAGGGATCTAGAGGCATATTCCAAGCCCCAAAAGCCTATAAAATCACCCCCTCTTGAGGAAAAAGGGGTTCTAGATTTCCTAAGAGATAATTTCCTAATCCTTAATCTCCATAATTACTCCCTCTAATATTTAATCAAATACACCAAAAGAGAGAGAGTTTTGGATTACTTTCTACCTACCTTTGCTTGGATGGCTTGGAGTTAAAAAAACCTCTATTGATCAGAGGAAGCTTGAGGTAGAGCTTGTGATCGGCTTGGGCCCTATCTTTTACTATTCTAGAGGTAATCTTTACTTTCATTTTAATTTGAAGTATATCTCTACTCTTTTTCTTCTATTTTGGAGATTTATTGGGATTGTTGGTTGAAATTGCTGTTAGCTTAGTTGATATCTCTCTTTCTCCTCCCTGTCTGTAGTTAGTGGAGGCCTATATAACGGCTTTGGCCAAGCTCGAATTGCTTTCTTTCTGATTTTTTGTGTTAGAAACCGAAGCACAATTTCCTCTACGAGAAGAAGGAGTTTCTTTCTTTCCAAAACTATTTTAAATGGATTTGAGCGGTTTATGCTCCTTTTCATGAGTAGGAGGATGAGAATCCCCCTACTCTCATTAGAGATTTTCCCATTCTTATCATTTTTGCTAGTTTTGATGCTATAGAAACCCAGATATAGCTTTCTCTGCGAGAATAGTTTGGATCTCCCCTCTCGTCACTGTTTCTCATAGATTTGGGTAGTTTATACTCATTTTCATGTGTAAGAGGGAGAGAAACTCCCTATCCTCATTGGAGCTTTTTTTAATTTTATTTTTGTCTTGTCATTTTCTTAGCTTCCATTCATTATGATGTTGCGTGTGTTGGGATGGGTCTCTCTTCTCCTTACCCTCAGTCTCTACTCTTTGACTCTTTGATAGCTTAAACTTGTTTTCATCATCATCTTAATCACATGATTAGTATATGAGCATCCATCCAGGCTTGGACCATTATTTTCAGATTAAATTATGTGATATGTGTTTTGTTGATATCCATGTTATCTTGATAGTGTCCAAAGCCTCCTCAGGACCCATTGTGTGCGAATTTTGCAATAGATATTGCATCTTGGATCATGCACTTTCTTAGATTGTATTCTATTTACCCTTGGCTGGACTACTCGATGAACATCCCTCCAATTTTCTTTACATATCATGTAGTTTAGCATCTAGAATCATGCATTGTTTTCTAACCCTTAATGTTCTTGGCATGGTGTGGAGGACTATTAAGTGAGCTTCTTTTATTTTTGCATCATGCTTGTGATTGCTTCTTATTATGTCTAGCTTGTTACCATGAGGCTAGTTGCTTATTTCATATATCTCCACGATTGCCTATTGTATGGAGGTTTCATTGTCTAAGTTGGAATGATTTCAATCTCTTCGCACGGTGAATGTCTTGATTTTTCATGAGATTTATGCGTTTCTAATCCCTTTTTCTAAAAACAGTGAGAGATTAGAGCATTCCAAAGTAGGTGATTCAATCTATATTTGTCTGCTCTACATAGTAAAGATAACAATAATAATTGAGTTATATAATCATATCATGTTAATGATTCCTATATCATGGATTAGTAGAGGCCGATCTTTGATCGGGTGAGCGGGAGTGCTCAATTCGTGACCTTGCCCTCATTCTTAAGTTCTTGTGCCAAGACACTTTGGTTACAATGGATCATTGCCTTTGGCACGAGTGACGGTTTCCTTGTTTTCCTTAAAAGATTGGGTGGCGACTCTAAGTTTGGTGATATAATCCATTTTTGGCATTTCTTGTAATTAGTGGATTTTTTTATGGAATTTCCATATTTGAACTCTCATTCTGTTTCGCATTGCACTCGTGCAAACTGAGGGTTCCAACTGTCAGGTGCACTCAGACACCCCCCGTTCGGGAGATCCCACAGACACTACTACTATCTTTGCTTTCCTGTTCTTTATCACAAAGTCATTTGAAGAAAATTCAAAATCATAAGGATATTGTGAGGTCATTTGGCTAACAGATAACAATTCTTTTTAATTTCAGGTAGTACCAAAATATCATCTGAAGAAAGTATCTTCTTTTCTAATTGCAGTGATGCACTCCCAACATGTGTAATATCCAAAGTTTGGCCATTAACCAAACCAAACCAAACTAAGCCTTAAGTCCTATCAAATGGGGTCTGTTGTATGAATTTTTTTTCTCCACTCGACTCTATCCAAGGCCATTTCGTTAGTCAAATTAAGGAGATTCATATCTCTTTTCACTACACTAGTTCACTTTAATCTAAGTCTACCCCTTCTCCTAACATTACCATCTACCGTCACTATATCGCATCTTTTCACTGCTGCCTCTGTTGGTCTCCGTTATATATAACCAAACCTTCTCAATCTATTCTCTCTATCTTCTATCAGTACTACTTCTACCTATTCTCGAATATACTTATTTCTAACTCTATCTTTTCTAGTCTTGCCATACATTCACCTTAGCATCCTCATCTCAACAACTCTCATCTTATATACATGTTGTTTCTTAGTTGCCCAATATTCCGTCCTATACAACATCGCTGATCTAATAGCCATTCTGTAGAACTTCCCTTTTAGTCTAATGGGTACTTGTTTATCACATAGTATTTTAGACCCACTCCTCTACTTAAGCGACCCCGCCTTAATTCTGTGGACCACATCCACTCCAACCTCCCCAGTCGTTGAGAAAATCGATCTTAAATAATGAAAATGTTCACTCTTAGGTAGTTCTTAGTTTTCAATCTTTATTTCTCCTTTGCTTCCATTGTGACTGTTACTAAAATTACACTCCATATACTCTATCATAGTTCTGTTTATTCTAAATCATTTAGATTGAAGTGTTTTTCCCTAGATCTCTAACTTATTATTAACTCCTCTAATCTCATCCACTAACACGATATCATCTACAAAAAGTATATACCATGGCACATCATCTTGAATATTGCACGTCAACTCATCTATAATTAAAGCAAAAAGATAAGGACTTCAGGTTGATCCTTGGTGTAACCCTATAGTAATTGAAAATTCACTCGTCTGTCCAGTAGGCGATCTAATAGTGGTCACCACACCTTCACATATATCCCTAATCACATCAATATAACCTTTTGTCACCCTTTTCTTCTCTAACACCCACTAGATTATATCCCGAGATACTCTATCATATGCTTTCTCAAGATTGATAAAAATAATATGGATGTCTCTTTTCTATTCTCTATACTTTTCTAATACTTTCCTCAAAAGATAGATCGCTTCCATTGTTGACCTACCTGGCATAAACCCAAATTAATTCTCGAACACCTTTGTTATATCTCGCAATCAACGTTCCATCACTCTCTCCCATACTTTCATTGTGTGACACATTAACTTGATTCCTCTATAGTTGTTGCAATTCAAGACATCTCCTTTATTCTTATATATTGGCACTAAAATACTATTTCTCCACTCCTCTGGCATTTTCCTAGTCAATAAAATCTTACTAAATAACCTAGTCAACTAAATAACCCCCTTCCTACCCAAACATTTCCACGCTTCAATAGGTATATCATTAGGTCCTAAAGCCTTATTCAATTTTATCTTTTTAAGTGCAAACTCCACTTCAAAGTCTCTAATCCTATAGTTGAATCTATAATACTGATTTTCCTTATTACTGCCTACTTTCTCCCCTTTTGACATACTTCCATGTTCCTCATTTAACAACTGCTCAAAAATAGTTTTTGCACCTTTCGTTAATCTCTTCATCATTCACCAACACCTTAGAGTCCTCACCCCTGATGCAGTTAACCTGATTAAAATATCCTGTTTTCCTCTCTCTTATCTTAGTAAGTTTGTATATTCTCTTTTCTCTTTCTTTACTATCCAGTCTAGTATATAGGTTATCATAGGCTTTTAACTTAGGCTCTCTTACTACTCTTTTGACCTCCTTATTGGCCAATCTGTAGCGCTTAAGGTTTTCCTCAGTTCTATCATTCTACCACTTTTTAAAGCTTTATTTTTTCGTCTTTATTACCGGTTGGACCTCTTTCCTCCACCACCAAGTTTCACTAAAGTTGGGTTCCTTTCCTTTCGACTCTCCAAGAACTTCCCTTAAGATTCTTCTCATACAATTGGCCATCGAGTTCTACATAGTGTTAGCATCATTTTTCATGTCCTAAGTACTTTCTTTATCCATTCTATTCTTAAATGTGTCTAGTTTATCCCCTTTTAGGTCCCACCATCTAGTCCTGCAACACCCACTATCTTTCCGAGCTTGGTATTGCCTTTTAAAGCATAAATCTAATACCAAAATCTTATGTTGAGACGTCAAGCTCTCTCTAGGAATCACCTTACAATCATTGCATTTTAGACGGTCCCCTTTTCTTACTAGAAAGTAATGTATTTAACTCCTAATTGACCTACTCTTGAAGGTTATCAAATGTTAATCTATCTTCTTATATAAAGTAGTGGCCATCACTTGGTCATATGCCAATGTAGAATCTAAAATACTCTCTCTAGCCTCATTTCTGTCACCAAAACCATACCCACAATACACCATCTCATAACTTAGTTTAACTACTCCTATATGGCCATTGAAATCACCACCTATAATTAGGTTCTCTTCTATGGGTTTCTCCTGTAATACCTCATCCATCTGGTCCCAAAAAAACTCTCTTAGTCTGATCATGTAATCCTACTTGGGGAGCGTATGCACTAATAACGCTCACTATATTCCCTCCAATAACTAGTTTAACTAATATAATCCTATCACATTTTCTAATGATCGTAACTACATTTTTTGTAAGACCCTTGGCAACTATTATTCCCATCACATTCCTGTGTCTATCCTTGCCACCATAATATAGCTTAAAACCGATATCCTCTATTTCCTGAGCTTTCTCATTGGTCATGTACACGCGCCCTTGGGCATCATGCTACAGTTCGGACTCAAATATCACGGTTCTGAATCTAGTCTTGCAAAGTACAATGTAAGATCGATAAATCACCAAAGAGTCCAAATCCGGCAAATCATTTTGAAAAACAGATTTTTGTAAAGAAGTGCCAAACATGGACTGCTTTGCCAGATACAGAGTCGCCATCTAAATATTTTATTTTGGGAGAATTTAGAAAACCCTGACTCATGCCTAAAGCCACGTGTCCGTCATCACCAAAGTTGTCTCGGCTCGGGAACTTGGGTACGATTGGGGAAGGTCATCTATGAGCACCCCCGCTCGCCCGATCAAAGATCGGCATGTACTAAACATGATATCTTGTTTTTGATAACACATTTGTTTTTGATATCTAGAATTACTACGTGATGCGCACAACAAACAAGTATAGGCTAGATCGCCTAATTTGGAATAAAGCATCACATAACCGTTTGTTTAGAAATGGTTTGATGTTTGCTACTCGTAAGTAGGCTAAAACACGGATTTCAATGAATCATTCCAATTCAAGTAATTCAACCTTCACCCACAGGCATTCAGGAAATTTATATCAATTAAGTAGTTAGCCTCATGGCAAGAATGTTTTTATGGCAATCAATGACACACATGCGGGGATGCTAAAGCATAAACACTTACAGTATACTCCAAGCCAAAACAGAAACTAGTTAGTAATCAATACATGATCCTAGTTCATGTTAAGATGGCCAATGCAACACATACAAAATACAACTAGAAATAGGCTCGGCTATTCTAATATGGCAGATGAGATGCAATTAGATAATCATGTATTTAACCTGGAATTGAAATACGATGCAGTTAGTATGATGCCCCGAGCCCGGTGCATGCAATACGAATGAATGATGCAAACATGCATAGCATAAGGATGCTAATTGAAAATGACCTAAAACTAACCAACAAAAGCGGGTAAGTCAAAAGGAGAAAGATGTGGGGTTGGAAGACATGCACACACGCGCGCACACTTATTACAAAATTGGCCCTCTCGACGGGGGGTTCGAATAAATAATACATGCCAAATAATTAACTAACTAACAAGCTAATTAATTATTACACAACCGAATTAAATAACTAGCTATAACTAATTATTACAAAACTTAATTAATTAACAAATTAACTAATTATTACAAATTGATGCTAACTAACAAGTAAGCATGAAAAACAAGCTGCTCTAGCTCTGTTCGAAGAAGGAGAGGATGCATGCTCGGATGCCGCCCCGAAAAGCTCTCCGATTGCTCTTTAGAGGCTCTGTCTGTAGGGTGTCCTTAAGGAATTCCTGCTGAACCTTACCAAAAACATGTTGGGGAGGGCATTAGTGGCCTGCTGGCCATGGGAAGCCACTACCGACCAAAAATGAAGGGGGTGTCGGCCATCTACAAGGCACTGTCGACCACTGATGTGCTGGGACACCAAGCTGCAGTAGAGCGCAAAACAGAGAAAAAGGAGGGTCTCCCAAGGATATGTACGCACTATGCCACCCCATATCATCTCCAAACATCAAGGGAGAGGCATAGTCAGATCTACGACCATCAATCACGCATCCCGATGCATGATGGCCAAAGATCCGACTTGTGCAAATCAATATGAAATGAATGCACAAGAAAATCACATAAGTGCCTAGAACTCTATCATGGATCATCAAGAGCGTCGACGACCGAGAATTGAGATACGTTTCATCACTTGGAGTATGAAATGCCTCTCGTTCCTCGTGCTCGGATTAATACTTTAATCCAAACGACAATGCAAAGCAAGCATGGCAAACATGCAATATGTCCTAAGGATGTAAACATGCAACTACAAGGCATACTCAATGCAAGGTAAAGCAAGAATGCAACGACAAATAACGGAACTAGCATGCGACAACATGCAATGTACCAAGTATGTAATAAACATGCAACAACATGTAATGGAACTAGCATGCGATAACATGCAAAGATGGAGCAAGCATACAACAATATGCAAGGCAAGCATGCAACAACATGCAAGGGATGAACTTAAACCAAAATAGGCAGACCTTAGATGTGTCCAAATCAGTAACCATAAGATGCTGAATTGATGGTACAAAATGCTAGACAAGCATGCATGTCAATGGGCCCAAGAATTAAGGCATAAAGATGCAACTCTTAAGCACACTTAAGGAGTGAAAAGCATGCAAGTATGACAATACTACATGCTCTAAAATGATGTTAGGAATGATGCCAAATCACACACATAACACAAGCATGGCATGCACGAAGCTCAAAAGCTAAGAACTAGCAAAGGGACTTAAGCCATGGCCATACAAAGCAAGCCCCAAAGGGCTAAGGGAACCTAAAACAGTCCCAAGGCAGGTCCAAGCAAGACCAAAAACAAGCTCGAAGCTAGCCAACGCAAGCTAGAACACAAGGCCAAAAACATGGAGCATGCAAGGCTACAAAAGAGGCAATGCACTACACCTATTAAAACCAAACATGGCATGACTTGGACAACATAAAACAGAGTTACATCATGGTATAACAAGACCAAAAATGCACTGATATGATGAGCCAAAGGCTTAGGCTTAATGGCATGCACAAAAGTTTATTCTTGAGACATAAAGAGCCAAGCCTCCAAGGGATCAAAAGCATGTCAAATGCAAGTGGATGGCCACATTTCATGGACTGAAATAACATTTAGAATGATGGCAAAGCATGCAAACATCACATGTATGGCATGGTAGGGGCTTCAAAACCCAAGACTAGCCTAAGCATTTACACTATAGCTATACAAAACATGAGTGATATGACCATGGCAGCCCAAAAAAGTCCTAGAACAGCCCAAAATAAGGACAAAATCATGCCCAAAATATGCTAGGATGATGAGTCAAAACATCATGCACATAAAGCTAGTAAGCAAGATTTGTTCTACAAGTATATGAAGCATGCAAAATATGACCAAACCAGCAAGAGATAGAGTCATGACATGCCAAATGATGACCAAATACATGCTGAAATGGACTCAACATAAGCTAGGATAACATGCTAAAGCAAGAAGCATATAAAGTTAGTTTATGGGATTTACACTACAAGTGTATCATACATGTATGGAGTGACAAAACCAACCCAAAACAGATCTAAGGCATGGTAAAACATCACCAAAAAACCTACTGAAATGGACTCAACACAAGCTAGGCAAACATGCTACTTTGATGAGCTACAAATGGGATTACACTACACATAGAAGATGCATGCAAAAGGTGACCAAACCAGCCATGGACAGAGCCAAGGCAAGTCCTAAAAATCACAAAAAAGGGCCTGAACCAAGCCTCAAAAGTATAGAGAGGCAAGCTCTTTTGGAAGGCCAAAAATGCAAGCAAACAAAAACCAAAAGAGAGGGGGCCACCTCCTCTGATTTGAGGCCTCAAAGCCACATGCCTACCACTAAAAATCCACTGGGTTTCAGTGGTTTGAAGGCCAAACCAAGGCTAGCTTGGAGGCCTTAAGGCATGGCCCAAAACAGGGCCAAACAAGGCCAACAAGAGGGTTGAAGACCCTCAACAGCCAAAAGACCTTAAACAACCACCAAAAGCACTTAAAAAAAGGAATTTTTTCAGTTGAAAGTAAGGCCTAAAACAATATTCAAGGATGGCCAAAATGAGGTACAAAAAAAGTGCCAAAAAGGGGAAGAAGCTCACCCTTGATGACCAACTTCGAAACCAGCAACTTCAGGGGGTAAAACCTCACTTTCAGAGCTCAAGAAGTCCTCTCAAGAACCTCAATCCAAAGATGGTGGTGTATCTCTAAGTATTGTAGTGTAAAAGTGCAAGGAAAATAGACTTCAAGGCACAAATGAACAACAATATATATATATATATAGAGAGAGAGAGAGAGAGAGATATTTCTTCTAAAAAATGCGGAACCTTTGCTGGAGAGAGGCTCTCTCCTTATATAGAAGAAAAGTAATGTAAAGCTTCTTCAAGAAGCTTGGCAAAAGCTTCATTCCTCCATACACGTGTATGGAGGGCAGATAAAAGGATTTCAGTTGGCTCAAAAGATCTGGAGTGAAACCTGCTGAGACAGGGATGCTACTGGCCATCAGGATTGGCCGGCAGTGGCTCATTGATGGCTGGCAGGCTCAATCAATGGCCGACAGCAACAAAGTGGGGGCCGACAGGTTCAAAAGGGGGCCAACAGTGCACCAAGAAACACATTCTCAAAGGACCAAGTCATGGTCCAAGAATGGGACAGAAAGGATACAGGGTCTGGAAAGCTCGAACCTGTGACGTTCCACCGCAAAAGTCAAATGCCCGCCGAGTAATCGAACTTGTGTCCGGATGTACCTGCAAGCACAACCGAGTCTTGAGGACGGTCAAAAATGGGGTGTCTACAGTTGCCCCTCTTTGATAGAACTCGAAAGTCACAAAGTGACGGGAGTGAGTGTCAAAGCCCAGAGACGACCCATTTTTAACAAGGCCGAAGACTCAGGCAGACATTCAATATAAGCATGCAGAGATATGCTCGTAGGTTGGGGCATAATGCAAATGATATGCAAGATGCAAGAGCATAACTTATGATTATGCAAAGAAAAATTGTAATAAAGCAGTTATGCAAAATAAATGCAACATTTTAAGCGAATGAATAACAGTCCTACATATTTCAACAGAAAGAATGAAAGAAAATTATGCAATTCTCACCACATCTATCATGGAGTGCATACAATACCGTCCAGTTCGTCTGGTCGTGCCGACTCCAAATGAACCGCACATACAATATCGTGCCTGTAAGAGAAAGAAACTCAACAGGTACAATATTGTTAGAAACATGCATAGCAATGCAAGCGAAAAGTGTGTGACAACGCAAGTGACGGGGTGCAAGACAATGCAATCCTGAGGGTGCGAGACAACGCGGGTGGAACATGCGTGACAGCGCAAGTTAAAGAAAGTATGCGTAACAGTGCAAGATAGAGACATGTGTGTAACAGCGCAAATAAGACATATGTAACAGCGCAAGTAAAATATGCGAAACAACGCAAGTAACGAAGTGCGTGCGTGACAGCGCAATATAAAGAAGTGCGTGACAGCGCAAGTAAAGAAATAAAACATGCGTGATAGCGTAAGTAGAAGAAATAAAACATGCGTAACAACACAGATTAAAGAGATAAACATGCGTAACAACGCAGGTTAAAAGAAAAAGAGCATGCGTAACAGCGCAAGCAAAAACATGCGTAACAGCGCAAGTAAAGAAGTAGACATGCGTAACAGCGCAAGTAAAACAGATAAGTGTGTAACAGCGCACATAACCTACGTAGCAGCGCAAGTTAAAGAAATAAAAAATGCGTAACAACGCAGGTAAAACAGATAAGTGCGTAACAGCGCACATAACCTACGTAACAGCGCAAGTTAAAGAACTAAAACATGCGTAACAGCGCAGGTAAAACAGATAAGTGCGTAACAGCACACATAACCTACGTAACAGCGCAAGTTAAAGAAATAAAACATGTGTAACAGCGTAGGTTAAAAGAAGAAAAACATGCGTAACAGCGCAAGCAAAAACATGCGTAACAACGCAAGTAAAGAAGTAGACATGCGTAACAGCGCAAGTAAAACAGATAAGTGCATAACAGCGCACATAACCTACGTAGCAGCACAAGTTAAAGAAATAAAACATGCGTAACAACGCAGGTAAAACAGATAAGTGCGTAACAGCGCACATAACCTACGTAACAGCGCAAGTTAAAGAAATAAAACATGCGTAACAGCGTAGGTTAAAAGAAGAAGAGCATGCATAACAGCGCAAGCAAAAACATGCGTAACAGCGCACATAACTTGCGTAACAGCGCAAGTTAAGATAATGAGTGCGTAACAGCGCACATAACCTGCGTAATAGTGCAAGTTGAGATAATGAGTACGTAATAGCGCACATAACCTGCGTAACAGCCCAAGTTGAGATAATGAGTGCGTAACAGCGCACATAACCTGCGTAACAACACAAGCTAAGATAATAAGTGCGTAACAGCGCACATAACCTGCGTAACAGCGCAAGTTAAGATAATGAGTGTGTAACAGCGCAAGTTAAAGGAGGAATGCGAGATGCAAAACAATGCAAGCTTAATGAGATGCAAAACAATGCAGGTTTGATGAGATGCAAAACAATGCAAATTGGGTGAGATGCAAAACAATGCAGATTCGACTAGATACAAGACAATGCAAATATAAACTAGATGCAAGACAATGCAAATATGAACTAGATGCAAGACAATGCAAATATAAAGAATGGGTGTTTAATTTAATAAGCGAATGCAAGGTGACAACAACAACAAAAACAAACATGCTTAATGAAGACATCTTGAAAGGGGACTTCCGGTTTACTTCCTGGAAGGTTTGTGATGCGTCAAAAAGGATACACTTTGTGCGCGTTGATGGGCGACGACCACCGTACATCGAGACCATGATTCTCGGGTTTCCACGGAGGCGTTTTGAATCAAATTTTGAGCATTCCTTGGGATTGTTGGAACCCAGGGACACATACCAAGATCAAATAGGCAGAGGAAGCTGGTGGAGGATTGCTGGCCATCAGAGAGATCCGCCGGCTGCTGCCGGCCATTATTGGCCACTGTCGGCCATCGATACAGTTGTGCCGGCCATCGATGTGCCCCTACCGGCCATCGGTGGCAGATTCGGGCAAAATGGTCTTTTCGACCATGGGTCTTTAAATAGACCCAAAATTAACCCATTTCCTCACAAACCCTTGCATAGAAATCATTTTCCTTGCCCTCTAGGTGTGCCTTCTCTCTAGATTCGCGCATTCTACGCGTTTCCCAACACCCTAAACAATCTTGAATTGTTAAAACCTCTTGGTTTTCTTCGATTTGAACCGATCAGAAATTGCATCTGGGGCCTCTTTCGTCATTTCCCCCATTCGAGGATCATTTCCCTCGGATTTCTTTTGAGGTTAGTTCACTCTTCGCGGGTTTTCAAGTTTTCTTGAATTTTGTCTCTCTTAGGGTTTGGTTTGTTCAAAACTTCATCATTTGCTCATTTTTGCATCTATCTCAGATGGCTGACGATGTCCCCCATGATGAGGGCTTCCCCGCACTCCCTCCAGTAGAGTTGGCGGCAGAGTTTGCGGCTGAGCCAGAGGTTGAGCCTCAGCCTTTACCATTGAGCATTTGTCCCTTCGACCCCGCGAGGTATCACCCGGAGACTCACATTATACCGATGGCGGGAGGAATCCACACTTTTACTGATTTTGATGAGGGCGCGCCAGACTACCTCTTACTGAGGGAGCTGATGTCTCATTTGTCGGCCATTGCTGTAGAGGTACGAACTCTACTTTTCTGCATTATTACTTTTAACTATTTGCATTTCTTGCACTGTTTCGATCTGATCGTATCACATGCTTTGATCTGACTGTATTTCATACATTATTGCTCTGCATTTAACTGTACTTCGCGCATCACTGCCCTATATGTACTGTATATAGCGCACCTCAGGCGTCACTATTCTGAATTCAACTGTATCTTTGATACACCACTGATTTGCACGGAACCGTATTTTCAATACATCACTGATCTGTTCTAAACTGCATTCTCAATACACTGCTGATCTGTCTTGAACTATATTTTCAATATATCGCTGATCTGACGTGAACTGCATTTACTGTACACTGCTGATCTGTCTTGAATTGTATTTACTGTTGCAGGATGGATTCCACTCCTTCAGGGGTTATGGTGCTACGACCGCTCGGGATTGGTACAATGTGCTTCCCTTGAGGGTCCGCCGAATCATCGACGGGACAGGCTTTGGCGTATTTTGCTGCAGCTTGACGCGGGTTACAGCGAGTCGCCCTCTCCTAAGGGCTCTGGTAGAGAGGTGGTGGGACACCACCAACTCCTTCCACTTCTCTATGGCGGGAGAGATGACCATGACTCCTTTCGACTTCGCCATGATCACTGGCCTGGGCATAGGAGGTGATTTGATTCCCCTTGATCCCGACATGGGGGAGTGGGTGGTTGCATGGGACACATTGCATGGAGTACGTCCACCTACTCTTCGAGCAGGCATGGTTAGATACACTTGGTTCGAGGAGCACTACAGAGGGGAGGATCCCGATACTGATGAGGAGGCGGAGCAGTACGCTAGGGGCTTCCTCTTGTTCCTTTTCGGTACCACCTTGTTTTCGAACAGGTGGAATACCGTGGGTTTGTACTTCTTGGGCGCTCTAGTGGTACTCCAGTGAGTCTGTTTCTACGATTGGGGCGCGGCCGGCCTCACCACACTTTATGGATACATGAGCTCCACCTCTCGGATGTGTGGGAGGTTGATCGGCGGCTACTGGCGAGCTTGGGAGGTATACAACCTAGTTTCCCCTTTTCATTTCTTTACTCAGCATTTGTACTTTTGCTTTGTTCAACACTTGTACTTTATGTATTGTCTGTATCTGCTCTTGCACTGTATGCTTTCTGCTTTGCATTCTCTGTACACCATACATGCTGCACACTACATACCATACTCTACACACACACAATCAAATATTTGCTCTAGGCCTGCAACCTTTATTCATTGTACTGCGTTCTATTTTCTGCAATCTGTTCATACACTGTACTGATCACATCTTTCTCACAGCTGTGGATGTAAGCATACTTCCCGACACTTGCTCCGGAGCCTGTGTAGGAGACCCCAACGACCATCTCATTTTCTGATGTATACGACGGCCAGCTCCGTCGTAGGACCCGAGAGAGCTTCATGTTCTTCCGGCAGTTTTTCGACACGGTCACAGTGCGTGAGGTAGGTCTGCAATAAGATTATTTCAATTAATCCAATGCATCTTGATTAATTATTTGACGACTGGCCATCTTGTCGGTTTTCTTTTCTCAGATTACATGGCAGCCATGGGATGTGATCCCGTCAGGACTCCGAGATCAGTACCACACTGCCCGGACTATGTCTCAGTACCACATTCTGTTTGAGGGCCTGATCTTTTGTGCCTGGTTTTTGGGTGAGCACTTCGTGCGTCAGACTTTGGGAGCACCTGCTCCATTTGTGCCAATGGCACCTCCACCATCGATGAGGGAGACGCACAGGTTGTTCGCCAACCAGGTGATTCAGTTCAAGGTAGGACTGGAGATGGAGTACTTCCGTGCAGAGGACGACTACGTGACCTTTATTCAGACACATCTGATGCCTCCTTTGTTCGGCATGTGAGGAGGAGAGGGAGCGAGGGCTCCAGCTGCGAGAGGGAGCGAGGGCTCCAGCCGCGAGAGGGAGAGGTGGAGCGACCAGGTCTCGTAGGAGGAGAGGTTCTGAGGGGAGACAGGGGACTGCATGGCCCGTGCTGCCTGCTACTATGACATGTTGAGGGCGGGCTGGAGAGACTTATCAGATTCCTTTCGGTCCTCCTCCAGCTGGTCATGAGCTTGTCGGAGTTTACGGCTTGGTATGTGCTATACTTTTTCTTCTGTACAGTCATTTGATTTCATTGGATATCCCACAGAATACTAATGAATTTAACATTTTTGCAAGCTTCCATTGAGTACATTCGTCAGTCTCTGGAGATGACGGCTTCGGTGATGGAGATGCTGCAGACGAGCATGGACTTGCTTAGTATTTACAGTATTTCGGTGAGTTCTTTCAAACCACACTTCATGCCACACAGTCTTTTCTCGATATGCCATCATTTGCACAGTTGCACACTACACTGATCTGATACATTGCTTCCATATATTGTTCACGGTACACATTCACTGCTTACAGCGCATTATTCTTGGCATTTGATACATCTTGATTACTAATGCATCTTGGTGGATTGCCCCCTTTTTCAGATTCCTTTCTTGACGTTAGGCCTCTCCAGTACCTCAGCAGGAGCAGAGGCGAGTCCTTCAGTACCTCCCCGAGCAGCAGGGGAAGCAGGACGGGGGACTAGTTCACGGGGGCCTGCCCCAGATGATGATGAATCTGACGAGGAGGCAGTGAGTCCGCGGTTAGAGTCGCCTCAGGATGGAGATGGAACTGGGGATGGCTCGAGTTCGGAGTCAGGTGTTGACCATGGCGATGTTCCAGAGTCCTCACAATCGAGGAAGAAGACGAGGAGGACCCTTCAGTCTTGAGGCGATTGGCGCCGATCTAGACATTTTGCTGATTCAGATGTTGCTCTTCTTTTTGCTTTATTTTTCTTTTTACTAGTAGTTTTGCACATTGTACTGCGTCAGGCAGATTTACTTTTCAAAACTATGCTCTTTTGTAAAAAGAATTTATGATGGAATGAAAACAGCATTTTGTTGAAAAAGTGTTACACTTGTACATTCTATGCATCGCATCACATCGCATCATTTTACACAACAATGTAAATGAGTTCGAACTTTTGTTTTGAAAACCAAACACTTGAATTGCACTAATCAGGTAGTGAGCCGACTAACAATAAAACAACTCAGTAAGCAAATCAAAGTCTTAACAAGTTTAAGACTCGATAAGCAAATTACAACAACTCGATAAATGAAAGGAAAATGATTACAACCTGACACAGAAAAAGAAACTAATACGCCTTAATCGAGACACGACAGAGTCCAACAGGCCAAAACAAGACCTTAAAAGACCTAGGTAACAGGACTTCACAGTAGCAGACAACTGGGTCTTCACCAAGTAGGCCAGTGAGCATGAGAGAGAGACTGCCGACCACATAGGAAGGCCTGCCGGCCATCGGTATGCCAATGCCGGCCACTGATGAGCCACTACCGGGCATCGATGGCAGACTCTCCGAAACGGCGACATCTGTCCTCCACTCACTGCCTTATCTTCTATATGAGTTCCAGCTTCAGGATTCTTTTCATTTCAGCTCAAATTTGCACCAAATGGAAGCATTCCTTGCTCAAAACCTCACAAATTGGATTGCCAACTTAGATGGCTCGGAAAAGCTTAGTTTCCAAGGTTTCAGCATAAGTGCACTATTCACGTTGAGTCGCACCCTGCTGCGTTTTCCGTTTTTTCATGCCGTGGTAAGGTTTTAGAATCCGGTGAGACACGTCTTTAGCTTTGGCAGGCAAGAGATGTGTCCCACTTTCGAAGACTTTCAATCCTTAATGGAATCCGAGCGCGATGAAGAAATCTTGCCACAATTCCGCTTCGGCCACGTCCAAGCATTGGGGCGGATGTGTGGGCTCACTTTGCATGATGCTCGATCATTGATTCATGATAGAGATTTAGACATTCCGAGCTTGGTTTGTCAGTTTTCTGATGCCGATGATCGCGGCGATCATCATTGGTAGGGTTATCAGCGGCATGCGCTTTGCTTGTGCATGTTATCTCATTTCTTACTTGCTCCAGGCTCCGGTGGGTTTAGCACTCGTTTGATTGAAGTTGCTGAGGGCCTGAGGGAGGGCAAAAGCTGCATCGCCATGACGCTTGCTGAGACGTTAATAGGCTTGGACGCTTTTCATCGCCGAGAGACGGCTAGCTTGGCGGGGAGTCTACTACTATTACAGGTATGTTTTCCATTCTTTCTCACATATGTTTCTCACATCACTCGGCCCTCTGGCTCGGTTTTTTCTCTCAAAACCCTTTTTCTCACTTTTCTCTCAACATACACCTCTCTATTCTTTAGTCTCTCATTTTTCATCCCTCTCCAGATATGGTTGATGGAAAAATTGAAGATTGTGGACTCCAGCCCCATATATTCAGCTCGTAGCTACTTCTTCCGGCGACGTCTAGTCGATGCCCCAGATGAGGGATGGTGGTTTAACTGGATGTGCAGTTTATCTGCTACTGACATTGCTTGGCGCTGCCCTTGGCTTAATCTACCGACAATGAGTTACAGTATGACCCATCAGCCCGAGATTCCATTGTTGGCCTAACACACTGCGTGTTCTACTTTTCGTTCCGATTCCGGCGCTAGTTCGGACATGATCAGACTTGCTCGGAGGAGGGGCTAGAGTACCTTGCTACATTTCCGATCCGAGGCACGCAGCTAGCTCGGTATGCCACAGCCTGGAGGACAAGAGAGCTTCTGGCTCATGCTCCCGCTTTCAGCTGCACCCTTTCTGATGAGTGCCTAGATTGGCTCAATGAAGAGGCACAGGTAAGGCCCACTTTAGTGTTAGAGGCTTCCACAAGCTCTGGGAGGGGAGCCAGGAACACCTGACTTATGCCCTGAATTTATTTGCTTTAATCAGAACTTTCAAGTTTTCTTTATGAATGTAATAAAAAAGCAACTTCAATTTGTACTCAAGAGTAGGAGAACTCTGTATTGAAATCAATGAAATTTAAGGTTGTGGGTACTGAAAATTTTCCATTTGGTCCAAAAATGGTCTAAGTTGTAAAAAGATTAATTTGAACAAAATCAACTTTTATTAAAACTTTTCAAAACCATTTTCGATATGGATCAGAACTGGACATGCCCAAGATCTATCACTGAGATGTACAACCCCGGATCCTAGCAACTGGAAAGTTGCCCCTAGTCTGAATAGCACTGCACTGGAGATCGCAACTGAACTCTTGAATGCTAAATGGACAGAGATAACCAAACATGATCATATGGACAAAGTTAATTGGGGAAGTGTTTATGGCTGAACTTCAAGATGAAGTTGCCTACGTATCCCAAAGATGGGAATCAAGCCTTACGTAGTTTGGCTTGGGTTCACTCGTGTATTTACTCTCTCCTTGTGCGCTCTAACTTTTGCCAATACCGCCCTTTGCGGGTTTTCAACCTTGCGAGCTCAGTTTTTGTAATTTCAAATTTTTTGTGCTCTAACTTTTGCCTAGGTCGCCCTTCCGGGTTTTTTGGCCTAGCGAGCCACTCAGGAAAAATATTTCTTCAACTTGTCCATGTTGATCGGTTAGGAGAACTCTAGGCCATCTAGGTCCATCAGAACTACAGCTCCACCTGATCAAATAGACTTGATGATGTAAGGACCAGTCCAATTAGGTCTGAACTTGCCCCTAGGGTTGTGAATGGGAGCTCGGTTGTCTTTGAGCACTAAATCCCCTTCTTTCAAATTCCTGGACTTAACATTCTTGTTGAAAGCCCTGTCGATTCTGCATTGATAACCCTGAACATGGTACAGTGCTTTCAGCCTTTTTTCATCAAACAGCATGAGTTCTTCAAATCTGCTCTGCTGCCAATCTGCCTCAGCTATTTGACACTGAGCTAATACTCGCAAAGATGGAACCTCAACTTCAATAGGCAGGACAGCCTCCATCCCATAGACCAAGGAAGACAGAGTTGCTCAAGTAGAAGTACGAATTGAAGTCCGGTAGCCCCACAGAGCGAATGGCAGCTTATCTGGCCAGTCCCGATAGGTCTGCACCATCTTCTGCAAGATATGTTTGATGTTCTTGTTAGTGGCCTCAACTGCTCCGTTGGTCTGTGGCCGGTATGTAGATGACTTGTGAAAAGCCACGTTGTACTTGTCCAACAAGTCAATCACTTCCTTCTTGAAGTGGGAACCATTGTCTGAAATGATCTCGTTCGGGACCCCGTAGCGACAGATGATGTTGTTCCTGATGAACTTTGCGACATGTGAAGCCTTCAATACCGTATAAGATTGGGCCTCAACCCACTTCGTAAAATAGTCTATCGCTACCAGAATGAACTCATGCCCATTGGAACCCTTCGGAGTGACAACCCTGATCACATCAATCCCCCAGACTGAAAATGGCTATGGCGAAGTCATGTTGTATAGCTTCGACGGCGAAATGTTCATGTGGTTTGCATGGATCTGGCATTTGTGGCATCGCTGGACAAAGCCAATGCAATCCTCCTCCATGGTGGACTAGTAGTAACCTTATCTAAGGATTTTCCGGGCTAGCATCACCCCGTTCACGTGTGCTCCGCACTCTCCTCCGTGGATGGCCTCCATCAAGCGCTTCGACTCTTCAGCATTAACACACAGTTTATGCATTCTGAGATGACCTCACTTGTACAGTTTACCCCCGCAGACGATGAACTGAGCAGCCATTCTTCTTATTGCCCTCTTATCCTTGGCGTTTGCCCCTGGTGGATATGCTTCTTTCTCTAAGAAGTTCCAAACGTCGTAATACCAGGGGTTCTCATCTTGAGCCTCTTCTATGACGGCAATTGGCTCTCGTAAGCCGGCACAAATTTCTGGTCAATGATGATCGGACGCATCCGGACTCCAAAAGGGATGTCTATCATGGAAGATAGAGTTGCTAGTGAATCTGCGAACCTGTTGTTCTCTCTTAGCAGATGGGCGAAATTCAACTTCTCAAACCGAGGAATCAGCAAGTCCAAGGTTTGGTGGTAACTTCTCATTTTTTCTTCTTTAACTTTCCAATCTCCTTTAGCTTAACATACAACAAGGTTTGAGTCCCCGATGACATCCAACCGTTTTGCCCCTAGTTCTAGGGCAGCTTTTAAACCAGCAATGCATGCCTCATATTCTGCTTCATTGTTCGATACTTTGAAACGAAGTTTGAATGCTAGGGGGATGCGGGAATTATTGGGTGCTATTAGAACCACTCCTATCCCATACCCATATTGGTTTGACGCTCCGTCAAAGTACATCGTCCAAGTTTCGTCTTCGACATGCAAAATGGCCTCGTCTGGGAATAGGTACTCAACTGCTTCATCCCCTTCAACTAGGTGATCGGCAAGAAACTCTGCTACCGCTCTCCCCTTTACTGACTTGCGCGTCACATACTTCAGATCGAATTCGAAAAGCAGAAGCAACCAACGAGCTAGCCTACCCGTAGGTGCCGGTTTCTTGAAGAGATATTTGATGGGATCTAATCTCGAAACCAACATTACAGAGTGAGCAAACAGGTAATGCCGCAACTTCCTCGTAGCTTGTACCAAGGCCAAACAAGCTTTCTCCAGCGGAGTGTAGCGGGTCTCGTAATCCAGCATCTTCTTGCTCAGATAGTAGATAGCTCTCTCCACTTTGTCCTCAGACTCCTATGCAAGTATGCAGGCCATTGTAGTTTTAGTCACTGAAAGATACAAGATCAATGGTTTCCTCGGCTCAGGTGGTGACAACACGGGTGGGTTCTGTAAGTATTGTTTAATCTGTTCAAAAGTGGCTTGGCATCGGCCGTTCCATTGGAACTTTATTCCTTTCTTCAGGAGACCAAAGAGTGGTTCACAAGTCAAGGTTAATTTTGAGATAAACCGTCTTCTGAATTGCACTTTACCCAGAAAGCCCGCACCTCCTTTTTAGTCTTTGGTGGTGGCATTTCTAAGATGGCCTTGATTTTGGAAGGGTCGACTTCGATGCCCCTTTGTGTGATCAAGAACCCCAGCATTTTTCCTGTCGTAACACCAAACGTACATTTCTAAGGATTCAGCCACAACCGAAATTCTCTGATCCTTTGGAAGAACTTTGCAAAACGGTGTAGTGGCCCTCTCTTTCCTTGGACTTGACAATCATGTCGTCCACGTACACCTCAACCTCTTTATGGATCATGTCATGCAATATTGTGGTCGCAGCCCGTTGATATGTAGCTCCAGCATTCTTTAACCCAAATGGCATTACCTTATAACAATAGGTCCCCCATGGGGTGGTAAAAGCAGTCTTCTCCCAGTCTTCGGGTGTCATTACAATCTGATTGTAGCCTGAGAAGCCATCCATGAATGAGAGCAATGCATGCCCCGCGGTAAAATCTACTAACTCATCGATATGCAGCAAAGGAAAGTCGTCATTCAGACTAGCTTTGTTTAGATCCCTGAAATCCACACATACCCGAATTCTACCGTCCTTCTTTGGCACTGGAACTATGTTGGCCAACCAAGTTGGGTATTCAGATACCAGTAGGAACCCTGCGTCAATTTGCTTGGTGACCTCCTCTTTGATCTTGAAAGCCTAGTCGGGGCGAATTCTTTTGAGTTTTTGCTTGACAAGTCGGGCCTCCGGGTCGAGAGGGATCCGGTGCTATACAATCTCAGGATCGATTCCAAGTATGTCTTTGTAGGACCATGCGAAAACATCTTTGAAATCTTTTAATAAAGCGACTAAGCGCTGTGCTCCTCCGAAGACAATGTGGACCCGATTTGGACCAGCCGCGGGTCCTTCTCAGTACCGACATTAATTTGGGTGATTTCATCAACCAGCGGTTTTACAAACCTCTCCTGCTCTTGTTCAAGAAAATATTTCAAAATCGGAGGAATTTCTTCCTCGTCGTTTTCATCAAAATTTTGAAAGTCCTAATTAATACAATAAATCAAAGGCATAGAAAAGTACTCAGAAGCCACAGCTACTCCATTCTCATTAATCACTTCATCCAATCCATCTGATTCTTCTATTACAACAAACTCAAAAGAGAAAGAAAAAGACGACCTAGACAGGACCATGGCATCTGGGTTATCACCCCCAAGAATACCGGACTCAGACTCAGATGAGTTGGAACCTGATTCTGTCCCTACGAACTCAGTGGAATCATATTCTGGCTCACTACCTGACCCGGTGCTGCTCGATAAGAATCCCTCCTCGTACTGCCAAACGAGGGAAGGTGCGACGGATGCATCCAAAATGTTTGAAGGTGGGCTCGCGGCCGTTTCATTCCTGATCATAGACACTGATAGATCATCCCCCAAGCACTCATGGACGATCGGAGGATCTGAAAGTAGACAAGCCAGTGCTACCCCCCATTTCAATCTCGATGTTCTCGGAATCCATTTCCTTACACTGTTTAATCTCAGTTGATGGGTCTGTCTATTCCTCGGCCTTATCATCCTCAGATAACTGCAAGTCGAAGAAGATCTCAAACCCTGGCAAGCGCCTCTTCTCTGCGTTTAACCATGGCTCTGGGAAGCCGCAGAATGGAAAGTCTTTCCCCTCCCGGACGAAGCGTCCGTTCAGGGTGCCCTGGATAGGCCGATGCATCAAATCAAAATGTTTCCCGGTCTGCTTAGCTCTGGCTCTTCCAGCTATTTCTTTACCTTTCCTCAACCAGTCCTCTTTGGTGGGCAGATAACCCAAGCCAAAGGTATGCAGATTGTGCGGCACTTCAGCCGATGCAATAATGCCCTTCCGGCCACTTTTTTCCAATCCTATCCCGGGGATGTGCTGAAGTTTGTTCATGAGGTACACAGACTGTGTGCTGACATATAACCCCTCGTCAAAAGCCAAGATATTTTGAACAACCCGAGCCTCGGCTAGGGTAAATCTTGAAAAAAAGACATCCTCCGTGCCATGCTCGATTTCCAAAACTGATGTAGACACCTCTGGCGGTGGATGAATTGAAGAATTCCCGAAAACTATAGCTACCCCCTTCTCGTGAGGGTATTTTACCATCTGGTGCAGAGTGGAAGAAACCGCCTTCACCTAGTGCAGCCACGGCCGTCCTAGGAGTAGATTGAAGGTTGCGGGAACGTCCAAGACATGAAAGTCAACATCATGTTGTCCTGGACCAACCTTGGTCTGAATCTGCATAATCCCTTTTACCTCTCTGCTTGTATTGTCGTAGGCTCTTATCACTTGGGTAGTTGGCACAAAGTCTGCGGGTTTCAACCCGATTGCATATGCTGTCCTCGACGGGCACACGTTAATGACGGATCCCGTGTCGACAAGAACTACCGGTATCCCCTTATCCCTACACTCCATAGAGATGTAGAGTGGTTTATTGTGATCCGAGCCCTCAGGCGGCAACTCTTTGTCAGAAAAGGTCAATGTTGGGGAAGTTCCTCCTGGAAAGACCAGCCCTACCAGCTGCTCAAGCGTGGTGTCTATTGAGAGTTTGGCTTTGTCCATTGCCGAAAGGACAGCCTGTCTATGAACTCGTGAAGCCATAAGCAGTCCCCAGACGGAGATGTCTGCCTGTATCTTCTTCAGTTGTTTCAGCACAGCGTCTTCTTCGAGTAACTTTTCTTTTTGTTTCTCCACCTCCTTGTCCTTCCTGGACGCTTCTGGTTTATCTAAGTGCGGGGGCTTAAAATACCGCCCGCTCCTAGTCATGTGGTCTACCTCGCCCACATACCAGGTATCATCTGGTTGGCTTTGTCCCCAGTCGTCATTTGTGTGGGCAAGACGTAGGCCGTCATCTTCCCGCCACATGCCATCGGCAATCGAAAGGCACCTGTCCGGCTCCGTTACAATTATTCCTGTACCTGTAGTACCTTCTATTTTTGTGCTCACCACAAGTTCTGTCCCCTCAGGGGCTTTGGCTTTCTTGACTCCTTCAAAATCCTTGGTCCTTTCTCGCTCGAATTGTTTCAGTACGACTTGCTATTCAATGTCCTCTGTACTCGAAATGATCTGGTCCTGAGCAAAATTATTATCACCGGTGCTCTTCGGCGGTGCATTCTAATTCCTGGCCCTTCCGGCCATTGTTGATGTCTCCGTCCCTGGCAGACTCTGCTCTAACTAAGGTTGTTCCATAAAATCTGGTTGGTCGTCAAGCCATCTAGTAGTTTCTGCTGACCCATCAAACCAATTGACTGTCACGTCCCCTGAATCCTGCTCTTCAAAGAATTGCAGATTTACAAGGTCTTCTTCCAGATCCGCTAGGTTATCTAGCCCTTGATCAGGTCCATCCTCTCGGGCTACACAAATCTCTGCCCCTATTGGCAATTTTACATTCGGCCTAGCCTGGCCTACTTATGTAATGTAACCGCTCGGGTTGTACTCGAAACTCGCAGACCCTTTAGGTTCTGACTGCTCATCCTCGTCTGTTCTTACAGTTGACCCAGTTCCATCTCTGATAGTTACCACCACCGTTTCTGGTTGGGTTTGGGAGATGTCCATCATGCTTGGGTAGGTGAGAAGGGGTGATATATATGCTGGGGTTGTATGACACAGCCCCAGTTTGGATGAAATTGATGCGTTTGGGAGGTGGAGCTTGGTTATGTGGTGGGAGAGGGTTGGTTGTGGCATTTGGTTTTTCCGGGGGCATGATCACGTTGTTGTCGATGAGATCCTGAATCTCATGACGTAATCGAAAGCACTGGTCAATGTCATGACCATGCTGCTGGTGATAGGCGTAGTACTTGGCCGGGTTACGGGAAGCAGGGAGTCTGTCTGGTAGTGGCTGCGGCTCTAGGGGCTTTAAGTGCCCTTTCCTGATCAAAACCCCTAGAGCTTTGGATGGGGGCATGTATAATGGGGTGAAGGTTCTTTGGCTTTAGGGGAAATACTTGGTTGTTTGTGAGCTACTTCCGAATGCACCGGTGAATGGTGTAGCTGCAAGGGTTCTCGGGGTGGTGGTGGTGACCATACTCACATATGAAGATCTGCCAGTTGCAGCACTGCTTGTGCCTGCATTCGAACTGCGGTTGAATGCCCTCTTGGACTGCTCTCGGTCTTGGTCAATCAGACCCTGTTTCATAGCATCCTCAATCTGCACCCCTATCTCGTGTAGGTCTACAAAGGTGGAGAGGGGGAGGACGATCATTTTCTGCATGAGCTTGGGTTAGAGGTTGCGCACAACCATCCGTATTTGGTCTTTGTCAACTGGCCTGATGATCATCATCGAGGCCTTGGCTCTTCACCGGGTTACAAAATCGGAGAAACTCTCATTCGGCTCCTGCTTGGTTGTCTCAAGATCACGGGTCGTAATCTCGATCTGTGTATTGTATGAGTATTGAGCTATGAAAGCTTCGGCCATCTCCTTCAAACTTCTCTTGACGGAATCTTCCAATTTTGCATACCAAATGGCCGTTACACCTAACAAGGTCCGGCCAAACAAGGAAAGCTTCTGTAATCTAGAGAGGCCCATCGGCCTTAGAATGTCTAAAAACAGCCGCAAATGTACCATAGGGTCCCCCGACCCGTCAAAGCGGTCAATATGTGGCATCTTAAAACGGTCTGGCAGCGTCACGGCTGAGTCGGTGCACCCATCCTCAATATCCGGAATGGAATGAGCCCCTTGAGACTTCTTGAACAGCTTTTCAAGCTTGCTTACTTTCAGTGCTGTGGGGTCCGTCTCGAACTCAAAGGGAGAATCTGGTAGGTTGGTGGGTGTTTTGGACAGTCGGGGTAAAACCGGGGGTGGAGCCGGCCCGATTGGAATGTCCGTATCATCCTGGACGTTAGTTGTCTCCCCGAGTATGGGAACTGTTGGTAGGGGAGGAACCTGGTGTGAAGCAGATGCTCCAGCTTGCTGCTGTAGCCTAGTGATTAATTTTGCCTGTTAGGTCACGATTGCGGCCTTCTGTTTGGCAGATTCTGCTTGACGAGCAGCGTCCTGCTGCATAGTTTTCATGCTTTCTTGGAGGTAACGCTAGGGGTGCAACTCGGGCGGGTTCGGTCGGGTTGGGGGTCTGCCCAAGCCCGACCCGAATTGTATTTGGCACTGCCCAAGCCCGCCCAAGCCCGACCATGAACCCGAACATTGTTGCCCAAGCCCGGCCCAAGCTTTGTATTTTGAACTCGGGTTGCCCGAATTGCCCGAATTGCCCGAGTTCAGAAACCTGTAGGTAGATCTAAGGGTAGACATAAAAGATGCTAATCTAATGGTAGAAAACTAACCAAAAAAAAATAAAAAATAAAAATTAAGACTAACTCTTTTACTTAATAGAAGACTAACCAAAAAAAATAAAAAAAATAAAAATTAAGACTAACTCTTTTACTTAATTTATATATATTACATAATTTATTAAATTATATATATATTATATATTATATAATTTATATAATATATTAAATTGAATTCGGGTTCGGGTTGCTCGGGTTGGCCATTGGTTCTGCCCAAGCCCAGCCCGAATTGCAATTCGGGCATCAAAAATCTGCCCAAGCCCGTCCAGATTACAAGATATAGTTGCCCAAGCCCTAAAAAAACTCGGGCTGGGCTCGGGTTGCTCGGGTTGAGCCCGCCCGAGTTGCACCCCTAGGTAACGCACCATCTCCTCTAAGCTTGCCATATTGTACGGATCTATCTGAATAACCGGTATATCTGTCCTTGCAATAGAAACTGAGACCTCAGCCTGACTGTTCACTAATGGGGTAGACCACTGATCTGGCGACCGCTGTACTGATATACTGCGCCTTTTTGACCTCCGTCTAGCAACCGGGGGTAAAGAAAAGAACACTGCTTGTCCGTCTACCAGATCCCTAGATTGATTAAGTCTACGACCTCTAACCCAGAGTGCTCGGGGAATATCTACCTGGTCGGATGCAATTGTGCTAAACTACCTTGCAAAAAGATAAATAAAGCATAATAAGGAAATAATGAACAGAAAAACGGACAGCATAACAGCTTAAATAAATACAACACACAGTTGGTACACACAAGCTGAAAGAACTGTCCTCAACCACTGATCACAGTTCCCGAATCACTGTCCCAAAACTGAATCTGATACCTGTAGATATGACTGATTCTCAAAATACTGATGCTAATGCCCATAGGCCTAATACCCAGATTTGCAAACTGATACGTGCATTCCTGTAGAAGCCAAGTCAAAAAGCACATTGCAAGCAAACGAGAACCAAAACACCCCTATGCTGGGATAAGGTTTCCCTGTCCTATTTTGTCAAGAGCTAGGGTTTTACTACGCACGCAGTGGTTTCAAACAACCTACAATCGGGTAAGCAACCAGTTCTAGTTTGGAATAGTCACTATGGATTCCGAATATGCACTAGGTCGAATGGTCAAAAGGGGTGCCCCAGTAAAACCGGGGTTTGTGTTCTCGTCGTGGCAGAACCCGCAACTTGTCAGCCTTATGGCACACTTTTCCAAGCGAGCCTCCGGCAAACCATTCAGGAATAGCATACGGCAAACACGGTGTCCTAGGCGCACCAATGCACATACAATGCAAAGAAACACATAAGTGTAGTCAAAACAAAATATCATGAGTTCGAGTCAAGTTCTCTAAGTCCCCAGCAAAGTCGCCAAAAACTATAGACGTACCCTTGGGCTTCATGCTAGAGTTCGGACTCAAATGTTACGGTTCTGAATCTAGTCTCGCAAAGTGCAATGCAAGACCGATAAATCACCAAAGAGTCTAAATCCGGCAAATTGTTTTGGAAAATTGATTTTTGTAAAGAAGTGCCAAACATGGATTGCTTTGCTAGATACAGAGTCGCCAGCTAAATATTTTATTTTGGGAGAATTTAGGAAACCCTGGCTCATGCCTAAGGCCATGTGTCCGTCATCACCAAAGTTGCCTTGGCTCGGGAACTTGGATACGATTGGGGAAGGTCATCTATGAGCACCCCTGCTCGCCCGATCAAAGATCAGCTTGTACTAAACATGATATCCTGTTTTTGAAAACACATGTGTTCTTATTCTGGTTAATTAGCTAGAATTACTATGTGATACGCATAGAAAACAAGTATAGACAAGATCGCCTAATTTGGAACAAAGCATCACATATTCGTTTGTTTGGAAATGGTTTGACGTTTGCTACTCGTAAGTAGGCTAAAACACAGATTTCAATAAATCGTTCCAATTCAAGTAATCCAACCTTCACCCACAGGCATTCAGGTTGTTTATATCAATTAAGCAGTTAACCTCATGGCAAGCATGCTTTTATGGCAATTAATGACACACATGCAGGGATGCTAAAGTATAAACACTTACAGTGTACTCCAAGCCAAAATAGAAACTAGTTAGTAATCAATGCATGATCCTGGTTCATGTTAAGATGGCCAATGCAACACATACAAAATGCAACTAGAAATAGGCTCGGCTATTCTAATATGGCATATGAGATGCGATTAGATAATCATGTATTCAACTTGGAATTGAAATACGATGCAGTTAGTATGATGCACCGAGCCCGGTGCATGTAATACGAATGAATGATGCAAACATGCATAACATAAGGATGCTAATTGAAAATAACCTAAAACTAACCAACAAAAGTGGGTAAGTAAAAGGGAGAAAGATGTGGGGTTAGAAGACATGCACACACACATGCACACTTGTTACAAAATTGGCCCTCTCGACGGAGGGTCTGAATAAATAATACATGCCAAATAATTAACTAACTAACAAGCTAATTAATTATTACACAACCGAATTGAATAACTAGCTATAACTAATTATTACAAAACTTAATTAATTAACAAATTAACTAATTATTACAAATTGATGCTAACTAACAAGTAAGCATGAAAAACAAGCTGCTCTAGCTCTGTTCGAAGAAGGAGAGGATGCATGCTCGGATGCCGCCCCGAAAAGCTCTCTGGTTGCTCTTTAGAGGCTTTGTCTGCAAGGTGTCCTCAAGGAATTCCTGCTGAACCTTACCAAAAACATGCTGGGGAGTGCATCAGTGGCCTACCGGCCATAGGGAGCCACTACCGACCAAAAACGAAGGGGTGCCGGCCATCTGCAAGGCATTGCCGGCCATCTGCAAGGCACTGCCGGCCACTGATGTGCTGAGACACCAAGCTGTAGTAGAGCACAAAACAGAGAAAATAGAGGGTCTCCCAAGGATATGTATGCACTATGCCACTCCATATCATCTCAAAACATCAAGGGAGAGGCATAGTCGGATCTACGACCATTAATCACGCATCCCGATGCATGATGGCCAAAGATCCGACTTGTGCAAATCAATATAAAATGAATGCACAAGAAAATCACATAAGTGCCTAGAACTCTATCATGGATCATCAGGAGCGTCAGCGACCGAGAATTGAGATACGTTTCATCACTTGAAGTATGAAACGCCCCTCGTTCCTCGTGCTCAGATTAACACTTTAATCCAAACGACAATGCAAAGCAAGCATGGCAAACATGCAATATGTCCTAAAGATGCAAGCATGCAACTACAAGGCATACTCAATGCAAGGTAAAGCAAGCATGCAACGACAAATAACGGAACTAGCATGCGACAACATGCAATGTACCAAGTATGTAATAAACATGCAACAACATGTAATGGAACTAGCATGCGACAACATGCAAAGATGGAGCAAGCATACAACAATATGCAAGGCAAGCATGCAACAACATGCAAGGGATGGACTTAAACCAAAATAGGCAGACCTCAGATGTGCCCAAATCAGTGGCCATGAGGTGCTGAATTGATGGTACAAAATGCTAGACAAGCATGCATGCCAATGGGCCCAAGAATTAAGGCATACAGATGCAACTCTTAAGCACACTTAAGGAGTGAAAAGCATGCAAGTATGACAATACTACATGCTCTGAAATGATGTTAGGAATGATGCCAAATCACACACATAACACAAGCATGGCATGCACAAAGCTCAAAAGCTAAGAACTAGCAAAGGGACTTAAGCCATGGCCATACAAAGCAAGCCCCAAAGGGCTAAGGGAACCTAAAATAGTCCCAAGGCAGGTCCAAGCAAGACCAAAAACAAGCTCGAAGCTAGCCAACGCAAGCTAGAACACAAGGCCATAAACATGGAGCATGCAAGGCTACAAAAAAGGCAATGCACTACACCTATTAAAACCAAACATGGCATGACTTGGACAACATAAAACAGAGTTATATCATGGTATAACAAGACCAAAAATGCACTGATATGATGAGCCAAAGGCTTAGGCTTAATGACATGCACAAAAGTTCATTCTTGAGACATAAAGAGCCAAGCCTCCAAGGGATCAAAAGCATGTCAAATGCAAGTGGATGGCCACATTTCATGAACTGAAATAACATTTAAAATGATGGCAAAGCATGCAAACATCACATGTATGGCATGGTTGGAGCTTCAAAACCCAAGACTAGCCTAAGCATTTACACTATAGATATACAAAACATGAGTGATATGACCATGACAGCCCAAAACAGTCTTAGAACAGCCCAAAATAAGGACAAAATCATGCTGGAGCAAAGCCAAAATATGCTAGGATGATGAGTCAAAACGTCATGCACATAAAGCTAGTAAGCATGATTTGTTCTACAAGTATATGGAGCATGCAAAATACGACCAAACCAACAAGAGAGAGAGTCATGACATGCCAAATGATGACCAAATACATGCTGAAATGGACTCAACATAAGCTAGGATAACATGCTAAAGCAAAAAGTATATAAAGCTAGTTTATGGGATTTACACTACAAGTGTATCATACATGCATGGAGTGACAAAACCAACCCAAAACAGATCTAAGACATGGTAAAACATCACCAAAAAACCTACTGAAATGGACTCAACACAAGTTAGGCAAACATGCTACTTTGATGAGCTACAAATGGAAAAACACTACACATACAAGATGCATGCAAAAGGTGACCAAACCAGCCATGGACAGAGCCAAGGCAGGTCCTAAAAGTCACAAAAAAGGGCCTGAACCAAGCCTCAAAAGTACAGAGAGGCATGCTCCTTTGGAAGGCCAAAAATGCAAGCAAACAAAAATCAAAAGAGAAGGGGCCACCCCCTCTGATTTGAGGCCTCAAAGTCACATGCCTACCACTGAAAATTCACTGGATTTCAGTGGTTTGAAGGCCAAACCAAGGCTAGCTCGGAGGCCTTAAGGCATGGCCCAAAATAAGGCCAACAAGAGGGTTGAAGACCCTCAACCTCCAAAAGACCTTAAACAACCACCAAAAGCACTTAAAAATAAGACTTTTTTCAGTTGAAAGCAAGGCCTAAACCAATATGTAAGGATGGCCAAAATGAGGTACAAAAAAAGTGCTAAAAAGGGGAAGAAGCTCACCCTTGAAAATCAACTTCAAAACCAGCAACTTCAGGGGGTAAAACCTCACTTTCAGAGCTCAAAAAGTCCTCCCAAGAACCTCAATCCAAAGATGGTGGTGTATCTCTAAGTGTTGTAGTGTAAAAGTGCAAAGAAAATGGACTTCAAGGCACAAATGAACAACAATATATATATATATATATAGAGAGAGAGAGAGAGAGAGATATTTCTTCTCAAAAATGCTGAACCTCTGCTGGGGAGAGGCTCTCTCCTTATATAGAAGAAAAGCAATGCAAAGCTTCTTCAAGAAGCTTGGCAAGAGCTTCATCTCTCCATACACGTGTATGGAGGGCAGATAAAAGGATTCCAGCTGACTCAAAAGATCTGGAGTGAAACCTGCTGAGACAGGGGTGCTGCCGGCCATCAGGAATGGCCGGCAGTGGCTCATTGATGGCCGGCAGGCTCAATCAATGGCCGGTAGCGATAAAGTGGGGGCCGACAGGTCCAAAAGGGGGCCGGCAGTGCACCAAGAAACACATTTTGAAAGGACCAAGTCACGGTCCAAGAATGGGGCAGAAAGGATACAGGGTCTGGAAAGCTCGAACTTGTGACGTTCCGCTGCATAAGTTGAATGCCCGCCGAGCAATCGAACTTGTGTCCGGATGTACCTGCAAGCACAACCAAGTCTTGAGGACGGTAAAAAATGGGGTGTCTACAGGTCAATTTAGTTTTTTGTATGCAAGCTATACTAACTCCTCCTAATCATGACATCTACTAAGTCCATAGTCTTACCAGTTATAGTTCGTATATTCCATTTGACTACTCTAAACCTATAATCTTGAATTAATTTCTTTATCCGCGTTCGTCCAGAAAAATGCAAAAACCTTTACTCATTTTTCACTGCACTCAGGTGTTGATGCGGCGCCTCTTGCTCACATTAGAAGTCATGTGTTAGATGGCACCGGTGTCTGGGAACAAAGCAAGATTTTGATTTTTAGACACAGACATAGCTGCTAGTGCTTCAACCATTTCATTTGGTCAATACACTTCATTAAACCTCCGATAACAATTGATGGTAGTGTGTTTAGGTTTGTTACAGATTTTGGAGGTTCGGGAATATTATGTTCAATCTTTCGAGTTGAGAATCCTTGGTCAGTTACTCCCCTATTTTTCTGCTACCCAGTTCGAGTGAAACCCACGCCTTTTGGGGGAATAGGAAAGAATAATATTGTGCATTGGTCAATACAAATCTGCTCCTAATATTGCAAAATGAAATCCTAGCAATCTGCTCTATACAAATCAGCTCCTAATATTGTGCATTGGTCAAATTAATCACATGCTTATTAGTTGGCATAACAGGCTGTATTTGATCAATCCATGACTTAATGCATTGCTTGTGTTGCTGCTAAACGGAAGGAATTATAGAGTTATCTCTGCACTTTCTTTTCTTTCCTTCGTGTTACACAATAAGATTGTGGGATATAATATAAAAGATCAGGAAACTAAAATTAACGTTATAAACTATATTTTTAAAAAGATGCAAATCAAGATACAAATTTTTTTTTTTTAATCCAAAAAACAGAAGATATTCTTCAATCACAACTGGGTGACAAAACTATATCAAAGGCCACTAGAATAAAATAAAATAAAATAAAATTTTAAATTATAAAATAACAATCTCTCACCTAATTTGGGAACCATAGTGAATAAAGTCTTCATTCAAACATAATGGAAAAATTATGGGTGAAACACTAATAATTATGAAAATGTAATTTTGTAAATTGTTTAGTCTTTACTTTTTTCTTATAAATTCAAAGGTCCTATTACAATGAAAATTACATAAAAGGATAGTCACTTACATGTTTGGGTTTAATTTTTTAGGGATAAAAGTGGGTTTATCTAAATGTAAAATTATACATTTGGGCAATCTGTATTATAGAGTTTTTGGATTTTTCCTCATTCTGGAACAAATCTCATTTTCGAATAAAAATGTAACACTCTAATATAACATTTCAATGTAACACACTAAAAAATTTCTTGGTGCATTTTTTTCCAAACGTAACATCGTAACACTCTAAAAAAACTCAGTAGTGTACTTTTTTCAAACGTAACACTCTAATGTAATACACATAAAAATACTAAAAAAAAAATTTATGTACTTTTTCTAAACGTAATACTTATAATTTCAAATTATATATTTGCTCAAAGCTTACTACGAAATTTTTGTATTTCTTTTGTAATGGTTTGAAGAATTCCACATCATTTTGGAATAGTTTGAAAAATCTCACATCCTTTTTTAGGAGTATTATATTGGAGTGTTACATTTGGAAAGATTACACTAAGAAGTTTTTTGTGTGTTACATTGAAGTGTTACACTAAAGAATTTTTTTGAAGTGTTACATTGAAATGTTACATTTAAAAAAAGTACACTACGATTTTTTTTTTTTTTTTGAGTATTACGTTTGAGTATTATACTGGAGTGTTACAATTTAAAATTATACATTTGTCCAAAATTTACTAAGAGATTTTTGTATTCCTTATGAAATGTCTGAAGAATCTACATCCTTTTGGAATTTTTGAAGAATCTCATATCTTAAGTCACTTTTGTACTCATTTTGAAATGTTTTCCAAATAAAAAAGATACTCATATAAAAATTCATCCCAAATTTGATTTTCGTATATTACCTTTTTAGTACAACAAAAAAAAAAAAAAAGAGAAAGAAATAAGGGTATAACTATAAATGTAATTTTTAAATAATATATTTAATCTATATTTTCAAAATCAATGCGACTAATTGGTCTATAATAAATTTTTTAGACTAAATGGATCATCATTCTTTAAAAGACCAACTTATGAAGGGAAATACATTACTTTACTCTGTAGGAATAAATGCAACCTAAAATTTGGAATAAATATTTGGTACATGATACTATTTTACCGGGTGTTATCCACCAAAAAGATTGATTAGTTAGATAGGCTAAAACTGACTTTTATCTCTTATTTAATAATTTAACTGATTAAATAATTTTTATCTGATTACATTTAAAACTATACATTTGTTAGTAATACAAATTTGCAATCACGATACTCCTAACCTGATTAGAAAATAGCATACGAGAGAAAATTCAAGCATAAATTCCTATAAACCAGCGGAGAAGATAGTGAAGACGATGGTGTTTAGCAACATAAAAAAAATAAAAAAATAAAAAAGGAGCAATTTTTGATAAAAAAAAAAATAGTTAAAAAGTCATCAAGTCATTTGTCACCAGCTAAAAAAAAGTTAAATGTCACATTAATTTTAATTTTTTTTTTTACTAACTGTTGGCACCATAAATTTACATTTTATTATTATTTATTATTTATATAATTGTAGCACATGTGGCACCCTCCTATTCATTTGGAAGTTAAAGAAGTTATGGAGATGATGGAGAATATGAAGGACAAAGTGAATGAGTGGGAGGACACATGGCAAGACAAGAATGAAGATGGAAGAAATGGGTAGTTACTAAGTAGTTATTACTGTATTTTTTCCTCTATAAATAGCCATTAATGGCTACATTGTAAGGGATCCAGAATTCATAATAAAAGACAATTGATTTCAATATTTCTTGTTATTTTCCTTATCTTAGGAGTAGTTTAACATAGATTTATATTTCGAAGCAGTAGTTTAACATAAATTTATATTTCGAAACATTTATTTTCAGCATTTCCATTTCGAAGCATTTTATGCACTTCCTTTTCAAAGCATAGGAGTAGAGGTAAGTAATTATTACTTCGATTGTTCACTCAATCGTCTTTCTCCGTCTCCCTCATTCTTCTTTTAATTTTTCTTTTCTCTACACTTGGCAATCTTGAAGTCCTCTTTGTTGAGGCAAAAAAACCATCAAAGCAATTGCTTGATAATTGGCTTGAATTTAATCTGTAAGGATTTTTCAATCCTTGCTGGCACGCTCGTATTTATGATATTTTCCTTCGTAGGAAAAATAAGCCAACAATTTTTGGCACGCCCAGTGGGACGTCAAGTGTAATAAATGGAAAATGAATTGGATTTGTCCATTTCAAATAGCCTAGATGAAATTTATTGGCATAAACAAGAAATTTATTGGATCTTCAAAAAGAGATTCATTTTCTTGATGAAATAAATTTTCATCCCTTACAATATTATTTGATAGAAGAAAAAAGACACCATTTAATTGGAGAAATTCATCAATTTGATAAGGAAATTCGCCAATGGAATGATGAGTTATCAACTCTCACTACCAAGTCTTTAACTGAGGCCTTAATGGCCGGAATTTGTGAGTTTTTTCAGAATTTTTTCATGGTTAAAAATAGCAAAAGTAAAGAGTTGATTTCATCAATGGCTCAGGGGGTTCAAGAATCCGTTTTTAAAGAGCCAAATTATGAAATTAACATAACGAAAGAGTATGTTCTTGAGCCAAATTTGGCTAAGAATGATGTTCCATGCATGGCTCAGAGGGTTTCAAAACTAATTTTTAGAGAGTCAAGTCATGAAAATAACATATCTATGGGTGATTTTCATAAGCCATTAATGGCTAACATGTAAAAACAATCCACTTTGCCAAATAGTTATGAAAATTTATTCGGCAAAAGTCATGTTTTTAAAACAAACATGGTAAAAAATAATGAACAAGCCATTGTTCATGAATTCAAATTTTTTGATATTTTTCAAAATGTCAAAAAGAATGAATTTTCATGGTCACATTGTACGGGAAAGAAATAAACCTTCTCGTATAATCCTATTGATCAAATTTGTACTCCTCTGTACGTCATCGCTTTATCACCTGAAAACACAAACGTGAGTTAGCAGGCGGGTGTGTGCCGGAAACCTCTCCGATGCCTAAGTCAGTAAGCTTGACAAATAGACAAAAGCTCTGTGTATTCAAAAAGCAAAGTTCTGTGTTACCCCTCCAAAGGTGATGTTCTAAGCTTTTATAGGTTTCGTGTGGCACAATCCTAGTAGGACTTCTACTCCACCATGCAGAGTCCTCCTAGGATTCATACTCCTGAAAGATAATGCTTATCCTTCAACACCCCCCTCACTGCTTAAACCAAGTGAGAGGGTTTTTATCATGGCCGAACCCCAATATGACCGAAGTAATCATGGCTATGCTGAGCTGTAGAGCAGGCCGAACTATACTTAGTTCGGTTCTTCCTTTTACTCCTCCTTATCTCGGTTCTCTCATGTACAACCCATGGTGTGTTCAGACCGAGCTACCGAGTAGCAAGGTTCTGACCGTTCCAACCACAATACGCCATGACCGGGCTAACTCTGAGACCGGCCTAACTCCAAGTCGCTTCCGGACCGGAGTAACTTTACATTTCTCTCGGGCCGGAGTAATTTTGCACCTCTCTTGGGCCGGAGTAACTTTACGGTCTTTTTACCCACCCTTCGTACTATGGGCCATAATGACCATCTCCTAGCTCGGCCCAATTTTCACAAAAATTACCCTCTCAATTGCCCCTTAATTCCATCTGCACAGCATGATAGGAATTACCTGTCTATCAGCCAAGCTGAAGTTTTTAAGCCTTTCCAGCCGAGCTAAAACTCTTTAGCCTTTCCAGCCGAGCTAAAACTCTTAACCCTTTCAGTCGAGCTAATTTTACACCGGGCTCTGCTTGTTCGGTCAAAACATCTCTTCAATCACAACAACTGAATCGTTCCTCCTTCCCAGGACACGTGGCATGCACTAATTGACTGAGGACGGCTGTCACGCCGTCTTCGTACTTCGTGAAATTCGAACAGTCCCGCCTTTTTCACTTTACCTAAGACGAATCCCTTCATCTTGGTACACTTTACAACTTCTCTCTCTCTGAGCCTCCATTGCTTCCTAGCTTTTGCAACTGTGAAGCTTGCTTTGCGTTCGTCTTTTACTGCTGTTGTATCCATTTCCAGGTCTTCTACTTCAACCTGGTAAGCAAATCCCTCTTTCTTGCTCTGTTTGTTTTCGTATTTGTTCTATGTGTTTTGTTTTCTGTGCTTTTTGCAAATACGGTTTTCCATTTTGCTTTGCTCTGTACTCTTATGGAAAAAAACTTAACAGTAGAACACATGAGTATATGAAATATCCTGTAGAAAACTAGTTTTTGATCCAAAATCATGATGCAATCGAACTAGGATACTGTTTAGGCTAGGTAAAAGTCTAGTCAGCTTACAACCGGACTAACACTTCATGTTTACACCAGTAGCTTTGAATAAGTCAAACCACTTCTTGATAGACCTTAGCCGAAGTAACCAACCAAACTAGGTTTGCACTTAGCATACTGAGATACCTGAACTCCAACCGATCTAGGCCTTTGGGGCTAAACCAGCTTTCTTAGTTTTTTAGATGGAACTCAGAAAGCCGCTCCTAGACGGTCAACCGGTCAAACAGAACCGTTTCCACAATCAAGATATCTAGACGCTTGCCCAACCCGAACTAATAAAAGCCCTGCTCAAACTGAGCTACCAATCACCTTGCAGAAACCGAGATAGAACTTGTAGCATCCATATAGCTGAAGTAGGGCTCCTATTTTTTACTTTTATCTTGTAGCACGGTCCAATGATCTGTGCTTAACCCCTTTGTTTTCTACTTGCAGACTTAGGTTGCCTAGGCACTCCTCTGCGCGCTCGACCGAGCTACTGAGCACAATTTTTGGACCGTGCTAATTTATTTATAAATTATACAATAAATGGGGAAGTATAGGTTTCTAGTAGAGACGCCAGGTGGTCTAGTCGGATTCCGAAGAGATTATGGCATACTTGACGATGTACACCTTACCCTGGCAGAAAAAGATGTCATACCCTGGGGGAATGAAGGCTTTGTCCCCTTCACCCTCTTGTCCATAATTGAAACTGGACTACGATTTCCAGTCCAACCCTTGATTTGTGAGTTTCTTAGGCAAACCAGACTATGCCCAACCCAACTATCCACCAATTCATACCGTATAATAATGGGAATAGCCAAACTAAACCGTCAAGCCGGTCTCAACCTTGGTCTGGCCGAAATCTTTCACCAATACTCCATTGGTTCGAAGGAAGACGGCTGGGTATATTATCTCAGAATACGTCGCCGACGTGAGAAAATAATAAAAAACACACCAGATAAAGACTTGAATGACGACGATTTTTTCTGGGTGTCTGGGAACTTTGAGGATCACCAAGCCCAGATTCCTGGCCGAAGCATCAATTGGAAAAAAGGAGAACCCGGTATATTTACTTCAGTTTTCTTGCGTGCTATTTTATATTTCGGTTTTTTAATCTTTCAACCGAACTAACAGTTGTCTTCTTTCGCAGATTCTGCCCACCTCCATTCTTTATACAGCTACCCAAATCTAGCGACTTTGCGCGCCGCACTACGGTATCCAGAACGTAGTTGGGCTAAGCTACTAAAGTTCGAGCCGACCTACAGATACAGCGGCCACCGAAAAGCGAGAGTGACCGACTTTCTGCTAGAAGAGGCCCCAGAATCGGACCCATCCTTGCCAGAAATCAGACTAATCCCTCTAACTGCTGAAGAAGAAATGGCCAAAAGAAACAGAGTCAGGGCCCTCTTGACCGAGACCAACAGACTCGAAGTACCGCCACCAAGCCAAACGACTGAGACCGTGGTAGCCCTTCCATCCCAGCAACCATCCTCATCTCGGGCGAACAAGCGTGCCCGGACTAGCCAAACCGAGCAACACCTAGTCGACGAAGACGAGCCCATCCTTCCACCGAGCCCTCAACCCAGCCTTCAACCGGAGCAATCTGACCGAGCTGACTCCTCCAAATGGGCTCCAATTCTCACCTTTCAAAACTGAGATATCCAGGAAACTGACTCGGTTGTTGCTGAGAAGGATCACTTGATGGCTTTCAATCTAGCCAAGAGTGTTTGCCTTCCAAAAGATATGGAGCACCACAACAAGCAACTAAACACCGAGCTGAAGGCCATCCGGTCATCAACAAAATCAATGATCCTGGTAGGTGGCTCTCTGTTTTCTTTGTCTAACTTTTTCCCAACTGTTAGTCCGGCTAAAGAGAGTCACCACTCTTTTGCAGGCCATTCAGAAGAACAACATTGCACATAAGAAAGTACTGGAGCTCCGAAAGACAACCAGGCATGTCATGGCAGATGCCGAGGCAAAGACAGCCAAGCTTGAGCAAGCCAAGAAGCGGATAGCCGAGCTACAGTTCGAGAACGGTCGCTTGACCGGACTTGTTAGCTCGGCTAAATCAGAAAAACAAAAAATTGCAGCAACGGTGAAAGACAAATACTTGCGCGAGTTGGCCAAACTTAAAGGCAAAAAAGACGCCGAAATAGCCGATCTGAATAAGAAGATCAGTGATGCCAACGCCCAAGGTTTCAAAGAGGCGGAGGGCCTCTACATTCCACAGTGTGAGGGGGCGAAGGACTTATTCTTTAAGTGTGGTTGGAGGAGTGCTGTGGAACAGCTCGGCTATGGGCCCGAAACCGAGGTCTGTAATGCTCCACAGTACTTTATTCTGGCCTCACTAACAGAATATGCTGCTTCTGTCCAAGAACAATTTTTGCAGGATTCAGATGATGAAGATGAAGAAAACGAACAAACTGTTACTCCGGTAGTCAACGAGCAAGTCAACGATCAATCAGCTCGGTTGGAGGCAACGGTTGAAGACCTGACTGTTGAGCCATCGACTGATATCGTTCTGCCAATTGCTACTGAGACTGATCTTCCATCCGCAACCGGTGTTCAAGTTGATATTGACGCCGAAATTGAAGACCTTTTCTCTTGATTTTGTACTTTTCCTTTCTTTGTTACTTTTTGTTCTTGTAACCGGGCTATGGCCCCTCCTTTGTATTTGCTCTTTTGATGAATGAAAAATTCCTTTTTCTTATTTCGGTTGATCTATATGTTTGCACTTGTAATGTCTTCTATTACTCCAACTACTACCTCGGTTTACTGTTCTGTTTGTGCTCTCTAACTGCAACTTGAACAAAACGTAATATTTCTCGACCGAGATACTTTATTCCGGTCTTTAGTTGAGCAGTCTGACCTTACTAGCCAACCACTCTTTTGCCGATATACTTACTTCAGCTGAAGAGTAACAAGAGTTGGTTTAATCCAGCCAACCACTCTTCAGCCTTAAACTTGCTTCGACTGAAGAGTAACAAGAGTTGGTTTGATCCAGCCAACCACTCTTCAGCCTTAAACTTACTTCGGCTGAAGAGTACTAAGAGTTAGCCAACCACTCTTCAGCCTTAAACTTACTTCGGCTGAAGAGTACTAAGAGTAGGTTTAATCCGGCCAACCATTCTTTAGCCATACCCTTACTTTGGCTAAAGAGTAACAAAAGTTGGTTTAATCCAGCCAACGTGTAGATTGGTTTTTCCAGCCAACCTAAGTGAAGTTATTTGGTTACTCCGACCAAATGTCCTGCAGCCTGGATCCTTATCCTGGGCTTAGGAGAGGTGTTGGTTTAATCCAGCCAACCACTAAGTTAGTTTTTCCAGCCAACTTAGAATAATGTTTACAAAGTCCCTAACTTACTAAAGCTATCCTTGATAGAAAACAATTATACTGAAAATGATCGACTTTGTTTTATTGAGAAAAAGGAAATTACATATACTTTAAAAGAGAAACTAAAAGTAAAATAACTTGAGATTGGCCGTGTTCCATGGCCAGGGGATTGCTTTGTCGTCCTCATCTTCTAAGTGGTATGCCCCTTTGCCTGCTAATCCAACCACTTTGTAAGGACCTTCCTAATTAGGCCCTAACTTGCCATCTCCTGGTACCAAGATGTTTCCCATTACTTTGCGCAGCACCCAATCTCCGATCTTGAATTGCCTTGGATGCACTGTTTTGTTATATTTCCTGGATAACTCTTGTTGGTATGAGGCGATGTGAACCAGTGCTCTTTCTCTCCTTTCTTCCGCAAGATCAAGTTCTAATGCTATGGCTTCTCCATTTAAGTTTGGATCAAAATTTTCGCTTCGAATTGTGGGGAGGCCAACTTCCAGTGGGATTACTGCTTCCATTCCGTAGGCTAAGGAGAATGGTGTTTCTTCTGTTGACCGCCGAGGTGTGGTGCGGTAAGCCCATAAAACATGAGGAAGCTCTTCCGCCCATTTGCCTTTAGCTTTCTCCAACCTTTTCTTCAGCCCATCCAAGACTACCTTGTTTGAAGCTTCTGCCTGTCCATTTGCTTGGGGATATGCCGGTGTAGAATTATAGAACTCTATCTTGTATTCTTCACAAAAGCCTCTGAAGATTCTGTTGTCGAACTGAGTGCCATTGTCTGAGATTAGGGCTTTTGGTATGCCAAACCGAGTGATGATGTTTTGCCAGACGAACTTCTTCACATCTTTTTCCTTGATTGATGCCAATGCCTCTACTTCCACCCACTTTGTGAAGTAGTCTGTTGCTGCGAGAAAGAACTTCCTGTTTCCGGATGCTGTTGGAAGTAGTCTTACGATGTCCAAGCCCCACATTGCAAAGGGCCATGGGCTAGTCAATGGTAGGAGTTCTCTGGCTGGTTGATGTATTTGGTGTGCGAATTTTTGGCATTTCTCGCACTTCTTCATATATTTCTCTGAGTCTGCCTGCATGTATGGCCACCAGTATCCTTGTGAAATGGCCCTGTAAGCCAGCGATCTTCCACCTTGATGGCTTCCGCACACCCCTTCGTGTATTTCGAACAAGAATGCTTCCACTTTGCTGGGATGAACACACTTTAGGTAAGGTCCTGAGAATGACTTTTTGTATAATGCCAAAGATGGGGAAAGCCAGAATCGCTGCGACTTCGCTCTTATTCTGTTGGCTTCTTTTTTCTCTTCTGGTAAGATGCCGTTTTTTAAGAACAGGATAATGAGATCCATCCAAGAGGGGCCTAGTTCTGCGCAACATACCTCTTCTGCTTCGGGGTCTTCAATGCTTGGTCTAGGTAGGTAGTCGATCAGTAGTGGATGAGGGATGGAGGTATCTGCCATTGAGGCGAAGCCTGCTAGTTCGTCTGCTCTGCTGTTTTCCTCCCTGCCAATTTGTTCTATCCTTACTACTTCAAATTTCTTGATCTCTGTTCTGACCAATTCTTGGTACTTGGCCATCTTATCATCCTTTGCTTCATAGTCGCCAGAAATTTGGTTCACCACCAGTTGTGAGTCGCTGTAGACCATTAGTTCGGTGGCCTTCATGTAAGATGCTGTTTTGAGTCCTGCAAGGAGTGCTTCGTACTCCGCTTCGTTGTTTGATGCTGGGAAGCCAAGGTTGATTGCTTGCTCCACAACCAGGCCATCTGGTGAGATGAGGACTATGCTAAGTCCTGCAACATGCCGGTTAGATGCTCCATCCACAAAGAGCTTCCACATCTCTCCAATGAACAACTTCCAGCAAGTGGAGGGGTCAGATGATGTCGTGGGGTCAAGAACGTTGCTGGTGTTTTCTTCAAGGTCCATGCTTGCTGTTTGCCCCTCGCTGTCTGATTGTATCAAGTCTTTATTTGTTGGTGAGTCTTGGTTTGGTGTAGCTTGGTTTGCTTCTTCCTTGCTGTCTTTAGCCCAGTCTGCCTTGGAATCTGACTGTGTACCTTTTGCTAGGGGTGGCGCTATTCCGGCGCCAACTTCCATCCCTAGTTCGGCTGTGTCAGTTAGGTCGACTGGGCATATATGATGACTTCCAGGAGTAAACTCTGCGACAAAGTCTGCCAAAGATTGGGCTTTTACTGCGGTTCTGGGTTGGAACTTGATGTCGAATTGTCCCAACTCTACTGCCCACTTCAAAATTCGCCTAGAAAAGTTCGCCCTCTCAAACAAAGCTTTTAGTGGGAAAGCTGTGAGGACGACTATGGTGTGGGCATGGAAGTAGTGTGCTAATTTCCTGGAGGCCATCATTAAAGCTAATGCCAGTTTTTCCAGTGGCAAATACCTTGTTTCGGCTCCCAGCAATGTCTTGCTGACATAATAGATGGGCAAATGTTGAATTCCTTCCACACGGACCAACACTGCGCTAATTGCGTATTGGGAGACTGCTAGGTATAGGAAGAGTTCTTCTCCTCGTATTCGGGTGACCAACAATAGTGGAGAGGACATGTGTTCTTTCAAGCTTTCCAGAGCTTGGTCGCATTCTTCGTCCCATTCGAACTTGGCTTTTAAAGCTTGAAAGCATGGTCGTAGTCTGTCTGACGATCGGCTTATGAACCGATTGAGCGTGGCTGCCATGCCGGTGAGATGCTGTACTTCTTTTATTAAGTTTGGTCTCTCCAAATCCTGAATTGCTTTGATCTAGGAGGGGTCCGCTTCTATACCCCGGTTGGTCACAAGGAAGCCCAGGAATTTGCCAGATCCTACATCGAATGCACACTTAGATGCATTGAGGCGTAACTTGTGCTTCTTCAGGATTTCAAACATCTCTCCTAGGTCCTTAAGATGGTCATTCTCATCCTTGCTTTTGACCACCATGTCGTCGATGTAAGCCTCCATTGTTCTTCCCAACAATGGTTCAAACATCTTGGTGACCATTCGTTGGAATGTTGCCCCTGCGTTCTTCAGGCCAAAGGGCATGACCTTGTAACAGTATAGTCCTCTTGGTGTTGTAAAGGATGTGACCTCCTGGTCTGGTTCATGCATGGCGATTTGGTGGTAGCCTCTGTATGCATCCAGAAAGCTACGTCGATTGTGCCCCGCCGTTAGATCTACCAGTTGATCTATCCGGGGTAGAGGAAAGCTATCTTTTGGGCATGCCTTGTTTACTGTTTTGTATTCGACGCAGGCACGCCACTTGCCATTCTTTTTTGGCACTACGACCGTATTAGAGATCCATTTTGGGTAGTGCACCTCTCTAATTGCTCCTGCCTCCAGCAGGTTTCCTACTTCTTCCGCTACTATTTCGGCATGGTGAAGTGCCGATCTGCGAGTGCGCTGAATGACTGGTCTAGCGGATGGGTGGACATTGAGTTAGTGACAGATGAAGTTTGGGTCAATGCCTGGCATGTCGTAGGGTGTCCAGGCGAACACTTCGATGTTAGAGGTTAAGAATTCTAAGACCTCTAATCTCTCAGTGCAAGACAACGACGAACCGAGCAAACAAAACTTATCCGGGTTCTTTTCATCTATTCTTACCTCTACCAAGTCCTCCACTGCTTTCTGATCCGCCGCTTTGCCGACATCTGCGAGTAGCTCATTACTCTCAGGTTTTTCCACCGAATGAACATATCCTTTGGCAGCGCGGCTGCCATTTACCGTGATGAAGCATTGCTTCGACATGATCTGATCTCCATAGAATTCTTCAATTACACCGGTGTCGTTGGGGAACCGCATTACTTGGTGGTAGAATGACGCCACCGATCGCATGGCATGCAGCCATGTTCTGCCCAGGATGATGTTGTAAGTGGAGGGGACCTTCAATACCCAAAACTCCACTTGTTTCGTCACGCTTCCTGCTCTTACTGGAAGAATTATTTTGCCGACGGGCCATTCTGGCATGGAGTTGAATCCAATTAGGGGAGATACGGCAGGCGCCAAGTCTTTGTCTTGCAGCTTCAATTGTTTAAATGTTTCGTAGTACATGATTTCACATGAACTACCCTGGTCAATCAGAATCCGCTTGACGTCAAAATCCTTGACTCGGAGAGTGACGACCAGGGCATCATTGTGAGGGCAGTATATTCGTTCCAAGTCTTTATCCGCAAAAGACATGACGTTTGTTGCCTCTGTTTTTCCCTTCTTGATGGCAGGTTGGGTACTTAGCACCTCTCTAAAGTGCTCAGCCTTTTTGATTGATCCCCTGAGCTCGCATACACGCTCAGGTTCAAAAACTCCATGTACCACATTGATAATGCCTTGAGGCGGGGCGTTGATTGGCATCCCATTGGGGTTATTATGGTCCTGGGGGGCTGGCTGCGTCCCTCCTTCAATGTATTTATCCAAGTGACCTGCCGCCACCAACTCCTCTAGATGTTGTCTCAATGGTGTGCAATTCTCAGTGCGGTGCCCCTTTTCTTTATGGAAGGTGCACCGCGATCTTTCGTCGTAGTCTTTCTGTGCTTCTCCCAGCTTGGCTGGCCACTTGACGAAAGGCTCATCTCTTATTTCGCTTAGAATCCAATATATCGGTTTCTTGAACACCGTGGTTATGGTAGTGCGGATTCTCAATCATCTTTTATCCGGGTCTTCTCCGTTATCTCGTCTGCCACGTTCGTTTCTGTTCGGTCGATCTACCGTATTAACCTTCGCTGAGGTCTTCTTTTCTGGTACTGTGGTCGCCCCAGATTTTGCTTTGGCATGTGCGCCATCCTCTTCTACCCTGATGTGCTGATGCACTCTTTCCATCAAGGCTTCCATGGTGAGGGGTGGCATCATGGTGATTGAGTCCCTTAGTCTGTTCCCGACTGGAAGGCCTCTTTTATACTGTGCAATGACGAGATTGGTGGGGTAGTCCCCAATCTGATTGAATGTCTCCCAGTAGCGACTATTGTAGGATCTTAGGGTCTCTTTATCGCCCATGTTGATGGAGAGCAATTGGTCAATCTCCACCGGGGTTTTAGTGTTCGTTCGGAACCTTGTTACGAACGCCTCTGCCAATTGTGCCCAAGAGGCTATGCTGCCCTCTGGAAGTTTCTCGAACCAAGTCAAGCCTAGGTCGCCAAGGCTTAATGGGAAGAGTATGCACATTGAGGCCTCGTTTCGCCTGTATACAGCCATGACCTGGCGAAAGTGGCTCAAGTGTGAGTAGGGGTCCGTCTTCCCTTCATATGTAGTGAATTTGGGCTGAAGGAAGCCTGATGGTAGGGGTGCGTTCTCAATCGCCGGAACAAACGGTGAAGTTTGCAACCTTGCTAATGCTTTGTCCGTTGGTTCGTAGGTAGGGCGCGGTATTGGCATTCCAACCTCGACGCTTCCATGCGTCCGAGGAGCCAACCGCTGTAAGGCAGAAACTCTGTGTGGATTCCGTGCCCTGGCATCCTCCTTGCATCGCGCCTTTTCTTCGAGCACGGTTCGTAAGTCGGATGATCTGGGTAACTCCGTCTGTCTAGATCTGGTTTGGTGCGAATGTGAGGGCCAATACGTGCTTCCTTCAGTGTATGACCATTCAGATCTCGTCCTCTCAGACCTGGAGTGATGAGTTCTGGAAGACCTGGATTGAGTATCGCCTATCCTGAGGCTTCTGCTCTCTCCTTGCGAGGGTGTGGTATTCCTACTACGATTTTCTGAGTGGCGAGGGGGCGTCCTATTTTTGCGCCCTTCTCCTGTCGCCACTTCTTTTCTCTTTATCTGGTGCTTCAAGGCCTCCATGTCCGCCGCCATTTTCCTTATTAATTCATCTTGCTCCTTCACGCGGTCTTCCAGAGCTTGAGGATCAATCCTCCGCTTTTGTCTGTCAGGACTTTGCGAGCGAGAGTGACGGGGGCTGTTAGTCCGTCTCCTCCCCCTTGTATCCCTCCTGGAATTATGTCGTTTGGGCTCCAAATCTGCCATGGGAGGGATAGAAGGTAGTCCTTCACGCCTTGCACCCCCATCTGGTGTTTGCCCGTCGATGGCGGACTGTGGTAAATCTTCATTGTGCGCCATTGTTCCTCAAGAGGTAAAGCTTGATCAAGAGGTTTTGTTCTGTCTACAATTCCCACAGACGACGCCAATTGTACGGGAAAGAAATAAACCTTCTCGTATAATCCTGTTGATCAAATCTGCACTCCTCTGTACGTCGTCGCTTTATCACCTGAAAACACAAACGTGAGTTAGCCGGCGGGTGTGTGCCGGAAACCTCTCCGATGACTAAGTCAGTAAGCTTGACAAATAGACAAAAGCTCTGTGTATTCAAAAAGCAAAGTTGTGTGTTACCCCTCCAAAGGTGATGTTCTAAGCTTTTATAGGTTTCGTGTGGCACAATCCTAGTAGGACTTCTACTCCTCCATGCAGAGTCCTCATAGGATTCATACTCCTGAAAGATAATGCTTATCCTTCAACACCCCCCTCACTGCTTAAACCAAGTGAGATGGTTTTTACCATGGCCGAACCCCAATATGACCGAAGTAATCATGGCTATGCTGAGCCGTAGAGCAGGCTGAACTATATTTAGTTCGGTTCTTCTTTTTACTCCTCCTTATCTCGGTTCTCTCATATACAACCCATGGTGTGTTCAGACCGAGCTACCGAGTAGCAAGGTTCTGACCGTTCCAACCACAATACGCCATGACCGGTCTAACTCTGAGACCGGCCTAACTCCAAGTCGCTTCCGGACCGGAGTAACTTTACATTTCTCTCGGGCCGGAGTAATTTTGCACCTCTCTTGGGCCGGAGTAACTTTACGGCCTTTTTACCCACCCTTCGTACTATGGGCCATAATGACCATCTCCTAGCTCGGCCCAATTTTCACAAAAATTACCCTCTCAATATACCATGACTTTTGGTGTTCGAAATCCATTTTGGATTTGTGGATCACATCAAATGTTGACTTTGATGGAATGGCTAACAAATAATATTTTGTTATTGCAATATATTGGGCCAAAAATACAGTTATTAGTTGATCCATAAAACCATCACTATTTGATTTTGTGGTTACCTTCGAAGCATGTCCCAAGACACTTTGAAACATGTTATTCATCGAAATATCATTTTATAGCCATTAATGGCTGGTTAAAATGTCAAACTTGTAATCCAACTCTTTGGATTTAGTTTAAAGAGATGTCATGAGCACTTTCGAATGACAACTTTGATCCTTTAGTAATATATGCGGCTTTCAAATGGTAGCTTTGTCATCAATAAACATCTTCGAAATGCAACATGAGAAGAGAAAGCTTTCGAAATGTGTACCTCTCTTCAAATATATGTAAAATGACAATTAATTAATTGTCAAATAATGCCTATTTTTGGCATGATAATTAGTGGCTTTACTGATAAACATTTTTATTGCTATTTGTTACATGAAAATGTAACTAGTATTCTACAAAAATTGGTTTGAAGAACAACGATTTTGGTGTTTTCAAAGAATTAACAATTGGTTCGAAGCACAAAATTAATATTTTCATTAATTATGTGTGAACCAAAACATATAAGATTTGAATAACCACAATGTTGGCCAAAAACAGCTTCGAAAGCCGTTTTGCCATAAGTTGCTTCAAAAGCCATTTTGCCATAAGTTGCTTCGAAAGCTGTTTTGCCATAATTTTGTAAGCTTTGAAACACTCTATCTTGCATCGACAACAACTTCGAAGAAATAATAATGGTGGTTGTGAGCCTTCAAAGCTTTGCCGAGTATTTTCGAGGATGTAATTCGTCCTTTGTCGGCTCCATCGACCTTCGAAGAATGATTTTGGTCCTTTATATCACTTTCGAAGCTTGTTACTAGTCATAATTCGAGTCATTTAGTCATAATTTCATACTCATTTGAAGCACTTTATTGGTGTTGTTACATCATTCGAAGCACTTTGCTGCTTAGGTTAGTCATGTGCTTGGTTCGGCCCTTCAAAAATTCAAGTAAACATCATTTTTAAGGGTCGCGGGAGGTAATGTTGGCACCATAAATCTGCATTTTATTATTATTTATTATTTATATAATTGCAGGACATGTGACACCCTTCTATTCATTTGGAAGTTAAAGAAGTTACGGAGATGATGGAGAATATGAAGGACAAAGTGGATGAGTGGAAGGACACATGGCAAGACAAGAATGAAGATGGAAGAAATGGGTAGTTACTAAGTAGTTATTACTGTATTTTTTCCTCTATAAATAGCCATTAATGGCTACATTGTAAGGGATCCAGAATTCATAATCAAAGACAATTGATTTCAATATTTCTTGTCATTTTCCTTATCTTAGGAGTAGTTTAACATAGATTTATATTTCGAAGCAGTAGTTTAATATAGATTTATATTTCGAAGCATTTATTTTTAGCATTCCCATTTCGAATCATTTTATACACTTCCTTTTCGAAGCATAGGAGTAGAGGTAAGTAATTATTACTTCGATTATTCACTCAATCGTCTTTCTCTGTCTCCCTCATTCTTCTTTTAATTTTTTCTTTTCTCTACACTTGGCAATCTTGAAGTCCTCTTTGTTGAGGCAAAAGAACCATCAAAGCAATCGCTTGATAATTGGCTTGAATTTAATCTGTAAGGATTTTTCAATCCTTGCTGGCACGCTCGTATTTATGATATTTTCTTTCGTAGGAAAAATAAGCCAACACTAACAAAAGAATTATAATTTTTTTTAAGAACTTTTCAAATACATTAACTAAAAAAATAAAAATAAAAATACTAGAAAAGCCAATCCAAAAGCCTACTTTAGTTTACAAGCTGATCAAAATGTAAACGAAAAGCAACTTAGGCATAGTTTGTTAACGCTTTCAGTTTTTAATTTATAAAACACAAGAAATAGGTTTTTCTTTATTTTTATAAAAAATAAAAATAAAAAACTTGTTTGGTGTATAATAATATCTTGAAATCAAATAAAAATAAAAATAGGGAAATAAAATTGATGAGTTGCTGGAGTTGGTCGTCAAAGATGGAGGGTGAATGGGTGTGGTGATTGGTAGTAGTGGGTGGCCGAAGATGTCCACCAAAATTAGTGGTCAGATGTTGCCGGAGGTTATGTAATGTCTAGAAGGACGCCAAAAGGTGGTCCAAGATCATGACAGTGACCGCCTACCCACCTAACAATCATTGGAAGTTAGTCAGAGCTCGCTGCCTGTAACGTCCCATTATTTGCTAGCCCAAGTAACTTGTGGGTCGGCTAACAATATCTAAAAACTTAAGTCCAAGTTATTTAGTAGGAAGGTAGTGATGCTTTATATGTCCAAGATTACCCATGCAAATTTCTGATATGGGACAAGGTGTTACACCACCCATTGGTGGTGAGTGGTGGTGGCCGATGGGTGGTAGGTGATGGCCGAAAGTAGTGAGTGAGAGGAAAAAGTGAAAAATTGTTTAAAAAACAAGTGAAAACCTATTTTTTGTATTTTAAAAAATATTGAAAATTAAAAAAGTCTTAAAATCAATTTCATTTTTTTTTTTTTTGAAAATGACAATAATATACCAAACAAATTTTTATTTTTAATTTGTAAAAAAATAAAATAAAAATTAAAACAAAAGATAAGAAATAAAAACGTTAACTGCGTTGAGGACGCACAAAAGGTTGTGAATCTGAGTGACTCTCGAATTGTCCCCCTAAAAAACAACCTGAAATGAATGTTTGCATGATGAGCATGATTTTTGACTGCTACAAAATACTAATAATTAATTGAAAACATCACTTAGAAAACTTGAAAAGGTGGAATCGTACGTTGAGTGGGTTATAAGACTGCTGGTATTTTGCTGAGGAGTATTGAGCAAAACTGGCCCAGAGCATGGCTTAATTAAAATGCTTTGTGGACCATTGGCTCCCAAGTGCTTGCCATCATGGAACGTGTGCCCAAAAAATTATAGGACAATTATATCGATAGTTTTGCATTTTATTTTTTGTTATTTTAATTTCTATATAAAAAAATTGTAATTTGTTAAAGACTTATCAATATTCGATTAATTTAATTTTATATAGGTAAGTTTTACTCGGTATATTTTAAAATGTAAACGGTTTAAATCATTAAAATGAGTTCCAAAGGCTGCACAACAGTGCACACAACATCCAAACCAATTTTTTTTTTTTGGGCCCTTGGACAAAAAAAAATAGTTAAAACCCCTTTCAAGAACTTGTTTAACCATTAATCTTATAGAAATACTTATGATTCTAGAAATCCTATATGCTTGAAATTATATTGAAGGATATATATATATATATATATTTTAAATTATATGCTTTTTCATGACAATTTTACTTTTGTTTTGGTCAACTTGTTTATATGACAATTTATTTTTCAAAATTTTAAAATTTCATAACTTTCACAATTCAAATTCATTTTTTTATGAAATTTAGATTTTTTAAAACTACGCATCGAGATCTATAATAAATAATATTTTAATTGCATATACAATTATATAAAATGAAAAAAGGATAGAAATTCACACTTTTTTGGATTAAAAATGTGCGGTTTTTCTACTCCTAAAATATCACATTTTTTTGAAAATGTTCACATCTCCGCATTTATATATAAATATATAAAATAGTGTGAATTTTCTTGTAAGTCAGAAAATTAAAAATGTAAATATTCATACTTTTAATTAATAAAATATTATGAATTTTTGAAAAGTGTGGAAATTAGTGTGAATATTCATACTTATTAAAAAAATTCACACTTTCTAAAAATTCATATTATTTAAATGGGTAAATTATAAATACACCCTCTAAGATTTACTTAAAATATGAATTGTCCCATATAGTTCTAGAAATTACATTCCGCCCCTTCAAGTTTCTAATTGCATGACAAATACCTTTTATTAATAAATCGCTAATTTAATTAACAATTTTTAAGAATGTCACAAATATATTTCAATTGATAATTCAAGTAATTTATTCTTATATAAGAGAATAGTTAGAAATTTTATTTTTATTTTAATTCTGTAAAATTTTTGATAAGGGAATATTTGTAAATTTTAAAATTATAAGTAGCAATTTATATTTTAAGCAAATCTTTAGAGATGTATTTGTATAAATATTTGCACTTTCCAAATGTTCAGATTATTTTAATTCATAAAAAGGGTGAATATTCACATGTTCTTATGCTATTTAAATGGGAAATTTTTTTTGGTGTGTATTATATGTATCTTAGTTACGATATTTGTGGTTTTTGGTTATGATCTATTATAATGTTAGTTATGACTCGTTAGTTATGTTATTATTTTGGTTATGATAAGCGAGAGGTTGAATGGTAACATGTTTTTTTTAGTGATAAGTGAGAAGTCTGCATCCATTTGGTTTGGATGTATATAATTGAACATTATGTTTGGTTTAGAACTTTAGTGTTCAACCTCTGGAGTTATTTCAGAGGTTGACGATCGAATAAATGTACATGGCTTAACACTAATTTAACAAATTGATAGCGCAACTAGAAAAAAAGAATGAAAACGATTTTAAAAATTGGCACTCACCTTTTCATTGTTAGAATTGTGATAACCGATTATATCGTTCTCAAAATTTGAGCTTTCATTTTGCGAATATTCCATAACACAAATCAAGTATGAGAGTGGGTGTAATCGACGGATTTGAGTGATGATGAAAAAAATCAAATACACCTGTGTGGGTGAAAATTTGACCACACTACCCGTTTAGTAATCAGTTGGAGAGCACTGGCAGAATAGATGGCTTTAGCTAACCTGTAACAGAAATATAAGAATCCCGTGGTGGTTTCGACCACCTGGGAGCACTCCGACGATCAAGTCAGTATATCTCTCAAAGATAAATCAAGTACTAAAATCACTGCTCAAAGCATAAAACTCATACCTTAGACCCGCGGGGGTGCCTCTCTTTTATAGTTTACTCAATCCTAGTCCCACTAGAAGCTTGACTTCTATGGACTCCAATTCAATACTTACTTTGGACTCTTCAAGAGATAAAGATAAACTCCCTAAGAGTTTTATCCTTATCTTGGCTAAGTCTTCTCTTTACTCTAGGACTCTTGTCCCTTATCCGCTTATCTCGGATTCCGATATCTTCGGAGATTACCTCGGCCTCGCCAAAGATAACCTCGGCATAACTACCACGACACGTGGCACCTCGGCTGACACGTCGGCGTCACCATGCCACGTGTTGGTACTTAGAAAATATATCCGCACAACTGCCCCCTAGGTTCTATTACCTCGGCATTCTGAGGTGATGGAACCTATATCGATATCTCTTTCTATACATTGGCTTACAACCTCTTCAGCCGAGATCATTTATTTCAAGCCGACATGTTCTCTTCGGAGAACAAGAATTCCAGTGAACTTTCCCACTCGCATGAGCTGTCATGCATCACTTCTCAACCATTTCTCTTACGCGTCTTTACCTTATTGGTCCGTGTTGGTGACGCGCCTATAAACCACGTTTTTCCTGCGTACGCCACCTGACGTATGCGCTGCTCCAGGCGCATTGATTATCTTTTGCCGCCGTTTTTGGTTTTTGACAAAAACTCTTCCTTCTTCTTTCATTTTTTCACTATTACATTTGTTGTTTCTCTCTCTAAACTCGTTCTTTCGAATCTGCCATTGCTGAAGCTTCCAAGCTCTGTGTTTGTCTTCCTGGTGGAACTTTCGTCGTTCTGCCACATCTATAACTACCGACTGATTTCGGCAGTCCTCACATCGGCTTCATTTTCTCTGGTAAGCAACTGTTCCTTCTGATTTCAATTCTTGACCATTTCTGGAATCTCCTATTATTATTGCCTTGCTCAAATATCTATTTTGTGAATCATTCATCTAAATGTGTTTACTCTTTGATTTGGCTTTGCCTATACCTTGAATACATGCACCGTTGCACCACTTCACTGTATTTTTGCCACTGATCTTGGTCCTTTATTTCTCGTATTCTTCATGTTCTTGATAGCTTATTCCTATTCTTGTTTCTGAAACTTCGCCTTTGTTTTCTGTTTTTTGTGTCTTTGCCAGATCTCTACCTTCAATTTTTACTTTCAATCTTTGCCTTCATAGATTTAGGTTTGGGATTTGTCTATAGAACCTATCAATTCTCAGGAAAAAACTGAAACAATCCTTACCAGCATATACCTAAGGTTTCGCCGAGGTCCGATAATCCTCTTAAGAGCATATTCTTTCTGAAACCTAGCCCTCTGATTTTAGGCCAACGCTATGGGTATGTGGAGACATAGGGTAGACACCCCGACCAAACTTGAGTACTTTAGGTAAGAGTTCTCTATTCCTGCCGATGTCCATCTGAGGCTGGCTGAAGATAACGACTCCATCATGCCCACAGATGATTCAATGCCCTTTCCCATAGTAGCTTTTACAGAGTGCGGACTCCGACTCCCACTTAACATTCTCTTTCGCAAAATTCTTCACTTTTACAAGTTAAACCCTATGCAACTTGCCATAAACTCTTATCGAGTGATCAATGGCATCATAGTTTTAGCTAGGCAGGAGAATGCTAGGATCACCCTTGCCGACATCCAGTACTGTTATACCATGTGCCCCCTTAACCTGAAGGAAAAAGGCTTCGTCTATTATCTTAAGCCGAGGTCAACTGAATTCAAAATCATAGCCGACCTCCCAGACTCCAACAAGGGGGCTGGAGATGACTATGTTATTGCTTCGGGAAATTGGGAGTTTGGCGCAGACGAGGATGCCCATCTCTACCCTCTTCCCCGATCAGTTAAAGAGGGCAAGGGTAAGAGCCCAGTGTCAATACTTAGCTGTTTCTGTTCAAGTCTTCAATATTTTATCTGTTTCTAATGTCTGTTTCTTCTTGCAGACGTTCGTAAGCCACCAAAAGACTTTCGCCAATCCTACGTTCCCAGCAAAGACTTAAAGAGGCTCCTAGATCTGCCAATCCAAAAGCGCAAGGCTCCACTAGTACTGAATTTTATTCTGATATACAAGTCTACACTGCCCGACGTCCCAAAAAGAAAGAAGAAGAGCTTATCACCTCCCTCTGCTACCACTTTACAAACCGCATCAACATCTCGGGCTGACCAAGGGTCAACCTCTGATCCAGCCGATCAACCATCAACTTTAGCTCCATACTTGGTCCCAATACCAGAAAGAAAACGTCGGCGACGACTTGTCAAAACTGCTGAGATGGGTCGCCCGAAGCCTGTTGCTGTAGATCTCTTAGCCAACCTACCTGCCGACGTTGATGCTGTTCCGACTCAATCCATGCCCCCATCAAAGCCAAAAAGAATAAAAAAGGCCCAGCCCAAGGCCAAAGCTACTGAGGTTGAGGTTGAGGCTGAGGATGCTCTGCCCATCTCACAATTGGCTGAGAGTAAAAAAACTGTTTCTGCTTCTGCAAAAAGGTCTGCCGAGGCCCAGCCATCGGAGTCCACCCAATCAAAGAAGCCGAGGTCATTGTCTGCGACGACCTCGGGTTCCAGAATACCAAAAGTCCCCTGGACACCTGAGATCACTCTAGAGGATAAGCCTGTCCTTGCCAGCGACAGCGCCGATGATATAAACGTCGGCGTGGCACTCAGCACTGCTCTACTCCTCCCAGGCGATCTTGAGCGGAATGCCAAGATAAGTGAGTATGAGAACTACACCTTTATGCTGCAATGCTCTGTCCAAGTAAGTGCCTTTGTGCTGAAATTTGTTTTTCTCTCTTACTTTGTAAAATTTTGTAACAATTTGCGCCTTGTGTTCTTTCAGGCCATCCAACATGCCCACTCTCTTTCCATGCAAGCTTTTGAAAATAGAGCAAAGTTGGTCAACCTGAAGAGAGAGGTTTCTGCCCTTAAAAAGGAGAACAAAACTCTTCAATTAAAGATGAAAAAACTGGAAGACTAGGCTGAGGCTGCCACCAAAGCCCAAACCCTTGCCGAGGAAAAGGCCGAATCTGCCGAGGCTATTAAGAAGGTCGCCGAGGCCGAAAAGAGAGAGGCCGAGGACAAAAAGGTCCAAGCCGAAAAGGAACTTCAAGAGGCCTTAGTTACCAAAGATGCTGAGATTAAGGAGGCTAACAAGAAGGCTTGTGCTCAAGGAATGGCCGACGTCACTGAGGAGTACAAACTGCAAGTTAGGCAGGCATGCAACAGGGGCTTCTCCCTTGGTTGGATGGCCCTTGCCAAAAAGCTCAACATCCCAGATGACTCGCCATTGCGCAAGGCTGATGATATCCCTCTGCCATTCCCTCCCTCTTCTCCTCCAAGTCACCTTGAAGAAGAATCCGAATCTGAGTTTGAAGATGTGGAGGGGGGTGAGGAGGAGGGTTTAATAAGAAAATCCAAGGAGGTTGTTGGGGCTAAGTCTCCTTCTCTGAATGAGCAGGTCCTGGACCTGACTCAAGATAATGATGGCGATGAAGTTATCAAGGAGGCTACCCCGGAGCAGGGTTCATTCGACATTCCTCAAATCAGCAAGAGCGTTGATGAAACCCTTGCCGAGATCGACGCCGAGATTGTTGCAGATGAGGAAGCCGAGGTATCTCTTCAGGAGATTTCTGAGGTTCAGATCCAGCCAGTTGCTGATGCTGAAAAGTCTTAACTTTCATGTCTTTTCTATTGCACCCTTGTAATTTGTTTTGTTTTCTGGACAATGTAAGCTTCCTTTCATGGCCGATGTGCCTTTCTTTGTTATTTCGAAACAATTTACTTCTGGTAGGCCGTAGTGCCTTCTTTTGTACACAACTGCAACTGTTTTTCTATGGATGCTTTAACCTTTTAATTTCTCTTGATTTGTTTCTGCATGGTTTTATACTTAGAATATTTTGTATGCCTTTCATATTTTGCCACCTTTGTGCAATCTTCTCGGGGTTACATATCTCGGGTATAATAACTACAAGCTTTACTTCGGCAAGATACTGACCTGCAAACTTTTCATAAATTTCAACAAGTGTAAGATATATAGTATTCAATGTCAATTTTGCGAACGTTTCTCAATGTTTCAATCAAGTGTTTAGACAGTGATCTTAGTCTAACCTACTTGTAAATTGCTACCAATTTCAACAAGTGTTATCATATACTGTAAACTTTTCTCAAGTTAAAACAAGTGTTTAAGCAATGATCTACTTGTAAATTGCTACAAATTTCAACAAGTGTTTAAACAATATACTTAGCTTTTACCTCAACCTGTAAATTGCTGTAAATTTCAACAAATGATCACATGTCGGCTTAACATTATCTTGTAAATTGCGACAAATTTCAACAAGTGTTAAGCATCTTCTTTGGTTGGACCAACCTGTAGATTGCTATAAGTGTGCAAACTATAAACTCGGCTTCACTTCGACTTGTAAATTGCTACAAATTTCAACAAGTGAAGAGAAACAGTAATCCCGGCTTAATTTCAACTTGTAAATTGCTACAAATTTCTCAGGTTCTCATTATTCATGTCTCCAAAAACACCAATATGTAACTTTATCAATCATATGTGTTTTAAAGAAAAGGGAAAAGATTTTATTGATAGCATCGGCCAAAAATACTGCACATCTAATGATAGAAGAATTTCAAATTACAAGTGTTCCAAGGTCTTGGCAGTGCTTTGCCCTCGTTATCTTCAAGCCGATAAGCTCCATTGCCTAATACCAAAGTAATTCTGTAGGGTCCTTCCTAGTTTGGGCCAAGCTTGCCCTCTCTGGGATCTTTCTTGTTGTCGACGACTTTTCTCAGGACTAGGTCACCGACTTGAAAATCTCTTGGATTGACCTTCTTGTTGTAAGCTCTAGCAAGCTGTTGCTGGTATACTGCGAGCTGAATTGCAGCTTTCTCTCTTCGTTCTTCCAAAAGATCCAGATCTTGGGCTAAGAGTATGTCATTGGTGCCATTCTCTACTCCCTGGGTTCTGATCCCTGGGATGCCGATCTCCAATGGGATGATTGCTTCTGTGCCATAAGCCATGGCAAAGGGGGATTCCCCTGTTGATCTTCTCGGCGTAGTCCGATATGCCTAAAGTACGTTGGGCAACTCGTCTACCTACTTTCCTTTTGCTGCCTGCAGCCTCTTCTTTATTCCATCCAAAATTACTTTGTTGGATGCTTCTGCTTGCCCATTACTTTGGGGAAAACTTGGTGTTGAAAAGTAATTCTTGATCTTGAATTTCGCACAAAAGTTCTTGACGAGTTTGCTGTCAAACTGTGTTCCATTGTCGACAACTATTGCTCTTGGAATCCCAAATCTAGTGATAATGTTTCTCCATATAAAGTTCTTGACGTCCACATCTCGGATTTTGGCAAGAGGTTCTGCCTCTATCCACTTCGTAAAGTAATCTGTTGCTACCAGCAAGTATTTTCTCTGCCCAGTTGCCTGGGGAAGTTGCCCAACAAGATCCATGCCCCATTGGGCAAACAGCCAAGGGCTGGATACTGGGTTCAGGTCAGCAGCTGGCTGATGTATCAAAGGTGCAAACCTTTGGCATTGTTCACACTTCTTCACGTAGGCTTCAGCATCTTTTTGCATGTAGGGCCACCAATATCCCTGGGTAATGGCCCTATGGGCTAATGATCTGCCCCCAGCGTGACTTCCACAAATCCCTTCATGAATCTCGTATAGAAAATCTTCAACCTGCAAAGGGTGTACGCACCTTAAAAGGGGTCCAGTGAAGGACCTTCTGTAGAGATGACCCTCTGCTGTCAGACTGAATCTGGCCGATTGAATCTGGCCGACTTCAATCTGATTTTATGTGCTTCCTTATGGTCTTCTGGCAGCTTTCCCTCTTTTAGGAATGCAACGATTGCATCCATCCAGCTTGGTCCCATGTCCACACACATTGCTTCTTGCTCTGTACTCTGTGGTTCTATGCTCGGGCCCGACATATAGTCGATCATAATTGTCCTTGTTTTTCCAATTTGCATTGAACTTGCCAGGTTAGCCAACGCATCGGCATGGGTGTTGTCATCTCGGCTAACTTGGAGTAGTCGGCAGTTCTGAAATAGGGCTACCAATCTGATGACCTCTTTTGCATATACCGACATCTTTTCATCCCTGGCTGCAAATTCTCCTGTTGACTGGTTAACAATAAGCTGTGAATCACAAAAAACTATTACCTCATCTGCTTCTGCTTCTGCTGCCAGTTATAGCCCTGCAATTAATGCTTCGTATTCCGCTTCATTGTTTGAGGCCTTGAACCCCAAACGGATGGACTGTTCTATTATTTCTCCATCTGGAGATATCAGCAGTACTCCTGCCCCTGCTCCTTGTCGGTTCGAACTTCCATCGACAAACAGTCTGAATGAGTCGCCGATGTAGATGCTGCAGGGTCTGAGTTTTTCTTTCCTTTGCTCTTTTGCCTTTGGCTGGGATTCTCCTTGCTTGCTGGGACAATGCTCATCCTGGCTCAACGGAACCCGATGTTCGATGGTTTCGAGCGTGAATTCTGCCACGAAGTCGGCCAAAACTTGGCCTTTAATTGCTGTTCTCGGCTTGAACTCCAGGTCATACTGACCCAGGGCTACTGCCCATCTCGCTATCCTTCCTGTTAAGTCTCCTTGTTGCAACAAGGACTTCAGTGGATGCTCTGTTAGGACCACAATCTTGTGCGCCTGAAAGTAATGGTTCAACTTCTTTGAAGCCGTTACTAAGGCTAGCATTAATTTCTCCAGTGGTAGATACCTTGTTTCTGCGCTGGCCAAGGTTTTGTTTACATAGTAAACAGCCTTTTGCTCCCCTTTTTCTTCTCGGATTAGTACTGCACTGACTGCGTTTTCTGAAACTACCACGTACAAAAATAGTTCTTCCCCTGGTTCTAGATTGGAAAGAACCGGAGTTGTGGTCAAGTACTTCTTCAGGTCAGTCAAAGCGGCTTCGCATTCTTCTGTCCACAGAAAGTCTGTGGCTTTTTTCACCAAGTTGAAGAAGGGTCTGCACTTATCTGAGCTTCTGCTGATGAATCTGTTTAGGGCTGCGGCCCTTCCAGTAAGCATCTGAACCTGTTTTGCCGACGTCGGGCTCTTCAGCTCTAGGATAGCCTTGATTTGGTCTGGGCTGGCCTCAATGCCCTTTCTTGTTACCAGATACCCTAAAAACTTACCTGATCCAACTCCAAACGCGCACTTGGATGCGTTGAGTCGGAGCCGGTATGTTTTGAGTATATCAAAGACCTATTTTAGGTCGGCAAGATGACCCTTAGATTCCTTGGTCTTCACGACCATGTCATCGATGTAGACTTCTACCGTTTTGCCAATCAGGTGCTTGAACATCTTTGTTACTAACCTTTGGTAAGTTGCTCGCGCGTTTTTTAACCCAAAAGGCATTACCTTGTAACAGTATAGGCCTTTAGGGGTGATGAACGCGGTCTTCTCCTCGTCTGGAGGGTACATGGCAATCTGGTGGTACCCCCTGTATGCATCCAGAAAACTCATCATTTCATGCCCTGAAGTAGCATCTACAAGCTGGTCAATCTTGGGCAGAGGAAAACTGTCTTTGGGGTAGGCTTTGTTGAGACTGGTAAAGTCTACACAAACCCTCCATTTGCCGTTCTTCTTCTTCTTCACCACTACTGTGTTGGACAGCCATGTTGGGTAGTGAACTTCTCGGATGGCCCTGGCCTCCAGAAGTCTATCTACTTCTTCTTCTACTGCTTCAACGTGCATCAACGTCGGTCTTCTGGCTCGTTGAATCACAGGTTTTGCCGACCTGTCGACATTCAGTCTGTGGCAAGTGACCTCGGGGTCAATGCCAGGCATTTTGTAAGGTGTCCAGGCGAACACCTCTATGTTTGTTCTCAAAAAATCTTCCAGTTCTCTTTCCTCTTCTTCGGCTAAGCCTGAGCCGAGAAGAAAGAAGTGCTCTTCGCCGCCCTCCTGGACGAGGATTTTCTTTAGTGTCTCTTCGCTCTTCTCGGCTGGTTCTTTGCCGACGTCTTCTAGTACTTTTATGTCCTCATTTTCAATTTCTGCCTCTTTTGGCTCTTGAACGCTACAAGTAGACTTTATTGCTGCCATGAAGCAACTTTTTGCCTGCAGTTGATCTCCTCTAACTTCTTCAATCCCATGCTCTGTTGGGAACCGCAGTAGTTGATGCAATGTTGAGGAAACTGTCCCCATTGCATGCAACCATGGTCTTCCCAAGATGATGTTATATGGTGAAGGTGTGTCAATCACCATGAATTCTGTCCTGATCTTCTTAGTGCCAGCTTGTACTTCCAAGCTTGTTGCGCCCAGTGGCCACGTCGGCGTTCCATTAAAGCCGACCATTGGGCCATTCGATTGCTCCATGTCGTCTGGGTGAAGGCCTAGCTCCTTGTAACATCTAACGTACATGATGTCACAAGAGCTGCCTTGATCTATTAGGATGCGTTTCACTTGGCACTCCCCAACCTGGAGGGATACTACCAAAGCATCATTATGCGGATGCTGGACCATCTCTAGGTTAGCTTCAGTGAAGGCTATCATCGGTCCTTGGCACTCTTCAGGCCGAGGTCTTTTATGTCCGACCTGGTTCACATGCTGCAGGTGTTTTACTCTTTGGGTTTCTCCCCGAATGTCGTTTTCGTTCACCTTTGAGTGAATTACATTAACCACCCGTGGTCCTCCTACCTGTGGTTGTTGTGCTGGGGGAGGCGGAGCTGCAGGTGCTTGAGGCAATCTTGTCTGTTCTTCTCTTGTCCTGGCCTCATCAACAAGGTCCCTCAGATGGCCTTGCCTTACCAAGTCTTCTAAGTGTGCTTTTAGGGCTCTGCAACCTTGAGTTGGGTGCCCTTCTTCATTGTGGTAAGCACAACGCCTACCAACGTTTCTTCCCATGAATTCCCCTGGTGCTCTTGCTGGAGCTCTGAAATAGGGTTGGTTTCGTATTTGATCCAAGACTTTGTGGATTGGGACTCGGAATATAGTTGTTACTGCCTGTTTACCCCTCAATTCCGTTTCTTGTTTGGTTAGTCCATTGTTGCCTCGGCCTCGCTTCGGCGAGCCGTTTCCCTTTTCCTGCTTTATCTCTTTGTTTCCCGACGTATCTTCCTCGGCTCTAGCGTACTTCTCGATTCTCGCCATGAGTTCTTCCATGCTTTTTGGCAATGTTTTTGCCAAAGACTTCCGTAGTGGGCAATCATCTTTCAGGCCGTTCTTGAAAGACACGACCGCCACCTCTTGGTTGCATTCGGGTATTCAATTGAACACCTCGTCGTACCTCTTCGCGTAGGCCCTCAGGCCTTCATCCTTGGTGATTCTTAAAGCCATTAGAGCGTCGACCCTCAAGGGCTGTAGTTTGTTCGTCACAAACCTGGCCACAAACATCTCGGCCAGGCCTTCCTACGTTTTTACGCTTCCCTTCGGTAGTTTATGGAACCAATCGGATGCGATCTCCCCGAAGGATAAGGGGAATACTTTGCAGAGCAACGGCTCGTTCCCACTATATAGTGCCATTGAATTCAGGTATAGTCCGACATGAAAGTTGGGATCTGACTTACCATCATAAATTTGGAACCTCGGCATACTGAATCTCTTTGGTGCTTCAAATTTGTCCAGTTCCACCGAGAATGGTGTTCTCGGCTTAACTGGGGAAGTCACCTCGGCTTCAACATTCTGCTGCCTCCTTTTGAGGTAATCCCTCAAGTCTTCTTTACTCCTACCTGGAGCTCGGCTATCTCTGGACTTCAATCTTTTTGGCACACTACTTTCGGCCTCGTGGTGGGCCCGTTTCGATCTTTCTCCATGGGTTGTGTCAAAGCAGAGTGCTTGCCCTTGAACATGCCGATGTTCTTTGGGCCCTGGATCCTTCATATGATGTGTCCTTCGAGACTCTTCTTGCCTCGGCTCCTCTCGTCCGACTTCCTTGGAAGGTCGGTAAGAGTGCCTTCCACCCCTAGTCTGCTTAGGGGCTTCGGGGATTGCTTTCCTTCCTTCCTTCTGGGTATTAATTGCTGGCATCGGCGTATCTTGCAGCGGGTATGGTGGCTACATAACATTATTCTGCATCATGAAGTTGACAACCGACTGAAGGTCTGCCAGCTTGTTTGCCAAGTCTTTTACTTCCTCATCCCTTCGTAGGCACCTATCCCTCCATACCTGAAGGTTATCTTCGTTATAATACTTGCTTTGGTCTGTCCTCTTCGAAGCGTCGTTCTCCTGGCCGACGTCTTTCTCTCCGTGGCCCTGGCCATGAGTTTCTGTATTGTGGTTGTCTCCTTCAACGCCAAGATCAATTGGTCTGCCACTCCCAGCAGGAGTGTCGCCCCCAATGTTTTCCCTCTGTTCGTCACTGGCCATCTATTCTTCTAAGTTCCCACAGACGGCGCCAAATTGTGTGGGTGAAAATCTGACCACACTGCCCGTTTAGTAATCAGTTGAAGAGCATTGGCAGAATAGATGGCTTTAGCTAACCTGTAACAGAAATATAAGAATCCCGCGGTGGTTTCGACCACCCGGGGGCACTCCGACAATCAAGTCAGTATATCTCTCAAAGATAAATCAAGTACTAAAATCACTGCTCAAAGCATAAAACTCATACCTTAGACCCGCGGGGGTGCCTCTCTTTTATAGTTTACTCAATCCTAGTCCCACTAGAAGCTTGACTTCTATGGACTCCAATTCAATACTTACTTTGGACTCTTCAAGAGATAAAGATAAACTCCCTAAGAGTTTTATCCTTATCTTGGCTAAGTCTTCTCTTTACTCTAGGACTCTTGTCCCTTATCCGCTTATCTCGGATTCCGATATCTTCGGAGATTACCTCGTCCTCACCAAAGATAACCTCGGTATAACTACCACGACACGTGGTACCTCGGCTGACACGTCGGCGTCACCATGCCAGGTGTTGGTACTCAGAAAATATATCTCCACAACACCCAAATGAGAATGTTTAAGGGCAATGGAAGAACTGGAATTACCACTATAGCTTTGCAAGATGAGGACTTTATAAAGTGACAATTGCCTCACAATGGTTTGAATTTGAAGTTGTGAACTAGGTCTATTTTTTCAACACTCTACTTCTAAATAAATATTAAAATAATTTGATTCAATTAATATATATTGAATTAAAAATATACTTGGACTAGAGGTTCAATGCTTCAATGGGAAAAATTGAATTGAAAACGAACTGCAACTTTTTTCGCCTCCAACAATGCACAAATGGCACCGAGTATTTTTCTTTTATTTTAATTTTTTTTTTGCTTGGAGAGGGCACCTAGTTTGGGTGTGTTTATTTGGTGTGTGTACGTTTTATATGTGGGGGCATATTTATAATGAAAAGTGTGGAGTGAGGAAAATTAAATATTTACAAATTTTCTAGTGTGTGAGCTGAGGGGGATGTGCACAAAGAGAAAATGGTGTGTGGAAATAGAAGTTCCTAAAAAACTCCCTTTTGGGGCAAAATCAAATAAATAGAAGGAACAAAGAGAAATAGAAAATCAATACCAAGAAAATTAAAATTACAAGCAAAATGAGAAGATAAAAAAACAATTGAAAAAATGTGATACTTTTACAATTTTACTCTTACCACTCTTCCTTTATCTCTTTTCTCTTTCCTCTATTACAACTGCCCATTGCCACTACAATCCATCTCTCATTTGCCTTCAACTAGCATCTGGGGCCACGACCACCATAGTTTACCTTTTCTTTGCCTTCCAACCACCAGATCTTTCCCCATCTCACTTTTGCCCCTCAATTGCCACCATTACCACATAACCACCTACCATAGCCACTACCCACCCTCTACAATTCTAGTCTTGTCACTCTATTCCCGTAAAACGTTGTGACTCACCATCCATCACAACTACAACCATCGTGACCTATTACCCATCACAAACCATATCCATCGTAACCGCTATCAACCTCCACCACCCCGTTAAACAAAACCCTAAGATATATATATATAGAGAGAGAGAGAGTTGTATGGATGAACGATAGTCGAATCAAATATGGATCAGATCTGGGTGTTTCAATGAATGATGATCAGATTAGATTTAAGGATTTTTTTATTACATTTGGGACTTTTAATTATACCAATGGAGCTTATGTAGGGGTTAAGAGTACACGATGATTGTAGTGGTGGATTTAGATGGTAGCAGTGGTCATGGATGCGGTGATGGCGGCGACGGTAGGGATGGCAGTGACAAGTTTTGTTTTGATCATAGTAATAGGGCCTCTGTAATGCCCCCAAATAATAATGGTAGATAAACCCATAACCCATCAACAGATATACGGTTACTCATCATATTCAATCATTTTTTAAGACAAAGAAAAATATTAGAGATTTCAAAAGTTCTACCAAAATTTTTACCAAATGTCTCACATGGATGTGGAACCCACATAGTTTTACCAAAATGTCTACCAAATGTCTCACATGGGTGTGAGACCCACATGTGAGACATTTGGTAGAACTTTTGAGATTTCTAGCATTACTCATTTCCAAAATATTCCCTCTTTCATTCATTTCCTTCATGCAATACAAAGATGATATCACATGCATTAATACATTCATTAACCTCAAGTTATGCATCTACAGCATGTGACGTATATACATATATAACCAAAGAAGAAAAGATAAGTTCTTGCTCTAATGGCTATATATTTCCAAGACGATGCTTGGTTATAACAAAATTGGGTTAAACCCAAAACAAATAAAAAGCCCGAGGCTTGTACAAAAGATATTTACAATACAAAAATGAATAAGCCTTCAACTCCAAGATCCTCCCATGCTAAGTCCTTGTTGGAGGCATACCATTAGCACCTGAAAGTTGGTTTTCACATAGGGTGAGCTAAAGTCCAGTACAGATTAATTTAACATATTGTATGATGCTTGACAATGTCATAAGGTGAATGCATATGAACGCCATTTACCAAGAAAAATGCATTTTGCCCTCTCCACAATACAATGCAATTTTTGTAATCTAATTCATAAATCATTACTTTTATATTAGAAAATAGGGCAGTGGATATACAACATTGGGAATCTTTAGGAACGTATCTGCCAGTAGGCTGTACAAGTGCTACCAAAGTCATTTTACCGGTATTAACTGGAAGGATTGGCACCTAATCCTGTGAGTTTATGGACTTTCACCAAGGACACACATGCCAACATAGATAATACCACAACCACACCTCCTAACCAAATTCACCAAGGTATTCACTTATTTTTCTCAAAATGATACATTTTCAATGTATAAATATGAAATGATGTTCAATGCATGATGTATGAGTAATTTGGTTTCAATTAACCTAATCCTTATGCAATTTCTTCAACAATCAAAGTTATCCTCCACCGATAGCCCAAAACAAGTGTTTTTATACAAAAGGTAAATTTCCAAGCAACATATATAATTTCATAATCTAAATATAGGAGTGACAATACATATTCAACACTACTCTCACCACCAACAGATATATCCATACTATCATTTCAAAACCTCAACATCCTTTCATTTCCCTTAGTTCAAAACCAATGATTTCCAACAAAAAATATATTCCTTTCAAAAATACATTTAAATGAGAGATTTTTAAGATTTCAACTCAACTTATCAATATAACCATCTCCATAACGTTTTCCATAAACCCATTTGAAAACCCCTCTTTTGTGCTCCTAAACCAATCCAAATCAATCCTCAAATCAAATCCACAACTCCCAAAACACCACTCATTAAAGGAACACATAACAAGGCTAAAGATTATACAATGAGGTTAAAGAAAATCCCTACCTCAAAGAAAAAATAGAGAGGAAGGACAACCCCAAAATCAATGGAGTCGGATCTAGAACTTTTTCCCATCAAAACAACCACTTCTTCGCACTCTACCTTTTCTCTCAAAGCACCAAGGTCACAAGATTCAAGGATTTGGGTGTACGGGAAGGTTTATGTGAGATTTTAGAGAGATGAAGAAAGAAATTTCAGGTGGAGAGCTTTTGGTGAGAGTGAGAGAAATCAAAAAATAAAAGAAAAGCTCTTTTTCCTGTACTAATATACGTACAGACTGCTCAAGCAACTAAAACACTACTCGAGCATCAGACACAAAACACCGCTTGAGCGACAAAACTATGGCTCAAGCAAAGAAACCAAATTCCCAAAACCCTAGCCCTGTAGAGCAGATCTTTCGAGCGAGCTAACTATCGCTCGAGCTAATTGTAACAACCTGAACATGTATTTGATTAAATAATCATCTAATTGCATTGTTATGTGCTAATTTATTATGTGTTTGATGTGAAATTGCATGTCTAATAATGTGAATTAAAAGGATTTGGATTTATATCTATTGATTATAGAGAAACCTGTTGCGATTACAATGTTAAACTGAAAATTGAAGGTCTTAGAGGCACCATAAAACAAAGCCAACTTCGCTCGATTATTCCTATTCGTTTTTTTATTTCTTTTGTGTTCTTGATATGAACACGACTTTGAAATACACTTGAAAACCATACAAATGGATGCCCAAACCTCAGAAAAATGAAAAGAAAACAAAATCGAAAATCTGCTTTGAAAATCGCACGTGCAGGATCGCTGGCCGTACGTGCGGAAACTCCATCACACGTGTGCCTGCACGTGCAATTTTAGCAGAACACAACTTGGAACAGAGGAGGTCTAGCCGAAAATCTCCAAGTGGGCTGCTGACTTCACAAGACGACCGTAATCCCTAATCATAGACCCGACCATAATGAAAAGGAGCCCGGTTCTTAACCTTTTCTCAAACTCGGTGGAATGACATTCCTCTGTTGCCAAAAGTTCCGGTGCAAACTTTGAAAGACTGGTGAAAGCTACCTTAAACTTGACCACTTGTGTATTTAATTGTTTGAACTTCAATAAGCACTCTTTCAACTTTTCCCTTGGAAAAAACTTATCCTGGAAGACATTAACGAAAGCCTCCCAAGTCACCTTGATACGTCCTCTCGCATACTTCCACCATTGACCTATATCGCCTTTAAGTTGAAAAGATGCCAAGGTCATCCTTAAATTGTCGTCCTCGATGCCAAGCATCTCGAATGCCTTCACCATCTGCTCAAGCCACTCGTCGAGCTTCAGTGGCTCTTTTAGATCCCCGACAAACTTATCCAGATAAAACTGGAAGAACTCCCTCTTCAAAAAGGATGGATCTATCTCTATATCATGGGCTTGGACTTTATTATTAGCCCTGAGAATGTCCATGAATTCCCGCAATGCTCCTATCATTTTTTTGGGCTAAGACGCCCATGACTTGCTAACCTGCTAGCTCGACCACATTGGCCTGACTAACCCCATCCTCCTGTGCTGGAATTTCATCTAGTATCGGCACCTCCTGCTGCTTAGGCCTGCCATGCCTACCACCACCACGTCTGTGTCTTGATATTCTAATAAAGGTAACAAAATAATTTTGTCACAACCCAAACTTACCCCTAAAAGGTTAGGACATGATCGGCCTATACTTAGGCCTCAAAATAAAAGTTCCAAAAATAAATATTTTATTTACTAACGGGGCCCAAAACGGAAGCAATAAAATAATAGAATGTCCATTGAGTGGTGCATATATGCTAGGATCATTACACGACTAATTGTAGGTAGAGAAGTCCACATGCCCAGTTCAGATAAATACAAGTCCAAGTCATGTGTGTAAACACAAAGAGTTAATAACCCACAAGTTACAAAATCATAACATGTTGACTAAAAGCCACCAAGAACTTAACAAAAATGTGGCATTGAACTCCTTAAGAGACAAAAGACTCCAACGTAGGACTTAACAAAAATGTCCACAAAAGGCTCCCGAAGCTGACCTAGGGCTGGCCTCCAAGCTGATCACCTACAAAACTTATATGAATACGGAATGAGCCAGGCTCAGTGAATAATAATAACGTATGAAGGCATGTAAATAAGCATGTGTCTTGAAGAATATGTACGTATTACATGTATGTCATTTTCATCAACACGTTCCGAAACGGCCTCAGGCCCAATAATAACAGAACGGCCTCGGGACCAATAATAACAAAACGACCTCGGGCACAATAATAACAAAATAGCCTCAGGCCCAATAATAACAGAACGACCTCAGGCCCATTTCATATGTCATTGCTGTCAAGTGTTCAACCGGCTTAACCAAAGCATAAGTTGTATAAACCATATCATTCATGGACAAAAATATAAAATTCGTAACTTTCAACAAAATGTTACATTACTATTACTCACAATGATCCGGTCGTGCAATGATTTCTTTCAGCGAGTGACCTACACATCACACACAGAAATTCATAAGTAATGCATTCTTTTCTTCGTTCTTGTCTTTCCTCATTATTTCATTTCGTTCACTTTCTATTCATTCTTTAAGCATTTCGGAAGGATAAAAGATACATATTAACAGATTCAGAAAGTCGAAAAGGGTATCGGAAAGCAACATAATTGTTTCCCTCTTCCTGCACGTGTAGAGGTCCCTCACTACACGTGCGGCCCCGCATGTGTTTTTATTTTAGAATGCCAACCTCAGTCTCCTCTGTTTTCCGCACGTACAGTTGTGAGCCCCACATGTGAAACTGTGCATCCCGCATATGCGGCCATAAGCCCCGCACGTGTGGTTCTGGGCCCTGTTTGACAGTCCGAAAATACAACAACAACAAGCTTTCCAAATACATTTCCAAGGCTCAAGTTAAGCAATTCCTATTCAACAAACATAATATAGGAACATATTAAGCATGAAATATAAGCTCTATGAAACCAAACTTCAAATAGAACTCTAATTTCCATGAATCTTCCATTTTCCTTCATCTTTTCATAGATATACATATATACACATAGATACATGAGCTCAAGGCATGCAAGAAAGAAGATGAGATAGCAATTTCTCATAATCCAACTCAAATCAAACTAAATATACAAGAATCAACTCTTAAATCAAAGAAATGTAGAATATTCATGCTCATTTCATGACATTTGGTCAAACAAAACCATATCTCATAAACCCTAACTTCCAAGGGTGCCAAAGCTTCATTTAAGTCTTGATTTTAATCAATTGAGGCAAGGTATTAAGTATTTTTGATGAATTAGACATAACTTAAGCTAAATTTCTTGAATCCCCTCTTCAATTCTTCTATCTCAAAATCCTAGGTTGAGTTCTCTCCTTCTCTCTTTTCTCTGCTCTCTCTTTTCCTCCAAGAGATATTTTTGTTATGTTTTTGTTTAAGTCTCCTAAGGCTTTTGTATATAACTAGCTTTCTTAAAATTTTTGAGTCAAAATGAGACTTTAGTTAGGAAATTAGCCAAATAAAGGCAATTAAATAATTACGAATCAAATTTTTACAGAACTTCATATTTTGACCTAAAAATCATGCTCATCATAACTGTAAAGTAAATTTCTAGTTATCGCGCCTCAAAGGCTTTCAATTTGCAATTCAAATGTTATAATTTCAACAGATTTTCTCATAATCGACAGATACAAATTGATAACATGTAATACCCACATCAAAACATGGAATTTCATATTAAACATATAAACACACCTATAATCACCCATCCAATGAGAGATTTAATCATATGAGGGTTGGGTTATTATAAATTTAGTACATTTACAAATATGCTGAAACTAATTCATTCACGTCCTAATATAGAGGACAACAAATAATTCATTCCACATAAGCACCAAGGCACATAATCATAACTAAATTTCCTTTGTAGATAATAATCGTTCCGTGACATTGCCAGAGTTCCAGTTAGAATTAGCAGTGATCAAGTGCTCTTTTAACAGGACTTCTAGAAACTCGTTGACCCAATCAATATATTAGAAACCAAATCCCATACTCATCTAGTCACATAAACATGTTATCAGATAATATACCAAGTTTGCTTCTAATATTATCTAGAGAGATAAACCCATTGTGGTAAAAATCACATCCCGTGATTCGAAAGTATTCAAACCCAGTAACTCTGATACCATGTTGTAATGCCCCAAAATAATAACAACCCCCCACATCATGATATTCAATGAAAAAGCAGAAACTTACATACTATAAACCTTTCATTGATTCTCTTTTACCATACAAAAGATGACATATGCATGTATACATTCATCGATCCAAGATCCTGAATCTATAGCATATAACATGTAATAATCACGTGAAACAAAAAATATAAATAAGTTAATGCCTTAATGGCTATATCTTTCCAAGTCGATGCTTGGGAACAACAAAATGAGTTAAACTCCATACATTTTTTGCTGAAGGCTTGTATGACAAATATTGATGCAAAAGAACAAAAAGAAGCTTTCGGCTCCAAGGTCTTCCCAAGTTACTTCCTCAGTGGAGGCTTATCATTAGTACCTGAAATTTATTTTCCACATAGCGTCAGCTAAAGCCTACTAGTAATACTTGAACACAACGTATGAAACTTGACAAAGTCATATGGTGAATGCATATGCATGCCATTTTCCAAAACATTAATTATACTTTTTCTTTCAAAACAATGCAATACCTCACTTATATAATCATTCATAAAACAATACTTTCAAATTAGAAAACAGAGCAGTGGATACAAAACACTGGGAATCTCGAGGTACGTGTCTGCCAATAAGCTATACAAGCACTACCAAAGCCATTTTATCAGTACTAAACGAAAGGATTGACACCTAACCACGTAGGTTTCTGGATTTTCACCAAGAGCACACATGCCAAAATAATAAACCACAACCACACCCCCTAATCAGATTCACCATGGTATTCACCAATTTTTTCTTAAAACAATACATTTTCAATGTAAGGATTTGAAATAATGTTCAATGTAAAATGTATGAGTAAATGGTTTTCATTTAACTTATTCCTCATGTAATTTCTACAACAATCAAAGCTATCCTCCATCGATAGCCAAAAACATATATCTCTATACAACAGAAAAATTTTCAACAACAATTATAATTTCATAATCTCAAAATGGGAGTGAAAATACATATCCAACTTCATTCTCTTCATCAACAGATACGTTCATTTTATCTTTTCAAAACTCAATATCTTTGTCTTTTATTCATAGGTCAAACACTAATAATTTCCATAAAACATCTTTTACTTTCAAAAACCCATTTTTAAGAGAAATTCCTAATATTTAAACACAACTCAATAATGTGCTCATTTCCACAACCTTTCTTAAGAACTCATTTAAAAACCCCTCTTTTATATTTCAAAAACCAAATCCTAAATCAAACCCCCAACTCCCAAATCACAGTATTTTACAAGGAGCACATAACGAAGCTAAGAATCATACAAGGAGGTTGAAGAAGTCCTTACCTCAAGAGTAGAAGAAGAAGAAAGCAAGGCCCAACTCTAGACAGAGTCAAAAATTAAAGTTTCACCAATTAAAATGTTCACTTTCACGAGCTTTTTACTTTACTCCAAAGTATTAGGGTGGTGAGATCAACGGATTTGGGTGCATTTGAGTATTTAGGAATTAGAGAGAGAGAGAGAAATTAGGTTTTCGGGTGTGTAGACACCCTATTTTTGACCGTCCTCAAGACTTGGTTGTGCTTGCAGGTACATTCAACAACTAGTTTGATTGCTTGTCGAGTACTCGACTTTCACGGTGGAACGTCACAGGTTTGAGCTTTCCAAACCCTGTATCCTTTCTGTCTTTTTTTTTTTTGGACCATGTATTGGCCCTTCCATCTTGTTTTTCTTGGTGCATTGCCGGCCCTATTTTAGCCCTGCCGGCCATGCCTTTATTACTGCCGGCCATCAATGAGCCACTGCTGGCCACCACTGATGGCCGGCAGAACCCTTGTCTCAGCAGGTTTCACGCCAGATCTTTTGAGCCAGCTGGTTTTCACTCATCTCTCCTTCATACACGTGTATGTAGGGATAAGCCCCTTTCCAGGCTTGTTTAACAAGCTTTGCATTGTTTTTCTTCTATATAAGGAGAGGCTCTCCCTCTCTACCAGAGGTCAGTCATTTTTAGAGAAGTTGTATCTCTCTCTCTATATTTCTCATTATCTCTCTCTATATTACATAGAATAGTGCTCTAAAGTCCATTTTTCTTGCACTTTTGCACTACAACACATAGAGGTACACCACCATCTTTGATCTGAGGTTCTTGGGAGTGTTACTTGAGCTCTAAAACTTGGTTTTTAGCCTCAGAACTTGCTATTTTCGAAGTTGAACTTTAAGGGTGAGTATATTTCCCTTTTTAGCATTTATTTGTACCTCACTTTGGCCATCCTTGAATATTGTTTTAGGCCTTGCTTTCAACTGAAAAGAGTTCTATTTTTGCATGCTTTAGATCTTTGTTTAAGGTCACTTTTTCGTTGGAGGTGGTTTACCCCCTCTTAGGCCTTGTTAGGCCTTGTTTTGAGCCATCCCTTTAGGCTCTTGTTGAACCCTTTGCATGACCTTTCTGCCACTGAAATCCAAAGGATTTTTAGTGGTGGGAAGGTGGTTTTGGTGTCCTAAATAGGAGAGGGTCATCCCTCTCCTTTGTGTCTTGTTTACTTGCTTTGAATGCCTCATGTGTGAGCACCTTTGGTAAGTTTATGTTGGCCATATCTTAGCTTGTACTTGGGCTTATTTTAGCATGGCATGCCACTATTTTTATTTGGTTTTGTCACTCCATGCATGGTTAATACACTTGTAGTGTAAATCTCTTAAACTAGCTTTGTATGCTTCATGAAGTAGCATGTCATTATAGCTAGGTTTGAGTCCATTTTAGCATGTTTTTGGTGATGTTTTGCCATGTCATGACTCTGCTTTGGTTTGGTTTGGTTGGCCCTTACATGCTCCATGCACTTGTAGAGCATTTCTATGAATTAGCCTAATGTGTCTCATGTTTTAAAATGTCATTTTAGCATGCTTTTGGCTTAACTTCAAGAAGACTTTGTTCATGTTTTAGCATGTTTAAGGTCTGATTTGTGTTGATTTGGTCATGCATGACTTGCTTTGTATAGCCATAGTGCAAGTTAGCTTGTTAGCTTTATGCATTGAGCCCACTAGCATGTGTCACTCAGCCTATTTCAATGATTTGGCATCACTTGTTATGTTATTTTAGTCCATGTAATGTGGTCATACACTTGTATTTGACATGCTTTCAATGCATTGGGTGGGGTTGGTGTTTTATGCCTCATGAATGGATCATTGTGCATGCCTCTATGCTTAGGTCTTTGGGATGCCATCTCAATGGGTTTTTCAGCTTGTTTTATCATGCCATAACTCTGATTTTTGTTGGTTGAGCCATCCCATGCTTGGTCTTAATAGGTGTAGTGTAATCCACCTTATTTGCGTTGTATGCATCATGCCTTATGCCCTCCATGCTAGCATATTTTGGCTTCTTTCCATGCACGTTTTAGACTCATTTTAATATGTTCTAGGAATGTTTTGGGTTGCCTTAACCATGCGCTCCATGTTTTGTATACTTGTAGTACAAATGCTCTTGTTTGCCTCAAGCTTTGAGCACCATTGCATGCTTCATTTGTGTTGTGTACGTGATTTGGCATCACTTAACATGACATTTCAGAGCCTATTGCATTGTCATATTTCCACTTCAATCATGCTTTAAGTGCCTTTGAGTATTGTTCTTTGTTGCCTAATTTATGGCTTAGCTTGTATGCTTGTATGCCTAGGTCTTTCGGCCCTCATCTCAGCATGTTTAGGTCCTTATTTTGACCTATTTGAGCTCTGTCTATGCTTAGTTCATGCATTTGTGCCATATATTGCATGCCTCCTTTGTAGTCCTCTTTGATAGCTCCATGCTTTAAGGACCTTCGTATGCTTTACTTGTGTTGTTTAAATGATTTGGCATCATTTCTCACCCCATTTCAGTGCACTTAGTGTTGTTACACTTCCACACTTTTCACTCTTTAGGTGTTCTTGAGAGTTGCACCTTTATACCTTAATTGGTGAGCCAATTGGCATGCATGCTTGTATGTGTTTTCGGTGCCTTCATCTTAGCATTTTGGCCACTGATTTGGGCATATCTGAGGTCTGTCCGTTTCAGTTTAAGTCCATTGAGCATGGTTGATTACATGTTGTTTGCATGCTTGCGTTATATCGCATTGCCTATGCCTTATACTTTGCATTGTGTATGCTTAGGTTACATTGCATTGAGTATGCCATCGTTTGCATTGAGCATGCCATCATTTGCATTGTGTATACTTAGTTGTTGCGTGCATTAGCATTGCGCGTGCCATTAGCCTTGTTAGGTTGTTCATATTGCATTACATGTTTGCATGCTTGAGTTTCATTGTGTATGCCATACTTCTATTCCATTGTTGTTTAGATTAAGTGTTAATCCGAGCACGAGAAATGAGGGATGTTTCATACTTCAAGTGATGAAACGTGTCTCAATTCTCAGTCGCCGGCGCTCTTGATTATCCATGATAGAGTTCTAGGCATTTATGTGTTTTTGTGCATTCATTTTACATTAAATTTGCACAAGTTGGATCTTTGGCCATCATGCATCGGGATGCGTGATTGATGATCTTGGATCCGACTATGCCTCTCCCTTGATGTTTTGAGGTGATAAGGGGTGGCACAGTGCGTACATACCCTTGGGAGACCCTCCATTTTCTCTATTTTGTGCTCTGCTACAGCTTGGTGTCACAGCACATCAGTGGCCGGCAGTGCCTTGCAGATGGCCGGCAGTCCTTTATTCTTGGCCGACAGTGGCTCCCCATGGCTGGCAGGCCACTGGTGTATTCCCCAGACTGGTTTTGGTAAGGCTCAGCAGGAATTCCTTGAGGACACCCTGCAGACAGAGCCTCTAAAGAGCAACCGGAGAGCTTTTCGGGGCGGTAACCGAGCATGCATCCTCTTCTCCCCCAACCAGAGTTGGTACAACATTGTTTACTGTTTTCCTTACTTGCTAATTAGCATTTGGTTTTGTAATTTAATTAGTTAATTTGTTAATTAATTAAGTTTTGTAATAATTAGTTATAGCTGGTTATTCATTTGGTTATGTAATAATTAATTAGCTTGTTAGTTAGTTAATTAGTTGGTCTGTATTATTCATTCGGGCCCTCCGTCGAGAGGGCATATTGTTGTAATAAGTGTGCGTGCGTGTGTGCATGTCTTTCAACCCCACGCCTTTCTCCCTTTCACTTACATGCTTTTGATGGTTAGTTTAGGGTCATTTTCAATTAGCATACTTATGCTCGCATGTTTGCATCCATTCATTTGTCTTGCATGCATTGGGCTCGGCACATATACTAACTGCATTGTATTTCAATTCCAAGTTGAATACATGTCATCAAATGTTGCATCTCATATGCATCTTAGAATAGCCGAGCCTATTTCTAGTTGCATTTTGCATGTGTTGCATTAGCCATCTTAAACATGAACTAGGATCATGCATTGATTAGTAACTAGTTCTTTGTTTTAGCTCGGAGTACACTGTGAGTGTTTACGGTTTAGCATACTGCATGTGTGTTATTGTTGCCATAAAAGCATGCTTGCCATGAGGCTATTTGCTTATTTGATAAACTGCCTGAATGCCTGTGGGTGAAGGTTGGATTACTTGAATTGGAGCAATTCATCAAATCCTCGTTTTAGCCTACTTGCGAGTAGCAAACTTCAAACCATTTTCAAACAACCATTTTTCAAAACAAACAAATATGCAATGTTTTGTTCTAACTTAGGCGATCTAGTCTATACTTGTATGCTGCGTGCGTCACATAATAATTCCAGGTTTAATAACCGGAATAAGAACACATGTTTTTTCAAAAACAAGATATCATGTTAGTAGTGGCCGATCTTTGATCAGGCCTGCGGGGGTGCTCGAGGCAACTTTGGTGATGACGGACATGTGGCCATAGGCACAAGTCAGGGTTTCCTAAATTCTCCCAAAATAAAATATTTAGGTAGGGACTCTGTATCTAGCAAAGCAGTCCATGTTTGGCACTTCTTCACAAAAATCAGTTTTCCAAAACGATTTGCCGGATTTGGACTCTTTGGTGATTTATCGGTCTTGCATTGCACTTTGCGAGATTAGATTCAGAACCGTGACATTGAGTCCGAACTGTAGCAGTAAGCTCGGAACGAAATGAGATTCGCGCCCCCCTCACGAACGCAGATGTCGGAGAGTTCCCGGAAGCGCGTCTATAGGGTGTTTTAGAGAGAGAGAATATAAAAAGTGATAGAAAAAAACTTTTTCCCGATCTGACATACGTACAGACCACTCAAGCGATGACCAAACCATTGCTTGAGTGTCGGACATAAGAAGGTAACACCACTCGAGCGACCAAAACATAGTTCAAGTGCACAATGACCCCCTCCCAGAAGTTTTACAGACTATAGAAGATAGCTTGAGTGAAGATTACACTACTCCCAGTAGTTTTGCAAACCTGCAAGTGTATCAAGAGAACCTAAAAACTGCTCGAGCGCAGACCACTCGAGCGAACCTGAAGAAAAATATACATGAACTCCTTTGAAAAATGAACTACTAACCTGTTCACAATACAACCAGCAAGTCTAAACAACCAAACTCAACAACAAGAAGACAAGGAGTATAGATAACAATAAAGAGTATCTGATTTCTGATCTAAGAACATGAAAGGATCGGGGTCTAACCTAAGAGTATTAGATCTCGGATCAAAGAACATGTAGTTGCCCTTTATTCTTCAAATAAATTTTTGTATCTTTTCATAATAGGAGCAAATTGTTCTTGATTAGCAAAAATATGTTCTAAATTTTTTTATAAACCATTTCTTTACACCTAAGATTAATTATTATGGCTATACCTAAAAGATGAGGTAATGGATCAAAGTATTGATCAAAATTTTCTTTCATTGCAGTAATAATAGTTACATAATATTCATTACCCATATATTTTGTAAAAACTACATTATTTCTGCTAACATGTGTAAAACAAATGGTGAAGTAGGAATATATATAAGAAAATAATTTTGTTACCATATAAAAAACTTTTATAAAATTTTTATATAAGGCTACTTGGCGATAATTTAGTTTTGTGGGAGTTATTACTCCTCATATTGATATTGCTATAAAAAATAAACCTATTACTTTTCTTTGTTTACAAGCTCTCTTTAACATATTATACATTGAATTCCACTTATTGTCTATATCTAAAATTAATTTTTTAAGTGGCATACCTTCTCGTTGACAAATTTTCCTGTATTCCAAAATTCGATTAGCAAAAGACATAATAGTAAGAACCGCATTTGTTATTATCACTACAGAAGTCTCGTATACATACATAGCTTCTTTAACAATCAAGTTTAAAATATTAGTACAACAACGAACACGAAATGAATTACTATCAACAAGTAATTGTAAAGTTGATTTTAAATGGGTTACAGCACTACAAGAAAATACACCTTTGGCGACTAAATTTTTAGTCGCCAAAGGTCCTTTTTTAGTCGCCAAAGGTCGAATTTTTACTTTTCCCGACAAAAACTTTTAGTCGCCACTGTTGTCGCGAATTCATGGTCACCCATTCCTTTGGCGACTAAAAACCTGTTAGTCACCAATTCACAGGTCTTCAGCGACGAAACAAATTGTCGCCAAATGCAATTCCATTTTTTGAAATTATACATTTAGCGACTAAATTTTTAGTCGCCAATAGTGATTTTTTTTTATTTATTATTTAAACATTTCCCGACTAAGCTTTTCGTCGCCAAAAGGTATACCTTTCGGCGACCAACGCCTTTAGTCGCCAAAACCATATTTCACAAAAAAAAAAAAGTTGCCTTTGCTGCATGTCCCAAGGTTCGAACCTGTGTTCCCAACACTTGCACCCACTACGCCTTTACCAACAATTGCTCCCCCACTACGCCACTCCCAAATCACATGAATATTATTGCAACAAATATTATTTATATACTATATTCACTGGTATTAATACAAAATTGTATATATGAAAATAATTTTTTTTATTTAATATATTTTATGTAAAAAATAAAATATTTACAAAAAAAAATAGGGTAAGCACTTTTGGCGACTAAATCTGAATTTTAGTCGCCAATACTCCATTTTTTGGCTACTAATTTCTTTTCTGTCGCTAAAACAGTTACAACCCGCCTAAGGCTAGCACATTTGGCGACTAAACTCAATTTTGGTCGCCAAAACCTCTACTTTGGGCAACTAAAATGCATTTTAGTCGGCAATTCTTGACCTTTAGCTACTAATTTTTTTTTTGTAGCCAAAAAACGTCACTTTCAGTGACCAAATTGTTTTTAGTCGGCAAAACTGCTATAATCAGCGACTAAACCTGTTTTTTGTCGCCAAAACCATAACTTTTCGCTACTAAATTATTTTAGTCGCCAAAAACCGTGACTTTTGGCTACTAAACAAACTTTAGTCGCTAAAAACCCTATATTCGGCGACTAAACTTCCTTTTAGTCGCTAAAACCCTGCTTTTCGGCGACTAAACTCTTTTAGTCGCTAAAACCCTTATGTTCAGCGACTAATTCCATTTTAGTCGACATTTCATGCACTTTCAGCGACGAATTTTTTTTTTTTAGTCGCCATTTGTGTTTTTTGTTGTAGTGCAGTCTGATTGTAATATGTTGCATTATCTAAACTAAAGGTAAATATTTTATTTTGCAGAATTCACTCGTATAATACATTTCTTATTTCTACACCAAGTGCATGACCAGTGTATAGAAGTTCAACTAATCTAAATGAAATAATTCTTTTATTTAATTTCCAATCATTATCAAAAAATGTGCAGTGATATATTGATATTCTAAACCATTATTTGACCATAGATCAGAAGTTAAACAAACTCTTCCATTAAAATTTTTGAATATATCAAATAATTCACTTTTAATATTTTCAACTTTATTTAAAATCATGTTTCTAGTAGTATTTCTTAAAAAAAATTGATATTGCAGTGCAAAACCTTCGTGAACCATTTGTAAAAAATCAGGACATTCGCTAGTAGTAAAATGTTGTTCTTTTTTAATAATATAATAAACTATAGAATTTTGTGCAAGTATAGGATCATATGAAAATGTATGTAAATGACCAATTGATGAAGTCCCTAATTGCATTTGACTTCTAATATCAAATTGTAGACTTTATAAATATTTGTTAGCATGCCTTTTTAGATGACTAGGACTCCCTACAGATGCAACACTAAGTAAATATGTATAATATTTACATTTTGTTTTAAATGTAATTGTAATATCAAAATTATTTGCAGATTTTTTTCGAAATGCTCCCAAACACTACTGGTCGTGTCCCTGGATGATGATCCAGCTATTGGAAGAGGAATATTAGGTACATTAGAAGAAGAATCAATAGATTCATGTTGTGTAGTAGATGCATCAATGTCGACATAAATATTAGGAATATTATGATTTATAGTAATGTAAGTAAAATAATATTTAAGAATTAACAATTAATTTAAATAATGAGTAAACAATAACAACTAATAGTTGTTAAGAAATAATTAATGTAACAAAATGAGTAAATAATAAATTTAATTCAAATAATTAATGTTACCGACTAGCAAATGCAATATGTGGGAGCTAGATAAAAGGGGACGCGGATAAGCCGAGTACACATTTAGACAAACGGTACATATTATACTTGCCCCTGTCTTGTACGTTCTGGATGCCGAATATCTTAGTTGGCCATAAAGCCAATTGAACGAGGGGCCGATTGGAAGTCAGAATACGACGAAAGCAGGGTCGAGTGATCAATCACACGACGGATTAATAGTGGGCCCTATCCTGAGGACTAGGAGCGTATATAAATAGAAGAACAACAACCAAAGAGAGGTATGTGAGAACTAGTACGCTTAACTTAAGGTACAAGTAACCAAGAGAGTACACACTAACTTGTCCATCGGAGTGCTAATTCCGGCACCCCCGACCGAAGTGCTCATTCTTTTTCAGGTCACTAGCTGAGGATCTCGAGGTTCCCAGTGGATCAAAAGAGTATTTCCAAACCACTTCCCTACAATTGGCGCCGTCTGTGGGAATACTCCAGCACATCCATGGCGGGCGTGAAGGAAAATCCTCTGGCAGTCGCTGACAACCTTACGCCACAAGTTAATACAACTCCAAGCACCATGCTGGGACCAAAAAACATTACCGCACGAAAAGCCTTGAACTTCTACTCAGCTGATGAAACAATGCAAGCAATTATGGAACAAGCGAAGCAAAACGAACAAAGTTGGAGAGCATGATGGCTAAAAACGAGCGCCTTCAACAAGATTTGGCCTTAGAGGTGGCAAAATCCCAACACACCGTGCGCTAAGACCTGGCACAACCACTGAGAAAGGATGTTCGACGACCTCGAGCTCGGAGACAAGGTAGTGACAGTGATTCTGACTCCTCATCCCTTGACCCCAAAAGGAAGGGGCGAGTCGAGGTCTCTAGTTCTTCTAAGGGAAGTCCGCGTGCACGAAATAAGAGAAGAAGAAACGATTCAGACGAAGAGGACCAACATGACCCCTTTGTGCGATGGATCGCAAGGGCAGTGCTACCCAAAAAGTTCAAGGCTCCATCGTTCACCCTATACGACGGAAAATCGGATCCCACTGACCACATCCGCCATTATAAGCAAGCCATGACGCTGCATACAGACGGCGAGGCTCTCATGTGCCGAATATTTCCGAGCAGTTTGTGACCATTGGCCGTCAGATGGTATTACAAGTTGGAACCAGTGTCGATTAAGAGCTTCCATCAATTACAGAAATCCTTTAGGGCAAGATTCATAACCAATGAGGTCCAGCCGAAGCAAGCCGACTCTCTCTAGGCAATGCAGATCCAACCAGGGAAAACCTTACGAGCGTATTTGGTGCGCTATTGGGAATGCTTTAATCTTGTGAATGACGCCTGCAACGACTCTATGGCCATCACCGCCTTTAAAATGGGGTTGCATCCTAATAGTGCCCTCCGCAGTTCCTTGATTAGAAGGCCCCCCAAAACAGTCTGGTCGTTGATGAAGAAAGTCAAGGAATACTGCAAAGTAGAAGATGATGCTCTGCGGGTTAAAGCCAGGAACAAGGCCAACAAGACAGCCCCTTCTAAGATTGTTCAACTGATAAATTTTGTACCATCACAGAGCCCTAAACCACGGAATCGGGCTAAACGAGACAAGAGACGAGATTCACGCTGAACAAATGACTAATGTTCCCATCGAGCTAGTGAACAACTTCAAGTAAATAGAAGGCGCACAAGGCGCACGGACAAGAAATATATGGAGTTGTCAGAGCCGATCAGCACGGTTATGTCTAGAGTCCAACACCTTCTGTTCTTCAAATAGCCATCCAAAATGGTGGGACCTCCCGATACGAGGAGACGGGATAGGCGATGCAAGTATCACAAAGATCACGGCCATGATACCGAGAGTTGTTATGCATTGAAGAATCACCTTGAGGAATTGGTACAAGATGGCCGGCTTAAGCAGTACGTCCGAAAAGACAACTCAACCAAAGTAGTAGCTTTACGGCAGGATTTGCCTCCACTCGACGTAATCCATATGATATACAGTCTATCAACGTCATCCGTGGTACATACAATTCAGTCGCATCCTGACCCCCAAAAGCAAATCACATCAGCAAAACGGCCCCATGAAGCTTCGAGTATTACCTTCGACGATTCTGATTTGATCGACATAACACTCCCCCACAATGATCCACTGGTCATCGAACTACGCATAAACCGATTCACCGTTGAACGCGTTCTCATAGACCAGGGGAGTACTTTGGAGGTTATGTATTACAAGACCTTCATCAAACTCGGGTTCACCACGTCAGACCTATCTCCGGCTCCTTATCCGCTATTCGACTTCAACGTAAATTCGGAATATCCATTGGGCAAAATCACACTACCAATTCGGGCAGGCTCCCGGTCAGTGGATGTAGAGTTTTTGGTTGTCAAGCTGCCTTCGTTGTATAATCTTATCATGGGAAGAACGTGGCTGCATACCATACAGGCAGTCCCTAGCACATATCATCAACTACTTCGCTTTTCGACTGAACGCGACATTGAGCAAATTCGAGGCTCCCAGAAATTGGAGCAGGCATGTTATCTTCTCGCCGCAAAAACACCAAGAGAACTGGAAGTGAATTCTATCGAGGTGCCGGATCGAGAAAGCCTCGACGATGTTGGCTGGCTTCTAAATGAAAAGGCAACGAAATCCTCGGATAGAATTGAAATTGACGGGAATTCTGACAAGTTCTTCATGATCGACGCCTCTCTGAATCAAACTGATAGGCAGCAACTAATTTCCTTCTTGCTCGGAAACCTTGATGTATTTGCATGGACACCATATGAGATGCCGGGTGTGGATCCATCTGTTTCGCAGCACCGTTTAAATGTTGACCCCAAATGCAAGACGATTATTCAGAAAAGCCGGCGATCAGCCGGAGAACATACCGCTGCCGTTGTTGAAGAAGTTGACTGGTTGCTTGATGCTGGGGCAATCCGTGAAGTGACCTATCCTACATGGCTGTCGAATATTGTGGTTGTAAAGAAGAAAAATGGGACTTGGCGTGTCTGTGTTGATTTCACGGATTTAAACAAAGTCTGTCTGAAGGACTGTTTTCCCCTTCCCAGAATAGACCAACTCGTAGATGCCACGGCCCGTCATCAATGAATGAGCTTCCTGGATGCCTTCAGAGGCTACCATCATATAGCTATGCATCCAGAGGACCAAGATAAAACTGCATTCCTCACTCCAAGAGGAACCTATTGCTATAGGGTTATGCCTTTTGGGCTGAAGAATGCATGGGCAACTTACCAACGACTAGTCACTGCCATATTCAAGGAGCAACTTAGCTATAATATGGAAGTGTACCTTGACGATATGGTGGTCAAATCTAAAGAAGAGCAAACTCATCTAGCCGATCTGGAAGAGACATTCGACATTTTACGCAAGTACAAAATGAAGCTAAATGCTTCCAAATATGCATTTGGGATCGGATCAGGCAAATTCCTCGGCTACATTGTCAACCGTCGAGGAATCGAGGCCAACCTGAGGCAAATCACAGCAATCCCAGAACTTGACTCCCCTCAATCGGTGAAGGAGGTTCAAAAGTTGATGGGGATGGCCGCCACGCTCAACAGGTTCATTAGTTGTTCCACAGATTGCTGCCGACAATTCTTTCATACCCTTTGGCAGGGTAAAGCTTTTGAATGGACCTCTGAGTGCGAAGCCGCTTTCAACGGTCTGAAGACTTACCATCGATCAGTTCCACTCTTGACAACACCTTCGGCAGGCGACCCGCTCATTCTGTATCTGGCAGTTTCCGATCGAGCCGTCAGTACCGTACTATTAAAGGAAGAGCTTGGGGAGCAGCGGCCAGTGTATTATGTGAGCAAGGCAATGGTTGACGCCGAAACACGTTACCCTCCGTTGGAAAAACTCATCCTAGCCCTTGTCATGGCAGCAAGAAAATTGATGTATTACTTTTAGGGGCATACCATCAGGGTACTAACGGACTACCCCCTCCAATCAGTACTCCGTAGTGCAGAAGCATCAGGGCGTGTTTCAAAGTGGGCTCTTGAACTCGACCAGTACAATATTCAGTTTCTGCCTAGAACCTCAATCAAGGGGCAAGTGCTTGCCGACTTTGTGGCCGAATTCATTGGAAGTCTTGCCGACTTCAAGTCTGATCAAACTCAACCTAAGCCAAACTGGAGAATATATGTTGGGGACATTTGGCAGTTGTACTGTGATGGATCGTCCAATCAACGCGGCAGTGGGGCCGAAGTAGTGATCATGGCTCCCGACAGAGCAATAATCGAGCAGGCTGTCAAACTTGGCTTCGAAGCATCAAACAATGGGACCGAATACGAAGCCCTGCTAACCGGCTTACGGAATGCACATCTCCTGGGTGCTCGGCGTTTGCTTATATTTTACGATTCAAAACTAGTGATCAATCAGCTAAAAGGGGAGTACGTCGCCAAAAACGACCGTATGACAGCCTATATGAAAACGACAAATTCCTTGCTGGCAAAATTTGACCATCATGAATTGAACCAAATAACCTGTGATCAGAATACACATGCAGACACCCTGGCTTGCCTAGCCTCCGCCATTAACTCAAAGATTAAACGGACAATTGAAGTTGGTTTCATCCCTAAGCCGAGCATTGGCCCTCAGAGGAAGTCTAGGTCAATGTCATAGCATCAGGACCGAGTTGGATGGACTCCATTGCTGCATTCCTATCTTCCGAACAGCTCCCGTTGGATAAGAAATAAGTGCACAAGCTGCGAAACAAAGCCCTACGATACTACTTGGATCCGCAAGGAAAGCTTTACAAAAAATCCCTTTCTGGTTCGTACCTAGAATGCGTTCATCCGGATAAGGTTGAGGAACTCTTGAACGAATTACATGAAGGTAGCTGTGGTGCCCATTCTGGCGGGTACTCTTTGGCTCATTAAGCTATGGCACAGGGATATTATGGGCCAACAATGAGAGCTGATGCCGAATGTTATGTAAAGAAATATGAACAATGCCAGAAGTTCTCTTCTTTAACCCATCTGCCTGTTGAAGAATTAAGCTCTATAACTAGTCCTTGGCCGTTCGCCCAATGGGGACTTGACATCGTCGGACCATTGCCTCGTGCCGCGGGCAACAAGTAATTTTTGATTGTCGCGACAGATTATTTCACAAAATGGGTAGAAGCGGAGGCACTAACACACATTCGAGATACTGATGTGAAGCGTTTTGTATGGAAAAATATCATAACGCGATTTGACATTCCAAGAGCACTTATTTCAGACAACGGCACCCAGTTTGATTGCGGTGTCTACCGAGAACTATGCAGTAAGTATGGTATTCGGCCGTATTTCTCCACCCCGGCTTATCCACAGAGTAATGGCCAAGCTGAGGCCTCCAACAAAGCCATTCTGGACGGCATCAAGAAGAGACTGGAGAAAGCTAAAGGCAAATGGGTCGAAGACTTGCCAAGTGTGTTGTGGGCTCATCGCACTACTCCAAGGCGATCCATTGGGGAAACGCCGTTTGCTTTGTGTTTCGGAACGCAGGCAATCATCCCCTTGGAGATCGGCCTCCCAACCTTGAAATCAAAAGCTTTCTATATGAGCCAAAATGACATGATGCTAGCCTTGGATCTGACTCTGATTGAAGAACGAAGAGACCGTGCCCTTGCATCCATGGCACGGTACCAGCAGCAGCTTGCTAAATCGTATAATCAACGTGTTCAGCTACACCACTATGTACTAGGCAAATTGGTCCTTAAGAAAGTGCTTCCAGCCGCCAAGAAGCTGACTGATGGAAAATTGGGTCCTAACTGGGACGGCCCCCATCAGATCGACTCGATCGTGGGAATAAGGGCATATTGGCTCAGAGACATGTCTGGGAGGAGTCTGCTACGCCCTTGGAACTCCACGCATTTGCGTAAATTCTATCACTGAACCCGACCTGTGGGGCGTGATACTTGTTTTAAATGATTCACCATGTACAGATTTCGCTTTTGCAATTCAAAATCTCCTATTTTCTCATTATGAAACTCAGTTCAAAAGTTTGCCGAATAAAGCCTTCGGATTCGGAGCGTCCTTCGTGGATCTCACGATTGGCTAAGATAAAAAAAAAAAAGCCTCCGAATTCGGAGCCCCATCCGTACAGGTCATGTTTGGGCCAAATAAAGACTCCGGATTCGGAGCTCCCTTTGTGGATCACACGATTGGCCAAGATAAAAAAGCCTCCGAATTCGGAGCCCCATCCGTGCAGGTCACGTTTGGGCCCAATAAAGACTCCAGGTTCGGAGCGCCCTTTGTGGATCACACGATTGGCCAAGATAAAAAAGCTTTCGAATTCGGAGCCCCATCCGTGCAGGTCACGTTTGGGCCCAATAAAGACTTCGGATTCGGAACGCCCTTAGTGGATCACACGATTGGCCAAGATAAAAAAGGCCTCCGAATTCGGAGCCCCATCCGTGTAGGACATGTTTGGGTCGAATAAAGACTCCGGATTCGGAGCGCCCTTCGTGGATCTCACGATTGACCAAGGTAAAAAAGCCTCCAAATTTGGAGCCCTATCCGTACAGGTCATGTTTGGGCCGAATAAAGACTCTGGATTCAGAGCGCCCTTCATGGATCTCACGATTGGCCAAGATAAAAAAGCCTCCGAATTCGGAGCCCCATCCGTGTAGGTCACGTTTGGGCCGAATAAAGACTCCAAATTCGGAGCGTCCTTTGTGGATCTCATGATTGACCAAGATAAAAAAGCCTCCGAATTCGGAGCCCCATCCGTGCAGGTCATGTTTGGGCCGAATAAAGACTCCGAATTCGGAGCGTCCTCTGTGGATCTCATGATTGATCAAGATAAAAAAGCCTTCGAATTCGAAGCCCCATCCGTGCAGGTCACGTTTGAGCCCAATAAAGACTCCGGATTCGGAGCGCCCTTCGTGGATCACACGATTGGCCAAGATAAAAAAAAGCCTTTGAATTCGGAGCCCCATCCGTGCAGGTCAAGTTTGGGCCCAATAAAGACTTCGGATTCGGAGCGCCCTTAGTGGATCACACAATTGGCCAAGTAGAAAAAGTCTCTGAATTTAGAGCGCTCTGCGTGGATCACGGATTAGCCAAGATATAAAAAAATAAAATAAAATAAAAAAAAAAGTATCCGAATTTGGAACCCCATCCGTGCAGGTCACATTTGGGCCGAATAAAGCCTCCGAATTCAGAGCGCCATTCGTGGATCTCACGATTGGCCAAGATAAAAAGCTCCATCCGTGCAGGTCATGTTTGGGCTGAATAAAAACTCTGGATTCGGAGCGCCCTTCGTGGATCTCACGATTGAGCCTCCGAATTCAAAGCCCCATCCGAGCAGGTCTCGCCTGGGTCGAATAAGATTCTGGATTCGGAGCACCCTGCATGGTTATCACGATACATGGCGAAAACTGAAGCTTGCAAGCATTCAAAATGAAATGTTTATTTAAATTGATCAACTAGCACAAAGTGTATAAACATAAGTTGAAACATGAAAACATTTAAAATAGAGTGTTTTATTAAATTAACCAATAAATACATAATTTGCACTCAATCTACGTTTGAGCATTATAATGTCTACTTTTATTCGGCATCTCCCTCATCATCACTCTTCTCGACTTCGAAGACGGAAAAGCGAAAATGATGACCTTGATATAGCGGCGACGCCGAATCAATGCTCGCTGCCTGAAGAGCGTCCACGGCTTGAAGTGCCTTGATCCAATCGTGCTTAAATCCATGATTTTCACATCGGCGGACCTCATCGGCAAGTTTTTCCCTGGTCTTGTCTATCCCGACCTTTCGGCTGTCATGAAAGCCTTTTTCATAGGCCCTAGACTTAGCAGTCTCAATTGCAAACATGTTAGCCATATCTCGATCAACAATCGCATGACTTATTAGCCGCTGGGTCACCCTTTCCTCCACGACTGGGTTAGGATGGCCGGCCTATTGTGACTCGACAGTCTTGACCTTTATTGGTACGTGCTCAACCTTCTCCGCACGAGCTTCTAAGTTTCAAATGCGTTCGTCTCTCTGCTCTATATCCCGCCGTGCGGCACGAAGACGCATGCCGATTTCATAGGCAGTGTATAGCCCCTTCACCACCCCATGAACGCCTTCCCAAAACACTTTGAAATCCTGTTGACCTACCATCGACTGCTGGACTTCAGGTGGAAAAATCTGTCGAGCGAACTCGACTGCCACATTTGGGTCACGAACAATTGAATCCGCTTCTGTCATTGGTCTATTCCCTACAAACACCGCAAAACTCAACAGGCGCGATGTCACATCTGATTCTCTTCCGGAGCGGGGTTGAGGGGATTTGCCCCGTTGCTGTTTTTCCTTCCTGAGCGACCTACTTCGACAACGAGGGGACTAGCATCTCTCCCGCTCCACCGAAGTCCTGCTTCTCGTGCGCATAGGTTCGCTACTTCGATTCATCTCTCCTTCCAGCTCAGCCAATGTTCTCCCCTCTCATTTGCTGTTGAAGAATAGCCTATTTGACATTCGTGCTTGTCTAACCTTCCTCAACGGACTAGATTGAGTTGTTAAGTCTGAGCACATTAATAGGACCTACGTGCACGAAGCACTTGCCCCATTTATTCCTTACGGGGGCAGCACCCTCGAGGCGATATCATTAATGCTAAACTTCAAAAGCCTCACGCCACGAACTAACTATTTTCGGCGTCCTAGTTCAAGTACTGGTTGGTGCAAGGGTAAATTCATCAATCTATTTGGCGTAACTATCATAGCTCATCCAAATTTGCATTGTGCCCCAGCAAATTCCTAAACTGACATTTTCAATCTGTCTGGGTTCATTAACTTGCTGGGGCAATGGAAGATTCATCAATCTATTCGACATAACTATCAGAGCTCAGCCGAGTTACCATTGTGCCCCAGCAAATTCCTGTAACTACCATGTTCAATCTGTCTGGGTTCATCAACTTGCTGGGGCAAAGGCAGATTTATTAATCTATTCAGCGTAACTATCAGAGCTCAGCCGAATTTCCATTGTGCCCTAGCAAATTCCTGTAACTGCCGTGTTCAGTCTGTCTGGGTTCATCAACTTGCTAGGGCAAGGGCAGATTCATTAATATATTCGGCGTAACTATCAGAGCTCAGCTGAATTTCCATTGTGCCTCAGCAAATTCCTGTAACTGCCGTGTTCAGTATGTCTGGGTTCATCAACTTGCTGGGGCAAGGGTAGATTCATTAATCTACTCGGCGTAACTATCAGAGCTCAGCCGAATTTCCATTGTGCCCCAGCAAATTCCTGAACTGCCATTTTTAGTCTGGGTTCATTAACTTGCTGGGGCAAGGGCAGATTCATCAATCTATTTGGCGAAACTATCAGAGCTCAGCCGAATTACCATTGTGCCCCAGTAAATTCCTGAACTGCTGTTTTCAGACTGTCTAGGTTCATTAGTCTGACTGGTTCATTAACCTGCTGCGGCAAGGGCACATTCACTAATATGTTCGGCTAAGCTGCAGCACTTTACAGTTATTTTTAATTCGGCAGCTTGTTTCATTCATTTCATGATTTTACATCTTACTTTGCTGCTAACAAGCACATTCATTGAGCACAAAAGGCAAAAATAATTTCCATTCATAAGCTGCGCGCAAATAGCAAAAATAATTTTCATTCGTAAATTGAGCACAAATAGAATTCATTTTACAAATGAAAACTACCCTATATCAGCTTCTCACAAAAATGAACAATCAAAAACAAAAACCTAATACACACAACAAAATCTACATACGCTTAATACCAAAAGCAAAATGGAAAATATTCAACTGTCTTCGGGGTCAGACTCCAGCGGCTCAACGTCTACCTGCTCATACGGAATCGGCTGTTCGGATATCATGTTAGCGGCAGCCAAGGCTTTGAGCTAGCCGTGTTTGAACCCCTTATTTTCGAATTTCGGCACTTCTTCGACGTAGTCCCCCAAGGCCGCATTCTTGCCAGCCTGGAACGACTCGGAAAGTGCAGACTCAGCGTTTGCCTTTGCCTGCCTCGACTTTTCCAGGTCGGCCTCCAGCTTGGCAATCATCTTGTTGGCCAGTTTGAGCGTTTCTTCATTCGCTTTCGCCTTTTCCTCAGCAGCCACTTTTAGTGCGACAGTAGTCCTGGCCTCATTTACTTCTGTATCGGCCCTAGCTCCCTCTTCCACTACTTTCACGGCCTCAGACTCGGCTCGAAGAGAGGCCTCAGCTGTTCTCCCCTTCTCTTTTTCCAATTCGGCTGTAAGAAAGCCGATTTGTTCGATTGCATCGTATTGGCGACGTCCAATCTCGACTATTCTCCCCGCCACCTGCAAAAGAAAGGACCGGTAAGCTAATATAGAAACTTCTGTTTAGCCTTGCAAAACTGTAAAGGACTACGTACCAATATCGCCGATTGAGCGGCTAACGCGATAGCCAGCAGATCGGCCTCCGCCCTAAAAGTTGCTTTGTCAGCTGGCAAAGAAATGGAGGAAGCCAGGCTCAAGGCCATAGTCAGGTCTCTTATAGCCGATGAGTCGGAGCCAACCGGTATGTTTTTATCTTTGGTTGCACTATGAACGGCGCAACCCAGTTCGATTCTTCCAAGCGTGGCCGTTTGTCCACTGGGTCTTCCGAATAAACGGTTTCGTGATCGGCTGGGCGCTTTTCACCTTTGTACTCCTTCACTTGACCCTCCTGTTGATCGACAACAGTTTCTGTTTCAGCCATTTCATTCTGAACCACCTCTTCGACAGGAACGGGTGGAGTTTCTTCCCTAGCGTCAGGTGGAGGGGGCGGAGGTTGGTTTCGATTAGCTTCAGCTCTTCTTCGGGCAGCTATCCTCTCGACATTTCTCTATTTGGCCAATTAAGAGAGCGACTCGCCGGCCATGTTGTCAGGGTAAAAGCCGGGCAAGTCCCCTAAGTTTGTAAAAATGTCTTCAAAAAAGTCCCCTTGGCCTGAAGCGGGCGGAGGGTCAAACGAATTGAATTCGTCTATCTCAGTTTCCGACTAGTTCAGGTCCTCAGCGACCAGATCGGCTGCTTGTTCTTCCTTTTGTTCCGAATCAGAGGCTTTTAAACCAACCTCCTTTATGTTTTTGAAGCTGGGGACGATGAGGGCTGTAAGATGGTCTTCACCACTCGGAATTGGAATGTGCTCTACCATTGAAAACGTAGAGTAAGACAGCGTGTATCGCAAAAGAATGTGGGCCGCCCTCCCTTGTTTTTGCAGGTTTGGACGGCCAACGAACTGTAGAGCGACTTTAATGTCTACAAGTACAGCGTCGTCAGCTGAAACCAATACTTTGTTCAAATTGCCATCTGCATAAACAAAACGGTAAACACATGGAAGGAAAGCCGAATACAAACAAGGTAATCAGAGAAACTAGAGTGAGCTATACGGCCACCAGGTTCGCCTTTTCACCTTGGCACAAAATCTAGGCGATCTTCACCCTTGCCAAATTCGCAGTTGCCTCGAACAACGACCATCACGTCGTCAACATGCTTTCTAGAGCTGGCAAGCATAGTCACTAGATGATGATCGATATCTTTGGCCCTGGGAAAATAGCGTCCCAGCTGGCCAGTAGACTTGGCTAAGGCATAACAGTGCCGAATTGCAAGTGTACCTAAGTTAATCTTAAGACGACGGTTTAACTCTGTAATCCCCATTATGATGCAGAAAAAGTTCACGTTAGGCTGGGAAGGGATTAGACCCCAGTGTCGAAGGACGGCTCTTAAAAATGGGTGAAGGGAAAAATGGACTCCGCCATCAGCAATTGATAGGAGAGGAAAGATGATTGTACTCTCATCGGTCCTCTCCATATCAGTGGTGTTGTCTGCCACGAGTGACAAATGGACGTCGCCGGGGATGGAATAATGGCGTCGGAAGCCGAAAATTCGATCCACAAAAAAGAGCTCTTTCAAATTTTTTGCCATCACAGCCAGCCTAAGGATTATGCAAAACTAAAAGTAAACAAGGAAATGGTGTTGGGAGTGAAGGAGAAGAAAACTTACAAGAAGCAAAAGGTATAATGAGAGACAGGAGGAAATTACAAAGGTCGCGAAGTGAAGGAGTTGAACTAGAAGGCGAGCCAGAAACTTTGAGTATTCAGAGTATACACTCGAAGAGACAAAGTTTTAAATCACATTAAATGAAGAACGCGTACGAAGAGGCGGGAATTTGTAATGATGACCAGAAAACGTGTGCATTCTGATACACATTGGAATAAGGTTAGCCGCTGAATTTTTGACTTTTCTAGTTCAAAACCAAATACGCCGACTAACTAGTGCTAGTGGGGTGTTTGGGGGGCAATTGTGAGAGCCGGATAAAAGGGGATGCAGATAGGCCGAGTACACATTTAGACAATCGATACATATTATACTCGCCCCCATCTTGTACGTTTTGGATGCCGAATATCTTAGTCGGCCATAAAGCCAGTTGAACGAGGGACCGATTGGAAGTCGGAATACGATGAAAGAAGGGCGGAGTGAGCAATCACATCACGGATTAATAGTGGGCCCTATCCTGAGGACTAGGAGCGTATATAAATAGAAGAACAACAACTAAAGAGAGGTATGTGAGAACTAGTATGCTTAACTTAAGGTACAAGTAACCAAGAGAGTATACACTGACTTGTTCGTCAGAGTGCTAATTCCGGCACCCCTGACCGGAGTGCTCATTCTTTTTCAGGTCACTAGCTGAGGATCTCGAGCGTCCCAGTGGATCAAAAGAGTATTTCCAAACTACTTCCCCACACAATACAAAAATTAGCTTCTTCTAATAAAAGTTTCTTCTTACGCAATTTGCAATTGCCACTTAGGTATGAGACTTCAAATTATTTGAGAAAGTTGAGAGTTGAGAATTGAGAGAGATTGAGAGTTTGAGAGAAAGAATTGTTTGTGAGAAATAAAATGGGAGGGATGGTATTTATAGCAGTTTGGGAGGAGGGGGTGAATTTGTAAAAAAAAAAAATTGGCTTTTGATGTATAAACAGTCACATTACCCTTTGAAATAAATTATTTATTTATTTTTTTGACAATTGGGACCAGAGAGCCGTTAGGGGGTGGGCCATGGGCTGGGCTAGGTCGAACTAGCCAGTGGGTCGAGTTCACATGATGGGCTAAGTCTATTCAAACCGCGAACAAGTTTTCGCCAACCCATGGATCTACGGGCCATTTTTACACCCTAGCCGGAGTATTGCTGTAAAGAAAATTTTAGGTATATTATGAGATAAGATAAATAAGTGGAGGACCCCTACTTTCCCGCGGGGCACTGTTGGTGCAAAGGGACTAAGACAGGACTTCCAACATGGATTCATGGCATTGGCATGCTGTCTTCGCTGTTTGTATTATTATTTGACAATTGATGTCTAAATAAAGCAACAGAATAGCCCCAAATCCACTGCATTCATCTTCCTTCCTTCCTTCCTTCCTTCCTCTTTCTCGTTCTCTCTCTTACAATTCAATAAACAGAACCGACAAAATCAAACCCACAATTTGTGATACCATGCATGCCAGAAAAGAACTTTCACACCCCTCCCATGTCCCATACCCTATAACTTCCCCATAGCCAGCAACCCTCCCTCCCTCACTCTCCAATCCCCCAAGAGAGAGGGAGAGAGGAGAGAGGAGAGAGATTGTTTGATTTTGATTTTGATTTTGAGCTCAATCTCATTGTTTTTTTAATTTATTTATGAGACATTGTTGAAATAGAGCACAGGACACGGTGGTCAATCCTATGCTCTGTTTTTTTATTGGGTTATGAAACAGAGCACACCTCATCCCAACCCAATTGGATTCAATGCGTTTCTCGTTCCCAATAATCCTTGAATATCTGAAATGGGTCTTCCTCTTTTTCTCCATTTTCTTCTTCTCTCCCTCCCTCTCCGACCCACGAACCTCCATAGCCAATCTCATGTGTCAAACCACCAATCTAACAGCTAACGGCATTTTCTTCACAAATTTCGTCAGTGTTATGGAACATCTCTCCCAACTCATCACCAAACAACAATGGGGGTACTATTCAATCCAATCTCCTCCTCCATCACCCCCTATTTTCGGATTTGCTCAATGTCACAAAGATCTCTCCGAAACCGATTGCCAACTCTGTTTCGCTGAGGCTAGAACAAAGCTCCCTCGTTGCCTTCCTGCTGCTCGAGGCCGAATCTACTTAGAGGGTTGTTTCGTTCGATACGATGACTACAATTTCTTTGAAGAGAATGTCAATCAAAAGGATGATTTGGTGAAGTGTAGTCCCATCACAAAACTTCTGAGCGATCAGGATATACAGTTGGAGTTTGCAGAGAGGGTGAAGGAAGCTGTGAGGAATGTTACGGAGACAGCCATGTCGACGAGCAGGGGAGGGATGGGGGAGGCTGAGGTGAAGGGTGGGATGCCGGGTGCTTACGCGTTGGGGCAGTGTTGGAACACTTTGAATTCCACAGGGTGTCAGGTTTGCTTGGAAGATGCTTGGAAAGATGTCAAGAAGTGTTTGCCTGGTGCTGAAGGGAGAGCTTTGAATGCTGGTTGTTATTTGAGGTACTCTTCTCAGAAATTCTTTGGTAATTGGGAAGAAGAGAAGAATGGTTTTAATGGTAAGGAATCAATCAGTAATGCAATATTCTCTCCACAAATGAATAATGGTTTTTTGAAATTTGGATGAAAGTTGTGGATATTTTCTGATAGATGTTGTTCTGTTGTGCTCTTTCCTAGCATTGGTATGTCTCAACTAGGTTTTTGGTTTTCAAACTAGAGTGAAAGGATTCATTTGTCATACATTAGAAATTCTCTTGAGAATAAAAGTTGACTTGAGTTTCTTTTTCTCTTAATCCGGGACTTCGAAAAGAAGTTTTCTTATTGGTAAATAGTGTATGTTTTTGCATTGTGGGTGGTTCTGTTATTTCCTCTTTTTGTGCCTGCAAATTGGATTTACTGGGTTTTATTTTAGTTTTGCACATAAATTGTTGTAATATCTGGTAAATTGGCTATATAACAAGATGGCTAATTTTTTTTTTTTTTATTTAACCGCTCTAAAAAATAACTAAAAAATAAAAGATCATTTTCTTTAAATACGCCAAAGGTTAGGTGTGTGCCAAATCTTTTCCCTCCCAAACATATTAATGTGTACTATAGGGCGTTGTTCTTTTTTTTTAGATATAATCCTTTTCTTTCAACATCTTGTATTGAAACTTCCATGCTAGTTTTCCACTTTTGTTTGACATCTTCATAATTTAACCTTAATTCGTTGTTTTTGGCATCAGGGACGTCCAGTGCGTGGATTTTCGGAGTAGCTGTATTAGGATGTGCCTCTCTTGTCCTAGCTCTTTTTGGTGCTTATATTGGCTATGGCAGATTGTCAAAGAGGAGAAAAGGTTCACACCACTGAAACTCATATCTCATTCCAAATAATTTTCAACTTCTTATAAATATGTACTTGTTCTAATTTGATCATTCTCTTCTGCTTTAGAGCGCAAGAAACTTGCTGGGGTTCCATCCGCTGTAAACAAGTCGAACTTGAATTTCAAGTATGAAGTGCTCGAGCAAGCAACTGATTATTTCAGTGCTTCAAATAAACTAGGCCAAGGAGGCTCTAGTTCTGTATTCAAAGGAACTTTCCCTGATGGGAGGATTGTTGCTGTGAAAAGGCTGTTCTTTAATTCACGACAATGGGTCGATGACTTTTTCAATGAGGTGAATTTGATCAGTGGAATTCAACACAAGAACCTTGTAAGACTTCTGGGTTGTAGCATTGAAGGTCCAGACTGCCTTCTTGTTTATGAATTTGTACCCAACAAAAGCCTTGATCAAATCCTCTTTGGTAAGGAATTATTGTAATTTTTATTTTTTTATTTATAAGCATGCTCATGATTTTTTGGCTCTCTTTGGTTTTTAATTTTGGCTGCTTTTGGCTAAAGAGAAAATACTTAATTGTTTAAATTCTTGGCTTATTTTCATCTTTTTGCAATAAAATGGGAGCAATACACTTTTTTTACATTTCTTCAGATATTTAGAAGACCCCATGTATCATGAGGACTGGTTTTCGTTAGATTTGTGTAATTGAACTCAATTGTGTAACTTGTATTACTACACAAATTAAAGGATCACTAAATTCATTCAAAATTACAGTTGCAAATGTTTTCATATAATCATAGCACATAACAAACCATGCAAGCATGCTTTCCTTTGGCCATTCATCTACTTATATGTTTAAGAGTTTCCAAAAAACTCTCACCTACGACTGCTTTTACCATCAACTTGTCTATATGAGATTAATCCTACTCCCTTATGGAGTTTCACATGACTATGAGCCCAAACTTGTAACTTTTTTTTTTTTTTTTGGGGGGGGGGGGGGGCTATATTATAATTGACAAAAGCATATAAAGCAAAACCTTAGATATCCTTGCACCTTCTTTCAATTGTATCTTTAAGTGGTGACACTCCTTTATTCCATGCAGATAAGAACAAGACTCAAATTCTAAGCTGGAGGCAGAGGTTCAACATCATATTGGGAATAGCAGAGGGGCTTGCATTTCTCCATGAAGGTTCTAAAGTGAAAATTATCCACAGAGACATCAAAAGCAGCAACATCCTCCTTGACGATAATCTTACTCCAAAGATAGCTGATTTTGGGCTTGTTCGATGTGCTTCTGCTGATAAATCCCATCTTAGTACTGGAATTGCAGGCACACTGTAAGAAGATATCCTCACTTTTGATCTGTATTCTTGTTCTTTAACTAGTTAGTATTGTTTATATTTTATGTTATGATATTGAACTAACAAAATTAACCTTTTTAACCATGGAGTAAATTTACAACAAAAAAAGATAGTAAATTTTCTGAATCAAGAACATATGGTACATTACATTCTCTTACAAAAGTGGATGATTTCTTTTTTTCCTGGTAATTTTGATGTAGGGGGTATATGGCTCCTGAATATCTTCTTCGAGGACAACTAACAGAGAAAGCAGATGTTTATGCTTTTGGGGTGCTGGCTCTTGAGATTGCATGTGGTAAAAAAAACAATACTTTTACACATGATTCTGCGTCAGTTCTACAAAATGTAAGATTCATATTTTTCCTTTGTAAATTTTTAATGTGATTTGCTCATTAAGATGACCTGTTTCTTCATTTTTTAGACCATATATTTATTTTGAATTGGATGACTCATACCTTACAGACACTATTTCCTCTATGAAATTGTTACTGATCTAGGATTTTTTTTCCCCCCTCCCAAAAAAAAATTTAAAAGTTAAAAAAACCTACAGATTGGATCACATTCTTAGTTTAGTGGTTTGCTCACAAGTAAATTTTCATGTCTTATTATATTCTTACAATGTTAGGTTTGGAGGCATTACAAGGATGGTACTATCACCGAAGTTTTTAAATCCAGCTTTAATGGTGACGATTTCCAAAACAAAGAAACATCGAATGTGCTTCAAATTGGGCTTCTATGCACGCAAACTTCGGCTACATTAAGACCATCCATGTCTGAAGTAGTTAAGATGTTAATGATTAAAGGAAGTGCGATACCTTCACCGAAACAACCTCCATTCCTCAATGCCAGTGTGCTAGCCCCGACTGACTCTACCATGTCTTCTGCTATGAATACTGATAATACAGATTGGCACACAACAATTGATGTCTTGCCTGCTAACTCCACCACCGAGCCTGCCTCCATGGCTAGTCCAGAATCAGATGAGGCTTCAATGATTAAAAAGTGCGAGCCAAGGTAGATTCTACTTGAGTTCTCTGCAAAAGTTGAGAAACACATCACTTGTGAACTTGAGATTAGTGTGTGTAAAGAGATTTAAATCCAGGTTTCTAGGAGATGATGGATGGTTCATATACCAGGACAGAAAGAGAGGCTCTCTTGCTGGAGGGGGCTAATGGGTGAGAATTTTAGTTAGATTTTTTTTTTTTTTTTTTTTTTTTTTTTCAAAGTATGGAGAGGGGGAAAAGATTAATTTATCATTCTTCAACCCCACCTCCAGCCTTTTATCTTCTAGTTGGTAAGTAGTCTTGTTTATTTCTTTATAATACCTATAGTGATATACACAAAAGAAAAAGAAAAGAAAAGCAAAAAAAAAGGAACTTGTATATAATGATAGATGGTGTGCTTTTGGTCCCATTCTTCATATTTGGTTATTGTTATAGATCCTAGAAACTCATTAACATGTGACTGTTAGATTTCATCAGTGTATATGTTTGTCGTGTTTTTGTGTTTTTTGTTTGTTTTGTTTTTCCTGAAAAAAAAAATAAATAAATAAAATAAAATAAAATCCAGTTGAAAAAGTTGGGTTCAAAATAATGCCTTTGATTTGGCCCTTCCTAAAGACATTATTGACGGCTTCTTAATTATTGACTTTAGAAATCATTCTTCTTATGCCCATCTCCAAGGACAAGTCCCAAGATTTGAACTTCTCAAACTTCTTGCTCACTCTTGGTTTGCCAATTATGAAAAAAGTAAAACACTCATCATGTACCCAAACTCCTTTAAAAACGTGCAACATTACTCTCCTAGTAGAAAAATGTTATTCACATATAAAATTTATGTTGGAAATGGTAGAAAAATTTTGGGTAAAATTAGAATTTTTTTTCAAGTTTGGTCTATTTTTTAGGTAGACCCCGAGCGTCGATTTACTCGAGTCAAAGTGGTAACGCGTTCTATGCTGCGTTGTGATCCACGTGGTATATTTGATTGCTCAAAACCATTACCAAGTGAATGGGAAATTGAAGCCAAAGTGTGCTCCATGGAAATGGAGTTTTGGTGGAATTCCTTAAGGTTGTAAAATGGCTTGTCCCACATTGATTTGGTGGGAAGTTTTGAAAGGGTTTATAAGGCATGGGTTTGGTATTTGGGGTGTGCCCCAAGGGGTACCCAAGTGTTTTAGAGAGAGGGGTTATGGGCCACACGCGCGCGCCATCGCCGCCGCTGTCCGGTTGGGCGGACTGGGCTTGGGCTTGGGTGTGTGGTTGGGTTGGGCTTGTTCGGCCCAATACTATTCTTTTTGGGCACACTCAAACAGGGTCCTTCCCGTTTTTTGCTATCTGTTTGAATTATTAACAGATTCAAATCTATTTGAATTCAAAACCAACAGGTATCATACCTGTTCAATTTAAAACTAAGAGCCATATTTATAAATAACAGATTCAAATCTATTTGAATTCAAAACCAACAGGTATCATACCTGTTCAATTTAAAACTAAGAGCCATCTTTACATTTATAAATAGGACCACCCTCATTTGATGTTATTCATTCAAAAATTTCGTATTTCACCTCTGCTTATTCTATTCTTCATTTTGTTGCATTTTATTTCTGAAAGAAAGAGTGTAAACACTTAGTGTGTTCGTAAGGCAAACAATTTGCAGTGCTGCTATTGTTTGTGGTAGATCATTTCATCTTGGGAGATAGACGTCCAAATTCTGAAAGCACCGTGGAGAGGACGAATCTGTCTTAAGGACACAATGTCAAACACTGGACTTGATTAGAAAATAATTCGAACAAATTAAATCAAGTAAGTTATTTAATTTATTTTCAGTGTTTTTTTATTTATTAAAATCAGATTTAAATTTTATTTTTGTAACAAAATAAAATCTGTTTTTATTTATTTATTTTTATTTCGAGTTTGATTTTTGTAATCAAACAAATTCTCTCCTTTTCTTTTTTTCTTTAAATTCTAGTTGTTGTTTTGTACACAATAGAATTAAATCTTTTAAATGCAGTGAAGATTGTCCAACAATCTTAAGACAGATTCTTTTTTGGTATCTTCATTGTATTTAATTTTTTGTATTTTCAAACTAATATTCTGGTTGGAAAAATAAATAGTGATTTATGCTATTTGACAGATAGTAGTAATACACTGTCTCTTTTCTTTGACAATTAGTAGTAATATACTGGTGTCATTAACAATTGCAGAATATTATTTGGTGTTACAGAAAATTATTTTGGTATTTTATTTTTCTAGTTTTAGTAACAAGGAAAATAAAATTATATTATTTTCTAGTTTTAGTAACAAAGAAAATAAAATTATTTTGTGTTTTAATTTATTTTCTGATTTTTGTAACTAGAAAATTATTTTGTGTTTGTTCTGATTTTTGTAATCAGATAGTTTTGTGGTATTTTATTTTCTAGTTTCAGTAACAAGGAAAATAAAATTACAGTATTTTCTAGTTTTAGTAACAAGAAAAATAAAATGATTTTGTGTTATAATTTGTTTTCTAGTTTTAGTAACTAGAAAATTAATTTGTGGTTTGGTTTTCTGATTTTTGTAATCAGATATTATTTCGGTATTTTATTTTACTAGTTTTAGTAACAAGGAAAATAAAATTATTTTGTGTTGTAATTTATTTTCTGGTTTTAGTAATTAGAAAATTAATTTTGTTAATCAATCATGTAACTTTGTGTATCAGTCACAATCTGTAAATTTTGTACGTGACTTACGATTTCATTTGTAAGATCACTTAATTTTGAACCCTTTGTGAAAAGGTGTTAATTCTTTTGACTTTATCATAGTTCATTATGAGTATACATGGTAGAATTTGTTTCTAGAATAAAATATTAATTTTACAAATTAATTTCATTTTTTACGAAGAAACCTTTATGGCAAGATTATTTTCTTTATTGGTTTTCTGAATCATTCTTTATTTTCTGTGTGTGGATCCGTAGTCGTGAATAGTTTCTTCATATGAGTCGGAATAATATATATATATATATATATTCACAAGAATATTTTAATGCATATTTAATTTGTTTATTCATGTACAAATCAAACTTATTAAATGAAGGTATGTTTTGTCATTTTGAAGTTTAAAGTTTAAATGCGTTGGATTTTATTTATGAGTTGAGAATCCTTTTATTTCATGATGCAAATGATGGGATCGTGCATGATTAATTTATTTTGTTAATTCATTATTTTTTTGATGCGTTTGATATGCATGTATGATATCAACTCAAGTTATTTCTTAACAATAATTTCAAGTGATTTGGAATGATAAATTGTTATGTCAACTTTGGACATAAGCAGGTTAATTTGAATATTTCTAATCAATTTTGAATGGATGTTTAAACACCAGAGAAATTTAAACATTAAGATGTATGTAATTATATCGATCCGTTTAATTGGGAAGTAATTTAAGAAATCTTTTATGTTGATTATTGAATTATGTGACATGAGATGTCATTAATAATTATTTTACTTGCATAGTAGAATTTGTTAAACCATGAACCATTTTATTAATATGGGGGTATATCTCTTGCATTAGTTGAGATAATTTAATTTTCTTCTGTCACAAATATTTTTATGACAGTGACATTTATTTGTTATTGAGTTGCAAGAATGTATACAATCAAATGGATTTTTGAATTGTTTGATTCTTAGGCAAAAATTTTTATGAGGCTATGATTTTGTCAAAACATTAATTCTGACTTGAGTAGTCATAATTATTTTGGTTTTTTCTTGAATTTGTTTTAAAAATCATTGATTTATATTAGAAGTGATAGGGGTGGTGAATATGATGCACCATTAAATGTATTTTGTGCACAACTGGCATTATTCACCAAACTACAACCCCTTATTCTCCACAGCAAAATAGAATTGCTGAAAGGAAAAATAGAACCCTCAAAGAAATGATGAATGCCATGTTACTAAGTTCAGGTTTACCACAGAACTTGTGGGGGGGAAGCAATATTATCTACTAATTATGTTCTTAATAGAATACCCCACAAGAAAACCAACAGCACTCCTTATGAATTGTGAAAAAGTCGACCACCTTCCTACAAATACTTAAAAGTGTGGGGGTGTTTGGCAAAAGTTGAAGTTCCTGTTCCTAAAAAGACTAAGATTGGACCAAAAACAATAGACTGTGTGTTTATTGGTTATGCTCAGAATAGTAGTGCATATCGGTTTCTGACTTATAAATCAGAAATACCTGATATAAATGTGAACACTATTATAGAGTCAAGGAATGCTGTGTTTTTTGAACATGTCTTTCCTTACAAGAAAGGACAGGAATTAAGTTCACAGAAAAGAACTTATGATTGCACACAAAGTCAAGAGACTAATGACAATCAACACAAGAGACTAGTAATAGTCTCGACCAACAGGATTTAACTAATGATGAACCAAGACGAAGTAAGAGAGCGAGAACATCAAAATCCTTTGGTCCAGATTTTCTGACATACTTGTTAGAAAATGAAGCTCAAAGCTTTAAGGCAGCAATGACAGGTCCTGAAGCACCTTTGTGGAAAGAGGCTGTTAATAATGAAATTGAATCCATTATGCAAAATCATACTTGGAAATTGGTGGATCTTCCACCAGGTTCTAAACCTCTTGGATATAAATGGATATTCAAGAGAAAAATGAAAGCAGATGGTTCAATTGACAAGTATAAAGCAAGACTTGTTGTTAAAGGTTACAGACAAAAGGAAGGTCTGGACTATTTTGACACATATTCCCCTGTGACAAGAATAACATCCATTCGCATGCTTATTTCTATAGCAGCGTTGTTTAATTTAGAAATACATCAAATGGATGTTAAGACAGCTTTCTTAAACAGTGATCTAAATGAAGAGATCTATATGGAGCAACCCAAAGGGTTTGTAGTATCAGGACAAGAAAAGAAAGTTTGTCGACTTGTAAAATCCCTTTATGGATTAAAACAAGCACCTAAGCAATGGCATAAAAAATTTGATCATGCAATGCTTACTAATGGGTTTAAGATAACCGAATGTGACAAATGCGCCTATGTTAAAAAAACACTGACCAAGGATATGTCATAGTTTGTCTTTATGTGGATGACATGCTTATCATTGGAAGCAGTCAAAACATGATCAAATCAACTAAGCAGATGCTTAACAAAAGATTTGATATGAAAGATATAGGGGTCGCAGATGTTATATTAGGAATGAAAATTACTAAAACATCTGACGGATATGCATTATCTCAATCTCATTATATTGAGAAAATTCTTGATAAATTTATCAAGGATAATTTGAATTTAGCTAGAACACCTGTAGATATCAGTCTTTATTTATCGAAAAATAAAGGTGATGCAGTGTCTCAGTTAAAATACTCTCAAATCATTGGAAGCCTAATGTTCCTAATGAATTGTACTCGTCCTAATATAGCTTATGCTATCAGTAAATTGAGTAGGTACACTAGTAACCCTGGAGAAGACCATTGGAAAGCGATTATTCGGGTTCTTAGATATCTAAGATTTATTCGTGATCATGGTTTGAACTTTACTCGATATCCAGCAGTACTCGAAGGTTATTGTGATGCCAATTGGATATCGGATACTAAAGATTCAAAATCCACTAGTGGATATGTCTTTACTCTAGGAGGCGCTGCTGTTTCTTGGAAGTCTATGATACAAACTTGCATCGCACGATCCACAATGGAATCTAAGTTCATTGCTTTAGACAAAGCAGGTGAAGAAGCAGAATGGCTTCGTCACTTTTTAGAAGACATTCCAATGTGGCCAAAACTTATGCCAGCTATTTGCATTCATTGTGATAGTCAATCTGTAATAGGTAGGGCACAGAATCATATGTATAATGGTAAGTCACGACATATTCGTCGTCGACATAATACCGTAAGGCAATTGTTGTCAAACGGAATAATCTCAATAGATTATATAAAATCTAAAGAGAATATTGCGGATCCGTTAACAAAAGGTTTGACAAAAGAACTAGTGTATAGTTCATCGAAGGGGATGGGTTTAAAGCCTATTACATAAGAGTCGTCATAATGGTAACCCTACTTATATGACTGGAGATCCCAAGAACTAAGTTCAAAGGGACAACTAAGTTATGTATCGCTCACCAGAAATCACCAAGGGATTAAAAATTCCCTACCTATTCCTATGGTGAGAGTGATATCTGCAACATATGTTATATGTAGGGGTATAAGGATAAGCTTTGCTTTTAATGATTACTTATATCTTGATTGAGGCATAAATCAAGACGAGTATAAGGAGATACTCACAATAAGAATCACCTATATGAGTGTTGAACTGAGGCCGGTTCTATGAGAATAAAGAGGCTAAATTCTCTAGAAAACACTTATGAAAACCAGGCGCGTTCAAGGCCAAAATGAACACAACAGTGAGAACCACGATGTGTTAGAAGATATTTTGTGTGAAATCTATTGTCTTGGCTTACACAAACAACTGAACAATTCAAGGCATCGCGTCCATTGGTTAGCCAGTAAGTCCGATAGGTTATCACTAGGGAAGGTTCAAGGCCGAAAACTACCTATCCTGATGCAAGATATTTTCGACTTATACTCTTTCGTTAAAGTCTGCATATTGATGCATTTCCGTTGTCATCAAATTCCATTCATGTGGGGGATTGTTGGAAATGGTAGAAAAATTCTGGGTAAAACCAGAATTTTTTCTCAAGTTTGGTCTATTTTTTAGGTGGGCCTCGAGCGTCGATTTACTCGGGACAAAGTGATAACGCGTTTTATGCCGCGTTGTGATTCACGTGGTATATTTGGTTGCTCAAAACCATTACCGAGTGAATGGGAAATTGAAGCCAAAGTGTGCTCCATGGAAATGGAGTTTTGGTGGAAATTCCTTAAGGTTGTAAAATGGCTTGTCCCACATTGATTTGGTGGGAAGTTTTGAAAGGGTTTATAAGGCATGGGTTTGGTACTTGGGGTGTGCCCCAAAGGGTACCCAAGTGTTTTAGAGGGAGAGGTTATGGGCAAAATGGGCTAGACCCATTGGACCCAAAAATTACCACACGCGCGCGCGCCGCCGCCGCCGTCCGTCCGGTCGGGCGGGCTGGGCTAGGCCTGGGCTTGGGCGCGGGTGCGTGGTGTGTGGTTGGGTTGGGCTTGTTCGGCCCAATACTAATTTTTTGGGCACACCCAAACAGGGCCCTTCCCGTTTTTTGCTATCTATTTGAATTATTAACAGATTCAAATCTATTTGAATTCAAAACCAACAGGTATCATACCTGTTCAATTTAAAACCAAGAGCCACCTTTACATTTATAAATAGGACCACCCTCATTTGATGTTATTCATTCAGAAATTTCGTATTTCACCTCTGCTTATTCTATTCTTCATTTTGTTGCATTTTATTTCTGAAAGAAAGAGTGTAAACACTTAGTGTGTTCGTAAGGCAAACAATTTGCAGTGCTGCTATTGTTTGTGGTAGATCATTTCATCCTCGGAGATAGACGTCCAAATTCTGAAAGCACCGTGGAGAGGACGAATCTGTCTTAAGGACACAGTGTCAAACACTGGACTTGATCAAAAAATAATTCGAACAAATTAAATCAAGTAAGTTATTTAATTTATTTTCAGTGTTGTTTTTATTTATTAAAATCAGATTTAAATTTTATTTTTGTAACAAAATAAAATCTGTTTTTATTTATTTATTTTTATTTCGAGTTTGATTTTTGTAATCAAACAAATTCTCTCCTTTTCTTTATTTCTTTAAATTCTAGTTGTTGTTTTGTACACAATAGAATTAAATCTTTTAAATACAGTGAAAATTGTCCAACAATTTATACAAACAACATGAGTAATTTGGTTAAAATTTCTTAAAATAGGTTTGAGAAGTCAAGTCGGTATCATTTGAAAAGTTTAATGCAATAAATCCTGAAGTCAATATTTTTGGCGCAGGAAGTCCATTGATATATAAATATATTTTTATGGCCAGTCACCTGGTGTTTATATATATATATATATATATGTGTGTGTGTTGTTTCTATCATTGTTTTCTCTCTATCTATTCTCTATCTACAACCGGTGAGCTTAGAGAGATTATTGAAGTAAGATTGTCAAAGAAGTCGTGGTGGTGGAGATAATAAGCGAGACACAAATGGTGTGATGTGCTTGTCCAATGATGATTTTTGGTTTACTCCACATATCATCGTCATACTATCCAACCCAACAATTAAAAAATCTAACCTTTTCGAAACTCTATTGTTTTTTATTCACATGCCCCTTTTATGCATTCTACTGGGATTGAGTTTGATTTCAAAGATGAGGGCCACTGCTGCTTTGAGATGAAACTATGCAGTTTCAAACTAAAACTACGTGGTTCGAAACTAGGTCATTTTTGAATCAGCCTTTTACTACAATATTAATCTTAAAATTACGTGGTTAGTACAATAATCTTAAAACTACGTAGTTTAAAACCAAAATTATGTCGTTTTGAGTCTTTAAAAGTTACAATAAATTTGGCAGTTTCATATAGAATTGGTAGGTGGTTCCAAATGATTGAAAAATAAAATAAAATAAAATAACTATCATTACAAAAGACCGACTCAGCCATCGAACCATGCCTCACTAGATCAAATCCTAATCCCTACAAAAAAAAAAATGCATTGGAATTAAACACACACATATGTAAAACAAAAATTTAGATTACATAGAAGTATATTACACACTTGAGAACTTTGTGGATTGTATGATGCTTGGAAAGACAAGTGTTAATAGTAGGTAAGTTGGTGGGCATGCAAAATTAACATCATGCATGAGAAGATTATATCTGAAATTCATCAGTTGTGGGCAATAGGGTATCTCAACACCCTAGTCCATAAAATATTGTTATTAGCAACTAAATTTTATGATCGCTATGTTAGAACAATATGATTTCAATACAAAGAGGAAGATCTCATCCGTGGGTGATTTGAAGATGAATTCTAAATATTTCCAATGTCGCTTAACTGACGAATAATCTAAAGAGGTTGTAAAGCGTTTATCAGTACATTGCATGCTTTTAAAATTAAATCTAGCCAATTTGAAATCAAGTTGTGAGTGTTGATTTCTGACTACACAACCAAACAGAAAACTCAGCTCGAGAGCACCGGCAAAATAGATTAAGCTCGAACAACCTATCACAGAAAAGATAGGAATCCGGCGATGGTTCGTCCACCCAGGGGTACTCCGACGCTCAAGTCAGTAATCAAATATCTCTAAAAGATGGCAAATTGTGCTTAACTTACAAGAAAGAACTTACTGCTCTCAGTCTATCACACCTTTCTAAGACCCATAAGGGTGCCCTGCTTTTATAGCCAGTACTGACCTGATCCCTGTAAAAGCCTCACTTCAGTGGACTTAGACTCAATGCTCATCCTGAACTCTCAGCTAGATAGGGATAAACTCCCTAAGAGTTTTATCTTTATCCAGACTAAGATCCTCCTCTATTCTAGGACTCTTGCCCCTTATCTGCTTATCTCGGATTCCGATATCTCCACAGATAACCTCGACCTAGCTGAGATCACCTCGGTATCAAGATCAGGCCACGTGGCACCTCGGCTGATACTTTGGCGTCACCTTGGCCACGTGCTGTCATTCACAAAATATGCCCCCACAATTGCCCCCTAGGTTCTATTACCTCGGCAACCTAAGGTGATGGAACCTACATTGCTTATTCATATATTATGTCGGCTAAAATTCATTCTTCCATTCAACCGAGATCATGACTCGTCGGTTTTAAGTACCTAGGACTCAAATGTCTATCTTTACCAATGATCAAGAACCAAAAGTCAAATTCTTTTAATATCTTAACCGAGATCGCTCCTCTAGTCGAGGTTTTTGCTTCATTAATCAAGAACTCCAAGAGTTTTGACTGCGCATGAACTGTCACGCACGATTTTCTCAACCATTTCCTCCACGCGTCCTTTTCTCATTGGTTCATACCTGACATATGCTATTTGGTTGGGTCGCTTCTACACACACCGCTTGACAACACGTCGTCCAAGGCATCCTATTATGTTTTGCCGCCTTTTCATATATTTGACAAAACTCTTCCTTCTCTCTCCGTCTTTTCATTTTTGCAATTCAAAATTTCCCTCGTCTCTCAGAGTCTCTCTCTCTCTCTCTCTAACATTTCTCTTCCAAACCGCCATTTTTCAAGCTCTCAAGCTTTGCAACTGCCTTTTTCGTCACCGCCGGCGCACCATTCATCATTTGACTCTGATCGTTTAAGTCATCTGACTCCGGTGTATCTCACTATGGATTGAATCGGTAAGTCCTTTGATTTTTTCTCTTCAATTTCAGTCTTTCACTGTTTTTGAATATGATATTGTTATGCAACTACTTGTATGTCTCTTGCTATGCAATCTCCTTACTCATCCTCTGATTTTGTTTTGCCATGTTTAAAACATTAAACTTAGTTTTTGAATCTGTTATATGCATCGTATAGCTTATGGTTCTTGCCTACTGCCTTGCACACACTTATTCAGTATTTTGCGTAATTTTCCATATTCTTGAATCTCTGTTGTTTTCCTAATTCTAAATCATGCTCTTTTTTCTGCTTTTCTTGTTTTGTTTCCAAATTCTTGCCATTGATTCTTGTTTCTTTTATAGACTTAGGTTTGGGATTTGATAGAAATCACATTCTTAGGAAAATTGAAACAAATTCCCCTTAAATCTTCAAAATCCCTTACCCTAGTACCTGTTTAAGGGTTTAGCCGAGGTCTTTAAACCCATACCAATCATTCTTTTCTGAAATCTTGCACCAGTCTTCATTTAAGCCGACATCATGGGTATGTTTAGGTGAATGGTAGACACCCAAAAAAAATCGAGTACTTTAGGGGAGAGTTCTCTATCCCAACTGACGTTCAGATCAGGTTAGCTGAGGAGGAGGACTCTATCATACCTGATGGAGACTCCATGCCCTCTCCCGTTGTTACATTCATTAAGTATGGACTTCAGTTTCCTTTAGACATTCTCTTTAGAGAAGTCCTTCACTACTACAAACTCAACCCTATGCAGCTAGCCATCAATTCCTATTAGGTTATCAATGGTATAATCGCCATACCCATTAAGAAAATGCTAGGATAATATTAGCCGACATCCAATTTTGTTATACCATGTGTGGCCTAAAGTCTAAAAAATGCTACATTTATTACCTCAAGCCCAGATCTTCTACCTACAAAATCATAGCCAACCTCCCAGACTCCAACAAGGGTGCTGGAGATGATTACCTGATCATCTCAGGTAACTGGGAGTTTGCTCCTGATGATGATCTTCATCTCTTTCCTCTGCGCCGATTGGTGTTTAAAGAGGATGAGGGTAAGAACTAAGTGTTAACTTCTCTGTTTAAGACTTTATCACTTTATTTCTCTTATCTGTTCTAATGTCTGCTTTTTGCTCTTTGCAACTCTCTCTCAACCATCAAAAGACTTCCGCCAGTCCTTCTTCCCCAGCAAAGACCTGAAAAAGGCTGCAAGGCCTGTCTGTCAACCAGTGCAAAGCCCCTCTACTACTCAATTATATCTCAACATACAAGTCGGCCTTGCTCGACGTTCCTAGGCACAGCAAGACTCCTCCGTCTGCTTCCACTCCACCAATCACTTCATCGCCAAGGCCAAACCAAGCCTCCTCTTTAGATCACGTTGAGGTGCCATCAACCTTTGCCCCCTAACTTATCCCGACATCCCAGCGTTGACACCGACGTTGTGTCCCAGCAAACGTTCCAGCCCGCAGAACTCGTAGCCGCAAACATCGAGAATTTGAGGCGTCGGCTTACGATCCAGCCAATCCCTTAATCGCCCTTCCAGCAATACACTTCGGCATAAGAGTCAACGTTGCTAAAATCGCTGACCACATGGGCCGTAGCAAAGCCATTGTCGAAGACCTTCTAGCCGACTTGCCAGGAGTGGTTATTGTCACCTCTTCTCCATCAGAGTCCCAGCCTAAGCCTAAGGCAAAAAATGTGAAGCATACCAAGGCAAAAACTACTGTGACTCAAATTGACATTGAAGACACCGTGCCAATCTCGAGATTGGCAGAGGTTGAGAAAAGTGCCTCCAATGCCAAGAAGAGGCCTGCCGAGGCCGAGCCATCCGATACCACTCGGTTGAAGAAGCTAAGGTCCATAGCCGCAGCAAGCCCAAGTGCCTTCAAAGGCGATGAGCCTTGGGCCCCTATAATCATGATTGGTGATAAGCGAATGAAGGCTGGTGATAGCGCCATCGATAGTATCGAGGTAGACGCCGTTCTTTCCACAACTGTGCTCCTTCCAACTGATCTCAATCGCATAGCCAAGATCAATGAATATAAAAAAATTTCTTTGATGATGCAGCATTCCATCTTGGTAAGTTCCCAACACTTAGTACTTTTTGGCTTTTACTTTAAGTTCTTCATACTTAGGAATTTTACTAACTTGTTTGTTTCTTTCTTTCTAGGCTATCCAGCATGTTCACTCATTTACGATGAAGGCCGAGGAGATGAAGAAGGAGTTAACAAAGAAAACACAAGACACTGTTGGCTTTCTTGCCTCCTTGAATAATGTTGAGGCAAAAATGAAAGTTCTACTAGATCAAGCCAAGGCTGCAAAAAGTGCTCAAGATCAGGCCGAGGAGAGCACCAAAGCGGCAGAGGCTATGGCCGAGGTTCTCAAAGCCAAGGCCAAGGAGGTTGAAACCAAAACCTCCAAAGCCCAAGCAGAGCTCCAAGAAGCCTTGGCCACCAAGGAGGCCGAAATCAAAACCGCTGATTAGAAGGCATTCTTAGAGGGACAGCCTGCCATCCGTGATGCATACAAAGCCCAGGTTAACCAAGCTTGTAACCAAGGCTTTTACCTAGGCTGGACGGCAGCTCTAAATAAACTTTTTGTCCTAATGGATTCCTCCCTTAGAGACATCAGCCAACTCCAAGTGCCTTTTTCCCCATCTCCCAAGAAGTCCGAGGACGAAGCTGAGGATGAGGACATTGAGGCTGATGATGTTGATAAAGAGGAGGCTGCTACTGGGGCCAAGTCCCCTACTCTGAACGAGCAAGTCCTTGACTTGACTCAAGATGAGGAAGACGAGGTCTACAAAAGTGCCTCTCCTAAGAAGACCACATCTGAAATTGAGGTACAGACCGCTGAGAAGAGCTTTGACCAGACTCTTCTCGAGATCGACGCCGAGATAGAGGCTGAAAAGACTACCGAGAAGCTTTCCCAACTGTCTATTGAGGCCGAAACATAGCCAACCGCCGACACAGAATAATCTATTTAGAATCTCTTCCTTATTTGTTCTTTGTTTTTTTAGTTGTAACCTTCTATTGTTCGTGCCTTCTTTTACATTTGAACAAGAAGCTTTCTATGCCAAGTCGCAGTGCCTTTTTTTAACGTGTTTCTTCTTATAAATGCAAGTTTGCTTTTTGACTAAGTGTTTGAATGCATGATTCATCTGTCTTCACAACTTTGTATTCTTCCATACTTAGAATAATATTACAATTCTTCAAAATACACCTTAACTGTGTAATCAATTTGGGTTATAGTACCTCGAATATAAACCTTGACTGTTTGTCTCAGCCAACAATTAGAATACCTCGGCTAACACTTAAGAATATTTCAAAATATTCTTACAAGTGTTATTTCTTAAAACTTATTCAGTCAAGCATTGCTTCTGTACTTCCACTTGTTGTCTTCTATCAAGACTTTACATTTCTAACCTTACCAAGCTTGACAACTTGGTTGGTCATCTCGAGTAATATGTACCTCGGATACTTCTTTCATCATTACCTTGGGTAACTGCAATTTGTAAATTGTTCTGAAATTTCAACAAGTGTCAAGCCCATTCTAACTTGTAAATTTTTCTAAAAATTTCAACAAGTCCTAAGCTCTCAAGTTTATTTATCATCCCTGCTTCCTGCCCCCTAATGTGAGCCTAAGTTCCACTTAAGTTCACATTATGTGTTTACGGTCTTTTATCGAAGTCAGATTCAAACAAAGACTAACCGAGGTCCAACCTTGGTTTCTCTGTTAATCGACCTTAGTTCCATTCTGAGTTTAACTCTGCCGACATGGCAAGTCAAAGTTAATTTAACTTAGTTCAACTCTATTATGTGGAAGTATAATTCAACTCTGCCATATAATAAGTCTAAGTTATTCGTCATGTTTCATTCAGAAACATCGCCAACTTAGTTCAACTTTATTATATGAAAATATAATTCAATTCTGCCATATAATAAGTCTAAGTTATTCGTCATGTTTCATTTAGAAACATCGTCATAGGACTGGTCAATCCTATCGCACAAATTTCAAAATCATAAAAATCAAACTAGCATTTTATTATTACTTCGGCTAATAAAATTATGACACAAACTTTGAAAAACAAAAAACTAATGAAAAAAAAACTTCAAATTGCAAGTGTTCCAAGGTCTTGGAAACTCTTTGCCATCAGTGGCTTCAAGCTTATATGCCCTACTGTTGGCAACCGAGATGATTCTATAAGGCTCCTCCCAGTTTGGGCCAAGCTTGCCCTCCCTAAGATCCTTCTTATTACCGAAAACTTTTCTCAGGACGAGGCCCCCAACTTTGAACTCTCTTGGGTTTACCTTCTTGTTGTAAGCCTTAGCAAGCTACTGCTGATATGCCTTCAGCCGAATTGCTGCTCTCTCTCTTCTCTCTTCCAGCAGGTCTAGATCTTGGGCCAAGAATGCCTTATTAGTCCCATTCTCTACTCCCTGGGTTCTGATTTCAGGGATGCCGACTTCTAATGGGAAAACCGCTTCAATGCCATAAGCCATGGCAAAAAGAGACTCCCTAGTTGATCTTCTCGGCGTAATCTGATATGCTTAGAGCACATTAGGCAACTCCTCCACCCACTTCCCTTTTGCTGCTTCCAGCCTCTTCTTGATCCCATCCAAGATAGTTTTATTGGATACTTCTGCTTGACCATTGCTCTGAAGGAAACTTGGAGTGGAGTAGTAGTTCTTGATTTTGTACTTTGCGCAAAAGCTTTTGATTAACTTACTATCAAACTGTGTACCATTATCTACTATTATTTCCCTTAGGCAGTTGTCCAACAAGATCCATGCCCTACTGGGCAAATGGCCAAGGGCTGGATACTAGGTTCAAATATGATGCTGGTTGATGTATTAAAGGTGCAAACCTTTAACACTTCTCGCACTTTCTGACGTAGGCTTCAGCATCCTTCTACATGTAAGGCCACAAGTATCCCTAAGTGATGGCCCTATGAGCAAATGATCTGCCCCTAGCGTGGCTTCCATAGACTCTTTCATGAATCTCATACAGAAAGTCCTCAACTTGGGAGGGATGCGCATATCTCAAAAGGGGTCTAGTGAAGGATCTCCGGTAGAGATGGCCATCTGCTATTAGGCTGAACCTGGCCGACTTCAATATGGCCTTGTGCGCCTCTTTTCGGTCATCTGGCAGCTTGTCATCCCTGAGGAACATTAATATTGCATCCATCCAACTTGGACCCACTCCACACACATTGCCGCATATTCTGTTATTAGAGGTTCCACTCTTGGTCCTGTCAAGTAATCAATCGTGATTATCCTTGGCTCTCCCGACTTTATTGCACTAGCCAGGTTGTTCAAGGCGTTGGCTTGACTGTTGTCATCTCGGCTAACTTGTTGTTGCCAAAAATCTTGGAACAAAGAAAGCAATCTGACAACCTCTTTAACATAGGCTATCATTTGTTTATCTCGAGCTACATACTTGTCTGTTGCCTGATTCACAATAAGTTGGGAGTCACAAAAGACTACCACCTCATCGGCCTTCATTGCTATTGCCAACATCAACCCTGCAATCAATGTCTCATACTCTGCTTCATTGTTTGAGGCCTTGAATCCCAAACGCATAGACTGCTCTATCATTCACCCATCCGGCGATACTAACACTACTCATGCACCCGTTCCTTGATAGTTTGAGCTTCCATCGACAAACAGGTGGAAGAAATTGCTGATGTAAATGTCGCAGGGCTTTGGTTTCTCTTCTTTCTTCTGTTTTGCTAGAGTGGGGTTCTTAGGCCCCAGTTGGGTTTCTTCTTGCTCCCTTGGGCATCCCAAGTTGCAGCTCACCAGAGTCCAACGCAGGATGGCACCAGGGGTGAACTCGACCACAAAGTCGCTAGAACCTGGCCATTAATTGCTGTTTTGGGCCTAAACTCCAAGTCATATTGGCCCAACACTACTGCCCATCTGGCTACCCTGCCTATCAGATCTCCTTGCTGTAACAGGGACTTCAAAGGATGCTCAGTCTGTACCACAATCTTGTGGGCTTGGAAGTAGTGATTTAGATTTTGAAGCCATCACTAAGGCTAGTGTTAATTTTTCCAAGGGTAAGTACCTGGTCTCTGTACTTGCTAGGGTTTTACTTACATAGTATACTACCCTTTGTTCTTCCTTGTCTTCTTTGATTACCACTGCACTCATTACGTGCTCTGAAACTGTCAAGTATATGAACAATTCTTCACCAGGTATTGGATTTGACAGAACTAAAGTTGTTGTCAAGTATTTTTTCAAGTCAGCCAAGACGACTTCACACTCCTCTATCCACAAAAAATCTGTGGCCTTCTTCAACAAACTAAATTTTTTTTTACACTTATCAGAACTTCAGCTGATAAACCTATTCAGGCCTACCGCCTTGCCAGTCAAAATCTGGACCTGATTGGCTGACGTCAGGCTCTTTAAGTCAAGAATGGCCTTGATTTGATCTGCGCTTGCCTCAATGCCCCTTCTGGTAACCAAGTATCCTAGGAACTTACCAGATCCGACTCTAAATGCACATTTTGAAGCATTGAGTCGGAGCTGATATGTTCTCAAGCTATCAAAAACTACCTTCAAATCGGCCAGATGATTCCCAGGTTCTTTGGTCTTCACGACCATGTCATCAATGTACACTTCAACTGTCTTTCTAATCAGATGTTTGAACATCTTGGTCACTAACCTCTGATTGGTTGCCCTTCTATTCTTCAGCCCAAAAGGCATCACTCTGTAGTAGTGCAACCTTTTTAGGGTGATGAAAGTAGTCTTCTCTTCATCTGGGGGATACATCGCTATCTGGTGGTATCCCTTGTAAGCATCTACGAAGCTCATCCTTCCATGCCCTAAAGTGGCATCCACCAACTGATCAATCTTAGATAGAGGGAAGCTATCTTTAGGGCAAGCCTTATTCAGGCTAGTGAAGTCCACGCAGACCCTTCACTTACAGTTTTTCTTTTTCACTACCACAGTGTTGGATAGCCAAGTAGGGTAGTTCACCTTGCGAATGGCTTTGGCTTCCAGTAGTTTGTCCACTTCCTTCTCAACTGCCTCAACATGCATTAATGTTGGCCTCCTCATTCGCTAGATGACAGGTTTAGCCGACCTGTCTACATTGAGCATATGGCATGTGACCTCAGGGTCAATGCCTGGCATCTCATATGGCGTCTAGGAAAATACTTCTATGTTGGCCCGTAAAAAAGCCTTTATTCCTCATCCTTGGCCAAGCCTGAGCCGAGAAGGAAGAAGCGCTTTTCATCCTTGTAGACACCCCATTTTTTACGGCCCTTACGACTTGGACATCATCACATGCACACCTAATGATGAGTCTGTATGCTCGTCAAGTGCTTAAAGTCCTTAGCAGAATGCCACAGCTTTGAACTCTTCAAACTTTACACCTTTGTTGCCTCATTCTTGGACCAGACCTTGGTTCTCCAAGCCTGCAACCCTTGGTGGCCTATCGGCCGCCTTTTTGGGCTGCCGACCATCACTTTTGGTTGCTAGCCACCAGTGTTTTTTACAGATATTTTGTGACAACTATTTGCACAGATGCTTGCATCTGCTCTCACGTGTAGGGTTGGATATTCTTGAGGGAAATTCATGTTTTCTATATATAGGATGCCTCTCTCTCATGTTTTATGGTTAGAAAAATTTTAGAGCAAAATTTTTCCTTTCTTTCTACAATTTTCTCTCTCTCTCTCTCTCTTCCAAATTTCTATACTTCAGCCTATACATCCTTAACCTCTGCCTATACACCCTTAACCAAACTTTTTCATTTTTGAGCTTGGTTTGAGCTCTTGAAGGGTGTGTTGTTTTGATTTGTTGCCTTGAATTGATATTCTCCTCAAGAGGTATAAGGCTTTGCTTGTTGCTTTGTTTTATTTGCTATTATTCTTGTTGTTTTTCAACATTTTTTGAGCTATAAAATTTTTGTATTTTTTGGTTAAAACTTGGGTTCTAAGGCCATTAAAGGTTGAGGGGTGGTTCACCCTTCTTTGCACCTTGTTTCGAAGGACTTTACCTTTATATTTTCCATCCTTTTACTATTTGTTTTTGAGCTTTTAAACTCTGATTTTTAGAGTTATTTCAATGGCCAAAATCATGTTTTGAAGTCCAAATTTAGAAGGATTAGCCTCCCCTCCTTGTGTCTTGCTTACTAGCCTAGCTTGTGCTTTGTTTTAGCATATTAATCTAGCTATTTTTGTTTTAATTCCAGCGTGTTTAAGGACTGTTTTTAGACTTTTTTAGCACTATTTTTGGTTGATATTTGCATTTGAGCTTTGTTTTTCATGATTATAGTGTAATTGTCCTCATGAGTTTTGTGTTCTAGGCCTTAGACACCATCTTATTTGAGTTGATAGTGTTTATTTATGGCTTTCCATACTTGTGATCACTCTTAATCACCTCTACAACCTCCTTCCTTTCTTGGCTTTTGTTTTGCTTTGAAAGTAGTTCAAACTACTTATTTGTTTAAGTATGAGATTGAGATGTCATGCTTAATGGTTTAATCTCTTAGAGGGTTCATTACCAACGGTATGATGTTTCTTTCATGCCTAAGACAACTCTTGATTTGAGCCTTCTTTCCATTTAGAGGACTTAAACTCACCATTGGACTTAATGAATTAAAGAATGGTTGGTAATTAAAATGAAATAATTAATAAAATTGAGGCTAAAATGGTATAAGATAATAAAAAAGTTTTGAGTTCAATTGGACGTTAATTGAACACATGGAAACTTGAGGCATTTCATACTCATTAGTGATGAAATAATTCAAGTTTCTAAGTTCACCACTTCCCTTGATCAATTCATGAAAGAGAAGAGGTGTGTGTCTTATTTTGTTGCATTTATTGAAATTGTACACTTTGGTTCATGAGCCATCATGGAATGAAATTGCTTGAGTTGATGAGTTATGGATCAAGTCTTGTCTCTCCTTTGATTTGTTCATAAAAAAGAGAGGTGAGTTGTGCAAACAAACCCTTGAGAACACCCTGTGCATGCTCTATTTGTTTTTGTCGCAGCAAGGTGAACTGGACAGTAGTGGCTAGTAGGCTATCTGCAAAATTCAGCAATGTGTTCTTTGAGCAAAACAGAGATATTCTGGAAATGGACAAAGGTGTTAGTGTTCTATTGCGCAACAGAGACCTTCCGGAAGCAAAACAGTGGCTTTTCGGATAGAAACTGAGCACGTGCATGAGAATTCCTCGCATACCGAGCATGCTTAGTTTAAATATTTAGCTAGACGTTTGTTGTGATTAATTAGTTGTGGCTAGTTAATTTTTATAAGGTGTTGTAATTAATTAGTTAGTTAACTAGTTATTTGATTTCGTTTTGTAATTATTTTAGTTAACTAGAATAGTGAATTCATTTGTTGTAATAATTAGTTAAGTAGTTTAGCTAATTTCATTTGTTTTGTAATAATTAGCTTAGTTTTAATTAGTTAGTTTATTAGCTTAATTCATTCGGACTCTCCTCTGTGAGAGTGCAATGTAATAATATATATTTCTTCCAACCTCACGTCTTTCTCCTTTTTATTTATTAGCTTATGATGGTTAGTTTAGGAACATCATGTTTTATTTAACAGACTCCATGTTTTGCATCCACTTGTATTGCACGCACCGAGGCTCGGTTCATCATTCTAACTGCATTGTTAGTTCAATACTTCTTTAAATACATGCTTAGACCACATACTATTTCATTGATTCATATGCCATATTAGTAGTCGAGCCTATTAATTGCATTATCACATACGTTGCATTAGTCATATTGCATAGTTAGAAATCATGCATTTTTCTAATTCTTTTGTTTATTTTGGCTTGGAGTACTAGGTGAGCCTGTACTTGCTTTAGCATATCGCATGTATGTGAATGTTGCCATATCTAGTATGCTTGCCATGAGGCTAAGTGCTATAACTGCTTAAATGCCTGTGGATGAAGGCTAGTTGCTTGAATTGGAATAATTTGAGTAATGTTCATATGCGATCACTTTTTCAAATGATACATATGTCAAAATAATTTTGCAAACAAACATGAAATCAAGTGTTCCAATTCTTACAAGTTAGTCTATACTTGTGTGTGCGTATCACATAGTAATGCTAGCCTAATAAACCAGAGCATGAGCATATAATGTAGATAAGATTCATATCATAATTAGAAGAGGCCGATCTTTGATCGAACAGGCTTAGGTGCTCAAATTCATTTACGACCTTCCTCTCTCGTACCTAAGTTCTTGACCCAAGACAATCTTGGTAATAACGAACACTTGGCCTTTGGCACGAGTCATAGGTTTTCTAAATTTCCCAAAATATTTAGATGGCGACTTTGTATCTGGCAAAGCAGTCCATTTTTGACAATTTGATTCAAAATTGATTTTCCAAAAGATTTGTCGGATTAGGACTCTTTGGTGTTTATCTATTTCACATTGCACTTGTGAGATCAGATTCAGAACCGTGGGAGTCTGATACTGTAGGGCTTATTTCTTCTTTCGAAAGGGGGCGCGAAAAAGTCGAGCTACAATCCCCTTCTTGGACCAGAATTTTCTTCAAGGCTTCCTCATTCTTCTTGGCCGGTTCTTTGCCAACATCACCTAGGACTTCTATGTCCTCGTCATCAATTTCCACTTTTTGTGCCTCTCATACATTGCAGTTAGATTTCATTGTTGCCATGGAGCAATTCATTGCCTTCACTTGATCCCTTCTGACTTCCTGAATCCCCTATTCAGTTGGAAATCGCAATAGCTTGTGCAGTGTTGAGGGAACATCCCTCATTGCGTGCAACCATAGCCTTCCCAAGATAACATTGTAAGGGAAGGAGGTGTCAATTACTGCAAACTTTGTGCTTACCTTCTTGGTGCCTACCTGCACCTCCAAATTTATTGCTCCTAGGGGCTATGTCGGCGTTCCATTGAACCTGCCCATTGGGCTGTTGGACTGCTCCAAATCATCTCGGTAAAGGCCAAGCTCCTTGTAAAATCTGACATACATGATGTCACAAGAGTTGCCTTGGTTGATCAGAATGCGCCTTACCTGGTATTCTCCAACCTTGAGGGTTACCACCAGAGTATCGTTGTGTGGATGTTGTACCATGTCTAGGTCTGCCTCAATAAAAGACACCATCGGTCCCTGGTACTCGTTTGTCCTAGGCCTCTTTTGCTGGACCTGATACACATGTTGTATGTGTCTCACCTTTTGTGTCTCTCCTCGCATATCATTCTCATTAACTATCGAGTGAATTACATTGATCACCCGAGGTTCTGCTTGCTATGGTCATTGCAGTAGTGGTGCCGCCGGTGCCGAGGGAAGCCTTGCATGCTTTTTCCTCGTTCTGGCCTCATCCACTAGGTCCCTTAAGTGACCCTATCTGACCAGGTCTTCCAAGTGTGTTTTCAAGGCTCTACACTCCTGAGTCGGGTGCCTATCCTCATTGTGGTAGGCACAGTGCTTCCCAAGGCTCCTTCCCATGAACTCGCCAGGGACCTTTTCTGGCATCTTATAATATGGTTGGTTCCTAATCCTTTCTAGAACTTTGTAATTGGGATACAGAACACAGTGGTGATTGCCTGTGCAACCCTCAACCCTGTTTCCTACCTGTTAAAACCAGTATTACCTCGGCCTCGCTTTGACGAGCCGTTCCTCTTCTCCTATTTTGGTACCTTTGTTTCCGATGTGTCATCTTCTGCTCTGGCATATTTCTTGATCCGTTCCATGAGCTCCTCCATACTCTTTGGTAGAATTTTTTCCAGTGACTTTCGAAGCAGGCATTCATCTTCCAAGCCGTTCTTAAAAGACACAACCATCAATTCCTAGTTACATCCTAACATTCGATTGAATACCTCATAATACCTCTTGGCATAAGCCCTGAGGCCTTCACCCTCGCCAATTTTCAAAGCCATCAGGGAATCTACCCTTAGTGGTTGCAACTTGTTTGTAACGAACCTGGCCACAAACATCTCGGCCAGACATTCCCAACTCTTCACAGTTCCTTTCGGCAACTTGTGAAACCAATCCGATGCAATTTCCCCAAAGGATGAGGGGAATACCTTGCACAGCAACGGTTCGTTCCCGGTATACAAAACCATTGAATTTAGATATAAGTCAACGTGAAAGTTCGGATCGGATTTACTGTCATAAATTTGGAACCTCGGCATGTGGAACCTTTTTGGGGCCTCAAATCTATCCAACTATATGGAGAATGGCATTTTTAGCTTAACAGGGGATGTGACTTCGGCATTCTGTTGTTTCCTCTGGAGGTAGTCCCTCAAATCCTTCTTAGTCCGACCAGGAGCTCGGCTGTCAACAGATTTCAATCTTTTTGGTGCGCTACTCCCAGTGTCGTTATGTGTCCTCTTAGACTTCTCTTCATTCACCGTGTCAAAACACATGCCCTTCCCTTGGACATTCCGGGGCTCTTTGACATACGTCCCCTTGGTACGAGGTGTCCTCTACGAGTCACCTTTGACTGACTCTCCTCACCCGACATCCTGTGAAGGTCGATGTGAGGGTTCCTTTTCCCTGTCATGCTATGAGACTGCTGGGATTGTTTTCTGCCGGGATTATTTTCTGCCCCCCTTTCTGGGCATCAGTCTTGGTTCCTGGCATCGGCGTGTCCTGCAACAGAAACGGTGGTTGCATGATGTTGTTTTGTATTATGAAGTTGACAACCGATTGTAGATCTGCCAACTTGTTGCCATTTCCTTCATCTCGCCATCCCTCCTTAAGCATCTATTTTTCCATACCTGGAGGTCGCTTCCTTGTAATACTCATCTCAGCCTGATTTCTTCCAGGCATCTCCGTCCTTGCCGATGTCCTTATCCCTGGGATTCTGATCTTGTGCTCCTTCATTATGATTTTCTTCCTCGATGTTAAGATCAGCATGTTTACCACTCCCACATAGGATGTCGTCCCCGATCTTTTCTTTCTATCTGTCGTTGGCCATCTATTCTCCTTACGTTCCTACAGACGGCACCAAACTATGGGTGTTGATTTCTGATCACACAACCAAACGGGGAACTCAGCTGGAAAGCACTGGCAGAATAGATTAAGTCTGAACAACCTGTCATAGAAAAGATAGGAATCTGGAGGTGGTTTGTTCACCCAAGGGTACTTCGACGCTCAAGTCAGTAATCAAATATCTCTAAAAGATAGCAAATTGGGTTAAACTCACAAGAAGATCTTACTGCTCTCAGTCTATCACAGCTCTCTGAAACCCACGAAGGAGTAAGATTGATGAATTTATCACTATAATAGATTTATCCAAATTTATCACTGTATTGATATTTATCAAACCAGTTAATCACTTACTCTCTTTCATTGTCACACTCACACTTACATACATGCACACTTTCTTGCTTATTCATTCAAAAAAACACATTGACAGACTTACATATAGAAAATACTTTTCTCACAAAATTCTCCAAACATTAGTTTACAAGTAATTGACAGAGAGAATAATAAAGAGAGGTGTGATCTAAAGAATTTTTATATCTTTCATTATTATTATCACTATCTTACAAATCCAAAAAACCAAAAAAAACAAAAAAAGAAAAAAAAATTGCTAAGAACCAAACCCAAACAAAACCAATTTAAAACGCAAAAATATCTCTAACAAGGAATTTTTAATTCCTGCGTGATTGTCGAAGTTTTCCCAAAGGATCTCTGATGATAGAGTATAAATTGGCATTGGTGGAGTGTAGATCGAAGAAGATAAAGTGTAGATTGGAGATATAAAGTGTAGTCGGAGAAGACAATGTGTAGATCGATGACGGTGGCGGTAGATTGGCGACGATAAAGTGTAGATCAGTGATAGTAAGAATGTAGATCAACCATAGTGAAGGTGGTTGGTAAGCGATGGTAGTGGCGATCAACAATGGATGATGGTGATGGTAGCAGTGGATGGTGGTGGTAGGTGTAGTGGAGGTGGCGGTATGTGATGGTGGTGTGAAACTTCAGAAATAGTTGAGAGAGAGAGAGAGAACACTATTTAAGGCAAATGATAAAACAAGGGCAAAATTGGGAAAAGACTTTTGCAATAGGACTTATGTGGGAGCTTCTATTTGCACATACCAAATCCCCTTTTTGCACATCCTTCTCACTACACACACCAAAAAAATTAATTCCTAATTATTTTACTCACTACACACACATTTCATTCCACATCTACCCTTACACACACACACACATCCCCTGACCCTCAAACCCAGCTCTCCTAACGGTGCAAATACACTCATTGAAGCTGCATCTCTCACATTGATATCCCAACGGTGCAAATACACCCATTGAAGCTGCGTTGCATCTCTCACATCACCCTTTTTCACACATTACCCATCTCTCCCCATAGCTCCCTGCTTCACACAACTTTCATCCCCAAAGTTGCATCCATGAAGAAGCATTGAATTCCAGTACATTTTCATCTCCAAAAAAGCATTGAATTCCAGCACATTTTCAATCCTCATTCGTAGTTAGGTTAGTTTACTTTTCAATCCTCATTCCTATTTGAATTTGTAATGTAGAGTTTTGTATTAAACCATTTTCAAAACAAACAAGTTGTTCGGAACTGGTTTTCCGAAAGTAAACAATTTGTTCGGACGTAGAAATCCGAAAATAATCATTAATTTCAACAGTAGATTTTCGAAAAAATTTTATTGTTTCGACAGTTAACTTCCTAAAATTTTGAATTTGGACAACACTCAACTTCCGAAATTAAGTTTGTGTTTCGGTTTTCAACTTTTGAACAGAATATGTAGTTTTGGTTTTCAACTTCCGAACAGTTTTCTTCTTCTTCTTTTTTTTTTTTCTTTCCCCCATTCTTTTGTATATTCTTGTTTCAAGGGAGCTTCTATTTCCACATCCCCATTCCCCTCTTTATACACACTTAATAAAAATTATTTTTATTATAATTTTATTTTCAAGTGAAATTACTATTATAGACATTAATAAACACATTCGGAAGTTGAATGTCGAAAAAATAAAAATAAAAAATCGGATTTATTTTCGGAATTCTACTTCCGAACCAATTATTTATTGGAAAAGATGTGTAAAGAGGGGAATGGGTGTGTGCAAATATAAGCTCCCTTGTTTCAATTGTATAGTTATTAAACATATTATTTTTTGCTGATAATATGAATTCTGAATGTCAACAACGTGTCCCACCTACTGCTTCAAATAGACGACGTCATGAATTGGATATTGACCATGAACGGGGACGAGGGCGTGGGCGAGGACGATGTCAAGGTCGTGGTCGGGGTCGTGATCCAGTTTTGGTAGAATATGATATCCCCAGTGCCAGTCAAAGTCGGAGCCGAAGCCAAAGACGAGTTCAAGGTTATGATATGCCTGACATTGCTGTGGAGGATGCCTCTTTACCCAATTCTCCTACTGTCCAGGAAGAGGACCTTACTCATGCTTTTCCAAGTGGACAGACTGATCCATCAATACTACGGAGTTTCAATAGTCATGTCGCTGCAGCTGTTTGGCACGGGGAGGTAAACATTTCTAAGTATAAGTGAAATTCATTTCTATATGATTTTTTTTTTTCTTTTCTATGTGTGTTGTATGGTAGTTTTTAATGAGATATTATTTGTGTTATAAGAACGAGGGCCCCTAAAGTGTCATAATCACTCTTTGAAGATCCTTGCATGGCCATAGTGGTCAGTAGACAACAACACCAGATTCAAAGCCATTATTGAGCAGTCTGGGCTGTCACAGTTAGCTCGTTGCATTTATCGGTTCGTCAACAAGTTTCTAATCTCCAGTTTTGTTAAGAGATGGCAACCTGAGACGAACACATTTCACATGACAGTTGGTGAGATGACCTTGACCCTGGATGATGTTGGCACTATTCTTGGCCTTTCCATTGTAGGCAAATCAGTCAGCTTACCAGATGTGACAGATCATCATGGAGTTACACTACTGGTTTATGGCTTGGGGATTACTGAACGTGTAGCACATGAAGATGTTTCTACTTCTAGTGGAAATTCAGTCAGGCTTGAGTGGTTGCGAAGTCAGTTTGCTGTGTCACAGATTCAGACTCAGAGGAGGCTATACAGTGCGCTGCTAGAGCTTATTTGTTATTTCTGTTGGGATGTACGCTCTTCAGTGACAAGAGTGGCGGCAGGGTTCCTGTTGTTTACCTTGGCTTATTGATGGATTTGGGATCCATTCATACTTACGCCTGGGGTGCTGCTGTATTAGCATTTTTATACAGACAGTTGGGGTATGCTAGCTGGTCCAGTGTTAAGTAGATGGGTGGTTACATGACTCTTTTGGAGGCGTGGATTTATAAGCACTTCCGAGCATTCCGACCTCACCAAAACATGGGCTACAATGAAAACATGCCACACATGTACCATTGGGCATCTAGGAGAGAGGCGGGTTCCTCCATTGATCATTTGAAATCTTTTCGAGCGGAGCTTGATAGTTTGGTAGCGACTGATGTAAGTTTACTCGTCCTCAGATAATTTTAGCACTTTCCATTTATCTTACCCTTTATATACTTTAATTCAAAAACACTTTACATTTACAGGTTATTTCGGATCCATACCACAGTTGCAGAGACCGGCATCTATGTAACCCGGTTACGTTCTACCATGGATGCTTAAAGTGCTTAGACGTGGTCGAACCCTATCATCCAGATAGAGTTCTGAGGCAGTTTGGCAGGGTTCAAACCATCCCAGATGCACCGCTAGCTCCCAGTCGTGGTGCTCGAGGCAACATATCTGCATGATATACAGTCATGTATAGATACTTGGATAGGATCTGGGAGGCTTGGGATAACCACATGTTATCTAAGCAGCGGAGGAGCACACTAGTTCGTCAGCCTTGGGAATGTGTACCAGGTTACATGGATTGGTATAAGAATCTCACGCACCTATATGTTGAGCACATTGATGAACCGCGTGTCCATGACCATCAAGATTTCAGCCAACATGCCGATGTAATATATTATCGTCTTTATTGCATTTGTAACTTACTTTTTATTTTCTGATATGTTCCCTAACATATGATATTCTTTTCAAATGCAGCGTATTGCACATGCACTCTAGATTTCACATCCTATTATTGAGACTGGTTATGAGGAGGGGATTCGACATCCTCATCGACTTTACCAGGCTATCGAGACTATGACGCATGTCCTTGAAGGTCAGCACATTGACAAAGCTGGACCTAGTTCTACTGGACCTAGTTATACTGGAGGTCGCTTTTCATCTCCGACATTGACATACAGTCGTAGGCCTAGGCGTAGGCATACAGCTGATTCGTGACATGTTATTTGTTAGTTGATGAATTTTTTGTGGTGTTTTTTGTAAGATGATATTGTTGTAATGGTAACAGTGGTTAATATTTTCTTATTAGAATGGAATGGCAACAATAGTTGATACCATTGAAAATGACATTTTATTATTAGAATGGAATGGTAACAATGGTCGTTGATTTTGTAAATGATATTTTTTTATTACAATGGAATGGTAACAATGGTCGATAACATTCAATCCATGCCACAGAACACATCAACATCAAAAACACATCCATTAATTTCTTCCATAATTCTAACATTGTCAAATGCATACATGTGTCATGCGACATCAACAACATCAAATGTCTCTTGAGTAGCTACATTATCATGAACAATGTCCTTGAAATGTTGAATGTAGCGCACATATGTATCATCCCAGTCGACAGCGCAAGGGTGATGGTATTTTCGCCAATTAGTGGCTATAGGAGGAACTGGATGGCCTGGCTGCAACAAAACCTGCACCAAATGTCAATTGAGTTAGTGGTTATACCTCATAACTTCTTGTACATGCACAAATTGATAAGTTTCTGTTATACCTGGACGACATGATTTCCGTTGACAAACCCAATGGCAATCTTACGTCTATCAAGTTGAGGTACTGGCATTGTTCTAAGAGGTAAAAAGGTGAGACATTGCTGTAATGACAAGTGGTATAACACAAGATCGTAGCACGATGCAACAATATGCCCCATGTCTGGCATAGTCATCCAATGTGAGTATCCAAGACTGTCTTCAAAGTATGACAATATGCTTGTCAATTCTTCAAACCTTTCGTAGGACCCATAAAGTGTAATGTATTCCTCTTTGTGTGTGTGCAGCTCACCCAACAAATCACGCCTAACCTGAGCCCAATCATCTTCTGTATGACCAATTAAAGCAGTTATAGCCCTGAAACCACAATTCCTATCTGTAGTTACATCCTTTACAAACTTAATGTATGGTTTCAACCCAGAAGGGAAAGCATCAACATATGCACCAAGTTTCACTGTTCTAGTAATGTATACCTTCCCTTTCGTATTCACCTTCTCCTTTCCCTTAACAGGTCGCTTCTTCTTGGTTTCCAAAGTAGAAGCTAATGTAGTGATTTGAGTGTCCCCAGGTGAGACGGAATCATGTCCAGATTGCACTAACTCAAATGAACACGGGTCACGACGGGTAGAAACGTTGATCTTCTTATGATCCCGAGGACGTGTTTTGGGCTTCACCTCCGGCTCAACAAGAAAAGTGCTTCCCGGATATCTAATCTCTTTCAACTTCTTCAAAAGCTCCAACTGCATGGTTCTATCACTTTCATTAAACTTGTTCATAAACAAATCTACTTCTGCATGACAACTCACCTTCGTTTCCTCTTCTTTCTTGCATATGGAGATATGAAGTTGCCTCCACTGCGAGTGTATGGTAGCAAGTGGTATAGGACGATCTTGTCTGATGTAGTCAGTAATCTCATGGGCACAAGGTAAACCATGAGTGTGGTGAAGGACGCATCCACAAGCTTCAACATCAATACCAATGGAATTGGCTCTCTTACTCTCTACAAGCAAATACTCTAATGCAAAGATAGACACATTACCCTGTAACTCCCTGAACTGAGAAGGTTTAAATTGATGTTGCACAACAGTTAGACTTTTCGCAAATGAAGCCTTGATATCAATGTGTTGCAACTCAAGCAGACTGTGTATTTTCTCAAATAATGACTAAATTGAGACTTGACATGAACCCAATTGTCTTTTAAGTTTTGCATGTGTACTCTCAGCCCTGTTCAATTCAATGTAAGTCAAATTAAAATCAAGTACATGGCACTTATTAATAACATATTGAACAAAAGTAATCTTACCGGTTCGTTGTGACATTGCCACAATGCATACACGTGTCTGTCCATGCCGCTACAAATTTCTCCTTGTAAGGAACCAACCAAGTATCCATGACGTATTTGACTGCATCAGGATAACTACTAAATTCCTTAAGTAATGATTTAAGACGCTCATTGTATTGAATTTCAGAAGATGAATACACTAAAGAGTTCCACTCATGGTTGAACTTCTCCCATTTCTGTTGTGTCTCAAACATTTTCTTGCATTTGGTCAATACAATCTTATTGATATGCCAACGACATAATAAATGTCTGCCACTCGAGAATATCTTTTGTATGGCATTTATCAAGGTTAGCTCTCTGTCAGTAACAATAATTGTTGGCACAACAAAACCATCCATGACATCACGCAATGTAACTAACACCCACGCATAGTTATCGGCCCTCTCATACTGTAAGTATGCGAAAGCGACAGAGAAAGTCATTTCAGTTGTTGTCACTCCCACAATTTCAAGAAGAGGAAGACGATATCTGTTGGTTTTATATGTGCAATCCATAATTAATATACGTGGGAAAGACCGTGATAAGTCCAAACTGGTAGGATGTGCCAAAAACAAGTCTGTCACAGTCATCGTGGACTCTTCAGATCGATGGCGCTCAATGTAATTATACTTGGCCAATTCACCTAATAAGTGTTGCATCTATGATCTTCCAGCTCTCTGTACCACCTTTTTTCGATGGCGTACATTGTAAATGGTTTTAAGTGTGCTTACATTGAGGGCATCTCGATGTTTCAAGGTTACTAGGATTTCTTTTGGCCAAACCATGCTCTTTGACATATCCATTAACAATGTTTTCTCATCCTTTGATGGCCTCTCCGCATATGAATGTCCCTCAAGGTACTCCGCAGGTGGATGGCTATGCAATCCGCATACTACGGTCAATGTCCATTCATCATGTGTGGTAAACCTGTGAGCCCTCATATCAAAAGGACAACCACACTTCTTCGTACCGGTTATTCTTGATATATTGTTGCCATCATGTTTTAACTTCTTTGTCGCTCTATATTGGCCACTCCTCTCACAAGCAAGATACTTCCTGGGTCTTTTTTTCCTTTCACCATAGTCTGATGTTTTGATTACAATGACCAAACTATTTCTCTTTCCAACTTCATGTACCCAATTGAGCAATTCATCCTTACTTTTGAATACCTACAAAGTCAAATAAATATTATTAAACATTTACATTTGTTGAGCAATTCGAAACGTAATCATTATAATTTCGTAGAGTGAACCTATTCAATTGTGAATTAAGTAGTGTAATCCAACACAAAATCCGTACAAACCTGACTTCCTTGAGTTGGCACATATTCCTACATGTTTTGTATAACATTACAAATTTTTAATGGCATTATAAAGATTAATTTGCAATTCGAAACTGTAAATTTGGTATGCAATTTGCAAATTTGGAATATAAAATGGGAAAAAAAAAATTTACTTCATTCGAAAGTACAGTGTTGAACAAAATGCTAATTTTCGAAAGTAGTTGTCCGAATTAATTTAAAAATTTTGGAAGTTGAATGTTGTGAAAATTAACTTATTTCGGACAGCAACTTCCGAAATTAAATACTTATTTCGGTAGTAGATTTCCGAACAAAATAATATAATTCGACTCTGGTTATCTGAACGACGCTAGAAAAAAAAAAAAACAAGAGAAACTCACATTTTCTTCGCTATGTTTCTCATAAACATTTATTTGCTGATTTTCAGAAGACAAATCCTCCATAACAATGATGAATAAGGAAGGTTGATGCGTTCCCTTCTAGCTTAATGTATGATGAATGAGGAAGGTTGATGCTTTCCTTTCTACCTTAATGTATGATGAATGAGGAAGAATTCAACAGCTTCAACAGCTTTAATGGAAGAAGCTACGAACTTGGAGCTTCAATAGATGTGAAGTCTGGATGGATGTGCATTGAGACGTTTTGAATTGGGTATGGTGTCTAAAATAGTAATTTCACTTAGGGATAAAATTATAATAAAAATAAATATCATTAAGTGTGTGTATAGAGGGGATTTGGTGTGTGTAGATAGAAGCTCCCGACTTATGTGTGCATAAGACTCTAGTCAGGACCTAATGGGTAATAAGATAAGATAAAATAAAATAAAATAAAGAAAGGACTGGTTGGTAGATGACCCTAAAATTTATTACAAATTAGTGTTATATATAATATTTTGCAAAAATTAGTTAGTGTTATATATATATATATATATTATGTAAATTAGTGTTATATATTATATAAGTACTTGATAATTATTTAATATTATTTTTCAATCAATTAGCAAATTGAAACTACCTAAACTGCTTAGACTTCGATTTGATTAGTTAACAATCCGCCATTCATAATTTGATTTAAATTTTATATTTAAAATGTATCAAACCGCACCACGCACCCTTACTTATGGCATGTTTGGTTTTGCTTCCAAAAAATTACCCCCAAAAAAAAAAGGGCCTTAATAATGTAATGGACTTAGGCTAAGCCTTTTAAACGATGGGCCTCAAACCTAAGCCCACTAAACTCAGTTGATTCAGAGACAAGAAGACAAATTGGTTTTTTCGACATTTTGCATATCGTGACGCGACTGAGAAACATTTTCCGGGAAATCGAGTGGATAAGAAAGCTCAGAATTATCAAAATCAGAATCAGAATCAGAATCTCACTGAGAATGTGTGTCTGTGTGTTTGCTTGCACACACCAATTGCGAGTGTAAGCTTTAATGGCGATCTCAGCATGAGCTCGAACGCAGCGATGTCGTAGTCAGAATCAGAAGTAGCCATGACTTTGAGCACAGAGTCTTCTCCTTCCTCTTTGGTGTGGAAATTTTCTCAGGTTTTCGGCGAACGAAGTCCCGGAGAGGACGTTCAAGATGGTTACTCTCTCTCTCTCTCTCTCTGCAAATATGTATGTGTGTATATATGTATCATGTTTGGATTGAGTGATTTGAAGTTTTTTTTTTTTTTTTTTCCTATTTCTCTTTGTAGAATGATTGAATTCTCTTACAACCTACGAATCTCTCCAGGATGGTAAGAGAAAAGAAAAGAAAAGAAAAGAATTGATTACTAATTTTATATAATATTAAAATTGTCTATTTAGTAATAAAGAAATGAAAATATAAAAGTTATTTTAATTAGGGCAAATTACATATACACCCCTCGAGGTTTGGCTAAATTACAGATACCCCTGAGGTTTGAGAAATTACGAATTCCCCCCTGAATGCTATATTTGCATAAGAAATTAGGGGGTAATTTGTTATGAAATATAAACCTCAGGGGGTAAATTGTTATGAAAATACAAACCTCAGGGGGCGGGATGTAATTTCTGAAACCTCAGGGGTATCTGTAATTTAACCAAACCTCGAGGGGTGTATATGTAATTTGCCCTTTTAATTAATATAACTTTTATTTTTTTAAGTTTTTTATTTTTTATTTTCACCGAATCTCTCCAAAAGAGATTGGAGAATATATATATATATATATATATATTCCTGTCCAATATATTAAACTGGCGCAGTGGTGTTCTATGCTATTATGAAAGTTGAAATATTATGATTTTGTGTTAGGTGATTGAGAAATATGAAAGTGAATGATAATTGATAAATTCCGCTATCAGATATGGCAAACACAATCTTTTATTTTCTCTCCTAAATTTCCAAACATAGGGTGACAACACTGAATCATATGTATATTGCTTTTGTGTGAACTGCAATTGTTTACACATTTTCTTGGTTTTTGAACCTAGAATATGATCCAATGGTGATGGATTATGAACCTGGAGTAATGTCTGCATAACTTTAATTCACCTGACATGCTATGACCCTAGGTTTAGTTGAAGTGGCATTGTGTTTGACAAAGTTTTATGAGCATGGACTATGCCATAAATTTTGTTTAGAGGGGACCAAAGTTTAGCCACCAAAAAATAAAAAAATAAAAAAATAAAAAAGAAAATACAGAAAATCAATAAATCTATATTAGTTATTTCTTAATGCTTATTTCGATGACTTCATATTAGTTTGGGAGTTGTATAATTTGGATCTTAGTGTATGACTGATTAGACAGTCATTTTAAGGCTTTTTATTGGTTGAAATAATTTATATAAATAAAAATTCTACCTCTATGATTTTTATATTAGAAAAAAGCAACAAATGCTACTTTTGGTCAAAGTACATATTGATACTTTCATATTATGTGTGAATAGTTGTGTCACATCCTGGATTTACACAATCCGACCTACGAGAAATAATCATAAATGATAAAGAAAAGACAATAATAAGGCTAAGTTTGGCATCTTAAAAAAAAGTCAAAAAGTTAAAAAGTCACTATCCTATTTAAGTCACATCATCTTATTTAAGTCACATCACCTCTCTACCACATCACTTCAAACCTAATCCATATTTCATAAAAAGTCAAAAAGTGCACTTATTTAGAATATCCCAAAATGAGCCTAAATATAATCAAAAGGCCTCTCTTGTATAAATGTATGTCAATGTTATACATCCTATATTTAAGTTAACATCTAAGTGGAGTTAATATACAGTACGTAATCCAAAAGCAACAACAGTTAAATGTAAACTAAAATACCCTAAAACTTACATCAAATAAAAAGGGTATAGCCCTTACGAAAGATGGCACTCGGCCTATATAAAAAGAGGGCCCAAGGCCAACAAATCAAAAGTACTCTTTCTCAACTCATGCGCACATCTCATGCCTCGCCTCAAGGGTGGGACACGCCATCAATACCTGAAAAAGATTTCAGCCACGTAGGGTGAACATGTAGTCCAATAGGGTAATCTTTCGCAATGTAATATATCTCTACACATGCACATGATCATGATGCTACATATGTATAGTATGCTCAAAATGATTTCTCATTTCATAAAAAGGGTTATGTCAATTCCGATGACCAAAAATCAAACATCGTCATAAAGATAATGTTTTTCAATTTCATTACTATCAACCCGGTGAATCCTCCCAAGTACATGTATCTACCAGTGGTCATCGCTAAGCAATCCCTATTCTAGTGAGCTATTAGAAGCAACACTCTACTAGTGACTTTCACTAAGCATCACCTAAACACCATCAAATTTACCGGCTTCTAATCGAAAGGACCTTAGCACCAACACCGCACGGGTTTCCGGTCTTTTACCAAGGACTATTGAAAGAATTTGTGGAAGAAAAGGAGAAGGGAAGGAAATTTGTGAACAAATAGCTTCTATTTCATTCACCTTTTCCTTTCCTTTTCTTTTCACAAATATCCACAAATATCAAGTATGGGTGGTTGCACAAGAAAACTGTAAGATATGGTAACACCAAAACTGATATAGAATTTAAACGTGCCAATAATGCGACAAAACCAAACCCTCTATTCCTTATAATGAATTGTTGCAAACTGCTCTTACTTTAGTGACCAAACCCTACATGCTCTTTCCCTTCCTTTCTATTTGTAGTTTTTGATTTCTATATTGCTATTCAAGTACTATCTATCAAAATAAAAATAAAATAAAGTAAGGTTTAATGAAGAAAAAGAAAAAGAGAAGATGAAATTGACATTTCACTATAGAGAAGGAAGCTTGCCTTAATTGAAAGTGAAATTGACATTCTTAGTTTTAGTGATTTAACTTCTCACTTGAGCATTAACTTTGTGCATTTTCTTGATTGGTCAATTAGTCCTATAGATTATAGTTGCAAAAGGGGTTCTTTTTTATTTTTTGCTCAAACCATCTACCAGACTAAGTGTAACAAAAGCCTAAGACAATCTCTTCATAAGTGTAACAATAATGTGCACCTAAGGTGCATGCTTCAGTGATGTGCAAACCTTTGGGGAGTATATGTCTAGCCTAAGAATTAAAGCCGTAATACTTAGTCTTGAGTTGAGGCAAGCCTCAATAAAGTCTTTTAAGACTTGAACACAACCATATTTTAATAAATAAGATTTGTTGACCTTGAATGAGGGTGGGCTTTAGCGCAACAGTAAGATTGTTCCATTGTGTCACAGGTACGAAATGCAAAAATAGTCTCTGAGCACGTGGGGGCAAGGTTGCATATATCTAACCCTCACAAGACCCCATAGTGGCAGGAATCCTCCTGCACTAGGCTGCCCTTAACATTACAGGAGAATGTATAAGAATATTACAAAATATAATTGTTTTATCTAATTCCTTGGAATTTTATGCTAATTTGTAGTTTGATTTTTTTTTTTCCTTTTTTTCTTTTGATTTTGACGGATTGCTTTGACATTATGTCATTGTGTCATTATTTCTGACATTGTAAACTTTGGCTTTTCTTCTAGCTGACATCATATCGTCGATTGAATTCGAGAAGAGTGGTGATTATCTTGCTGTTGGAGATCGAGGTGGTCGTATTGTAATTTTTGAAAGGAAGGCTAATAAAGATGTGAGATTGATGCATCAACTGAGAGTATTTCTATATATATATTATCTAGATCTCACCTGGCAAGAGCTATTACTCTCTCTCTCTCTCTCTCTCTCTCTCTCTCTCTCTCTCTCTCTCTCTCTCTCTCTCTCTCTCTCTGTGAGGTTGGTAGTTCCATTTATTTATTGGACAAATGGAAACTATGATCCATTTATTTTTTATTTTTGGCTTTTAGAGTTTGGGTGAGCACCATACTCATTTGGAGAAATTGGATTTTGTGGACACACACCATCCAGAATTCCAATATAAAACTGAATTTCAGAGTCACGAGCCAGAGGTATGCTTTATATGTTACGATTTGTCATCTAGAAATTATAATTTCTGTTTCAATTAAAATGGTGCATATATTTGGCTTTTGATGTGCATTGCAGATCCTGATGTATTCCCATTTTATATAGTTTGATTATCTGAAGAGCTTGGAAATCGAAGAGAAGATTAACAAAGTGAGATGGTGTGCAACACCTAATGGATCACTGTTTATTCTTTCAACAAATGATAAAACTATAAAACTGTGGAAGGTATGGAATTCTTAGAGAAAAGAACTCTAATTATTAAGAATTTACCTTTACCTTCAATTTCTATTCAAAGAAATTTAGTTCCCGCCTTGCAGGATGATTGTGACATCTTTACCTTTTCCATTTTGCATGTTGTTTGATTGTGATATCAAATAAACTTCGAAAATTCATAGAATTTTACGTTCTACACTTCCGAATTTCGTTATGTAAAAATAATCTAGACGATAACTAATTTTTCACTCAACAGTTTATTTTCTTGTTGTAAAGGAGAAATTAATGTATCAGATTAGATATATTCTAATTTTAATTTTCATATATATCTGATATAGAGATGACTCTGAATCTTGTGAGGGGAAATTAAATGAAATTATATGTGGTTATAGGCATAAGTCAGCCCAATAGCAAGGTCAAACTTGATGTACATCTTTATGGTTAGGAAAATAGTAAACATCGCATGAAAGGCTCCAGTGTAAGAACCCAAAATTGGAGTAGTGGGAGCTCCATTTATAGAAAAATCGAAAGAACTAAAATTCTGTCAAAAAGTTCAAAGAATTACAATAAGGGGTTCAATTTTCTGATCTGACTTACATGAAACTAATATAAAATATGTGATCTCTTTATGATCTATTGGTTTGTTTACTTCTTTGGATGTTCTGTGTACAAAAAAGTGGCGCAAGAAACTACTAATTATTGTGGAGAACATCACTCGTTCACTGTTACAGGTAACAGATTGTAACTAAACTAGATACTGAAACGAAGTTGTCTACCTCTAGTCATATATAGACTGGAGGTGTTCTGTGGGGTCAATTTACTACTAGTCACTTACTATAGTTGTGCTGACTTATTGCTTTTGTGGTTTTTGTACCAAGGTTAAGGAGCATAAAGTGAAGAAAGTTAAAGAAATGGACTTCAACCCATTTGTATGTCCTGAAAATGCGCTTTTGGCTGCGAGTTATGTCAGTGGGCAACATAAACCATCTTTTGGTAATGGTTATTTTTTAGAATGGACAGAAAAAATGACGAACAACACATCGCCATCTCATGAAGGGGATACCGAGGTAGGTATTTGTGTATCGTGGAAATACTTGTTCGATTGTTTACCATTTGTGTTCTCATAATTTTACGGGTTTTAGTAGGAACATCGAACAGTGTATAATACCAGTTTGCTATGGTACTAGGTAGCAAATATTGGAGATGGTGCTCCTGCGAGATGTCGAAAGGTGTATGGTCATGCTCATGATTTTAATATTAACTCTATCTCAAATAATAGGTAAATTTGAAGTTGATATCTTAGCTGATAATTTTTTCCTCTTTGTATATGATGTTTTACTATTGCTTACAATACAGAAAGATTTAAAAGAGCAAGCTTTTCTAAGTTTGTTTCCCTCCACACGCAGATGTTCAGGCATCTGTATGTCTGAATCAATCCACGTATTTACCATAAAATATTTCATGTTATAAAAGGGCAAAACTTTAGTATTGTTCACGTAATTAATTGAGGAGTTTAATTCTTCTGCAGTGATGGTGAGACATTTATTTCTGCGGATGACCTTAGGATAAACTTGTGGAATCTTGAGGTCAGTGATCAGTGTTTCAATATTGTTGACATGAAGCCATCAAACATGGAGGATCTTACAGGTAATTTTTGCCTTCATCTGTTGAACAAAATCATACATTGCATCTCTGTCATTGTTTTTTAGGTTTCACATGCTCTTGTTCAATGTTTGGTTCATCATTTTCTTATTTTATGTGCTACTTGTGATGAATACCAACATATTGAAAGGGAGGTGATAATTTTAATTATGCAAAAGAACCTTCCAAGACGAGTATAACTTCTTTCTTGGCTCTCTCGTTTGTTTGGATGTAAAGGGTTTGCTTTTTTTGATTTCCAATTATTGGAGGGCTGTTTGTATTAGTGTGTTTTCTGTCCTTTTCTCTTGTTCTTTCTTAGAGGACATCTTGTCCTTGCTTTGTATCTTTTTTACATTTAATGAAATCTTTTTGTTGCTGGTCAAAAAATAAATAAATAAATAAATAAATAATTGTGATACGTATTTTTTACAAACTTGATTGTTCTTTGACATCATGAATTGTTTGCCGACAAGTCTTAGAATCACAAGGTTCTTGTGTAGATTGAAAGAAGGAACTTATATTTCTATAAGTTGTAGGGTTGTTTGAAGGGCTGCAGTGGTCATACAAAATTTGAGTTATAATATATTTCTATAGTTGGAGAACTTCAATTTTTTAAGTTAGACCCACAAAGTTTGAAATTATCGTTAGGTGAACCTCTGAATTCATTTAATTGGTATCAAATTATTTAGAAAAAAAATAGATTTTGGAATGTTTTTCTTTGGGTATTACAACAACCTACACACAACTTTGGTGTTAGATCATTCCCTCTTGTTCCTCTCAAAGCTACTGATTGAATCACCTTGTCAACTGAAAGTCTGAAACAACCACTCTGTTTCGTGTCACCTAGTTTGACTTGCTCAAGCTTCGAAATTTTGTATGATCAACTATTTTTAGCCCATTTATCAGGGTAAAAAGAAATTATGTTTCGTGTCACCTAGTTTGGGGGTTTTAATGGACCCTACTTAATGTCATTTACCTTTCTTTTCTAATACGTGTGTAACATTTTTATTTTATTTTTTCCATGTGCCACCTTGGATAACTGTTTTATGCTTCGTGGGAGAACCTTATGCTGATTGCACGTACTGATATAGATTACTCTAGATTGAAAAATGGGTTTGGAACACCCTCATATAACCACTGAGAAAATTATGCAGAGAGAAATTGGGAAGAGCTTCATTTGGGTGTATATGTATGCAAACAGACGTGTAGAGTACAATTTTTTAATTAGCTTTTCCACAGAACCTAAAGATTTCAACTGTCCAGATGGCCCTAAATGACTTGCTTTTTTCCAGATGATCCCTATGGAAGAAGGTTCTAGAGCATGCTTTATCTATTTCCATTTGAAAGAAACTCAAGGAAATTCGCATTGAGCTAAAAGAATATGCTATTGTTGTCTATTGGTGCAGGAGGTTTGAAGTAGAACAAATGAGATGAAATTGAAGGCAACCAAAATGGGAAAATATGAGATTATCTAGCACATTTGTTTTCAGTTTCCTTAAAAGTGTGTTTGGGTGTTCAAGTTTTCATCAGCGTGTTTCTTTATTGGCTAGATGCTGGAACATTTTAATGGTTATCAATTGAGAGTTCAAGGCCATATTCTCCCTAGTTAGTGTTGCACATGTAAAGCAGCTGGAGGGTCCCATCTTCTTATGTGTATGTCGTTGGAGCATGTGTGAAGGTGGAGTCACACACAAAATAAATAGTATAAGGGTTGGGTCTTAATATTCATTAGATGGGCTCTCCATTTGCAGTGCTTAAGCTCTTAAGTGAGTAAGAGTTTTAAAGAATGTATGTTGGGTCCGAGTGTTAAGCGTATGGTCACTAGAGTTTCTCCCTAACAAATTGGGCTGGTGATTGTTGCTTAGTCATAAGCTTCCCGATTCCCTAACAACTAGTATCATAGTCGATGGCTGACGATTTATGGGCGGACTATCTTGGAGCATTGATGTTGGTGGGCTTTCATGGGGACTCTCGATGGAGTAAGAAAAATCCATGGCGACTCTTGATGGAGCAAGAAAATTTCTGGTGCACGTGGAAAGGTTGGACCGCGGTAAGATGGCTCTCAATGGAGCATGGTCTGTGGGTAAGACAAGATGGACTCGATATTGGAGAGATAGATCAAGATTGAGGGGTGTATGTATGATCTATGACGAACCTGCAGATGATAGATTGTAAAAATTGATGTATTATTGATTGATTGTAGTTGATATATTACAATGATTCCTATATATAGAAGAGAAGATGTGGGAAGAGAATAGGTGAGTGTGTAGTAGGTGAGGATTAGGTGGAGAGTAGGTGAAGTAGGTGAGTGTGTAGTAGGTGGTAGTGGTAGGTGTGTAGTAGGTGAATTTTAACAGCCCCCCGCAAACTCAAGGGGGATAGGAACTAACCAACTTGAGTTTGGAGAGAGTAACAAAACAAGAAAATACATAAAAATAAAAGAGGATAGGAGACACTGTATGGTCGTGTCAGACCATTGGTGAAGACACTAGATGGTGGTGTCATAACGTTGTAGAGGACACTGTATGGGGGTGTCATAACGTTGTAGAGGACACTGTATGGTGGTGTCATAACGGTGTAGAGGACACTGGATGGCGGTGTCAGACCGATGTAGAAGACAGTTTATGGGGTCATGTCGGACCGTTGTAGCAGACAATGTTGTGACAGTTGTTGTGACAGTTTACAGAGTCTTGCTGGACCCTTGTAGAAACTAACCGGAATCAATGTCGGGACAGTTTACAGAGTCTTGTCGGACCCTTGTAGAAACTAACCGGAATCAATGTCGGGACAGTTTACAGAGTCTTGTCGGACCCATAAAGGAGCTAACCGGAATCAATGTCGGGACAGTTTACAGAGTCTTGTTGGACCCATAAAGGAGCTAACCGGAATCAATGTCGGGACAGTTTACAGAGTCTTGTCGGACCCATGAAGGAGCTAACCGGAATCAAGGTCGGGACAGTTTACAGAGTCTTGTCGGACCCTTGTAGAAACTAACCGGAATCAATGTCAGGACAGTTTACAGAGTCTTGTCGGACCCATAAAAAGTCGTACCCTCAAAAGGTGTGCCCAATCTTTCAAAAAGGCGTGCCATCAAAAGGCGTGCCAAATCCATAAAAAGGCGTGCCATCAAAAGGCGTGCCCATTCCATAAAAAGGTGTGCCGGACATGATGGCGAGACGCGTGACCACATTGGCTGGCGCGCCCGTTTTGTCGTCTGGCGTCAAGTGGCGCGCGATGCGCGTGACTGCCTTGGCTATTTAACCTAGGCTGAGGCAGAGGCTGAGACAAAAAAAACCTGCTAAAATCCTCTGAAAAAAACTCTTCCTTTTCTGAGAGAGATACGCTGTAACACTCTGTTGCCCAGTCCTTCTCTGAAAGTACCAGTCGGAAATCGCTGCTTCGCTGAAACACTCAGCAACCCAAAAAACATGGCCTCTTCTTCCCGTCCAGCTACCCAGAACATGGCATCCTCTTCCCGTGGTCTGCTCACGCTCTTTCCAGACCTGAACGAGTCCACAAGAGAAATAACTGGTGCGGTGGCACTGGAAACTCAACCAAGCGCCCCGGAGTTTGCTCCGTTGAACTTTCCTATGCGGTCTGTGGAGCAAAGAATGGCAGTGCAGTCGGATGTGGAGGCCAATCAGTATACATTGAAGTCATGTGTGGAAACCATGACTGCGGTTACAAATTTGTCGAACCGGCTGCAGAGTAGGACAAATGAGGTGCAGCAGTTAAACGCCCAACTGGCTCTGCTCCAACGCATGTATAAGGATGCGCGAGCAGAGATAAGTGTGCTAAAGGCGGAAAACAAGGAGCTGAAGCGGAAAGCCACCGTTATGTTCCGATTTGGAGGTCCACCATATGCTGTAGTGGAGGAGCAGGGAGGAGGAAACTTGCTTGGTGGATTAGGAAGCACAGAGGCAGTACCGTCAAGGACCGCCCATGACGGAGGCAAAAAGAAGAGACCGGCGGCAGAGTAGAGAAGGGATGTCGGTGTGTGGTAGTTGTGTTTTTTGTTGTTGTGTTTTTTTTGGTTTTTTTTTTTTTTTTTTTTTTTGTTTTGTGTGGTGAAAAATTGTGATCGGGGTTGATCCCGGCATGAAAAAAAAAAATGACAAATTTGTGGAATGAAAATCGACGTGGTTGTGAATGGATTTTTTTTTTTTTTTTTTTTTTTGGAAAAGTAAGGGAATCGAATAAAAAAAATATGGTGATGGTGATGAAATGATAAGCATAGTGATAATGAATATATAATGATGAATAAAAAAAAATAATAAAGGAGGGAGTGGGGAACAGGGAGAGCACCAATTAAGCTTTAAAATAAAAAAGAAAGTTTGGACGGTGGATGGGTGTGAAGTTTAGACCAACTAAGCTTTATAATAATGAAAATAAAGGTGAAGATTTGTTTAAAAATAAAAAAAAATAAAAAAATATGGGTGTGTGTGCAAAAGGTGATGGATAAGAATGACCGCATGAGTGGTCGTGAGTTGTGTCTTTCAGATTCTAGCTTGTTTGTGGATGATGCTGAGGCTTATGAAAAGAGCACTGATAATACCAAAGAGAAGAACCTGATGTTAGTGAACAGAAGGTCCAAGAAAATCTAGCTACAGGTCCAAGCACTTGACAGACGTGGCCAACGTTGATTGCTCTTACAACCTGAGTCCCGAAGAGCTCTGCACTAAGATCTCGCTCTGCGATGCTCTGATCGTTCGCAGCGCCACCAAAGTCAATCGCGATGTGTTCGAGGCGTCGGCTGGGAGGCTCAAGGTTGTCGGACGCGCCGGCGTCGGCATCGACAACGTGGATCTGGCGGCAGCGACGGAGCACGGTTGCCTTGTGATTAATGCGCCGACGGCTAACACCGTCGCAGCCGCCGAGCACGGGATCGCGCTTCTTACTGCCATGGCTCGGAACATTGCGCAAGCCGATGCTTCGGTCAAAGCTGGGAAGTGGCAGCGGAACAAATATGTGGGAGTATCCCTTGTTGGCAAAACACTTGCTGTGATGGGTTTCGGAAAGGTTGGATCTGACGGCGGATCGGATCTCCTCCTCGAGTTGGGTGTGGAGGTTGACTCCGGCTCTTCCGATCCGTTTGATCATGTTTGGGAGGAGGATTTTCATGCCTCCGAATGAATTGAAACAGGTCGCGAATATGAGGTTGTGACAAGCCTCTTCTCTTGAGATTCCGATTCTCTCTGCTTCGTCGAGGACTAAGGTCGATGAGTCGTAGAAGAAATCGTAGAGTCTCTGGTACTCCTTTTTTCTTTTTTTCTTTTTTTTTTTTTTTTTAAACGAGAGCTGGAGGGAGACAGAAGGTGTGTAGAAAATTCCAACGGGCAGCAAAGGCAAAGTTGCCGGCCGGCTGCCCGCCGGTGAGAAAGAAATACAGGCCTAAATCTTAGGCTCTGATACCATGTAAAAATTGATGTATTATTGATTGATTGTAGTTGATATATTACAATGATTCCTATATATAGAAGAGAGGATGTGGGAAGAGAATAGGTGAGTGTGTAGTAGGTGAGGATTAGGTGGAGAGTAGGTGAAGTAGGTGAGTGTGTAGTAGGTGGTAGTGGTAGGTGTGTAGTAGGTGAATTTTAACATAGATTAAACTTCAGGGGGAGCAAGGCGAAGCCCGATATTTGGTTTACACATGAGGGGAAGATTGTTAGAGTATGTGTGAAGGTAGAGTCCCATATCAAATAAATAGTAAAAGGGATAGGTCTTAACATACATTAGATGGGGATCTCCATTTACCGGCCTTAAGTTTTTAAGTGGGTATGAGTTCCAAAAAATGTATATTGGGCCCTGGTGGTAAGCGTATGGACACTAGAGTTCTCCCCAATGGATGGGGCTGATGATTATTGCGCAGTCACTAGCTCCCCAATTCCCTAAACATATGTAAGGTGTGAGGTGTTTTGCTCTATTTTGAGGTTGTTTATGATTTTCATGCTAACTTGGCTAAAACAACTATATAGATTTGAGGCTGAAGGCATTGCAAAATGTGGAGGAGAAAAGGTTCAAAAATATTTTTTCCTGGCTTTTTAGAGAGGTATGCACCTTGCTTGAATTTTTGGGGATAAAAAAGGAATGAGATGATACTAGGTTTTAATTCGCTTTGTCATGTACTCTCTTATGCGTATTGAATAAATGGGCTAAAAAAATGTACAAGTTGTCATTAGTAGTTCAAAGAAAGGACAACATATGGTGCATCTGTTAGCGTACACAATTCCATCTGATAAGGTTTCAATTATCTCGGAGGCTGTTAAACCTCTTATTTGATTTGCTGTGATCTAAACAAGTGATGTGTTTGTCATGATTGCAATATGGAATGTTCTAGATGGACATGCATACATACATAGATTCATGCCTAGACACCTGCATATGTATTCAGAACCCAAGCACTTGTTGCCAAGGACCATTGAATCAATATTCATGAGATACTTAGGTAGCATTTGGGGTATCTTTCTAGGATGACTTTCCAGCCCAAAAGGACTTGCACAAATAAATGTTTGCTAAACTTATGCAGATGAGCTTTTGGAAGAAGCCCATTTAGGAGAAGCTACCTGTGTAGTTTTGAAAATGACTTCCCTGGAAGTCAAGAAACCATTTCAATGAAGGATGGTTCGAACTTTGAATACCAATTTTATCATTAAAAATATATTTTTCTACCTATTTTCCTCTTCATTGTTGTTTCATTTATGAATCCCTGACAGTAATGTATATATATATATATGTTAGGTGTGTGATTGCCAAACATAATTTTTGTTCGAACTTCCTTTTGGCAAAGGCATGCCTGTGAAGTCCTTTGAAGATTCCACAGCCAAAAGCTACCCCAAACATGCCTTTAGTGTATAGTTATAAGTCTCAAAATAGTCGAGATGAATGAATCATCCTTCTGCTTGCATAATGATGCAAAGGCTATATATCTATCTGCATTCATCTTAATGTATGTGGACTTAAAATTTGAAGAATTGCTTGTTAGCATATTTATTTATTCATTTATTTATTTTTTTATTTTTTTATTTTTTATTATGGCCTATGTCATTTTTTTCATTGATCAATACGCAACAGTGCTCTCATGATTAATTAACAAATTGATGGCACATTTGGAAGTACTTATGTTAATTTCTTAAGGCCCAATTCTAAGTATCTTTTTATGATGGATCTTTTCAATTCTTACTCAGAGGTGATAACATCTGCTGAATTTCATCCACTTCACTGTAATCTGCTCACTTACAGCAGTTCAAGGGGATTTATTCGGCTAGTAGACATGCGGCAGTCAGCATTATGTGATCACAGTGCAAGGATGTGAGTTTTGTATGAATTTTTTATTTTTATTTGTGCTCTCTACTTTTTTTTTTCCCCCCCCTCATTTCATGATCTCATGTTTATGACTTCCCTCTCATTTTTGGCTTATCATTTGTTTTGTACTTTTTATTCTTTTCTTCATCCTAAATAACCATAGTGCCATTTTAAATTTATAGTTTGAAGTCTGCTTTTACAGATTTCGAGATGGGGAATCCCGTGGCTCTAAATCATTTTTCACGGAAATCATCGCATCTATATCAGACATAAAGTTTTCAACTGATGGAAGACACATTCTAAGTCGTGATTATATGAATTTGAAGGTCTTTTAACTACTCAATTGAGTATGAACTTGAGAATTTAAATTTTCTCAATCTAGAATTTCTCCTTCATATTTTCGTTATCCTCTCAATGATGATAAATTAACTAGTTGTTTTCTTTCTCCAAGTGAGTATGGTTGCATGTTTCCATGTGTTTCTATTTGATATGTTAGATTATCACTAGTCCCAAATGGTTAAGCTACTAGGAAACAGGCTCAACAATACATATTAAACTCTCCAACACCCTCCCTGATGCATTTCCCGTCTTGCATGTGGAGATCCAAATTAACGATGGGAATTTTCGACATGACAAGATAACACGACTCAAAACTGTACACGAAGTTAGCGGGTTAGGAGTGACCATTTTCCGACATGAACACCTATATGACATGACCCAATAACACAAATATTAAATAGATCAGGTTAGCATGGAACCTAGGGGCGGACATTGGCCCATTGGCCCGCCCGGCCCAGTACTATTTTTTAGAGGATTTGGGGAGGTTGTTGTAGCCCATAGGGTGGGGCTGAGCTAATATTTTTAGCCTAATATATTGATGGGCTAGGCATGTGATTTATACTTCCAACCCAACCCGGTCTGACCCGCTATTAAATTAATTAATTAATTATAATATATTAATATATATATATATATATTTAGCATCTATACTTTATCTTTGTTGATTTTATTATAACTCACATTTGTGGTGATGTGTGATTAAATTTGTTTAAGAAATCTTTCAATTTATACACAAAATCCTTTAATCTATAATGATGTCAGTATATTTATTTAAGAAATATAACATGTGATTGAATTTAATTACAAAATGTTTTTTTTTTTTAACATATAGCATGATGGGTGGGCTTGGGATTTATAATTATTTTTTAAGCTAGGCTTGGGCAAATGTAGTGGCCCAATGTTAGGGCTAGGCCAAGCTTGGAAGATGTAAGATAAATTGATGTATATTATTGACTGATATTATGTTATATATATTACAATGATTCATGATTCCTATATATAGAAGAGGGTGAGTGTGTAGTAGGTAAGGAGTAGGTGAAGTGGAGGTGGTAGTGGTGTAGTGGGTTAGGTTTAGTGGAGTAGGTGAGGTGGTAGTGGTGTAGTGGGTTAGGTTTAGTGGAGTAGGTTTAAGTGGGTGAAGTAAGTGATAGGTTTTAACAGCCCCCCGCAAACTCAAGGGGGATAGGAACTAGCCAACTTGAGTTTGGAGAGAGTAACAAAACAAGAAAATAGACGAATACATAAAAGAAAAGAGAATAGGAGACACTGTATGGTCGTGTCAGACCGATGGTGAAGACACTGTATGGTTATGGCAGACCGATGTAGAAGACACTGGCTCGTGTTGGACCGATGTAGAAGACAGTTTATGGGGTCATGTCGGACCGTTGTAGCAGACAATGTTGTGACAGTTGTTGTGACAGTTTACAGAGTCTTGCTGGACCCTTGTAGAAACTAACCGGAATCAATGTCGGGACAGTTTACAGAGTCTTGTCGAACCCATGAAGGAGCTAACCGGAATCAATGTCGGAACAGTTTACAGAGTCTTGTCGGACCCATGAAGGAGCTAACCGGAATCAATGTCGGGACAGTTTACAGAGTCTTGTCGGACCCCTGAAGGAGCTAACCGGAATCAATGTCGGGACAGTTTACAGAGTCTTGTCGGACCCTTAAAAAATACACTGTATGATGGTGTATATAGGCTGCCCAAATATATATATATAGTGAGCCCTCAAAAGTCGCGCCCTCAAAAGGCACGCCCACTTCATCAAAAGGCGTGCCTGACAGAAAGCGTCGAGCCATCAAAAGGTGAGCCGGAGACGCGGCGAGGCACGTGAGCGACAGAGTGGCGTGTCGGCCTCGGCTATTTAACCAAGGTTGAGGCGGAGGCTGTGCAAACCAGTCTGAAACCGCCGAAAATCCTTTGAAAAAAACTCTTCCGTTTCTGAGAAAGAGATTCTGGAACACTCTGTTGCCATTCTGTAACCAACCTTTCTCTGAAACACTCAGCAACCCATAACATGGCCTCGTCTTCCCGTTCAGCTACCCAGAATATGGCCTCTTCGTCCCGTGGTCTGCTCACTCGTTTTCCCGACCTCAACGAGTTAACAAGAGAGATAACTGGTGCGGTGGCACTGGAAACTCAACCAAGTGCCCCGGAGTTTGCTCTGTTGAACTTTCCTATGCGGTCTGTGGAGCAAAAAATGGCAGTGCAGTCGGATGTGGAGGCCAATCAGTATACATTGAAGTCATGTGTGGAAACCATGACTGCGGTTACAAATTTGTCGAACCGGCTGCAGAGTAGGACAAATGAGGTGCAGCAGTTAAACGCCCAACTGGCTCTGCTCCAACGCATGTATAAGGATGCGCGAGCAGAGATAAGTGTGCTAAAGGCGGAAAACAAGGAGCTGAAGCGGAAGGCCACCGTGATGTTCCGATTTGGAGGGCCGCCATATGCTGCAGTGGAGGAGCAGGGAGTAGTGATCATGCCCAGTGGAGTGGGAAACACGGAGGCAACACCGGCAAGGGCCGTCCAGGACGGAGGCAAGAAGAAGAGACCGGCGGCAGAGTAGAGAAGGGAAAAGGAAAAAATCCCGCCTGTAGGTGGGTGTTTGTGGGTGATGTTTGTTTGTTTGTTTGTTTTTTTTTTTTTTTTTTTTTGTGTAAAATTGTGATCGGGGTTGATCCCGGAGAGGAATAAAATATGGGTGTTGTGCAAATTTGTAAATTGTTTGGTTTTTTTTTTTTTGAAAGAGGGGGAACACGCCCATGTGATAATAATAAAAAATAATGAGAATGAGAAGAAATGGGTTGGTATAGTGCAAGTGTGTTAGTAATATATTAAAATAAAATAAAAGAAATCCAGTGGGGGTTTCGGAACCTGTGGGCTAGGATAGTGATGTGAATATATTAAAATGGGTTGGTATAGTGCAAGTGTGTGTGTGTGTATGTGTGCCTGGTATGTGGAAGGTGCTTCATCTTTGAAAGCATCCATATATTTTCTATCCACGGGCTCAACAGGTGGGAGTGTCCATTTCTGCTTGAAGACTTCGTAAAGACCCATTCGGATGGTGGAATAGAGAGTCTGGCGGAGGATGGTGGCGGAGACGCCGGAGTACAAGGCGGCGACGCCTTCTGTTTGGAAGATCTTCACCCCAACCGAGATGAGACCCGCCTTCGGCGGCGGCGGCAGTTGAGTTGAAAGCAAAAGCAGTGGAAGGAGAGAGGTGCTGGTACAGTGAAACTTTTGAAGCACAAGGGAACTGGAAAAGTTCGGCTCGTTATGCGACAATCCAAAACCCTCAAGATCTGCGCCAACCATCTCGTTCTTCCGACGATGTCGGTCCAGGAACACACCGGGAACGAAAAGTCATGCGTTTGGCATGCGGCTGATTTCGCTGATGGCGAATTGAAAGATGAACTCTTTGCCATTAGGTTTGGGTCTGTTGAGAATTGCAAAACATTCATAGAAATGTTTCAAGAGGTAGCTGAATCACAAAAGAAAGAGGAAAACAAAGATGCATCTGCTGCTGCCAGGCTACTTGAGAAACTGAGTGTTGAAGATGAGAGAGCAGCAGAAGACAAAGCCAGTGAAGAGGTGTCTGTCATGGTCTGAGAGAGCCGAGAGGTAAGAGAGAGGAAGATGAAGTTACAGTCTGGGTATGTGTAGAGGTCCGGCGGGCGGCCAAGGCGAGGCTGCCGCCCGCCGGTGAAGCAGAATGAATAGGTTCTTAACCTAGCTCTGATACCATGTAAGATAAATTGATGTATATTATTGACTGATATTATGTTATATATATTACAATGATTCATGATTCCTATATATAGAAGAGGGTGAGTGTATAGTAGGTAAGGAGTAGGTGAAGTGGAGGTGGTAGTGGTGTTGTGGGTTAGGTTTAGTGGAATAGGTGAGGTGGTAGTGGTGTAGTGGGTTAGGTTTAGTGGAGTAGGTTTAAGTGGGTGAAGTAGGTGATAGGTTTTAACAGAAGACACAAAGTCCATTATTATGTAGTGTCAGCCCGGCCTAAACCCAACTAGGCCCGAAGAATGTCCACCCCTAATGGAACCTGCATAATATGAAGCTGACATGGATAATCCGTTTAATGAAAAATTAGTTACACATTTAATATTACTTTCGCCAAGGAGTTCCATGACATTTTCAAATCCCTTATGTCACTCATTCTAACTTATTAAAAAGCATGTAAATAGGATTTTAAGGCTAATATAAGTTTATAAATATATATGCTTGTTAAAATTGATGTATAAAAAGAAATAGAGAATTGTATTATTGATTGATTTTTTGATACCTATTACAATGATTCATGATTCCTATATATAGAAGAGGGTGAGTGTGTAGTAGGTAAGGAGTAGGTGAAGTGGAGGTGGTAGTGGTGTAGTGGGTTAGGTTTAGTGGAGTAGGTGAGGTGGTAGTGGTGTAGTGGGTTAGGTTTAGTGGAGTAGGTGAGGTGGTAGTGGTGTAGTGGGTTAGGTTTAGTGGAGTAGGTTTAAGTGGGTGAAGTAGGTGGAGAGTAGGTGGATTTTAACAGCCCCCGCAAACTCAAGGGGGATAGGAACTAACCAACTTGAGTTTGGAGAGAGTAACAAAACAAGAAAATACATAAAAATAAAAGAGGATAGGAGACACTGTATGGGGGTGTCATAATGTTGTAGAGGACACTGTATGGGGGTGTCATAACGTTGTAGAGGACACTATATGGTGGTGTCATAACGGTGTAGAGGACACTGGATGGCGGTGTCAGACCGATGTAGAAGACAGTTTATGGGGTCATGTCGGACCGTTGTAGCAGACAATGTGGTGACAGTTGTTGTGACAGTTTACAGAGTCTTGCTGGACCCTTGTAGAAACTAACCGGAATCAATGTCGGGACAGTTTACAGAGTCTTGTCGGACCCATAAAGGAACTAACCGAAATTAATGTCGGGACAGTTTACAGAGTCTTGTCGGACCCATAAAGGAGCTAACCGGAATCAATGTCGGGACAGTTTACAGAGTCTTGTCGGACCCTTAAAAAGTCGCACCCTCAAAAGGTGTGCCCAATCTTTCAAAAGGCGTGCCATCAAAAGGCGTGCCCAATTTATCAAAAGGTGTGCCGGACATGATGGCGAGGCACGTGAGTGTCTTGGTTGGCGTGCCCGTTTGTCGGCTGGTGGCAAGAGGCGCGCGATGCGCGTGGCTGCCTCGGCTATAAGACGGAGGCTGAGGCTCAGGCAGAGAAAAGCTGCGAAAAACCTCTGAAAAAAAAAAAACTTCGTTGTGCTGAGAGAGAGAGTCTGAAAAACTCTTCGTTGTGCTGAGAGAGAAAGTCTGTAACACTCTGTTGCGAGAGATATTCTGTAACACTCTGTTGCCCAGAAAATGGCGTCATCTTCCCGGAGTCTGCTCACTCTCTTTCCCGACCTCAATGAGTCAACGAGAGAGAGAACTGGTGCGGTGGCACTTGAAACTCAACCAAGCGCCCCGGAGTTTGCCCCGTTGAACTTTCCGATGCGGTCTGTGGAGCAAAGAATGGCGGTGCAGTCGGATGTGGAGGCCAATCAGTATACTTTGAAGGCATGTGTGGAAAGCATGACGGCGGTCACAAATTTGTCGAACCGGCTGCAGAGTAGGACAAATGAGGTGCAGCATGTAAACTCCCAGCTGGCTCTGCTCCAACGCATGTATAAGGATGCGCGAGCAGAGATAAGCGTGCTAAAGGCAGAAAATAAGGAACTGAAGCGGAAGGCCACCGTGATGTTCCGATTTGGAGGGCCGCCATATGCTGCAGTGGAAGAGTATGGGGGAGTGAACGTGCTCGGCGGCGTGAAAAACACGGAGGCAGCACCGTCAAGGGCCGCCCAAGACGGAGGCAAGAAGAAGAGACCGGCGGAATAGGCGAAGAAGTGAGGTCGGTTGGCGGCCGTCTGCAGAAAAGAAAACAACTCTTTTGGTGTGGTGGTTTGGTTTGTTGTGATGGTTTGTTTTTTTTTTTTTTTTTTTTTTGTGTAAAATGGTGATCGGGAGTGATCCCTGAGATGAATAAAATATGGGTTGTTGTGCAAATTTGGAATTTTGGCAAGAGCACCAATGAAACGTGATAATAAAAAAGAAAGTGATAATAAAACATAAAGTTTAGGCGGTGGATGGTTTTTTTTTTTTTTTTTTTTTTTGGGAGGAATAATAAGAAAAATAAAAATAATAAGAATAAAAATGTATTAATGGAGAAAGCAGGCTGGTGGGTGGAATGTTGCGGTGGTGTTTAAGAATAAAAATAAAAGAAACATAAAATAATGGAGGGGTGTGCAAACCAGAGGAGGTGTCGGTTGCTTTTCAAAAAAAAATGGAGTAAAATAAATATAAAACAAAGGAAAAGAAAGAAAGAGGATAGGTGGGAGAGTGGGTCACATGGGAGAGAGAATCTGTTTGAGAGAGTGGGTGATAGCAACCATCACAAACAAGTGTTTTTTTTTTTTTTTTTAATAAAATCTGATAAGTTGCAAAAGCACAACTCTAAATAAACAAGGCCTTCAAATTACGCTTCCAACTCCATCTCAACTTGATTCACAGGTCTTGCACGCTCAAACCTGGAGGAAGGGATTGCTTCAACTTGTCAGCCTTCTCTGAGTCAAACACACAGAGTGTGTAGAGGTACTTGGAGCAACGAACCTTGAACTTCGCAACTTCTTTGCTCCTTTTGATTTTCACAGAACGTGCATCCTTCCTTCTGGCAGTGAGAAGGAAGTCCTTGATCTCATGGATTTGCTTGGGCATTTCGGTTTTGAGGGCTGCTCTCTTCGTTGAAGATGAAGCAAGCAGAATCCAAAACCCTAGGTCTTCACGCAGTCGGGTTTGCGAACGAAGGCAGATCGGAACATGTCTTGCCATGGTAGAGAAGCTGAGGTTGATTTGGGTCTGAATATGGCGCAAGTGGCGAAGCCGGACTTGGCGAAGAGGACGGAGGTGAGCTGAATGAGCCAGCTCGACTCGCCGGTGAAGCCGTGGACGACGGCGATTATTCCGATGATTCAGTTATGGGATTTGTGGCAGCGGATGGAAGGTATGAGTAGAGGTCCGGCGGGCGGCCAAAACGAGACTGCCGCCCGCCAGTGAAGCAGAATGACTAAGTTGTTAACCTTGCTCTGATACCATGTTAAAATTGATGTATAAAAAGAAATAGAGAATTGTATTATTGATTGATTTTTTGATACCTATTACAATGATTCATGATTCCTATATATAGAAGAGGGTGAGTGTGTAGTAGGTAAGGAGTAGGTGAAGTGGAGGTGGTAGTGGTGTAGTGGGTTAGGTTTAGTGGAGTAGGTGAGGTGGTAGTGGTGTAGTGGGTTAGGTTTAGTGGAGTAGGTGAGGTGGTAGTGGTGTAGTGGGTTAGGTTTAGTGGAGTAGGTTTAAGTGGGTGAAGTAGGTGGAGAGTAGGTGGATTTTAACAATGCTTTTAATTGAATATAATGTATTTTTTTTATCTACTATTATAGGGTTAATATAGTAAAAAATACAATAATAGAATATAATTTTTGTACATTAGGAAATTAAAATTGAATTGAAATCAATTATTCTTATGAAGGATTTTCATTTAGTAGAGATTAGTTTCATTAAATTCAACTTGTGGAGATTTTTTTTGATTTTTTCATACACTTGATATTTTTAGCTATGGGTGAAACTTTTTGATATGAGAAGTTAACAGGACATGAACTGGACACAAACCGAAAATGGCACCGAAAATGGCACGACACGATAACATGAAATGATAAATGGCTTGGGTAGTGTTGAGGTAAGTCTGGCACGAACCCAAAATGGCACGACACAAACACGACACAACACCCACCCCTAATCTGAATATTCAAACATATAGAGAAACAAAATACAAACAAGGAAACAAAGGCAAAGACCTCTCCCCACTGGAGCTATACCATGTTAGATAACCACCAGTCCCAAAAGCTAAGTTGTTAGAAAAGGGGCCCAACAGTGCATGTCAAGCTTTGCAACATGATATATGGCATCTTGTTTTGTTTAGTTATAATAAGGCAGCCCCCATGAGCCATGGCATTGGATTCTTGGGGACAATCGTAGGAATGTTATTAGTTTTCTTGGTCTTTTCTAATTGAAAAGTACACACATCCACACATGCTGATTAATTGAAGACGGCTATTTTTTGTTCTCGTGCCTCTGTTTGCAATTCTCAGTCTATAATTTTGGTTATATGCCTAAGTTTTTCTTTCTATTTGGGTGTGAACACACATGAATGATCCATATTTGACTGTAGATTAAGTGGGCAATGTATCTTACCATTTTTCTTCCGTCATCTAGTATACTATTTTCTGTTTGTTCATCATCTCATTATGAACTTGAAGTGGACCAAGGAATTTTTAGCAAGTATACTAATAAATTTACTTTCCTTTTTTAGCTATGGGATATGCATATGGAGACTTCTCCCGTTGCAATATTTAAGATTCATGAGCACCTTCGCCCCAAGGTAAGAACACATATATGATGAATAGTTGAAGAATATTATCATGGATTGTCATGTTTGATGGTGCAAAAGGGTCATATATTGGTCTTAATCTTTCTTCTTTTCCCCTGGATGGATGCATTGACTATTTTATTATTATCAATCTATCCTATTGATGGAGGCAAGTGGCAGCAGCCTCTTAAGGTGTACAAGAGACAAGGAAGGGATGCCTCGCCCAAGCTTTGATTTGGCATGCATTGGATGATGAGCAACTTATTTGGGACCGTGGATAGTTATGTTTTAGGCTTATGAGTGATGTTCTATTATTATTATTATTTTAGTTTAGGGTATTTTGGTAATTTCATAATTTCTAGACATATGTTATGCAAGTTGCCCATGGGTCATCTTGTGGGTCAAATTATTTAATTAGGTTTTATTTATTTTTTATCAAAAAAAATTTATGTTTCTTATTTGGTCTTAAGTTAGTTTTGGAAGGCTAAGATATTATAGCAGTTTCCTTTTTCTGGTTCTAGTTGGTTTAGGAAGTCTCTTAGTTCTATATAAAGTCATGTAATGCTATTAATTCAATAGACTTTTAGAGAATTTTTAGAGCTTTGAAGCTTTCTTATGGATTGTGTGACGCAATCAAACCCTAGGTGTGATGCCTAAGGGATTCTAGGAGTGATTCCTATACCTATCTTCTTCTCCTCCTTTCTTTCTTTCTTTCTTTCTTAAATTTCAGCACTTTCACATCCCCAGAACAGCCCTTACAGCGCTGTCCTGCATCACCTATTCTGCTTGTTATTTGATTCATCCTATCTCCTTAGATTAATTGCTGTAGAAACAAGCAAATGCCAAGGGAACCTGTGGTAGCTGTTCTCATGGCAACATAACTGAGTGCTTCCCTCTTTGCTGCAAAAGTCGTACTAATTTTCTTCATTAGAATGATTCTGTGTGGGGATAATGGAAGTGCTTGAATTCATTGAGGTAGAAGAGGTGTCCAAAGTCAACCTTAGCTCAGTGGAAAGAGCAGAGGACTGATCCTCTAGGTCGCTGGTTCAATTCCGGCAGGTCGAATGATTTGCTTGTGATGGAAACATTGTCATTTTGTAGCTCCAGACTTTGATAATGCTAAAATAGTTTCATGGCATTCTTTACAGAAATGCTCAGTTGTTTCTTATCTTTGAACATCTTTATAACTTACAAATTAATTGACGAAAAAAAGAACTCTGAAATATTTTAAATGAAAAAAATATTTTAAATAAAATTTCTACTACAGCATATTGGTAGTGGTAAAATATTTTTCAATGAGAAATATAATTGATCCTCATTAATCTATATCTGTGATGATTTTGCACTAAAAAAGCATGAATAAGCATTTCATTTTTAAAAAAGTGAATATATTTCATATAATTATTATTTGTATTGCATAAACTCCGTATTGCAATGAAATTATTCTCTATTGTTTTACCTGAATGTTGATGTATTGGTTTGACATTATTGGTGTGAGAATGTTGTAGATATTCTCTAGATATTATGTATATTATAGAGATATTGTATAGATATTATCCTGTGAGAATATTGTAGATATTCTCTAGATATAGGCCTTGTTTGACTAACATGATTAATAGTAAAATGATTAATAATCCCATGAATTAGTGTATTATTAGTTATCTAATTAAATTAGTGAGATAACCATTTATTATGTATTCATTTTGTTTTCTTTTTCTTTCATACTTGAAATTATGATCCCAGCCCCTCTCAATATTAAAAATTCACTAATTTTGTCAGATTGAATATCCACCGTACAGGTAATCCGGTTAATAAAATTTGTAATCAAACATGGGATTGTGAATCCATGGACTAACAATCCCAATCCTATACTATAATCCTACTAATCAAACACGCCCATAATGTATATTCTGTAGATATCCTGGAGAAACCAACAGCTGAGATTATTGGGTGTCAAATGTCCAAACTCTGTTATTGCAAAGTTGAATTTTGTTGAACTAAGATATGAGGTACAAGGAGCGGGTCCCCTGGTTCTTTCAAAATGCACAAAAGGAGCACCATCTACATGTCTGAATCGTATTGTCTTCCATGTAGTCTTTAAAGGTTTGAGAAAACTTTTGTTCAAGATACTGCCTGAACGCGAACAATGTCAGCAGCTTTGTCACCAAACATTGAGAAATGAAAGAAGGGGAAGAAACAAAAAAAAAAAAAAAAAATAGAAAGAAAGAAAATCATAGGAGATTCTGCCATAAAGTTACTGAAATGGGAATGTAAAATAAATGATGATGCACTTCTTGGATCTTATTCCAAAATCTATTTAACCCTGTGTTATTCCTATTGAATGAATAGCATTAAGATCTGGGAAGAAGAGATTGATGACTAGGAGGTGAGTACTTCACAATCATTCAAGTTTCTTCTGACTATAGGATAAATTGTTTGTGGTACACTTAAAACTTGAAAGGGTTAGTTCCCAAAACCTTGAAGAGCAGTCCAACTTGTCAGGTGACGGAAATGGTTGGCAAAATGATATAAACAAGAATGAATCATGGAAAAAGGAAACTTCAGGAGAAGAATGTTGTTCTTCAACTGAGTCCCAAGTTGGGACGTTAGGGGTCCATAAGATATCAGCAGATTAGAAGCTAACTTTTTAAGATGGACTACCATCATGGGCAATGCCAGGAAGCTGATGAGGGTATGAAGAGGACATTGTTAATATGGAGCTAATGAGGCTCCGAAGAAGAAATGGATGGTGTACATTGGACAAAAGTTATAGAACATGGAACAATTAATATGGAGCTATTGTCTGTTTTTGAAGTTCTCGAGGGGCTTAAAAAATTTCGAAGGCTGAGTATTGATCCATCTGTTGAGCTTCTCCTGTTGATTATCACTGAACCAGTTCTTGAAGGAATGTTCATTGGCATCATGTTGAGTTTTCTCATCTATGACAAATAAATATTCCTCCAAACAAGTTATAAAGTTTCTTTTATTTTTTAGTAATCTCATTATTGATAGTTTCATGAGAAAGAAATTTGTGTTTCTGTATCTTCCATAGCTGATAACTCAACTTACTATGTATTGCACAGTTATGTGATTTGTATAACAATGACGCAATATTTGATAAATTTGATTGCTGCCTCAGTGGAGATGGACTTCATTTTGCAACTGGATCTTATAGGTTTGTCCTTCTTTAACAGGAACTCTAGGTTCTTATCAACACATTGGACACTTGTGATCTACCTATTATTTCTTGCATTTTCCATGCATAATGATTTGTATTTTTAAACTCAGCAACCTACTGCGTATTTTTTCCAATGGAGTTGGAAGTGAAGAAGGAATCACAATGGAAGCTAGCAAAAATCCGTGCAGGTAGCCTTTTATTTTCATTGTCTCAATTATCTGACCACTGAATATCATGTGAAAATGAAAATCTACCTACTGATGCTTGAATTACATTATTGAAGAAGCCTCCATTATAATGTGATGGTAATTGCTTTAATTTAGTGGTTGTAAGCTCCTGATTTTTATTTTAAAAAAATATGCCCAGTATAGTTCCCATTGAATGAGGATCTGGGTGGGAGGGGTACATTGGATACAAACCTAACTTTTGACATTATCCGCACAAAGTGGTTGGTTGCCCTCAGGTTTGAACACACTACCTCAAAGTCAAAAGGCCGAGTTTTAATTTTTAACCACTGAACCAACAATTTCTTGTTTAAAAGCTCCTGGCTTTTATTTGTGTATTTATTTTTCTCTTTGGTAGTAGTGTAGACTTTCAGTATATCTTGCCCATAGGCCATAGACACTAGCTTCATGCTTTGAACTCCAGATCCACCCCTCAAACATGGTGCCTTTTACCACCATAACTTTGCCAATTAAAGCAATTTGACAGTTTCCATATTCAATAAATGGGAGAATAAACAGTGTGCTAGTCTTAGACTATAAATCTTCAAGTAGACCAAGCATTTCGGATTCACTTGTTGAATCTACTTTGTCATCATATGGTTCTTGCTTCATAGTGATAGCCTCCATAAGATGCCTTAAGCTATGCAGATCTTTTGCAATCTCTCCAGTTGCCAGAATGCTTCCATTCTCAATGCATTGTGTAGTGTTATGGAGGTTCTGCTGTCATTTTGCTAAGAACATGATACAGGTTAATATCTAAGACAGTCCTTTTCACTTCTGGCAAGTCATAGGCAGGTGATTACACTCCGTCTTAAGTCAAAAGCGGGTAATCACGACTGTTGTAGGGGAATCCTGTCCTGTTAATTGAGTTTTAAGTATTCACCAGATTCCTAAATAGTCAGTAGAAGCACATTGTTCTAATATTCCAGTTGGACAAAAAGAGTCACCTTGCATCTCTTAAACATCATCTTTCCATCGATTTTTTAATGTCCTTGAATACAGGAAGCCACATCTCCAAGCTGCTTCAAGGGCTAGAAGGTCATCCCTCAGCAACTTGACTCGTGCATTTTATCGACAAGGTTGGAGTTCCCAAGTTCTACTTCTTAACACCTTTTTTTATGCTTTTGCTTACGTTTCTTATAGCATTTCCTAATTTAGTTGTCAGCTTCTTCTGTTCCTTTCTCCAATTTTTCAGGTCATGAAAACTCTAGCTCGGGAAGTACTGACTTTTCTTGTAACTTAAATTCTAAGCTACTGCATCTGGCTTGGCATCCAAGAACGAACTTAATTGCTTGTGGTGCTGGGAATAGCTTATTGCTGTACTATGCATAGTTCCACGTACTTCTAAGTGATTCTGACGAGTATTACAGATCAAGTAACACATGGAGGTGTCATGTTCAAGTAATACTATTCAGATGATGCAATCAAATTAAGGTTTTTTCTTTGTCAACAGCATTAATATGCAGGCTTTCTTTGCCATGTTTGCCAACCCCAAGGAAATTAGAACACCCCAACTAGATTTGGTTCGACCGCAGGGATGAGGTGTTTTCTTATCAGACATGATACCCAGGTTCGACTTTGATCATATGCGATGCATCTTTTTTTCCCTGTTATTCCTCTACTTCAGATTGTATTTGTAATTAAAATATTTTATTTTTTTTTAAAAAAAAAAAAGAAAGAAAAGGTATGAATTATGATGAAGTGCAAAACATGGGCAACCCAAAGAGGGTCCCGAGAAAGGTATGAATAGGCAACAGTGCGCGGATCAGATATTATGTATGATCTTTTTCCAATAGGTCTGGAAAGGTATGCTCAGCTGTGCTGTTTGTTCCCTCTTTTGTTCTTGACCTTACTTATCCATTTTTTGTGGGAAGCCTCTCAATCTGTAGTTTTGAGAGTTTCAATAATCAAATGGTTACCGAGTCTGGAAAAGAAGTTCTGCTGCATTCACTTTGCTCATGAAAGAGGCTTTGATTATGGATCAAGATCAAATAATATCTGATAAAATTGCAGATATAGCATTTAAGGAAAAAGCAGGTGTTATCTTTTTATCTTTTAGTGACTTGACTTGTTTGGCTGAATGCAATTGTACACTCTTGAGGTTGGTTACATTTTCTCTTGTTGGTTTCTTGCTTCTTTTATTAATTTGTTTAAGCAACACTGAAATGTGTGCACTTTTTAATCTTGATACTAGATCAGAGGTGGACTTTCTTAAGTCTGATAGACATGCCAAATAACAATTTTGAGCTGGCAGTGTTAGTAGTGTTAGTATGTTTTTCTATGTTGTAATTTGAAGCAAGGGTTGGCAAAGCAATGATTTACATGGGGAGTTGAAATGGAGTTTGCTGCAAAATGTGGAGATTAGTCACAGAGCTGGAACTGATTAGTCATCAAGAATTAACAGAAGAGAAAAAATAGAGTATTGTGAGAGAGAGAGAGAGAGAGTTCCCTAATCCCTTTTCCTATGAACGAACATTTTAATTCATTAGCACCCATTCCAATCAATTACCTAATCCCTTTACCTAACTCTATCAAACTCCATTAACTGCTTAACTAGCTGTTGCTGACTGATCAGTTCTAGCCAAGTAACTAATCTCCACTTGCATCATGTCACCCCCTTAAAACAACATTGTCCGCAAGGTTGGGATGCACCTCTCTTAACTACAGCAACATTGGATGATATGGGTCTGCTCATTTTTCTTTTGTGAATGTGTCATCCATGAAACTTTAAATTACTTCACAAGCATAGTTCACCCAAATTTCATGCTGCCACTAATAAAGAAAAAATGTCCATTAATCGATAAGATAGAAAGCCAGGTGCGAAATTACCCATGGAAAGGAATCTAGGAATATTTACCTACTTCCAGATTCCGAGAGATAAGGTTTCCTTGTAATCAATGATCAGAGATATCTAAGGAACAAAATACTCTTCAACTCTAAAGTGTCAATCAACATTTCAAACTTTGTTTTCCGACAAATTTGGTCATCAAGAGCTAGATTCTTCTTGCTAGGAACTTGCAGTTGTTTCTTCATATCAAAAACTTCTTCCTCTAATTTGTTGGCAGTTGAATACAATCTGAAGGGGCTGGATATAAAATGGGTCGGATTCTAGCCTTGGACTGGCCCAATCCACTAAAGCCCAAATCCAAGTGGGTTAGATGAATATATGGGCAAGCCAATTGAGCCCAACTCCATGATCAACAGTCTATCCAAGTCTTCAAGCACTTGGGCTCAACCCGCAGTAGAAAGGCTAATCCAACCGCGATGCTAGGCTAGGCCGAGCTGCAAGACCTACTCTATGGGCCGAACTAAAGTGGGCCGAGCCCACACAAAGATATCCGAATGGATCAGCCCATCCTAACAGAAGCCTCATCTAGGGCCGAACTTGGGAACCAAGGTACCGAGCTGAGGAAATCTCGCAGAGAAATGTGGAAGTTGTGAGTATGTGCATGTGCAAGTTGCCACCTCAGCTGGTCCCCTACACCTAGAATCAGGGAAGCTGTTAAACTAGAAGAATGAAGTTTGTTATCAGCATGACTACAATGAGTATATGCATTCTATGACAACTACTAGGTGGTTCTCCATCTTGAGCAAGCAAGGAACCCTATATATACTACATGAATTTCACACTGAAGGTAACTGAATCGATCCAAGCTGAACATCACTTACTTACAAACTCAACTCTCTGCACTTCTTCTCCGATCACTAATTCCTACACTGGAGGGGTTATACGGCCAACCCCGGCCAGGCAGCTCTTACGGTACTTCTTGTGGCAAGAACCTCAATCCTTGGATTGTTCAATTGTGAGAACCCGAATATATAAATCAAATAGATAATTAAATAATAATAATTTTACAATCTTAAATATTTTGATGTTGAATCCTAAAGTGAAAATTAAAATTATTGGAGGTCTTTTAATTAATTTTTAAACCTAAAATAAATTTATGGTGAAAGTCTTTAATTTAGAGGCAAGATTTATTATTTAAAAAAAAAAAAGAAATGACAAATTAGTAAGCATATTTTAATCAAATAATATTTGTATGTTATTTAAATTAATTGATAGAGAAAACAAAATAAAACAAAAGATAATTAACTAGAGTCATTTGGTCAGATATATATATATATATATATAGTAACCCTAGGTTGCTCAATACAATATAGCAGCAGTAAGCATAGCAACGACGGGAGAGAAGGGTTGAGAGAAAAGAAGAAAAAAAAAATGGTTGCAAACAATGATGGACTTTTGGGTGTGTTCTCTAGCTTTCTTCTTCCTTTTGCTTTTGTTTTTTTTTATTCTTATTCTATTATTATTTTATTCATGATGGAGAGGTTGTGGGTGTATGTATTATATATGTGTATATACTGTTAAGAAATCTGAGGAGTTAAATTCATGTATAAAGAATGGTGTAATTTTTAGTTCAAAAATTCTGCACAGAATCTCAAACTTTAAAAATCAAGAAACCATATCAAACGAATGAAGTTTGAATTGAAATTGTTACATTAGATCAATTACATATTGAATTGCATATCTGAATTTTTTCATAATTTTTGGGAGTCAAAATCCATATAAATTGAGGTATTCAAATCTGTCTAGGAAACCAGTCCGAAACAGTAACTTTGGAAGTGTTGTTCTCTTTGGGTATAAATTCAAAAATTATCAAATCAGCGTCATTAGAACCGGTTACGAGTCTAATTTCTTACATTTTTGGTCTTGCATTGATTGCTCGCGTATATTAAGAGAATCGGCAATTTCTTTAAAGTGCTGCAGAAAACAACCTGTTTGGATATAATAAATTGTAGATAATTTATTTGATAAGCAAATCAAGTGAAACCAATTGGATTTGAAACTTAGGATATATTAGTTGATATCTGGAGGTTTTAGAATTTTTCGAACAACGTGGAGTGGATTTTTAATTTTCAAAGTTAGCGAATAGATTGGAAAAACTTTGTTTTATCTTAAAGTCACTTTTAGTTAAGTTTCGATCGGAACCTATGTCTTTGGTGATTTTAGACCCTGAAGAACATGAACTTAGATAATATTTAAGAGTAACGGTGAGTTGGGTTGAGCCGTGTTAGTGCGCTTTAGTTTGGGATTACTTAGTTCGTATTCTTTAGCATTTTTAAATTAGTAGTGACGTATAGTTTTCATATTGGTTCAGGGCACTAGTTGGACTTTCATACTCTATTCGAGGATTATATTATTTCGTTTCCAGGTGAGTAGTTTCATGCTACATATTTTTATAAATGTTCCCCTACCCTGAACTGTTGGAAAATTAAATTGTTATTTCATGACTAAACTGTTTTGATAAATTATTATATTATCAATGGAATCAAATTATTTCTGAAACATATGTGAACTTGGCATACTGTAAACTATTTGTTTTGGTCTCATGTTTATAATGATGAACTACCATGTTTGGTGAAACTGATGTGTATTGATTATTGGGACCATGTGTGTATTTAGTCCAGGGAAATTATTTCACTGCATGTAATGACTCTGGCCACTATGGAACAGATCCGGGTTGGACCGTGATGACTCTAGTGTTCAACGATTGTAAGGAAAAGACCTTTAAAAAAAGCTAGGTGACCTTCAATCGGATCGTCTTTGAGAAAAAGACCAGGCTGCCACCCTGAGGATGACTCTTAGTTCGGTGTTAGATCCAATGGGGCTTATAGCCTTGAGAACTGTGTGGCATATTATTTGTTTTTATTGGTACCCAGAAAATTATTGGTGTTCATGTTATAATCTGTTTTAAGTAGAAACTGTTGTTTATCATGTTCTTGCAAGACATGAGTATTTTAAGTGTTGAACTGTGGAACCTTCTTTTTGAAACAGATTGTATTTACCAAACTATATGCCAATCTAGTTTCTGTGATATATATCTTATTTTGGAATTGAACCCTGTTTTCAAAATTGTATTTACTATCCACGTTGCTACTCACTGAGCTATCAGCTGACTTAGTTTTTATCACTTCCAGGTGTTAGAAGGACTTAGAGTGGACTCATGGCATAGCGGAGACTTGATTGTATGGACCTCTAGGACATTCATTTATTTTGTTTTAGATTGTTATGTCAAATTTGTGCATATTTCTTTTTATTTTTATTGAGGTTCATTTAGGATTATTTTGATATGTGGGTTGTTTATATTCCATAAGTTTGGATGGTTTTGATTATGGTTGGTTTTTCTGTTTATACTTGTGGTATGTCACTGGATTGAGTGTTGATTTATTTATTTCTGGGCTATCATCACATTTATTCTTTATGGTTTTGGGTTCATGTTTAGGATTACGTGTGCCTTGGGCTAAATCCCTGTGAGCCACGACCGGTCATGCCCGGATTTAGGGTGTGACATCAATCGAGTGCGGAGCCCCGATCCACTTTCATCTAGTGCGGAATCCGGTACGCACACAATCCATCCAGATGCAACCCTTTTCCTATCTATCTTGTTGTCACCGGTGGAAGTAAGTTCTTTGTCGTCATTTTTGTTTCTTGGACACTTTTCTTCTATCTCAAACTGGGAATTGTCATATTTTTTTTTTTTGTGATTTTTTCCACTTGGAATTCTTTGATCACCTTTGATTTCAATTCATCACTTTCTTCGTAATCACTATCTTCATCATTCCAACTTTAAACTTTCTCCTCTAATTGTTTTCATTCCTTGCAATGCATATTTAGATCTCATTAAAAATCAAGAAACTATGGTAGAATCATATGTTTGATTACCGGCATTTCCATCGACAACAAAAAAAAAAAAACTTACCATGGGATTTCATCTCAGAGATGGTGCTCCTAACACTCGGCTCGCTTAATAAAGCCAAATCAATGTTTGATCCATGGTATAGGATTGGAAATTTTGCACAAGAGCCTAGATTTCATTTGTAAGTCCATTGATGGAGTAATTTATTAAGAGTTCTACCGGCACATTCTTCGTTATGTTAGCTATTTCTTGAACTTTTTTTTTTTTTTGTAAATCATGACATTTGAAAATTGCTTTAGTTTTCTTACTTTTTCCACTGCCTCGCCTCTTCATCAACATTCTTCAAAATCTTGATTTTTGCAAACTTGGAATCGTCAGCTCTTTGGATTTCTTGAGCTCTAGTCCCTCCTGTCATGGCTGTGATACTTCCACATGTTTGAGGGCAACAAAATTAATGGCAGGTCAACAATATTGGCAGTGGCACTCTAAATTTTGACAAAAAATATCTTTAAATATGGTAGTGGTAATAATAGTTATAAATAAATATTTACAAATTATATAGACTTGCCCCTCCAATGTTTTTGAAAATTTTAGTAGTCGTCCCTCAAGATTTCTTTAACTTAAAATCTGTATTTTTGAGTTTAGTCTTCACTTTTTAGTTCCAAGAATATTTCCATCTTATTCTTCTTCTTTGTTTTGGTTCTCCGTCTTCTTTTTTTACTTCCTCGTTTGGGAACAAGCTATTTTAGTAACTTTTTGACTTTTTACGAAAAGATGTGCAGAAAAGTAGAGAGGTGATGTGACAACTTTTAGTAACTTTTTGACTTTTTGGCTAAAATAGCCACTCCCCAAACGACACGTCTTGCTTTTACGACTCCACGTATTTTTTTAGTTTCAATTCTTTCTTCAACTCAATTTTTTTTTTCCTCTTCACCATCTCTATTTCAAAATTCTTCTAGTTTTAATTCTTTCTCTTCTTTTTATTTCACTATTTCAGTTTTCTTCTTTTGTTTTGATCTCTTAGAGTATCTCCAATGGTTAATCTTTGTTTTCATCAAATCTGAGTAAAAAAAGGACCATTTTCTCAATCTGATATGGGCTGCTCCAATGGTTATCATCAAAGGCAGGGATCTACCGGTAAGGCAAATATATATATATATATATATATTTTACTTGTTTGAACCTGAATATTTGAACTGTTTGAACCTTTTACCGGTCGACTGGCCGGACATCCAGTAGGTTGACCGTGGCCGCACTTACAACGTTACAACACAGTGAATTGGTGAAGGCTCACGCAGATTCTCAATTTGATGAAAAATTTGCTCCGTTCTCAGTTTGATATCGGTTTGGTGAAACTATTGGAGCAAAAAAAATGACTTTTTTCATCAAATTCAAATTTGATACTGAATTTGGTTCACCGTTGGAGATGGTCTTACATTTGATGGAGGTCTTACTCGTCATCAAAGAGATCACATTACATTATTTTTTGGTCGATATTTTATAGTTACATGTGATATTTAATTACAAGAATTAAATACCATATTACCATTGAACATTATTTTTTGGTCGATATTTTATAGTTACATGTGATATTTAATTATAAGAATTAAAAAACCGATTTAATGAGAATATGCTGGAGTTTTTTTTTGGTGAATAAGAATATGATGGAGTTGTTTGTTGCTGTTTATGTTTTAGATCGTAGTGATAGTTTTAGGTCTTTTAAAATTAAATATTTGCAAAATTTACGAACAATTTAAAATTGCATTTGAAATTTCGGTTGCAAAATTATGAGATTGACATCTTCAGACATTCTAAGTTTTAAATGTTGTTAACAATTTTTGAGTTATTGCAAGTATTTTTGAAAACACAAAAAACAATAATTTATCATTTTGTTCGAACTTTACCTATTTCTATGACAACAACAAAATGTATATTTTCGGCAGTAAAAATTGTCAAGGAAAAACTGTTGTATATTTTTGTTAGATATACTTTTTCTCCTGAGATTGAAATGGAATCCTGTGTCCTTGTCTGTATATATAACTAGGAAAAAAATTACGATACATACTCTTTTTGAGTTATGATATTTATGATTTTTGATTATAACTTATTGTAGTGTTAATTATGATTTAATTATATATATTGTGGTGTTAATATGAATATTACGATATTTATTATGACATTATTTTAGTAATAATCTAAAAGGTCTTTATTATAATTTTTGTGATATTTGATTATGATTTAAGTTTTATTTTTTAATTATGACTTGAATGGATTCACTGTAATTAATCCTACAAATGTCATAATGGTACACTCACCCATTTGAGGGTGTAGAATAGCCTTATCCCTAACTAGGGGGGAACCCTATCATATGCACCCACACAATTGGCATGATTTTATCATAAAATTTAGTAATATCAATCACAAAATGTGTAACTTCATCATAAATTAACGTATTAAAATGTTCAAAATTTTGTAATTAATGTAACAAAAGTTTGTAACTTAGTTACGACATTTTTTATTCTGTCAATTTGTAGTGAGATTACGTATTTTATAATTAATGTTATAAAATTTTATGATAAAATTATATCAATTTATAATAAGACGCATATGGTACTCACTTTTGAATAGGATTTGGGATTTCCTTCATCCAAGGGGGAGTCCTATGTTCTTTGGTACTGTTGCAATATGAAAGGCAAGAGGATTAGTTTAAAGTAGGGCTGAGCAAGTGATCCGTGAAATCCGTAATCCGATCCAGTCCAGTCCAATCCGATAGGTTTGGATTAGTTTTTTGAATCCGCGGTTCGGTTCCGGATTGAAGAATTAAAAATCTGTAGTTTACGGATTGGTTCCGGATTGAACCCCACGGTTCCGGATTGAAACCAATCCGAACCGTATACAAATAGTCTATATTTTTATTATACATCCTCCCCCATAGTATCTTCTCTTAATTCTATATAAAATTTAAACTCAAACCTAAAACCGTATAACATCTTCTTTTATTACTCTTGTTTGTTCGTTTTTAGTTTTAAGTTGTAATGGTTTAAATACTTATAGTGAAACCAATTTTCTTATGGTTATTTAAATTTTAGAATAGTATGTCGCTATTATAGAAAAATATGTTGCTATTGTGGAACTAATATAGCGCTATGTTTATATTTTTATAAAATTAAAGTGTTATAAATATATTTTTGTTATTTAATTATGTGAATCCGTGGTCCTAAACCGATCCAATCCGTATTTAAATGGATTGGTTTGGATTGGTTCCATGATTTAAACGGATTGAATTGGTTCCAATTTTTTAGGAACCGTAGATAACGGATTGATCCTAGTTTTATCCCAATCCGGTCCAATCCGGACCATGCTCACCCCTAGTTTAAAGGCCTATTTAGAGCGTGACATTTTTTGATTTATTGACTTATTATGAAAAATATGTAAAATAAAAAAAATAAAGAAGTGATATGATTTAAATAAATCAATAAGTTGTCTAAGAGACCAAAATTCATCTTTTATTTTCATTTTTCATTTTATTTTGATTTTTTATTAATAAAATTTTTTCAACTTTTTCGTTTTATAGGTTTTTATGGTGTGCTTTTTGAGTCCTTGCAAAAAAAGAAAAAAAAAATTATCTACTAAAAGAAGTTGTACATCTGTTAAAAAAACCTAGTTAAAAACTAGACCCAAACGAATCCTAAGTGGTTGAAAATTTGATCCAAATTCTGTCAATTAATTGAATAATGGAGTTTTCTGAAATTCAGCTAAAGCTGCAAAAATATAAAGGGGAGGGCTTTTTTTCAATTTACAAAGTGGACTGGACCGTGCTGTTGGGTTTGTGTGGTTCATTACGGATCTCATTTTGATAATCTAAACCGTTTAATGTGTAGAGTTCATCGTGTACTTCATACTTGTAAAAAAATCATGTTGATCGAATATTGATAGCCCTTTATCAGATCATATTTTTATAAATGATAAATATAATTTTAAAAATAAATAAAAATGTGTTCCAATCAAGGGATTATCGATATCCGATCAACATAATTTTTTGAAAGAATAAAGTACTCGACGAGTTCTACATATTATTCGGTTTAAATTATCGAAATGGGACCCGTGCTGGGCCCAATAATACAGTCCAATCTACAAAAATGAATTGGAGAGAAACTATTTCCAAATATAAAACCCTAACTTGGACTTGAATTGAATGTGATAGAGACCTTACAATTTGAGGGCATAAATTACAACCTAAAGTGCTCTTGATTTTCTAGCCGTCCAAATGGTTAGCTATACATCAAAGTCAACTTTTAAACAACCACATGGGTTTGATTCGTCGACCATATGCTTGATTATTTTTTATTTTTATAACTAAGTATACGACCAGTTTATGCCTTGAGATTGAATAGCAATTTGATGGATTTCATAAAAATTATATGTCTAATTGTCAAAAAAGACATGGTATAAACAATTTCATGGATTTAACCCTTCAAAATGAGAGGACTAGGATTCTCACTATATAAGAATAATTAAGTCTACAAAAACGATTCATATCACTAAAAAAAATACTACTAATAACACTAAAGCATTGGAAATGCCAAAAAAAAAAAAAAAAAAAAAAAAAAAGGCATTGCTCACTGTTACATCATTAGTAGTGCTATTAGAGCACCACTTTTAGTGTTCTCAACTATTTTTCTTAAATTTATATTAAGGACTGTTACAAAATTTTATAAATTTTAATCTCAACAAACTATTTCAAAACAAACCTGAGCAATTAGGTATTTTATTTTCAACATAATACCATTATATTAGTAATTCCATCACTTATTCAATGCGATTCATAATTCCAGAATTTTCGAGCCTCTAAGCGAAGTCTTAATATAATTTTTTTAGATATTTATAAAAATAATAAATTATATATATTTATCAAAATTACATATTAAAATTTACTTACATAGATAATAAAACCCAATTTTAGAATAAAGAAAAATGACCAGGGCAATTTTATACTGACCTGTTTTTCTGGAAATTAAGATCATTGTCTTTTTAAAATCATAAATTGACCATGGAATATTTTAATTTCATAGGCCGTTTGCTTTGGATGAGCTCTACTTTTAATTTTTGAAAAATTACATTTAAGTGGAAATAATTTAACATAATTGCAACTTTCATCAGAGGAGAATTGTAAGGGACGGCCCTATAAATATAATTATTTTTTATTTACGCCCCTATAAAATCATGTGTATTTACAATATAATTAGGTCTCGTTTGGGAACAGGCTAATTTAGAAATTTTTTGACTATTTGGTTAAAATATGAGCTAAAAAAAACTAGTATGTTTGGGATGACTTTTTGACTTTTTACGAAAAGATGTGCAAAAAATAGAGAGAAAAGAGAATCTTTGACTTTTTGGTATGGGTTGTTGACTTTTTGGCTAATTTAGTAACTTTTTAGTTTTTTGACTAAAAAGGAGGGTTCCCAAACGAGGCCTTAGTTTGTTATTTCTAGATTTTAAATAAATTTGGTTTGATCGCTACAAAATATGAATAATTTATTTTGTTGTTCCTTGAAATATTTTCCTTATTTTTTTTAACTTATTCCAATATTTTCCAGTTGCCCTTATAATTGGATGAGTAAAGAGTAATATAAGTGATAAAAAATTTAGACCGAGAAAAGTATGAAGAAAAGATAATATGTGGTCTAAATTTAATTCTTGTATAGTGGAGATGCACACATAAAATTAATTTGGACCACACAATATTTTTTTTGGTACTTTTCTGTATTTGAGTTATTTATCTGTAACATTATTGCACCTCTTATATCATCATTTTAATTCACTCTTTACATATTTTTCTACTTTTTTTATTAGATCATCTTTTTCATCTTAAGTGAAAGTGATGATAACGACTTTATAATAAATATTCATTTTCATATTATTTTTTAGTCACACATTCATTAATATCATTTATAATCGGCATATTTTAAAAGAATCAATAAAATTATGGTATTTCTTAAAGGCACATGATCGCCATAATTTAACATCATTATATAATTAACACTGTTAGATAAATTGATAGAGAGAGAATAAATTGTATGTATTATGATTGATATATTGAATGTTCTACACGGTCTCCTTTATATAGGAGAAAATGGCCTAAGTGGTATACACACTATACAAAACAACATCATGGCCTAAAGGGAAAGTGGTCACCGAAAGGGGAAAGTATACACTAAGAAGACAACATTATTAAAGCTAGTTGGTGTTTTAGAGCTAATATATATATGCACTAACATATAATACATATACTAACAAACACTATGGATATTAATATCATTTATAATTTGCATATTTTAAAAGAATAAAATAAAATTATGGTATTTCTTAAAAGCACATGATCGCCATAATTTAACATCATTATATAATTAACACTATGGATATTAATATCATTTATAATTTACATATTTTAAAAGAATAAATAAAATTATGGTATTTCTTAAAAGCACATGATTGCCATAATTTAACATCATTATATAATTAACACTATGACTATTAATATCATTTATAATTTGCATATTTTAAAAGAATCAATAAAATTATGGTATTTCTTAAAAGCACATGATTGTCATAATTTAACATCATTATATAATTAACACTATGAATATTATAAATTTTAAATTCAAGAACAAATCACATTTGTTTTATAAAATAGATTATTAAATTTAATTATATTTACCATTCATTTTATAAAACAAAATGTGATTTATTTTTATATATTATAATTTTTTGATGAAATTGATTTTTTTACATAGATGACACTTATTGTGGGGTTTACAAGATAGATGGTGTAGATCATTGATATTAGTTCAGATTAAAACTAAAAAAAAGAATATAGAGAGATACAAAGGGATGTAATATGAAAGGGAGCTTATCCCATTTCTAACCATCCACTCAACCTTAACATGGTCAACAATCCAATATTGTCATAATTTCACACTAATAAATTTATACAATTTTTTTTTGTTGCAATAAATTAAATTTAAGTTATTATCTGATCCTATTGCAATTAATGAAAAAATTGGTGAAACATTTCGGTTTGATTAGAAATAAATAAATTATGAAAAATGAAAATAGTAGAAATAAAAGAAAAGATTTTCTCTTATGAATTTTATTAAGATGAAAATTTTGTAACAAAATAGGAATTTTAATTATGAGTAACTACTTTTATAACAAATTTAAACTTTCTTGTATTTTCGTGTATTTTTTTGCAATAAACTAAAAGTTTAGTTACCATGCTACTATGAGTTGTACAAAAAAAATTAATTTTCTTGTAACTTCTACCATTTTCATGCTAAACAGACTTAGAAAAATTTCTAGGTAGTAGGAAATGTCTAATATATTTTTTCTTATTAGTTAACGTTTCACGATAATATTATTAGATAAATTTTTCTATGACGAGCTGAAATGTATCTATGAAATTTAAATTTCTTTTTGAAGAGATAAAATTTCTCTATGAAGAGCTAAAAAAATTTCTTTGTGAAAATGATGAGAGACCCTAAATGCAATGAAAATTGTGAATGTCATATATCTTATAAAATTTTAATATTAGGAAACTTAAACTAAAAATTCCGTAATTAATTGGTCTTTTGTTAAATGATAATTAGGATTTTATAATTGGGATCTTGAATGAAACCGTATAATCAAATCAAATTAAACAGATTTCTAAGATTTGATTACATAATTGGGATCTTGAATGAAACCGAACAATCAAATCAAATGAAACAGATTTCTAAGATTTGATTACATAATTTCAAAGGTCTAATTCCAATTTCAGAATGGACTTTAGCATAAATTTTTACACTTTGTAGGTAATAAGTTTTTTCTTTTTTCTTTTTTTTTTAAAAAAAAAAATTTGAGAGGACAGTACCATCCCAAAAAACTTGGTTCATCTTGAGTTTTGAAATATAGTTTTTGAATTTTTGCATTTTTATTTTTCATGTATTATTGTCTTTAATAAACTTTTATATATTTTTTTAGTCAAATTTTAAAAATAAAATATTTGTAGAGAAATGTTTTTTTAAAAAATCAATAAATACAAAAAAAAAAAATGTATTGAAACTCCTTTTTTTTTGGTTAAAAGAAAATCACAAATATTTTATTTGTTAAAATAAAAAAAAAAAATTGATTAAAATATTTAAAAATATTCACTAAAGACTCAAAAATACCAAAAATAAAAAATTCAAAAATTTTAAAAACATATTTGAAAACTCAAAACTAACCAGAATTTCAGTCGGATCCATAATCCATTCATTTCAACAAGCAAGAGGTATCCAGAGCTAAGGCCCCTCCTATTTGAGGGCAGGGGACCTCACCCCAAAAGTTGTTTTTGTTTAAATTTTGCCCTCGAAATTAAATTTTCTTCATCCTTGGAATATTGCCATGATTTACTTTGTATGTCACATATTCAATATGATTACATATTCGGAAGATTTGTTTGCTATATGTGATTATTTGATATAAAATGCATGTTTGGAAGTCATATCCATGTAATTAGGGTATTTGCTATATTTGTTTTCAATGCTTTTTTCTTGAAAAATTATCTCTTTTTGTAGGAAGATTATCCTAAATCAAATCTTTATAAAATATGCAAGTATTCAAATTAAAGGAATTGGGGTGGCTATTGTGCGGGGGTGCACAGCAGCCATTTGGGCCTTTTTTAGGGTCCATTTTGATAATCCGAACCGTTCACATTTTAGAATACATCAAGTAGAACATACCTGTAAAAAATCAAGTTAATCGAATATCATTTACCCATTCATCCACTCACATTTGTATCTACAAAAATAAATAACAATTGTTATTTAAAGTATTAAAATAAATACAACGTGAGTGGATGAATGAGTAAACGATATCCGATTAACTTGATTTTTTACAGGTATATTCTATTTGATGTATTCTAAAATATGAACAGTTCGGATTATCAAAATGAACCCGAAAATGGCCCAAATAGCTGCACAGCAGTGGCTGATGTGCACCCCACACAATGTTATTCATCCTTGGAATATTGCCATGATTTACTTACTATACTCAATATGATTACATTTTTCGGAAGATTTGTTAGCGATATGTGATTATTTGATATAAAATGCATGTTTGGAAGTCATATCCATGTAATTAGGGTTTTGCCATACTTGTTTTCAAATCTTTTTTCTTGAAAAATTATCTCTTTTTTCTTGACAAATTGATTGGAATAGAATGGAAAGATTTGTTAGCGATATGTGATTATTTGATATAAAATACATGTTTGGAAGTCATATCCATGTAATTAGGGTTTTGCCATACTTGTTTTCAAATCGTTTTTCTTGAAAAATTATCTCTTTTTTCTTGACAAATTGATTGGAATAGAATGGAATGGAATGAAATGAAATGAAAGACAATTTAGGCTCTTAAACTTGCTTAATTACGGATTTAGGGTTCGTTTGGCAAGAAGAGTTTGGGGCTTTTTTGGCTATTTTAGCCACAAAAGACAAAATAGGTTATTTTAGCTACAAAAAACAAAATATCGTTTCCAACCCATAATCATTACACTTTTCTCTCACAAAAAAAGTCAAAAATGCCAAAAAGCCAAAAGTCCTTCCCAAACCAAGCTTTTTAGCCCAGGCTAAAATAGCCAAAAAAATCAAAAAGCCAAAAAACCAACTCACTTCCCAAACGGAGGCTTAATTGGCTTGGTTAGTGTAATAGGGGACAAGGGAACACATCCCTAAATTAAGGAGTTGAACCATGCTTTCTTTTCTTTTTCGATTTTTCTTTTTTTATAGGTAAATTTTCCATATTAGACACATCTAAAAAATAAAAAATTTATTGAAAATATTAAAAATTTTTGCTAAAAAGCGAAATACAACAAAACAAAAAAACTCAAAAAAATTTGAGTTAAAAAATAAATCACTCTTCAATGCCAACGATCTTCTTCTTCTTTTTATCCTTCACGGTCTCCGTTTTCTTTCATATTTGTTTATTAATGCTTCAGTGCTTCCCCTTCTCTCTGGTTTTCCTTCCTACTGGTTAACTCTGCATTCCTTTGCTTCCCCTTCTCTCTGCTTTTTCACATTTTTGTTTTTTAACTTATATTAGACAGTTTTCGTGTATAAAAACCTCATGCAAAAATGCATTGTAGTGGGGTGGAGAAGTTTTTAAATTACTAATTCTTGTTTTCATACTTATAGCAGGTTACTTTTAATTTATTTTAAATTGATATATATATATATATATATTTTGAAACTAATATTTGTGAAAGAACACTAAAATGGTGTTTTTATTTGTATATTGATGAATGATTCATCTTAACAAACCATTTTTAACCAATTTTTAGAACCATTATGTTTTTATTTTTAGTGGGTTTGATCTGATTTTATTTTATCTTTTAAATTTTGGGTAGTGTGTTCAAATTCACCAGTTCTACATTTTTGTTTTTCTTTTTATTTTTATTAGTCTCTTTTTAATATTATTTTACAGTATGTTCGGGAACTTAGGAGAGAAAAAAAAAGAAAAGATTACTTAAGTTATAAGAAAAAACAAAAGAAAAGAAATGATTATAATTTCTCTCCTTTTTGTTTGGATAAGGAAGAAATAAAAGAAAATAAATGATTGTGATTTTTCTCATTCTTGTTTGGTTAGATTTCATTAAGAGAAAAGAAAAGAAATTATTTTATGTTATATTACCAAAATAGTTTTTTTATATTTTCAATAGTTTTATTTCTTTTATTTTTATAAGGGCAAAATTGATATTATGAAAATAATAGTTTATTTTCTCTCTCAATCTCTCCACTTTTGAAAAGATTGAAAATGAGACTTATAAGAGAAATAAATTTCTCTCCATTTCTTTCAATTTAAGTTATCCAAACAAGTAAAAAAAATACATATCACTCTATGTCTTTTCTTTTCTCACCAAATCACTCCATCCAAACATAGCACTATAGATCTGTCCATCCCAACATAGCATTATAGATCTGGGTGACAAAATATAAAGTTTCTTGTAAAATCTTTGTAAAATTTGTGTTCATACTGGCTTCTCTGTAGCTGCCTGAAAATTCAAAAACTTGTAACTTTTGCATGTGTGATGGTATCATCTTTGTGAGAAGAAAAACCCTTTTTCCTTTTTTCTTTTTTCTTTGTTAATGATTAGGGTTTTTGATTCTTCAGCTATTTGGTGACCCATTTATTTGTGCATTTGTCTTCTAATTCGTATTTAAGATTAGCTCTGCAAACATTGAATTACTTTTGTAGCGATTATGAACTTGAACAAGTGAATGCGTGAAAGCTGTTGAATTGGTGGTGGAATTGTTTGTCTAGGTTTTCAATGCAACAAAAAGAGTACAATAAAGCTCATTACAAGTCAAAAACCCTAAAATCTGAGGAAAATCGAAGCTCTGATGGTTTCAGCACTGGGCAAAGTAACACCAGTATATTGGATCAACAGCGGTCTCGAATTGATGATACGAACCTTTCTTCTGCTTCGCCTATTTGTTCTGCACCGGTCTGCCGGCAATTTTGGAAATCTGGAAACTATGACGAGGGGGGTGTTTCTAAATCTATCATTAAAGGTATATTCTGCTACCAAAAATTTTAGGATTAATTACACTAATGTTCTGCAGTGTACTTAATTGTTCTATTTCAGTCCCAGTTGTTATACTTTAGCCCTTAGGCGGCATTTAAAATTAAAATCAGTAACCTGAAGATGGGTTATTTTAAAATTTTACATACAACAAAATCAAAATGACCAAATGCATACATGGTCTTGAAGTATACATTTTGTAGCATTTTTTGTTCATAAAATCTGCCTTTTGTTTCATTTTAGTCTCCAAAGTATGCACTTTCTTGCATTTTCGTCTCCAATCTTTTAGTTTTATTGTTGTTTTTTTCTTTTCTAAAAATTTTAAAAAATACCCTACTGTAGACATCCATTTTGACTAGCCATAAGTTTTTGTCATTCCGGGGGCTTCCCAATGATGAGATTGATACCCAATTCATTGCGACAACACTATTGAACGGCTAATGGGCTTAATGGGCCGCCATTTTCGTACATGAAGCCCAAAGTTTGCAAAATTGTTCTCAACCTTAGCCAAAACAAATGTTTTCAAAAAGGAATGTGGGAAATCAGTTCACACATTGATCAATTTTAGGTTTTGATTGGCGATCAAATTAGGCTTTAATTCCAAAAATTGACTCAGAATTGGTTAAGTGCATGAAATGCAAACAAAATTGCTCGGAAAGTGGACTGCAGCATGAAGCAAAGTGGGGCCCACTTGAGAAAACCTGTGGCCACACAAACAGGGTGAATCTGTAGGTCCTGTACCTGCGGGTTGGACCCAGAATTTTTGGAGTTCCAGGGAAACATGTGGCCGCACATCACAAACCTGCGGTCGTACATTCTTTCCTGTACGTTTGTAGACCAAGTTTTGCGAGATTTTGTTTCCAAAACGATTATGGTAGTGACATCTATGGGATTGCAATATAGATACAAGGTGTGCCTTGCATACCAAGAATATGTACTTGCTTAACAAGTATATGGGGCCTATAAATACACCACTCCTCTCATTAGCAAAGAAGAGAACCTTTTTGGAGAGATTTTTGAGAGCCAAACTGCTGCCACACATGCCCTCAAACCCTAATTCAAAATCCTCATTATGTCAGAGGCTGTTGTTGAGTGCTTAGAGCATACATCACACACTTCAAGGGTAATTCTATTTCCACACACAAAGTTTCCTTACTCCACACACTTAATGAATTTTTTTAGAATCACAATTTTATCCTTTAACAAAATTGCCATCTCACCCACACATCTCACAATTTCTCCATACACATCTCACCCACAACCATCTCACCAGCCACTTCACCGCCGGCCATCGCCTTCCATGCCCACACCTCAACCATACACAACATTCATATTGTACACAAGCAAGACTATGCAGCTTGTCAATGCTCTTGCTCAAGAGTGAGGAGGATGCTTGAAACATTTTAAAGAAAGCCATTGAAAGTACAGTGTCAAATGCATCCCCCGTGTCACTTCACTGACGGTTGTATTTACAACATCAAATAAACCCTGAGAAACTCAAGCTCCATCAAAGTCTTGAGTTTCATTTCAGGAACTGACTTGGCGGGGACAACAAAAGGATACCATAATGTCTGCAAGCAGAGTCACAAGTGAAATCAGTCATGGGTTCCACACCCTCAGGTTATCCTGTTTTCTCCTTATCTTGTATGTCTGTCCTCTTGGCATACCAATTCTTTAAGAGTCGTCAAGTTTTTGGCTACTTTTCTTTCTAGAAAGTAGTCTGTTTAGCTCCTAATTGACCAATTCTTAAATGTTATCAAATGCTCCTCTCACTTCTTATACATAGTATTGGTCATCACTAGGTTAGCAGCCAACGCAAAATCTAAAATTCTCACCAAAATCATACCCACCATGCACCCTCTCATAACCTAGTTTATCTATTCCTACATGGCCATTGAAATCACCCCATATAACTAGGTTTTCTCCTACAGGTATCTCCTGTAACGCCTCATCCATTTGGTCTAAAAAATCTCTCTTAGTCTGTTCATCTAATCTTACTTGTGAGGCGTATGTACTAATAACATTCACTATATTCTCTCCAATAACTGGTTTAACCAACATTCCCCCTCAAGTTGGAATACGGAATAGTTGTAGTGAAGTGTCCAACTTGAACTCGAAAATAGGATAATCAGTACAAACAACTACTATAAAGTTGCCGAAAGACCACAACAATTGTAATAACTCCATCAACAACTTCAAAGAACATAGGCAAGTATTCAACATCTCGCAACAGAGAAACGTGCATGGAATTAGTGATGATGGTAGCAAGAGAAATAAACCGAGAGAGAGAAAGCAACAAGGCCAATGCAACAACAAATCACCACAAACAAAAAGGTCGAAAAAACGGCATCCCACAAAGAATGCTATCGAACACACCGGTAGCCCAAAAAATAAAAAAGAACCAAATATGTGCTTATCACATTAGCACAAGGACCCTAAAAGGGTAGAGAAGTAGCTGAAAAACTCAACGTATCATAGAATAATGCGACTGAACACACTGGCAATCCTGAAACAAGTAAAAATCACAAAGTTTGCTTACCACATCATCAAATTATTGGTCAACTCAGGGAAGAGGGAAAAACACCTTGATAACAAAAAAGGTGGAGTGAAAGCATTCTAGAGAGAAAAAGGCCCAGGGTTTGGTAGGCTTATATGATCAAGCGCTTACCATCTCACCAAAACCCATAGGTAGTGGTGAAGGCGCAACTTTATTTCTTTAAAGGGTACAGCGCCAAGCGCCACAGTCGATTGTATCTCAATCTCAACCCAGGCCTTCGCCATGGCAGGATGATGGAAGCACAAATCATGGGATCTCCATATATTATGATATTTTCCATATCTTCTAATATCTTTGACAAGATAATCTTATCTCCAACAAGTTTTAGTCACATGACATGATTGTCATGCATATAGGCCCAGTTTACCCACTATTAGGCATATTTATCGCTGTATTTTATGATGTGTGTAAAATCATATTATAATGCTCATATGTCATGATTAGTGCCTACTGGACCTCTAGGGTTTCATGTTGTGTGTTTTTGCATTAGTGTCATATCTAGATCATGTATTCAGTGTACTAACATTAGTTTCATGGCTATGATGTTGAGGAGTCACTGTTAGTTTTCTTTCTTTTGCATCTTTTGAGTGAATTTGCACAACTTTTATAAATGACATGTTTTTGTTGTCTATTTGCTATATTTGCTTCCTTTTTGGTGTGTCCATGTCACGCTCGGATTTCGGAGATCCGACCCACGTGGATAACCCATCAACCCGTAGACAAAAGACGATAAGAGGCGTAAGAAAAGTAATATCACTCATGCGAATGAATACAATAAAATCAAACATTACATGAGTTCATCCGATTACATACACCCTACATTCAATATACAGTGATATCATACTTAACTGAAATGCCCGCAGGTTTATATCATATATAAAGGGTGTAACCCTTACAAGAATGGCACTCGGTCTATTAAACAAATGGCCCAAGGCTTGCAGGTAATAGAGCAATTCCACTTTAGCTCCAACAAATACCATTGCCTCATCATCCCATATTCAAACATATCATCACACCTGAAAAATATTTCAGCCACGTAGGCTGAGCATAAAGTCCAGTAGAGTACATTTCAAAGACTAGACACAACTCCACTAGCATAGATGATTATGATGCTATATGTATAATATGCTCAATGTGTTTTTCAAACACATGCTACTGCTCAAATAAAACATTTCCAAATCATCAAAACTTTTCATTTGTTCAAAACATTTTCTATTTATGACCATCCCTTGTTTGGTTAAACCATTTTCCAAAAACACTTTCTTGAATCATAATCCAACTAGCAAATACATTGCTTTGCATTTCCAGTTTATCCAAATCATAAATTCATTATTCGTTCCTTTAAAATAAAAAATAGGACGGTAAATACAAACATTGGGAATCTCTAGGTACGCGCATAAAAGCAGGCTATAAAAGCAATACCATTTCCAATTCATTGGAATTTCACCAGTGAGATCGGGACCCATGTAAACGTAGGCTATAAAGCATTATTATTGCCACTTCACCGGTACTATCCGGAAGGAAGGCATCCTAACGGCACGGGCTTTTGGACTTTCACCAAGGATACAAATGCCAACTTAATTAATCACAACCACACTCCCTAACTAGATTCCACATGGTATTCACTCATTTCTTCAAAATGATATAAGTGTTTCAAAACAACTTTTCCAAAACATAAAGTGTCAAGCTTCCAAATTCATGATATGCATAATGAAATGTATGATTTTATAATGATTCAATTGCCTAGTGACATGCAATTTCTAATACATGACAATGCTATCCTCCACCAATAGAGATATCTCTAATGCAAGAATTTAAAAGATGACAACATAGATATACAATCCCAATATTTGAATAATCAATATCCAACCCCTTACGTCAAATTTCTAAAACCTATATAGCTTTTCAATCACCTCAACATTTCAAAAGAGTAATCGATACTCTTTACTCTAAAAGTTTCAAAAGCACGGCCAACCAAATCCTCAATTTTAAAACAAAACAAAGATTTTCCCAGTAATCCGATAACTTCCCAAAACGTCACCATTTAGGGTTTTTTTTCCACAAATTGGGGTTTTTTCACTCTTAATTACGCACATGCAATCTTATATACATAAAATATGTTTGATAGCAAGATTATAGATAATCAACCCCCAACTTAACCAAATCCTTAACCCACAATTCATATCTCTCAAAATCAACATAATAACAAATACAACATGGTTCCTTGTACTCAAAATTACCACAAATATACCACCAAACTCATATCGAGTAAAAGAAATGTAACCCTACCTCTTGAAGAGAAGAGGAGACAAGTCGAAAATCCACTGACGATGAAAAGACGATCCATTCAGATTAAAACAAAGCCCTCGCTACCCTCTACATTTTGGTATATGGAACTAGGGATAAAAAATGGGTAAATATAGATGAAACCCAAGTTTGAAAGCTTAAATGAGTCAAAAATGGCATCCAGAGGAGAGAGAAAGAAGATGAACAAAAAAAAAAAAAAACATATTTTCAGCTTTTGGATACTTTTATAGACAGACAGACCGCAGGTGTGAAGGACACACCGTGGCTGCGACTTAGACCACAAACCTCGTACCACATTTTAGAGCAACTGGCATTCCCGTTCTCATTCCACGGACCAAAACAATTCACTTTCCAGGGTGGATGTTTGCTGTGGTCTTTTTGCATGCTCCATTTTGACCCTTACATTTTTGTCTCTTTCTAACAGATGGCAGTAGTTATCTACATATTCACCCCAGGTTCCTTCATTCAAATGCCACTTCACATAAATGGGCTTTTGGTGGTATGTCCTGCTTACTATATTTACCCTGATTATATCCTATTCACCCCGCAATTCTAGCAGTTTGAATGTTTTGCATTTTGGAACTGTTACAATCTCTGATGCCATCTTTACTTTTGGCCTCATGTTTGCAGCCATAGCAGAGTTGCTTGATAATGCTGTTGATGAGGTAAGTTTTTGTCCAAAATTTTTAGTTGTTCACTTTGTTATTTTAGTTCTCCGTGCGATTCTGTGATGCTGTGTTGATTCAGTCTTGCAACTGATCTGCATAGAAATTACATTCAAATTCCTTAATAAAGTTGAGAGAGACGTTTTAGAAGTTTTCAACTGAGATAGAAGTCCACTCGTAGAAGGAGGGAAAATTACAAAGTAAACATCTAGTTTGACCCTTATAACAATTTAAACCATATGGTTTTAAAATTTTTAAATTAAACTCTAATTTATGAACCTGATGTCAATTTTGAACCATCCATTCATTCCCTTCAATTAAAACTAACAGAGATAGGATATTTTTGTCAATTTATCTTTTTCATTTTTCTCAACTTGTAATTTTTTTTTTTTATGCATTTCCTTTCCTTCTTCTGCTAGCTCACTTCAGTGGTGGTGGTGATTGGGAAGAGGAAGAAGGGGCTGATGGTGGTTGGGGAATAGGAACGAAGGGGGGTGGTGGTGGTGGCACAGTGGCAAGGTTTTAAATAACGGTGGTGGTTACCGTAATAGTAATGGTAGCATTGACGCGGTTGTGGGGTGTAATGGCATAGCGTAACGGTGCTGGCAACCGAAACCGTGAATTTTTTAATTTTTCTCTCAACTTTAAGAAAACATGACGATACACTGTTTTTATTTCATATTCACATTTAGTAAGGTTCAAAATGATTTTTAGTATTTTTGTTTAGTTTTAAAACATGATCCAATATATATATACTAATTTTATATTAATTTTAAGTCGTTATGGAGAATTTTTCTATTGTTGAATTTACTCAATTTTCTTTGCTTTACTAATTATACTTATGGATAACTTGCAATTTGATAAGAAAAAAAATGAAGTATGTTTAAAATTAAAAATAATATCTCATAAACATAAGTTTAAATACAAAATGTCAACAGAATAATATAAAAAGTACATAACATGAAAGCTAGATTTTGTTCAATAAATTTAACATAAGAGAAATAGATATAAATTAATATTCAAATCTAATTAAGTGAAACAGTAATCAAATTTTGTAGAACTTGAATATTAGACATTTAAAACATATACATATAAGATTTTTACGTAAGTTCAGGAAAAAAAGAAGAATCATTATATACAATATTTATTAAAATATTATTTTTTCTTAGAAATAGAAGCGTAACGGTCGGAACGGCTGTAATGGTGCCATAGCGGCAATGTAACAGCCGTTATGGCCTTTACTTAACGGTGGCAGCCATTACGGTTGTGAATTTCTTTCACACCGCTATAGTGGCCGTAATGGGTGACAGTAACCACCACAACCGTTACGTAACAGTTGTAGTCGTTTTTTAAAACCTTGCACAGTGGTGGAGCTACGAAAGGGAAATGGAGAAGGCCATTGAACTCACAATAGTATCCATGAGGATGTGCGTGAATTGACTAAATTAACCCTTCTTTGTTAGTTTTAATTAACAGAATTGGACAGAAGTTTGGAATTGATGTTAATTTCAAAATTTAGGGTTAAATTTTATTGTTTTCTTCTCTCTCTCTCACTCTCTCTCTCTCTTGAGCATTGATGTTGAAGGTGTTTTTTTCTTTTTGTTCTTTGACATGATCACTGATGTTAAATACCTAGCCCTCTTTTAGCTGGTAGTACTCAGTAGCTTAGATTATGGATCAATGCCCTTTAACTTTACTCTTTTGCCATTATTGTCAGTTAAAGGCTTGGAAACCAGTCCAGGATTATTGGTATGAATATAATTTTGTTTTCCAATTTTAAGTCCAAAATCAATCCAAATATTATTGGTAAAGGTCCAAAAATTGATCCAAAGATTATTGGTATGAATATTATCGTACTATGAAGCACGGATACGGACACGGATACAGACACCGAACATGGGACACGGTGATTTCAAAAAAACAAGGACACAGACGTGGCGGGGGGACACGACAAATTATTATTATTTTTATTATATGTATTTGCTATATAGATTAATATTATGTTATCAAATAATCAAAATTAATAAAACCTAACATTAATTCAATATATATATATATAAACCACTATATTTAAACAAATTAATATATTATTCATATTTGAGCATGCGTATCCCCGCCGTGTTCCTTGCAACAAAAAAATAAATAAATTAAAGGGACACACCATTTGGTATGTCCCGTACGTGTCCCTGTGTCCGACACCGCTACAACACCTATTTTGAAGTGTCCGTGCTTCATAGCTATCATATTTTTCACTTTTAAGCCCAGAAGCAATCCAAATATTATTGGTAAGTCAAGGGCTCAAAAACTGGTCCAAAAATTATTAGTATGAATATTATCATGTTTTCCAATTTTACGTCTAGAAGTGATCCTAACGATCACAAATTCTCAGCCCCGTTGTTTGGCTTCCACTCTAGTTGACCTCTCTTGTTTGCGTCCCCCCATGAGAAGGTAGAGAGCAAAACCAACTCAGCAAACCACTATTACTATGCCAGTATTTGTAAAGCATTTACTTTTTTAAAATTTGTGAATGGTTCTCTATTAAGCAATAGTGTGCCTTGGAACCTAGGTTTTCTCTTAATTAGTAGCATAGCTTGGTTATTAATGTCTTTTACCTTTTTGGCTTTATCTGTGTTTTTGGTCTTAAGTGTGACTCGTCATTAATGTTTATTTGAAAAGCAATGATAGAGTTGAAAGGTGGAAATTCGGAAAGACTATTGTCCATCGCTCATTAAGCCAAGCAGTGAACAGAACTAAGGGACAAATTAACATGTTGTAAGAGCCATTAAAGGGCACTAAACCAGAGCAACCCTAATTTGGTACATGGAGGGATGTTGCAAGGCTGTCAAGCTGCTGGTTTTAACTAACTAGTTTCTTTAATTGAATAAAGATGTTGCTACATACTTTAACTTCCTGCTCCTTCTGTACTACTTAATTGGTTGTGTGGGTTTTTCATTTCTCCTCCCCCCCCCCCCCCCCCCCCCCCCTCTCTCTTTCTCCAAGAATTGCTTGATTGATGTAATGAAGGTAGAAATAGTCATCTCAAATATTCCAGTCTTTGCAACTCATTCATCCAGTTGAAACCCCATATATTAACACAAAATGGGTGGTGAGTGGTAAGGAACTAGATGAAGGAAGGAATAGATGGGGTGGGGTAGAGAGCATAATGGATAGGTGTGCTCTCACCTCCAGATGCATATCACTTAATCCAAAATTGAAATTGTGACGTCAAAGGAATTAGATTGTTAGTTAGATTGACTCTCACCACATAAATTGGCTTCTTAGTTGGCATCATGAAGGTTAATATTTAACTTTAATGTTCATCAATGGAAAATTACATGCCTAATTTTTTATGCCAAGTATGATGACTTGTTTTTATGTTTTGTATTCCTTGTTTATTCCATTTGATAGATTCAAAACGGGGCCACCTTTGTCATTGTAGATAAAACCTCAAATCCGAGGGATGGATGCCCAGCATTGTTAATTCGAGGTACCTGATAGTTAATATGATTTTGAACTCTTCTTATTGACATTATCACCCTTCTTTAAATTTTTAGGGAAATTATATTCGTACTCCCCTTTTAATCTGTCATGCTTCCCTTGTGAGAGCCAAGATGACCAAAAAAAATGAAATAAAATAAAATAAAGAACAAAGAGTGTGGGAGGCTAAAAGGGGAGTGTGAATATCATTTCCCAATTTTTATGTAAATTTTGTCATTTGAAACTTTATGCTTCACAATCAGATGACGGTGGTGGAATGGACTCAGAAGCAATGCGGCGTTGTTTGAGTTTTGGCTTTTCAGATAAGAAGTCAAAATCGGCTATTGGACAGTGTATGGACCATGGGCTCATTTTGCAAATTCGACTGTTTTCTCTTTTAATGTTAGGTGGCTGACTTGTGTAGCCTTTCAGATGGAAATGGCTTCAAGACCAGCTCTATGAGACTTGGGGCAGATGTTATTGTTTTTAGTCGCCATTCGAAGGAAGGCTCGGAAAGGTTTGAGTCCAACAATGAAGTCATTTATTTTCTTTAAACCAAATTTCTGTTTTTGCTGTTCTGCTGATTTGTTCGCAATTTTTTCTGCTTTCTGTTCTTTATCCTGGTCAATGATTTTAGCATCTCTAATACCATAGTGGATGCAATGCTCTATAGTTCACATATGGTTGTAATGAATCTATCTGCTCACTCAAACAAATGCTTTAATATAACTGTCACTTACATGTATTAATATTTCTGTGCTTACACACAAACACCTATAAATGAAAGAAATTCTGGCTCAAGTGATTCATGATAACTTGGAACCGTAAATTATGTTTACCCACTTTTGTTGTGATTGGAGACCATGAGGTATTCGTGTGTTGTAGTTTTTAGTTTTATTTTTTTATAATTTTATTTTATCCCAAAGAGTGCTATTTGGTGGTCTTGAGAAATTTCTTAAATTTGAAATCAAGGATAAAAAACGCTGCAATCCTTTGCAGAAGATTTTGTTATGCAGATGAAATTTGACTTGGGCCCTCTGTATTCTGATCCCTTTTCGCCAACCTCATAGATTATGGGTCTCTGTGATTTCTCCCCAGTATGCACTAATTTTCAGCATGTTTGCACTAAGGTTTCAACCAATGCTCGATGGTTGAATTTGGGAATTTGTTGAGCTGTTGGTTTGGATATGAATGTCAACGTACTGTCACTCTTTTGAAAACCAGAGCCATAATTTATAGTCACTTAAAATTTTGAACTGGTCAATGGGTTGAATGGGGATAGACTAACCATAAATTTTGCATCTGGTTCAATCTTGATTTACGTGTATTAGTCTATTGTTTTTCATATGGCTCCATTAGCAAATGGAAGGAAAATTATCTAAAATTGGAAAGGAAAAAAGAAGATGAGGAAGATAGATTGTGCATTGCATACTCTGAGTCAATTAACCATTTAATACTTGTATTCCCTTTGTTAGATACCTGGCTATTTATGCATGATTGCTCATGTTGAAAATGGAGAATTGGTGCCGATCATATCGAACATTTTTTTTTTTAAAGTAAAAGATATATACCAAGGGGATGCAAACAAAAACGGAGATCTATATCAGTTATACTTAACGACCTCAACAAAATTTAAAAATTGGTTAAAAGGGATGGATCAATGTTAACTGAGACCCAACTATAAAAAAAGGATAATAATTAAATAATCTCTTCTTTTTCATCATTAGTTCTTCTATTGTGTTGCCATCATCCAACATTTGATGATTCTCAACAAACTACATTTTACTGATTTGTTTGCAAAAAAGTCAATCCTACAATAAAAACTCTCACAAAAGCAATAAGAGTTGTTAAAAAAAAAAAAAAAAAAAAAGAAGAAGAAAAGAAATAGAGTGAAAAGAAAGCTCCTTATAATCAACATTCCAGATCGAGTCCCAAAATTGTATAGACAGGCGATGTCACCAACTTCATTGAACCTTTCTGCTTATGTTCCCCATCGTTGTCCTTGATACCAACTAGGAGTAGGGTACTGGGGGTAAGATGTTTTCGGGTTTCTGACAAAAGGAAAAAGGAAGAAGAAAATACTAGTGAACGTATTGAGACACACCACATTGTAGCTTGTACTTGAAACTCAGTTGAACTGCAAAGAATATGAGATGATACATGCTTCAAGATTTCATGTTGTTCTTGGAAAGAATCAATGCAAAGGTAGAATGATCTTCCAAAAAAAAAAGTTGTTTCATCTGTGGCATTGTCTTTCCTCATATCCTCTTGTTTCAGATAGCTATCAAACAGACAATCGAGTATCAATGAATTTTGTAACATGCTTATGCAAGACTGCTTTGCTGAGTCCGTGACTTCTCTTGCATGTTTTATTATATCTCTACCTCTCTATCCCTCTCCCCCCAACCCCCTGTTGGGCTTTTGGGTAAATTAGTTGTGTCTGAATCGTCATGGATAAAATTTAGCATGCCAGTATTCTATAAGAAGTATGGTAATTAAAATTGGTTTATATTCGAAGACAACATCAGTTCTATTCTGTCTGAATTAATAACTTAGTTTTCCTCGTCATATTGTTGTTTATTTAATCTTTTGATCTCCTTGCTATTATCTCATGGTCAGGAAGTTAACCCAAAGCATTGGTCTTCTGTCATATACATTTCTGACGCAAACAGGCCATGACAGAATAGTAGTTCCCATGGTGAGTATGCCTTGCTGTTTGGTTGGTCCATGCATAGCAAATGTTATTTAAATGCTAATTTGCTTTAATAGAACAACCTATGTCAGTTTGGTGAAGAATTGTTTAGGAAACTTATTATTAGTTAGGGTTATTTATAATGGTTCCTGTGTGATAATTAATTGTATTTTTGTTGCTCCGTGTACATGACATAGATGTAATACTGGCAACCTGTTTTAGAGATCAAAATTCCCTTATTGCTGGTTGGAGTATGGTGAATTAGGTCATAAACCTGTGTTGACTGTTATCAGTTATTGCCTATTTTTGTTATGTTTTAAGCTGCTGGATATTCTTAGTATCCTAAATTGATTACCATACATTACATGCTTAAGTTCTCAACTTCATGTGTATGTTGCAGGTGGATTTTGAATTCAATACATTTACTAGCAGATTTGAAACCTTACACCCGTATGGTAAAGAACATTTCATGTCTAATCTTTCCATGCTGTTGCAGTGGTCTCCATATTCAACAGAATCAGAGCTTCTGAAACAAGTAAAGCTTCTACATTGTTATGTTTTATTTTTGGGTGAATTACAAATTTACAATGATCTCCCTTGAGGTTTGCCTTTATTTCTGTCTGTTTCCACAGAAGCAAAATTACACTATTTCCCTTGTCAGACTATGACAGGAGACTGTCTTGATGGAAATCATGATTTTATTGCTCTCATATTTTTTTCTCCAACAATACCTGTTACTTTTAGTAAAATATATGAAAAATACAAAACTTTGCACCTGTCATTAATCTACATGTGTTCCCCTGTGCCAACTAGCATTGACCCATCCCCTTAGTCACCAGTCAACACCTCTACCATCCCACCACCACATGAACACCAGTATCACTGGTGTGTGCAGCGGTAACCCCATTACCACGGCAAAAATCTCTCCTTTGGACAACTCTACAACACCAGAAAAACTGATTGTAGCAAATGTAGAATAGAACCAAATCGAACCACTGCCAGCCTACTAACACCCCATCTAGAGCCACCGCCTAAGAAGCATGGACGCTTCTATAAAGCATGTTGTGTTGGACACCAACATTTTGCATACACTCCTAAAAGCGTGTCTCCAACTTTTTCGCCGTCTTAAAAATTGAAATTCATAATATCAGACTCTTGACTGACACTTTGCTAACACTTCGATGACACTTCTCGAATCCTCTGAACACGATCTATGCGATTAATCTCTTCATACTAATATAATGTTTTGGAATGCAACTTGTGTACTCTAAATATGTTTTGATATATTTATAAGATGAATACATCACATGTATGTCAATGTTCTATACTTGTTTTGCATTCAGAAGATTTGTGTAAATTGGCTTACCCTAGTGAAATAAATTTACGTCTTAGGAAATAAGAATAAAACAAATCACACTAAACCTGTGATTCATCAATCATGGGATATTATTCTAAATATTCCAACACATTCCTTATAATGTAGTTGTCACGTGAATGATATCTTGATAATTAAGTTATGAAATATATGACTTTTTAGTTTTAATTAGTGTTGTGTTTTTTTATTTTTAATTTATTTTTATTTTTTAATTGCCTTCAAATAAACTATTCACATGTTTAATATATAATACATTTTGACTTGTGCTAGGTGTATTATGTCTTGCATTTTGTTTTTAAATTGCTATGTCGGAGTGTCGCGTGTCCATGCTTGTGCTTACTTAGTCCATTATTTATTTATTAATTTATTTTTTGGTATTTAAGTGCTCTTGTTGTATTAACTTTAATGCGAACTAAACGTATCAGGTCCTGTATGTTTTGAAAATCGCCAAATCAGCAAAACCGTGTTGTGTCGCGTGTCCATGTCTATGCTACTTAGGTCACCACCACCACCACCACCACCATCTCCTCTTGCTCCCCCCCTCCTTCTCTCTCTCTCTCTCTCTCTCTCTCTCTCACACACACACACACACACACACACACACACACACACACACACACACACAAAACATATCTAATCTCTATCTCTACCTTACCCAGAACATCTATATCAGGATCCTCTAGAGTTTGACCCTTGAAGTGATCTCCTAAAGTGGAAGATCCAACGGCTAAAAATGTAACTAACCAAAACGACATCGTTTTGGTTAGTAATTTCAAAAAAAAAAAAAAAAAAAAAATACTTTCATTCAAAATTCCTACAGATCTGATATGTGAAGCATTACAGAGGGGGAGGGGAGAGAGAGAGAGAGAGAGAAAAGGGCTGAGAGGAGGAGCTCTTCCGATCCACCCCCGATGCGTCGCTGCCGCTGCCGCTGCCGCTGTCACGCTGCTGCCTGCCATACTCCAACAAATTGAAGGCAAAAAGCACAGGTTTCACTATGTTTCATAGCTATAACTGAGTGATTTAAGCTCTTTATCCAACATTCCTACGAGAAGGTTCTGTTATTGAGTGGCTGATGATACAAAAAAATGTTTTATAGCTATACTTAATTTTATGACTACTATAAGACTTAGTATATCTATATTAGCAGGGATTTGATTTTTTTAATTACAGAAAATGCCCTGGTGTGCGTGAAACTACAAGTGATTGATGAACTCTTCTCCTTATTGGACAAAAGAGTAATTTTGATGTATGTCGGTGAGTTTGTATGAGTTCCTAAATTGTTGGAATATTAGAACTGGAATTGATGTTTGGAGGATGAAAAACCAGATTTCAAAAAAAAAAAAAAGGGGTGAATGAAATGATGTTTTAAATTTCTTTTCTAGAGAGATCTTCATTCAACCTGGCCATGAAATGTATAAAAGGATGAATGAAATGTTATTTACCTTAGCGACGGCGACGACGATTGGATGGTGGCAACGGCGGGGCGACGGCTGGACGGCGGCACTCCTGCCTCTTTTCTCTCTCTCTCTCTTCTTCTCTCTCTCTTGCACTCCTGCCTTCTCCCGCCTTCTGCTACTGCTTCTGCTATACTTGGAGGGAATTTTGAATGAATGCAAATTTTTTTTTTTTTTGGAAATTATTAACCAAAACGACGTTGGTTTGGTTAGTTACATTTTGAGCCGTTGGATCTTCCACTTTAGGAGATCATTTCAGGGGTCAAACTCTAGAGGATCCTCATACAGAAGATCTACTCTTTCTCTGTCACCCCACAAAAACTGTGTATGAGACACAGAGATGGTGGGCTGTTCGAGGCCAAAGCTTCTACCACCCCTTCAGATACAAACCTAATTGCCTCCATCAAACTTCTCAAAAGACATTCCTGGTTGTACCCACGAAACCCAGCTGCAGTGCTGGATATTTCCCAAAGCATCTACTGTTGTTGTCAACTGCTTTATCTCCCTCAGTCTGACAGCCAATCTTCTCTCTGTGTTCCTGTATTGATGCTGAGGAGCATTCCTCTATCCCCTTTAAGAAGAAAATTCATTCATGATTTTTAAGAAATATATGAAATTTAACCTGTATATTGTGGTATAATTATACTCCAACTGATGTATTTTTCAGATTTATGAAATTAGATAAATGAGAAATGAATAATTAAATGAGATAGAGGAACCTTTATTATGTTATGTCATTAGGGTAATGATTCATCAATCTGCTAGTTCTATACAGGCAAATTTATCCTGGAAGCAGAATAACTATTAAAACTGCGTGAAACCCTTAACTTGCATATTATAGTGATCTTCATACTCTTTACACTTGTCTCAGTTACTGCTTGTGTACCTGATGCCTTCACCCTTTTGTGGTGGTATTTTGTTTTACCTGAAAAAGAGAATTCAGAATTTCATTTTCCTTCATATGGTTGAATATTGGAGTTTAAGTCTTTTATTATTATGGATTAAATCTTTATCTATATAAAAAAAGATATTATAGATTGAATTCTAAAAGTTCTTTTCTCTTGTTGTTAAACAGCTCCATAGGGAAAATAGATCTATTTTTTAACATGCTATTAACTCAACTAGACATTTTGAGTGAACTTGATTCAATTTTTAGCCTGTAAAGCACCAGACCAAACATGAGTGTAGACCAGTGTTATCAGAAAACGCTAATACTCTAGTGGTTTTCATTTTGGAACACGTGTGCTGAAACATGGTACATTTTCGTTCCAAAATAGTAAATTTAGCGATCTAAAGCAATCCCAAAAGTTTTTTCCTATATAATTTCTTAAAAGTTTTCTTAGGAATAAAAAAAATCAAATATAATGAATTAAAATCTAAGGTCAGTGAAGTTTTGATAGGACACAATGTAAAAAATAGGTCATAATGCTCATATAAAAATGTGTTGCTACATGATTAATTTGAAAAAAAACAACTACGTTTTATTGGATGCTTAATTGTTAAAAGAAAATTATTCTAGAAGTATCTTTAACTATGTTACCAGAAAACGCTAATACCCTAGTGAATTACGTATTGGTACGCACATTCTGAAATATGGTACACTTTCATTCCAAAAAGGTACATTTAGTGATCCGAAGCGATCTCAAAAGTTTTTTCTAATATATTTCCTTAAATGTAACCTTAGGAGGAAAAAAATCAAATATATGAACTAAAATCTAAGGCGAGCTAAGTTTTGACAAGATGAAAACACAAAAAATGGGTTATAATTTTCATAGAAATGATTTCCTACATGAAAAAAAAAAAAAAATATTGGATATCTAATAGTTAAAAGAAAATTACTCTAGAAGTACTTTAAATTGTAAAATATACTAGTCTACTCCTATCGTACTGTATTTTAGAGTATGTGACGTACCACGTTCACGTTCGCGTTCCCGTTTCATATACCGAAACGATCCATGTTCTTGGTAACATAGATCTTAAATTATTGAAGTGTAAGCTATACAAGTCTACTCCTATTGTATCACATTTTAGAACATGTGGCGTACCACGTTCCTGTTCCACATACTGAAAGAGTCTGCATTCCAGGTAACATATGTTGACACAAGCATATGTGTGTGTAGAGAGAGAGAGAGAGAGAGAGAGAGAGTTATGTTTTCTGGCAAGAGAGTAATTTAGAATGTCAATAAAGTTGTTTCCTTTTTTGACCTCCGGACCATGAGAGATTTGGGACTCTGATTGAAGCTGCAAATTCAGCGGATGATCACTCTTAGTGTTTGTTGCGACTTAAGTTCTTGGCTATGAGATCAAATCCGTGACTTTTCTGTCTGTAAAAATTTGATAAGTTTCCATGTAGGCAAGACGGAAAAAAGCTGATGGGGTTGCCATTGATGGGTGAGAGATGCCCTTGTTAACATACGAGCTATAAGGAAGATGGAGTTTGTATTGAGGAACAGTGTAGCAACCCATCATAAATACGCAAATGCAAAAATTGTTGCATTATTGCATTTGATTAGAGGATAATGGCATTTTGGAACATGATTTTGTGTGTTTTTAATCTTGGGAATTGATTTGGTGGCATTTTATGTGACAGTTCCTAATATGTCTCTTGCTGCATTGGTAGCCTAAATAGCTATTATTTATTTTGTTACCCTTATTTAATGGGTTTTCAATTTGATGAACAGTTTGATGACATTGGTTATCATGGCACAAAAGTCATCATCTATAATTTATGGTTAAATGATGAGAATACAATGGAGCTAGATTTCAACTCAGATCCTGAGGTTAGAATTGTTTCCGTGTTCTTTTTGTTTCTTCTTGAAATATATTTTGGAATAAATTTCTATATGGTGCTGCGTGTGACATGATGGGTGCAGGATATTTGTTTGAGGCAGGATGCCAAACCTACGGAGAAAGGTAGAGGTAAGAATCGGTACGCACTAGTAAATGAACAGCACATGGCTAACCGACTTCACTATTCCCTCCGTGTAAGTGTAGGTTTTAGAACTAGTATTAAATAATACATATATGGTCAACTCTTGCTGAATTTCCTCCTTTCACTATTCACAGGTATATTTTTCCATCTTGTACTTGCGATTACCTGAAAGTTTCAGCATAATATTGCGTGGGAGAGTTATTGATTATCATAATATTGCCAGTGATCTCAAATTTCCAGAATTTATCTTATACAAACCTCAGAGTGGTGGATGTGTGGAGGTGTGTTTAATTATTGTGAATTCCTATTTTGGTTGTATACTGTATCTTTGTTTTTGGAGGTGGGTGGGGGAAACGTTTTGATTGTGATCCTAAAATTCTAGCGTCACCTCTTGAATCTTATGTAAATTGTCAAGTTGTTTCACCTCTTGCATCTTATGTAAATTGTCAAGTTGTTTCAATGACTTTTTTTACAGTTTTAACTTCTGTGATTATGCTTTTGTCATAGCCGCGTAGAGATATCCAAGGATAGTTATGTCTGTCTCAATCTCCATATCAATCACAGTAATCCTTTCAATTGAACCTGAACTCATACTGAATTTTAAAATTATTTTTAGGGCAAATTACACCAGTAGTCCCTACATTTTGCCACTTGTGCCATTTTACCCTACAGTTTCAATTGGCTCAATTTTGATTCCTAATTTTAGATTTTGCGTCAATTTGGTCCAATAGATAATGCTGTTGGGGTTTTTGATAGAAAATTTTCATTGAATTGGTGGTGGTTGAGTCACTGAATTGATCAAGTTTACAATTTTGCTCCTAAAAACATGACACATTCCATTTATGTGCGCATTTTGCCATAAAAAATGCTGACAATTAGAATCAATTGGACCAATTTAAGACGGTAAAAAATTTAGGCTCAGAATCAATCCAATTGAAATTAAAAGGACCAAAATAATACAAGGGCCAAAGTATAGGGCTTAACAAATTACAAGCGCATGGCTGACTGGGATTATAGGTCATAATGAACAGGTGCGTAAACACTGATATGCATAAATATAAAAATGTACTCATTAAGCAAAACTAACAGAATCAAGGTTTTATGTTAAAACTTGATTTTTAAGAAGTTCGATATTGATTATGTTTTTTCAATGAGGTACAGGAAGTTCAAAATATGTAAACATATAGTTGTTTTTCCTTTTCTTTATTCGTAATTTATCGGGAACTAATATTGTTAGAAAAAGGGGTGTGTGTGTGTGTGTGAGAGAGAGAGAGAGAGAGAGAGAGAGAGAGAGAGAGAGAGAGAGAGAGAGAGAGAGAGGCTATTGACAGATATAAAGCATGCCCTTAGATGCCATCATAGCCTCTTTCTCTCTCTCTCTCGCTCTCTAGTGTTGTTGCATTCTTTCATGTGTCTGCATGTTGTCAAACCTTGTGCCATTTCTCTTTGTATTATGTCCCCTTGGTATTAGTTGTATGCTTAACTTTACATCTGCATGCAAGTCCTCTACAGCGATTGGATGCTTATCCATATGCATGTATTGTAGATTTTTGGTAATTATCATTCACTTTACTATGCTTTGGTTTAACTGTGCAGGGTGAAGTTCTCACAACAATAGGGTTTCTGAAGGAAGCTCCACGAGTTAATCTCCATGGGTTCAATGTCTATCATAAGAACCGTTTAATACTGGTGACTAGTTTTACTCAATTTGTTTTGCATCAGTGGTTTGGCGTTGCATTATGCTACTAGCTTCTGTTCGCACCCCTTGCACAATTATTTTGTTCTGTTGCAGAGTACAAAATGTGGTTTGATACATGTTGATTGGGTTAACAAGTAATTTGGCTGAACTCTTATCCTGCTTTGTCAGGATTTGAAATCCTCCAAATTCCATAAGCCTTTTTTTAAAAAAATTCTTTTTGAGTTTCTTGTAAGAATGAATGTTACTGGCAGATTAAATGATTTTGTACCAGTAAAATTCTGAAAATATCTGAAATCTAAATAAAAAAAGCATGTTAATATGATACCACATCGATTTGTTTGACTCATTCCATTACATCTTTGTGCTCATCTCTTCTTTTGCAGCCATTTTGGCATGTTGTAAGCTACACTGACAGTAGAGGCAGAGGGGTTGTTGGTGAGAAGGCACTAAAACACTTGCTATGCTTTATTGGTTTTGTTTTCAAGTTGTTTGTGTTATTTCTATTTCTTTCTTTATGTACACAGATATATATATATATATATATACACCTTGAATTGGTTTAAGTTGCTTCTTAATGACTTCAGATTTTTTGTTAGGTGTTCTGGAAGCAAATTTTATTGAGCCTACCCACAATAAGCAAGATTTTGAGAAAACTTCTGTTTTTCAAAAGCTTGAAAACCGCTTGAAGGAAATGACATGGGAATACTGGTAAGTTATTTATAAAGCACATACTTGCAATGAAAAGATTTTTATGTATGTCTAATCACAATATTGTCGTGGCTAAATTGGTTTTGAGCTGTTGGTAATCCATTTTCTCTTATTTTATCAACTTGGCATCTTAGTTTGTGGATTGATTTTATATAATTTGATCAGAGTTTTTTCCCTGTTCTGTAGAACTATTTTCTGCAGCTGCTTCTTTCTTTTTTTCTTCTTCATTTTTCCTTGGTAAAAAGTTTACCATCTTAAGTGTAGTTTTATTTCTGGTGATGAAACATATTATTATTATTATTATTATTATTATGGGTGGGCAGGGGTCATCTATTGCCACTTTGTGCTTGCTCCTTTAAATGCTACAGGAAAAATTGAATGATTTTATCTTTAGGTGGTGTATGAACACATGGGATGATAATTATTAGTTTGTGGTTTCTGAGGAGACATAGCAAATAGCTGAAGCCTGTTGGTGAACTTTGGCAGGGATTACCATTGTGGACTCATTGGGTATCATCAGGTTAAGAAAAAGCTTCCAGCACCAACCCCTTCACTGGGATCAGCTGATATGAAAAAACCTGTTGTGCTTAACAAGATTTCCTCTATAATGGCTACTACAAATGCAGCACCGCCAGGTTTTGGTCTTCGGCACCTACCTACTGCTTCCTCCAATGGCATAGAAAGAAAGCCTGGAAAATTATTACCCAACTTTCAAAGGATTTGCCTACCAGGTAAATGTTGAAATAAAATAGATTAGTCTTCATTTGGATACATCGATTTGAAATGAAGACATTTGGCGTTCAACTTTATAAAATTGTAAGAAGGTTGATTAATGGATGTAGATTGATAATTCTAAAGTAAAGAATGCATAGAGATAGAAAAGATGCATTTTGTTTATATTTTTTTAGAAGTAGAATCATTCATGAAAGGATTTCAAACAATCATGTTCACTTAGTTATTTCAAATCTATTAGTCTAAAACTCTCAAATCCATTCTTAAAGTCCATAACTAGAATATTACATTGAATTACCTGTTATACTTCTTGAATGAGTGATGCCAAATCCATTCATTTAAAATCCATCTATCCAAACGGAGCCTTAATCTGTTAATCACAGACATTTCCAATCTTTCTAGTATACAATTCCTTTGTATCTGCACAGGAGAACAATTAAAGAGGAAAGGAGATCATCATTTAGCAGAACCTGAAAAGGTGAAAAGGAGGGCAGGAGGAGTCAATGTAATTGATACTGGGTCCAATCTGGAAATACAGGTTTGAGTTGGGAAATCATATGTTATATTTCCTTGTCTTTGATCATTTGATTTCCACCTAAACTATAAGCTCATGATGACAGCTTAAATGGAACCATATTATTCAGCTTGAAGTTTAACAGCATTATATCATTTCGATTATGGAAATTGGTGTTTGTGTTTTAGTCGTGGACCATCTTAGCCATTAACTTGTTTTGCAAGCCTTATATGTGTACATCCCCTAACCTAATATATATATATATATATAACATGAAATACATCTTTTGATCTTTCCAGCTCTGGATGCCCCTTTGCTTAGTGGTAATATATGTTGTCTTATATGATTAGAAACTGGATGAGACAATGCTGCTAAATTGTGCACCTGGTTGTTGATAATTGTGTATGTGGAACAGCATACATCTATAATTGCAGAGATACTAGTGCTTTCTTGTATTACATCTTACTTTGTGGTATGATTGAGAAGGTTTATGCCTTTTACAAGAATTAGTGGTTTTTCAAGCAGTAACTGTCGGTATCATAAGGCATGAATTACGGGCCAGCTCATTACAGCCCATTACATCAATCAAGGAACAAATCATAATAATATAATTTTCGATTCTAACACGTGAATATAATTTCTATTCTAACACTCCCTTTCAAGCTAGTGCGAAGATATCTTTCATGCTCAGCTTGTTGAGAATGTCATGAAATGGTTTGCTCCCTATTCCTTTGGTGAGAACATCTGCTAGTTGATCCCCAGTCTTTGCAAATGGAGTACATATGGTGCCACTAGTGAGTTTTTCCTTGATGAAGTGCCTATCAATCTCCACATGTTTTGTTCTGTCATGCTGAATTGAATTATGAGTTATGTTGATCGCCGCCTTGTTGTCACAGTACAGTATCATGGAATCGGTCTGATGAATCCCCAAGTCTCCTAACAATAGTCAAATCCATAGCAACTCACATACACCCTGAGCCATAGCCCTAAATTCTGTTGCAACACTAAATCTAGCAACCACATTCTATTTCTTACTTTGCCATGTGACTAAATTGTCTCCAACAAATGTGCAATACCCAGAAGTTGATCGTCTATCAATGACTGATCTTGCCCAATTCGCATCGGTAAATGCCTCCACACTGAGATGTTCATGTTTCGAGAAATAGATACCCTTTCCAGGAGAGGACTTCAGGTACCTCAGGATTTTCATAATCGTCTCTAAGTGGGAAGTTCTAGGGGTATGCATAAACTGGCTGACCATGCTTACTGCAATGGCAATGTCTAGACGTGATTGGGATAAGTATACGAGCTTACCCACTAGCCTCTGATATCTTTCCCTATACATTGGCTCTCCCCTTTGATCCTCACGTAGTTTCTAGCCCAATTCTAGAGGTGTATCATATGGTTTACCTCCAAGCATCCCAGTTTCTTTTAACAAGTCAAGTACATACTTCCCTTGGTATATGAAGATGCCATTCTTGGACCAAGCTACTTCAATGCCCAAGAAATACTTCAAATTACCCAAATCTTTGATTTCAAATTCCCTGTCTAAATATTCCTTCAACCAAGGGATCTCCTCAACATCATTCCCTATCAGAACAATATCATCAACATAAACAATAAGAGCTGTTATCTTACCATGAGAGAAGTGTTTCACAAATAAGATGTGATTAGCTTGACTTTGCTTGAACCCATATTTCAGCATACCTTGAGCAAACCGTTCAAACCACGTCCTAGACGACTGTTTTAGCCCATAAAGCGATTTTCGAAGCCTGCACACTTTATCTTTGGACTTAGCATCCTCAAAACAAGAGGGAATATCCATATAGACCTCTTCTTTTAGGTCTCCATGAAGGAAGGCATTCTTCGCATCAAACTGTGAAGTGGCCAATCCAAATTTGTTGCAAGAGAGAGTAGTATTCTCACAGAGTTCATCTTGGCAACCGGTGCAAATGTCTCCTGGTAATTTACTCCATAAGTCTAAGTGAAGCCCTTAGCAACTAGTCTTGCCTTGTACCATTCGATGGAACCATCTGCATTATGTTTGACAGTGTACACCTACTTACACCCAATTGGATGTTTGCCTCGAGGTAACTCCACCAACTCCCAAGTGCCATTCCTGCTGAGAGCTCTCATCTCCTCCATCATGACATGTTTCCATTTAGGAATAGAGAGAGTATCCTGAAAATTGTTAAGTAGACTCACAGAAGAAATCTTAGATGGAAAGGTTTTATATAAAGGAAACAGATTAGAATAAGAGACGTGATTGGTAATAGGATGCTGAGTATATGACCTAACCTTTTTCCTATTAGCAATGAGAACATGAAGATCTGAAAGCTCAGGAAAAGGAGCACTAGGATCAGAATTACCTGGACTCTCAGGATAGGGGATGACTCTGAACACTTGTCTGGAGAAAAAGTTGGCAGTAGAGGAGAGAAAGTAGTCTCTTGCATCTAGGTGACTTTCTGTCTATCCTTGTCTTTGACATAAACTTTGCTTGCTTCCTTTTCCACAACAATTGCTGGCTTATCATCCTCTATCTGTTCAACCATTGGTAGAAGTGGAACATGAATCTCTTCACATCAAGACTCCCCTGAAGGGATAACTGTGACACTAGGGAGGTTAGAAAGTACGACTGAGACTCAAAAAAGGTAACATCTATGGAGACAAATCATTTGCGAGTGGGAGGATGATAACACTTATAACCTTTTTGTGTGGCAGAGTAACCCAGAAAAACACACTTAAGAGACCGAGGATCTAATTTAGCACGAGTGGGTGAATGATTATGGACAAAACAAACAGAGTCAAAGGTCTTAGGGGAAATGGAGAATCCAGAAAAGGTGGACCCGAACAAAATTTGAAGAGGTGTTTGTTTTTAAAGGACTTGAGTAGGAAGACGATTAATCAAATAAGCTGCAGTGAGAACCGCTTTCCTCCAATAGGATCTAGAAACATGCATTTCAAAGGATAGACAACGGGCCACATCAAGAAAATGACGATTTTTTCATTCGGCAACACCAATTTGTTGAGGGGTATTAGTGCATGAAATTTGATGAATAATGCCATGCATGAGTGGCAAAATAACTGGCAAGACCAAAGTCAATATATTCCCCCCCATTATCAAAATGCAAAATTTTGACAATCGCCCCAAACTGAGTGCTAATCATTTCATGAAAGTTTTGAAATACAAAAAATACCTTACTTTTTTCTTTCATCAGATAGACCCAAGTGGCCCTAGAACAGCCATTTATGAAAGTAATAAACCATTTTTGACCTTTTAAAGACACAAAACGTGAGGAATCCCATACATCAGAATGAATCAAAGTAAATGGAACTGAATTTTTATTAATAAGAGCAAAAGAAGCTCGGTGTTGTTTCCCAAGTTGACAAGACTCACATTGAAAATTGAACACATTATTTTTCTCAAAAACAAAAGGAAATAATGCTTAAGTAGTAAAAAAGAGGGATGTCCTAAATGACGGTACCACAGCTAAAGGTTTTCCTTGATGGATGGTAACTGAATAGATGAGTGAGCCAGCTTGTCGGTCTGATCTAGAATGTAGAGACCATATTCCTCTCTACCACTGCCAGTCTCCTTCCTCATGATAAAGTCCTAGAAAAGACAATGATCAGGAAAAAAACGTTACACTACAATTCAAATCACGAGTAATACGACTCAAAGATAAAAGATTAACACTAAAATTGAGAACATGGAGGACAAAGGATAAAGGAAGGGAAGGTGTGGCATGAATTTAACCTTTCCCTGATAGTACCATCGGCAATATGCACTTTTTCTTGACCTGAGGAGGGGTTATACTTTGAGAAAAAATGAAAGGAACCAAACATATGGTTGGAAGTACTGGAATCAATAATCTATGGCACAGTTGTATGAGATAGCAATGCACATGGAGAGGAAGCCAAGTTACCAAAATTGGCAAAGGAAGAAGAGGATGCACATGTGACAGAAGTGGAGGCTCGACGATCTAGCAAGTGGCCAAGAGCGATCTTAAAATTAGAGGCAGATAACCCTGAAACATTAGCAACCGGTGAGACAACTAGAGATGAGGGTGGTGGCTCAATCGTATCTGAAAGATGTGCCCGAGCATTGGCCCCTCGACCTCTAAATTGGCCAAATCTACCCTCGCAAGTACTAGGACAGTCTCCTCGGCCACCAGGAGTCCTATGCAGTTTCCAACAAGTCTCTCGAGTCACGGTAATAGTCACAGAAAAGATGATCCTTTTCAAAGGAAGGACGAGATACCCAGGTTACTTGCTCTCCATCTCGAGAGGGTGTAGAAACCAAGGCAAAGTGATCAGTAGTGGCAGAAGGAAGCATAGCAGAGCAGCGACTCTTCTTGTTCTACACAAAAGTAAAGGCTTCTTGGAGAGAAGGAAGCACATTCATGCCAATGACTCTGTTCTGAACCGGATCATACTCTACATTCAGACCTTCCAAGAACTAGAAGACCTTCTCTTGCTCCACAAACTTTCGGTAACCAACAGAATCAGTGGAACAGATAGGCTTGTAATCCTGAAGGTGACCAAGACGCTTCCACCCATTGCTAAGGAAGGTAAAATACTAGAGAATAATCCTCTCACCTTATGCTGACCGTTCAATGGAGTGACACAATTCGAATGCTTGGGAAAAATTCCCTTTGCGGGAATAAGTTGTAGCCATAGCCTCCAAAATATCCTGTGCAGTATCTATAGACAAGCATCCTGCACCAATCTCAGGAACCATAGAGTGTTTCAATTATCCCATAATCAGAGAATTCATAATCTCCCACTGGTCATAACTAGAATTTGTAATGCTATGTGCTTGTATTCTCCCATCAACATAACCCATCTTTACCTTACTCTTGAGAAAAAGGGTTAGGCTTTGTGACTCTGCTAGGTAGTTTTGACCATTAAATAGAGAGGTGGTGATTTTACAGTTAGGATTCAGAGTGTCAGATGTAGTAGTCATTATGGGACTCTCCCCCTTAAGTGGTTGAGAAATGGTGGGGGATCTACTAGTTAAGTCAGCCATGTATAATCTACAATCCTAACCCAAGAATACTGCATTAATCATAAAAATTGGAAAGATGGAATGGGATGAACAAGTAATGTGTAGCACTGACCACTATGAGATCATAATATAATATTCAGTTTCAGATTAATAGGGCCATATAAGAAAGTCAATGATGAAAGAGTGACCCATCAATCAAACAGATACATAAAGATTGTTGCTATGTAGAACAGTCAGATGAACTAATCAAACCAGACCCAGAAATAGAGTAGGCAGAGGGCAGCAGAGCAGTGGATGGAGTTGAAACAGACAAGGATACTGTTAGATGAGCAGAAGAGGGGCCGACTGGTCCTGGTGGGCTTTCGACAACGGTCAATTAGGCATAGGTGGACTTTTGCAGGGCTTGGGTGTCCTTTGGCAGGACCTGGGTGCCCTTCGACAGGGCCTAGGTGGCATTCTGCAGCAGCCGACCGGGCCTGGGTGGCCTTTGGTGACTGTGACCAAGCTTAGGAGGCTTTCAGCAGTAGTCGACCAGGCCTGGGTGGCTCATGGCAGTAGGCAACTCAACCTGGGTATCCTCTGTTGCTGTCAGGACCTCTATTCTCACAATAAGTTGATGAAACTAGATGGGTGGCTGTGTGGTGGTGTATAGGTTTAGGTTTGTGGCTATGATACCATATGATAGTTTTAGAGAAGAGAAATAGATAGGGAATGAGTAAGACCTCATCCTTTTTTATGTTAAGAATAAAGCATAATTACATGAGTGCCATAAGGCATGAATTACGAACCAGCTCATTATAGCCCATTACATCAATCAAGGAACAAATCAAAATAATAGAGTTTTTTTATTTTAATAAGACTCGCACCATTGCTCAAACTCTCAGTGTTTTCAGCTAAAACACCTTGAGTTTGAGTGGGAGTGTGAGAATATATCGTATATATTCTAGAAATATATTGTATATATTATAGATTTGATATAATTCTGATTGTGTATATATTAGGCATTGTTGTGATTATGTGAATCTTGTGTTTCGTTTTTTCGTTTAGGAGTTAGGGTTATATAAACTAAGGTCTTGATGTAATTGAAACACACAATTGAATACACACAGATTTATTCAGAAAACTTATACTAGGTCCTTGTAGAACCCACCTTAACTAGTTCAAATCCCAAATATTTGGGTCAGCACATGGATCTGTCTTGACCAGGCAACTCTTTCTAGAGCCATATCCTTATTTAATCCAAGGCAATTGTGTCCTATCCTGTAGCTTCACCTATGTTATCTGGAATGTAGTTCATTCCAATATGATATCAGGAATGTGGTACGTGACCTCTAAAATGTGGTACGATGGGGATAATGTTGTATAGATCAAACTACTAGAATTTAAGGTGCTTCTAAATGTGAGAACAATATTCTTTTAATAATTAGACATCCAAAATATAGTGTATTAAACTTCAGATTAATAATGTAAAAGCACAGTTCTAGAAGCATTATAGCATTTTTTTAATTACATTTTCTTATGCAAAACTTCACTCTAACTAGATTTTATTTTTATTAGGGTTTGATTGATTAGACTTAGAGTGAAGAATATGATGAAAAGTGAAAGTAATATAAAGTGAAGTGAAAGAAATGAAAGTGAAGTGAAAGGAAAATTTATTTGTATAGGAAGTTCGTTAAGATGAATTTTTTGTGAGAAAGTTATAACATTTGGCTACTTTCATGAGGTGAAAAAAAAAATACATATGTTTTTTGCAAGAAAATGGAAATCAAATTAACATGCTAATATGGGTTGTTCAAAAAATTTAACTTTCCTGAATTTTTAATCACTCATTCTAAATAAACACATGAAATGTTTCAAATTTTTTTTTTTCCTCTTTCCTGCACTTTCTATCGCTTTCATTCTAACCAAACTTAGTTTTAAGGAAAACTTTTAAGAAATAACTAGGAATTTTTTTTGGTGATCACTATATTCACTGTTTTGGAACGGAAGTATACCATTCAGAACGTATGTTCCAAAATGTAAACCGCTACGTTTTTGGGTAATTTTGAGCCTCACGAAGTGCTTTCTGCCCTTTCTTTTTCTTTTGATACCTTTACAACTTGGATGGGCTCATAAAAAAAAATATAAAAAATGGGGAAAAAAAGCTTGGATTGAATCACTCCTCTTGTACTGATGAATTCATTGCTCCACCTTGTGCATGGCCAAACCGTCCAACTTCCCGCTTCTTATCCCTTATCCAATGTTGCCTCAAACTTCTCACAAATGCATTTATTGCTTGTACTACCATTAATTTATTTTAACATCCTGATTCACCTGTATCTTTTTCTTTTTTTTATATATATTTTTTATCATTCTGTTCTTGATTGCTCAAAGTTCCAGACAACAAAGCATTATTACAGAAGCATTTTGTATTTCCCTAGTTTCTGCACTAATCAATATTTAAAATATGCTCAAGTTGTCTATTTGGGAAAATTATTACAAAAATGTTTTATGAATGTCATTTATGTAAGCCGCAGGTGTTGATAAAAACATCTACTAGAGTGGAAAGCATTTATGGATCTGATGTGATATATTATCTTCATTTGACTAATGCCTAAGCTCTAAGAAGCATGGACACGGGCACATGACACGATACAAACACGTCAACACGAAAAAATTTAAAGTATGTAGGGCACGACACGTGCAAAATATATACTTTTATATATGTATCATATGTCAAATATAATGATTAAATAATTATCATGTCATATCTATGAATATTTAAATAAAAGATAATAATTTTTAAAATCTAAAGGAGGAGAATATGTATAAATTTACATTGTTTTTGTTTTATCATTGGATTTCAACTTAATTTATTCAAATTTGTAATGTGTTTCATGTATGTCCAGGTGTTGGGAAGCATCCGACGAGTGTCGTATCGTGTAGTATAGATAGATTACCTTTTTAGAAGTGAATGTGCTTCTTAGCATGAGCTAACTTTGATACTATACTAACCCACAGTGGCTCCACTTTTAGTGAAGGAAATGTTAATTACCTGAATCACAGTTCAAGCGACCTTTTTTTTGGGTTTTTAATTCAATTACTAACCCCTCCAATGCTGATGAAGTTGGGTTTTGATCCTAGGTCTTTGGTATCATCACCAATAGACTTTACTGGGTAAAGCTAGGTGGTGCCTTCAGTTATACAGGCTCTAATTAAGCTGAGAACCAAGTGCACTGCCCTATCTCACCTGTAAATGAAAACTTAAAGCAAATAGTTGCCTTTGTTCATTATATGCCAGGCTAAAACCTTGAATTTTCCGAACAGCTGCTCATTGTACATCTTGAGCTACTTTCTTCAGTTATCAGTTCACACAGTACAGCTCGGTAAACTCTCTTTTAGGGTCCATTCATTATGAGGCAAGATGAATAAGGAAAAGAGGCAGGGGTGGGGGAACCTTTTTGCCCAAATATGGCAGAAAGGAGGGGAAGGTCATAGCATTTTTTATGGTTTTGCCACTGAAGACTGTTCCTTTAATATATATATATATATATAATGGTGCAAGTGTAATGTCAAACATCCCCCTCTTTCTGTTCTCTTATTGTTTCCTACTCAGCTGAATAGGAGATGAGGATACCTTTTATAAATATACCTTTTTTTTTATTCTTCTTACTTTTCCTTCAGTTTTTCAGTTATAACCCTCCCTCCATTTTCTTTGGATAAAATTCCTTGCGCCCTGTTATAATGAAATCATCTTCTACAAGAAAAATATAATGCTCAAGTTTTATTCTTCGGACCCTGTTATGATGAAATCATCTTCTTACAGAAAATTAATGCTAATGCTCTTCATGCTTTTTTTGTAGTCTGTCCCTACTACTGTAAATCAGTTGGAAGGTGAGGAAGCCATAAACTTGATGCAAGAATACCAGAGGCTCCAAGTACGGTGAGTATTTTAGAATTTAGTTTTATGAGGGTATGTTGATTCTTTTTTGGTGATCGGGTATCCAGGTAAACCGACTAATCCCAGAAATGATGGATTATGCACGTGGGTTGGGCAAATCTCTGGCAATGCCCGTGGCCGTGGCTCCAAAGGGATTGATTTGTTATGGCTTTCATAAATCATATGTGGATGTCTTATTGATGTTTCAGCTATATTTTAGAGAGTTACATATCTCAGAAATGATGGATTATTATTATTATTAATTTATTTTATTTTATTTTCAATTTTTTCCTTTTACATTATAAAGCTTTTTCTACCAACAAAAGAAGTGTATTGTAGCAGCCAAAAATATTTGCTACTCTGAGCAAAGATATCTGATTTCTGATTGAATAGCACATTTTGTTCTAGACTTCGTGGAACTAAGGCCATATCTGGCAATATAATCTCTGGAAATTTCTTACATGTTTTTCATTTTGTTTTCCAGATGCTTGGAATTTGAGAAGGGGGAGGAAGAACTTAATCGTAAGGTACTTGAGACTAATCTTCACTTATACATTGTGGAAGCCTCAAGCTTGTAGTTTGTTTTCCATATTCATATTGTTCATTTTTCAGTTAATATAACCCTTGAAATGTTTAACATTTCATTGAATGTGTTGGAAGTGTCTTGAGGAGTGGGTGTTTTGAGCCCCACACAATAAAAAATGGTTTGGCAAATTTGCATTGCCATATGGAGCTTCAAAGGCGGAATTCCATTGTTCAGGATAGACTATTGAGAAGCAAAAGAGGAAGAAATAATTAGATAGTTCTCAGAAGCCTAGAATTATGCAATAGGAGTTTTCTTGCAAGTCTAATTTCAAATGCTATACAGTAGTCAAACACCTCCCATATAAGTGAGCATATCTCTGATAAATGTATGAAGCACCAGATAAATTTCTGTCTAGTAAAAATGCTTGGCCCAAGTTATAAATTTCTGTCTCTGATAAAGTTGAGCGCCCAAGTTTTATTTTTTATTTTTAATATTCCAAACGAGAAAAAAAAAAAAAAAAAAACAATGCCAAACTTACCAGAAAGTACTCTTGATTATTTAACGAGAATTGTTAATTTGTTAATTTTGTTTGTGCAGGTGATATTGCTTAGAAGTGAACTAAAAGACCTGGAACATGAGTACACTCGTATGTTGGCTGAATTACAATTTTTGGATGAAGTCAAGGAAGAAAATAATGTAATGATTTTGTTTGTTGTTTTTCTTTTGACTCACTGCTTTTTAAAAGTGTAGTGCATTTAGAACTTCTTGACCCCCCGTTCAAAAGGCCGAAGCTGAACCAGACATTGCAACAGAAACCAAGACTATAAGGATAGACATAGAGTTTTGTCGGATCTAGATTTAAAAAAAATCCATCCATTTGCTTCTCCAGTTTTAAAAATTAAAAAAAAAAGGAAAAAATAATAGAAAATATATTGATCAGTTTACAGGCAAGGTCTCGCTTGTAAATGTTCTTGAATTTATTTATTAATTTTTTTCTGTAGGTTCGTTAATTGCACATGCCTGCAATGAATGACGGGCGATGCTGAATGCTTGTGTTTTAGCAAAGGAGTTGGCAGAATGGATTTGGCGTGGACAAGGCCATGACATTGTTCTGAATGAAGCAAAGCAATGATTGTCAAAACGCATTGAGATGCGAGGGCGCCAATATTTATCTGAAGAAATTTTGGAAGAAAACAATTTGGGCTACAATATTTTTGGCAGAGACAGCAGTGGAGGCTATGAAAATATTGTCCTAAACGAGAAAATTCCTGGATTTGAGAGAACATTCAAACTCGCATCCAATATCATTTGGGGGAAATGTGGCAACGAAGGTGAATCAATTCATGTGTAATTTTCATGTTAATGGCATTATAAATCACTTGGGACATGGTGAGATGTGGTCCATGAGCAGTGATTTATGTTTATCCTCACTGAGGGGTGTGTTGTAAAATACAAAGTTAAATTGTGGTACCATGTGACTGCCTTTGCCTGTTCTGGATAATATTTCGTGTTTTATTCACCATGAGGCTTCGTTCCCATTTCTCCCGTATTATTACAGAAGCTCACAGTGAGTGTTTAGAAGTTTCAAATCATGTTTCCATGGATTACTTGGGGTTGCACACGGGGCTGCGGAGCTTCTACTCTTGGAAAAAGTTGAAGCTGCTAGTGGCACTTCAATGTGTTCTTCCACCTTAGGGCTGGTTATTGTTCCTTGATGTGCACACGGGCAAACTTTTCCACTCATGCATCTTGAGGGCTAGCATTTTTCGGACATAGAGATCGATGAACATTTTCACATTAACTAGTTGTTTACTTTTCTTGTTTGATCCTTCTATGCCCTCTTGCGGTCTTGTTTCTTCTTGGTCTTTTTTTTCCAGATTATGTGTTTATGGTTTGTGTATTACATGCCTCAATCATCATGTGAAAACTTGTTGCATTTTTAAGTTGCTTCCAAATAAGAACAAACTCCATCTACTTACCTAATTCTTATCATTATTGTTAGTTTTTTTGAGAGTCTACCCAATTCTTATCATTAACTATTATTATTAATATTTTTAAAATTGGTTATCTTCCCCTTTAAAAAGTGAATACAACTAAACAAAAGGGAGATATATTATCCAAATTAAATTAATCAGTTTCTTTGCACCATATTTCTACTATAATGTGTATGCTAGAAAGATGAGACATGTCAATCAAGGAATCCCGCGAGGTTACTAATAATTACATGGACCTCCCATGTAGTTTTCGAAATTACACTGTCCTTGCTTGTTGGATGACTATTGGTAACAAATTATGAGAAGTGCCTACACAAAATTAAAATCCTACCTGATTAAAAGTCATTGTTCTTTCTTAAATTAATACATATTTTCATAACCAAACACTCCTCCCAATCCACGATGGATTTGTTTGGTGCAATTTATTGTAAACTAAAAACTGATAATCATAAAGCGGAAGTTGAAAGCACTCATCTCCTAACTTATAGAAAATTAGTTTTTTTTTAAAATTTATTTGAGTTATTTTTGCTTAAAAAGTTATAAACACAAGTTGTATCAAATAATTTGGTACAAATTCTTAAATTAAAATAACTTTAAACAGCAACAATCAATCCCAATTCCCACCTTCAGTAGTACACAACCAGCACCCCTATGTTACGTCTCTCCACCCACCATATACCTAACCAACAATACCTCTCCTCATTTATCTCCTCCCTCTAATGATTTGTTTTTTTTTGACTTTTTGAGACAACCTCTCAGTGATGACTTCTCCTGTAACAACATAAATTTGTCTCTTAATATTTTATGTAACAAAATTTTCATTTTAGGAATAAAAAAATTTAGTCTCTAAAACTCTTAAATATTGTAGTGAAATTTATCCAATCGTTAACAAAAGTTGGTTTACTTTACCCTGTAGAAAAGGTTAATTGGTGAAAAGTTTAGTTCTATAGGACCATATATTATTTGGTCCAAGGTTTAATTTAATTTAATTTATTTTTTAAATTTTCTTTTTTTATGATAATAAAGACATGAGTTGAAAAGTCACAAGAAAAGTCGGTGTTAGAAAAGTCATTGGCACCGAAAAAGTTGTTGGTGCTGCTAGGGCGGTGAGGTGAACATATAGATGACATTAAACAAATATGTGAATAGATAAATGGCACATATATAGCTATGTGATATTTAAATAGATAGTTGAATATAAAGGTAACACGTGTATATGTAAGAATCCATATTTTATTATATTTAATTATTAGATGTCTCTATTTTAAGTTTTATTTAAATTAATTTTAAATTATGTAACATATAATTATATTTGCTTTGTAATTCCTGTCCAAAAAAATTATTTATTTAACAAATTAACTATATTTTCTCATTATATTATATTATATTGATTATAATTATATTTAGGCCTCGTTTAGTAAGTGATTTTTTTAGCCAAAAAGTCAAAAAGTCACTAAAAAAATAAAAAAAGCCAATAATCTATATCAAAAAGTCAAAGATTCTCTTTTCTCTCTACTTTTGTCACATCTTTTCGTAAAAAGTCAAAAAGTCATTCGAAATATACTAATTTTTTTTAGCTCATATTTTAGCCAAATAACCAAAAAGTTACTAAATTAGCCTTAGAAATCAAGTTTCTGGATGATTGAACAACGCCACCAATTAGAGTGCTGCTACTAGCCTTCATTGGTTTAACCCACACAAAAAATAAAGTAACCAAAAAATTCTAAATTAGCCTTAAAAATTATCAAAAAGTGGGGATTTCTAAATGCCTTAGAGTGCTGGTTGTGTCTAAAAAAAATTTGATTAGCAAAAAGTGGGGATTTCTAAGGCATTGATGTGGTTATTCTAAGGCTAATTTAATAACCAAAGGGAACATGAAACTGAAGAACATGAAGGAAACAACACTAATAATACTAAAAATAAGTTAAACTAAAACTGAAGAAGAAGGAAACAGTTTAAATAAACATTAATAATAAAACTTACAATTGTTTAATGGAGTGAAATAAACAATTCTTCAAAATACATAACTTGAAAACAGACTTGAAAATAGAATTACAGAGATAGGTTTTTCTCTTGAGGAAGGAATGCTCTCAATTTTTCTAACTCTGCCTTCTTCTTGACTGAAGGGGCTCTTTTATAATCAAAAGAGACCACCACTGTTAGCCTTGTGAGTGATTCCTGTGAGCCTTGTGAGTGAATAGTCTTGACTTGAAAGGAGCATCAGAAGCACATGGGAGTTGTCTGCTGCTTTCGGTGAGTGACTAAAGCTTTTACTGTGCTGAATTTGTCGGTGGGATGAATCATAATGAATGATGAATAGTAATGTTGACTTTTTGATGAATAGTGAACAGTAAAGTTGACTTTTTTACTATTCATTATTTGGAGGCATGTGACTGAGGGAATCAATATAGATATATACATATCAGCAGCTTTTCTCAAAAGACGAGTATTGATTGAAGCTGATAATTATAGCCATATAGAATCTAATGACTGAATTAAGCATATGGGTTCTGAGCATCTTGGAACTCGGGTCCATATGGATTTTGAGTAGTTGAACCTTCAGAAGAGTTTGAATTGTCTGAACCATCTTCTGAACTGCTGTTATCTGAGTTTGACTTGGCTTGGGCCATGAGTAGACGAGCCATTTGGAGGAGCTCATCTTTGGATGACTTGGACTTGGGCTTAACCTTTGATTTGGATTTATCCTTTGGCTTGGGCTGGTCAGAACTGGGCTTTGCTGACTTGGAAGAACTGGATGATGGGCTTCCAAGATTGACTGGAGGAAGTTGGCTTCCTTGAGTGACTGGAGCAGTTGGGATCTGCTGAGCTTTAACCATGGCAGGTGTAGGAGCATGAATGTTAATTGGGAACTCAGTTTGAACAATTTCAACAATTCGTTGAATCTTGAAGTTATCCCACCATTTAACCTTATGTAGCCGCTGAATTACTTTACCAGAAATACCATATTGCCATTTGAATATCCAAGGGATCTTATATTTGGATATAAAAATAAGCAATTGAGGGAATTCTCTTTGCTGTGGAGTGAATGAGAAAACTGTGGAGAAGTAATTGACTTGATCCAAAATTACTGATGGAAAGATGTCTGGAATGGCACCATAATGGGTCCACCATCTCAGAAACCAAGTAGGTAATTCTGACTTAAACTTTTGATCAAATTGAAGAAACCAGGAGTGACTAAATGTTTCATTTTGATATAGGAGGACTTTGAACCAGGCATCAATATAATCATAATAATTATACTGAAGGGAGTGATTAGGTAAATTTCGAAGTTGATAAGGAGAACCCCATTCAACTAAGGAAACAATATTGTGAATATAAAGTGAATGGTAAACCACTTTACTAGTGTAAGTACGATCATAAATGGGTTTAATCACAATTGACTGGTGGTTGAATAGGATGTCTTTATAGAAAGTGATTGTTTTCTCTGGATGGAGAGGAACAAAATGCCATCCAGAAGGGAAATAAGTTTTAACTAAATCATTAACAGATTGACTCTTTGGGTGACTAGGTTCTTTGAAAAAGAGATTAGTAGTTGTTGAGTCAACGTAATCAGATCGAGCAGTTTTAATAGGATTAGGAGGGTATGGAGTAACTGCTTGGCTGGATGAAGCAAAAGGATCAGTGGCCAAAGCAGATGTGAAACTGGGTCGAGGAATATTACCAAGAACTTGGTAATGGTTAATCATTTCAATAGGATGGTATTGGGTGACTAAGTCCAAAGGAGGAATAAAAGGTTGGCTAGTTGGAATCAAGGCTTTAGAAGGGGGCCTTGGGCGAGACATCTGTTTAAAAAGAAACAAAGGTTAGTAACCACTAAGGAGATCTAAATAAGTTTGATGAAAATCCAAACAATTGTAATAATCAGCAAGTAAATGGCGACGAGCTTGAATTTGGTGGTACTGAATGTATTGGGCACGTTTAGTAGTTTTTCTAGCTAATTTTATCCGGGCAATGCGATAAGCAGTTTGGTGAATCAGATCACGGTAATGGGTAATTTGAGTTTTATAGTAAGCAATAAATGGAGTGGTCATCCCTATCCCCCCTGTAAAAATTCTCGGGTAAGGAAATCAGGAATGAAATTTTGACAACCAGGTATATATTCAATAGTAAAATCGAAAATACTTAAAATAGATTGCCAACGGGAAAAAATTTGCTTACTAGCAAGATTTTGAACATCTTTTTCCAAAACATATTTAGCAGATTTGCAATCAACACGAAGTAAAAATTTTTGATTTAAAATATCATCTTGAAATTTATTAATACATAAAACAGTAGACAAAATTTCTTTTTTAATAGTACTATAATTCTTTTGTGCTTTATTCCAGACACCAGAATGATAACGAACAAGTTGTTCAGATGACTGAGGAGTAAGTTGCTGGAGAAGGATGCCGCCATAACCGATATCAGAGGCATCAGTTTGAATAATTTTGAATGAATTTTCAGTAGGAATACCAAGACAAGGAAGAGACTTGACATATTGTTTAACTTGTTTAACAATAGCAGTATGAGTAGAAGACCAAGGAGGAGGATTGTCTTTTAACCGATCAAACAGGGGCTGACAAGTTTTCCTAAGGTCTTTGTAAAATTCAGCAATATAATTCAGTGATCCTAAAAAACGTTGTAGCTGAGTTTTATCTAAGATTTCATCAGGGAATTTAGACGCAAATTCAATGGAACGACTAATAGGTAAAATAGTATTCTGGTGAATATCATAACCTAAAAATCTGACTTTGGTTTGAAATAATTTAATCTTAGGAGTAGAAATGACTAGACCATGACTCTTAATGGTATAAAAGAATGCAGTAAGATGTTTCCAGTGTTCACTAATTGATTTTGAAAAAATAAGAATATTATCTATATAAACTATGGAAAAATGACTAAATGGATTGAAAATATCATTCATTATATTTTGAAATTCACTAGGAGCATTTTTTAATCCAAATGGCATGACATTCCATTCATAGTGACCAAAAGGTGTAGTAAAAGCAGTTTTATATCTATCTTTAGAATGAATTTGTATTTTCCAAAAACCACTTTTTAAATCAAATTTAATAAAAATAACAGCTTGACTCAGTCTTTTAATCAAATCTTTTTTATTAGAAATAGGATATCGAATCCATTTTAAAACTTTATTTAATGGTTTATAATTGATGACTAAGCGAGGGACACCTCGTTCTAATTCAGCATTTTTATTTACATAAAAAGCAGGACATGACCAAGGTGATTTACTTGGACTAATTATTCGATTTTTTAATAGTTCATTGATTTCTTTTTTACACATTTCAAGTAATTCATGATTCATTTGAATAGGTTTAGATTTCGTAGGAATTTGACTTTCATGAAAATTCTTAATATAGGGTAATGTGACTACATGTTTTTTCCTATGCCAAAATGCAGTAGGTAAAGTAGAACAAACGGTAGTTTCCAATTTTAATTTAAATTCATTTAATTGAGAAATAATAACCGGATTAGTTAATTGTTGATCAATTCTTTTGTAATTAATTTCTTCTTTTAAATATCTTAAATGTCTAGTTAATCGATTAATAGTTTGAGAAATAGAACAATCTTTTAATTGATTTAATTCTAACATTTCAGGAGGAGACAAGAATTTAAATGTAACAGGTTGACCCAAAACATGAGTAGTTATTCCTTCTCTAGATGTGGTAAATGGATATAATAAATATATAAATGGTGTACCTAGAATAATTTTATCAGTCATATTTTTGACTAAAACAAATGAGGTTTTAAAACAGACATTATTTTGACAAACATGGACTTTAGGTAATTTATATTTAATATGCATTTTACTACCATTAGCAGAGGTTAATTTTTCATGACATTTTTCATAATATTTAGTAGGGAGTAAACCTTCTTGAATACAATTAAGATCAGCACCAGTATCAATTAATGCAACTAATTCTAATTCAAAATTATTAATAACAATTTTAATTTTGGAATACCATTTTTGAATATAGATTTTATTAATTAAATTTAATCTTTTTTCTTCAAGATCATGAGATTGGTGTAATCGATTATCAAATAATAAGTTATCAGGATTAGTGGGGTCAGAATCATGTTCAGATTCATGAGGAGATTCATCATTATTAGTTTGGAAATTTTCTAAGTTTTTATTAAGTTTTAGTGTAATAATTTCATCTTTTAAATGTTGATCTTTATTTTGTAATTCTTTAATAGTTTGTTTAATCTGATTGATTTCTTGTTGTAAATCTTGAAGAGTAACTTCTTTTTGTTTGTTCTTAAATCTTTCTAAAGTTTTAGATAGACTAATAATAAGTTTATCTTGTTTAGGTTTATGATTAGTATTGATTAATATAGATTTAAGTTTATCAGTATATTTTCTTTTTAATTCTGGATCATCTAATTTACTAATTAATTCAATAAGAGCAGATTCTTTTTGATTCTGTTTAGTAAGAACAGTAATTTGTTTAACAGGTTTACAACAAACATCATTACATCCTAATTCAATATTATTATCAGAATTATCACTTGGTGAATGGTAATCAGAGGAAGTAGTAAGATTATCAGAAGAGGAATCACTAATAGATTGATTTAATTGAAAGATTTCAAATAATTGATTCTTAGATTGATCATCAATTTGAAGTTGATTTACTTTATCTTTTAATTTTTGTTTTTCTTTACATTTATTAGAATAATGACATTTTTTACCACAGTTATAACAAGTAATATCTTTATTAGATTTAGATTTTGGATGTGATTTTGACTTGTAATATTTCTTTTTGGGTTTAGTATAAAATTTATCATTTGATTTGGAAGGTGAATAGTTCTTTTTGCATTTATTTGAATATTTGTGAGATGATTTATGTTTTGTATATTTATGTGATTTCCTACGAGAGGGTGCTACAGGAGGTAAACCATATTGTTCACAGAAATTTCCTAATTCATATTTAGCTTTGTGTTTATTTTTTTGAGCTTTGTGACCAAGTTTAAGATCTATACACATTCTTAATCCTTCTTTTTGAATAGTGCTAATTATATCGCCATATGTTAAATTATCATATTCAATGATTCCAGTTGGTTGACTAAGAACATCTCTAATTTTGTGAGCAAATAAATCAGGTAATCCATTAATAAATTTTTCTTTCCAAAATGATTTAGTACAGTCTTCTCTTAACATAACTCTAGAGGTAAATACATCTTTATACCATCTAAAATTACTTAATGTGGGACAGGTCAAGTTACTAAGTTGATCATGTATGCGAGAATATATATTAGTAGGAGTTCCTATGAAATGTCTAACTATTGTGTAGATTAATGTGTTAACACCATCAGGGACATAATAACCAATATGTTCATCAAAAATAGGGAGATCATTAGTATCTTTTTGATTAGCATGTAAGATTGATTCACGTTGATCTTCAGTGAGATATTTTTCCCACCAAGATTTGAGCATACCGGTGAAACCAGAGGTGATTAAAGAAGCAATTTCAGGTTGAGAGTAATCGGGGTAATTAGTTAAATAACTATTTGTAACCATAGATAAATGATTTAATTTTTGCAATATTTGATCTTCACTTAATCCATCAATATTCCATTCATATAATCTTTTAGCAGAGACAGAAAATTGATTAGCAAGATTATTTTCCTCATATTGGAGATTAGGTGGTGTAGGTCTAGAATACCAGTTTTTAGTAAGAGAGGTAGGATTAGGTTTAGGATAATGTAATTTATTAAGCTAAGTAGGGGATTGAAATTGTTGAGCTAATTGATTAATTTCAGTATCAGTTGTATCAGATTCTGATTGAGTAGACACATGTGCAATAGGTTGGTTTAAAACAGTAAGACCTTTGGATGGAGAAGCTTGTTCAGGTGTAGCTAATTTAGTGAATAATTGTTCTATAGCTTTAACTGTTGAGTGATCATTAGTTGCTAAACTTTTACGTTTGGAACGATCACTAGGAAGTGTAATTAAAGGTTGATCTAGAGATTGTTTAGTGGAAGTAGAATTAGCAGAATAATCATCTAGATTAGTTTCTATCTTATCTAATTGTTTACCAATTGTCTTTAAACATTGATTAGTGTAATTATTTTGTTCAATAACTTTTTTTAATTTCAGGGTCAGTACCAGGCAACTTAGAAGGAGAGGCTGAAACTTCAGAACCTTGACATTCAATAATTATATTAGATAGAGGTGGATGGCTAGAAGTTACAGATGTATTAGGAGAAGTCTTCCATTTATGTTTTGTGATTTAAAATGTCTTCCATTTATCAAATTAGCCTTCGTTGGTTTAACCCACACAAAAAATCAAGTTTTTTTTTAAATTTTTTTTTCATATTTTTTTTACTGAATTTTTTCAATATTTTAATCATTTATTTATTTATTTTTTAGATCCACCTAATCTAGATATACTTAAAAAGTATAATATTTTGTGATTTTTTTTTAAATTCACCAAATACAAAAAAATAAAATAATACAAAAATTCAATACATTATCTTATTTTGTTGTATTGAACGGATTTTTTTTTAAGTTTATTGTACAACTTTTATACTTTTTAAATACATCTAGATTAAATTGATATAATCTAGATATAATGGTGGAAATAAAAATGAAAAGTTATATTCATATATAAAAATTTATAAATAAAAATATCATAAAAATGATGTGATAGTGATATTGTTGTAAATATATATCATGTTTATGAGTGTTTTGTTTTAAAGTAAAAGGTCACCATTGAGTTATAAAGTGATTCTACTTACATCACTACTTTACCTCTTTACACCCTCCATCTCATTACACCACTAAAAAAAAATGTGATTCTCATAACACCCCATTATTTTTTTTTGACAAATCATAACACCCCATTATATTATCAAAACTAACCCTAAATTAAGACTCTTCAAAACCCTTTCATCTTTTTACACCACTAATTTTTGAAGGAAAAAGAGAAAGACATAGGGAAGACAAGTAGTTCGGACGGTGGGGAGGGGTTTGAACGGCATGGAGGGGACAACACAGGCATGGAGGGGTTCGAACGACATTGTGGTTTGTGTTACCAGCGTGGATGATTGAACTCATTATTCTCATTGGCCAAAAGTAAGTGAAAAAACTATTATTTCTCTCTCTATATTGATAGACATATATATGTATCTTTATCATCTATATCATCATTTTTTGTGAATAAACAAAGAATAACACATTCACAACACAATTTTGGTGGTTTTGATCTTCGAATTTAATTGGATTTGTGATTTTTGGTGCTAGTTTGAATGTTGAAATTCAGATTTTTGTTAGATTCTGGTCCGCTGTTTTGTCAGATTTTTTGTCTCTGTTTTGCATGTGTTCAAAAGGAGACTGTGAATCCCACTTTGAATTTTTTTGGGGAAGCCTCCTTTTTGAAGGTCTAGCACAGTTTTTGCGTAACAAAATTTAACCAACTATAAATCAGTTTTTTTTTTTTGGGGTAAGTAAGTCATAAAATAAATCAGTTCTTATTTACTCTTTTCGGTTGCTGTAGGCAAACAGGCCTATATATATATATATATACTCTCTTTACAATTACTTTATTCCATTTTTGTCTTCCTCTCCTGTTGGTGTCTGTTTGGCTACCTTGAAACTTCATTCCCATTTGGGTTAATTAGCAAAAAGATTATTGTATCTTATATTAATTAGCAAAAAGATTTGCTTTTCCCCACTATATCATGAATTCAGGCTACACTAGCACTGCTTTGCAGTAGAGATTGAAACAAATTATCCACCCAAAAAAAGAGAATGAAACAAATTTGTTTGGCTACAATTTTTACTACGTAATAAAAATCCATCCTTGGAATTAAGATTGATTTATAATCTCAGACCTAGTCTTCATTCCTCCAAACAACACCGACTTATATATATCTTTGTTATATAAATACCATATCAAGATTTACAGTACCTATTATTTATTTTTTTCTTTACCTTTAAATTTAATGTATGTCATAGGAATCTAAACTTCTGGTTTTCCAAAAGGTAAAAATGCTGTTGGTTTTCGATTATTTTAAAGACAACGACTACATTGTTGGGGCTATAAGTGTAACTCAGCCATCTGTTAGAAAAAATGATTTTTGGGAACTTTAATTTAATATTAAAGTGTGGTGATTTTAATTAAATATTAAAGTGGGTCCTAACTATTTTTTGTGTTGGGTCCAAGTGAGCCAAAAATCATTGGGTTTTGAATAAAAAATTGTCAAAAAATTGCTTAATGATGTAGATTCATGAATAGGATTTTAAAGAGTATTTAAATTTTTTTTCTTAGGTAAAGGGTGTGAATCCTTTAGGCATCCATACTTTTCATTTTGTGGAAAGGAGCTATGGATGCTTGGTGTTTTAATGACTAGCTTTAAAGGCTGGAGCCTTTTCCTCTCTCCCCTTTACATGTATAAATTGAGACCCTCCTGTCAAGTTTCAATATAGAAATTTTTGCTTCCATTTTACAAGTCAGTTTGCTTGATAGTTCCTATTGTGAGAGAGTGTTGCCATTGTTTTGTTCGCTAAGCTAGACAGATAGTGCTTCTGTCGTAGCTGGTTTTGACCGTCGTATCCTGGGAGACAGACGCCGGGTTTCCTCAAGCACTCGACCCGTGAGGCGGCGAAATCTGTTTTAAGAAAACTGCTTCCGTACAGGCTTCGGTTTTGTCTCTTTACCCTTTATTGTTTTTTGTGTATTTCTGTTGAAATTTAGTTGTAATTATCAGCATATGTTCTTGGTATATAATTTGTTTTCTTCATAAATCTATTTATTTAATTTCACAATTTTGAACAACAAGCTTAAAACAGATCTTATATATCTTTTCTATGAAATTGATCGAATAGATTTATATAGACTATTAGGTTAGCTTTGTATAATGTTACTAGGAATTGTTGCGGAATTGCTCACTATTTCAATAATTGTAAATTATGCAATGGTACTCTCTAATTGCTTAGTTTAATTAGAATGCTCTATTATAATTTGCATACTTAATTGTATTAGTATGATCTTGTTTTATGCGTATGGTTCATTATTTCCCTACCATGATTTGCATGAATTTTAAGGTTATAAAATATAATTTATGGATGTTGTAATTTTGACATGCTAATTTTATTCTAGTCTCAATTTGTTACATGCTTATTATTTTCTAGGCTAGATTACATAATTTAATGTATTTGGAGTTATAGAGTTTTATGAATTATGTACATGATTAATCTAAATTATCTAATTGTGTGTATTAATATGAATTATTTAATTGGGTGCATTAATCTAAATTATCTAATTGGGTGCATTAATCTGAGTTATTTAATTAGGTGCATTAATCTAAATTATTTATTTGGGTGCATTAATCTGAATTATTTAATTAGGTGCATTAATCTGAATTATTTAATTGGGTGCATTAACTTTGAATTTGACTTATCTATTTGGAGTTATTAGTTTAAATATTTATTATGAATTAATTTCATTCATGACTCATGAGTATTGAACTTTATTTTAAAGTTGTAATTTAATTTTGAAGTTACAAATTGTATTTTGTTTTGGTACCTTATATTAGTTGGTTACTTATATAATTAATAGTTGGCTAGATGGTTTCAATTATTTATTATAATTAAATTTTTTAGATTATTTGTTTGTATTTTGTTGTGGTTTGCTACTAACTTTCTTTGTAGGGATACCAATGCGAAAAACAAATATAAAACCAAATGAATAGAATTTGGGATGTAAAAAACAAAAATGTTTGAAGCATGTTTTGCTTGAGATATAATTGATTTGTTTACCAATTTGTAGTAGCAAGTTTTATTTGCTTATATTGTTGTAGCAATGGTTTTACATTGCTTGTAAAAGTTTTGGACCCTGGTTTGCTTTAACCTAGTTCATCCCTAAGAAAATTTAATTCTTAATTTGTTTATCACGGACTAGGAGTCAACATGCTCTTAAAAGTTTTGTCAAAAGGTTAACTGGGTTTTAAGTGGGACCGATGTGACCCCTCCAGTCTTCCTGGGAACTTTCTTGACCATGTTTGATTCTAGGTTTTGTGGTGAGACTAATTTTTGAATTAATTTTTCTTCTAAGAGATTTTATAAGGGTTAAGTTTAATTTCTGGAAACACAGAAGTGATATTCTAGCGTAATTTTCGAAATGGAAACTATCACTGATGCTGCTGCTACTGCTAATGTTAGTGGGGATTTGAACCCCGGGGCAACTGGATTGCCAACCCCTACTGCTGTGACCTCTGTGGTCAACCTTGGTGTTACTCCGGCTGTTCCGGGAGGACCGCTTAGTCACCATGAGCCCCCAGAAAAATTTGCTGGGAAAAAACTTTAAGAGATGGCAGCAAAAGATGCTGTTTTACTTGACCACGCTAAATCTTGCCAAGGTTCTGAGTGAGGATCCTCCAGCCGTGGCAGAGAATGAGCCTGACAGGCAGAAAGTCATGGCGCTTGACACATGGAAGCAGACAGACTATCTTTGCCGGAACTATGTGTTCAACAGCTTGGCAGACTCACTTTATAGTGTGTTTTGTTCCAAGAGCTCAGCAAAAGAATTATGGGAATCTCTGGACAAAAAGTACAGGACTGAGGATGCCGGGGCAAAGAAATTTGTGGTTGGCCGTTTCCTTGATTTTAAAATGGTAGATTCTAAAACTGTGATAAGCCAAGTCCAAGAGTTCCAAGTGATCTTGCATGAAATTCATGCTAAGGGGATGCCTTTGAACGAGTCATTCCAAGTTGCTATGATCATTGAGAAACTTCCCAATGGTTGGAAGAATTTCAAGAATTACTTGAAGCACAAGCGCAAGGAAATGTCTGTTGAAGAGCTGGTTGTCCGACTTCGGATTGAAGAGGATAATAGAAAGAAAGGAGGGAGTACCTCTTCAGTAAAGGCCAATGTCGTTGAGCATGGCAAATCTTCTGGGATAAGGAAGAAGCCCCCTGTGAACAAGAGCTCTAAGTTGGGGCCAAGGGGTGGTGTTGCAAAGAAGTCAGCTTACAAGCCGCAGGAACCTGGTTATCGGTTCTTTGGGAAATGTTATAACTGTGGTAACGAGGGGCATCGGGCTAGTGACTGCTGCAAGCAGAAGAAGCCATACAAGACCAAACCTCGTGCTCATATGGCAGACTTACAAGAGCACTCCCATGAGGAGGATGATATGCACTTGTCTGCCGTTGTCTCTGAGGTGAATCTGGTGGGTTCAAACCCAAGAGAATGGTGGATTGATACTGGGGCTACACGCCACATCTGCTCCGAGCAGAAACTGTTTATAACTTTCGAACCGGTTACAAATGATTAGAAGTTGTTTATGGGAAACTCTGCTACCTCGATTGTTGAGGGGAAAGGAAAGGTGGTCCTGAAGTTGACGTCAGGAAAAGAGCTGACCTTGAACGAAGTCCTGTATGTTCCGGACATTCGTAAAAATCTTGTCTCAGGGTCTCTTCTTAGTAAACATGGTTTTCGCATGGTTTTTCAGCCCGACAAGGTCGTTCTTACCAAAAGCGGAATGTATGTGGGTGAGGGTTATATGTTGGGGGGTATGTTTAAACTCAATGTTATGACTGTTATCCCAAAGATGAATAAAGGTGCATCTTCTTCTGTTTACATGCTTGAGTCTTCCAATTTGTGGCATGGTAGACTAGGACATGTGAACTTTGAATCTTTACGTAGATTAATCAAGTTAGATCACATATCATCTTTTAAGATTAATCCGAAACACAAGTGTGAAACTTGTGTTGAAGCGAAGTTGACAAGATCTTCGTTTCATTCTATTGAAAGAAGTTCAGAACCGTTGGATTTAGTGCATAGTGATGTGTGTGACTTAAATTTATACAATCACGTGGTGGCAATAAGTACTTCATCACTTTTGTTGATGATTGCACTAAGTATTGTTATGTCTATTTGCTCAAAAGCAAAGATGAGGCGATTGACAAGTTTGTTCTTTATAAGAATGAAGTTGAGAATCAAGTAGGCCACAAGATTAAGGCTCTAAGAAGTGATCGTGGTGGTGAGTATGAATCTCCGTTTATTGAGACTTGTGCTCAATTTGGGATTATCCACCAAACCACGACGCCTTATTCTCGTCAGTCTAATGGGATTGCTGAGCGGAAGAATAGGACGCTAAAGGAAATGATGAATGCAATGTTGATAAGTTCTGGATTGCCACAGAACTTGTGGGGGGAAGCAATTCTCTCTGCAAATTACATTCTGAATAAAGTACCCCAGAAGAAGGTGGACAAGATGTCGTATGAGTTATGGAAAGGCGTTAAGCCTTCGTATAAATTCTTACGAATGTGGGGGTGTCTTGCAAAAGTGGCGATTCCTACACCCAAACGGGTTAGGATAGGCCCGAAATCTGTGGATTGTATATTCATTGGTTATGTACATAATAGTAGTGCATATCGGTTTCTTGTTCATAAGTGTGAAATTCCAGACATACACAGGAATACTATCATGGAGTCAAGGAATGCATGTTTCTTTGAAGACATTTTTCCTTGCCGAACCCATGCAGGGGTTCCAAGGTCTTTGGAGCAATTTGATGAGCTTGCTAGTGAGGATGATCATGTTGATGATCCAGGTGATGATCAAATTGAGGTTTTAGATGAGCCCAGACGGAGTAAAAGGGCTAGGACATCCAAATCTTTTGGTCCAGACTTCTTGACTTTTATGGTTGAGAACGAACCTCAAACTTTCCACGAAGCTATGACTTCTCCTGAGAGTCCTTTATGGAAAGAAGCGATCAAAAGTGAGATTGACTCCATCTTACAGAACCACACCTGGGAGTTGGTAGATTTACCTCCAGGTTGTAAGCCTTTAGGCTGCAAATGGATTTTTACACGAAAGATAAAGGCCGATGGGTCTATTGACAAGTATAAGGCGAGGCTCGTCATCAAAGGGTAGAGGCAACGAGAAGGCCTGGATTACTTTGATACGTACTCACCTGTAACTAGGATAACATCCATTCGCATAGTGATTGTGATAGCAGCTTTGCGCAATCTTGAGATACACCAGATGGATGTAAAGACAGCTTTCTTAAATGGGGATTTGAATGAAGAAATCTACATGGAGCAACCTGAAGGGTTTTCAGCTCCAGGACAAAGCAAGAAAGTCTGTAAACTTGTCAAATCTTTGTATGGTTTGAAGCAAGCGCCTAAACAATGGCATGAGAAGTTTGACAATGTAATGTTGTCAAATGGGTTTCGAATCAACGAATATGACAAGTGTATTTATGTCAAAGACACTGACAGAGGTTATGTTATTTTGTGTCTATATGTTGATGATATGCTCATTATAGGTAGTAACGATGAAATGATCAAAACTATCAAGAAGTTGTTAAACTCTAAATTTGACATGAAGGATATGGGCATTGCAGATGTTATTCTGGGAATTAAAATTACCAGAATCTCTGGCGGAATTGTACTTTCTCAGTCTCATTATGTTGATAAGATACTTGAGAAGTTTAGTGGATCAGATACGAGTGTGTCATCGACACCTGTAGACTTAAGTCTACACTTTACCAAGAATAATAATGAGAGTGTCTCTCAGTTAGAATACTCTCGGGTAATTGGAAGTTTAATGTATCTGATGAGTTGTACTAGGCCAGATATAGCTTACTCGGTTAGCAGGCTTAGTAAATACACAAGTAATCGTGATGCTTCTCATTGGAAGGGCATTTTAAGGTATTTACGCTACACTCGGGATTATGGGCTGCATTATACTCAATATCCAGCGGTGCTTGAAGGATATAGTGATGCGAATTGGATATCAGATATAAAGGACTCAAAGTCCACTAGTGGATTTGTGTTCACTCTTGGTGGGGCAGCCGTGTCTTGGAAATCTTCCAAACAAACGTGTATATCTAGATCAACGATGGAATCAGAGTTTATTGCTTTGGATAAAGCAACGGAAGAAGCAGAATGGCTTCGCTATTTCATTGAAGATATTCCACATTGGTCTAAACCTGTGCCAGCTATTTGTATTCATTGTGATTGTCAATCTGCAATTGGTAGGGCACAGAGTAATATGTATAATGGAAAGTCTAGACATATCCGTCGTAGACATAATTCCATACGACAACTACTCTCGAATGGAGTTGTCTCTTTAGACTATGTAAAGTCTAAGGACAACATTGCGGATCCGCTAACCAAAGGGTTAAGTCGAGTGTTAGTCAAAACGTCGTCAAAAGAAATGGGGTTAAGGCCTTTGGAAGTTACCGGAATGGAAACCCAACCTAATTGACTGGAGATTCCAAGATCTAGGTTCAATGGGACAACCTAATTGCGTGTAACGGTGGTATGTCACTGAGGAGGTTAAACCTCCAGCCATTCATTCTATTAGTGATACCTGCAAGTGTAGAGGATAAGCTGAGCTTTTAATGACTCTTATGTGTTAAGCTGTTGAGCTAAGTATTGCAGGATACTTTAGTAGAGTCACCTATGTGAGTTTGAAGTGGGGCCGCTTCTAGAAGAATTGGGCAGGCCAAGATTCTTTGAAACCACTCGCTGAACCAGGCTAGTGTCCAGGGCCACACAGGGCACACCAATGAGAACATAATGGTGGTAGGAGTAATTCCCGTGTGAGATCTATTGTCTTAGTTTACATAAACGGTAGAGCAGTTCAAGATGTCTTATTCACTGATCTGCCAGTAAACTTGATAGGTTTTCACTAGGAGAGGTTCAAAGCCAAAAGCTACCTTCTCTGTTGTCGGGGTTAGTCCGTTGTACTCTCTCTCAGAGTCTTTATTATTGAACGATGTCCGTTTGTTGAGTCATTCGGTCAATTTTTATTCATGTGGGGGATTGTTGGAAAAAATGATTTTTGGGGACTTTAATTAAATATTAAAGTGGGTCCTAACCATTTTTTGTGTTGGGTCCAAGTGAGCCAAAAACCATTGGGTTTTGAATAAGAAATTGCCAAGAAATTGCTTCATGATGTTAGATTAATGAATAGGATTTTAAAGAGTATTTAAATCTTTTTTCTTGGCTAAAGGGTGTGAATCCTTTAGGCATCCATACTTTTCATTTTGTGGAAAGCGACTATGGATGCTTGGTGTTTTAATGACTAGCCTTAAAGGCTGGATGCTTTTCCTCTCTCCCCTTTACATGTATAAATTGAGACCCTCCTGTCAAGTTTCAATATAAGAATTTTTGCTTCCATTTTACAAGTCAGTTTGCTTGACAGTTCCTATTGTGAGAGAGTGCTGCCATTGTTTTGTTCGCTAAGCTAGACAGATAGTGCTTCTGCCGTAGCTGGTTTTGACCGTCATATCCTGGGAGACAGACCCCGGTTTCCCTCAAGCACTCGACCCGTGAGGCGGCGAAATCTGTTTTAAGGAAACTGCTTCCGTGCAGGCTTCGTTTTTGTCTCTTTACCCTTTATTGTTTTTTGTGTATTTCTGTTGAAATTTAGTTGTAATTATCAGTATATGTTCTTGGTATATAATTTGTTTTCTTCATAAATCTATTTATTTAATTTCACAATTTTGAACAACACCATCATCAAGTTTAGTCATCTTAATTTGTCTACTTTTAGGTTCCTTACAAATGGAATTATATTTCAATTAAATGGTGTGTTTTTCATGAAAGTCTAAACTTATATAGTTCAATAATTGCTTGAGCAGCTCAAACAATTATCTTGGGCTCATGTTTCACTTTTTTGCTCTAGTTCTTTGGTCATGTCCTGTGCCATGTATTTTAAAAAAGAGTAAACACTAACAACTGCAAATTTTACTTGGTGAAAAAAGAAAGAAAACGAAATTAATATGGAATAAATCAAACACTAATTACGATTTTTATCAATTTTTGTATTTATTTCTATTATGATTTTAATGAAACATCATTTTGGTGAACATATGGATTTATTATTGTTTTCAATGCATTGTAATGATATTAAAGTGTTTTAGAGCGATATGATGCCATTTTTTGGAAGCAACATTGTTTTTTTCAGCGTTATTGGCCAGTTCAATGGTACATTGTTAACAAATTTGGACAACTCTGGTGCCATGTTGTTGGATCAAATCACTTTTCCCTACCAGATGTTGCTGTCAAATTTGGAAACGACCTGTTCGGTGATACACTGCTAAACAATTTCCATTACTTTGGTGTCATGTTGCCAAAAAAAAAAAATAGATTTTTCCTCCATTTTGTTGCTATACATTTATAGAGTTACTTTCTTCCAAACGATGATTTTTAATCTGTGCTGGGCTTGTTTAGTAATACAATGTTAATGAATTTAAATTAATCCAGTGCTGTGTTACCAGACAAACTATTTTATCCCAACATTATGTTGCCATTCGATTGGATAATTTCACTTGTGCTGGGCTTTTCCAGCCTTTTATTGCTATACATTTACAGAGTCACTTTCCTTCAAACAATGATTTTTAAATTAGTGTTGCGCCTGTTAGGTAATACAATGCTACTGAATTTGAATTAATCAAGTGCCATGTTATCAGACAAACTTCTTTTTTCCCCAGCAATATGTTGCAGTTCGATTTGATGATAACAAGAAATTAATTTGGACCCACTTGTGAAGTGCCTGTTCGGTGATACATTGCTATACAAATTAGATTACTGTAGTGTCATGTTGCCAGACTATAATAGATTTGTCTAGCCACTCGTCGCTGTACTTTGAAAATTTTACTTTTTCCTTCAAGCATCTATAAAAAAACATCTATAAATCAAATAAATATCCATAAAATCATACATAAAAAGTATCCTTAAAAATATCCATAAAAATATCAAGTATACAAACATCCATAAAAGTATTGATAAAATCTGTCATTGTTTGCATTCATCAATCAAACATGTTATCATAATTCGTCGATATCGACAGTTTCAGTGGTTACTACATCAGTGCTGACAAGCATACGAAATTGATGAATACGGGGTAGTATATGCTTTCTCACATCCACTAGCACATGGGTGATGAAAACGAATCCAATTATTTTCTATCGGAGATGCTAGATGATCAGGTTGCAGATAACTCTATGACAAAAACATTAATAAGTAGAATTACAAAATAAGACATGGTAATGATTTAAGTAGGCTCAATAGTTTATACCTGTATGAAATAGTTTCCATTTATAAATACTATGCGGATATCTCTTCGATCAGGTGTTGCAATTAGTACTGATCTAAGTTGTAGGATTTCTATGTAATGAATTCATGACTGGAGTCCACTAATAATGTAGTACTGACATTGTTGCAATGAGTATAAGCATAGTCCTTCCAATTAAAAAATATAAAATATAAAAAAATAAAACTGAAAATACACCGTAATGAGTAGCCGAACAAATTAAAAAAATTCGACCTTGGGTTACCGGAAATGTATCTTTTATTCGACAGTTGGTTACCGGACATATATTTTTTGTTCAGCAATATGATGCTGGACTATTTGATTTTGTTTCGATTTCGAAACACCAAACAAAAGTCGAAGAACAGTCCAAAAAAACGAAACAAAAACATATCAAACAAATAAAAAAACTCACCATTTCACTTTTTTGATGGTTCTTCACCACTGTTTCTTCATCTATTGCTTTTTTCTATGATCAAAACACTATGATTTTCACTTTTTGAAAACAGATGTGTATGAGAGAAGAAAAATAAAGAAAGGAAGAAGAGAGTAGGAATTGAAGACCAAGGGGTATAAGGAGATAATAAAATATATTTAATTTTAGTGTTTTGTCCTTAAAGGTAATTTCACACATGGGCAACGTTGAAAAAAAAATAATAATAAAATTGGGTAATTCTACTTACACCACTCTTTTACCTCCTTACACCCTCAATATGAGATTGTTTTTTTTTCCAAATTTATCCATGTGTGAAATTACTTAAAAGGACAAAACACTAAAATTAAATATATTTGATTATCTCCTTACACCCCTTGATCTTCAATCCCTATTTTTTCTTTCTCAACTTTTCTTTTCTCTTACACATCTCTTTTGAAAAAGTGATAATCATAGTGTTTTGATCATCAAAAAAAGCAATGGATGAAGAAACGGTGGTGAAAAACCATCAAAAAAAATGAAACGGTGAGTTTTTTTATTAGTTTGGTAGGTTTTTGTTTCGATTTTCTGGGTTGATCTGCGACTTTTGTTCGGTGTTTCGAAATCGAACAAAATAACATAGTCCGGCATCACAATGCCGAACAAAAAATATAAGTCTGGTATCAAATTGCCGAATAAAAGATACATTTTCGGTAAATTACATAACAAAAAATATAAGTCTAGTAACAAATTGCCGAACAAAAAATATAAGTCTGGTATCAAATTACCGAACAAGCCCAAATTATCATTTGGAACAAAGTGGCTCTGTAAATGTATAGAAACAGAATGCTAGACAAATCTATTTTTTCCAGCAACATAACATTAGAGTAATTAAAATTCACTAGCATTTTATTATCGAACAGGCCCAACACAAATTATTACTACATTATTTGGGAGGAAGTGGCTCTGTAAATGTATAGCAACAAAAGGCTGGAACAAACAATTTATTCCAGCGTTATAGCACCGAATTTTTGTAAATTGTTTCGCATTGTGTGACCAAACAGGCACTTCAATGTGGACTCTACTAATTTTGTTGGGAAGTGAATTGAAATTATCCAATTGAATGGTAACATAATGCTGGGAAACAAAATTTTATCCGGTAACATGGAACTAGAATAATTCAAATTGTTTAGCATTGTATTACCGAACAGGCCCAGCACAAAGTATGGGTGTAAAGAGATGGGTTTTAAAGAGTTTTTTTATCATAGGGTTTGTTTTGGTAATATATTAGTTGTAATGAGAATTTAATTTTTTTTTAAGTGATGTAATGAGATAGAGGGTGTAAAGAGGGAAAAGAGTGGTGTAAGTAGAATCACCCAATAAAATTTCATATAGAGGGTATAAGGAGGTAAAGTAGTAGCGTAAGTAGAATCACTCTAAGCTATATTATTGTGCTTGAAAATTCTATATAAAATTTATGTTTGTATATCATCACTCAATAAGAATATGTTCAAGTAGAATTTAATAAAAACGATAATAGGAAGAAGACATAGCAGAAAAAATGGAAAGATGGTTATTTACAAAATTTAGGATATGACATCAACAATCCAGGGGCTAATTTGTAATGAGATTACAAATTTCGAAGAGGGGAATGCAATTTTTCAAATGTGAAGGGGATCTATATTAAACAGAAATCTCAGGAGATGTTAGTTTAATTTAACCATTTCTTTATTATTTCAGCTTGGAAAACTAATTTCTGTAATAATTCTACTACATTAATTATTTATCTTTAATCTTTATTTTAATTTTATAAATACAAATATATGTATTAAATGGTAACTTTATTCTTTGAAAAATTTAGAAATCCCCTAGATACTGATTTGTGATTATGTGTCAATTTAAACAGTAAATAACAATCTCAATCAAACAATCCAAACAAATCGACACAACGATTTTACGTGGAAAAACCACAATTGGAGTGCCTCCAATTGTGATAAAAAAAAAATCATGGACAAAAGTCACAAAACAATACACTAAAAAGACAAAGGAATTACACAAGTATATTCTTAATTACCTAGCGAATCCACGCCCGAATTGAACAGACCCCAATGTGTCTCTTCTACCACTGTTTTCACCTTGGAATTGTCTTGCCCAACGTTGAATCCATAACGCCGATGTCGAATCATGACGATGAGCCACTCCAGAATCCACCAAAGTTTCAGGCTCGAATCTCACTAAATCCACTGAAGAACAATACTCTCTTTTGTATTGAATAAACAAACAATCCTTTGATGTACACTTTTTAAATCATGAGTTGAATACTCAAATAAACATCAAAGAAACTAGCAAAGAAACTCCAGATCTAAACCCTAATATCCAAAAAGAAGATTTGGAAGCTGTAACCCTAAAATCTGACTGAACCACATATTTATAGAAAACAGATCCACGATCTCCGCTCGAGCGCAAGAATGGTCGCTCGAGCACAAGAATGTCTGCTAGAGCGCAAAAACACAACTTCTAGTACTTTCCAGTGAGTTCTAGAACCAAAGATTCTCCGCTCGAGCACACAAGCAACTTCGACTACAATTTTGCTTCTGGCTTTGGGGGCGTTGCCCTTCGACCTCGCCTGGGCTGTGCCTCGGACCCGCCAAGGGGCGCTGCCCCCTGGACCCCTGCGAGCTGATCGAGCAACTCGATTCCCAACATAGTTACCGAAGTGGCAAACATAAAAGAATTAACATCACAAACTTCTCTACAAGACACAATTCGAGTTGGTTCACATCTAAAAACTTATAACCTCACTTAAATAAAAGAACGAATAAAATTACAAGTTAAAGGAGTTTTGTCAAATAAAATTGTGAAGAATAAAAACCTAACATTCTTTTTTATATTTATTAGATTATATATATAAACACAAAAATATTCTAGTGTTTTCTTTAGGGAAAAAACAGAAAGAATAAAATAGGTGGCTTATCTTGAGGACACCTTTCTCCTAGGGTCTCATTGCATGGAAGGATAGACTGTTATTAGTGGAGTGTGATGGACATGTGATAGGCACTAATATTAAATTAATCATTTAGAAAATTATAATTAACTTAGATCTATAAATGGGAGTTAATCTCCCCACTTCTCATTCTCTATACACACGGCTAGAGTAAAAAAAATAAAAAATAAAAAAATAGAGAAGGAAGATGCGAAGAGAAGAAGAGGAAAGAAAGTTGGGAAGCTCTCTGTCACCTTTATCATTTCTTCAAGTTAGATAAGGTAAGAAATTTTGAAAACCCTCTCATCCTCTTCAATTTCAACATATTTACGTGTTAGTAGTGGCAAAGCTCCAGGGTGGCTAGGGGGTCACGGGCCTTCTGAAATTTTTATTTATTTTTATATATGTACATAATTAAAATTTTAAACAAAAATAATATTTAGAATAAAATATCAATAACATTTTTAAATTTATGAAAACAATAGTGATTGTTTTATTAAAAATGAAGTGACTAAAACAAATTATATTTTAATGTATGAAATCTTGTGAAAAAATCTCAACATAAAGGTAATATCCATCATTATTGATATACAAATATAATTAATTTCACTATATATATATATATATATTACTAGATTGTTGGCTATATTTGCATGTTCAGTTCGGGAAATTATTCAATACTCTCGGAGCACCACGTGTCCATACTCCATGCCAATTACCAATTACTTAACCACATGTTGTTCCCCCATCCCCAACATAAATTGTGGGTATTTACGCCTCTCCACCAATCAAAACCTTATGGAGTACCACGTGTCCATACTTCGGGAGTACTAAATAATCATCCGTAGAGTTCACCCTTCATATGTTGTTTTACTATTAGTTGCTGATATCACATGTCAATAATGACGTGATATCACTATTATATGAAATTTTTATTCAAATTTTGTAAAAAATTAATTTATTTTACCATTATATAATTTATTTTAAGACTTAAATATATGACTTTTTTACATTGTTCATGATACACTAGTTACACACAATACTTTTTGATTTTACTCAAAATTAATTGTAGAATTTTATGTGAAATACTTTGTAATAATTTATTTAAGTTTTTATACTTAATATTAGTTCAAAAATTATTATTATCTTCTTATTGTTGGTTATGGGGGGAAAAAAAATTAAAGTTGTGATTAACAGGTCTGTTTGGTAACGTTTACGTTTTCAGTTTATATTTACAAAAATTTTATAAACTGGTTTTTGTTTATTTTTTGTTTATTTTTAGAAAAACATAAACTACAAACGTGTTTGGTAATTGACAAAATGTTTAAAAAAATTTCAAAATATAAAAAAGAGTAAGAAATGGCAAGTGGCGGCAAGTGGCGGCGAAAGACAGTAGTGGAAAGTGATGACGGTGGGTGGTGGGTAGCGGGTGGTGGTGGTGGTGGGTGGGTGGGTGACGGTGGCGGGTGGTGGGTAGTAGCGAGTGGGTGGTGGTGGTGGTGGTGGCGGGTGGTGGTGGCGGGTGGGTGGCGGATGGCGGGTGGTGGTGGTGGTGGTGGTGGCAGGTGGGTGGCGAATGGCGGGTGGTGGCGGGTGGGTAGCGGATGGCGGGTGGTGGCGGGTGGGTAGGTGATGGTGGTGGGTGGTGGCGGGTGGGTGGTGGTGGATGGATGGGTGACGGTGGCGGGTGGTGGGTGGTAACGAGCGGGTGGTGGGTGGCGGGTGGTGGATGGCAGATGGCGGGTGGTGGTGGGTGGTGGCAGGTAGGTGGCGGGTGGTGGTGGTGGTAGGTGGGTGGTGATGGCAGGTGGGTGGCGGGTGGATGGTGGTGGTAGGTGGTGGTGGCGGGTGGGTGGTAGGTGGCTGGTGGTGGCGGGTGGTGGATGGTGGTGGTAGGTGGTTGGTGAGTAGTGGTGGCAAGTAGGTGGCGGGTGGTGGTGGCGGGCGATGGATGGCAGTGGCGGGTGGTGGGTGGTGGCGGGTAGATGGCAGTTGGGTGGTGATGGTGGTGGTGGTGGCGGAGGGTGGGTGGTGGTGGCGAGTGGGTGGCAGGTGGATGGTTGGTGGGTGGTGGTGACGGGTGGTGGGTGGTGGTGGCAGGTGGTGGTGGGGGATGGGTGATGGGTGGTGGCGGCGGAAGACAGTGGCGGAAAACGGTGGCGGGTGGTGGCTAGTGTTGGGTGGTAAAAAAAAAAAAACTCAAAACCGAAACACATTTTTTGTGTTTTCATTTTTTTGGCTAAATTTATAAACTGAGACCATTGATTTATAAATAAAAAAATTTACCAAACAAGTTTTTATTTGAGTTTTTAAAATTTTTGTAAATATAAATAGAAAACTGAAAACGTAAGTGTTACCAAACGGCACCGTGTTCCTTCTGATTTAGTTTTCTGATTCCTCCACTGTGTGTTAGTGGTGTTAAAATCATTATTTAGTACTTGTTGGTAAGTTGTATGTGTGATTTGGATCATCTACTTAGATATTTGAAGGCTTATTCTTGATTTGGTGATATTTTTTTCTAAATCCGTCCGGACTCTTCAACGAATTTTAGACATCCTAAAGTCACAAAATTTCAAGATAATTTCTTCTTAGTTGTTCATAATGATGTCTAGAACACCCAAAATTTGGCATAATTTTTAAAATATGGTACAAATTTATATGCAATTTTCTTTAAACCTAGGTTTTGGGACATATCCTGCCTCTCTTTGAGAAGTCACCAAATATTTTATATTGAACTTAATCAAATGTTTTCTTAGTGAAATATGAAGTTTGAGAAGTCTATAGTTTCACCCCCAATTTTTAGATTATGGTTTTGACTTGTAAATTTAGTGTGAAATTATTTTGAGAAAGAATGACAAATCTGTACTCTATGTATTATTGTAATTTTGTAGAATTTCGTATAATTTATTTTCTGAAAATTATTTTTGAAAATTTACCATAACATATTTATTTAACACTGGTATTATTCCCTTGAGTTTTAGAAAGTCTTTTATTTGTAATTTTCTTTACATAATCATGAATATGAAATTTATTAGAAATAAAGGAGGGAATAAGGCACAAAGGTGGAAATTTTGCTTTATCTATGAGAGTTTATTAGCTAGCATTGCTATTTAAATATTGTATTATGTTGGTATTCAAATATATGATGTTATTGTTTACAACTGTATGTTATGTATTACTTTAATTTAAATTTGTAAATCAAAGGTAAACGCAGCGGATGAAAAATTATGGTCATACCATTTTCTGCAGAGTCTGAATTGAAGGATCTCGTGGGTAAATCACATGCTTCCTGAATCTGATCAATCAACCCAACAATGGAGTGATATTACAGAATGAATATCACCCACACAAGTCACAGTGCAAAATGGCTCTTGATCGTTGTATTTTAGGAGAGAGTCAGTATATGGGAAAAATATACGACATACGTTGTTTTTCTCTTAATCACCCATATCCCATATCATATCAGATATATAGAATAATATCACATCTATCCATATCAGTTGATATGATAGATGTGAATATCCTAAGTGATTATCCAAATAGGTTTTGAATTCAAATTCAAACTTATTTGATAAGGTTCAAAACGTTCAAAGAAGGGTCAAGCCACATGGGCGCCCAATTTCTAACATCTCCCACTCGCACATGAGTTGGCATGACACTGCCACATCTCTATCTCAATCTCCCAAAAAATGAACAATCTCATACTAGCCAATGCACCGTGCGACCGCTGAGAACACCTGCATGTGGAAGCTCTATACTAGAAACTTAATATGAGTCAGCATAGAGACATCAACCCAAAAAGAACAGAAATAGTGTCTCATGTACCCAGACCCATCTAGCTACATCAGTCCAAAAACATCTCTAATCCCTCAAAGATCTTGTTTTGACTCTCCTAGGTCCCGCATTATATTCACACCCAATCAGCATCTCATACAGAGCGATGTGAGTTGTCGACAGTGAATATAGAGCAGAGATGTAGAAGTAGATGATTTTCCCTTCACCCTCATATCATTCAATTTGAAATTGACCGCTTTCCTAGTAATGTCCCTTAAAGCCGAATCATACATGACCGCAGGCAACATACCAAAGCAGCTGAACATCAACTCCTCATCTTATGACATAGCCAAAGGTCACAAAAGGCACAAAGTGAAGTCATTTAGGGAAAAATGACCTTTAGGACTCACACGGTGAAGAAGCAGGGATCCATTCATTCACCTCGCTAACGGGTCGATAAGCACATGCAGTATGAATGCATGTTGTAGTGGAGTAACTCTTCCAAAGAGTGATGTTAAACTCACATACCATACAGATCTTAGTCTAGTCGCTCTTGAGCGCACAAGTCGCTTCCTAGCGTCTAACTTGAATTCTCTATTTGCTCGCCTCTCCGGCATCAAATAAGATCTCGCATCTGGCTATCCATAACAGGCACATCATGGAAAAGTGGGTACTCTCATATCCATGGTCGATCTCTAACAAGACCTCATCTTGGCTCCAACCAAGGCGACATAGCTAGTGGATAATTTTGGCTTTTCTATTTGCTCCAAATACAATAAGCCACTAGTCTCATCCTTACTCGCTACCTAGCGCTAAGGGCGATTACTCGTGTGAGTGAGCCAATCTTGCCTGCTAACATCAATTTAATTATTTTGTGTATGCTAATTCATAAACCATTGCAAAAGGTAGTAAACATAAATGTGTAATAGAAACAAATCTGAATACTAATGGTATAAATATCCCAAAAATATGAGTTCAACTGAATACACATAAATATATCACCACCTACGTAGTCCTAAAGCCCTAACATGAGTAAGATAAACATCTCTAGCAATGGGCTTAGTCAAAGGGTCCGCAACCATGCGACTCGTAAGGATATGCTCCATGATCACTTCTTTCTGCGCCATAATGTCTCTGATAAAGTTGAACCTCACATCAATGTGTTTGGTTCTGCCGTGGTATTTAGGATCCTTAGCGTAAGCGAGTGCAGCCATGCTGTCACAATGGATAGTTACAAGGTCCGAAGTGTGTGTGACAATATCCAAATACTGAAAGAATCTCCTCAACCAAACGGCTTTCTGAACGGCAGATGAACAAGCCATAAACTCAGCCTCCATAGTCGATAAGGCGATACAGGATTGCTTTTTACTGCTCCAAGAAATAGCACCATCGCTAAGCATAAAAGCATATCCTGAAGTAGACTTACGCTCATCTAAGTCTCCTCTCCAGTCAGCGTTACAATAGCCAACTAGATGTAGATCTGAACTTTGGTAGCAAAGTGTGTAATCTGTAGTCCCTCTAAGATATCGTAATATCCTCTTAACTGCTTTCCAATGAGCTGGTCCTGGGTTGGATTGGTAACGACTCACCAATCCGACTGCATAACAAATGTCAGGGCGTGTACACATCATAACATACATCAAGCTTCCAACAACATTTGTATAGGGAACACGTGCCATCTTTTCATTCTCTTCTTGAGTCTTAGGACCCATATCAAGGCTTAGGCTCTCGCCTTTTGCAACATGAGTGTCAATGGGTTTGTAGCTCTGCATTTGGAATCGCTCTAGGATAGTTTTAATGTAAGTCTCTTGAGACAAACCAAGAAGTCTCCTAGAGCGATCCCTAAGGATCTTAACACTGAGCAAATAGCTTGCCTCACTCATGTCCTTCATCTCAAATGTAGAGAACAACCATAGTTTAGTGGCGACAATCATCTCTTTGTCATTTTCAGCCAATAATATGTCATCTACATATAATGACAATATCAGAAAAATGTCCTTGGACCGCTTAACGTACACACAGTGATCTTCATCAATCATCGCAAACCCATTAGAAACAATGGCTCGATGAAATCTCAGATTCCACTGTCTGGATGATTGCTTTAAGCCATAAATAGATCGTTGAAACTTGCAAACTTTGCACTCCTGACCTACTGCCACAAAGCCTTCTAGTTGATCCATATAGATCTCTTCATCCAATTCTCCATTGAGAAATGCAGTCTTAACGTCCATCTGATATAGCTTTAAGTCCAACTGAGCTACTATGGCCAGGATTAGGCGAATAGAGGCAAACCTTACAACTGGTGAAAAAGTTTCCTCATAGTCCACACCCTCTCGTTGGATGTAACCTTTCGTCACTAGGTGAGCCTTATACCTTTCTATGGAACCATCCACCTTGCGCTTGATTTTGAGAACCCATTTGTTCCCAATAGTCTTGCGCTCTGGCGGCAAATCAACCAAGTCGCAGACATGATTTTTCTTCATAGACTCTATTTCTTCATCCATTGCAGTACTCCATTCTTTACTAGCAGGGGATGAGAGAGCCTCTTTGAGATTCTTAGGTTCCATCTCATCACTCAGAGCAATCATAAATGCTTCCCCTTCAATCTCAAAACGACGACGGGGTATAGCTCCACGTTTGCTTCTACGTAGTTGAGAATCTTGAGAATCCTCATCCATTGGATCTAATCCATGGGTAGGTAGATCGCTCTCACTGTCCCAAAGAGCTTGAGGAATTATCTCCTCATTCTCTACTAGGCTACTAGGTGTGCCTTCAAGTAGATCCTTTATCTCATAGAGTTCTACTTCTCTAGTTACCTCATCTCTGCTAGGGAAATCCTCATGTAGGAAATCCATATCTCGTGACTCAATTTCAGTCACACTTTCATCCGGATGCTCCCCAACAAACACATAGCCCTTAGAGTACTCACTATAGCGGATGAAGATACACTTCTTTCCTCTAGGGCCCAACTTCCTAAACTTATGAAAAGCGTTGTGTATGTAAGCTGCCGAACCCCAAGGCTGCAAATTGCCCAAATCAGGCTTTTTGCCAGTCCACATCTCATATGGGGTGGAAGGAACTGATTTGGAGGGCACACGGTTAAGGACGTAGGCAGCAGTCAACAAAGCATCTCCCCAATAAGAAATAGAAAGATTAGCTTGCGCCATCATTGATCTAACCATGTCAAGCAATGTGCGATTCCTTCTCTCCGCTACACCATTTTGCTACGGAGTCCTAGGAATTGTTAATTGCTTGATGACTCCTTTTTCCTCACAGAGCACTTTAAATTGCTCAGATAGATACTCACGTCCTCGGTCAGTCCTTAGAGCCTTAATGCTCTTGTCTAATTGATTCTCAACCTCATTTACATATCGTCTAAAGCAATCCATTGCTTCTGACTTGTGAGAAATCAAATAGACATGACCAAAATGCGTGCAATCATCTATATATGTGATGAAATAAGGGGCTACATGCCTTGCCCTCACATTCATTGGTCCACATATATCAGAATGAATAAGTTGCAATGGGATAGATGCCCTTATGGCTTTCCCAAATGGTTTCCTTGTTGCCTTACCAGCAAGACAGTGCTCATAAGTAGGCAAAGTGACTCTAGCGAGTGGGCCTAAAAGACCTTCTCTAGCCAATCTAGTCATCCTATCTTGCCCTATGTGGCCTAATCTAGTATGCTATCTCATAGAATCATTATCACAAAAAGATGCAATATACGAAACAGAGCCATTAACATTTTTATTAAAACTAGAATCATCCACATCCAAAACTAAAAAACCATCTGAAAGATAACCAAAACCATAAAAAAATTGTTCCCAAATAAATGCAAACACCATCATTCTCAAAACAGAAGCTAAAACCAAGGCTCATCATGCTAATAACTGAAACTAAGTTTCGCCGAATATCCGGAGCATAAAGAACATCATGAAGATACAAGGTGCGCCCTCGTCGCATTTCCAGCTTGTATATGCCAATGCCAAGCACCTCCATACTGGTCTCATTCCCCATGTAAACTTTCTACTTCTAGCAGGTACTTGGCGATACTCAACGAACCCTACTCTGTCCCTCGCGATGTGGTCTGTTGCTCCGGAGTCTATAACCCAAAAATGAGGAGAATGAGCAATTAATGCTTGACTAGACACAAAGCATTGAATGCGAGAAATTAAGTAAGGGAGTACCTTCTTTTGCTCAGGGCAATCCCGAGCGGATGTCCTTCTTTGTTACAGTTAAAGCATGTCAATTTAGCCTTTACCTTCTTGCCACCTCTTTTGCCCCTACGCTTGAAATTTCTAGCGCCATTGGGCTTTAGCGCAGCTGCTGCTTGCTTCTTAGGGGCACCTTTTGCTTCTCCACGTTTGAACTGAGAAGTCCTACGTGAGCACGACTCAACCACCATAGCAGAACCATCAGACTTAGCTGCCTCAAGGCGCTCAGCCTCTAGCTCCAAATGACGCGATATGTCTTCGAATGTTTTCGCACTCTCATTATGCATCATGTTCTGCTTCATCTGCTTCCAAGAATTTGGCAGAGAGCGAATCACAGCTTGTACTTGCTGCTCTTGAGTCAAATTGTGCCTAGCAGCCGCAAGCTCACGTATCATGGCTGACATGACCCTTAAATGCTGCTTCATCAAGTGATGCCCCCTTTTTTGATAAGAGTCAAACTTCATAGTCAGCCCACGTAGCTTTGCCAAGGAGGTAATACCAAACTTTTGTTTGAGAGCTTCCCACATGTCAAATGTAGTCGGGCAATGCTCAAACTCACTAATCAAGTCGTTGTGCATGCTGCTCAACATAGTAAAGCGCGTACACCGATCTTTGTTACGCCAAGTCTGAAAGACTTCAAGATCACGACGATGTTGAGCTGTATTGCCCTGCTCTGGCTCAACCATCACTTGTTCAAGTGTGGTCAACACTTCTTGCTCACTGAGGAGGTATTGGATCTTACGGCGCCATATATCATAATTGTCGCCATCCAATTTCTCTCCCTTAGTTAAGTCTGCCACCACTGTCTTAGCAGCCATTTCTACATACAGAGTAAACAAATGCACATGGGATATTAATGATAGCAACACAAAAAATTATTTTGCAGCAAAAAAAATCTAAATTAAATAATGATAATTTGATACATGTCTCAAGATCGAAAATTTGCTATGCTCGTAATCATCTCTGGTGCCTCTAGTGATAATTATCAAAATTTAATTTAATTCCATGCGCAAAAAAAATCAATCTCCCACTACTTATGGCATATACAAAGCATGATAAATTCCATAAAGTAGCATCTTAATGTAAATTTACAAATAACTCATGCTATATTCATTTAATAATGGAATTCAAATAAATAAATAAAAAACTAATCATGCTTCTTTAATTGCAATATTCAGATTATGCTGTATTCAATATTCAGATTATGCCACAATAAAAAGTACATCATTATGAATTTTTCTAGAATTTTTTCTGAAATTTTCTGGAATTCTAAATAACTAATAAACACACATAAAATTAGAAACAAAAAATTCCAGAATCTGATAAATTGAAAAAATTATACCAGTAAATAGTAAAACATTTCAAAAGTCTACAATAAAAATTTCAACCCCAGAAAATTATTTATGCAATACCAGCAGCATTTTAAAGCATAAATGATGAATTATTATCACAGAAAAAATACTTTTTATTTTCATAAAATTTTCACAATTTTACAAAATATGGAAAATTTAATTCTAAGTCTAACAATACTAACCACGCATAAAACAAAACTATAACGAATTAATTATGACCATTTAACGCGACTCAGAATTAAAAACAAAACAAACAGTGCCTTATGCATCAGCAGCCAAGCCAGCCAAGCCGGCGGAGGAAAACGGCGCTGTTCAGCGAGCGGCTTAGCACGTGGCGCGCGTGTGGCGCGGAGGGCGCGCGCGTGGACAGCGCCGCTGATGCGCGCGTGATGGCACGTGGAGGCGCGTGGCGGCTCGTGTAAGCAGCTCACGACGTCAGGTGGCGCGTGCGGACCACGTGCCGCCTTCCAGGGTATTTTTTGGTCCAAGTTTTGTACTGCCAGACTCTATTTTTCAAAATAAAACCATTTATGGTATTACAAAAGACATTAATGAACATAAAAAATAGGTTTTTATGCTCTTAATCTAATGAGAGTAGACATTTTCCTCATTTATAAACATTCATGTATATAATGTGTACATATATATATATATATATATAAATATACACATGATTAAAGCAAACACGAAAATACCCATTCAAGCTCTGATACCAATGTAAATCAAAGGTAAACGCAGCGGATGAAAAATTATGGTCATACCTTTTTCTACCGAGTCTGAATTGAAGGATCTCGTGGGTTAATCACGTGCTTCCTGAATCTGATCAATCAACCCAGCAATGGAGTGATATTACAGAATGAATATCACCCACACAAGTCACAGTGCAAAATGACTCTTAATCGTTGTATTTTGAGAGAGAGTCAGTATATGGGAAAAACATACGACATACGTTGTTTTTCTCTTAATCACCCATATCCCATATCATATCAGATATATAGGATAATATCACATCTATCCATATCAGTTGATATGATAGATGTGGATATCCTAAGTGATTATCTAAATAGGTTTTGAATTCAAATTCAAACTTATTTGATAAGGTTCAAAAGGTTCAAAGAAGGGTCAAGCCACATGGGCGCCTAATTTCTAACAAAATTATTAGCATAATACTAGTTTATGGTACTAGTATATTTTTAGTAATAATTGTATAGTGCATGTATTAATATTTGTATAATGAATTGTAATTAAGGGGTATAGTTAAGTGTACACGAGTTAATTTGTAAAAAGTCCAAACCCATGAGGTCATATGTTATTTGGTCAAAGATTTAATTTTATGATGATAAGGACATGCGTTGAAAAGTCGTCATCATTGGAAAAATTGCAGAAAAATTGGTTAGAAAAGTTGTCAAAAAGTCATCGATGATTAGTGGCCGTTAGCGGTGGCCGCCAACGATAGCTGGTGGTGGTGAGATAGATAGATAGGTAAATAGACTTGTAACACGTGTACATATGACATTTGGACATATATGTGGATACATGTGTACAAATATATGACATTTGTACAGATTGACAAATAAGTATGCTTTGAACAGATAGATGTTAGACAGAATAGTATCCTTTCGTCTAAAAAACTTTAAGTTTGGGCTTATTACCTTAAAAATTTCAAAAATAAACCTCTTGTTAAAAAAAAAAAAAAATAGTCTAATGATTTTCTCACACCTTAGAGTAGTTTATTATTATTATTATTATTGAATGTGTATTTTAAATAAATATTAATTTGCCAAAATATTTGAGATTATGTCAATTTTTTAAGTTTTTTTTTTATTTTCAAGAATATTAGATGTCATAAACATAAAAAGATTTTGTAAGTCTTATATTTTTGCTAATTCATGCAGGGCCGGCCCTGAGTTTGTCGGGGCCTAAGGCGAATTTCGGAAATGGGGGCCCTTTTATATTGAAAAAAAATTCATGAATAAAACGATAAGTTACAATTTTTTTATTTGTTTGTAACCATAAAAAATTTTACTTACACATATAATCATTAAAATTATAAATAAAACAATTTAATAAAACAAAATTAGAACAAAAAAATTAGGAAAAAATTATTCAATTAAAATTGATAAAGACCTAGGTAAAAAAATTTGAGCAAAATTATTTATTCCACTAAAATCTAATAGATAAAGAAGGTAAAAATAAAAAATAAAAAAAAATAGGGCCCATATATTGTATGTATTATTTTTCTTGAGTCCAAACATTTTTTTTTTAATATATATTTTCATTTTAATAAATATGGACCAAACTACACTTATAAATAAATATGGAGTAAATCATACATGGACCCAAAAAAATATTTTGGGGCCCTTTAAATTGATCCTAAAAACAAAAAAAAAAAAATATTGAGCCTATAATATTTTACCAAATTTAGGAGCCCTATTTTTGGGCCAAATTTAGGGGCTCTATGTTATATATGTTTATATGTTTTACCAAATTTAGGGGCCCTATTGTTTTTTATTTATTTATTTATATATTTTCATTTTAATAAATATGGGCCAAACACATTCATAAATAAATATGGGTTAAATTATACATGGGCCCAATAAAATATTTGGGACATTTTAAATTGATCTTAAAACCAAAAAAAAAAAAAAAAAGTTGAACCTATAACAATTTTTTAAATTTAGAGGCCTATTTTTAGGCCAAAATATGAGGCCTAAGGCATAAGCCTTACCTGCTTTAGGGCAGGGCCGGCGCTGAATTCATGTATGTACATTTTTATCCACATAAGAAGATATAAAAAATGCTATCCATGTATTTTTAGCATTTTTACCATTTCTTATCCAATAATTATATTCGAAACATAAATGCATACAATGAAATGAAAGACTAACCATATTCAAAAAATTAATGATGGGTTTTTGTTTTTTTTGATAGGATGGACCTTTATCTTATGTTAGGTGAATTTACATAAAAGCTAAAACATGGATCCAATGATACTATCAATTGTTTTTCCCCTGGTTATGACGGTTTGTCTCTAATCATGGAATCTTGTAGACGGAATATTCCTACCCACCATGCAAATGCTTCGGTCATGGTGATCGGTTGATGAATACTTCTCATCTTTGTCACATATATATGTTATGCGAACTCTGACTATGGAATCGTTTGAGAAGTTAGTTGAAAATTAATTTTTTATTTTTTTTATTTATTTTAAATCACATCATCGGCTACATAACTTATCTACAAGTTTAAAAAGTTAAAAAATTAACTTTTTATTAACTTTTCAAAATATCCCTATATATGTATTAAATAAAATGTAGCAATACAAAAACTGTTAAAAGATTCAGACCTCACACATTTTAACATGGAGTGGGTTTTTTTTATTTTTTTTAATTGATTTTTATATAAGTAAAAAGTTTATATATATACTATTTATGGTAGTTTGGTTTTCCAAGGCTTGCTTTTTGTCCTTCTGTGCCCAAAGTACCCTCCATTTGTGTGATAGAAAATTGCTCTCAAATGATTTTATGGGAATTTCCATGCGCTGCCTTGCGCAGCCCTCCATTTGCTTTACTATGTGTCATTTTAGGAACATAGTAAAAAGTTATATTTTTAGACAAAAACACAACAAAATTTATTTGGAAAGTGTCAAAAACGTAATTCTAAAATTATAAATTAGGACCTATGAAAAAAAAAAAAAATTTTATATTGCGTAAGGATATTTTGGTTATTTTAATTTAATTTGACATCATAAATAAATATTAAACTAAAAAGTAAAAAGTCAACTTTTCACCAACTTCCTAAATCACTTCAAAAAAAGCAAAAAAGCTTGGTAAAAAGTTAAAAGTCAACTTTTTACCAACTTTCTAAAACAACCCTACAGGAGACCACAAGCGAAAGTCACTAAAATCCAAGCAGGACATTGACATTTATTTTTTAAGTAAGTTAATGATTGATTAATGAAATGAGTTATTTTTTATGTGGTTAAAATTTTGAAAGTCTCTTTATTATGAAAATTATAAGGGCAAATTATACCAAAAGTCCTTATAGTTTTTCTTGAGTTTCATTTTGATCCATGATATTTTAATTTGAACACATTTACCTTCCAAATTTTACTTTTGTGTCAAATAAAGACAATTATAGATGAAAGTTTTTAATGAAAAATAGTCACATACATTGTACATGACCATTTTTTAAGTATAATTCATCTTCCGTTTTTTCTTCCACAACCACCACCCACAATCACCAACCACCACCTCCAAACATTATCACCTATGCATAGCCGCCAATCACCACCAAAACACCTCGTCTGCTGCACCACCACCTCATCAAAGTAATCTTAAACCAACAAAAAATTCACCCCAAACCAATAGCCAATTTGGTCACTCTACCACCCCAAATTCCACCTCTCACCGCCCTTGAACCACTATCAGAGCATCACCACCAAACTCTCTCCACCTCACCACCTTCCGTACCCTAAATCCAACTTCAAATCTTCCCATCGAAATTTGCTTCTTCAACAAAGCAGACCGTTGAATCCACCTGTAGTGAAATTTTTTTATATACGCGTCACTTACGCGCACACACAAATGTATATACAAATTGAAATGGGTTTGACCAATATTTTCAATTCTTTTGCTTGTCTCATATATACACACAAGTACATATATTGAATTTGTAGGGTGCAGGAATGATGGGTTTTGTACAATATTTTGCTTTTGTTTCATATATACTCATACAACACACACATATACACATATACTTGTAAAGTGAATTGAATTTGTGGGTTGAAATGATGGTTTTATGCAATTAAGTGTAGAAATAGTTTATAAGAGTTTTAATAATTGGGTTTTGGTGGTTGATGGTAAGTGATAATGCAGTTCGTCCCGGGTGGATGGGACGGGCTGGTCCAAGCTCTTCAAGTTCCGATTCAGGCGGATGATTCCACCAGATGACCTGCAAGCAAGTCCAAAAGGGGAACGGGGTAGTCCCCCAGTGAACGCTCTGGCGAGCGAATCAGTAGAGGAAGAAGGAAAAATAGAGAGAGAGAGAGAGATAGAAAAGCTTAACCTTCCTCTTGTCTTCGATTCTTGCTTATATCCTTTGGTAATCATTTCACTGTCCCTTGTGACGTGCCCCGTTCCGCCGAAAGCCTGAGCCGTAGCTTACCTTGTTCAGGGTGAGGGGGCTCTGTGTCGTTGTCGGAGATGATGGCTTGGGGGATGCCAAATCGGCAAACGATCGATTGCCAGATGAACCTGGTGGTGTTCCGCTCGGTGATTGTGGCAAGGGGTTCGGCCTCGACCCACTTGGTGAAGTAATCAATGCCGACAATCGCGAACTTGGTCTGGCCTCGACCGGTGGGAAGTGGACCAACCAAGTCAATCCCCCATTTGGAAAACGGGTAAGGGCTGTAGAGTGTGATTAACTCTGTAGGAGAAGCATGGGGGATGTTGGCGAAACGTTGACATTTATCGCATTTGAGCACGAAATCGGTCGCATCCTGATTAAGAGTTGGCCAAAAATACCCACTACGGAGTATCTTCTGGGCAAGGGACCTGCCGCCTGAATGATTACCACAAATTCCCTCGTGGATCTCCTGCATTACATAAGTTGCTTGAGCTGGATTGAGGCACCGTAGATATGGTCGGGAAAAACCGCGCTTGTACAATATACCGTCAACAATGATGTAATTGGATGCTTGGGATTGGACTTTGGCTGCCTGCTGTTGGTCATCTGGGAGTGCCCCTGTGGTCAAGAATAGGAGAATGTCAGATGCCCAGGGGATGGTTTCGTTTTGGATGTAGATATTCGAGACGGACATCATGGCTGAGATTATGATGGTCAGCAGTGGTCAACTGAGCCATCTCATCTGCTTTGGAGTTTTCCGCCCGAGGGATGTGCTTGATGTGGAAGGTATTGAAGAGGCGAGCAAGGGGAAGTGCCATATCCCTGTAAGCTCGCATTGTGTCTTCCTTAGCGTCGAAGTCCCCCGTCATCTGACCAACGACGAGCTGGGAGTCACTGAATACTCGGAGGTGGCTGACCCCAATGTCCTTGGCAAGGTGGAGTCCCGCTATCAATGCCTCGTACTCGGCCTCATTGTTGCTTGCTTCAAACAAGAAACAGAGGGCACATTTGAAATAGCCGTCCTCGGGGGAGGTAAGGATGAGGCCGGCACCACTTCCTTCTCTTCGAGACGAACCGTCGACATTGAGAGTCCAAGAATGAGGATCTTCTGGCTCTGTTGGGGTTGGTGGGAGTGGAGGGGTAGTGGTCGGGGCCGGATTGGTGAACTCCAGGATGAAGTCAGTTACAGCTTGCCCCTTGATTGCTGTCCGAGGGCGGTAGGAGATGTCGAACTGGCTGAGTTCTACTGACCACTGCATCAGTCTGCCTGAGAGTTCTGGTTGCTGCATGATCTTTTTCAGGGGCTGGTCGGTGAGGACCACAATGGAGTGGGCTTGGAAGTATGGGCAGAGTCGTCTGGAGGCAGTGACCAAGGCCAGGGACAGTTTTTCTAATAAGGGGTAGTTCTGTTCCGCACCCCTAAGAGCCCGACTGATGTAATAGACCGGCCGTTGGATTGAGCCATCTTCTCTGAGGAGAGCTGCACTGACTGCGGTGCTCGATACTGCTAAGTAGAGAAAGAGGGGCTCGCCCGTGATTGCTTGGGAAAGAAGGGGAGGGTTGGCCATGCATTGCTTTAACTGTTGGAAGGCCTCTTCGGATTCAACTGTCCATTCAAAAGCCTGCCGAAGGACTTTGAAGAAGGGTAAGCACTTGTCTGTTGCACGGGAAATGAAGCGGTTGAGGGCCGCCACTCGGCCGGTGAGTCTTTGAACTTCTTTGACCGTCTTAGGCGACTGCATCTCAATCAAGGCCTTGATCTTCTCAGGGTTAGCTTCAATGCCGCGCTGACTGACCATAAAACCCAAAAATTTTCCAGATCCTACGCCGAAGGCGCACTTCTCTGGGTTGAGCTTCATCTGGTATTTGCGCAAGGTGGCGAAGGTCTCTCGTAAGTCAGTGAGGTGATCGGAGGAGTGTTTGCTTTTGACTAGCATGTCATCGACGTAGACTTCCATATTCTGGCCTATTTGGTGATGAAAAATGGCATTAACCAACCGTTGATAGGTGGCCCCAGCATTCTTCAACCCGAACGGCATTACACAATAGTGGTAGGTACCTCGGTCGGTAATAAATGATGTGTGTTCCCGATCAGATGTGTGCATCAGGATTTGGTTGTACCCAGAGAAGGCATCCATGAAGCTGAGCATTTGTTGACCGGCCGTGGTGTCGACCAGCAGATCTATGCGGGGAAGGGGGTAGCTGTCTTTGGGGCAAGCTCGGTTCAGGTCAGAGTAATTGACACAGAGTCGCCATTTGCCATTGTGTTTGCGGACGAGGACCACGTTGGACAACCATCTAGGGTAGTCCACATTTTTGATGAATTGGGCGTCGAGGAGCTTGTCAACTTCTACGGCTATAAGAGTGTTGCGCTCCGGATGGAAAATGCGTTGCTTCTGGCGGTGGGGTCGAAAGTGGGGTTCGATGCTGAGGCGGTGGGTTATGAAGGAGGGGTCAATGCCTGGCATGTCAGAATGGGTCCAGGCGAATACATCTCTGTGCTCGGTCAGCAGAGCAGTGAGGTCGGCCTTGGCTTGGGAAGGTAGTTGGCTGCCAATTTTGGCGGTTTTGATTGGGTTGGTGGGATCAATGTTAACTTCAACAAGTTCCTCCACGGGTTCACCTCTGACCAGCTCGTCCTCGTCTTGGACGTCAAGCCCTTCGATGATCATGGCCTCTTTTAGCTTGACTTCTTTGAGTGAGGCGACATAACACTCCCTGGCCGCGGTTTGTTCTCCTTTGACAGTTCTGATACCGAGATCGGTAGGAAATTTGATGGCAAGGTGATAGGTGGATGTGATGGCTTGGAAGGCGTTTAGGGCTGTGCGGCCAAGGATGATGTTGTAAACAGAGGGGCAGTCGACCACAAGGAAGGTGAGCAACTTAGTGGTCTGCCTCGGGTGTTCACCAATGGTGATAGGTAGATCGATGGAGCCGATGGAGGTCACACGGTCGCCGGTGAAACCGACCAGAGGGGTTTGGACAGGAGACAAGCTTTCTTCCCCAATCTTGAGTTGGCGGAAGCAATTGAGGAAGATGATGTCTGAAGAGCTGCCGTTGTCTATGAGGACTCGTCTGACCTTGTAGTTGGAGAGGATGGCGGAAATGACAAGGGGGTCATCATGTGGGTAACGGACTCCTGCACAGTTGGTGTCTGTGAAGGTGATGGGTTCGATCCATTGTTTTGACTGTTTGGGAGGTCGGTCCACCGTCGCCACTGCTTTGTCTGAGCCCTGCCTGATTTTTCTGAGCTCTGCCTTCTGAGCCGAGCGGGATGGTCCCCCGCAAGCAAGGCCGCCTGAAGTGACTCTGATTTCTCTAACTGGTGGAGGGGGATTGCCTGGAGGCCGAGGCTGTGGTGGTGGGCGGTCGTGGCCTTGGTTAGGTGGGGCTTGATTGCAGGGTGGTGTATGTCGGCGATTGTTCCTGGGAAGGTCGGTTCTTTGCCTCTGTTGAGGGCGGGTGTCTGTGAATCGGCTGAGGCGGCCCTGACGTATGAAGGTCTCGATCTGAACTTTGAGGTTGATACACTCGTCGGTGGTATGGCCGTGGTCTTGGTGGAAATGACAGTACTTGGACTGATCTTTGCGATTGGAAGAGTTTCGTAAAGGTAGGGGCCACTTGAGGGGGTAGTCCCGCTGGATCTGGTTGAGGACGTGCTCTATGGGGGAGTTGAGTGGTGTGTACCGCTCGAACCGACCAGGTGGTCGGGTTGGAGCCGATCGGTCGGCTCGGTGGGGTCGGTCATTATAGTGGGGTGTTTGGCTATTATACTGGACGGTCCTGGGTTCTGAGTCTTTCCTCTTGTCTCTGGGGGTCAGATTTTTAGTGATCGGCTTTTGCCGAGCGGCCAGGGAATCTTCAGCATTCATGTATTTCTAGGCTCTGGATAGTAGGGCAGCCATGGTGGTTGGAGGGTTTTTGGAGAGGGAGAAAAGAAAATCGGACGACCGTAGGCCGGCCATGAAAGCCGTGAGGATGACCTTGTCGTCATTCTCCGCTACTTGAAGGGCTTCGGTGTTGAAGCGGGTGACGAAGCTGCGGAGCGACTCCCCCTCGGTCTGATGAATGTTAAGGAGTTGGGTGGCTGGGCGTCTCTGACGCTGGGCTCCGATAAAATGGCTCAGGAAAGAGTCACTGAGGTGTTGAAAGGTGGAGACGGAGTCCGCCGGTAACTGGCTAAACCACAGCCGAGCTGATCCCTTCAGTGTCACGGGAAAAGCTCGGAACATGATCTCGTCAGGGAAAGCATGGAGGATCATGAGGGTGCGGTAGGTTTTCAGATGGTCGACTGGGTCCGTCGTGCCATCGAAGGAGTCAATGGTGGGCATTTTGAACTTGGCGGGCAATGGTTTGTCGCGGATGGAGGCAACAAAAGGCGAGTTGGCGGTGACTAAGGGCTTGTGCTGAATATTCTGCATGACCCCTTGTAGTTGGAGCTTTATAGCTCGGAGTTCAACGTCCCAAAGGGGAATGTTGTCGCCATGGTCGGTCAATGGAGGTTGGACACTGCTGGCTTCCCCCTCAGGGGCTAGTGGCACGACTGACGGGCGTGGAGGTGGAGGTGGTAGGCTCATATGTGGAGGAGGAGGGGGTTGTAAACCTTCTGGGTTGAGCGGAGGGGATTGTGGAGCAGTGTGGCCGGGGGTTCTTTCTTGGTTAGGTGGAATATCTGGAGGTGGAGCGGGGAGGTTTCTTTGGAGTAAAGCACTGATCAGGGCCTGGTTTTGCTCGGCCATACGGTTAATACTGTTAGTAAGTTCGATGATGTATTGTGGTGGGTTGTTTGGATGGGAAGGGTCCGTTTGATGATCGGCGGTATTATGGTGGGAAGCCATGGACCTAATCGTGACCATACACCTGGACAGGTGAGAGGAAAAGGTAACGGTGAGAAAGGAGGGCTCCGGCGATAGTGAACGCAACTAGCGCATGAATAAACCACAAGGTTCCCACAGACGGCGCCAACTGATAATGCAATTCCTCCTGGGTGGATAGGTCGGGCTGGTCCAAGCTCTTCAAGTTCCGATTCAGGCGGATGATTCCACCAGATGACCTGCAAGCAAGTCCAAAAGGGGAACGGGGTAGTCCCCCAGTGAACCCTCCGGCGAGCGAATCAGTAGAGGAAGAAGGAAAAATAGAGAGAGAGAGAGAGAGATAGAAAAGCTTAACCTTCCTCTTGTCTTCGATTCTTGCTTATATCCTTTGGTAATCATTTCACTGTCCCTTGTGACGTGGCCCGTTCCGCCGAAAGCCTGTGCCGTAGCTTACCTTGTTCAGGGTGAGGGGGCTCTATTCCGACGGGGAGGTGTTGTCGTAATAAATGTTGTGATGGGCTGCATTAATGGTGATGTGTTGTGGCAATAACTCTGCAGATCTTTGTCTGCTGATGTGGCTTGTGTTTCACCTGCCATGTGCTCGAATGCCATTGGCCCTCCATGTCCAGATGGCCTCCAGCCGTCCTGGGCTTTGCCAACCGGGTTATGCTATGGGTCCCAAGCGATGGGTTTGGGGTTGTTTGCTGTGGGCCGTAAGCCTTGTGGGCCTATCCATGTCAGTAAGGTCTCAATGAAGATAACAATAGAGCAGTTGGAATATTTCCCTCTTTGTTTGAACTAGCATCTACATTATATATATATAACTCAATCACATAATCTCAATTGATTATAAATCACATTTTCATCTCATCGACAATGACCAATTTCAGCATAATTTTTTGGCTTAAAGATAGAAAGTTTGCTCAAGGAGGTGGGTAGGGTGATTTGTGCAGAGAGGGGTTGTGGAATCTGGTACGCAATGTGCGTGAATCAACTCAATAAGTGACTCGAAATGAATAAACTCAATAGGTTAGTGTATATTTTCGTTTTTGGCCCTACAAGATGGTCATGCGTGAACTTAACTCCCATCCACGATTGTCCTTATTTGACACAAAGACAAAACTTGAAGGAAAAATGTGTTCAAATTAAAACATCAAGGGCCAAAATGAAACTTGCCCATCCACGATTGTCCTTATTTGACACAAAAACAAAACTTGAAGGGCAAATGCGTTCAAATTGAAATATTAAGGACCAAAATGAAACTTGAGGGAATTTATAGGAACCTTTAGTGTAATTTGTTCAAATTACAAATACTTCCTTATTAAAATTTGTCATTTAATAGAATTAATAGAATATTTTTTTATAATTACTCTCTTATACAATAATAAAATTATCAGAACTATTAGTTAAAATATATTTTTGATATTAATAAAAAATTTAATTGACTTATTGATAGATTAATAAAATGATTTGTTTGGTATGCAATTAAAATTTTGAAAGGATAAGATGTAATTTTTAAAAACAAAAATTATAATTAGTATTTTAAACAATACTGAATAGGTGAATTTATAATTTACCTTAAATAAAATAAGGGTATAAATTAAATTGAATCAAACAACGGTATAAATTTAATAAATTGAATCAAACAATGGTATAAATTTATAGCCAAAACAGCTTGTTTTTTTCACTACCCTCCTTTGTCCATCTCATTTGTTGAGCCAAGTGTTTCTTTGTGGGTAAGGCTTGTCTCTAGTCTGATTTCAGATTGGACTGTACTGTTGGATTTCTGTGGGCTCATTACAAAACCTATAATGATAATCTGAACTGTTCAAGATGTAGAGCTCATCGAGTATTTTATCCCTGCAAAATATCAGTTGATTGGATATCGATTGTTACTTGATTAGATCACATTTCTGTTAACAATTTTTTTTAAAAATCGTACTGAACGTTGAGAGAAATGTGATCTGATCAAGTGGTTATTGATATTCGATTAATATAATTTTTTATAAGGATGAAATTCTCGACGAATATTACACATTATACGATTCGAATTATCCATACAGATTTGATAATGATCCACAGAACCCAACAATACGGATTAGACACAAGCCATCCCTTTGTTTTGTTTAATATGAAAACTTTGGTTATTTTCTAACTTCACACAGAAGATGAGGTGCATGACCTTTGGATTTTTTATTTTTGCCTCTTACTTTTGGCATGATTACCTTTCTATCTAGTTTTTGTTTGTTTGTTTGTTTTTTTGTTTGTTTATTTATTTATTTATTTTTGTCTCTTCCTTTTGCATGTTTTTATTGTTGGGTATACCTCCTTATTGGAGTGTGAGACCTAATTGATTTTGGAAAAAGAGTTTAATTTGGTTTAGTATTAATTATAATATATTTTTATATATTATATTTAATTTGTGGAGACCCAATCTAATTTGAAAACAACCAGGATTTGATTACAAAACCTAAGATTTAATTATATATATATATATATATATATGTGTGTGTGTGGCGTGGTTTTTGGTGAAACACACAGTTTCGGAATTGGTGAACTAATAGCAGAGGCTACAATTTGCTATTGATATTGTTTCTTCCGAAGCAGAGGGTAGCAATTTTGTCATCATATAGATTCAATTCGGAGAGTGTGCTGAAAGAATTCATTGGTTTTCAAGGGTTGGTGCTTATTCGGCTACTTCGGTGGAATTAATTTGGATTATTATTTTGGGTCTTCTATAATTTTGATTCTGAAGATTTTGGTTCATCTATTTGATGAGGTCTTTCTTCTTGTTTATTTGTGATTATTTGAAATTCACCTAAGGGTAATTTTGTGAGACCATTGGTGTCTCATTTGTAATCGTTTGGAACTTATTTGGTTGATAGTGGAATCGGATTTCGATCCCGTGGACGTACCTCACATTGAGGGAACCACGTAAAAATTCTTGTGTTGCCTTTGATTTAATTTTTCTGCATTAGTTTTTATTCCCATTGATTGATTTACTTATGGGGAATCACATCGATTTTCCCTAACAATTGGTATCAGAGCTAACGATTTATTTGGGTTTATTTATTTGTGTAAATCAATGGAGGGGAATGTGGGTCGTATGTCTAGCTTCAATGGAAGTAATTGGGTAACTTGAAAAACTAAAATAGAGGACCTATTATTTTGTGACGATTTGTATGGACCCATTGAGGGTGCTAGTGGCAAACCCGAGGGTATGAAAGATGATGAATGGAATAGGCTTAATCGAAAAGTCGTTGGTGTTATCCGTCAATGGATTGATGACATTGTGTTTCATCATGTTGCTACTGAAACTTCAGCACATGATTTATGGAAAAAATTAGAGGGTCTTTATGATAGGAAATCAGCCATAAATAAAACTTTTCTATTTCGTAAGTTGGTTAATTTAAAATATAAAGAGGGCAGCCCTATTCCGGAACATCTGAATGAAATAAAGAGTATTGTTAACCAACTTGCTTCTATGAAAATTGTTTTTGATGATGAGTTGCAGGCTTTGATGCTACTTAGTTCTTTGCCCGAAAGTTGGGAGACTTTGGTTGTGACGGTTAGTAATTCGGCACCTGATGGAGTTGTCACAATGGGCCAAGTCACTAGTAGCCTGTTGAATGAAGAAACCAGAAGAAAATCAGCGGGTTCCTCTCATTCAGAAGCATTTGTTGTGAGAGGCCGAAGTAAAACAAGGGGAAGGAGTAAGACTCCTCATGGTCGTGATAAAAGCTGTGACAAATCAAAAGATGGTTCTTTTTCAAAGAAAAACATTGAGTGCCATTATTACCATGAGAAAGGGCACATGAGGCGGGAATGCCGAAAGCTCAAGAATAAGGAGAAAAGGCGTGACAAAAGTGTGGACAAGAACCAAGAAGACACAACGGCAGTTACTACCAATGGTGATCTCATGGTCGTTTGTGAAGATGATTGTATCAATTTTGTGGGCCAAGAGAGCAATTGGGCGATTGATTCCGGTGCTTCTTTTCATGTGACTTCTCGAGTTGATTTCTTCACTACCTACACCAAAGGAGATTATGGTTTTGTTCGAATGGGTAATGAAGGTTTGTCCAAGATTATTGGCATGGGTGATGTTTGCTTGGAAACAAATTTGGGCTGCAAGTTGTTGCTTAAAGATGTGAGGCATGTTCCCGACATTCGCCTCAATTTGATCTCTACCGGGAAGCTTGATGATGAAGGCTACAACAACAAATTTGGTGATGGAATATAGAAGCTCACAAAGGGTTCCTTGGTGGTGGCTAAGTGTAAGAAGACTCATACACTTTATTCGATGCAAGAAAAAATTTGTAAAGGTATTGTCAATGCACTTCAAGATGATACTTCTACTGAATTGTGGCACAAGCGGCTTAGGCATATGAGTGAAAAGGGGCTGCAAATTTTGTTCAAGAAAGAGCTTCTACCCGGTTTGAAAGGCACACATCTTAAAACTTGTGTTTATTGTTTGGCGGGTAAACAACATAGAGTTTCTTTTCATAAAAATGTTGCTTCTAGAAAAGAAAATGTTTTGGAGTTGATCCATTCAGATGTTTGTGGTCCTTTAAAAGTTAGAACACATGGTGGTGCACTTTATTTTGTTACTTTCATTGATGATTATTCAAGGAAAGTTTGGGCTTTTCTACTAAAAACTAAAGATCAAGTTCTAGAAGTATTTAAGCACTTTCAGGCCATGGTTGAAAGAGAAACAGGGCAGAAATTGAAGTGCATCCGATCAGACAATGGTGGTGAATACATTGGGCCATTTGATGAGTATTGTCGCAGCCAAGGTATTCGGCATCAAAAGATAGTTAAGAAGACTCCTCAACAAAATGGAGTTGCCGAGAGGATGAACCGCACAATTGTGGAAAGAACAAGGTGTTTGCTTTTACAAGCTAAATTGCCAAGATCCTTTTGGGGTGAGGCATTGAAGATAGCGGTTGACGTGATCAATTTGTCTCCTTCCTATCCTTTGAATGGTGATGTTCCAGAAAGAGTTTGGACCGGTAAATATGTATCTTATGAGCACTTGAGAGTGTTTGGTTGCCGAGCTTTTGTTCACATTCCAAAGGATGAGAGGTCCAAGCTTGATAGTAAGTCAAGACAATGCATTTTTCTTGGCTATGGGCGTGATGAATTTGGGAATAGATTGTGGGATCCGGTCGACAAGAAAGTCATTCGAAGCCGTGATGTTGTGCTTCTTGAAGACCAAACAATTGAAGACTTTGGCAAAGGTGACCAACCGGAGCAAAAAACTAGTGATCTCATTGACATGGATCCATCTCCTTCATCTTCAATTGATGATGAAAATGGGGGAGATGTGCAGCCACCCATTGAAGATGTAGAAGATGATGCTAATTCTAATGAAGTTGAGTCAGAAATTGAGGAAGAGCATCCAACTCAAGAACCACCACCATAACTTGAGTTAAGAAAATCAACAAGGGACTGACAACCTTCAAGAAAGTATCCTCCCAATGAATTTGTGTTGATTTCTGATGAAGGGGAGCCGGAGAGCTATCAAGAAGCAATTAAGCATGCAAAGAAAGGTGATTGGAAAAAGGCCATGGACAAGGAGATGAATTCCTTGCTTGAAAACCAGACTTATGATTTAGTGAAGTTGCCTAAGGGGAGGAAAATTTTGAAAAATAAGTGGGTTTTCAAATTGAAGAATGATGGCAAGAATCTGAGGTACAAGGCACGTCTTGTTGTGAAAGGCTTTGGGCAAAAGAAAGGTATTGACTTTGACGAGATTTTCTCATCGGTTGTAAAGATGTCTTCTATTCGGGTTGTACTTGGCATGGCTGCAAATATGAACCTTGAAGTTGAGCAACTTGATGTGAAGACCGCATTTCTTCATGGTGATCTTGAAGAAGAAATTTACATGGAGCAACCGGAAGGTTTTGTGGAAAAAGGGAAAGAGAAATTTGTTTGCAAATTGAAGAAAAGTTTGTATGGTCTCAAGCAAGCCCCGCGACAATGGTACAAAAAATTTGACTCTTTCATGATGAATAATGGTTTTTCTAAAACCACTTCGGACCATTGTGTGTTTGTGAAAAATTTTTCGGATGGCAAATTTATTATTCTTTTGCTTTATGTTGATGACATGTTAATTGTGGGTCAAGATTCTACCATGATAAACAGGTTGAAATTGGAGTTGAGTAAGTCTTTTGCTATGAAAGATTTGGGACCAGCAAAGCAAATTCTTGGTATGAAAATTGTTCGTGATCGCAAAGAGGGGCTGATTTGGTTGTCTCAAGAAAGCTACATTGAGAAAGTTCTTGAGAGGTTCAACATGAATAAAGCAAAGCTGGTTGGTTGTCCACTTGCGGGTCACTTCAAGTTTAGTTCAAATCAATGTCCTACAAATGAGAAAGACAAAGAAGAGATGTTGAAAGTTCCTTATGCGTCAGCAGTTGGTTCTTTGATGTACGCCATGGTTTGTACAAGGCCGGATATTGCTCACGCCGTTGGTGTGGTGAGTCGGTTTCTCTCTAATCCGGGTAAAGAACATTGGGCAGCGGTAAAATGGATTCTAAGATATCTTTGAGAGACTTCGAAGGTGTGTTTGTGTTTTGGGGATGGTAAGCCGATGCTTAATGGGTTCACTGATTCTGACATGGCCGGTGATATTGATTCTAGGAAATTTACTTCGGGGTATTTGATAATTTTTGCAGGGGGAGCTGTGGCATGGCAATCTAAATTACAAAAATGTGTTGCTCTCTCAACTACCGAAGCTGAATTTATTGCCATTACGGAAGCTTGCAAAGAAGAGTTATGGTTGAAGAAATTCTTGCAAGAATTGGGTTTAAAGCAAGAAAGGTATGTGCTTTATTGTGATAGTCAAAGTGCTATTCACTTAAGTAAAATTTTACTTTTCATTCGAGATCGAAACACATTGATGTGAGATACTATTGGATTCGTGATGTGTTAGATTCGAAATTGTTACAACTCGAAAAGGTTCACACATATGATAATATTTCAGATATGTTGACAAAGACTTTGTCGAGGGACAAACATTTGAAGTGTCGAACTTTGGCGGGTATGGTTGATATCTCCACCTAAGTCGGTAGGGGGATAATTGTTGGGTATACCTCCTTATTGGAGTGTGGGACTCAATTGGTTTTGGAAAAAGAGTTTAATTTGGTTTAGTATTAATTATAATATATTTTTATATATTATATTTAATTTGTGGAGACCCAATCTAATTTGAAAACAACCAGGATTTGATTACAAAACCTAAGATTTAATTATATATATATATATATATATATATATATATATATATATGTGGCGTGATTTTTGGTGAAACACACAGTTTCGGAATTGGTGAACTAATAGCAAAGGCTACAATTTGCTATTGATATTGTTTCTTCCGAAGCAGAGGGTAGCAATTTTGTCATCATAGAGATTCAATTCGGAGAGTGTGCTGAAAGAATTCATTGGTTTTCAAGGGTTGGTGCTTATTCGGCTACTTCGGTGGAATTAATTTGGATTATTATTTTGGATCTTCTACAATTTTGGTTCTGAAGATTTTGGTTCATCTATTTGGTGAGGTCTTTCCTCTTGTTTATTTGTGATTATTTGGAATTCACCTAAGGGTGATTTTGTGAGACTATTGGTGTCTCGTTTGTAATCGTTTGGAACTTATTTGGTTGATAGTGGAATCGGATTTCGATCCCGTGGACGTACCTCACATTGAGGGAACCACGTAAAAATTCTTGTGTTGCCTTTGATTTAATTTTTCCGCATTAGTTTTTATTCCCATTGATTGATTTACTTGTGGGAAATCACATCGATTTTCCTTAACATTTATATATCTATTATAATTAACTGTAATTTCTTTATATTTATTTTTTGATATGTTCAAAAGACTTTTAACCTTGTATTATTTTAAACAACAATGCTAGGTAGCTCAAAATTTTATGATTCAAATGGCTCAAATCACTTAAAACGACGTCGTTTTGACAGATTTTGAGTGTAAAACAACGTCGTTTTGACAGATTTGAGCCATTTGAGCCACAAAATTTTGAGTTACCAAATATTTTCCTATTTTAAATTAATAATCTCTTTTAAATAATAAAATTGTCTGGTCTCCAACTTGGGACCAAAGTGTTAAATTAATAATCTCCATAAAATTATAAGATAATACATTCCAAATATTTTTCTTTTTTGTATTTTAGACACCAAATATTTTATAAATTAATAATTAGCTAAACAATACATAATACATTTCATCTGTAGTAGTTCTTTTCTTGACGCCTTTGAGATGGAAAGTCATATTTGCTATTTTTGAACTAAAAATACTACAAACCATAAGAGATTGTGTTGGGTTAATTAGTGTTTGCTTTGATTCAAGCACTTGTTACGATCTTTAGTTAAATATAATGAGTTGAATCTTTGTTTTGATGAACTCCTAATTAGTTAAATATCGAGATATATCTTATAGTAGTTTGAATCTTAACTTGGCAACTTGATGTAATAAATCACATTCATCGAACCTTGATAATTGAATAAGTATAATATGTTTACTGTTAAAGCAAAACAATTAAAAATATCTTTGTAAATTAATAATTATTAATAAATCAATAAATTGATATCTTACTAAATTAGTAGAATTTAAGTAGTTCCAAAACTATTAATTTAGAGAAGTTACATTGTATATCTCAAGTCTAAATGTAACATAATAATATCTTTAATTCAAAATTGGATTGGAGAGGTATTGTTCTGTCCATTGGGCCTGCTTTTGTGTTTCATTTTAATAATCTGAACCGTTCACATTTCAGAATTTGTCGAGTCAATCATCTCTGCAAAAAAATCAAGTTAATCGGATAACAACAATTACGTATTCAGATCAATTTTATATGAAAAAAATAGACGATGAGAAATTAATAGCTCATATAAAATTGATTCGAACACGTGATTTTCGTTATCCGATGAACTCGATATTTTATAAAAATAATTTATTGAACTTAATTTTTTATAGAAATAATTTACTCAACAAATCTTAAAATATGAATAATACGAATCATCGAAACGAAATAAAAAATAACCTAATGGCGAAACTGAACTGTCAGTCGGATTTTGGACTGGAATCAATCCGGATCCTATGTATTTAGTTGTGGAGAACGTGCAAAGAGATAAGCTCGAGCTCCCATCCCACCAACCTCACCTAGACGAGAAACTACATTAATTTTTAATACTTGGGCAGCCCAAAGCCAACCCCACTCTCTGCCCGAACTCTTTGTCAGCACTTGATGTATAAAAATATGCTTATAAAAGTCTGTAAACCCTAGCTACTCAGCCTCTCATTTCCATCTCCTGCCTCTTCCTCTTATTTTCTTCCCCTTCCCCATTCACCGTATGCTTTATGTTTTCATTAGTTTGGTGGGTGCAACATGAAACTATATATGTTTCATCCATCCAATACTGTGTTTTAGATCCAACTACTAGATATAGTCTTAGCTATACTCACTCTTGTCTTGTCTACACACAGTAGATCACAAATCTACTGTATTACACTGATGATGGATGTCAAATAATGAGGCATTCATTCAATCTCAAGAGTGTGTCTGTATCACTAAGACCATTTTTTTTTCCTCTCTTTTTCTTCTCCTTTCTTTTTTATTTATTATTTATTTTTTTAATTTGCTGGTTTTTGTTTTGATGATAGCAAGGTGTTTTTATCATGGGTTGTTGACCTATGAGATGTGGACATGTATGTTTAGCTCTTGATCTAAACTATACTAGTTTCACACACACACACACAATATATATGCACATATGTGCTGTGTTTGGGGGCATTTGGACAGAAATTTAGAAAGAGAAAGGGAAAATATATATGAAATTAGGTGAAATGTAAGTATATTTTATTCACATTTTATCGAATTTTTTTCTTTCTCTTTTCAAATCTCTTATCAAATCTCCTAACCAAACACAACGTCAGGAGAAGAAAGATAGAGAAGCATTGATCTTTTGAAATGAAGTAATAGAAGGTTGTGATCAAGTAAATTATTAGATGGGAGTGAGTTATTTATTTTTATACCAACATCTTTAGCGTGCGAAAAACTTCCATCCGCATGCGACATACACTTGATGGGCAGAGCGGCCATATTTTGCACAGATTAAACTAAATTACAAGTACTTTTTTTGTAACTTGTTTGCTGTTTCTAGGAGGTTGTTTTGTGATTTTCATACTACACTTAAACCTTCTTAGACTTTGATCAGCATACATACTTTCATTTCTGTAAAACCCCTCTTTTTATTGCTATAACTTTTTTACTTTCTCTAAATTAAGAGCTCTAGCGGAATTCTAATGAGTGGGTCATGGAGTTCACCGATGTTTTGATTTTTTATTTATTTTTAATTTTTTAATTGTCACATAAGTAGTTCTTAATTTAGAACTCTATTTTTAGAGTTGTCTATCACCACTCTAATATGTGTGTGTGTGATGGTAAATTGATAATTAAACTGTCTAAAATGATATGTTGCTTCACTATGCCTATATGATTCTGAAATTTGTTATCAAAGCAAATCCTCTTTTAAGGTAGTGGGGGTTTTGGGAATGTAATAAAAAGTGTTTGAACAATTAAACTTGTAAGAAATTTTAATTAAAAATAAATCAATTCATTGAAAAAGATGTAATAACATTATTAGAGACAATGATAAGTGTTTTGAACTTAACCAAAAGAACAAGAAATTAATGAAACTTAAGCTGGCCCTGGGTCATAAGTCCTGTTTGGTAGGGTTTATTTTCAGTTTATTTTAGCTTTTAGTTTAATTTAAATTATTTTGATGTGTTTGGTTCAGTTTAACAATACAGCTTATAACTTTTTGTAAGTCAAAAATCAACTTACTCTTTGAGTAGGGGAAGAGAAGCTTAATTTATAAATTAAAAATTAACTTATGTTCACAGTTATAAGTTATAAGCTGTTAACTAATTACTTTTCCACAGCTTCACTAAACAGGATCATAATGAAATGCAATGCAACTATTGGTCCAAGACGTGTTAAGCTGTGCTTTCCTAAGAGGATACTGGGCCAAAAAAATTTTTAGTCCACATTACAATGGGCTTAATTCTTTATTGTTCTTTCAATTCAATTTAGTTATACTATGGGCCTACGACAACCAAGAACAGTATAAATTAAGAATACGGTTTTGCTTACCTCAAATTCAAACTTATATCTGGCCGTCATGTTTGGATTTGCAGGGTTGATTTAATAATTTAAATTATTTATTTTATAAGACTTTTTATATATATCATTCATGAAAATTTAGATCAATATAATAATTGAAACATTTTTATTTTATCACGTCTGTCTTAAAAAAATGTACAATAAATATGTTTTTCAAAATGTATGGGCCATGACGGCAAGTTCCCAACCCTGAGAATAATGGAAATAAAAGGATACTCTTGACCCTAAAAAAAGTAAAATGAGAAGTATAGAAAAAATAGAAAGGGTAAAAAATAGAGAGCTTTTTTAGTAAATCTATTATCTAAGAGTGTTGTTCCATGAAACCCATACTGTTTTGTAATATTCCATTAGGTCCATTTTATACAAAAAGACCAAAAAAGCCCTAAAAAAACACGCGCCCCTCTTTCTCTCTTTGAATCTAATAACCGTTTCTCTTCCCCTCTCTATTCTTGCGCAAGAAATCACGCACAGTACCTCTACAGTCCAGAAATCCAAAACCACATTCCACATCGCCTCGACGCCCCGAAGACTGTATTCCTTCCATCGTTGCATCGTCGCATCGTCTCATCATCTTCTCCCCATCCCTACGCCGAGAAGCCTGTCTTCGTTCGATCGTCACATCGTCTCATCATCTTCTTCGCCGTTCGTACGCCCAGAAAACTGTATACGTTTCTTCGTCGAATCGTCCCTTCGTCTCAACATCTTTGTCGTCGAAATGGGCACAAAACGTAAGCATTCATTTATTCTGAACCCCTCAATCGTAATCCCTAAATTTTTTCACTTTTGCACTCAACAACATTACACTTGCCATTACATTGTGTTCACAACTGTCAACATTCGAAAATGTTCTGGTTGTAGTTGTTGTTATTGAAAAATGTGAACATTCACATTGATTGGAAATGGTTTGATGATCAAATTATTCCAGATGTTATTCTGTTGTTGTTCAATGCTGTGACCATTGATATGGTTTCAAAAATTTTTTGGCCAGTTTTTTTTTTTTGTTGCTGTTGGTAACAGATATGAACATTCACATTGACTTAAAATGTTTGCGTAATCAGGTATTAATGGTGTTGTTGTTGTATGCTGTGAAAATTCACAGGCATTGACACACTTTGGCCAATTCTGTTGTTGTTCTGGTTGTTGGAAGATGTGAACATTCACATTGCCTGATCACTGTAGGACAATCAGATATTATTGGTTTATTGTTTTCGGGCTACGCTGTGAACATTCACATTGTCTGAAAATTTGCCTGAAAAATTTAGGACATTCAGATAGTATTCGTGTTGTTGTTCTATGCTGTCAACATTGACAATTGCTGGAAATTTTAGGAGGATCAGATGTCGGTGGTGTTAATTATATACGATGTGAACATTCACTTTGCCTGAAAGTTTTAATTCGATCAGACATTATTTGTGCTTTTGCTCTACGCTGTGAACATTCACATTGTCGGTAAAATTTGCCTGAAAATTTTTAGAATTGAGTTATTATTGGTGTTGTTGTTCTATGCTGTCAACATTCACATTTGCTGGAAATTTTAGGAGAGTCAGATGTAGGCGGTGTTAATGTTCTACGATGCGAACATTCACATTGCCTGTAAGTTTTAGTTCAATCAGATATTATTGGTGCTTTTGGGCTAGGCTGTGAACATTCACATTGTCTGTAAAATTTGTCTGAAAAATTTAGGACATTCAGATAATATTGGTGTTGTTGTTCTATGCTGTCAACATTCACATTTCCTGGAAATTTTAGGATAGTCAGATGTTGGTGGTGTTAATGTTTTACGATGTGAACATTCACATTGCTTGAAAGTGTTAGTTCAATCAGATATTATTGGTGCTTTTGCTCTAGGCTGTGAACATTCACATTGTCTGAAGAATTTTAGATGAGTCAGCTATTATTGGCGCTGTTGTTCTATGCTTTCAACATTCACATTGCCTGCAAATTTTTGGATAGTCAGACATTGTTGGTGCTGTAGTTCTAGGCTGCGAACATTCAAATTGCTTGAAAATTTTTAAAGAGGCATATTTTATTGGTGCTGTTGTTCTATACTGTGAACATTCACATTCCCTGAAGATTTTAGGACAATCAGATATTATTGGTGCTGCTCCTATATGCTGTGAACATTCACATTGCCTGAAAATTTTATACATGCTCTTCAACGATGTTCATGGTTGTATAAAAATGCATTGTTTACCACACATTGACACGATATGTTCATTGTGTTTGTCGTGACACAGTCGAAATACACATTCATGTACCTATGTGAATGTTCACAACCACACACAAACTCTGGTGCTTCACACCCACGCACACAACTGTGAACATGCACACCAGTGGAAATGCTGTGAATGTTCACATCTGTTCCACTATGCTAATCACATGAGCCTTCACTTAATTTTTTTTAAATGCTCCATTTTGCAGATGTCGCACACAAGAAAACCGGAAAGAGAAAAAGAGATGAGTCCCATGTGAAGGAAGAAACCCCAAAAACAAATACTTGCACCAATGTCGACATGCGCCATGTGAACTACAGATCTAATATGACCGGACTGGTCAAATTAATGAAAACCACCAAGTTCACAGAAGCACAGCTTCGGTGCCTTCGACAAACACCTTTTTGGAATTTGTTTGATGCATTGAGAAACAATCAAATCGACCTGGATAAATGCATGAAGTATGATGACGTTGTTGTGCATGTACTACAAATGTACCAAGCTTCAGAAGATGCCTTCTACATTGGGCAGAAGAAGATGAAAATACACAACAGCGACATCAAGCTGATTTTCGGTGTGGACTGTGGCAGCAAGCCAATGGACATATCATACGGTGCGAAACCAAAGACTGGCATTGTAAACAGAAGATGCAAAAACGTCAGCCGGTTGACTTCAAAATGGATACAAACCCTTTTGACCGAGGCATTGAAAGGAAAAAAGAAAGATGACAACGAAGAAGTTGCCCGACTAGTGTGCATGTATGCTTGCCAGAAGATTTTTTTCTCAACAAGCGGAGAGACAATAGGATGGGGCTACTACGCACATATGGTCCCACTGGAAAGCATGCAAGAATATGATTGGGCCAAGCAAATTAGGACAATGTTGACATCATCTATTTCCCAAAATGACAAAAATCCAGCAAAAGTCACCGGCTGTGTCATGTTATTGATGGTAAGTACCCATGTTTTCAAATAATAACATTGAAATGTCCTCCAGAGTTTTTCATCTAAGCCAACTGTCAACATTGGCATCTGCACCTCTGATGTGAATGTCCGTAGGCAATTATGTTTCACAGATGTGAATGTTCACATCTGAACCACTGATGTGACTGATCACATCCACTCATAACATACTACTGTGCATGTTCACAACAGTGCCACAGCACTTATGTTTCTGTCATCATTCACATCAGTGATTCAAATGTGAACAGTGTGAATGTTCACATTAAATGATAATGTACTACTTTGAATGTTTACCACACTGCTCTGTAGGCAATTATGTTTTCACTACTGTGAATGTTCACATCTGAAGCAGTGAATGTGATCACATTCACTCATAACATACTTCTGTGAATGTTCACAACAGTGCCACATCACTCACGATTCTCAGATGTGAATGTTCACATTCAATGATAATGTACTACTGGGATGTTCACAACAATGCCACTGTGATTAATGTTCACATAGGTTGCCCTTACTCTGCAAATGCTAAATAACAATATGCGTTTCTTGTTTTATTGAAGTACTGGTTGTGTGAGCACACAACCGTCCTCCAACCTCACAGACCCAATGCTTTTCCTCGCTGTGTGAAGTGGGATCTGACTGCTTTGCAGAAGAAGATGAAAACCATCTCTTTAGCAGATTTGGGTTTTAATGAGGTAGGGCCTTCAACTAGTGCTCAAAACATCCACATTATAACACCACCCAAAATATATGCGTTAAGTAACATAATTTTTTCATTTTCAGGTTAATGCCGGTGAACTCTTTGCAATCCCAACAGAATTACAAAAGTTCAAGCGTAAAACATTGAAGGTGGAGCCTGAAATTTATGAACCAGGCAGAACATCTCCCAACCTTTCTGACATCAAGGGAGAACAAGACAGTGGCAGCAACTCCCACTTTTCTGGGGATGGGGTAGACCTGAAGGACAGTGATGAGGACATTCACATTCCATTTAGCAGCCAACATTATAACAGCGCTATTGTAATACCAGACACAAAGCAACCTGATATCATTGATGTGCTTATCCAAGAAAATCGGAAGGCTTGGGGCGTCATAAGGCAATGGGAAGCAAAGTACAAACACCTTCAATTTTCATGGGAGTTGAGGGCAAGAGTCATAGCTGATCTTGAACATAGATTGTTTAACCAGTCTAGCCCACCCAACGTGAATATCGAAATGAAGAAGTCCATGGAGCAGAAGGATCAAGAAATCAAATGCTTAACGCAGCTGGTCATCGACTTAGAATGCGATAAAACAATTCTTCAGGATCTTTACGATGACCAGTCAGTCCACATTGTCACACAAGCTATGTTAGAAAGGCAACCCCCTAGCCCAATGCAACACAATATCAGCCCACCTTCAAGGGTCAAGCGTATAAAGGAAAAAGATCGCAAAAAACATCGCCTGCCTGACTTCCAATACCCAGACTTACCTGGCCAAAAGCAGCCCCATCCAGTCGAAATTGTTGAAGATGTGGAGGAACACCCACCAGCGAAGCAGCCAAAAAAATTATCCTTTACCAAGAAGTTCAAAGTCTGGGCCAAGATGTCCAAACATGACAAACAAAAGGTCCAAGCTTTACAAAAAAATGGAGGTGATGAGTAAGTGACTGTGCAAACATCCAATGTTAACATTCACATTCCGTAATAGTCTATATTCCTCACTGTGTTCAGTTTTTTTGGGTTGTTGAGAAATATGCAATGTGAATATTTACATTGGTTTGTTAATAATGCCCAGGCTGCTGGTGTGGAAAGGAGATTCGAAGGCTACACATGTGTATTTTGATGACATTGTCAACCTTATCAAGGAGGAATCAATACACAGCAATGTATGCCATTACAAATATAATTTACTCTTCATGCATATGCACACACATACACACACACTCACAACCACAAAATCTATATAATATGACCCCATGTTTGTGCAGCTCATAGATGCATATGCTGAAATGTTGCATGAACAACAAGAGGTGGTCAACCCAACTTCGGATGAAGCCTCATTGATCTTCACGAGCATCTGTTTGGTAAAATCTATCATTCCATTACTTGTAATGTGACTGTGAAACTTCACAGTCCATTAATTATTTGTCAAATGTGTACAGAAAGTGATACAAGAGTACCATCCTCGCAAAAGGAGTAAACACATTGATGCACATGTTAAAAACTACCAAGGAGAGAGATACCTACTATTCCCATTGCATCATGAGTACCACTGGACGATAGTTGTGTATGATGCTAAAGAAAATTTGTGGAAGCATTACAACTCGTTGCGCCCAAGAACAAGCATACATGACCCGCATATCGACCAAACAAATGAAATTGTAAGTGGCTATTTTTCAACACAAACATGACTTGTTCTCGTGCATTAAATGACTGTACACACACATGTTTGTAAGTGCCTAATGTGAAATTCCATACACAGAGGAACTACATTGAGCATGTTGTGAGCGTTACTGGCGAGTCATCACCGCTATACACTAAGTTAGCAGGCCAAAATACAGCACAACCAACCAAAAGTGTTGATGTCTGTCCTCAGCAAGGCGACGACTCGTAAGCCTCACTACATTTTTTCCAAATCGTCCATAACCATTACGCAAATATTCATGTCAACTGCTAATCAAAACCATTTCACATTTACAGAGTGGACTGCGGACCTGCAGTATGTTACATCATGCGGGCGCACATATATCATGAAGAAATTGTGGGCAGCCTCAGTAGTGCAGAATGGTGTGGACTACGAGATTTGTTAGTGCACAGTTTTTTGAATCATAAGAAATCAGAGCTTCCTTAAAACCTATAGGTGGGGGGTGTCCACCTACGAACTAACCAACAGTCGATTTTAATGTTAATATGGAATGCGTTGATATTTTGACACAACAACTGATTGTAAAACAGTGATACAACATCTGTTAATAGGGAAAAGGCAACTGCGAATTTTGAACTAATTTTGGTGTTGTTATGTTTTACATATGTGAATGTCCACAGTTGTACCACTAATGTGAATGTTCATAGTCACGTCCGATATGCATAATGCTGTGTTGTTGTGAGAAAAAATTCAACTTATCTTTGAACCTGACATAATTACGTGACATAATTACGGATCACATACACATGTGTGAATATTCACATTTGTTTTTGGTCATAGCAATTGTAAACACTGATGTGAATGTTCATACTCACTTATGACATTCGTAATGCTGTGTTGTGATGAGCATTCACTTATGATACTCATATGCATATGCACTAATGTTCACATTCACTTATGATATTCATATGCACTAATGTTTACAGCTGTGACTGTTCACAGTTGCAACACTGATGTGAATGTTCATACTCACTTATGATATGCATATGCATAAGACAGTTTCAACACTGATGTGAATGTTCATACTCACTTATGATATGCATATGCCTTGTGCAGGAGTGTACACTTGGTGTACGTGACATAATTACGGCTCACATACACACGTGTGAATATTCACCTTTGTTCTTGGTCATAGCAATTGTAAACACTGATGTGAATGTTCATACTCACTTATGATATTCATAATGCCGTGTTGTGATGAGCATGCACTTATGATATTCATATGCATATGCACTAATGTTTACATTCACTTACGATATTCATATGCACTAATGTTTACAGATGTGACTGTTCACAGTTGCAACACTGATGTGAATGTTCATACTCACTTATGATATTCATAATGCCGTGTTGTGATGAGCATATTTGATGCGCTTTGTGGAACCAGTTTTTAATGTAATACACATACCTTGTGCAGGAATGTACACATTGTGTGCATGACATCATTACGGGTAACATGAACAGGTGTGAATATTCACATTTCTTTACATTCATAACAGTTGTACATGTTCACACCATGTCAATCTTCATGCATGTGAAAGTTCACATCACAACTTATATTCATGTCAACATTGACAACAATAGGGTAAAAATGTCCAACCCATGTGCAAGTTTTCACATAATATGATTCGTTTACGTAAGTGTGAATGTCCACATCATGTATTTATCATTACAACTTTAACAAAAAATCAGTCTCATACAGAAAAAGAAAATGACAACGCAGAAATGAAATACTAAGTTTGCCAAACCATTATTTTGCTTGCCAACACAACACAATCTTATTTCAGAAATGAATATAAGAATCCAATGTAAAACACAACGTTAAAATGAAAAATGTACATCCTATATCGGCTCCCTGCATGACTTCCGATTATGGCTCCCCAGCTTATCACATCTCCCGCACCTTATTTGCTTAAGTTTCTCACCCCTTGATGGGATCCTATTCTTTTTCGGCCTGCCGGGTGGTCTTTTCACAGTTGGCGGGTATATAGTGAAGTCCATGGGATCAAAAGGCGGCTTCTCCACCGATGGTATAGGGAATATGGCACCCGAATACGCTCCACGATATGTCTGTACATGAAAGTAATGTTCCACACAATCATTGAGATTGTAGCGGCTCTTCTGAATGGCAACAACAGCATGGTCACATGGGAATCCGTTGATTTGCCATTTGAAGCACGAACATGTACGCCTCGCAACATCAACAGTAACAGATGGTATCGAATGAACTTCAAACACATTCTCATTGGATTTGCTAACTTGCCAAGACCTGCTGTGATTGAACGAATCCATCAGGCTTGTTTCAAATGTAGGACAAATAAGCTCATTCCATTTGTTTGCTTGGTCACGCCGTGCAGACATTTGCCGCATCAACTGAGTACGAATTGTGTCCACCATTTGAGTGATAGGAAGATTACGCGCTTCTTTAATCCAGTTATTAAATGACTCCGCCGCATTGGAAGTCATCTCCCCATAACGCATGCCCCTGCACAATATCACAAACATTTTACAAAACGAAAGTTAACAGGTTTGAACATTCACGTTGAGTGATGTGAACATTAACATCATTCGCAGTGAACATTAACATCATTCGCAGTGAACATTAACATCAACTTACACGATGCACAGATGTGAACACTAACATCAACTTAAATGACAGAATGATGTGAATGTTAACAACAGCAAAATATGACAACGGATGTGGACATTCACATCATTCAAATCAGTCATTACTAGCAGATGTGAACATTCACATCACTGACATTGAACATGAAATACAATTGCAAGATTTTTACAAATCCTAACTGATAATTCACATCGCTACCATTCTGACTTGACCAATGGAACACTTTATGAAACTATTATTACCTGAAGTATGAATTTGCCCAGTGCTCAGGTGCCAAGTCATTGAAAAAATCATGTGCTCGTTGTTTACCCTCCTCTTTTAATTTTGCAAGCTTTTCATGGAACCCTATCACGGTTGGCTCATAAGCACAATCACCCAAACTACTTACTAGGTGATCCCTGAAGCCATTATCAATTCCTTTCATCCGGTCTCTTAAATTGCTCTTCAAGTATTGTAAGCAATAACCGTGATGAGCCGATGGGAACACCTTTGGCATAGCTTCTAACAGGCCAAGATTACGATCCGAAATAAAAGTAATCTGGCGGTTACCATCAACAACCTTCCCAAGTTCATGCAAGAACCACGACCAATTCGCCGTGGTCTCCGAATCAACAACCGCAAATGCAACAGGAAACAGACCTACAACACAACACCAATATACAACTGTTCACATTATTCCAAATTGAATAGAAAACAATATAAACGAAACAGGTCATGTGAATGTTTACAGCTACCTTGCCCTATTACTATTGTTATTTCTGGATTAAAGTTCATAAACAACAATGATGTGAACATTCACATTAACGCCCATCAATAATTCATTTTTGATTGTTCAGCAATTGATAATGTGAACATTCATAGTACTGTTCATTAACAGATCAACTGACAGTAGTATACACTGATGTGAATGTGAATGTTCACATAACTGTCATTAGCAGGCACAAATGTATAATAATGTGAACGTATCAGTGTAGAATAGTGTGAATGTTCACATTACAGGCATTAGCAGACACAGATGTAAACATTCACATCAGTGCTTACTAATGTCAATGTTCACAGTACTTATAATTTCTCCATTACTCATTTGTCCATACTATGCATGTCAATGTGAATATTGACACGAATATAAAGGTAAAAAAATTAGTAACCATTGTTTCCGTCTTTTGCCGTTGCCGCTAGTAGCTGACCTTTGTACTTTCCTTTGAGGAATGTTCCATCCAAGAATAATAAAGGCCGACAAGAATTGAACCTAGAAATACACGCAGCAAATGACACAAAGAAACGACGAAACTGTTGACTACTCGCATCATAGTCAATATTGACATAACTCCCCGGATTGTACCGCATCACAGCATCCGAATACCACCGCAGCTGGTCAAACGATAATGAGTGATCTCCATGAATACCAGCCTCTGCTTTCTCCACAGCCAACCATACGACATGGTAACTCACATCTAGCCCATAATCCCTCTTCAAAATAGTCACAACATCACACGGCCGAGTCAACGGCTTATCCCTCACAATTTCAGATATGGTACTCGACACCAAATCCGAACTAACTCGCGGATTCTTCGATGTTCGGACATCCGTACCACACGTATGCACATCACTAAAACTCTTGATGTAGAAAAAATTATTTGCTCGTTGTGCTCTACAATGTATAGCCCACAAGCAGCCCCTCTCCTCCCGCATCGCACACACAGCAGTAACTCTTGTTGTCTCGTTCTTCACGTATGTAAACTGAAACCCACATTGGATGGCGTACTTACATAAAACGTCACGAAATTCTTGTGCACCTCCAACAAACCGTTGTCCCACATGCGTAATACCATTTGCCCAAGGGGCTGACAACAACACCTTCTCGTTATGGTGGCAAAATCTTTGTAATGCATCAATTTCTTCCTCAACCCCCACACGCACCAATCCCAAACTAGTTGACTGAACACTACCACTTTTCAACTCAACCACAACTTCTACATGTTGTACCCCCATTGATTTAGCAAGCAGTAACATGTTCTGAAATTCTTCCTCATTGTCCAAATCACACTTCCTAATCCCAGGTAGTTTACAGAACAGTGAAATAGAACCAGCAGACAACTCATCCCATTTCTCACACAAACACTCCACCAAACGAGAATAACACATTGCGCGGGCAACATTTATTACAGTTGTACTGCAACCATATGTACACACCAACAGCATAAACGTATCCATCTCCTACAAAAACACAAAAACACAACAATGAACATTAACAAAAATCAATATGAAAATTCACTTTGTGCAAAAAATAGATGAGTACGCGTACAGTTGAAGTGCTAAATCCATACTTCAGAATACGAAGATGTGAACATTCACATTGTTGTTAACAACATGGCAACATTAAGCAAACATCAAAGTAAAATGAGAAAATCAACAATCTTCACATCATATTCGCACGATGTGAACATTTACATTGACACAGACACTCTAAATTATATGACACACACAGAGCCTCATTCAGCAAACATCAATTTCAAATGAGAACATCCACATTCTTCACATAATCCACATTAACAAAATGTTAACATCCACATTGACAAATATACTGATAATCAAATCATCTACAGAGATCCTCATTACGCATGCGTCCAAGTAAAATGAGAACTACACATTTAATCAAAATCGACATGAAAAATCACATTGTGCAAAAAATCAAAAATTACTACGTGTACAGTTCAGGTGCTAAATCCATAATTCACAAATACACAGATGTGAACATTCACATTTATATTAACAAGATGCCAAAATTGCAAACATCAAAGTAACAATGAGAACATCAACAAACTTCACATAATATTAAGAAAATCTGAACATTTACATTGAAACATACACTCTGAATTATATCACACACACAGAGCCTCATTAAGCAAACATCAATTTAAAATGAGAACATCCACATTGTTCACATAATCCACATTAACAAAATGTCAACATTCACATTGCCATATATACTGATAATCAAATCATCTACACAGATCCTCATTACGCATACATCCAACTAAAATGAGAACTAACACTGTTCTTCACATAATATAAATGTACTCCCCTCCACATGACCACGTAAGAAGCATATAATTGAAAAACCAGCGCATCCAATTCATATCAATCCAAAAACAGAGCATCTGCTTCATCATACAAATGAACTGAACATGTATTCATAATCAAATTGATACTAACCTTAACCCTGCAATCCTACAATCCTCCAGAAAGTCGAATACAACTGATTCGAACTACTTAAAGCACAAGGCAAATGTGACAGCCGAACAGCTACCTCTTCGTCATCTTCACTCGCAAACCACAGAACCAGACTAGAACACCAACAACGAAACCCTAACACCACCAATCCTCGGAACGAGTATGCAAAACATAAACGTATCACTTGGAATTGGATTGATGAAGAAAAACGTGAAATGGAAACTGCCAAACTGAATCAGCGAGGAAACAGCCACGTAAACAGCCACGTAATACGTAAATAGGTATAACACTGTACACATATATCTATATATATGGGGGCAAAATAGTCCAGGAAAATATGTTAAATTAGAAAAATGGACCTTATGGAATAAGAAGAAAAGTTTATGGGACTAATCAGGTTATCATATTCTTTTGTGGACCTAATGGGTTATAACAACTCTAGAATGGATTTATCAATAAAAATTCCTAAAAAATATAATCATTCTACACGTTTGATATAATTATAATAACTTATTTTTAGTAGGATTAAAGAGATTGAAATTAATGCATATGCGTGGCAGATATTGAAATACACAAAATATATATATATTAGTTGAAAATAGGTAAAAATGTTATTTTTCTATCCATACAATCAACAAATTATTGATGAAAAATAACTTTATTATTATGTGAATTAAAACTTGAAGAGAACTAGACTAGTGTAATTATATTAAAAATATGGTAACTGCAATTTTTTTTAATTTTTTTTTTTAAATTTTAGAAGAGGTGGATATAATTTACCCAAATAAAAATTAAAAAGTATAAAAAAAAAAATTGAGCAAAAGGAAACAGTGGTGCCAAGAAAAAAGAGAAGCAACACAGGGGGAATTGGTGTGGCTGCTGTGCGGGGGTGCACAGCAGCCACTGCTGTGCAGCCATTTGGGCTCTTTTCGGGGTCCATTTTGATAATCCGAACCATTCACATTTTAAAATACATCAAGTAGAACATACCTGTAAAAAATCAAGTTAATCGGATATCGTTTACCCATTCATCCACTCACATTTGTGTCTACAAAAATAAATAACAATTGTAATTTAAAGTATTAAAATAATAAATAGCAATTGTAATTTAAAGTATTAAAATGAATACAAATGTGAGTGGATGAATGGGTAAACGATATCCGATTAACTTGATTTTTTATAGGTATGTTCTACTTGATGCATTCTAAAATGTGAACGGTTCGAATTATCAAAATAGGCCCCGAAAAGGACCCAAATAACTGCACAGCAGTAGATGCTGTGCACCCCGCACAGCAGCCACCCCAATTCCAACATAGGGAGCCTGAAATTTAAATCTTTACTTATTATTATCCAGACACGGAGCATCTCCATTGGATAATAAACTTCCTCTCTTTTTTCCCTGCTCCATTGGAAGTTTGGAACAGTTTGTGGATAACGAGGTTGTGTTTAATAAAATTGAAAATTAAATATTAAATTTTTTAAATTAAAAATTTATTTGATAAAAATTTAAGCGTTGAATTAAAATAAATTATTTTGTATGTATAAATATTAAATTTGAAAGTTTTTATTTTTAAATTTTATATTGTGATAGTGAGTTGGTGGTGGTGGAGATAGAGGGTGGTTGTGGTGATGATGGACGGATAATGTAGTGAAGATAAAAAGCGGTAGCAGCAGTGGTGTAATGATAGTGGTTATTGTGGTGGTGAAGTGATAGTTGTAGTTATGACAACAATAATGGTGGTCAATAATAGTTATGACAACGGTAAAAATCGCAATGGTAATGATAATGGTAACGGTAATTGTGGTAGTAAAATGATGGTAGTACTATAGTAATTGTGATAATGGTGCTGATGGTGGTAGTTGTGGAATGGTGACAGTGGTGGTGATAGTAGTGATTGTGAGCTTAGAATAGTAAATGTTGAGCTTATATATAAGTATTTAGTCAGAATTAATTAAATTTTCTAACACTTATTTTTTAAAAATTTTTAACATACATTTTAAGAGCCACTTAAATTTTTTAAATGATATCATTTGTGATAATGAAACTAATTTAATTAATTTTTTTTTCAATTTTAAAGGCTAAATATTAAAAGCCACCTACGTTTACATAATCAAATGTCAAAAAGTGTGTTAACTGTGAGGAGTCAACTGGCAAGGAGAGGAAAAGGGGAGGGAGCTTGATGCAAAAGAGATAAGATTGTAGTAGTAGTGAGGTAGGACTCATAAATTTATGGCGGGAATTACTTAACAGGGTAATAGGGAAAAAAAATTATATAAAAAAAAATAAAAATTACCCAAATATGAAATGGTGTAAGTGAGACTTGCACTCTCACAACTTTTCATTTACGCCCCATCACAAAATCACTTATATTTTTCATGTGTTTGTAATTCTTTTTTCTCCACTTCACTATTAAACAATTCCTCACACTACAGGAATTTTGAGTTTTAACGGCGTTTTAAAAACGCCGGTAAAATCCTGAAAAACGCCATAAAAGAGTACAGCAACGTTCAATATTTTCGTCGCTGATACGGCCGTTGCAATAGCTTTACAACGTTTGGAAAACGTCGCTAAAAAATTAGGCGGCGTTTTTTAAAACGCCACAAAAACTTTGACAGCCGCTTACAATTCCGTCACAAATAACGTTTGACATCATGATGACGTCATTTAGTGGCGTTTTTTTAAAAAACGCCACCTTCTACCTTTTATTTTTTTATTTTTTTTTGGGGTGGGTGTGTGGGACTGATTCTGCATAACAGACCACAGGGTCAAACAATTTAACAAAGAACGCAACTTGAAATATAGCACGACACAAGATCACAATTTTTACATATTCAATATATTGTAATCAAACACATCCATAAAAACATTATACGGAAATGGGGAAATAGTGCATAAAAATTATCTCAATCATTCGTACAAAAAATACCATCAAAGTACATCTTTATAAAACCATCATCCAACTCATCCATCCAAGCACCAATAATTTGGTTCCATCTTGCCAATGACATGATCATGAGTACCCAACTTTGACAAAACAGTGGCACTGAAAAAACACAACAATTCAAAACAAATAAGGAAAACCAAAACCCCTCATTTGGTCCATTCCATAAAAATCCATGTACAAAAAAGCAATTACCAGAATGCTACAACACAGCAAAAGAATTTTTAATTTCAAAATTTTATCAGCATCTTCATAAACAATTTTTAATTCTAGATGTAACAGTTCATCCAAAGCAATATATAGGCAAACCAAACGAATAAATTCCAATAAGGAAACAAATATAAACTAAAAATAAAATCCTAAACAAATTCGACTTCATTAATAAATTAAAATTCACAAATAAACTAAAATTCTAATCTTCCATTTTTTTCAACCAACTCCTTTTTGTTCTCCATCAGTAGTGAACCATCAGTATAGCTTAGTAATATTGACAACCATGCTAAGGAAACACATGATGCTGAATGAGACATTCATGGAAGCATAAAAAGCATACCTCCGACCTTTTCCATTGCATTAGTTGATTCCTAAGATTAAGACCCCTCAAACTCTTTGAAATTATAGAAAGGAAACATACAAATAACTGGAGTTGAATAACTAACAGACCTTGATCTTTATATTTTTCATATAAAATGTTCAATTCTTTGTAGTTTGATTGTTGTTTAGCCACTGCAAAAGGGAGCCAAAAAAAGTCAAAAAAGGTTATGTTAGTTTGAATTGAACAACTTGAATATGATTAAAAGAACTTTGTAGTCTATATTATCTTTGTAAACTCAAACAAACAATAAACAAGAAGTCATATACCAAGCAACAAAGTAGGTAACCTACATCCAAGTGGTACATCAATTTCCTTAGCTTCTTCATTTCCATTGTTCTTATATTTCTAAAGCTGCAACCTACATCCAAGTGGTACATCAATTTTTTGTAATCCAAGGACCATTATATAAATCTAAATAGAACTAATTATGTGTAACATGAGAAATGCGGTTTGCAATGATCTGCTGTTAGAAAGTGCAAATAATGTTGCAGGTGATTCACATTTAAAAAAAAAAAAAAACATTCAAAGAAATTTTTGGGATTTAGAACTTCACATTAGCACACATAAAAAAGGGGTCCCAAAGCAAATCATAGATCATTGGTTTAAATCACCACATATCTCATGTGGGCAGAGTTGTTGCACAAAAAAACAAAGAAGAGTATAACATGGGAGAGGACAGGTCATTAGAGATCAACTGTACCAGAGATTTTGATACAGAGACTGTAAGTCAAATTTATTTATTATTTGGTAAGGAGTTTCCTCAGCATGAATAACTACAACAACCTCCGCAAATTTGATAGGGAAGATTAAGCTAACAGAGAAAATTACAGATCATTGGTTTAAATCACCACATATCTCATGAGGGCATAGAAGTGGCACAAGAGGTTACTTCCTAATGAAATATAAAAATAACAACACGTTAATTTAGTGACAAGCTAGTGAGACATACATGCAACCATTTAGAGACAAAAAGTGGCATGCTACTGATTCACACATATCCTACACTCCTACATGCAACCACTACACCAAGAAGTAGCAGATGACAAGCTGCTTGCAAGAAGAACCCAATTAGAGCAAAGTTAGTTTAATGACAGTCTGCAACCAATTAGAGCATGGGGTGACAATTCACTAGAGCAAAGTCAGTTTAACGACAGTCTACAACCAACCAACAATCGCATTCAAGCTTCCAAATTAAGTGGTGCAAGGAGGCGCTGGCCTAGTGGCCTGATCAACACAACCTGATTTTTAAGGGTTTGGTATTAAGATTTAGGCCCGTATGGCTGAGCTGGGCCAAACTTTCAGGCTTGTTTATTTATTGGGCAAGGCTTGGGAATAACATGAGACCTGGCCCGATTATGAAAATATATTATATAAATTATATATATAGTATGTACATGTATATAAATTAGTGTACAGTGCATAAATAATTTATGACAAATTTCACTTCATTTATTGTGGTATGGGCCATGTACATTTGAAAAATGACCACTTAACGTTCTGTGGTTTGTTAACTAAAGTCATTATGCTCACAGCTAATGGGTCACTGGTTCAAGTCACTAGAAGACTTGTCTATATCATCCTGACAAGAGCTATGAAAATGAACACACCAAAATTTGAACTTAGGATGTAAAGTATAAACACGAAGAGTTTACGCCAAATTCAAATACAAATCTATTAATTTTTAGTTTTGTAACATTTATTTATTATCTAATATTTGGGTTGGCTTGGGATTGTAATATTAATTTAGGGTCGAGCACATAATGTGCTTTTCAGGCCTGATTCTACGTAGCACTGGACAGAGCTTGGGCACAAGAATTAAAGAAAACAAATCAAACTATAGAATGCAGAGAAATAATAATAATAATAATAATAATAATAATAATTCAGAAAGAGAGGCTCAATCAAACCTGAGAAGGGTTTCGCGGAGTAGAAATTCCAAATTCAGCCTCCATTGCCATCGGACCAACCTACCTGTTGCTGAAAGTAACGGACAAAAGGGAAAATCAACAACTCAAGGGTTTATTAAACATGTTAAATACTTAATAAGCATTACAATAAGTACACGTATTTATTAAACACCAACTCAAGGTAACAAGTGCACAATAAGTACACATCACAAACTAATAAGAATTACAACAAGTGTTTCCATAAAATGACAAAAAAGGTCACTAGAAGGGCATAAACATACCCTGCTCAGCAAGGTGCTCGTCCACCTCATTTGCTATCTGTTTCCCAACAACATACAAATTCAAACTTCTTAGCCAATTAGCAACATCTACATGTACACATAGATATACATTAAGTTGATAAAAAGATGAGATGAAATTCAATTAAGACCTTATTAAAGTACTCATACTGTCTATTGCCAAGGCCAAACACTCCATAAGTAAGATTCTGAAGCCATTCCCCTCTCTCTTTACCCTATGAAAAATCATATATAACAAACAATGAACCCCCCCAAATCTACTTTCTCAAAGAACCATAATATCAATATACACTGAAATTATTGAAATTTATCTCTGTAAACCATTTATAGAACCTTGCAGCATTGTCCGTTGGCTCACCATTTTCATATCTACAGCACAAACAAACAAGAAAATAAATTTAATACATAGCTACACCAACACACAAAGTTACAAACAATCAGATATATATATACATCATGTCTGTATGTGATTAACGAGGAAGGTAGGAATTAAAAACTCACATAGCTAAAAAGAAAAATGCCAAACTCTCTTTCTTCGACTTCTCCTCATATTCCTCATCATCTGCCGCATAATCATCCTATGAACCATATACATAATTTGATATATAAAAAAAAAACATCAACATCGATAATCGAGTACCATCAAACAATCAAACCTTAAATAAAAACAAAAAAAGAAGAAGGTCAAACTCACCAAATCAACTACTTTAAAGGTGGCCTGATGGGAGGTTAAAAGAATCATCCAAAACAATAAACATGGGTTTTCAAGGAATAAAGCTACAGATGGGAGGTTAAAAGAGATCTGATACACATAAAAACTTCCCCTAACTAACATAGATTCCATGCTCTTCTTCTGCAAATTATGCCTCAAAAGCTTGGAACGATCAAAATTTATAGCAGAAACAAGCAAAAGACATGAAATGAGGATGGCCAAGTTTAAAATTTACACATTGACAATTAATTAAAGAGATACATTGAAGATGACATCGACGACATCGACGATTTTGTAGTTGCAGAGGAAAGCTCTTCCGGTGCTGATGGTGGTGGTTCTGTAATGAAGACCACATCGACGTCGTTGGATTAGGCGGCAACATCCTCACCGCGGCGGTGGCGGCGACTCCATCGTCATCGTCATCGTCATCGTCATCATTCACGCTCTCCTCTGAACTGTCCTCACCACCATCTTCTCTATTACTCCTGTGAATCAACTTATCTCCTCTCCTCCCCTTGCTCCGACTCGACCGATCTCGGTCCCGGTTCCTGTCTTGATCCCACTGATCTCGATCCTTCTTCACTCAACTGGTCTATCTTCCTCTGCAAAATTATCAGAATTAGAATCAAGAAAAACAAAAACCGTCAAGAAATTTCAACCAAATCGATTCAAGAATCGATGGATTTAGAATTAGATCTGAACAAGTCATCGCAATCGAACCTGGTGAATCTCTCAAGGAGACTGGGGAGAGAGACATAAACCCTAGATCATTCAATCTATACTACAGTGAGAGAAAACGATAAGAGAAATAAAGACTAGGGGAGAGTGAGCACTGTTATAAATGGAACGCGTGTTTATAATAAAGGATAACGCGTAATTTCACTTTATTCCACAGCGTTTTTCAAAAAACGTTGTCTAACAAACGTGGTTATAGCCAACTTTTGTTGTAGTGTCATAAATCTACCTATACTATATATACATAAATAAATCTAGTGGAGCATGAGAGTTCTCCAAATTCTCAATGCTAACTTCTTATGCATTCTTTCTCTTACATGGCACTCTCTGCAGTCCACTTTAATCATTTTCTTAATTTTTAATTACTCTAAATAACTTAACAAAAAAATACTGATAAAATCACTTAAAAACTAATAAAATTAACAAATTTCTAAAATCATTCTGATAAGATATAAAAAATAGATAATTATCAAATTTAAAAAGAAATAATTGTCTTTTTTTTTTAATATCTATCTATCTATCTATCTATGCTGTCAAATAAAATATTAAAAGAATATTTAAATAAAAAAATTACAATTCAAATAATTTTGAAATAAAAAGATAACTATTCGGATATGAACAACAGGAAAATAGAGATAAAAATATACAAAAATAAAAATATAACTATTTAGATTTGAACCAAAAAATTATATAAAAAAGTCAAATAAAATATAACAAAATATTTGTAAAAAACCCTATGTAATGTGATTCATGATTTATCATCTAATAATCAAGAACAATTGAAAGCAATTCCCAAAATAGACAATAATCTAAATTATCAAGCCAATACGAAAGTGATTTAAATTATCTCTAAGCAATCAACAAAGGCGACACAAAGATATAACATGGAATCTAATTGTGATTAAAAAAAGAAAAAGAAAAAGAAAAAAAAATCACAAGCCAAGAAGAATGAACAAATTCACTAAAAAGAAAGAATGAAGATTACAAAAAACCTCACCAAGCTTACCATCTATGAATCCACACAAGCACTTGGAGACTCTATAACATCTTTAGCACCCACTCTTCATCCAGGATTGTTCATTGTTGAACTTAAATCCACAGACTCCAACTCAGTCCAAATTCTACCGGATAAACGCTAAGAAAGGTAGATTTAATCAAGGCCTTTTCATTTATTCAATCAAATCCATGATATGCGACAATCATCAACAATCCATCAAGAGAAAACAAGTATCAACTCTCTATAAGATAGAACTATAGTTCTTCAATATTCAAAGATAAATCTAGAAATGTTAAACCCTAAATGAGCATCTGAGATGGGTTTAAACAATTCAGAGTCGCAAGGATCGCTCGAGTATAGGAATGACCGCTCAAGTGGTGTGTCTATAGGGGCGGTGCTAACAACTTTCACTTGTCACTTCGCTAGAGTGCAAGACTTACCACTCAAGCGATAAAACACATCTCTCAGTATCTCGGAATTCAGGCTGAGATACTGGATGCTTCAAATCAGCACTCGAGCATTAGCATGACCGCTCATGTAGTTTGACATGCTAATAAGAAGAAACATAACATATTTTGTCACGACCTAAACCTGGTACCAAGAGGTCAAATTAATAATGCATCGGAGTAAAATAAAAAGGTACCAAAATATTTATTTAATTAAAAATATACATTGGAGCTTTTATTTATTGACATTGTCAAAGCTAGTCTATATCTACAAAGTGCCTTGTGTCTATCCCTTGCACTGATCCTGCTACTTTACCTGAAAGGGTTTAACAACTATAAGTACATGGCACAAGCAGAGTAAGAAATATTATCCTAAGAGCATAAGTATATAAAAGTCACCATGGATAATTATTTGGCTAAATAAAGAATAATTTCATATCCGTAAATCATTTTAAATAAGAAAAGCAGAAATTATATAAACAAAATAATCATAACCACGATGTAGAACAAAACAGAACAGAGGGTCAATGGATCCATGACAAATAGAGGGTCGCAAAGTGACTAATTAGAGGGCCAATGGTTATTTAAATCCCCAAGGTAAGGGACCATCAGAGGGTCACTAAAGTAACAATTCAGAGGGCCAATAGTTATTTAAATCCCCCAAGGCATGTGACCTATGTAGTGGTACTTATAAAATAACTGCTAAAAAAACACATTTATTAAACAATTATATCCGTGAGTTTTCCTTTTTAAACAAATAGGGTTCATTACACAAATATTATATTTAAAATGCTAAAATAATTCATAAAGTGTAATTTTTTTATTGAACTATTATAAAGTGTAATTTGTATAAAATAATTTGTAGTAACTCAAGGTATAATATAACCCACCGTAATATTGATTCCAACTTTTTACTTTTCGTTCACCGCAACCATTAAATATTTCGAAATTAAACTCAAAGTTTTATCACAATTGAAGAGAGAGAGAGAGAGAGAGAGAGAGAGAGAGAGAGAAAGCTGAACACATAGAGATAGAAAGAGAGCTTGAGAATGAGATGTGGAGATATGATTTGCAAATCGATGGATATATATATATATATATATATATATAGAGAGAGAGAGAGAGAGAGAGAGAGAGAGAGAGAGAGAGAGAGAGGGCATATGAGGGATTTACAGAGCAACGCGTGGGTAGCAAACAAACTTAGACAACAAGTATGCATAGGGTGTAAGTTGGGTTTTTCTTGGTACAAAAAATGTAATATTTTAGTGTAATTCAATTCCAAAAAAATACAGAGAAAAATATAATAATAATACCATAATATAATATCAACTAATATTATAAAGTTAAAGATATTTTTTTTGAAATAATTTTGAGTATAAAAATATACAAACTATTAAATTTAAAATAATGTGAATAACTATACAAAAAAATTCAGAAAAATATACTATTTTTATTTATAAAAATACATGATTTTACAACAAATGTAGTCCTCGAAATTCTCAGCTTCCAATACTTCAAAATTTAATAAGAATTAACTCCTTAAATCACATGCTTCCAAAATTTAATATTAACGTGGTATTAAATTAATTGACTAGTTGGTGTGTCACATTTCTCCTATCCTAAATAGAAATTTGACCGCAAACTTGTTATACATTAATTTTTGACAAGATGTGGCTATCTGACTCACATTTGATTTTTAGTTTCTCATGTAGCTTCTTCAATATGATGATTTTGCCATAAGATTTTTTTAACAAGAGGTGTAATCTTGTTTAAGATAATCTAATCATGATGGTTAAGGATCTGTATCGGTTGCTCTTCATAAGAGAGATCTCTTTGAACTTCTAGGTCTTCGTGATCAATAACATGTTCTGTATCTCAAAAGTATTGTTGAAGCATTGAAACATGAAACACAAAACACATTGTGAACATTGGACAATTTAGTGGGAATGAAAGACAATAAGTCACAAGGCCAATCATTTCTAGCATCTCAAATGGTCCGATGTAACGTGGATTCAATTTTTCTCATTTCTCAAACCCAATGACTCCTCATGTTGGTGAAACTTTTAAGAAAACATGATCTCTTACTTGAAATTCCAAATTTCATCTTCGAGTATCTACATAGCTTTTTCGGTGACTCTGGTAGTGCAGATTCACTGTTGGATGATCTCTACACAATTTTGGGACCCAATAACTTTGTCTCTAACCTCCTTCTAACATAAAGGCGATCGACTTTTCCTCTCATACAGTGCTTTATATAGTGCCATCTCAATGCTTGCTAGGTAACTGTTGTTATAGACGAATTTTACTAACAGTAAATCCTCGTTTCAATTACCTTTAAGATCTAATACGCATACTCACAACATGTCTTCCAACGTCTGAATCGTTCTTTAGGATTATCCATCAGTTTTGCGGGTGATACGCGATGCTATACTTTAGTGTTGCTCCCAAGACTGCTTGTAGCTTGTTCTAGAAACGAGGTTCTCGATCCGATATAATTGATATTGGGGCGTCATGCAATCTAATGATCTTCTTGATATATTAAGTGGCAAATTTGTTAAGAGAGTACATGACTCTGACGGATAAAAAATGTATCGACTTTAATAATCGATTTACTATGACCTATATCGCATCGTTCTTTGAGGCTGATCATGGTAATCCAATAATGAAATTCATGGTAATGTGCTCCCATTTCTATTCAGGAATAAAGAGGGGTTACAGTAGCCCTGCAGGTCATTAGTACTCTATAACGGTTTCGATTTAGACTCGATCCATTTCTTACTCTTGGATCTAGGATTCTATGTCTTTAATTGTCGTTCATGCCATTTTCATCTTGTTAGTGGTTGAATTGAGTGTTGGTTGTGTTTGAAACATGTTAGAATTAGTTTTCCAAAAGAGTTGTTGTCTAGTTTTCTTCTTGTTTTCTTGAGTGGTCTATAAGATCTCCTAGTATTTTTTTTTACAAGTCTGTAAAACTTCTGGAAGTATGGTATCTTCGCTCGAGCAGTATTTCCTGTGCTCGAGAGGTCTTTTGCAGGTCTGAACTTCTGGGAGGAGGGCATTGTGCGCTCGAGTAATGTTTGATCTGTGATACCCCTGTTTCGTAATATGTTAATTGGTCTTTAATATGAATGTGATTATGTGTTTTGACATGATTGTGTGCACCATTATGTGAAAATATGTGGTTTTGAATTTCTATCTGTTCACCGTAGGAATATCTGTTTGATTATCCGCTTTGGAAATTAAATTGAAGGCCTTATCAGCCACAGAACCCGAAATTGATTGCGCCATTATAATTAGCGTAATTTTTAGAGCCTACAGTGAAATTTAATTGAAAATTGATTCGGGTCAGATTAAATTAACTTATTTAATGGCTTTGTGCTCAAATTGTTAATATTTGTAATTTTGGTTAGTGGGATTTATTGTGTAAGAGCACTACACCTCCCATTCCCTCTTGTATCTTCACTTGGGCTGATCAAACTCTAAGAAAGAGAGAGGGACCGGCTGTTAGAGAGAGAGAGAGGGAGAGAATCGTGTAACTTTTGACTTAAGCTTGGGAATTTGAAGTCTAGTTCAAGAATTAACCATAGATTGGGCTTCTAGGTAAGCATTGATTCTTGAATTCATGAGTTTAAGGTGTAATCTTGTGTGTTCAAAGTTAATTAATGGTCAAGAGCATGTTTTGAATTTGTTTTGTTGAATTGGAAGACCATATATACATGCATGTATGTAATTGTTTGGAATTTGCATAATTGAGCTTGAATTACATGATTCATGTTGCAATTTGGTTGAAATCCATGTAAATTTGTAGTTGAAGCTCATGTATAATCACCATTGGCATCATCTAAGTTGAGAATGGGAACTAGACACCACATGCATGTACAATCTATGAAGATAAGAGCTTTGAATGCATAAATGTGTATCTTAGAATTGAGTTTAGTGTCAATTTAGGCCATGCATGTGTTAAATCTTTGAAATTGAGCTCCATGATGATGTGTTTTGGTGTTTATACCATGTTAGTACAAGTATGTGTGGAATTGGAGCTATAAAATGCATGAATTGTTGGTTGAACGTCGAAATAAAACTCAAGAACACGATCTGGGATTTCCAGAATTTTGATGTTCGCTCGAGCAGGGTAACTGCCACTCGAGCGAGAAATACGTGCTCCCAGTACTTTTTGCAGACTTGGTGTCCGCTCGAGCGAGGTAATTCACGCTCGAGCGGGGGAGCTATTTAGACAGGCCTTTCACTCGAGCACCCTATTCACGCTCGAGCGTATTTTTGATGTAACCAGTACTTTTGCAGGCCTTACGAGTCCGCTGCGGGGAAGTCCACGCTCGAGTGGGGACCCTGTTTTCTGAAATTTTGTTTACGCGTTCTGTGTTTCGTTTTCCGTCCTCTTTCACTTCTAATCACTCTTAGGCATACTTTGAGCATTGTAATTGTAAGTTTTGTAAAGTTCATTAATTTTGAATGGTGGACAAAGTTTGAAAGGCTTAAATGCCAGCTTGACATAATAAGTTTGAAAGGCTTGAATGCCAGTTTGATATGACAAGTTTGAAAGGCTTAAATGCCAGTTTGATATGACAAGTTTGAAAGGCTTAAATGCCATTTTGATATGACGAGTTTGAAAGGCTTAAATGCCAGTCTGATATGACAAGTTTGAAAGGCTTGAATGCCAGTTTGACATAACAAGTTTGAAAGGCTTAAATGCCAGTCTGATATGACAAGTTTGAAAGGCTTAAATGCCAGTTTGATATGACAAGTCTGAAAGGCTTAAATGCCAGTTTGATATGACAAGTTTGGAAGAGCCGAAAGGCCAGTCTGATACGAAAATTTGATAAGGCCAAAAAGGCCAGTCTGATATAAACGTTCGAAAAGGGCCAAAGGCCAGTTTGACATGAATGAATTGGGCCAAAGGCCGTCTGATGCATAATGTTCCAATGTATTTTCTTTACTTGATATTATTCACTAGGCTTCCGCTCACGCTCATTCATGTGTTTGTAGGTGAGCCAAGAGAGGTCCAGACCCAACCCCAGTGAAATCTGTATGGACTAACCGAGTTTTGGAAAGTCAGCCTATGTGTCTCACGCATGAAACTCGCCTTCGCCTTTGTTATTTTGTTTTATGTTGTCACGTTGGCGGAGCCTTTGTATATGTCTGTATATAGTTTATGGGCTGACTTAGTTTTGGATGATCCTGTCTGTACAGAACTTTTTGATACTTCAATTCTGTTGTGAGTTATTAATATTTATATGTATGACTTGTTTGACGTGCCATGTAAGCACAGCTCTAAGGACAAAGTTTTTTTAAATTGCTTCCGTTTAGCCCCCATTAACTCTGTTAAAATATGTTTGGTTTGGTTTGAGGCCGTAGGTAATCTCACGATTATTGGTCGGTTATGTCCTTAACCCACGGGGGCGGGTTCGGGTCATGACAGAGTGGTATCAGAGCACGAGTTAATAACTCACACACTTGTCCAAATGAGCAATAAGCGTCTAGAAAAGATCTAGGATGCATTAATGTGATAAGTCTGAATCTGAAAGCATCAAGTATATGCTTAAATGTTTTGATATGAACAACTATGTGTTATAAGTCCTGATTTGCTTGCATTGTAATTTGTTTGATTGTGCATGCCCTTTAATATATGCGTACTTGCAAATCTTTTGTGTAAAATATAATGCAAGTTTAATCAGATAGTGGGAACAAGAGGTGATGAGATAAAGGAATCTTTTACTGCCAGACTAGACAAAATAGAAAGACTAATACAGGAAATGGCAGAAACTTTGAGACAGCAACAGGAGTGGCAACAACAGTGGCAACAACCACATCCGCCACCTCCACCTCCGGCACCACCCGTGCTAGATAATCAGAATGACGACCGAATCATAGCTCTCACCAAAGAGTTCAAGAAAATGAAACCACCACAGTTCCATGGTGGATTAGATCCTTTGAAAGCTGAAGCTTGGGTCCTCGACATCAAAAAATTGTTTGAAGTGTTCCCGTGTTCGGATACACAGAAAGTGCTTCTAGCCACCTTTATGCTAGAAGACGAAGCAAGAAGATGGTGGATGTTAATGCGTGAGAATTACAAAGATACTGATTGGGCAAAATTTTTAGAAATTTTCTACGATAAATACTTTCTGCAATGTGTTCAGGATAGGAAAGTAGCTGAGTTCATGGAATTAAAGCAAGACAATATGACAGTGGCTGAGTATGAGGCCAAATTCACTAAATTGGCCAGGTTTGTGCCACATGTGATCGATACAGACTATAAGAAGGCGAGACATTTTGAAGGCGGGCTTCGAAGTGACATCTTGAAAGAGTGAATGTCTTAAAGCTAGAAACCTACATTGGAGTACTTGATAGGGCCATCATATCAGAGGCCAACATAGCTAGACAAGCCAAGCCAACAACAGAATGGAAAGGTAACAAAAGACAAGGCTTCTTTTCAAAGAAGAAGTTTCTGAAAAAGCAAAACACGGGCTCCTCAAATACCTCGAATTCTTCCCAAGACACATTTCCCATGTGTAACATTTGCAGCAAAAGGCACCATGGGGTTTGTTACCGTGTGTCAGGGGCCTGTTTCAAGTGTGGTAAACAAGGGCACATGGCCCAAGATTGTAATCAAAATGGAGGAAAGAAGGCTGCTAGTTCCGCTGCATCGATCCCAAAGCCAGGAAACACTTTGAGATCCGCTACCACCGGGGATACCGTGAGACAGGGGAGAGTTTTTGCGCTTGTTCCGGGTGATACACGGAATGCCAATGCAGTTGTCTCAGGTACTATTTCTATATGTAATCAGGATGCTTTTGTATTAATTGACTCCGGATCCACACACTCTTTTGTGGCATGTGCATTTGTATCTAGACTGAATAGACCCTTAGAACCATTGCCATATCTGCTATGTGTGTCTGCTCCATCTGGGGAATCTGTATTGTGTGAATCTATATAGCGATTTTGTGAAATGTGTGTTGAGGATGCTATCCTATATGTAGATTTGCTGCCCTTGAACTTTAGATATTTTGACGTAATTTTGGGCATGGATTGGTTGACCAAATATTGTGCCACCATAGATTGTGTGACAAAACGGGTTATGTTTAAACCGCCAGAACAGAATGAGATTGTGTTTGTGGAAAATGGGGTAGTGCCTCCACCTTATTTGATATCTGCAATGAAAGCATGTAAACTAATCAGGAAAGGGTGCCAAGGTTATTTGTGCTATGTATTGACTGAACAATCTGTGAATGTTGAATTGAATGATATCCCTATTGTTAGAGAATTTCCGGATGTGTTTCCAAATGAATTGCCAGGGGAATTGGTAGACAGGGAGATAGAGTTTACAATTGAGACTATGCCAGGTACCCAACCTATTTCTAAACCTCCTTACAGAATGGCTACTACCGAAATGAAAGAATTGAAAGAACAGTTACAAGACCTGCTTGACAAGGGGTTTATTCGACCTAGCACTTTGCCTTGGGGTGCCCCAGTATTATTTGTGAAAAAGAAGGATGGAACTTTGCGTTTGTGCATCGATTACCGGGAGCTGAATAAGGTAACGATAAAGAACAAGTACCCCCTACCCTGTATTGATGATTTATTTGACTAGTTGCAGGGATCACAGGTGTTTTCCAAGATTGATTTGAGGTCCGAGTACCATCAGTTGAAAATAAAGGCAGAAGATATTGAGAAAACAACATTTAGAACAAGGTATGGTCATTTTGAGTTTCTTGTTATGCCATTTGGAGTGACTAATGCTCCGGTAGCATTTATGGACTTAATGAACCGTATTTTTAAGACCTACCTTGATGAATTTGTCGTAGTCATTATTGACGACATTTTGATATACTCTAAAGATAGATTTGAACATGAATAGCATTTGAGAACTGTCCTGCAAATACTTAGGGAAAGGAAATTGTTTGCTAAACTAAAGAAATGTGAGTTTTGGTTGGATGAAGTTGTTTTCTTAGGGCATGTAATCAACAGAGAAGGGATCTCAGTGGACCCACAGAAAATAGAGACAATTGTGAATTGGCCTACACCGACTAATGTAACAGAAGTTCGCAGTTTTATGGGTTTAGCTCGGTACTATAGGAGGTTTGTGAATGATTTTTCAAAAATAGCTGTGCCTCTTACCCAATGACACGCAAGGGGCAACCTTTTGAGTGGAACGATGAAAAAGAATCAGCCTTTCATGAATTGAAAACAAGATTGACCACCGCATCGATTTTGACACTACCTTCAGGTACATAAAATTTTGTGATTTTTAGTGATGCATCTTATAAAGGTTTGGGTTGTGTGTTAATGCAGAACAGAAAGGTTATTGCTTATGCCTCCCGACAGTTGAGGCCACACGAGAAGAGTTATCCAACACATGACCTAGAACTGGCCGCAGTTGTTTTTGTTTTGAAAATTTGGCGGCATTATCTGTATGGGGCAAAGTGTGAAGTTTACACGGATCACAAAAGTCTGAAATACTTCTTCACGCAGAAGGAGTTGAATATGCGACAAAGGAGATGGCTGGAACTGATAAAAGATTATGATCTTGAGATTCAGTACCACCCCGGGAAAGCTAATACAGTTGCTGATGCCTTGAGTAGAAAATCAACGGGAAGTATGGCTTGTTTGCTTACTGAACAGAAAGAGATCTTGCAAGATTTTGAGAAATCTGAAATCGAAGTGGTAATATGTGAACAGGGGGGATTGATAGTCGCTATTACAGCCGAGCCAGCGATTATTAATGAAATCAAGTAGAAACAGAAAGAGGATGAGTTCCTCAAGAAAGTGATTGATGAGTTTGAGACAAGTCCGAAAGTAGAGTTTGGCGTTGAAAATGAAGTGTTGAAATTCCGAAACCGAATGTGTGTCCCAGATATTCCGGAACTACAGAAGAGGGTTTTAGATGAAGCCCACAAATCTGTGTTTACTATGCATCCGGGTAACAATAAAATGTATCGGGATTTGAAACAAACCTATTGGTGGCCTAAAATGAAGAAAGAAATTACAGAATATGTGTCCAAGTGTCTCCAATGTCAGCAAGTCAAGGCTGAACATCAGAAACTAGACAGTCTACTGCAACCTCTCCTTATTCCTGAATGGAAGTGGGAGCATGTGACTATGGATTTAGTTGTTGGCCTACCTCGGACTTCGCGAGGTATGGATTCTATTTGGGTTGTAGTTGATAGACTGACTAAATTTGCACATTTTTTGCCAGTTAGAACCACGTTTAATGCTTATAGATTGGCTACTATTTATGTTGATGAGATTATCCGTTTACACGAAGTTTCGGTATCCATTGTGTCGGATAGAGATCCGAAATTTGTATCTAGATTGTGGAAGAGTTTGCAGGAAGCTATGGGAACAGAATTGAGATTCAGTACTGCATTCCACCCACAGACAGATGGGCAATCGAAACGAACAATATAGACTTTGGAAGATATGCTTCGGATGTGTGCTTTGGATTTTCAAGGGAGTTGGGAAGACTATTTGCCACTTGCAGAGTTTGCTTATAATAACAGCTTCCACTCCAGCATCGGTATGGCACCATAGGCTTTGTATGGTAGGAGGTGTAGATCACCTATTTGTTGGATAGAGGTCGGGGATAGAGCTTTGCATGGGCCTGAAATTATGCAAGACACTTTTGAGAAAATCAAGACTATCCGTCAAAGGCTCAAGACAGCTCAGGACCGACAAAAGAACTATGCGTATGTTCGAAGAAGACCTCTTGAGTATGAGGTCGGTGACCATGTGTTCATTCGTGTGTCTCCAATGAAAGGCCAAGTCAGGTTTGGAAAGAAGGGCAAGTTGTCACCCCGTTACATTGGGCCGTTTCAGATTTTGGAAAGGCTTGGTCCAGTTGCCTATAGAGTTGCTTTGCCACCGGGATTTGAGCAAATACGTAATGTGCTCCATGTTTCGATGTTGAGGGGTTACCTCCGAGACCCGTTTCATGTGATTGATTATCACCGGGTAGCTATTGATGAGAATATGGAATACGCTGAATGGCCAGAACAAATCGTTGATCGGCAAGTGAAACAATTGAGAAGCGAGTCCATCCCAATGGTGAAAGTGGAATGGAAAGAACACTATGGGACGGATGCCACGTGGGAAAAAGAGGAGGAAATGCGACTACGCTATCCACATTTGTTTCTTGACGAAGGTAAATTAAGCTTGGAGGACCAAACTTCCTGAAGGGAGGAAGACTGTGATACCCCTGTTCCGTAATATGTTAATTGGTCTTTAATATGAATGTGATTATGTGTTTTGACATGATTGTGTGCACCATTATGTGAAAATATGTGGTTTTTAATTTCTATCTATTCACCATAGGAATATCTGTTTGATTATCCGCTTTGGAAATTAAATTGAAGGCCTTATCGACCACAGAACCCGAAATTGATTGCGCCATTATGATTAACATAATTTTTAGAGCCTACGGTGAAATTTAATTGAAAATTGATTCGGGTCAGATTAAATTAACTTATTTAATGGCTTTGTGCTCAAGTTGTTAATATTTGTAATTTTGGTTAGTGTGATTTATTGTGTAAGAGCACTACACCTCCCATTCCCTCTTGTATCTTCACTTGGACTGATCAAACTCTAAGCAAGAGAGAGGGGCCGGCTGTTACAGAGAGAGAGGGAGAGAATTATGTAACTTTTGACTCAAGCTTGGGAATTTGAAGTCTAGTTCAAGAATTAACCATAGATTGGGCTTCTAGGTAAGCATTGATTCTTGAATTCATGAGTTTAAGGTGTAATCTTGTATGTTCAAAGTTAATTAATGGTTAAGAGCATGTTTTGAATTTGTTTTGTTGAATTGGAAGACCATATATACATGCATGTATGTAATTGTTTGGAATTTTCATAATTGAGCTTGAATTACATGATTCATGTTGCAATTTGGTTGAAATCCATGTAAATTTGTAGTTGAAGCTCATGTATAATCACCATTGGCATCATCTAAGTTGAGAATGGGAGCTAGACACCACATGCATGTACAATCTATGAAGATAAGAGCTTTGAATGCATAAATGTGTATGTTAGAATTGAGCTTGGTGTCAATTTGGGCCATGCATGTGTTAAATCTTTGAAATTGAGCTCCATGATGATGTGTTTTGGTGTTTATACCATGTTAGTACAAGTATGTGTGGAATTGGAGTTATAAAATGCATGAATTGTTGGTTGAAAGTCGAAATGAAACTTAAGAACATGATCTGGGATTTCCAGAATTTTGATGTTCGCTCGAGCAGGGTAACTGCCACTCGAGCGAGAAATACGTGCTCCCAGTACTTTTTGCAGACTTGGTGTCCGCTCGAGCGGGGTAATTCGCGCTCGAGCGGGGGAGCTATTTAGACAGGTCTTTCGCTCGAGCGCCCTAATTCACGCTCAAGCGTATTTTTGATGCAACCAGTACTTTTGCAGGCCTTACGGGTCCGCTCGAGCGGGGACCCTGTTTTCTGAAATTTTGTTTACGCGTTCTATGTTTCGTTTTCCGTCCTCTTTCACTTCTAATCACTCTTAGGCATACTTTGAGCATTGTAATTGAATTAAAGAGATAAGAATGAGCCTAAAGAGGAAAGTGTGAATTAAAGAACGGATTAAATTAATTGTGACCCATATGTGTTATGTGATGTGTAGGGTCAAGCTCCAGGGCAAATCTACAAGCCGATCACTGTGAGTAATATCTGAAATACATATTGTTGTCCAATTGCTTACTTCTATGTAAGTTTTGTAAAGTTCATTAATTTTGAATGGTGGACAAAGTTTGAAAGGCTTAAATGCCAGCTTGACATAACAAGTTTGAAAGGCTTGAATGCTAGTTTGATATGACAAGTTTAAAAGGCTTAAATGCCAGTTTGATATGACGAGTTTGAAAGGCTTAAATGCCAGTTTGACATAACAAGTTTGAAAGGCTTAAATGCCAGTCTGATATGACAAGTCTGAAAGGTTTAAATGCCAGTTTGATATGACAAGTCTGAGAGGCTTAAATGCCAGTTTGATATGACAAGTTTGGAAGGGCCGAAAGGCCAGTCTGATATGAAAATTTGATAAGGCCAAAAAGGCCAGTCTGATATAAACGTTCGAAAAGGTCCAAAGGCCGGTTTGCCATGAATGAATTGGGCCAAAGGCTATCTGATGCATAATGTTCCAATGTATTTTCTTTACTTGATATTATTCACTGAGCTTCCGCTCACGCTCATTCATGTGTTTGTAGGTGAGCCAAGAGAGGTCCAGACCCAGCCCCAGTGAAATTTGTATGGAACAACCGAGTTTTGGAAAGTCAGCCTATGTGTCTCACACATGAGACCCGCCTTCGCCTTTGTTGTTTTGTTTTATGTTGTCACGTTGGCGGAGCCTTTGTATATGTCTGTATATAGTTCATGGGTTGACTTAGTTTTGGATGATCCTGTCTGTACAGAACTTTTTGATACTTCAATTCTGTTGTGAGTTATTAATATTTATATGTATGACTTGTTTGACGTGCCATGTAAGCACAGCTCTAAGGACAAATTTTTTTTTAAATTGCTTCTGTTTGGCCCCCGTTAACTCTGTTAAGATACGTTTGGTTTGGTTTGAGGCTGTAGGTAATCTCACGATTACTGGCCGGTTATGTCCTTAACCCATGGGGAGGGGGGTTCGGGTCATGACATGATCGCTCGAGCAATGTCACTTATTGTATCTGACACTTGGGTGGTGTTTTGGTTACTCAAACGGTCTGTGCGCATATCAGATCGGGAAAGAGAAATTTTATCACCTTTTCAGTTCCTCTCTCTTTCTTTCTCTCTAGTTCTTACATTAAAACCCAAAATACTTCAAATCTATTGATTTCTCTACCCTAGTTCCTTGGAGAAAAATGTAGAGCTCATAGAAAGCTTCGTTTTAATCAAATAGGATATCGTTTTTGGCTCCACCAAACTTAACCCTTGCCTTCTTCTTCTTCTAATTTTGAGGTAGGGATTTCTTCAACCTTTAGTATGATTTTTAGCCTAGTTATTTGCTCATTGAAAGGATTTAGTGATTTAGGAATTTTGGGTTAAACTTAAAGTTTGATTTTTGAAATGTAAAAAAGAGGTTTTTAAATGGGTTCTTGAGAAGGGTTGTGGGGTTATGTTTATTGTTAAGTTATGTTGAAATGCCGAAATTTCCTTACTTAAATGTGATTTTGAAAGTAAATGATGATTGTTTAAAAAATCATTGATGTTTGATTTGTGAAAGAAAAATGAAAAGGATGTTGGGTTTTGAAAAGATAAGAGGAATGTATCTATTGATTGATGAGAGTGGAGTTGGATATTGATACCGCTCCTATTTTGAAATTGATAAGATTATATCTAGTGTTGGGAAATTATTTGTTGAGTGAAAATATTTATTTTGGGACTATCGGTGGAGGATAACTTTGATTGTTGTAGGTCCTTAGACAATTTGGCATGGACCAAGGCATTCTACATGATCGTCCACCCTAAATAGACTTTCACCAGAGTTTCCAGTGGTTTGCTCATGATTACACTGCCTTGCTTGTGGAAGGTTTGGGCCTCATAGAGTTTGCCTTCACTTGAGAGAAAAGATGGCTTCATCCGCAGTAACAGACTTTTCTTGTCACGCCCAACTTTTTATTACTCAGATTCTATTACCAAACCATTATTATAGATTCAATTTCAGAGATAACATGCAGAAACTCTTTACATCAATAAGAACACATGAATAAAGATTCTCTCATCCGAATGCAATATGAATGCAACAAGATTTATAATGAAATAAATTGCCTGTAGGCTTACATCTTTTAAATTAAAAGAAATGTTTAACCCTTTTACATCAATGGCATTCTTCCCACAAATAAAAGGCACCGTGGCTAATAGATAAAGAAGATCCTCGATTTTGAAACACTTCTTAACGTTCACCTGAAAAAGGATTAGCAACGTGGGATGCACATAAAGTCCAGTAGGGTAGGGGTGTTCACGAATCGGTTATGCGCGGTTCGGGTGGTGGGTTGGACCTGCTTGATTGGGTGCTGGTTAGAAAAAAATGGAATTGCATCCACCCGCAATACGGGTTGCACGAGTGGGTTGTGCGGTTGTGCAGGCAGATGCGGGCGAAATTTTTTTTTTTGAAATTTTTATTCTTGGACTTTGCTTTGGAGCCTTCCCCATTTCTGAGATATGCTTTTGGGCAAAAAAAAAAAAAAAAAAAGCATAAAAATTCATGCAAACCAAGCAACCCAAATACAAAACAAAATTGGGATTTCAGATCTGGGACTCCAACCTTGTGCAATGAAACACTTTTTTTTGGTGCAGTTTCTAAATCTTTAGATTTGGAAATCTCCAGATCTGGTTTGCAATTGGCGACGGCGATAGGAAGAAAAGGAGGGAACGGCGGTGAGAGAAGAGGAGAGAGATGGCGACGATGACGGAGATGATCCGCTAGAGAGGATAGCATCATGGCGAGAGGAGACGAGAGGAGAGAGATGGCGATGGGGAGGAGAGGATGGTGTCATGGTGAGTAAGAAGGCGAGAGATGGTGGTAGTGACGGCGACGAGGAGGAGAGAAGAGAGAGGTATGTGAGATGAGAAAGAGAGAGAGAGAGAGAGAGAGAGAGAGAGAGAGGAGGACCAAAGAGGATTTTCTTTTGGATCAATATCTGGGAGTGAGTGGGGTTCTGTTCAAAAACAGAAATAACTGGAAGTGGGGAATTTTTTTTTATTATTTTAAACATGATCAATGGTCGTCAGCGGTGGCCGCCAATGGTAGCTATTGGTGGTGAGGTAGATAGATAAGTAAATAGATATGTAACACGTGTACATATGACATTTGGACATATATGTGGATACACGTGTACAAATATATGACATTTGTGTAGATTGACAAATAAGTATGCTTTGAATAGATAGATGTCCTTTTAAATAGAATAATATCCTTTGGTCCAAAAAACTTTAAGTTTGGGCTTATTACCTTAAATTTTTTTAAAATAAACCATGTCTGAGTACTTAAAAAAAAAAAAATAGTCTGATGCTTTTCTCACACCTTATAGTAGTTTTTATTTATTTATTATTATTGAATGTGTATTTTAAATAAATATTAATTTGCCAACATATTTGAGATTATGTCAATTTTTTAAGTTTTTTTACTTTCAAGAATATTAGATGTTACAAACATAAAAAGATTTGTAAGTCTTATATATTTGCTAATTCATGTATGTACATTTTTACCCACATAAGAAGATATAAAAAATGCTATACATGTATTTTTAGCATTTTTACTGTTTCTTACCCAATAGTTATATTCCAAAGCCCCGTTTATTTTGGGGTTAAATAGACGGGAGGGGATTAAGATGGAGATGAGGTTATTTAGTGTTGCGTTTGTTTGTAGAGTTGGGGAGGGGATTAGGATGTAGGAGGTGATATAGATGGAGGTTGGAAGGGGGATTGAGATGGTGGAGGTGGAGATGATATTAGAAAAATAGTGAGGGGATTAGAAATTTTTTTATTTTTTATATATTGGGAATTTTTTTAAAATATTAATGTTTAATTTTTTATATTTTTTTATTTGTTTTATTATTTTATATAAAAATAATTTAACAATTCCTACACTAACAACTATCATAAAAACAAACACAATTTTACTTATTATGAATCCCCTCACTAACAATCTTCTCACTATGAATCTCCTCCATTTTACCTCTGAAAACAAATGAGCCCAAACATAAATGGATACAGTGAAATGAAAGACTAACCATATTAAAAAAAATTAATGATGGGTTTTTGTTTTTTTTGATAGGATGGGCCTTTATCTTATGTTAGGTGAATTTACATAAAAGCCAAAAAATGGATCCAATGATAATATCAAATTTTTTTCCCCCGGTTATGACGGTTTATCTCTAATCATGGAATCATGTAGACGGAATATTCCTACCCACCATGCAAATGCTTCTGTCATGGTGATCGGTTGATGAACACTTCTCATCTCTATCACATATATATGTTATGACTATGGAGTATTTGAGAAGTTTGTAAAAAGTTAATTTTTAGATTTTTATTTATTTTGGGTCATATCACTTGTTATATAATTTACTTACAAAAAGATAAAATAAATTAAAAAAAACCAAAAAATAACATTTTACTAACTTTTGAAAATACCCCTATATATATATATATATATATTAAATAAAATGTAGCAATACAAAAACCGTTAAAAGATTCAGACCTAACACATTTTAACATGGAGTGGGCTTTTTTTTTATTTTTTTATTTTTTATAATTGATTTTTATATAAATAAAAAAATTATATATATATATACTCCCTCTGTCCCATAATATTAGTCCCTTATTCCATTTTTCATTGTCCCAAAATATTAGTCCCTCTTCAAAAATCAAGTACAAAAATAATATAAATTTCCCATTTTGCCCTTCTTTTAAATTCATAAATAATATACAAAGTACAATTATGACATTGATATTCTCAAAAAAGTGTACTATCAAAGGGTAATTTTGGAAAACCAACTTTTTAAAAGTACAATAATTGTACTACCAAAAAAAATTGGATTCCCCAAAAGGGACCATTATTTTGGGACAGAGGGAGTACTATTTATGGTACTTCTGTTTTCCAAGGCTTGCTTTTTGTCCTTCTGTGTCCAAAGTACCCTCCATTTGTGTGATAGAAAATTGCTCTCAAATGATTTTATGGGAATTTCCATGCGCTGCCCTCCATTTACCTTACTAGGAGACCACAAGCGAAAGTCACTAAAATCCAAGCAGGACATTGATATTGAGCCTATGTTTGGGAAGTGGGTTGGCTTTTTAATTTTTTAACTTTTTAATTATTTTAGTCTGGGGCTAAAAAGACTGGTTTGAGAAGAACTTTTTGACTTTTTGACTTTTTTAATTTTTTTTTGTAAGAGAGGAGTGTAATGATTATGGATTAGATTTGATGTTTTGTTTTTTGTATCTAAAATAACCTATTTTATTTTTTGTGACTATTTTAGCCCCTAACCCACCAAAACCAACTTCCCAAACTATGCCTGATATTGATATTTATTTTTTAAGTAAGTTAATGATTGATTAATAAAATGAGTTATTTTTTATGTGATTAAAATTTTGAAAGCCTTTTTATTATGAAAATTGTAAGGGTAAATTATACCAAAAGTCCTTATAGTTTTTCTTGAGTTTCATTTTAATCCATAATATTTTAATTTGAACACATTTATCCTTCAAATTTTACTTTTGTGTCAAATAAAGACAATTATAGATGTAATTAAGCTTTTGAATGAAAATGATCACATGCATTGTACATGACCATTTTTAAAGAACAAAATGGTCTTTTTATCCTTCAATCTCTATAATTCATCTTCTTTTTTTCTTCCACAACCACCACCCACAATCACCAACCACCATGTCATGACCCGAACTCGCCCCTATGGGTTAAAGGCATAACCGGCCAGTAATCGAGAGATTACCTACGGTCTCAAACCAAACAAGACATAACTCATCAGAGTAAAGGGGCCAAACAAAAGCAAAATTTAAAACTTTTGTCCATAGAGCTGTGCTTACATGGCACATCATAACAATCCATATATATATACCTGTTAATAACTCACACCAACGGGATAACAACACAAAGTTCTGTACATACACAGGATCATTCAAGTCTTAGTCAGCATAACCAAAACTTATATACAAAAGTAATCCAACGTTCTCGCCAACATAACAAGATGTAACAAAATAGCAAAAGGGCGAAAACAAGTATCATGCGTGAGACGTATGGGCTGACTCTTCAAAACCTTGACTGTTTCTCACATATTTCACCGAGGCTGGGTTTGGATGTCCCTTGGCTCACCTACATGGACATGAATGAGCGTGAGCGAAAGCCCAGTGAATAATATCGAATAAGGAAGATACATGAACAATCTTTGAAACAGTTATATTAGACGGCCTTGGGCCCAATTCATGTTTCTATTTAATGTATCAATCAACTAGAGTTCTAGATGTATCAAACGGCCTTGGGCCCATCCATTCATGTCTAACGGCTTTTTGGCCCAATTGTTCGTATCCGACGGCCTTTGGCCCAATCGTTCAAATCTGATGGCCTTCGGCCCAATCGTTCGTACCAAACTATCATTCATGTTAGACGGCTTTTGGCCCAATCATTCATATGTCAGACTACCATTCGTGTCAGACTATCATTCGTGTCAAACTATCATTCATGTCAGACTATCATTTATTCATGTCATACGGCCTCTGGCCCATTCATTCATGTCATACAAATATTTGTCCCCCAATTCAATGTAACAAACTTATAAGACTTATATAGAAATAAGCAATTGGACAAATAACATACTTCAGATATCTTTATTAGGATATTACTCACAGTGTTCTGCCGGTGGATTCACCCTTGAGCTCGACCCTACACATTACATAACACAGATGGGTCACAAACGATTCAATCCATTCTTAATTTATATATTCTTTTTAGGCTTCGTTCTCATCCTTTTAACTCATTTACAATGCTTAATGCATGCCTAAGAGTGCTTAGAGATAGAAGAGAACGGAAAATGAAACTCAAATCGACTTCACAAAATTTCAGAAATAGGGTTCCCCGCTCGAGCGGACCCTTTTTGGTCTACAAAAGTACTGGTTGCCTCATTTTTACATTCGAGCGTGAATTCGGACGCTCGAGCTGAAGGCCACGCTACATGGCTCCCCGCTCGAGCGGGCATCCATTCCTGCAAAAAGTTCTGGGAGCTCGTATTTCCCGCTCGAGCGGTGCCTTCCCCGCCTGAGCGGACATACCAAATTCTGGAAAATCCAGAATTGTTCTTGAGGCTCAAACTTGATATTCAAAGGCTCCAAAACTCGAATTTAGGTACCAAAAACATGAGAAATGCATACATAGCATGAGAGCATAGGAGATTTGGGACCAATTATTCAAAACCATGATCAAATTCTCAAATTAACCAACATTTCTGTTCATAGTTTCAAAACATGTGTATTCAACTTCACATTACTCCATGTCTTCATTAATCAAACATGCATGTAATCTTTTAACTCCAATTTCATTTCAAATGGCTCAAGTGATGCTTACACACACGAAACTCATCCAAATCATGCTTGCATATATGATCCAACAACTCAATTTTTCATAATTAACAAGCTATATGATAGATTACACAATTCTTGCCAATTCATGATAATTCTATGCATGCATGCACATTCTGACTCCATATTCAACTCAATCTTTGACATGAGCTACTACCAAACCACTTGAATTCACAAAATCACAATCACAAGCTCAAACTCAAGAATTTACTCACCTAGGAGCTTTAATCTTCCAAATTATGGTTAATTCTTGAGTTGGTCTTCAATTTATTCAAGTTTCTTGCACAATCTTCAATTGCCTTCACCCTCTCTCTCTCTAGCCGACCCTCTCTCTCTCTCTAAAGTATAAAATCTGATTTTGAGCTCAAGCAAAGTGAATGAGGGTGCAAATTGGCCCTTTATAAGCTCATTCTCAAACACATTTCTTTAATATTAAATAATTGAGTAACATTTCATTAATTTAATCTATTTAATGTGATCCGAATCAATTTTCAATTAAATTTCACCGTAGGCTCTAAAAATTACGCCAACCACAATGGCGTAGTCAATTTCGATTTCTGTGGTCGATAGGGCCTTCAATTTAAATTATAAAGCAGATAATCAAACAGATTTTCCTGCGGTGAACAGATAGAAATTCAAAACCATATATATTCATATAAATGGCACTCAAAATCATATCAAACACATAATCACATACACAATTAAGATTAATTAGCATACTACGGAGCAGGGTTATCACACACCACCTCCAAACATTATCATCCTATGCATAGCTGCCAATCACCACCAAAACACCTCATTTACTGCACCACGACCTCATCAAAGTAATCTGAAACTAGCAAAAAATTCACCTCAAACCAACAGCCAATTTGGTCATTCTACCACCCCAAAATCCAACTCCCATGCCCTTGAACGACCATCAGATTAGAGCATCACCACCAAACTCTCTCCACCCCACCACCTTCCGTACCCTAAATCCAACTTCAAATCTTCCCATTGAAATTTGCTTCTTCAACAAAGCAGACCATTGAATCCACCTGTAGTGAAATTTTTTTATATACGTGTCTCTTACACACACATACACACAAATATATATATACAAATTGAAATGGGTTTGACCAATATGTTCAATTCTTTTGCTTGTCTCATACATACACACAAGTATATATATTGAATTTGTAGGGTGCAGGAATGATGGGTTTTGTACAATATTTTGCTTTTGTTTCATATATATTCATACAACACACACATATACACATATATACTTGTAAAGTGAATTGAATTTGTGGGTTGAAATGATGGTTTTATGCAATTAAATGAAGAAATAGTTTATAAGAGTTTTAACAATTGGGTTTTGGTGGTTGATGGTAAGGTCTCAATGAAGATAACAATAGAGCAATTGCAATATTTCCCTCTCTGTATATATATATACAACACACACATATTTCAGCGTATATATATATATATAACTCAATCACATAACCTCAATTGATTACAAATCAAATTTCATCTCATCGACAATGACCAATTTTAGCGTAATTTGTTGGCTTGAAGATGGAAAGTTTGCTCAAGGAGGTGGGTAGGGTGATTTGTGCAGAGAGGGGTTGTGGAATCTGGTAAGCAATGTGTGTGAGTCAACTCATTAAGTGACTCGAAATTAATAAACTCAATAGGTTAGTGTATAGTTTCATTTTTGCCCTTACAAGATGGTCATGTGCGATGCATGTGAGTATTTTCCATCGAAAAACTTAACTCCCATCCATGATTGTCCTTATTTGACACAAAAACAAAACTTGAAGGGAAAATGTGTTCAAATTAAAACATCAAGGGCCAAAATGAAACTTGCCCATCCACAATTGTCCTTATTTGACACGAAAACAAAACTTGAACGGAAAATGTGTTCAAATTGAAACATCAATGACCAAAATGAAACTTGAGGGAATTTATAGGAACCTTTAGTGTAATTTGTTCAAATTACAATCCTTATTAAAATTTGTCATTTAATAGAATTAGTAGAATGCTTCTTTTATAATTACTCTCTTATACAATAATAAAATTATCATAACTGTTAATTAAAATATATTTTTGATATTAATAAAAAAATTAATTGACTTATTGATAGATTAATGAAATGATTTATTTGGTATGCAATTAAAATTTTGAAAGGGTAAGATGTAATTTTTTTTAAAAAAAATTATAATTAGTATTTTAAACAATACTGAATAGGTGAATTTATGATTTACCTTAAATAAAATAAGGGTATCAAATAAATTGAATCAAACAACGGTATAAATTTAATAAATTGAATCAAACAATGGTATAAATTTATAGCCAAAATAGATTGTTTTTTTCACTATCCTCCTTTGTCCATCTCATTTGTTGAGCAAGTGTTTCTTTGTGGGTAAGGCTTGTCTCCAGTCTGATTGCGGACTGGACTGTACTGTTGGGCTTTTGTGGGCTCATTACAAAATCTACATCGATAATCTGAATTATTCAAGATGTAGAGTTCGTTGAGTATTTTATCCCTACAAAAATTAGTTGATCGGATATCGATTGTTACTTGATTAGATCACATTTCTGTTAACAATTTTTTTTAAAAATCATATTGAACGTTGACAAAAATGTGATTTGACCAAGTGGCTATCGATATTCGATCAAAATGATTTTTTATACGGATGAAATACTCGACGAGTCTTACACATTGTACGGTTCAAATTATCGATACAGATTTCATAATGGATACAGAGGACCCAACAATACGGATTGGACACAAGCCGCCCCTTTGTTTTGTTTAATATGAGAACTTTGGGTTGTTTTCTAACTTCACACAAAAGATGAGGTGCATCACCTTTGGATTTTTTTGTTTTTGCCTCTTACTTTTGGCATGATTACCTTTCTATCAAGCTTTTGTTTTTTTGTTTTTTTGTTTTTATTTTGTCTCTTCCCTCGGTTGTTTTTATGTCTGTTATAATTAACTGTCATTTCGTTATATTTATTTTTTGATATGTTTAAAAGACTTTTAAACTTCGTATTATTTTAAATTAATAATCTCTTTTGAATAATAAAATTGTCTGGCCTCGAACTCGGGACCAAAGTGTTAAGATAATACTGTTGGCTACATATTTTGTGCAAGCCAGTTACAATTCAATGCGTGGCAAAGTAAGGGTAATATGGGGAGACCATTCAAGTCTTCGATCCTGATCGTACATGTGGTAGTTAATATTGGTTGTTATGAGATCTGAGTAGCAGTGGATCAACAAAGAGATGCAAGGTGACGTGGCTTCAACAGTTACTCATATTCAAATTCAAATATAGGAGGGAAGCCTAACTGCAAGTAATGGCGTAGTGGAACTACTTATAAGGTAGCATGATCAGCGACCACGGAGGAGCAGTTTGACGGTTTGAAGTGAAATTCGATGGTCATCTTTGAGGAGTATAAATAGCATGGAAGACCCTAGAAAATGCCCCAGACTCAGATCTAAGAAACCAGTCTTACTTTATATATTTCATTCCAGTTTTATATTTCCTGTTCTTTACATTCCTGTATTTTATTCCTGCACTGCACTTCATTCATAGGAGTAGTTTCAAGTAGATTGTCGCTGTAAACCTCTACGAGGCTGAGTTTGGATCATTGTAAGTTTTTCATACTAATGAAATGCTTCAATTGCTCTTTATTTAACTGTTCTTATGCTTAAATTCTCCTAAATCAAGCCACCAGTAAAAGTCCTCTTCATTGAGGCTGAAAGAACTACAACACAATCGTCTGATAATTGGTTGGCAATCAAAATTCTGTAAGGACTGATTGATCCTTGCTGGCACGCACATAATCACAAAAATAACCTTCGAAAGCCAAAACGCCAACATATATTTTTGGCACGCCCGGTGGGACCCATTTAAAATGGCTAGACGGAGGAGACAAGGAGAAAATGAACGCTTGGAAGAAGGCGTGGAAGGAGAGGTAGAGATACCTAATCTAGAGGATAATGTGATAACACATCCTGTGGAAACTCCTATTTTATCGGAACCTATGGTCGAACAGACCAGTACTTCAGAACAAATACCATTTGTTCGTAATATTGGACGAGACCAAGGAATTGAACCATCCACTGTCCCATCTACTTAGCCAGTGAATCCATGGGGTGGCCTAGTAGATGCCATGGAACAACAATTAATAAACACAATGGAAAGGTGGGCAACATCCTTTTTGGATCGAATGAATAACCACCAACCAACAAATGCAAGACACATGGAGGAAGTAAATGTCCCTCAGCAAAGATTGGCTAGAGATAAACAGCCTATGCAAGTTAATGGACATTTTAATGCTCAAACTAGTAATCAGAGTCATGAAAGACCACCACCTCAGTCTTGGTACGAACCCATTTTGAGGCCTATAGCAGGCCAAAGTGCCTCAATATTCAACAGTGAAGCCATGCAAGTTGGTAGATCTGGCCCAGTACAAGAAAATGGCATAAGAATGGTTCCAAATCCCACGTTCGAAGCCATACCTGGCACTAGGGGTTACAATAATCCCTTATTCGAATTTATACCTGGGGGGTTGGAAGGTTTTCCCACAAATGGAAGGGATACAACGCCTGTTCCAGCACCTTTCGTAGGCCCCTTCGCAGGACAGGCTCAAAGAGGTTACCCACACCCCCAACAGCAACCTGTACCACAGGGACAACCAGTCCCGAATGTACCACCTTATAGACCAAGAGGACCACAAGCACAAGTTTGTCCACCAAATCCTGTGTTTGTTCCCCCAGTAGTGGTTCAGCAGGCACAAAATATGGTCCCTAGGGACCAAATTGCTGATATAGTTAGGGAGATGTGTGGACCAATGGCTCGGGGTGTCCAGACTCCTGTGTACAGAAAATCATACCCAGAATGGGTCGACAGAGTACATGAATACCCAAGGGGTTTTAGGATACTAGATTTTGTCCTTTTTTATGGGAACAGAAACCAATCAACAGTAGAGCATATTGCTAGGTTTGCTGCTCAATGTGGTGAATTTGCCAATCATGACTATATGAAATTGAGACTATTTCCCAACTCTCTAACTGGGGGAGCATTTATATGGTATATTAACCTTCCACCTGGCTCTATCCAGACTTGGCAACAAATGGAAGAGGCATTTCATGCCTAATTCTTCCAATCAGAGCCAGAAGTTTCCATGGCAGACTTGGCAAGTCAAAGGCCTAAAGAGAAGGCTACTTAGTTTATTGCCAGATTTAAAAGGGCTCAAAATAAATGTAAAATAATCTTGCCAGAGCCAGAATTCATAAGATTGGCCCAAAATGGCTTACAGTTCAGGCTTCGAAAGAAGTTTGACTCAACAGAGTTCAGGGACTTAGTGGAAATGACTTACAAAGTATCTCGATATGAAGCATTACTAGAAGAGGAGCAAGATCGAAATAATGCATCATATAAGACATACTACAAAGATCCTAACTATGAGATTGATGCAACAGAGATTGTAGGGAAAGAGCCCATGATCTGTGAAGCATTAATTCATAAGGATACGACAATTGACCAGCATTTTAAAAAGAAAGATCTCCACAGGAAGTATTCTTTCGATTTAACTAAGGCAGATGACATTTTTGATCATTTGCTTGCGGCCAACTTCCTTAAGTTACCAAAAGGGGTTAAAATTCCATCTCTTGATGAACTTAAAGGAAAAGTATATTGTAAATGGCATAATTCTTGGTCTCACTCAACTAAAAACTGTGTTGTTTTTCGAGACAGGATCCAAGAACAAATTCGGAAAGGAAGTTTGAAATTCCCAGCCAAAGCTGAAAAGGCCATGGGGATCGACAGTGATCCATTTCCAGAAATTGGAGAGGTGGCAGCCAATGTCATTATGCCAGATTTTCAGAACCTGTCTTTGAAAGAATTGGAAGAAGTCAACGTACAGATGCATGTGGCCAACCAGACAGCAATAAAAAAAGACACTAGAAATCTAGCAGCTATTGGACAAGATTTCTTACACCAGAGGGAAGACTCTGATGAAGAAGCACTGGATGATGACTCCCTAGAGGCAGCCGTAATGCAGAGGATGTGTCCCAGGTGCAGACTGAGTTATAAGTGGTTGAAAGGCCTTCCAGTCGATGGGAAGCAATATTACAGGGATGTGCAGAGGCGTCCCAAACCAACCAATGCTTATAATAAAAGGCCGTATCTGGCTAGGGTTAGGCAGCAGCCATTAGTGGTTGAGCCTACAATTGATAGAATGCATGCTAAAGGCAAGAGGCCCTTATGTGAGTCCAGGACACCTAATTATCATAGAATGGAGAGTAGTCATTCTGAAAAAAGACTGGAGAAGAGTTCAGGTTTTAGGATCAAAGCCAGAGATTGGCCCCCTAGACCAGCCTCACGGAGAATAGAAAATGATCACCTTTATCGAAGGCCTGAATCAGGCTCAAAGCTTGGGCTCAGGGCCAAGCAACTGCCTTCACAGCCAGCTTCGAAGGTGGCCTCGAAGGAAGAAAAGGGCAGCACAACATCTGGGTCAGTAAGTTCGTGGGTACCTGGAGTTCCAGATTGGTTTGTGATGCAGAACAAACCTAGGGAAGTGCCTACCCAAAGGAATGTTGGAAATCAAGGTCGGATGGTTAAGCCTCCATTGGTGGCCCCCAACAATTGTGTAACGCCCTCAAAATAATAACATTAAACCCATCCATATAGGGACATGCATTGATACATAAAGGTCCACATTCATCTATTCATCAGGGTATTTCATTACAACAGTATTACATGTTTACAATACAAAAGCAAATGCCCTACGGGCTTACAGCTTTCCAAGTTAACACTTGGTTACAAAAGAGAGTGCTAACTCAATTACACCTTAAGCCCTTGGCTTGAAACTATATGTAATACAATCAAGGAAAATAAGACAGCCAAAGTATGTCCGCCTCTAGCCTCCTAAGCTATGTCCTTAAAGGTGGCATACTACCTGTACCTGAAAATGATGTCCCCATATAGGATGAGCCACAGCCCAGTAGAAATATACTAAACCAACTATGAACAATGACTAAGAGATTAGCAACTGGTAGATGGTCAACACTTACACTTCCATTTACATCTTATTACAATTCCATGACGGTCAAGTCTAGGTTACAATTCACCTTCCATTTCTTATTCAACTTTGAGTTTGAAAACAAGGTTCAGTACTCTAGCCAAAACATTTGATGAGATTATAGTTCATCACTAGAACATTTTCGAAATTCAAGGTGGATACACATTTTGGTGTTGTATCAATAACACATAAACTACTTCCATACTTCACAAACGATGAGGATATACATTTTAGTGCTATATCAAATCAAACAAACTTTTCAATAGATAAGCATATGAGTTATATCACTACTACAACAGATAAGCATATGAGCTATATCAATACTTCAACAGATAAGCATATGAGCTATATTAATACTACAATAGATAAGCATATGAGCTGTACCAACACTTCAACAGATAAGCATATGAGCTGTATCATCACTACAATGGGAGAGCATATGAGCTGCATCCCTGGGTCCATCCCCCATCTTCCCTTAACCATTAACCGGTTTAGAGGTACATCCCCCATCTTCCCCTAAACCGTGGAGTACATCCCCCATCTCCTTCCATACACAAGTAATGCATATAAACACAGAATCACATACGCAATCAATCAATACATAAAGTTAATGTATTCTATCAATTGTCTACACATAATGCATATAAACACATTGGCCATATGCACAATCAACCAACACATAAAGTTAATGTATTCTATCAACCGTCATACTCTATGACACATCCAATTGATTAGTTTTAGTTTGCCTAATCATCATGCATTGTCTACAACAATCAACACTACCCTCCACCGGTAGTCCAAAGCAATTATTTCTAAGTAGGAAATAAATGCACAAGTGGATAATATATCAACATTTCAATTAGATGAGCAATAAAAGATTCGACTACACTCTTTAGTCCCATACATTCCAAATTTCAACATTCTCAATTCAATTCCTCGTTTTCTTCAATTAATTATATGCATTAATTAATTAAACCAATTAGGACAAATTACCATAATTCACAAAACAACCCTAAGCTTCCATTTCCATCAATGTCCCAACATCAATCTCATTTCTCTATGCCTAACATGCATATAGGTTTATATATTTAAAACCCCAACTTTTGTAAAATTACACAAAGGCCCAAACTTTCTCAAAATTACCCAACAACCCCTAAACATATCACAATGCTAAAATTCAAAGACAAAGCTCATAAGATGGAGTAGGTTATCCCTATCTCGAATGATGGGACTCAACGAAGGAGATGAAGAAACGGAAATGCTCCAAATCCCAAAATTTTCAGATTAAAAGATAGCCCTCGACGATCAACACAACTTTTGTAAAGGCCCAAGGTGAGAAAACAACCCCTACTAGATCAATCCTAAGAGAGAAGTTAGGGTTTTAGTGAGAAGAACTCTCAAAATAGCTTTTTGGAAAAGTAAGAGAGAGAAAGGATGTTGAGAAGTGAACAAAAAAGTCGGATCTCGGCTTTATATAAAAGTCACCCCGCTCGAGCGGCAAAATCCCAGCTCGAGCGTCACTCACAGATCCCCGCTCGAGCGTCCAATCCCCCGCTCGAGCGGCGGATGCACGCTCCCATAACTTTTACAGACATGGTGCCCGCTCGAGCGTCAAACTCCCCGCGCGAGTGTCAGACACTAACTCCTGCTCGAGCGGCCAATTCCCCGCTCGAGCGTCTACCACTGCAGACGAAAAACTGGATGGGTGATTTCCCCGCTCGAGCGCCAACACCCCCGCTCGAGCGGACAAGCAACAAACAGAGTCCCGTTCGAGCGTCAAAAGCGCCGCTCGAGCGGAGAGACCAAAAACTGGGCAAAGATTTTACGTTTTAAAACACAACCAACTTATTCCCAACTTGCCCAACACAACCCAAAGCTCGAACACAAAGAGAAAGGGATAGAAAGAGGATAAGACAACAGCACCCTTACGAAACCGAATCCAGATAACAGTTAAGCATGAAAGGGAAAACCGGGATCGCTATAAATTGGGTATTGCTGAGACACCCAAGAACGAAGGAACCAGTTATGGTCCCCGTAATTTCCAGATCACAAAGGAGGAAAATTCAGCGTAGGTACACGCAGTACCAGCAAGACCTGAAAGAAAGTGGAGAGAGTTCTTCATTGATCCAGGCCGAAAGAAAGAAGAATCCAAAGTCAGACCATACTCCAAAGCCAACTTTACAAAGCAAGGTGAGTTGCAGCAGAGAACAGTTGGCTAAGGTTCATTCTGAACTAAGAGTCAGAGAGAAGGCTAGCTTAGCAGGATTGGAGAAAGCTCTGATGGAGAGTGGTAGCGAGACAGAGGAAGAAATTGATATGAGCCAAAAGAAAGAAATGGTGGAGGAAGAAATGTTCGAAGCCTTCATGGCCAAGCAAACATTTTTGGTTGAAAAACCAATCGAGGAAAACCATTCGAAGGAACTTGTTAGCAATGAAGTGCCAGAATGCAGCATGCAGGATGCTTCTGAGGTAACTGACTAAGGTAGCCAAGAAGGGAAACAGGTACAACCAGTCATCCAGTTTGGCTCGTTTCCTCCAGTATCAGTAAACATGGTACACATACTACCGCATGAATTCCAAGCTGGAGATGAGAATCAAGAGGGGCAAGAAATTGACCCATTTCCAATCTCTAGTGAAGACTCACAAGCAAGTATGGTACAAGATAATTTCGGAATGGTTACCCCAATGGAAACTGAGTATGAGAGTGAAGAAGTGGTAAGTATTAACCTCTCGTATCCTTTTGAATATCCCTCGAATTCTATGACACAGCATGTTAAGCCTTTCTATATTAAGGCTTTCTTCGATGGGATACAGTTAAACCGAGTCTCAGTGGATAATGACGCAGCGGTGAACTTACTACCGAAATCTTCCTTGAAGAAATTAGGGAAAAAGAATCCCAGGTTGATCCCAACCAGTACAACCATTGCTGGTTTTGCTGGGGACAAACAGATGGCCCAAGGAATTCTACCCATCAACCTGAGTATGGGAACCAGGGACTGCATGACGGCGTTTTTGGTCATCGACAGCAATGCAAAGTACAATGCTTTACTTGGTAGAGATTGGATCCACACTAACAAATGTGTGCCTTCCTCTTTACATCAGAAAATGATAATGGCTCTAGGCAATGGGGAGACGGAGGAAATTGATGCAGATCCTCAACCTTTCATAGCCTGCGCAGACTTTGCAGAAGCCAAACTGTATATTGAGGGAGTGACACCGCTCAGTATACTGATGAAATCTGATGGCTCAGCCGAAGTAACGGCTGATGAGGAAGTGACACACCTGAAACACTTAGTCCAGGAGAGTGCTGATGAAGAGGTGGTCGTTAAAGATGACGATGATGCCTGGTTATAGACAGCAAGTTGAAGCATCAGAGGCCAGGTCTTTGGCTTTAATTAAGTTTTCAATATTGGATGTGAAGCCAATAATCCAAAAAGTGCAGGAGCAAGAGAAAGAAGTCATGATAATTGGCTACAAGCAGGAGCAGCAACAAGCTAGAGTTTTGACCCTTGATAAATACTGTGCATTGGATATAGAAACAAAAGTCCAAGAAATACAGGAAGAAGAAGTCTTGTGGACAGACTTTGTCTATGAGGAGGAGGGTGAAGAGGTTGAATCAAAGAACCTGGGAATAGAACGCAGCAAGGAGATTGCTTCGACGCCAGAGGTAATCAAAGAAGAAGTCCCAATAAGTACTCAAATACAAGACCCCTTAGAAGAAATAAATTTAGGGGAAGGTTTTGTACAACAACCCATTTATATAAGTGCTTGGTTGAGTACTCTTGACAGGAACCAGTTGTTGGTTATTCTGAGGAGATATAAAGATTGCTTCGCATGGTCTTATAATGAACTACCAGGTTTGGATAGGTCATTAGTGGAACATAGGCTTCCTATGAAGCCTAACTTCAAGCCATACAAACAAAAACCAAGAAGAATGGGTCCAGAAGTGATCTAGAAAGTTAAGGAAGAAATTCTTAGACTACTCAAGGCAGGCTTTATCAGGACAGCCAGGTATGTTGAATGGCTATCCAATGTTGTGCCTGTAGTTAAGAAGAATGGCAAAAAGAGAGTATGCATCGATTTTAGAAACCTAAATCTAGCGACTCCAAAAGATGAATATCCCATGCCTATAGTGGATTTGCTGGTGGACAGTTCAGCAGGGCATCAAATTTTATCAATGATGGATGGGCACTCTGGTTACAACCAAATCTGCATTGCGAAGGAGGATGTTCACAAGACAGCATTCAGATGTCCTGGGAATATTGGGACCTTCGAATGGGTTAAAATGCCATTTGGCTTAAAGAACGCTGGGGCCACATATCAGAGGGCTATGAACACCATCTTTCATGACCTTATTGGAGGGTATTTAGAATGTTATATTGATGACATTGTAGTTAAATCCCAATCCATGGAGGAGCATTTGTTTCACCTGGAAGCAGCCTTTGAAAGAATGAGAAAGTTCAAATTGAAGCTTAATCCTCTTAAGTGTGCTTTTGGCGTATCATCTGGAAACTTCTTGGGCTATGTAGTACACAAGAAAGGAATATAGATTGACCAGAATAAAGCCAAAGCCATCATTGAAGCCAGACCTCCATCAAGTAAGAAAGAATTACAAAAGTTCCTTGGACAGGTTAATTTTCTTCGAAGATTCATTTCTAACATTGCAGGGAAAACTAAAGTATTTTCTTCCTTATTAAGGCTGAAAGATGAAGAGGAATTTGTGTGGACAGCGGAGCATCAAATTGTTTTCTAAGGTATCAAAGCCTACTTGGCCAACCCTCCAGTGCTGATACCACCAAAGGATGATAAACCCTTGAAGTTATACATAGCTGCAGCAGATGATTCATTGGGAGCCTTTTTGGCCCAAGACAATGAAGAAGGCAAGGAGCAAGCTATTTATTACCTTAGTAGGTTTCTAAATTCTTATGAATGTAAATATTTAGCTGTTGAAAAGCTATGTCTTGCTTTGTATTTTGCTGCAATGAAATTAAGATATTATCTTTTACCTACAACTGTCTTGGTAATTGCAACCATAGATTTGGTTAAGTACATGTTATCTAGACCCATGTTGAGGGAAAAAATTGGTAAGTGGATCTTAGCCTTATCAGAGTTTCATTTAGAATATGTTCCCCAAAAGGCCGTGAAAGGCCAAGTTTTAGCCAATTTTCTGGCAGATCATCCATCTCAAACAGAAAGCCAAGAGATAATAGAACTCGGAATAGCTAGTGTTGAGCCATGGCAAATGTGGTTCGATGGATCAAAAGTCAACGGTTTAACTGGAATTGGTATTGTGATTAGGTCACCACAAGGGGTAGAAACCACACATGGTTTCAGAGTGGATGAAGCTACCTGTTCCAATAACCAAGCTGAGTATGAAGCCTTAGTAGCGGAACTAGAAATTCTTATTGGATTACAAGTTCATGCAGTCGACATATTTGGAGACTCTCAATTGGTGGTTAATCAAGTGAAAGGGATTTTCAAGTGTCAAAGCATAAGCATTTTGCTATACTATGTTGTTGCATTACATCTGCTTTCTCAATTTCAAATAGCAAATGTAACTCACAAGATTCTTGAATAATAGAGCTAATGATGTGGCTCAGAAAGTTTCGAATTTCAAGAGAAGGGATAATGCCCAAAGGGACATAAGCCAAACAACATACCAGAAGTTAATCCCACCTTTGAATAAAAGGAATGTGGTCTTGAAAGTCAATAATAATGACTTACAAGAACAAGATTGAAGGTATCCAATAATGCATTACTTGGCTGGTCCATCTTCGAAAGCCAATAGGAAAATTAAATTGTAGTCTATGCAATATATGATATATGGTAATGCCCTCTACAAGAGAGGGGGAGATGGCTTATTGCTGGAATGTTTAGGCCCAAAAGAAGCATTAACGGTTATGGCTGAGGTTCATGAAGGCATCTGTGGTGCACATCAGCCTGGTGTGAAAATGAGATGGCTGCTTCGAAGACATTCCTACTATTGGCCAACTATCCTTAAAGACTGCATAGAATATGCAAAGGGTTGCCAAGCATGTCCAAAGCATGGCACAATAAGGCATGTGCCCATAATTGACCTGCATGCAGTAGTAGTAAAGCCTTGGCCATTTAGAGGATGAGCCATGGATATGATGGGAAAAATACACCCACCCTCTTCGAAGCACCATTGTTTCATTCTAGTGGCTACCGATTATTTCACTAAGTGGGTCGAAGCTAAGCCATACAAAGCTGTAGACCAGACAGAGGTTATTGGGTTCATTAAAGATTTGATCCATAGGTTTGGCATCCCACAAACTATAACGGTTGATAATGGGACTGTTTTTGATGGAAAAATGGTGAAGGCTTTTGTGGCCGAGTTTGGAATTAGCCTTGTTAATTCCACCCCATATTATGCACAAGCCAATGGACAAGCTGAATCATCCAATAAGTCTTTGAAAAAAGGAATACAAAAGGTTGTGGAAGATAATCCTAGGGATTGACATAACTTATTGTTGGATGTATTATGGGCTTACAGAACTTCCCAAAGGTCAAGCATAGGAGTCACTCCTTATGCCTTAGTTTATGGGCATGATGCAGTATTACCTGTGGAGATCAATGTTAAGTCTCTGAGGGTAAGATGCCAAGACCAATTGGATCCTGAGTAGTACCATCAGAGTATGTGCTTGGAGTTAGAAAGCATAGATGAAGCTAGAATTCTGGCATTAAATAGCATTCTCTTGCAAAAGAAGAAAGTAGCCAAAAATTATAATAAGAAAGTCAAATACATTGGCTTTGATGAAGGTGATTTGGTATGGAAGACAATACTTCCAGTAGGAATTAAAAGCCATAAGTTTGGCAAATGGTCACCTAACTGGGAAGGACCATATCAAATTCATAGAGTTTTGCCTTTTGGAGCATACCATTTGAGAAATTTGAATGGTTATGTGCATCCCAAAAAGATTAATGGCAGGTATTTGAAGCCTTATTTTCCAACTATTTGAGAAACACAAGGAATAAAATAAACACTAAGTACAAGAACACAAGATCGCTCAGATGATAAACAAGAATTTGTTTTTTCATAAAGAGTCAAGTACATCGTGCCACAAATTGGCCCAAAAATCATTACAATGTTTTAATTGTTTTTGTACAACAGATTTCCTAGTGGTAAATGATGAAACTAGTTGAATAGCTACGGCCATGTCTCCCTTTTGATCGGCCAGTCCTTGGTTGGTGATTTGCAGTTTGATGTCAGTTTGGACTAAGGCCTGGTTCACTGCAAAAAGCTCCTCTTCAAGTTGAGCTTTCCTCTCCAGTAGCTGAATTCAAAATTGAGAGGCAGAGGAGTGTTGTTCCTTAAGCTTTGACACTTCAGTATGCACTTGGGAAACAAAACTCTAGTCTCTAACCAATTTCTCATCCGCAGCCTTGGCAGCATGACAAATGCTAATGTAGAAGTCGATAGTAGCTGCTGCCTGGGATATGTGACTTGAGACATTCATGCAGGACTGCTCAGCAATTTTGCAGCACTGAAGAAACCCATTTCTGATTATAGGCCTTTGTAGAGCCTTGAAGGAAGTCCTCGAAAAGGAATTTAACAGTTCCAGGCAGGTGTCTGAGTCTATCAAAGGTACAGAAGGCTTGCTGCTGGAGGAAGAAAAGCTCTCAAAGATTTCCAGTAAAGAGTCAGCCAAAACTAATGGCTCAGCTTCCTTATCGAATGCTGGAGAAGTAGAGGGGATGTCGAAGAGACTAGCTAGTCTTGCTTCGAAGACATCAACCTCATCATTAGACATAAGGGGCGCAGAAAGAGTTGTGGTGGAAGACATAGAAGACTGCATAGGGATAGGAGAAATGGGTGAGACATCTTTAGCAGTCTCTATGGTCCTAGCCACCAATGAATCAAGTGAAGAAGGGCTGGAGCTAGGTAAAGGTGATAAACCACGGGTTGGAGAGCTGCCAGCACCCTCAATGGGGGAATCAACTACCACCAGAGATGGGGTAGCGGTTGGGATTTCCTTGGAAGGAGGAGGAGGAGCAAGGCTCGATAGAGAAGTGAATTGAGGAAAGTTGAGGGTCAAGTGGGAAAGATGTGGAGTCAAACCAAGAGAAAGAAGTGCAGGAATGCTTGGCCTCAGGGAAAGTGCAGGAAGTGTAGACCTTGGAAGTGGAAGTATGATCTGAATAACCCTCACATCCTGCATCTGATCAACCTCAAGTGAAGCTGAGGGAGGCCTCGCTGGAAAGATGAACTCAGTAGTTGCTGCTGCAAGAGGAAGAAATGTAAAGCAATGTTAAACTCCAATACCAAAGGCTGACAAGGGAAAAATAGTAGAAGAATGAAAGAAATTACCCGCTCCAGAAGTGTCGGCAATGATGGGAGAACTACGACGGGAGTAATGTTTGGCAGTTTGTTGCCTTCTTGTAATTTCCCTTTGTAATGCATCATCAGCAGCAGCTTCATCTCTCAGAAATTGCTGCTGTCGTCTCTTCTTAGCTCTCTCAAAGACAATTATGGCCTTGGAATGTTCTTGTTCCACTACCTTAGCAGCTGCCTTATGTATAGGGTCTCCAACAAAATCATAAGGAGAGACAGTCATCTTCCTTCTCCTTTTTCTTTGTGTAGGCCTTGAATGTTCTTCCTCAACTCCTTTCTCTCCAGTTTGGGATTCAGATTCTTCAGAAGTAAGTTCCTCCACTCTGACCATTGTCTCATGTATGGGATCCTGAACCAAACCAGAAGAAGGGACAGCCACTCTTTTCCTTCTTTTCAGGGAAGACTCTTGCTCTTGGGTTAACTCTTCTTCTGCTTCTTCTTCTTCTTTTTCTTCTGCTTGCACCTCAAAAACTTCCTTCCCAGGCTCAAGTAAAGGTCTCATTTTCTTTTGTTGAGCTTGAATCTTCTGAGGAGAATCTCCCTGTGAGGTACCTACACCACCTTCACAAAAGGAAGAACTAAAGATAAGACTGAAAGCATTATAAAGAAGATAAAAGAGAAGAGATGAGAGTATATACCTTTCTTCGAGGTGGCCCAAGTAACTCTAGGAATATAGGCAGACATAGGAGCTGGAGTGGTCAGAACAGTGGAAGAAGTAGCAGCTCCAGCTCCTTTGGGCTTGGGTACGTCTAACACCGTCAGCAGGTCTTGAGGGGGAATGGCCAGGTGCACTTCCATATTGGTCACCCACCAATTTTGGTATCTCTTCAAAATGTTACCTTGGGGAAGGAAGGGGATATACTCAAAATCGATCAAGTCCTGCATAAATTTGGAAGTTGCCTCTTCCAGTCTGGACCTTCGAACTTTCACATCCCTTGTGGTAAGACTTAGATTGGTGTTACTACAGAGAGGTATTGGGACCCCCTGAGTAAAGCCAAATTGTCTAGCACATTGTGCAGGGCAATAGGGCTCAGCAATGCATTTGTAAGCTCTGGGGTTCATGGTCCCGATGAATAATTCTCTGGGAATTAAAATGGAGGCCCATATATCCTTATGAACAAGTGAAGCACAGAGACTATCACTTAGGAAATTCTTCAACCAAAGTGGGCCGATAGTAGTGGGTTCGAAGGGACGAAAGCAGTAGGAAAGAGGAGAGGCTGAAAGTTGATGGAAGAAAGAGAAGTAAAAAGCAAAAGTAGAAGGATAGAGAGAAGCATTGGCTAGCCTCATGCCATGAGTAGGAGGGTCTGGTTCAAAAAATTTAAGGCATTTGGATTGTAACTCGGGGAAATAAGCAAAAAGCCAAAGCTGAAGAATCCTAATCGGTCCCCCTTGATTAACATCCAAGGGTTTCTCACAAAAAAGAGAGCAGACTCTGTATACGTGACCTAGAACGTATGGGGCTAGAGCCACCCTCTTCTGTAAAACAAGGGCTTTGGCAAGAGGGGCAAATTCAGGCATAATTCTTTGAGAAGAGGTACAGAAAAGGAACTTGCAAAGCCAATATAGTAAAAAAGAAAAGAATTCCTTATCGGTCACAAGACCCTCCCGTCTATTCTCAGCCTTGTCAAAGTCACTATAGGATGAGTTAAGAGAGGGGAGGGAAAAGGGGACTGCTAGGTCAGGATAATCTAGTCCAATGGGGGTTCCAATGGGAGATAATCCTAAAAGATGGCAAATGTCAAGCACAGTAGGGGCCATCATCCCACATCTGAATTAGAAGAAATTAAAAACAGAATTCCAAAAGCACAGAGCAGCAGGAACTAAAAAAGGGTCCTCTGAAATGGTTAACCTGGATAGCCGAAGGGCGTCGAGGAGGCAGAGTTCTTGAAGGTCCAGGGTCCTACTAGGGACAACTCGATCATACCATTCTTGCCACTTCGGTCTCACCGTGGGCCAGCATCGGTGGGGGCGATTCGTCTTCCAGTTACTCTAGTCGAGACCACCTTCGTAAAGGAGACAATGGTCTTCCAGACGAGGGCATAGAGCTGGAAGCTCAATAGGAATCTCCTTGAATATGGGACCAAGCACATAGTCTTGCTGCACATGACGACGAGGAATGAAGATGCGTCCGTCAATGGCACTTTTCTCCCCAGCTTTGTACTTTTCACATTCTGCATCAATTAGCCTTTTTAGGGCTACAGATGGGCTCGTACGCTCTACAATTGGCACTTTCAATGAAGAGGAAGCCATTGATAAAACGCTTTCTCAAAGGACGAAGCTGGGAAAGGAAGTAGAAAGAAGTGGGAGACAAATAGAGATGAAGGGTTTTGAGCGAGCAAGTGATTTCAGAATATGGAATAAAAGGATTTTAAAAGCCTTTATATCTGAAAGATACATCGCGTAAATTCGTTAAGTGCTAAAAGTACGAATACGAAAAATTTCCTTCAATATTGATACTCTTGGAGGAAAAAACATATCCCAGATGTGGATACCAGCTTCGAAGTAGAATGTTTGGTTTCGAAGCCAGATTTTGGCGCCAAAAGTCAAATAACAACGGCTTCGAAACTAAGAAGCCTGCTTCGAAGCACATTCCATGCTTAAGAATGTAAGAATACTTAAGTATTCGTTCACTTAGAAGGGGATTAAAGACCTGTTTTGGGCTTTTTAATGAAAATAATGACCTTCGAAGTGAAACTTGTGACCCTGTGAGGATGGAAATTGGTGTTCAAAACATAACACACTAGATTTATTCGGCACCAAAAGACCAATAACAATGGCTCTGAAACTAAGAAGCCGGTTTCGAAGCGCATTCCATACTCAATGGATACAAGAATGCTCAAGTATTCGTTTACTTCAAAAGGACTAAAGACCTGTTTTAGGTTTCTCAATGATAGTGATGTTCTTCGAAGTAAAGTTAGAAATTTCTTGGGAAGGGAAATTGGCATTCGAAACATCGAAACCCACAGTTGGTTTATATATATATTCAAAAAAGTTGACATTTTGAACTAAAACAGTGCAGCCCTCAAAAGGAGCTTCCATATTCCTGAAAATATGGACTGTTGTTCAAGACGAAAAGATCAAATTAGAACTGATTAAATTCCCTAAATTGGAAAAGTTCATGGTCGTGTTGTTGGTATTCATTTTAGACGATCGAATCCAGGTTCAAAGGAAAAGATTGTTCAGTTCGAAGCTCTGTAATTGCTTTTAAAATAAGAGACAAGATCAAACCATATCAAACAAAGAGAAATCTTGTATTAAAACAAAAGCAGTTACATCGAATGGCCCTATTTGGGTACAAACTCTAGCTCATAAAAATAAGGAATGGAATAAATAACAAGATCATGAAATTTAGTCCAACAATGATCAATGAATTTTTGTTCCTTCTTTATTTTATCCTCTATGTCTTCTAACATTGGCTGCATGAGTTGATGTGCTCTCACTTCGTTGTAAAGCTCTTCAACCTTCATTTCGAAAGCCGTCTCTCTCAATCCTTGTTCCAATTTGTCTATGTCCAAGTCATCCCAATACGCAGAATCTTTATTCTTGAAATCATCGAATTCTTCAATGAAGTTCTCTGCTTCGTACTGGGCATGAACTCGAAGAGACGAAAGTTGGTCTAAAGATTGTGTAGTGGCCATAGAATTTCGATGCCAGTAGAGGAGCAATGGAAGTTGGTCCAGGAACATATGATGTTCTGCTTGGGCAAGGGGATTAAGGACATGACCCCTAGTCAGAATATCACAAGCCCATCGAAGGTTTTTGAGAGGGACTTCGTCCTCAAGAACATTGAAGGGCAAGTGAGAGAAAGCTGCAAGCAGAAGTTGCGCTTGTTTCCGCTCAGCTGGAGTAAGGGAATGTAGAGGTTTGTAAGGTGGAAAGATGTTGTCCATGGAAAGGGCAAGCTTCAGTCTCTTTGCCCAGCAAAGAGTTGGTAGAGGGGAAAGTGTGGATGCTTCAATTTCAGGAGATGTAGAAGAAAGTGTGGATGCTTTTATTATGGGAGATGGCACGGGAGTAGAAGGAACAAAGGCATTAATATAATCGAGCCAGTCAGAAGAACAAATCTTCGCCTTCTGGGCTAAGAATGATGGGTTGTACCCTTGTGCTTCTTCTAGGCATCGGGCAGCATGCACTATCTTTGTAGGCATGGAGGATGTATACCACGCTACAAGTAGATTCTCCTCCAGACTACGTCGATGGTCAATGGGCACGTAGGGGTAAACCACTGAACTTCGAGCATAGGAAGGGAACTCTAAAGGGTCAGTGAACTCAACAAAATAATGGTTGATTCGCTCCCTCAAATCATAGGTCTCAGGTGTTGACCAGCTTGTCCAGTCAGAACGCCCATAAGAGGGAGAAGTTGCAGCTTTGCCCCATACAGAGGATTGTGATGAAGAATTTCCCATGTCCATATTTGCAACTTTCTGAATTAAAGGATTGAGAGCAATTTGTTCGTAGTCCAAGGGTGATACAGAAGAAGAGCCTCCCATGTCCATATTTGTGAGTTTCTGGATCGAAGGATTAAGGGCAATATGTTCGAAGTCCAAGGATTGATAATTGGCAAAGGTATCCATGACCTGAATATAGAAAGGTGGGTAAGAGTGGCTAATAAATGCATGGACATTCTTTCGAGGAGAAACAGCATCGACGTATGACTTTTCATGTGCTCGATCGCTGGAAGAAAAAAGTAATTCGGCCATGAAATGTATTAGTCTGTTCGAATGCTAAGACGGTGGAAGTATTCAAAGGATTAAACGAGAGTTTAATACAGATGGTGAGTGACAGTTGCATTTTTGGGAAGATGAAAAACCCATGCACGTTCTGAGACGTGGGGAAAAGACCCTGATCCACTAATATCACCAAGTCTTGGGTATATTAGTGCGGGGGGTAATGTTGGCTACATATTTTGTGCAAGCCAGTTACAACTCAACGCGTGGCAAAGTAAGGGTAATATGGGGAGACCATTCAAGTCTTCGATCCTGATCGTACACATGGCAGTTAATATTGGTTGTTATGAGATCTGAGTAGCAGTGGATCAACAAAGAGATGCAAGGTGACGTGGCTTCAACAGTTACTCACATTCAAATTCAAATATAGGAGGGAAGCCTAACTGCAAGTGATGGCGTAGTGGAACTACTTATAAGGTAGCATGATCAGCGACCACGGAGGAGCAGTTCGATGGTTTGAAGTGAAATTCGATGGTCATCTTTGAGGAGTATAAATAGCAGGGAAGACCCCAGAAAATGCCCCAGACTCAGATCCAAGAAACCAGTCTTACTTTACATATTTCGTTCCAGTTTTATAATTTCCTGTTCTTTACATTCCTGTATTTTATTCCTGCACTGCACTTCATTCATAGGAGTAGTTTCAAGTAGATTGTCGCTATAAACCTCTACGAGGCTGAGTTTGGATCATTGTAAGTTTTTCATACTAATGAAATGCTTCAATTGCTCTTTATTTAACTGTTCTTATGCTTAAATTCTCCTAAATCAAGCCACCAGTAAAAGTCCTCTTCATTGGGGCTGAAAGAACTACAACACAATCGTCTGATAATTGGTTGGCAATCAAAATTCTGTAAGGACTAATTGATCCTTGCTGGCACGCTCATAATTACAAAAATAACCTTCGAAAGCCAAAACGCCAACAAATACATTCCAAATATTTTTCTTTTTTTATATTTTAGATCCCAAATATTTTATAAATAAATAATTAGCTAAACAATACATAATACATTTCATCTGTAATAGTTCTTTTCTTGACACCTTTGAGATAGAAAGTCATATTTGCTATTTTTGAACTAAAAATACTACAAACAATAAGAGATTGTGTTTGGTTAATTAGTGTTTGCTTTGATTCAAGCACTTGTTACGATCTTTAGTTAAATATAATAAGTTCAATCTTTGTTTTGTTGAACTCCTAATTGGTTAAATATAGAGATATATCTTATAGTAGTTTGAATCTTAACTTTGGGCCTGTTTGGTAGCACTTAATTTTAGCTTAAATTAGCTTTTGGCATAAAATAAGCCATTTTGGAGTGTTTGGTTGAGCTTATGAGAGAGAGATTATAGCTTAAATTAATTGATTTTGAGCTAAACGTTGTAAGCTGCCTTAGAGGTGCTTAATTTTTTAGCTTATGTGCACAGTTGGGTGTGGAAGGGCAAAATGACTTAAATGCCCCTTCAAAAATTGAAAAATTACCAAACTGCCAATATATAAACTTCACAATTAAACACTGTTCACGTCCGCGGAGAGAGAGAGAGAGAGAGAGAGAGAGAGAGAGAGAGAGAGAGAGAGAGCGTGAGGCGATTTCCGGTGGCCTGAGAGGCGATTTCCGGCGTTGATTTTTGGCTATTTCTGGCGATTTTCGATGATTTATCTCTCTCTCTCTCCGGCGTTGGTTCATCGGTCTGTTATCTCTCTGTCTCTCTTTCTCTGGCGTTAGTTCATCGCGAAGCCTCGGTTCGTCACCATTGCGATCGCGAAGCTCTGTCTGTCTCTCTCTTTCTCCGGCGTTGGTTCGTCGCCATCGCGATCTGAACCAACACCGTCGTCGATCTGAACCATCGCGATCTCAAATCCTAGCGCCGGCCGTCGTCGCTATGCAACCGGAGCTAGGGTTTTCAAACCCTAGAAAAAAAAATTGAAAAAATAAATTGAAAATAAGAAAAAAATCAATATTAATATTAATTAAAAAATAAATAATTACTTTTCAGAATTAATAAAAACATAATTAGTATTTAATGAAAAAAATGAAAAAAATTACTTTTCAGAATTAATATTTAACACAATTTATTTCAATTAATATTTACTTTTCATAATTTAAAAAATTACTTTTTAGAATTAATATTTACTTTTCAAAATAAAATAAAAAACAATTTATTTTAAAAAAAATTAATTGTAATGAAAAAAATTTAATAAAAACAGAATTAATTTAAATTGATATTACAACATTACACAAAATTAATACAAAATTAAACAGAATTAATTGAAATAAAATAATATGTAATGACATCACAACATTAATTGAAATAAATTGATATTACAACATTACAGAATTAATTGAAATAAATTGATATTACAACATTAATTAAAATAATATGTAATGATATCACATAATTAATTGAAATAAAATAATATGTAATGACATCACAACGTTAATTGAAATAATTGATACTATTAATAATTTTAGTATTAATTGATGCTAATTAAGTCATTAATTTTATACTAATTGATACTATTAATGAAATGATAATTTTTATAATACTACTTATATTAACTTTATTAATGAAATAATTTTTTAAAATTAAAACTGAAACTATTAATGAAATATCACTAAAAAAAATAATATAAATTGAAAAAAATGAAAGGATTTGTCAAATGAATAAATGAATTACTAAAAATGAAAAAAATGAAATACTACTAAAAATAATTAAAATGAATAATAATAAAGAATAATAATAAGATGAAAAAATAATTTATATTAAAAGTAGTTGTCTCAGTTTATAAATTTGAAGAAAAAAAAAGTAAACTCAAAAAATGAGTTTACATTGGTTTTTAAACAAAAATTTAAAAATTTGACTAACAATTTTTTTTTTTGTTTCAAATAATTTTTTTTTTCAATTATTTTTCTCTAATTAATTTTTTTTAATTATTAATTTTCAAGTATAATGTGTATGATCTCATTGTCATAAATAATAAAAAATAAATATTAAAATCTTAGGCCTGAACAAATATATTTTTTAGTTTATATTTTTAAACATTTTGTTCAAACTAAATGCGTTTGTAGTTTATGTTTTTCTAAAAATAAACAAGAACTAGTTTATAAAATTTTTGTAAACATAAACAAAAAACGTAAACGTTACCAAACGCTTTGGTTTGGAGTTTTTAAACTAGTTCTTTTGAATTTTTAATTCGTATTTTTATATTTTTAGGGATTTTTAAAAATATTTTAATCATTTTTTTCTTTTTTAGATCTATTTAATTTTTATATACTTAAAAGGTATAAATTTTATATAATTTTTTTTTTAAAAAAAATTCATTGAATATAAAAAAAATATGAAAATGTACTAAATTTTCATATTTTTTGTATTTAGTGAATTTTTTAAAGTTTTTTTTTGATGAATATTAAAATTTTAAAGTGTATTTAGATTATTTGTATCTAAAACATAAAAAATTGTATAAAATATTAAATTTTTTTGGGTGATTTTTTGATAAATCCTATTCCTAAGTATTTTATTCCATCTAACATAAATTGTTTTTTACTATTCCAATAAGTCCCATACCTAGCTTTTTGTCCAAAACACCCCTGTTACGTTTTTCAATGTCTCTTGCCATTCAAACCAACAGAATCCGAAAATATAGGAACACTCCCAAGCAAAGCAGAAACAATCCTGCAAAAATCCTATATATCATCTCATCGTTTCATCACCGCAACTCTTTTATTGTCTCCTCTACATCGTCGGCTGTCGGAATCACCATTGTCATCATTCGTTTCTGCTGTGAATCTTCACAATGATTATCTGTGACAATCCAACCGTCCCATAATAGGTACCAAACGTAACTGATTTCACTCATTTTGTTTACAAATCTTAAACCCTAACTATTTTTTGTACCAATGCAAACTTCTACACATCCCCATGCTTATATTGATATGATTTTGGTCTTTATTGTTCATATTATTGTGGTTATTTCCCTTTCTTGCAGTTGTTGTTGGTATTGATGATATCCCTAAATGGATGTAAATTCCCCTAAAGTTTTTGCTTTTTTTTTCCCCATATATATATATTTTAATTGTTGTTGTTGCTATTCCCGTGATGTAAACATTCACATAGAAACCATGGCGTGTATAAAATTGTTACATGATTGTTGTGGACCACTTCATTTACATGAAGCTAATACTTATGAAAAACCTCATTTCTTGGACTTGTTAGGTGATATGTGGCTAAAACTATTGTTTTATGATGTTGACATTCATACCAATGTGAATATTCACAATATGTTTTGATTCCCACAAAAATTGTGGTGTGTGGTTAATGTATTGTTAATACTGTCATGTTTTTGTACTTTGTAAGCTATAAATGTGAACATCCACATCATTCTTATATTCAGAAGAAGACTTGTTTTTGTGGCTGTGTAATATGATACACTGTTAATGTCAATCTCCACATTAACATTGTGAATTAACATGTGTATGTGGATATAATGTGAAAAATACCTTTGACAATTATCCATTCTCGCTTAATGTTGTCCATGTTTGTCAGCTTCATATTTACATCATGTTTGGGTACGATGCAAAAATTTATAGTTTGTAGTGGATGAATTGGTGCTATTGTGATGGTGTTTGGTAGTATGTAGTTATTGTGAATATTTACATTGGTGCTATTTGGTTATAAATGTGTGCACATAACCATCGTCTTAATATGCATTGTTTTAAATGTCATGTTAATGTAAACTTTAACATTGGCAGTGGTAATGAGCTTTCCATTCTACAAAACTTAGTCACACCCAATGTTACATAGGTGTGTGAATATTATCATTCATGTGTGTGACCATTTCTCTTTATGCCTCAATAGCAATGTGGACATTTACGTCTTTAATTGCATGAATATTGTTGAATGTGAACATTCACAGTGACTAATGATGTGATGATGTCAATGTGCACAAATGCCCCAGATTTCTATTGAAACCAAATTTAATGTTCGTATAGACACTCACTATTGTGCATGTCCATGTAACAGATATTGCACCTAAAATCTGCGCAAAAAGAAAGAGGAAGGAGTATCATGTCAAAAGGAGAGCATGTTGTAGACACCCCATTTTTGACCGACCTTAAGACTCAGACGTCATCAATTGAGCGCTCGATGATAGTGCATGTTGTGCTCGTTTCGAGTTTCCGGAGCCTTTGGCTGAGCGCCTTGTCTTGCTTTCCTTTTGGTTTGGTTTCGAACAGAACCTTGTTTTCTCTTCCCTGGAGGGAGAGAGAGGTCTTGTAGACCACCTTTTTGTGGTCGTAGACCACTTTTCCTGCTTGGAGACTAGTTTCTAATTTTTGGAGCCTTCGGCCGTGTGCCTTGTATCGGGACCGCTTAATGTTCCGCTTGGCTTGGTTTTTGAACCATGCCTTGTTGCCTCTGCCTAGAGGGACACTGTGGTCTGGGAGACCACTTTTTGTGGTTGTAGACCACTTTTGATGCCCGTAGACTAGTTTTCGAGGCTCCCGGTCGCGTGCCTTGCCTCTCGGCCTTTTGTCTTGCACCATTTTTGATTTGTTTTTGGTACAAACCTTATTTTCTTTGCTTGGAAGGTGGAATAAGGGTGGGAGACCAGTTCTTCCCCTTGGAGACCACTTTCCTTCCTGCCAGCCAGTTTTCTGGTCGGCTAACTCGTTTTCTTGGTCTTTGGACCACCTTTTCTGGTCGGCCACCACACCACTGCCTTGCTTTCATGCTGCAGACCATCTCCCCCCCATGGCCGACCACTTTCTTCCCTGGCCGACCACTTCCACTGGTCAGCCGACCAGTGTAAGTAGCTGGCCGACCACTTCAAGTGGTCGGTAGCTTTCCATCACCTTTTTGGAGATCTTTTCTTGCCAGCTGGAAGGCACAGAAGCCATCCTCCATACACGTGTATGGAGGGATGGCTTTAGGCCTAAAGCATGTCCAACAAGCTTGTTGCATATTTTTCTATATAAGGGAGCCTCCTCCCTCATGACTTAGGTTTAGAATTTTGTGCTTGAGAGATATAGATACACGTTTGTCTCTATCGTGCTCTATGCTTCACATTTGTTCTTCAAAAGTGCCTTTTTATCACACCTTAACACACAAACACATAGTGAAACACCATACTCTTGGAGCTGAGGTCCCTTGAAGTTGTTTTTGAAGTTTTTGGACTGGTTTGGGTCAGAAAAAGCAGCTGGAGTTGTTGCTCTAGAGTTGTTCTACAAGGGTGAGAAACTAACCTCTTAAACCCTTATTTTTGCTTAAGCTTTTGGCCCTACTTGCATGTCGTTTTAGACCTAACTTTAAGCTACAAAAAGTTCTTTTTTTCAGTCCTTAACATGTTTGTTTGAGGCCTTGTTGGTGTTGGGGGTAGTCTACCCCCTCTTGTGCCTTGTTAGGCCTTGTTTTGTGCCATCCTTTTAAGCTATTGGGACCACCTTGTTTTGGCCTTCTCACCACTGAAACTCAGAGGAATTTTAGTGGTAGAAATGGTGTTTTGAGGTCCCAAATAGGAGAGGGTCATCCCCTCTCCTTGTGTGTTGTGTGCTTGCTTCATTGGCCTCATGTTTGAGCATGTTTGAGCATGTTTGTTATACTTGTGTTGGCCACATATCATCCTATTTTAGGCCTTATTTCAGCATGGCATACCACTATTTTTCTTTGGTTTTGTCACCTCATGCATGCTTTATTCACTTGTAGTGTAAATTTTGCAAACTAGTCTTGCATGCTTCATGAAGTAGCATGTCTTTCTAGCTTGTTTTAGGGCCATCTCAGCATGTTCTTGGTGTTTTTTTGCCATGATATACCTCTGTTAAGGTTTGGTTTGATAGCTCCATGCATGCTCCATGCACTTGTAATGTAATCCCACAAATTAGCCTAATGTGTATCATGCTTTAGGTTGTCATTCTAGCATGATTTTGGCTTAACTCTAAGAAGCTTTTTTTTTTTTTTTTTTTTTTTTTCCATATTTTAGCATGCTCTAGCTCTAATTTGTGTTGTTTTGGTCATGCATGCCATGCTTTGTATAACTATAGTGCATTTTAGCTTGTTAGCTTTGTGTATTGAGTCCACTAGCATGCATTGCTTGGCCTATTTGAATGATTTGGGATCATTTTTTTATGTGATTTCAGTTCATGTTTCATGGTTATACACTCACATCTTTCACTTATTCCATGCTTTGAAGGGTTGGTCCTTTATGCCTTAAACATGAGTCATTGTGTATGCCTTTATGCCTAAGCTTGCGAGCTATCATTTCAATGTGTTTTTGGGGTTATTTTGCCATGATGTAACTCTGATTTTCGTTGGTTAAGTTATCTCATGCTTGGTCTTGATAGGTGTAGTGTAATCCTTCATTTTGGCCTTTTATGCATCATGCCTTATGCCCTTCATGCTAGCTTGTTTTGGCTTCCTTACATGCGTGTTTTAGACTCATTTTGACATGTTCTAAGACTGTTTAGGTTGCATTGACCACGTGCTTCATGTTTTGTATAGCTATAGTGCAAGTGCCTATGCTAGCTTTGAGTTTTGAGCACCATAGCATGCTTCATTTGTATCATGTACATGATTTGGCATCATTTACCATGTTATTTCAGAGCTTATAGCATTGCTATGTTCTCACTTCTTTCATGCTTTGAATGCCTTTAAGGGTTATACATTGTTGCCTAGCTTATGGCCTAGCTTGTATGCTTGCATGCCTAGGCTTTTGAGCTCCCATGTTAGCATGTTTTGGTCTTTGTTTTGACCAACTTGAGCTCTGTTTGTGGCTGGTTCATGCTTTTGTGCCATGTATTGCATGTCTCTAGAGTAGTCCTCTTTGCTAGCTTTAATGCTTAAGAACCCTTGCATGCTTTGCTTGTGTTGTTTGAATGATTTGACATCATTTCATACTTTATTTCAGTATATATAGTGTTGTTACACTTCGATATTTATTACTCCTTGAGTACTCTTGAGGGTTGTGCTCTTGAGCCTAGTTGATAGGCCAATGCATGTGCATGCTTGTATATGCTTTTGTGCCTTCATTTCTTAGCATTATGGCCACTGATTTGGGCATGACTGAGGTCTGTCCATTTTTGGTTTAAGTCCATTTAGCATGTTTGTTTGCATGTTGTTTGCATGCTTATGTTGTTCATTACATTGTGTATGCCACGTTCTTTGCATTGTGTATGCCATGTTACATTGCATTGAGTATGCCATGTTGTTCTTTGCATTGTGTATTCCATGTTATTCTTTGCATTGTGTATGCCATGTTGTTGATTGCATTGTGTATGCCATGTTGTTGATTGCATTGAGTATGCCATGTTGTTGATTGCATTGTGTTTGGATTAGGTGTTAGTCTAAACACGAGAAACGAGGGACGTTTCATACTTGAAGTGATGAAACGTGACTCAATTCTCGGTCGCCGACCCTCTTGATCATGCATGATAGAGGTTAAGGCTTTATGTGTATATGTGTGCATTCATTTCATATTGAATTGTGCAATTTGGCGTCTCGGCCATCATGCATTGAAATACGCAATTGGTGGCCCCAGGGTCGAGAACCGCACTCCCTTAAGCTTATGAAATGATAGGGAGGGTGATTGTGCACACATATGTTGCAAATACATTGCCATGCCCCTTCTTGTCCTCTGTTGCAGCAAACTGGAGAAGTGTAGCAAAAACTGGTCGGCAGACCAGTAAAAGTGGCTGGCCGACCACTTTTTTTGGTTTGCAGCAAAGAAAAGTGGTTGGCTGGTGGTTTGCAACATCAACAACTGGTCGGCCATGCTCCTGAGGGTCCCCAAAGTGAGTTAGAAGCTTTCTGGAGCTTGGTGCAAGGTCCTGAGGACAATTGCAAAAAAAGGCAAATCGGGCATCGCGTTGGATTTCTGAACGAGGCGACCGAGCATGCATGCATTCTTCTCCCTCTGAGGACATTGCTTTACTGCTTTACTTAGCTTCTTTTCCTTAGCTAGTTTATGCTTTGGTTCTGTACCTAAGTAGTTAATGCGTTTAGCTGCTTATTTGTGTTGTAATAACTAGTTAGTTAACTTGTTAGTTAATTAGCTTCGTTTTGTACTTAATTAGTTAGCTTGTTAGTTAATTAGTTTTGTGATGTAATAATTAGTTTAATTAGCTTAGATTAGCTAGTTAGCTTATTATTCGGACCCTCAGTCGAGAGGGCACAACTTTTGTAATAAGCGTGCGTGTGTGTATGCATGTCTTCCAACCCCCATTTCTTTCTCCCTTTTACTTAACCGGTTTCGATGGTCAGTTTTGGGGCTTATTTCAATTAGCATACTTATGCTATGCATGCGTGCATCATTCATCTGTTTTGCATGCACCGGGCTCAGCGCGTCATGCAAACTGCATTGAGTTTCAATACTTACTTGAATACGTGTTCAACAACATGTTATCAAGTTGCATTTCATATGCCATCTTAGAATAGCCGAGCCTATTTTAGTTGCATTTTTGCATGTGTTGCATTAGCCATCTTAACATGAACTAGGATCATGCATGATTTCTAACTAGTTCTCTATTTTGGCTCGGAGTATACTGTGAGTGTTTACGCTTTAGCATACTGCATGAGATGTGTATGTTGCCATGTATAACATGCTTGCCATGAGGCTAACTGCTTAAGTGTTTAAACTGCATGAATGCCTGTGGATGAAGGTTGGATTGCTTGAATTGGAATAATTCACCAAAATGCAAGTTTTAAGACCACTTGAGAGTGGCAAAACCATGTTTTCTAAGCCCACTTGAGGGTGGCAAAATCCGCGACTTAGCCTACTTGCGGGTAGCAAACTTCAAAATCATTTTCACAAACGAACATGCAATGTTTTGTTCCAACTTAGGCGATCTAGTCTGTACTTGTATGTTGCGCGCATCACATGGTAATTCTAGATTAATAACCGGAATAAGAACACATGTGTTTTCAAAAACAACATATCATGCTTAGTAAAGGACGATCTTTTGATCGGGCGAGCGGGGGTGCTCATTGCATGACCTTCCCCTCTCGTATCCAAGTTCCCGAGCCGAGGCAACATTGGTAATGACAGACACGTGGCCTTAGGCATGAGTCAGGGTTTCCTAAATTCCCCCAAAATAAAATATTTAGGTTGCAACTCTGTATCTGGCAAAGCAGTCCATGTTTGGCACTTCTTTATTAAAAATCGATTTTCCAAAACGATTTGTCGAACTTGGACTCTTTAGTGATTTATCGATCTTGCATTGCACTTTGTGAGATTAGATTCAGAACCATGACATTGAGTCCGAACTATAGTAGCTAAGAACAAAATGATTCGCGCCCTTGCCGCGCGGAGTTCTCGGGGAGGGCTACACATGCTTATAGAGAAAAGCACCCACATCAACATGCACTGCTTCAATTACTGATCGAACATTATGAGCTTAGTGAAATTGATAACAAGCACCAACTTCTCAAAGGCTTAACTAGACTGTTTGATGCAAACTCCATTTTGGATATTATTTGATGTATTGATGAATGCTAAGATCGACCAATGCATGAAGTTTGATGACGCCATCATACGCGTGTTGGAAACATACAAGCCCATCAAAAACTATTATTGATATGAATATTATGATTTTCTCTAATACAAAACTCATGATGTGTAAAATCAATGTATCCACTGCCAATGGATATGAACTTCATATCCTTTGTGATTTTGTAAATATTGGAATACATAAGATAAAAGAACTAGAATTAGTTATTTTGATTATGCCTACTAAGGTACATTGGTATGTTGTCATAATGTTTGCTATCATAAAGTCAATATTAATATTTGCATTGGTTTCTGTTGCTTTATAATTGTGTATACATAACCATTGGCTTAATGTGACTAACTAATTTATTTGATATTCTATTCGTGATGTTAACATTCACATCAATAATCTAATTGTGAATAAATGTATACTTTATGTTTGTGTTAAATGGAAATAACGGTTTGTGGTTAATTCAATATTGATGTTGTCATATTTTTAGAGATTATAAAATCAATGTAAGCATTCATATTATTGTCAGTTATTTTATAATTATGTACATAATCATTGGTTTAATGTGATTTGTGGGCAATACAATCTTGATGTGAACTTTAATATCACCATTACATAATGGTAATTAACACTTTAAAATCATAGTCTTTATCTATATTCCAGAATTCATGTGAACCTTCCCATTTGTAAGTTTTAGTGTGAACATTCGCATCATGTTTGTATTCAAAATGAAAGTTGAGACTTGTGGTTGTGTAATTTGATCCAATACTAATGAACCTTAACATCATCTTGTCACAGTGGTAACGAAGAACAGTGAAAACATATTTACCATTTAATATTATATTTGTGTGTGAATATTAATACCGATTGACTATGCAATGACAATTTCCCATTTCAAATTAATGTGAATATTAACATTGGTTAATGATGTGATAATGTCTACAAAAAAATAGAAACAATGGTGTGATAATGTTCACAAAAAATCAAAAAACAATAGTAGCAACATAACCAGAAATCCAAAAATCTCAATCTCTCCAAAAATAAAAAAACCATCACCTACATCCTTATCTTTAGCATCGCCATCATCATCATCATCATCACTATCATTATCAAACCCTGCAATTCCATCATTAGACCAATTCAAATTAAACCAAACCCACCTTTGATGAACAAGTTTGTAACAAAATAAACTTAATACAATATCGAGCTTCAAATCATTCTCTCTCATTTCGATTGACACCCTTCTCTCTATCTTCGATCTCTAGTTAAAATTGCAACCATGGCAGAAATAGTGCTTTGAAACATTCTCTCCCACTTTAATCTCAACCAACATATAAGAACATACTTTGACACTCATCATCATTGTCCAAATTACACCTATTAATCCCAAGTAGTCGATAGAACAATGAAACACAATCAACAGATAACTCGCTCCATTTTTCACACACACTCCACGAAATGTGAATAAGACAGTATTCACACCACATTTATTACAATAGTACTACACCCATATGAGCACACCGACAACATGAAGGTATCCATCTGCTAAAAAAATACGAAAATAAGGAAGTGAACAATCACATCATAGCCAATGACATGTGAATATTTACATTGTTCACATAATCTAAATTATCTAACCAAAGAGAGATGACACACCAAATACTACAAAAATCGTATGAAAACAATCACAAAAAAACAAGAAAAAATAAACCAATTAACCAAAAATAACATTTTACCAATGGTCCACCACAATCAATTTGTTCAAACAACTGTACATGCATCTTTGTCAAATATTTGAAACTCAAACAACAAAAAATATACATGCATTACCACTAAAAAAATCAGAATCTCATTCATCAAACATACACTTGCATTACCCATGTATTCTTAAAAATGCACATGATTCAAAAACAGAGCATGCAATCCTTCACATAAATGAACAATACTAACCTTAAGAAAGAAATTCTGTAATCGTAGCCATTGTGAACATTTACATTGGTGTTATATGCTTATAAATGTGTGCACATAACATTACCATTACCATTTTTTTTTACAGTTGTTATTGTTATTATTGTTGTTGGTATTGTTCAAAAGATGTGAACCCCTTAAAAAAAAAATCCAAAAAATAGTGATATAATTGTCTGTTGTGATGTCCATTTTTGTACACTTGGTTTGCTATGACTATTCACACAATGTAGACATTCACATGGGAAATATGTTGTAGTGTTTTCTAAACATTCACATTGATAATAATATTTGCAAATGAATGTATACACATTGCAATTGTCTTAATATTTTCCAGCCATTCACCAGTCCATAATGGTTATTATATCTTTTGGTTGTGTGACTTGATAAAATGTTGATGTCAATGGAAAAATTACATATGTGTACTCACTTGTGTTTGTAAATGTATGCATTAATACTTACATATAAATGATCAATTGTTTATTTTCAATGTGGCAGTAACCCTACGTCGAATCAATAATAATAGAGATTTATCATTCCAGTTGGAGGTAAGTTTGCACCCCATAATTTGAATATTCCAAACAATGTAAAGTTTGAACATCCACATCTGGTCTCTTATGTTGAAATTGGTATGAATGTTCACATCGTAATTTATGTTAAGGCCCATTTTCAATTACATTATGTCCTATGTTTATTATAGTTTACTACAGATGTAAATATTCGCATTGTACATAAATAAAGTGTATGTCCATCCACAAACATACTAGAATTAATGTGAATCTTCACATCTATTTGTTACATTGTGAATATTCAAATCATTTTTTTGTCCAAATAAACATTGTGGCTTGTAGTTATATGATTGAATACAACGGTCTGATGTGAACTTTAATATCACACTCGCATAGTAGTAATGAACACGGTGAAAATATATACACTATTCAATATTATATGGATGTGTGAATATCCACACTGATTGAAAACACAAATGATAAATTTCCGTTACAGATAATGTGAATATTAACACTGATTAATGATGTGATAAGATTAACAAAAAATCAAAAATAATGGCAGCAACAGAATTAGAAATTTGACAAATCTCAATCTCTCAAAAAATAAAAAACCATCACTTACATCTTCATCTTCGTCTTCATCATTAACACTATCAATAACAACCCATGCAATTCCACTATTACACCAATCTAATCCAAATCAAACCAAATGCACATTCAAAGAATAAGTTTCTAACAAAATCGACTAGATACAAAATTGAGTTTTGAATCCGCTCTCTCCCTTTGATTCAAATCCTTCTCTCTCCCTTTGACTTTTGGTTGAAATTACAACAATGGCAGAAAATAGAGTTTTGAATCACAACAATGGAAGAAAACAATCTTCGAATCTTCGAACCCAAAAATTATTTTTAAAAAACAAAAGTTTTTGAACTACACTTATGGAAGAACCCATATGAGCAAACCAACAACATGAAGGTATCCATCTGTTGCAAAAATACAAAAAATCAGAACCTCAAGCAACAAAAATATACATGCATTACTAGTAAAAAATCAGAACCTCATTCATTAAACATACACTTGTATTACCCATGTATTCAAGAAAATGCCATGATTCAAGAACAGAGCATGCAATCCTTTACATAAATGAACATGCATTCATAAACAAAATGATACTAACCTTGAGAAAGAAATTCTATAATTGTTCTCCACCTTCGATCAACGACTGGTCTCCAACAATTATGTAACAAACCAGAGCACACACAAACACCAAACTACGAAAACGAACACAACTATGGACAGAAACCCGACGTCGTCGTCTTTTTCTCTCCCACTGCATAGAAACCCATCGTCGTCTTCTCTCCACTGCACTGAAACCCTACCATGATGAAACCTTACCATAAACAATCGACATTGATTAACTGAATCAGATTCATCAACGTGAATAACACTAACAAACAAAACAAAAACATGTATTTGCCTTTTTTTGTATATATTACGTATCAACATAATATATAAGGGTATAATAGTCCCAAAAAAATATAAAATTAGGAAAAAGGATCTCATGGAATAAAAGTCCAAACATATGGGACTAACTAGGTTATAAATTTCCTTCTTGGACTGATTGGGTTAGAACACCCCTAAATAGGATTTATCAATAAAAATCCCAATTTTTTTTTTACTAAAAATATATATATACAAAAAATAAAAAATTTAATTTTCTATAAAGTGAATTAAATCAAACAAGAGTTTTTTTTAGTAATTTAATAGATTTCGTCCAACTAATTAGCATCATCACAATAGTGAACAAACAAATAATAACAATCTATCTTTTATCTCTAACTTAATACGATCACATTTGCAACGCCCCCAATTTATAACAATAGATAAACCAATAACCCATCAACAGATATATAGATGCTCATCAGATTCAATCATTCATTAAGACAGTATTACCAAAACTTTTCCTTTTTCATTAATTCCTTTAATGTAGTACAAAGATGACATTACATACATTAATACATTCATTAACCATAAGCTATGAATCTATAACATGTGATGCATATATATAAAACAAAAGAAGAAAATAAAAGTTCTTAGAAGTTCTTACCCTAAGGGCTAAAAAGAAAATAGAAGTTCTTAGAAGTTCTTACCCTAAGGGCTACATATTTTTAAGACGATACTTGGTTACAACAAAAATGGGTCAAGCCCAACACAAATAAAAAGCCCGAGGTTTGTGCAAAAAGTATTTATAATACAAAAATAAATGAGTTTCTAGCTCCAAGATCCTCCTAGGCTAACTCCGTGGCAGAGGCATACTATCAGCACTTAAAAGTTGGTTTCCACATAGGGTGAGCTAAAACCCAGTAAAGACTAATTTAACATACGGTATGATATTTAACAATGTCATATGGTGAATGCACATGAATGCAATTTATCAAAAGAACATTTTTTTTTCTCAAACAATGCAATGCCATTTTCACAATTCAATTCATAAATCATTATTTTTTAAATTAGATAACAGGGCAGTGGATACACAACACTGGGAATCTCTAAGTACGCGTCTGCTAGTAGACTATACATGCACTACCAAAGCCATTTTACTGATACTAATCAGAAGAATCGACTTTTAACCACGCGGGTTTTTGAACTTTCCTCAAAAACACACATGCCAACATAATAATAACCACAACCATACCCCTAACCAGATTCACCAAGGTATTCACCATTTTTCTCAAAACAATACATTTCAGTGTATAAAATATGAAACCAATGTTCAAATGCGAGATGCGAAAGTGAATGGTATTCGTTAACTTAATTCTCATGCACTTGTTACAACAATCAATGCTATTATCCACCGATAGGCAACATAAATATTTATATTCAAAAGATAATTTAAAGTAAACAGATATAAATTTCCAAAATTTCAATATAGGAGTAACAATACATGTTCTAGCTTTACTTTCCAACTCAACGAGGATCCAAACATTTCTCATCATTCTCCTTTTTACTCAAAAACCAATAATTTCCAAAATTTTCAAAATAATATCTGTTTCTTTTAAGAACCCATTTTCAAGAGAAGTTTCCAAGATTTCAACCCTTCTCATCCTTTCAAACCCATATTCACAACCTTTCAAAATAACCCGTTCCAAAACCCTTCTTTTATAACTCATTTCAAATCCAAAATATCTCAAAATGGTACTTTATTCAAGGTGCACATAACAAGGCTAAATATCATGCATAAATGTTAAAGAAATCCCTACCTCAAAAAAGAAAGAAAGAAGAAGGACAATCCCAAAAATCAACGGAGTTAGATCTTAAACTTTTTCAGATCAAAACAACCACCTCCTCGCACTTTACCTTTATCTCAAAGCACTAAGGTCACGAGATTCAAAGATTTGGGTCTATGGGGTGATTTATATAAGAACTAGAGAGAGAAAGTGAAGAAAATGGCTCAAAAAGTTTTTAGAGAGAGAGAAGAAAGTAAATTGTGAAAGAAAAGATATTTTTCTAGTACCTTTATATGCACAGATTGCTCGAGCGACCAAACCATGGCTCGAGCAAAGAAACCAACCTCCCCAAACCTTGACCCTGCAGAGTAGATCGCTTGAGCGAGTTAACCATTGCTCGAGCGAAGAATGATCCCTTCTCAGAATTTCTGACTTACAAAGTGACTACTCAAGCGAAGGAAAGACCGCTCCAACAAAGAACACATATTTCCTAGAAGTTCAAACTGTAAACACGTAAACTAGAAGAAACGAAAGGCTGCTCGAGCGAAGAAAAGACCACTCAAGCGAACTCAATAACAAACAAACAAACAAACAAAAATTCCTTTGAAATACTAACTCCCAACCTGTTCAAAACATAATCCAACAGCTCTAAACTGTCAAATCCAATCAACAACAAGACTAAAAGGAGTATAAACAACAACAATGAATATTAGATCTCGAATGAAAGAGTACAAAATGGTCGGGTCTTAACCCAAACTGCTATAACACTAATAATCTTACCACTTAGGTGTTATTTGATAAAGTTGAAAATTGAAAACTAAAAATTAAAGACTAAAAATTAAGTATTGAAAACTAAATACTAAAATTTTTAAGCTGAAAACCTGTTTGATAAAAATTTAAGTGCTAAACTGAAAATAATTTGTTTCATATGTATCAGATCCATTTTAAAATTTGTTATTTTCAAATTATATATTTCAATTTTTATGTGGTAGTGGTTGTGGTGACATTATGATGGTGATGGTGATGGTGGTAGCGGTAACGTTGATTATAGTGGCCCAGGTTATGACTCAATCCTTTTATACTCTTTGGTTTTGAGTTCTATATATATTGGTGTTGTTGATAGCTATTTTAGTCTTATGTTATCATTGGGAGTTGAGTTTTAAATTGTTGGTTACATTTGAAATAGGTTGTGACTTAGTATTTCTGGGTAGGTTTTGGTTGTCTGGGTTGTGTTCGGTTGAGTGGTGAGTTGGTCACTCAAGCGGTCTTTCATTTCTCTCAAAATCTGTGTTTGTAGTATGAACTTCTGGGAGTGGGTAATTCTTCGGTCGAGTAGTGTATTGTTCGCTCGAGTAGTCTTTTTGCAGTCTGAATTACTGAGAGTTTCTATTCTACGCTCGAGCTATCTATTTTGCAGGGTTAATTTTTGGGAGTTTGGTTTCTCTGCTCGATCTTAGTTTTGGTCGTTTGAGCGATGCTCTATGTCTGATGCTCGAGTGGTGTTTTGTTCGCTTGAGCGGTTTGTTTGTATAAAGCTACGGAAAAAAGAGTTGGTCACTCAAGCGGTCTTTCATTTCTCTCAAAATCTGTGTTTGTAGTATGAACTTCTGGGAGTGGGTAATTCTTCGGTCGAGTAGTGTATTGTTCGCTCGAGTAGTCTTTTTGCAGTCTGAATTACTGAGAGTTTCTATTCTACGCTCGAGCTATCTATTTTGCAGGGTTAATTTTTGGGAGTTTGGTTTCTCTGCTCGATCTTAGTTTTGGTCGTTTGAGCGATGCTCTATGTCTGATGCTCGAGTGGTGTTTTGTTCGCTTGAGCGGTTTGTTTGTATAAAGCTACGGAAAAAAGACCTTTTTATCACTTTTTCTAATCTCTCTCTAAAAGCTTTCTGAACCATTTTCTTTTTTTTCTCTCTCTCTCTCTCTATAGTTCTTGCATAAATCTCCTTATATACTCAAATTAGTGAGTTTCTTCACAGTACTTTGGGATTTAAGGTAGAGCTCGACGATGGGGTCATTTTAATTTGGATAGTTCAAACTTTCATCTCCGTAGATTTTTGGGGATTTGTTCAACTCTTTCTGCTTGCTTTGAGGTAGGGATTTTTTTTACTGGTTTGCATGTTACTTACCCTCGTTATGTGTTAGTTGATTTAACTAGACTTCGGAAAACTTTAGGTTTGATTTTGGGATTTGAATTTGGTTTACAAAAGAGGGGTTTTAGAATGTGTTATTTGAAATAGTGTTGGAATGGTTTATGGTGTTGGGAATAGAAGAAAATGTTTTAAAATAGTGAATGTTGCGAGAAATATCTGTTGGGTTTTATGGAAACTATTGATGATTTTGATTTTGAGCAAAGATAAAAAAGGAAATTAGTGAGATTTTTGAATGTTATTGTGACAATATCTGTTTGAGTTGGAAATGTGGAGTTGAACATGTGATTGTTACTCCTATATTAAGATTTTGGAACATATATATCTGTCTCTTAAAAGTTTATCTTTTCAATAGAGATATCTGTTTTGGCTATTGGTGGAGGATAACATTGAGTACTATAGAAATTGCATGAGAACTAGGTTAATTGAAACCCATTCACTCATGCATTGCATTTAAACATTGGTTTCATATTTATATATTGAAAGGTATCGTTTTGAGAAAAATAGGTGAATACCGTGATAAATCTAGTTAGGGGGTATTGTTGTGGTTATTATTTATGTTGGCCTTTGTGTCTTTGGTGAAAGTCTAGAAACTTGCGCAGTTAGATGCCGATCCTTTCAGTTAGTATTGGTAAAATGACTTTTGGTAGTGCATGTATAGCCTACTGGCAGACACGTACCTAGAGATTCCCAGTATGTGTATTTACTACCCTATTTTCTGTATTGATGTAAAAGTTTATCTATTGGAAGTTGAACTCGACATTGCATTATTTGAAAAGGGAAAACGCATTGTTTTTGGTAGATGACATTCATATGCATTCACTAGAGGGCTTGGTTAAGCATCATACATATCAATAAACTTACTTGGCATTAGCTCACTCTATGTGGAAACTATAGCGGCCCGGGTTAAGACCTGATCCTTTTATACTCCATGATTTTGAGTTTCGTATATATTAGTGTTGTTGTTGTTTGTTCTAGTTCCATATTATCAATTTGGAGTTGAGAATGTGGTTTTGAGTTTTGTTTTGAACAGGTTAGGACTTAGTATTTCTAGGGAAATTTTGTTTGTTTGTTTGTTTGTTTGTTCTTACGTTCACTTGAGTGATTTTTCAATCCATCCATATTCTGAGTTTGTAGTTTGAACTTTTTGAAATGGGTCATTCTTCGATCGAGCGATGTTTTGTTTGCTCGAGCGGTGTGATAACCTCATCGTGTAATACTTTATATTTAATTAATGACGAAGATATGAATTTTAATTGCCTACTATTCTGATTTAAGTTGGGAATGATAAAAATTATGAAAACTGATTCGTATACAATTTGTATGAAGACTGATTCTATTGAAGATTAATTTGGAATTAGAAATTGAAAGCCTGATCGGCCCAAGAAAGGATGAGTAGTGAGTCAAATTATTTTAATTTCGAGTATCGGACCGTGTGAGAGTTTAATTAAATATTCGATTCAGATTTGTAAAATTGAGATTTGATTAATTGGGGACGACTTAGAGTTATTACGTTATGAGGAGTTGGAATTAAGATTATTGCGAATTAAATTTATTTATGAGGTATTCAATTTGGGTATGTAATTTATTGATGGAGACCTTGAGTTTGACCTAAAATTGAGGGCCTTATTGATGTGAAAAATCATAATTGATGATAGAAATAATCTTAATTTGATGTTTGGAGCCTTTTGAGAGTTTGATTAAAAAAATCCGATTTAGACTGATAAATTAAATATAATTAATTGGACTCTAACGGAAGTCAAATTAGGTTAATTAAATTCTATGGGACTTGTGATTCGTCAGGATTAGGCTAATTATGTTGTTTATGTGGAATTGTATGTCTAAGAATGTGAATTATAAGGATCTGAAGTTATATATGTTGATTGTAGAAAAATCTGTCAAATTTATAGCTTTAAACTGAAAATTGAGGACCTTAGAGGTGCCAGAAAACAAAACTGATTAAATATTTATGATCAACATGATTTTTAGAGTCTATTATGAAGTTTTGTAAGAATCTGATTTAGAATGAATTAAATTGATTTTATTAAATATTATATCTTCTATATATATATATATCTATAAATATATGGACCTTAGTTGAGATAGACTCAACAAAAAAAAAAAAAAAAAAGGAAAAGAAAAATCTTGAGAGAAGAGAGAAAGAAGAGAAAGCTCAAGATTGAAGAAGAAACATGGGGAAATTGAAGAAATTGTAAGGGAATTCAAGAATTTAATTCAAGGTACGTGTAAATCAACTAAAACTCTTGGAATACCTCATCAATTATGTAAAATCAAGACTTAAATTAGAGATTTCAAACTCAAATGGGTTAGGGTTTGTAACTCATAAGCTTGAACAAATTATACTGTTAAAATTAAACATGGATTCCTTGCATTTGTGAGATTTGAGAGTTAATGCCCTTATATTTACTTATCTTTAAGTTGATTGTGAGAATTTGATCCTTAATCTTGAGGTTTTGTGTGGTTTGAACTCATAAAATTACATTTGAAATGAAGATCTATGTGAATTTGGAAGAAGTTTTGAAAGAGGTTGAAAAAGAACTAAAACAAGGATTTTGATATTTCTTGCTTGAAGATTCATTGTATTTTTTATGTTTTGATTTAGAAAACAATCATAATCTCATGTTTTCTATTAGTTTCACATGTTTTTGAGTGATTTGAATTGAAACCTAGCTTGGAAATGGAAGAAAAAGTGATAGAGCCAACAGATATTTCTGCAGTAGGTTTTTGACCAGAACTGCACGTGTGGTGGGGCTTTCTGCACGTGCGGAAGTCTATTTCCAGCAACATTTTTGCTTCAAATAATTGCACGTGCCCCCGCACGTGCCTTGGCTCTCTCGCACGTGCAGAACTCTCCTATTTTAGCCCAACTTTGGATAGACATATCTTCCTCATCCGGACTCCGTTTTAAGTGATTTTTGAGCCTAAATTCAAGTCCCAGAAGTCTAGTTTCCAGTGGTGGTGGTTGTACACCTAAATTCTGAGTACACAAATAAATATGTTCAAATTAGTGACGATTGTTCACTTTCTTTCTAACCGTTTCATGATATTTCCTCTCCTAACCCAGTTTCCTTTCATTTCTCCTTATTTTCCTAGACACGGATTATAAGCCATTGAGAACTAATGAGTTTAGAACCAAGATAAAGAATTGGTTAAGGAGCAAAGTAAGAGATTGATTTGTTTGATTAAGAAAAGATTAAGAGAAATAAATTTGATCAAGAGAGTAATTCTATGTTTCAATATGTTGTGCTATGTGCATTATGATTGCAGGTCAAGATTCGAGGACCGGTCAAACATTTCTGGAAACCACTGTGAGCAATACCTCTATAAAGATATGTTCTATTTATTTATTTAACTATTCATAATTGTTATATTTTCTGAAGATTGTATTTATTCGACATAAGTGAATTTCACAAACTAAATTGTTATGCGAATGTGGGCCTGGGCCCATTTTGCTATATATTAGGACTGAGGCCGTTATGTTTGATATGGATCACTTATGAATTATGGGCCGAAGGTTGTTCCGTTCTATGTGAGAGATAGAGACATGTCGATGTTCCATCTACTTTGTGACATATTAAATGGACCTGAGGTCGTTCTGTTTCTGTTGTGTATGATGGGCCTGAGGCCATTATGTCTGATATGGATTACTTGACCTAAGGCTAAAGGAGATGGAAACATGTTGATGTTCCATCTACCCTATGATGTTCAGAACAACTGTTAATATGTTGGGCCCGAGGCCATTCTGTAAGTGTGAATATGAATGTTTGTAAATTATCATATGACTCATGTTTATGAAATGTTATTTTATATGAATGAATGAATGTCCCTTTTTGAAATGTGATCTTGAGCCATTGTTTGACCCTTGTGGTCCCTTTGATATGCATTCGGGCTCTCTGTATATGAATGGATTTTGATACGATAAGTGTTTATTATGAAATTGATATTTGAAAATAATTTAAGATATATATTTCACAATTGTAAGTCATGTTTACATAATGTGGTGGACACCATTCATTAACCTCTTTATTTTGGTATTACTCACTGGGCTGTAGCTCACTTTTTTTTTTGTTTGTTTTATATACATGTATGTAGTTGAGCAATCGAAGGATCAACATTAGAGTTTATCCTACAATTTGCCTCTCCATTAAGCCACCCATGAAGTGCCTCTGTGTAGAGGCGTAGTGTTATTTCGCCAAGCCTAGTCTTGTTTGAAGTCATTCATATAGTGTGTGGGATCTGTATAATCTCTATCATTGTATATGTAAATGTGGAAAGTGTACTTAAATGGTTTAATCATTTTAGGTCATCATGTATGCACATCTTCATGGACATTATTATTTGATTTGCTTCCGCTTTAGGCCCCGATATGATTTGAATATTTTGAATTTTGTTTTTGAGGCCAAAGGTAATCTAAAGTTATTGGTTGGTCATGATCCAAACTTTTAGGGATAGGTTTGGGTCATGGCAGTTGGTATTAGAGCACGAGTTAAGATCTCACACACGTGCCCATTGAACATTAGCGTGTCTAGCATACATTTAAGTTGCACGTATTTCATAACAAAGTGATATGTTGCATGAGTGTTTTGAAAGATCTAAGGGAGCATGTGTAATAAGTTAAGTATTGAGATTGAGAATTAGAAGTTCTCATGGAAGTTTATTTTGACGATAAGAGGAGATCAAGATGTGTGTTTTTTTTAGTTTATGTATTGGGACTAAGGATTGAAGTCATTTGACAATTTCATAATCATACGGAAATGGGAATATGTTTGTTTAATAAATGTGGTATCGAGGCTGAGGTCAGGAATGATTAGGGAATTTTGGTGTTTTGACTAGAATAATGGTGAGTACAAGCATGTCGATTTGAGGAAACATGATAGGCTAAGAGATTTCGATCTTCGCTTAAAGCCAAGAAATTATATGGGTTGCTTGCTACATTAGACTGTGAGAATATTTGGGAGATTGATCCATTTGATGATCAATAAAGTATGTGTAACTATAGTGATTGAGATATTTGGTGATCGATAGAATGTATGGAATTCTAGTGATTGAGAGTTAGAAAATTGTTTATTATGCATAAGGTTAATGTTGTGAAGGACATAATGTATGAGTCGTAGAATCAAAGAATGTGTTGGGGAGTTTGTGGTAAAAGTGAGAGAGAGAGAGAGAGAAATTAATGTTCCTACGTATGCTCGAACGACTATTGGAGAGTTAGAATTCTGTTGTGTGGATAATTGAAACTTGATCTGAAATGCTAAGATAATTAGACTAGGGACACTTCAATGTGTTAAGACTATTATTCCAAGTGCTTAAGCTAATTGTGAGCAAATTGTTTGTATGCTTAGGTCGGGAACCATTCGTTTGTCGGAATCATTTCGTTATAAACTGAATTGATTGTTTGAGGCTAACATTATGTATTAAGAATTTCTTTGTTATCCGAAGGTTCTATTTTATTGGAAATGTTATACTATGGATCTGACTTAATGCCCTCCATATAGATTCTTAGAATGTATGATAGGTTAATGGTGTTAACATGCCGAAGCAAGTTATTTGTGGCTTCCGAACGTAAATCACCCTCCTATTTGATTTATCAATAAGGCATGTAAGCTGTGTGGGAATGAATATTCGGGCTAATGTGGCTAAAAAACTTGTGAATCAAGATTTGAATTCGATATTAAGGTTATATTAGATACTTAGCCTACTTTGAAGGCTCATGGATGTTAATAACAGAATATTTTGATTCATTGGAAACAAGGGAGTGTAATCATGAATATCATTTGAGATTGAGCTTTGATTGTTTGGGGAGCATGTGAATTATTTGGAGACATTTGTGGATAGTAAAGCAAGAATATATGAGTGTTATGGACAATGCGTTTTGTGTTTTGATGCTATATGTAGACACCCCATTTTTGATGGCCCTTACGACTTGGATGTCCTTGCAGGTACACCTGATGATGAGTCTGTTTGCTCGCCAAGAGCTCGAAGTCCTCAACGGAACACCACAACTTTGAGCCTTTCAAATCCTGCATCCTTGTTGCCTCATTTTTGGACCACGCCTTGGTCTTTCAAGTCTGTAACTTATGGTGGCCTGCCGACCACCCCTAGAGGCAGCCGGCCATCACTTTTGGGCTGTCGGCCACTGATGTGGCTTGCCGGCTACTAGTGATGGCCGGCCGACCACCATTATATTTTGCAGTTATTTTGTGCCAGCTGTGCTAGCTGTTTACATAGATGCACCCATTTGTCCACACGTGGAGGGCTAGATCTCCTTGTAGGAATTTCATTTTTTCTATATATAGCGACCCCCTCTCTCTTGTAGCAAGGTTAGAAAATTTTAAACTCAAATTTTTTTTTCTCTCTCTACAATTCTCTCTACAAATTCTCTACACTTTTGCCTATAATTCCTACACTTTTGCTTACAACTCCTTAACCAACGTTGATCATCTTTGAGCTGAGGTTCCTTGAGGCCTTCTTGGAACTCTAGAAGGTGGTTTTGGCTTGAATTGTTGCCTAAAGTTGATCTTTGCTTCAAGATGTATAATACTCCCTTTTTTAACTTGCTTTGCATACTTGTTTTTCTATCTTTTTCCCACTATTTTTGGGCTATAAAAACTCTGTCCTTGTGAGCTAAAATTTGTGGTTTTAGGCCATTTAAAGAAAGGGGTGATTCACCATTCTTTGTTCCTTGTTTGTAAGGCCTTTCCACCTTTGTTTCCCACTTTCAAAATATCTTTTTTTTGGGATTTTGAACATTGAATTTTAGAGTAATTTTAGTGGTGAAAATTATGTTTTGAAGTCCAAATTTAGAGGGGATAGCCTTCCCTCCTTGTGTCTTGCTTGCTAGCCTGATTAGCTCTATGTGTTAGCTTATTTTTCTTACCCTTTGTAGCTTAATTCCTACATGTTTTAGGCTTTGATTTGGACTGTTTTAACTCTATTTCGGGTTGGTTAAGTTATTTGAGTCTTGTATTGTATGTTTGTAGTGTAAGTGTCCTCACAAGCTTGGTGTTTAAGGCCTTTAGGCACCACTTGTTTGAGTGGATTGCATGTTTTTAGTGCTTTTCACGCTTAATTTCAGCAAGCACAATCTTTGCAGCCTTCCTCATTTCTCGACTTTTTGTTTGCTTTGAGGGTTGCTTAAACCTTAGGATAGTTTAAGCTTGAGATTGAGGTCCATGCTTAATGGTTTAATCCTCTTTTGAGGGATCATTACCAATGGCATGACACTTTTCTCTTGCCTTAAACTACACCTTATCTGACACTTCCTTCTCTTTTAGAGGACTTACTCACCAATGGACTTAATTGGTTAAAGAATGGAATGGTAAATTAAAAAGGGTAAACAAAGATGGAAACTAAAATTGTGCAAAGATAAGAATTTGATTATGTTTTGATGTGTTCAATCGGATGTTAATTGAACACAAGGAAAATTGGGGCATTTCATACTCAAAGTGATGAAATGTGTCAAGTTTCCTAGGTCTCCATTGCCCTTGATCATGCATGATAGGGTGAAGGCTTTTGGTCTTGTTTGTGCATTTATTGAACTTGTACATCTTGATTCTTTAGCCATCATGCAATGAAATTGCTTGATTGATGGTTTACGACCTAAATGTATCACTCCTTTGAGATGTTTTGATGATAAGGAGGGATATACAGGACAAACAACCTGTGGGAATGCCCTCTTTTTGCTCTGTTTATCCTCTGTTGCAGCAAGATGAACATGTGCATCCATGGCCGACAGGGCACTTTCCTTGGCCAACAGACCATCATCCATGGTCGGCAGCTTTTAACCATGGCTGGCTGGTGGTCGGTAACATTTACCAGTGGCCGGCCAGCCACTGATGCAAAATTCAGCCGAGTTTTGGTAAGGTAGAGCAGAGTGAGCAGTAGTGCTGGTGTTTAATTGTGCAAATAGAGGCATTCAGAAGCAAAACGGTGGTCTTTTTGGATGGAAACCGAGCATGTGCATACACATCCCTCGTTTCGCGAGGCGAAGTAATTAACTATTTAGTTTAATTACTAATTGCAATTGTGTTGTGATTTTTTAATTAGTTAAGTAGTTAACTAGTTGTGTTGTAATTATTTAATTAGTTAATTAGAATAGTCAATTAATGCAAGTGTTGTAATTCTTGAATTAGTTAAGTTGTCTAGCTATTTATTCGGTTTGTAATAATTATCTTAATTAGCTTTAGCTTTAGTTTAGCTTAGTTAGCTAGTTAGTTTATTCATTTGGACTCTTCTTTGTGAGAGTGAAATGTAATAACGTGTATGTTTTCCAACCCCACGTCTTTCTCCCTTTTACTTACTAGCTTACGATGGTTAGTTTAGGAGCATCACGTTTTAATTAGCATACTCCATGTTTGCATCCATTCACTTGTATTGCATGCACCGAGGCTTGGTTCGTCATTCTAACTGCATTGTTGTTTAAATACTTCTTTGAATACGTGCTTAGACCGCATGTTATTTAAATCGATTCATATGCCATATTAGTAGCCGAGCCTATTAATTGCATTCTTTGCATGTGTTGCATTAGCCTTATCGCATAGTTAGGAATCATGCATATTTTTCTAACTCTTTTGTTTTATCTTAGCTTGGTGTACTAGGTGAGTTTTTAGTGCTTTAGCATACTTGCATGAGTGTGAGTGATAGCCATGTCTAGCATGCTTGCCATGAGGCTAAGTGTTTATTTGTTAAAATGTTTGAATGCCTGTGGATGAAGGCTTGTTGTTTGAATTGGATTGATTCAATGAATGTACGTTTAAGCCCACTTTGTCAGGTGGCAAATTCACAAACTTTAAGCCCATTTTGTTAAGTGGCAAAATCAAACCCTTTGCAAAACAAACATGAAATTGAATTGTTCCAATTTGGGCAAACTAGTCTATACCTTGTATGTGCGCATCACATAGTAATGCTAGCCTAATAACCGGAACAAGTGCATATAACATTGATAAAATCCATATCATGATTAGTAGAGGCCGATCTTCGATCGGGCGAGCGGGAGTGCTCAATTCATGACCTTCTCCTCTCATACCTAAGTTCCCGAGCCAAGACAATCTTGGTGATGACGGACATGTGGCCTATGGCACGAGTCATGGGTTTCGTAGATTTCTCAAAAATATTTAGGTGGCGACTTTGTGTCTGGCAAAACAATCCAATTTTGGCATTTTTGATTCTAAAATCGATTTTCCAAAAGATTTGTCAGATTTTGACTCGTTGGTGTTTATAAATTTCACATTGCACTTGTGAGATTAGATTCAGAACTGCAGGAGTCCGAACTGTAGGGCTTCTTTCAAACCTTTAAAAAGGGGCGCAAAAAAGTCGAGCTACAGTTTCTGGTGACTCTGTTGGATATTTAGAGAACTTAACTCGAACTCATGATATGACATTTTATCTACACTTATGTGTTTCTTTGCATAACATTTGCATTGGTGCGCTTAAGTCATTGTGTTTGCCATCTGCTATTCATGGACGGTTTGTCGAAGGCTTGCTTCGAAAAGCTTGCCAAAAGGCTGACTAGTCACGGGCTCTGCCACGATGGGAACACAACCCTTGGATCTGGATTACCGCTGTACCGTTTGATCCTCTTTTCACTTCTCGGTGTTAGGTGTGAGAGGTATATTAGGTAGTCTTGCTGAGGTACCCTTTTGACCAATTGACCTAGTTACATATCGAAAGCCATAGAGACTGTTCCAAACTACGACATGTTGCTCCTCCGAATGCAGGATTGTGTGAAACTGCATTGTTTGAATAGTGAACCCTAGTTCATGACGAAACTAGGACAGGGTAACCCTACCCCCTCATAGGGGTGTTTTGGCTCTCGCTTACCTGGTATGTGCTTTTAGAGTGAAACTCTACAAGAATGTGCGTATCAGTTGCAAGTTTGGGTATTAGATTTGGAGGTAGAAGTCAGTGTTGATTGCAATTCTACAACTTTTGATTACAACTGTGTGTTATTTACATTCGAGCTGAGGTGTTGTGCAGTTTCTGATTTTTGCTTTCCTTTTTGCTTTATTTCTTTTTGCAAGGTAGTTTATCACAATTGCTTCGGACAGTTTGGTTACCCCCTAAGCACTTTGGACTCGTGTAAGGAGACTTTACAGATCCGAAGATCTTGTTAGGGGACAACCTGTATTTGCTTCGCTCCCACCGGTTACTAGACGGAGGAGAGTTAGGCACAATTCACCAGTGCAATTACCTGCATGTAGTCAGGCTTAATCTTCTACATCTAGGCCAACCAAAGATCACTCACCTATTCAAATGACTTAGTACCCTGTAGTTAGTATGGAGGACTTGATTTGTCATCTCCAACAAACAGTGGAAACCTTGTAGCAAGATGCTGCCCGCCAAGCTGAAGTTATAGCGCCCCAAGACGAAGTGATAAATAGGCAACAACAACAGTAACCACAGCCGGCAACAGCTTTTGCTTCCCATGCACCTACGGGCATCCCAGCGCCAGGAATCACAATGTTCAAGAGAACCTGAGAAATCTGGTAGACCCCATCCCACCGCAAGCCTCCAAGGCACTAGTGTACCAAACCGAGCCTCCGTTTGAATTCGAAGTTGACCCGACTGTACTGAAGGTCAACAAGCTGGAAAAGCTTCTCAAACTAGCATAGGGTGTGAACTCAATCCTCGATATCGAAGATGGATACACCGAGTCCGCAGTAACTTTGCTGGACTGGTCCACATATCGACTGGTTCAATGGCTCTGGGGATCCCATGGTTCATTTGTGATTGTTCTCTGATATCTTGCGGCAAATGGGCCTCACCAGACTTCAAAAGTTGTCAGTTTTCGGTCGGACCTTGTTAGGGATAGCGACTTTTTGGTATGCAAAACGAGAGGACTCTATGAAATGGAGCTGGGAGGAAATGGCTGAGGCCTTTATCGTACAATACTCATATAATATGCAGATTGAGGTCACAACCTGTGATCTTGAGGCAACCTGTTAGGAGCCAAAGGAGGGCTTCTCCGACTTTGTAACAAGGTGGAGGACCAAGGCTTCGATGATGACTACCAGGCCATCCGAGAAGGATCAAATTAGGATGGTGGTCCGCAATCTGTAAGGGAAATTACTGTAGAAGATGATTGTCTTACCATTGTTCACATTCACTGAGCTCCATGAGATAGGGGTTTAGATTGAAGATGCAATGAAACAGGGGTTGATAACCGATGAGAAAGAGTAGGCCAAGAGGCCTTTTACCTGTAGTTCCAATGCAACCACCAGTGAAAGCACAACTGCGCGACCATCTGATGTGAATGTCGTTACCACTATAGCCAAGACCGCCAACCCTTTCGCCAGCACAACTCCACAAACCTCAAACAACCAAGCTTAAACCCAAAGGGTCTTTACCCCACTCTACATGCCTTTATCCAAAGCCCTGGGGGTGCTGATCAAAAAGGGGCATCTTAAGCCATTAAAGCCTCGCCCACTACCCGATCCTCTCCCACTTAAACACAACCTAGCCAAATACTGTGCTTTTCACCAGCAGCACAGTCACGACACTGACCAATGCTTTAGGTTGCGTCATGAGATTCAAGATCTCATTGACAACAAGGTGATAGCACTGCCCCAAAAGCCAAATGTAACCACTAACCCTTTCCCAGCCCACAATCGAGTCCCTCCACCACGACACTTAAATCTAATACATACATTGGCCATCCCCTATGACCCCATCGTATATATTACCTTTTTTCACCTACCCAAACCGACGTTGTTTATCCCTGAAAGCACAAACTTGTGCATGATGGACACGTCCACACTTCAACCTGAACCCGTAGTGGTGACAGTGGCAGAAGGAGAGAGGTTAGCCTTAGAGGAGAATGCCAATCTATTGCCTGAGAGCTCTGCGGACTTAGCTGAGGGAGTGTATGACCCATGCTATTACATTGTGCTAACTGATCAAGCCAAACTAGATGTGGTATTACCGATAGTAGTGGAGGTCAATGTGGTTAGAGAGGATGGCCCAAGTTAGGGACTGGATGATCTAGTAGAGCTAGAGGAAGACTTAGACAATCTGCAGTTCTATGACGAACAGGATTAGGGGGACGTACAGATACACTAGTTTGATTTAAATGGGTTGACGGACAACTTAGGATGGTTGAGTGATGAACCTGACAGGGAGGAAAAAACTGAATCAAAACCTGAAGAAAAGGAAACAAGAATAGCTGCAATGGCTGGAATGGTCGAGGAAAAGGGAAAGTTGCTGGGAAGCACCGGTATCAAGAATTTAGCTAAGGAACTGGGCGCCGTGAGTACCGCGGATACAAAATAGGAACATGCGTTGAAGCAGTTTGTGCAGGAAAGGGATAAAGACAAACAGAAAGCTAGAAAAGCCCAACACCCTGTGGGGGATATTTCAGATGAGAGAATGATCAGGCTAGAACCAGACAATTGTTTCTTGGTTGCCGGAGGTGTTTGGTAGGAAGATGATGATCTACATCTGGCCCACACTGACAAGGATTGGGGCGAGTCCCTGCTAGACAATACTTGGTACTTTGAAGAGATCGACCACATGACGAGAAGTGGGCAGTATTTCAAGCCGCCACACTTGGACCAAGCTGAAGCCTTCGGGAAAGATAAAGAAGTTGAGAAGCAAAATGAAAAATAGTTGGAAGAAGAGGCCGTACTGAAACAGTTAAAGAAAATTCAAGCTGATATTTTAATTTGGGGTCTGCTCATGGCTTCTTGGGTACACCGATAGGCTATACTATCAATGATGGATAAAGAAAAATTGTTCATTGACATGACACCTGAACAACTTGTGGGATTAGTCTTCCCGGGAGGTGTTGCGCCAACTTTAACTTTCTCCGATAAAGAATTGTCGCCAGAAGGCTCAGCACATAACAAACCTCTATACATATTAGTGGAGTGCAGAGAAAACTGGGTGCCAATGGTATTGGTCGACACCGGGTCAGCAATCAACGTTTGTCCATCTGGCACAGCTTATGCCATCGACCTGAAGCCAGCAGATTTCGTGCCCACGCCCAGGTGATTTAGGCATATGACAATACGAGCAGAGAGGTTATGGGCACAATACACATCGGAGTTCAAGTGGGTCTGGCTCAGTAGGATATTGAGTTTCATGTCCTGGATGTGCCGGCCACTTTCAATTTACTTCTAGGGAGGCCCTGGTTGCACCTTGTGAAAGCAGTCTCTTTTACCCTCCATCAAATGCTGAAATACCCTCACGGGAAGGGGGTGGCTATTATGTTTAGGAATTTGTCCATACATCCTCCGCCAGAGGTAACTACACCAGTATTGGAGATCGTTCATGGCGAGGAGGATGTATTCTTTTCAGGGTTTACTCTGGTCGAAGCCCGAGTGGTGCAGAACATCTTGGTAGTTGATGAGGGCATGTATGTCAGCGCCTAATTAGTCTATTTCATGAACAAACTCCAACACATGCTAGGAATGGGACTGGGAAGAAGTGACCGAAAAGGCATCACAGCATTGGCCGATGTGCCACATAATCCACATGCCTTTGGTCTTGGCTATACGTCTACCAAAGAGGATTAGGCCAGGAAAATGGAAGAGATGGTAGGCAGAGCTAGAGCTAAGTAGGTCGGGAAACACTATAAGCTTGTTCACACATCAATCTGGGGAATGCTAAATGGTTACTTTGTTCGGAAAGGAGAAGACCTCTCATTTTGCGGCTTTCCTGAGCCCTGGATGAATTCTGCAAAGCAATGTGTTCCCAGGTTTGAAATCTTCTTCGACCTACAGTTGCAAGAAAGTGATGTCGAGAAAAAGGCTGAACCAACTATTGAAGCTAGACAGAGCATAGATAGTGACTCAGAAAGCAGCGAGCTCGGAGTGGGAGCAGCACTGGCATGTCTCCTTTCAGATCCTCCGATCAACTCAAAGAGCTTGGGGGATAACCTGACCATCTCCATGATCAGGGACCAACTAGGTGTGAACCCTTCTGGCAGCATTTTAGATGCATTGGAAGCACCATCTCTTGTCTGGCAGCTGGAGGAGGGCTACCTGTCTAGTAGTTCTAAGTTGGTTAGTGAGCCAGAATCTGATTCCACAGAGTCTGTGGAGTCAGAATCAGATTTTGGTTCTTCTGAGTCAAAGTCCGGTATTCCTGGGGGTGATAACCCGGATGCCAAGGTCTTGTCCCGGTTGTCCTTTTCTTTTGCTTTTGAGTTGGTTATAATCGAAGAGCTGGATGAGCTGGACTTTATGAATAAGAAAGTCGCTGCTGATTCTGAGTATTTCTCTGTGCCGCTTGTTTATTGCATTAATAAGGATTTTCAAAATTTTAATGAAAACAAAGAGGAAGGAATTCCTCCAGTTTTGAAAATTTTGATTAATCAAGAGGATGAGAGGTTTGCGAAACCCCTTGCTAATGAAATCATTGCTTTTAATATGGGTACTGAGAAGGATCCGTGTCTGGTCCAGATCGGGTCCATGTTGTCTTCAGAGGAGCGCGAGCGCTTAGTTGCTTTATTAAAAGATTTCAAAGATGTTTTCGCGTGGTCCTACGAAGACATGTCTGGAATCGATCCTGAGATTGTACAGCATTGGATCCCTTTTGTCAGACAGAAGTTGCGGAGAATATGCCTGGATTGGGCATTGAAGATTAAGGAAGCGGTCACCAAGCAGATCGACGCAGGGTTCTTGTTAATATATGAGTATCTAACTTGGTTGGCCAACATTGTCCCAGTACTGAAGAAAGATGGCAGAATTCAGGTGTGTGTGGACTTCAGAGATCTGAATAAGGCCAGTCTGAAGGATGACTTCCCTTTGCCACATATTGATGAATTGGTGAATTTCACCACGGGTCATGCATTGCTCTCCTTTATGGATGGATTTTCTGAGCATAACCAGATTTTGGTGGCGCCTGAAGATAGAGAGAAAACCGCCTTCACTACGCCGTGGGGAACTTACCGCTATCGGGTGATGCTGTTTGGGCTGAAGAATGCCGGGGCTACCTATCAAAGGGCTACAACCACAATTCTGCGTGATATGATCCATAAAGAGGTCGAGGTATACCTGGACGACATAATTGTTAAGTCCAAAGAAAGAGAGGGCCACTTCACCGCCTTAGAGAAATTCTTTTAACAGATTATGCTGAATCTCATTTTTGTATAGTTGAACTTAAATGATACATATGTATGTATATTTATACACATATTTGCATGATGAGAATGAGGAAACTATGGAATTGGAAGTGTAAAAGCCTAAAGAAAACAAGTCTTGACCTTAATTGGCTAAAGTCCATGTTACATGTTTATATGTTCTGTCTTTAGGGTAAAATTTACCTTGATTCTAGCTATATGAGTTCCACTTGTGGTTTTGAACTGTTGAAGTTTCGGGCAAAAAACAGAGCAAACTGGGTATAACCAGATTTTGATGGCGCCTGAAGATAGAGAGAAAACCGCCTTCACTACGTCGTGGGGAACTTATTGCTATCGGGTGATGCCGTTTGGGCTGAAGAATGTCGGGGCTACCTATCAAAGGGCTACAACCACAATTCTGCGTGATATGATCCATAAAGAGGTCGAGGTATACCTGGACGACATAATTGTTAAGTCCAAAGAAAGAGAGAGCCACTTCACCGCCTTAGAGAAATTCTTTTAACAGATTATGCTGAATCTCATTCTTGTATAGTTGAACTTAAATGATACATATGTATGTATATTTATACACATATTTGCATGATGAGAATGAGGAAACTATGGAATTGGAAGTGTAAAAGCCCAAAGAAAACAAGTCTTGACCTTAATTGGCTAAAGTCCATGTTACATGTTTATATGTTCTGTCTTTAGGGTAAAACTTACCTTGATTCTAGCTATATGACTTTACCTTGTGGTTTTGAACTGTTGAAGTTTCGGGCAGAAAACAGAGCAATCGACCGCATGTGCGGAGCCTATGGCCACACGTACGGGAGGCACAGCCGCACGTGCGGGGCTTACAGCCGCATGTGCAGAAACCAGGGGAGAAGGTTGGAGGTATTTTGCTAAAAAGGCACGTGCGGCCTGCACGTGTAGCGCACCTTCCCGCACGTGCGGCCCAAGTTGGAAAATTCTAGAACCTTCTTTTCTTCTCCTTGACCCTCCATACGTGTTATTATATCCGTTTGATGTTCCTATAATGCATTTAATTCCATGAAACGTAACGACTCAAATAATGAAAATTGAAAGAAAAACTAAGAAAGGATGTTGTACTTACGGTTTATGTGCTATGTGTAGGGCATCCGCAGAAGGGAACCAGCGTACCCACACCACTTTGAGTGATAGTAGCGTAGTGTTACGTTCTGTTCACATTTGTGTTGGTGTATTATACAAGATCTTATTCACCTTTATAAGTACCCTATACGATATGTGATATGTCTGAACATGTATAAACTTGAATATGTGGGATATGGACCCGAGGCCACTCTGCTTGCTATTATGATGGGCTTGAGGCCGTTCTGTATTTTGATGGGCCAGCGGCCATTTTGTATTATGATGGGCCTAAGGCCGTTCTGTATTTTATTGGGTCTAAGGCCATTTTGCTACTATGATGGGCCTAAGGCTGTTTTGCTATTATGATGGGCCCAAGGCTGTTCTGGATTCTATTGGGCCTAAGACTGTTCTGTTTTACATGGGCTCGTGGCCATTCGGAAAGGGAAAACGAGTGAAATTATGATCTGTGAATATGCATTGTTAACCATGTCTTTTTTTTTTTTTTTTAATTTGTTGTACTACTATTATTCACTGAGCCTTACTCACTCTATTTTCCTAAATGTTTTGTAGGTAACCAGCTTACGGGTCAACAGGTCAGCCCCGAAGCCTGTAGCTGAACCCTGTTTTGCTAAGTCACCCAAAGTAACTTTTTGTTATATTTTGGAAAGTCCCTATGATGGCATATTTTATTATCATTTTTGGGAACAATAAATATGTATATAGGTGTTGTCAAAACTTAACTTACGAGTTGATCCTCTTTTACATTCTGCAATGTGAATGGCACCTGAAACGTTATGTATATATATATAGTAATGCAACATGATCCTGGCATCTAGACACAGCTTAATGAATATTTATTCTTCTATTATTTTGTTTCCGTCTAGGCCCCAAGATTGAGTAACATTTAAAACAACTAAGTTAAGGCCTCGAGTTAGGCCGGTCAGGTCCAACCTTTTAGGGGCAGGTTTGGGTCGTGATAGGTCCACTTTGCAATTCACTTGCCTCAAGAGGCTATGCTTGGAGAGCCAGTGCAATGTTGATGGATGTACCCAATTGAGAGGTATGTTGTTCGTACTTGTGTAATGTAAAATTGTAATTAACGCTTTAGTGCTAATATAAAGATTGGAGTATAACATGGACATCGTCTTGATCTTTTGGTTGCTTGGATGTCTAAAAGGGTTTGTGGCCAATAAAGCTTCTCCTGAAGGTTTTATTGGCAAGACTTACATTCCCAAAGAGTGTACAACATTTTTTTCAATGTATTTGGATAGAGTTGAAACATTGTTTGACCGCCCATAAAGGAATTATGACATGAGTGACCGTGGCCCAGGGTTGGCGGTATTCACTCAAAATGTTCATCCCTTTGGTCTAATGACAAGGGAATCTGATGTGTCTGTATCTGAATGCGAGATGGCTCATTGGTTTGTCCTACACAATAGGACATAAGTGGAAAAATCCGTACAGTATGAATCTGTCATCCGTATTTATATTTTATAGTTGTAAATCGATTAGTATTGATTTTTTCAAATACTTTTGAATTGCATTTTTTTTAACCGGGGAGCACAAGTGTTCCTAAATGGTTCAAAGATCGTGTAACCTATAATTTCCTAAATGGTTCAAAGATCGTGTAACCTAGAATTTCCCTCTACAATCAATCATACATTACTTTAATATTGTGCATGCTTGTAACATGACACATGTTCTTCATGTAGATGAATAAATTGCGGAGCCAAGTGTCTCCCGAAGCAACTGAAAAGATGTGGTCATTAGCCAATGGTCCTAGTGGCTTAGTGAACACATATTTGGGATGTATTTATAATGGTGTTCGATTTTATACTATCGACTGTGACAACCATCGTAAAAGTCAAAATAGTGGATTAGTCATGAAAGAGGAGCATGAAGGCCAATTGATAAACTTCTATGGCTACTTGCCCAATGTGTGGGAAATGAACTACTTGTTCAGACATCAGATTGTATTGTTCCACTATGAATGGTTTAACACTAGTAGTAGTAAACAATTTGTCTTGAACCACATTTGACAACGGTTGATGTAAAAAGTCAATGATACAAAGATGACTCGTTTGTATTACCAGGTCAAGTTCAACAAGTATTCTATGTTCATGATACCAAATTAGGTACCAATTGGAGAGTCATAGAAAAGTTTCAACATCGAGGAATTTGAGATGTGCTGGAGATAGATGACATAGAACTTGATGATGTGTTCCAACAAGAAGAAACCACCGAGGTAGTACCAGTTGAGATAATTGATGATCATGTGGTTTTGCATCACGATGATATTGAATACGAAATTATTCCAATGGAGTTTTGCAATCTGTCAGAGATGTAGAAGCCAAGTGTGTTACAGATGATTCCTTCATCTGTGATGATGAAAATGGATTAATGAGGGAGGGTGATGACACAGAAGAAGAATATGACCTACAAAGTGATTTTGATACAGATGTTGATATAGAATCTTGATGTATTTGCTTTAAGATTTGGATATGATAATGAAGCAAAATACTTGTCTTATTAATTCAACTTATCATATCATAGCTTGTTATATCTATTTTTATAATTTATTTCATGTATATCATGCTTTATAATGTAATTAACATTGTTATATCTATGCAACAACTAATTTACAAATCACATCATAGCTTGTTATATCACTTTTTGTAATTTAACGCCTTATCGTATATGAAATGAAATAGTGTTAGTTATGTTATTGCAGTTTGCATCATGGTTCCTGGCTTGAAGACAGGTTGGATTCGAAAAAGGACACTCACGACCATAGTAACAGACTCGCCAGCTGCTATCCCTTTAGGATCAACAATTGCACCATCTCCTTTTTTCCCTTAGGATCAACAGTTGCACCATCTATTGATGCCACTAGCCCACCATTCGAGGATTCTAATGAGATGCAACCACCATCAGAAGTGCAGACGGGTGGCATAGGTAAGATCATTGTACTTTAAATTTGTCAATTATCATTTGTCATTATTTACAATTTGCTTATTGTTATTTTGTTAACAGTAAACATGTATGAGGACCCACACTTGGAAAAAGAATACAAAAGAAACTTAGAGCCAAAAAGGAGGGGGGGGGGAAATTATATGTTCACATCGATCGTGCTTTGAATGCAATGACCAGAAAGTATGCCATTCCAGCAACTCATGAGCTAGGGCTTCAGATTAGGAGCTTGTGCCCTCTCAAGGATGTTAAGTCATGGTTGAATATGGATGAGACTACCAAAGCTGTCGTCATCCAAGCTGTTCTTGTAATCGAAAATACTTGTCCACAATCTATATTTGTATTATGTATACTTGTAAGAAGCACTTATATTTAATGACTATAATTTTAACTTGTTATGTTTGTAGGACAAGTTTGATATTGGGGACGATTTTCACAATGACTCACAAGCTTAGAGGATTGTGAATAAGAAGGCATATGTGTTGTACAAAGATTGGAGGTACACCTTGAAGCAAGAATTCGAACTATAAGAGAAAGAGGGTGTTGATGATGTCTATGCTCATCTACCCTGAGGGGTGAGTTTTGATGATTGGAAGCATTTGATCGATGTGGCATGGCAAGATGCATTTCACTAGGTAAAATAATAATACATTATACATAGCCCCATGCCAAATATGATATGCCTTAATATTTAACAAAAATTTGTTTTTATATTTATTATTTTTAGAAATAGTCAAAAGCTGGTAAGAGTAACAGCAGTCAATTGCTGTACAATCATACCAGTGGATCTCGCTCGTTTCCTATCGCAATGGCTGCTATGGTCAGATTGATTTTATTTAAAAGTAAATTCATTTTTTTTTTTTGGTTATGAATAATATGTTGTGATTATTTTTTGGTTCTTATTTGAATCTAACAGCTAGCTAAAAATAAAGACTTGGATTTTCCTAAGTTTTATGAGGACATCCACAAGTCTAAGAAAACGAATGATTGGATCCATCCGAAATGCGGTGAGCTGCATGTAAGTATGTAACAATGAAATAATTGTATTCAATATTACCTAGTACCCAAAAATATAAATGTTATTACGCTTTTTTGTCTTCTTTATTTGCACTGACAACAAGAGATGGTCAATCTACAAGCGACTGCCACCGAGTTGAGGACACCATTGACATAGGAGGAGCTTTCAAGGCAAGTGCTTGGAGAGAAGAAAAAGTACTTGCTTGGATTTGGGATCAGCCCACAACCCTATACCATAGCTGCATCATGAACACGTGATAAGGACATAAAGGCAATGAGAGCTGAGATAGAGACACTTCATAAGGAGCGACAAAGTGATCGTGATGAGTTGATGAAAGAGAGAGATGAGCACAAGAGATATTACAATGATATGTTGAAAGAGCGAGATGAGTGCCAGAGATGTTACAATGAGATGTTGAAAGAGTAGGAACAATGACAGAAAGCTCAGCAGGAGACAAATACAAAGGCCGAGCATCTGAATAACATAGTCGCCAAACTGACACAGCTCTTGGGGTTCCATTGTTTGGTAAGAACAATTTTACTAATGTCATATATAATTTGTTAAAATATGCTAGCTTTAACAATGAATCAGCCAAATGATACGTTAATAGGACATGTATGTTGGGAGTTAGAGTCAAAAATTACATAAATTCAGTCGAAAATAGTCATTCGGGGCCGAAAATTCAAAACAGCCCCCCAACCACTATTGTTATATAACGGGAAGCTTCCCGGTGCCAAATGTGACCTGTAGGGACAAACGGTATGTAAATAGGACATGCAGGTTCGGAGTTAGATTTGAAAATGCCATAAACTTGGTCGAAAAAAAGCATTCAGGGGGCAAAAATACAAAACAACCCTGTAGACGCGCCCCGAGGACTCCCGAGAAAATCTTATTTTGTTCTCTAGCTACTACAGTTCGGACTCAATGTCACGGTTCTGAATCTAATCCGCAAAGTGCAATGCAAGGCCGATAAATCACCAAAGAGTCCAAATCCGGCAAATCATTTTGGAAAACTGATTTTTAAGAAAGAAGTGCCAAACGTGGACTGCTTTGCCAGATACAGAGTCGCCACCTAAATATTTTATTTTTGGAGAATTTAGGAAACCCTGACTCGTGCCTAAGGCCATGTGTCCGTCATCACCAAAGTTGCCTCGGCTCGGGAACTTGGGTACGAGAGGGAAAGGTCATGCAATGAGCACCCCCGCTCGCCCGATCAAAGATCGGCCTGTACTAAGCATGATATCTTGTTTTTTAAAACACATGAGTTGTTATTCCAGTTATTAGCTAGAATTACTATGTGATGCACACAACACACAAGTATAGACTAGATCGCCTAATTTGGAACAAAGCATCGCATATCCGTTGTTTGAAAAACGGTTTGAAGTTTGCTACTCGTAAGTAGGCTAAATCGAGGATTCAATGAATTATTCCAATTCAAGCAATCCAACCTTCACCCACAGGTATTCATGCAGTTACATCACATAAGCAAATAACCTCATGGCAAGCATGCTATAATGGCAACACTTACATACTCATGCAAGATGCTAAAGCATAAACACTCACAGTGTACTCCAAGCCAAAACAAAGAACTAGTTAGTAATCAATGCATGATCCTAATTCATGTTAAGATGGTTAATGTAACACATGCAAGATGTAACTAGAAATAGGCTCGGCTATTCTAAGATGGCGTATGAGATGCGACAACTCGATACATGTATTCAAGTAGGAATTGAAATACAATGCAGTTAGTATGATGCACCGAGCCCGATGCATGCAATACAGATGAATGATGCAAACATGAATAACATAAGGATGCTAAATGAAATATGCCCTAAAACTAACCATCGTAAGCGGTTAAGTAAAAGGGAGAAAGAAATGGGGTTTGGAAGGCATGCATTACACACACGCACGCCTATTACACCAATTGGCTCTCTCGAGGGAGAGGCCAAAAATATAATACAAACCATCTAATTAACTAACTGACAAGCTAATTAACTATTACACAACTCTTAACTAATTAAACAAATTAATTAAGCTACAAAAATAGTAAAGCGGCCTCGATAAACAGGACAGATGCATGCTCGACCGGCTTCACTCAGAAATCCGTTGCCATGCCTTATGTTGCCTCTATTTGCACTGTTTTGCACCTCTGAGAACTGTGAAAAGTCCTGTAATGCTCTAGAACCACCTCATGGACATGCTGAGAGGCCATCGGCCAAATGGTGAAGCCATCGGCCAAAGGAAAGGTGTCATCGACCATTTATGAGGTCATCGGCCAAACACTTTTAGCCGATCGGCACACCAGATAGCCGATCGACCATCTTTTCCTGCAAAAAGCTGTTTTGCTCCAGCAGATAACAAACAGAGGTATGCAATACATTTGCAAGACAATGTTTGCAGCTACACCCCTTATCATGTTTAAGGCTCAAAGGTGTGTAGTTCTCGACTCTCGAGCCACCAATCACGTATTCCAATGCATGATGACCAAAGGAGCCAAGTGTGCAATTCAATATCAAATGAAATGCACAAAACATATAAGGGGCCCCAACCTCTATGATGCTTGATCAAGAGGCAAGGGAATGCACACATAATGCAATGCAAACATGCAAGCATGATGCGAACAACTCAAGCATGCAACAAGTATGCAACAAGATCATGCAATGCATCTAATATGCAATAGGCATACAACCTAAACATGTGAACATGCATGGCATATGTATGTGACAACAATACCAACAACAAGCATGTGACAACATGTAACCCCACAAGTATGCAAGATGGATGAGCATGCAACAACATGTCAATTAGCAAGCATGCAACAACATGCAATATGACAAGCATGCAACAAGCATGTAAGCATGATGTAAAGTAGAAACTTTGAACAACATGGTAAATGGACTTAAACTAAAGATGGACAGACCTCAGCCATGCCCAAAATCAGTGGCCAAAGTTAGGAATTGGAAGCATGAAAATGCAAAATAAACATGCACTTGTAAATAGTCCAACACTTAGGCATAGGAGGACAACTTTCAAGAGCACTTAAAAGAGGAAAAATATGGACATGTGACAAACATTATAAGCTCTAAAATCATGTGAGGATTAATGCCAAATCAACCAAACAAAGCAAATGTGGCATGCAAGAAAGCCTAAAGCTTAAGGCTAGCTAAGGGACTTGAACCATGGCCATGCAAGGCAAGCCCCAAAGGGCCAAGGGCACTCAAAACAGTCCCAATGCAGGTCAAGAAAAGACCAAAAACATGCTCGAAACTAGCCAACACAAGCTAGAATACAACTCCAAAAGGCATGAGGCATGCAAGACTACAAAGGGGTGTTACACTACACCTATCGAAACCAAACATGGCATGAATTAACCAATGAAAAATAGAGTTATGGCATATCAAAATAAGCCCAAAAACCCACTTAGATGGCATCCCAAAGACCTAAGCATGGAGGCATGCACAATGATCCATTCATGAGGCATAAAACTCCAACTCTTAAAACATTAAAGGAGTGATAAGTATAAGTATATGAGCATGAAACATGGACTGAAATAACATAACAAATGATGCCAAATCATTGAAATGAGCCAAGCAATGCATGCATGTGACTTAGACCCTTAAAGCTAACAAACTAGAATGCCTTATGGCTATACAAAGCATGGCATATATGATCAAAGCAACATGAAATAGAGCTGAAGGATGGTAAAACATGACTAAAAGCTCCTTTGAGTTGAGCCAAAATATGCAAGCATGATGGTCTAAACACAAGATGCATGTTAAGGCAATAGAGAGGATTACAAGACAGTACATGGTGCATGCAAGAAGCCATTAAACCAACCTTAGATAGAGGTAGAACATGGCAAAATAACACAAAATACTTGCTGAAATGGAGCTAAAACAAGCTAGAGAGACATGCTCAAACATGAAGCATATAAGACTAGTTTGTGTGATTTACACTACAAGTGTATTAGGCATGCATGGAGTGACAAAACCAAGCAAAAATAGTGTTGTATCATGGAAAAACAAAGCCTAATACATACTGAAATGTGGCTAAAACAAGCTTAGCAAACATGCTACCAATATAAGCCATTTATACTAGCATACAAGACAGCAAGGAGAGGGGATGACCCTCTCCTATTTAAGACCCCAAAACCACCTTTCCACCACTGAAAATCCTCTGGATTTCAGTGGTAGAAAGGTCATGCAAAACCTAAAACAAGGGCCAAAAGGGATGGCCTAAAACAAGGCCTTGGAGGGAGGAGATGACCCCCAACCAAAGAGTGACCTTAACCAAAGATCTTAAGGATAAAAAATTAGAACTTTTTCTAGTTTAGAGTTAAGCTTTAAACAACAAGAAAGAAGGGCTAAAAGCTTAAGCCAAAATAGGGTATCTAAAGGTTAGTTGCTCACCCTTGTAGAACCTCTTCAAGAACAAAGCTCCAGCAGCTTTCTCTGACTAAAACCAGCTCAAAAACTCTGAAATCAACCCCAAGGGACCTCAGCTCCAAGAGGGTGGTGTTCTAGTGTGTGTTTGTGTACAATAGTAAGACAAAACAACACTTTAGAGCACAAAACAAGGTCAAACAAAGGAATATAGATACAAAAGTATATCTATCCCTCAAGCCTGAATTTTCTCAACCTCTGAGAAGGGAAGAGGGGCTCCCTTCTTATAGAATTCAATTCCAAATCTTCTTGGAGAAGCTAAGCCTAAGGGGCAAATCCCTCCATACACGTGTATGGAGGGGGTGAATTGTACATGCTAGCTGTGACAGCTGGTATAAAATATCTGCAAAAAGCAGATGAACAGGGCTCGGCCAGAAAGCATGGCCGATCGACCAACACAAGGGCCGATCGACTAAAAAGAGTGTCGATCGGCCAACACTTTTGGCCGATGGCAAGAAACCAAGGCCGATGGCTTCATGCCTTGGCCGATGGGTTTAGGGGATGGCCAACAAGCCATCCTCTTACCTCAGAAACAAAAACACAAGTGTTTGGTCCACAACCAAGCACAAAATAGACAAGTTAAGAGATCTTGAGGCAAGGCTCGCGATCGAGACCTCTGGGAACTCAAAACGAATACGAGCATAGATAATCATCGAGTGTTAAAATGATGACGTCCAAGTCTTAAGGACAGTCAAAAATGGGGTGTCTACAAGCCCCCCAACCACTGTTACAATGTAACGGGAAGCTTCCCGGTGCCAAATGTGACTTGTAGGGATAGATGGTAAGTTAATAGGACACATAGGTTGGGAGTTAGAGTCGAAAATGCCATAAACTTAGTCAAAAAAAAGCGTTCGCGGGGCGAAAATGCAAAACAACCCCCCAACCACTATTGTGATGTAACAGGAAGCTTCCCTGTGCCAAATGTGACATATAGGGACACACAATATGTTAATACGACATGTAGGTTATAAGTTAGAGTAAAAAATGTCATTAGTAAAAAATGTCATTGGTGAAAATGCAAAACAGCCCCCTAACCACTGTTGTGATGTAACAAAAAGCTTTCCAGTGCCAAATGTGATTTGTATGGATAGACAGTACGTAAATAAGGCATGTAGGTTGGAAGTTAGAGTCAAAAATACCACAAACTTAGTCGAAAAAAGGTGTTCGGGGGGTGAAAATAAAAAGCAGCCACCCAACCACTGTTGTGATGTAATGGAAAGTTTCCTAATGCCAAATATGACTAGTAGAGATAGACGGTACATTAACAGGACATGTAGGTTGGGAGTTAGAGTTGAAAATACCATAAACTTAGTCGAAAAGAGGCGTTCGGGGGCTAAAAATGAAAAACAGCCCTCCAACCACTATTGTGATGTAATGAAAGCTTCCCGATGCCAAATGTGACCTGTAGGAAGAGACGGTACGTAAATAAGACATGTAGGTTGGGAGTTAGAGTCAAAAATGGCATAAACTTAGTCGAAAAAAGGCTTCGTGGGGCGAAAATGCAAAACAGTCCCCTAACCACTGTAGTGATGTAACAGGAAGATTTTCAGCCCCAAATATGACCTGTAGGGATAGACAGTACACTAATAGGACACATAAGTTGGGAGTTAGAGTCGAAAATGTCATAAACTTAGTCGAAAAAAGGTGTTCGGGTGGCGAAAATGCAAAACAGCCCCCAACCACTGTTGTAATTTAATGGGAAGCTTTCTGGTGCCAAATGTCACCTGTAGGGATAGATGGTACACAAATAGGACACGCAGGTTGGGAGTTAGAGTAAAAAATGACGTAAACTTAGCCGAAAAAAGGCATTCGGGGGCAAAAATGCAAAATAGCCCCCCAACCATTGTTGTGATGTAACAGAAAGATTTCCAGTGCCAAATGTGACATGTGGGGATAGACGACATGGTAATAGGACACGTAGGCTGGGAGTTAGAGTCAAAAATGCCATAAACTTAGTCGAAAAAAGGCGTTCGGGGGGCGAAAATGCAAAATAGCCCTCAAACCACTGTTGTGATGTAACAGAAGCTTCCTGGTGCCAAATGTGACCTATAGGGATAGACATTATGTTAATAGGACACGTAGGTTGGGAACTAGAGTCGAAAATGCCATACACTTAATCGAAAAAAGGCATTTGAGGGCCGAAAATGCAAAACAGACCCCCAACCGCTATTGTGATGTTATAGGAAACTTCCTAGTGCCAAATCTAACTTGTAGGGATAGACGGTACGTAAATAGGAGACGTAGGTTGGTAGTTAGAGTCGAAAATGTCATAAACTTAGTCGATAAAAGTCGTTCAGGGTGCGAAACTGCAAAAATAGCTCCTGACCAACTATTATGATGCAGCAGGAAGCTTCCTGGTGCCAAATGTGACTTGTAGGGACAGACAGTACGTAAAAAGGACACGTAGGTTGGGAGTCAGAGTCAAAAATGCCAAAAACATAGTTGAAAAAAGGCGTTTGGAGGGCAAAAATGCAAAACAGCCCCCTAACCATTATTGTGATGTAACAGGAAGTTTCTGGATGCCAAATATGACCTATAGAGATAGACGGTACGTAAATAGGACACGTAGGTTGAGAGTTAGAGTAAAAAATGACATAAACTTAGTCAAAAAAAGGTTTTCAGGGGATGAAAATTCAAAACAGCCCCACAACCATTGTTATAATGTAACATGATGCTTCCCGATGCCAAATGTGAATTGTAGGGATTGATAGTATTTAAATAGGATACATACGTTGGGAGTTAGAGTCGAAAATGCCATAAACTTAGTCGAAAAAAGGCGTTCAGGAGACGAAAATGCAAAATAGGCCCCCAACCACTGTTATGATGTAATAGGAAGCTTCTCGATGCCAAATGTGTCCTGTAGGGATAGACAATACGTTTATAGGACACGTGGGTTGGGAGTTAGAGTAGAAAATGCCATAATCTTAGTTGGAAAAAGGCGTTCAGGGGCCAAAAATGCAAAACAGCCCCCCAACCACTGTTGTGATGTAACGGGAAGCTTCCTGGTGTCAAATGTGACCTCTAGGGCCAGACAATACGTATATAAGACACGTAGCATGAGAGTTAGAGTCGAAAATGCCATAAACATAATGGGAAAAAGATGTTCGGGGGGCGAAAATGCAAACATCCCTCCAACCATTGTTATGATGTAATGGGAAGCTTCTCGGTGCCAAATGTGACCTGTAGGGACAGACGGTATGTTAATAGGACATGTAGGTTAGGAGTTAGGGTCAAATATGTCATAAACTTAGTCGGAAAAAGGCATTCGAGGGGTGAAAATGCAACATAGCCCTCCAACCACTGTTGTGATGTAACGGGAAGCTTCCCGATGCCAAATTTGACCTGCAGAGACAGACAACAGGTGAATAGGATACATAGGTTGGGAGTTAGAGTTGAAAATGTCATAAACTTTGTAAAAAAAAAAAGGCGTTGTGGGAGGGGGGTGAAAATGCAAAACAGCCCCCCAACCATTGTTGTGAAGTAACAGGAACCTTCCCAATGCCAAATGTGACCTGTTGGGATAGCCATTATGTAAATAGGACACATAGAAAATGCCATAAACGTAGTAAAAAATGGTGTTCAACACCAAAAATGGAAAAATACGTATTAATTATGTACAATGATTACTTGTAAAATATTACTGGTTGCCTAATACATGCGTTCGAGTTTTATATATTTTTCTGTCATATATATTCGAGTATGCAAAACTAATGATTACTTTGAAAAGATTAATTAAGTTTGAGTTTTATATTTTCTTTATAATTTTAAATATGCCAATATTTAGTCAATACTGATGATTAATTTTATTTTTACAGATGGTTTTTGACGTGGAATTGTAGATATGACTTTTTTTGACAAGTACAGAGGACATTATTTTTATACCGCCTTCCTTATAATTGTTCGTAAAAATTACGTTTTTGGCGTGGTACATATCTAAAATTTGGCGTGGTACAGATCACCATTGGACATGGTGGAAATTACTTTTTGAGGTTGTACAGATTAAATTTTTGGTGTGGTACAGATTACCTTTTGGATATTAAATTTGGTTAATCCTATGTTATGTATGGAATTATATTTTTGAGATTGGATTATATTTGGTTTGTATGGAATTTCTATTACATTTACAGTTTGATGTTCAATATGAATTTTTTGGATGGTTGGAAGTGAAATGTGTGCATATTGTCGAGTAGTTGACAATATAATCAGTATTCGTGGATTATTTTGTTTATATAGGGTACAAGTTGCACTAATAATGGAATAAATACAGGTGGTTAAGAAATTAAATTTTTTTGAAAAAAATTATATAGTTTTTGGCGACTAAATATGTTGGTAGCCAAAAATGCAAGCAAAGGTGAATAAATATTTAGTAGCAAAAAAGAAAAATGGCTTTTGGCGACCAAACAGTTAGTAGCGAAAAAAATCAGAATGAGAGAAGAAAAATCAGAATGAGAGAAGAAACTATTGCCAACTAAATATTTTAGTCACGAAAAAACATGGACTATTGCTGACTAAATATTTTAGTCAAGAAAAAACACGGCATCCTTCGGCGACTAAAATGTTTGGTCGTAAAAAAAAAATGAAATGAAAATATCTAGTCTTTTGGCGGATAACATATAACAACGAATAAAGTATTTGGTCGCTAAATGCATTATTATATTACCGACTAAAATGTTTAGTCACTAAATGTATTATTTTTTGTGACACAAATTTATATTAGTGACTAAATCTTTTAGTCTCTAATAGTCGAATTCATTTTTGTGTGAGAACTTTTGGCGACTAATATGTCAGTTGCCAAAAGGTGAGCTTTGGCAACTAATAACAGTTTAGTGGCCTAAAGTTTTAAATTAGCGACCAAATTATAATTTAGTAGCCAATACTATCGCCAACAGGCTATTCTTGACTACCAGGGCTACACAAATTTTTAGTCGCCATTGACTTTCGGAGACCAAAATATGGAGGTTTGACAACTAATATTTTAGTTGCCGAATGTGTCATTTCCTATAGTGTCCAACATTCATTTTGAAGGCTATATAAAGCCATACCAAGCTAGGAAAAAGGTAGACAATTAATTACCACCACTTTGGGTTCCTCTTATTCTTATATTTTCTTTCTCTATAGCTTTTTAGTTTACTAACTTAAGCATCGAAGAGTTCCCTAGCTGTCCACCGGCCAAATACTTCATATTTTCTTGAGTGTTTCAGACGAGCCGTGTTCACCTTAGAGCGCCGCTGTAGTTAAGGTGGTACAATTTTTCACCACCACGATAGCCAAGTACTTATCTTTGCGTTATATTTGAATCATAAATTTGGATAAAGAGAAAATGGAAAGGTAAATGAAAATAGAGAAAAAAATTATCCTACATTTTCATTCACATTTCACTCACTTTTTTCCTTTTCCTTTCCAAATCCCTATCTAAAACCATGATATGTGTTTTAGATCATGAATTTGGGTAAAGATTTGGAAAGGAAAATGGAAAATGTGAGAATAATGTAAATAAAATATAAGTTAATTTGGCTCCCCTCTCACCAAAACTTTTTAATACTGAAAAAAATAGATAAGTTAATTTTTTTTTTGACTTTTTATTTCTAAATCCCTCTCCAAATATCCAAATATACCATAAGTTAATGATTAATCTATTGCTAACCAATACTATATTAGTGACAAGCACGTGTAGACACCTCATTTTTTACCGTCCTCAAGACTTGGATGTCACCATTTGAACACTCGGTGATCATCCATTTTCGTGTTCGTTTTGAGTTTCCGGAGGTCTCGGCTATGCGCCTTACCTCAGGATCTCTCAACTCGGTTGTCTTGTGCTTGGTTGGACCAAACACTTGTTGGTTTTTGCTTTGGAAGGTAGAGAATGGCTTGTTGGCCATCCCCACGCCTCACCGGCCATGGCTTGAGGCCACCGGCCGTGTCTTCTTGCCACCGGCCATTGGTGATGGCCGATCGGCACTTTGTGTGGTCGGCCGACCATTTATTTGGCCGATGGACTCCTTTTCTGGCCGGTACCACCTTTTTGCCTTTTTTAGGCATTATGCATGCCAACTGTGCTAGCGGGAGTGCACGGATTTGTCCTCCATACCTGTATGGAGGAATTGCACCCTTTGCACCCTTTTGGTCCTAGCTTCCTCAAGAAGCTTGGACCCTTTGCTCAAGCTTCTTGAGGAAGCTTGACCCTCTGTCTTAGCTTCCTCAAGAAGCTTGGACCTTTGGGTTAGCTTCCTTGAGAAGCTTGACCCCTTTGACCCTTTTGTTTAGCTTTCCTTAGAAGCTTCAAGCCTTCATCTTGCTCTATATAAGAGGACCTTCCTCTTCCTTTGAAGAGGTTCAGCAAAACCGGAGATAATACATATATATCTGATATATAAACCACTCTCTCTCTATATCCCCCTCTCTCTCTTCATTTGTGTGTGTTTGAGAGTTCAAAAGTGTGTTTTGTTCTTAGTTTTGCACTAGGACACATAGTATTACACCATACTTCGGTTCTTGAGGTGTTGAGAGATTGTTCTTGGAGATTTTGGGTTGGTTTTGATCAGAAAAAGGGGCTGGACTTGCTGTTCTTCAAGTGTTCTTCAAGGGTGAGTATAGTTGCTTTATATTCCTCATTCTTGCACTAGTTTTTAACCTATCTTGCATACTGATTTAAGCTTTGTGTATAACTGAAAAAAGTCTTGTATTTGTATGCTTAAGATCTTTCATTAAGGTCTCTTTTGTGTTTGGGGTCGACCTCCCCCTCTTAGGCCTTGTTTGGCCCCTTTTGTGCCTTCTTTTGTTGAGCTTTGGAATCTTTTGCGTATTGGCCTTCTCACCACTGAATTTCAGTGGTGGTGAAGGGGTCTTGAAGTCTTGCATAGGGGAGGGACACCTCTCTCCCTTGGTCTCTCATTTGTTCATTTTTTTTGGCTCACAAGGGTAGCATGCATGCTTAGTTGTTTTTGGCTCCATTTCAAAGGTTTTTGGATGTTATTTGGTCATATTGTATCACTGTTTTTGGTCGGATTAATGGTCCATTTCATGCATTATATGCTTGCCTTGTAATCTCATGTTTTGGTCTAATATGTATTATGTTATGAGATGACATTCTAGCATGATTTTGGTTTGGTTCCAAGAAGGTTTTAGCATTATTTTGCCATGCTTAAGGTCTGTTGGGTACTGATTTGGCCATGCTTGCCATGATTTGTATAGTCTCCATGCATTTTGGCTTGTGAGCCATGATTTGTATAGTCTCCATGCATTTTGGCTTGTGAGCCTTGGGTGTGTGAGTCATAAGCATGTTTTAGTTAGGCTCTTTCAGTGATTTGGAGTCACTTGTTATGCCATTTCTGTTCATGTTTTATGCTTACATAATTGCATTTGTTACCCTTTCAATGCCTTGAAGGGATGTGGTCTTATGCTCTATGTTTGGGGCTTTTGTCCATGCCTATGTGTTTGAGGCTTTGGGCTGCCATATCAGAGGTTTTTGGGGCTCATTTTTGCATGATAAAACTTTGTTTTGCATTGAAAAATCCATGCCATGTTTGCTTGGGGTAGGTGTTGAGTAATGCTTTCTATGTGGCCTTGAATGTCTTCTATCTCACACCCATTCCCTAGCATGTTTTGGCATCATCCTTCGCATGCTTTTCAGAGTTTAACATGAGTGCTTAATGTCCATTTTTGTCACCTTTGAGTGTTCTTGAGAGTTGCCTTTCATGCCTTAGTCTTAGGCCCTTCGGTTGGCATGTTTATTTTGCATGATTGGCACCATTATTTTAGTATTCTTGGCCACTATTTTGGGATGCGCTGAGGCCTTCCCATCTCGGTTTAAGTCCATCTTTGTATATAATCGCATGTTTGATGTGTTGCATTGCTTTGGTATCATGCTTGCATTGTATCATGTTTGCACATTTGCATATTATTTAGCTAGTTGCATTTCATATCCTAGCTTGCATGATAGATTGCATGGCATTGCATCTTGCATGTTTGGCACATTGCATTTGGCATGTTCATTACCTTAGTCCCATATGGCATACTTGAGCTACTTCGCATGTTTGAGCCATGTTGCATACATGCATTACATTTTGCTTGGTTTGGGGTTTCAAACCAAGCAAGAGGGGTGAGGTGTGTTCGTACTCCAAGTGACGAAACACATCTCAACCCTCGGTCGCCGATGCCCTTGATCTTAACATGATAGGGCATGAGGCATTCATTTGTTTTGTCGCATGCATTTACATTGATTTGCAAGCTTGGTGCCTTTGGCCATCATGCATCGAAATACGTGATTGGTGGCCCGAGGACCAAGGGCCACACTCCCTTGAGTCCATAGCATGATTGGGAGAGTGACTATGAACACATTGCTTTGAAATTTTCATGCCATGCACCGTTTGTCCTCTGCTGCTGTCAAAACAGGGTTCTGCAGGAAGGAATGGCTGGCTGGCCGGCCACTTACAGTGCCGACCGGCTACCAAAGTCCAGCTGGTGGTTCAATTTTTGGCCGATAGCCACATTCTCATAGCCGGTAATGCTCTATCATGGCTGGTGGCATCCCACAACACTCAGGGAGTTATTTACAAGGGTCCTGGAAACTTTCATAATTTTCAGAGGAGTAAGGCAGTGTAAACAGAGGCAACAATGGCATGGTACCGAGTTTCCGAGCAAGGCGAGTCAAGCATGCATCATCCACGCATTCCGAGGCAGAGCTGCAGCGGTCTCTTTAGTTTCATATTTAGGCTTTTTTTTGTAATTAATTTGTTAACTAATTAGAAGTTTTGTAATAATTAATTAACTAGGATAGTTAATTCATTATTCGGCCTGTATTATTATTTCGGACCCTCCGAGCGAGGGCAATTGTGTAATAGGTGTACGTGCGTGTGTACGTGTCTTCCAACCCCATTTCTTTCTCCCTTTTACTTACCTGCTTTCAATGGTTAGTATTAAGGCATATTTAAATTAGCATACCTTATGCTATGCATGCGTGCATCCATACATTTGTCTTGCATGCACCGATCTCGACGCATCATACTAACTGCATAGTATTTCAATTCCGAGTTGAATACGTGTTAGCTGTAGCATCATCATATGCCATCTTAGAATAGTCGAGCCTATTGTAGTTGCATCTTGCGTATGTTGCATTAGCCATCTTAACATGAACTAGGATCATGCATATGATTACTAACAAGTTTATGTTTTGGCTTGGAGTACTTGGTAAGTGTTTATGCTTTAGCATCCTTGCATGCGTGTAAGTGACTGCCATGACAGCATGCTTACCATGAGGCTACTTGCTTATGTGATATAATTGCTTGAATGCCTGTGGGTAGAGGTTGAATTACCTGAATTAGAATAATGCATTAATTGTGAGTTCTAAGCGCACTAGATAGTGGCAAAACCATCTTTTCTAAGCCCACTTGAGGGTGGCAAAACCTGCATTTTAGCCTATTTGCGAGTAGCAAACCGTTTTCAAAACAAACATGAAATGTTTTTTTCTAATTCAGGCGACCCAGTCTATACATGTTTTGCTGCGCGCATCACATAGTAATTCTAGGCTAATAACCGGATTAAGAACGCGTAATATTTTCAAAACTCGATATCATGGTTAGTAGAGGCCAATCTTCGGATCGGGCGAGCGGGGGTGCTTATAGCTGACCTTCCCTAATCGTACCCAAGTTCCCGAGCCGAGACAACTTTGGTGATGACGGAAACGTGGCTTTAGGCAAACGAGTCAGGGTTTCCTAAATTCTCCCAAAATAAAATATTTAGGTGGCGACTCTGTATCTGGCAAAGCAGTCCATGTTTGGCACTTCTTTCTAAAAAATCTATTTTCCAAAATGATTTGCCGGATTTGGACTCTTTGATGATTCATCGGTCTTGCATTGCACTCTGCGAGATTAGATACAGGACCGTGACAATTTGAGTCCGAACTGTAGTGAGCCCAATATGAACAGAACGGGATTTCCCTCCTGGGACGTTCGGGGACGATATTACAGCACGTTGTTAATAAATTAGTGTATTAATGCCCAAAATCTGGAGGATATACTATTATTAATTTCTGAGATATACCAATTTTTAGAGAGAGTAATTATATCTAAAGATTAAGAACATGCACATAGTTTATTAAGGATAGGTATTTTTGGAGACATTATTATTATTAGAACAATCCTATATGTAATTTCATTTCTTATATCTTTTTGTCATTCCTAGACACAAAATAATGGGATTCATATTCATAAATACATATAGGATCCATTCATTTGTGTATGAGAAAATGAGGTAATTAGAAATATAATTATATGTAACATTTTCTTTCTTTTTCTTCTTATTATTTTAGATAAACTATGTGGCAAGTACAATGCAGTGAAAGTTACTTTCTTGAGTTATTAGGAAAAACAAAATGATAGTGGTTTCTAGAGGTGTTAGCTTCAATCATCACATGTTTTATGCTAAATGAAGCCAACAGTTTCGACTGGATATCCAGGTCGTGGATGACAACAGCTAAATTGTGGATTCAAATCCTCTCTAGCAATTTCTTCATCCAACAATTCAATAATTAATCACTATTATCACCAGTTGTGGCTTTTGAATCAACTACTGAATGATGAATGGATGAAGAAAATGTTGGAGAGAATCTTCTTCCTTAAATCGTTCCCATTTTGAGAGATGTTGATGTGGCAGGTATATGGGGTAGTGAACTTGCTTTCTAGAGAGAGTTTTATTTGGAAAACAACAAGAACATATTTGCATGGAAGTATAATTGGTTACCTCGATATTTGGAAAAGAAATATACACGCAATTTGGAGATACGAATTTGGGATTCTGGAATTCCAATACACACGAGATTCGAAAGATTTTCATGTTCCACACTGAAGTCACCATCGTCATTGTCATTGATGATGCAATAACTTCAATGGTGGATGGGTCGGACTGATACACACTTCCAACGGGTTTGCTGGTCTTTGGGTCCTCAAGGCGTGCCTGCAATAAGGTCCCAAAAGGAGAGATGATCCCCCGACGGACACTCCGACGATCAAGTTAGGTTAGAGCAAATTGACTTGAGGACGAGAGAGAAGCATGGGGATAGAAAAACTTAATCTCGACATATCTTGAAAACTTCCTTATATCCTTTACTCATCATTTCATTGTCCATTCAAGTTTTCTTGTTGGCCGAAAGTCTATAGCCTAGTTGGCATCGTTCATGGTGAGTCTGCTTCTTCCGGCATGAAGGAGTTGTCACATTTAATGCTACGAGGGCCTCATTAAATGACTAATGTGTGGGTGCAATAACTTTGCAGAATCTTTGTCTACTTACGTTGCTAGGCCTCTGCTTGACAAATGTTTGAGTGCTATTGATCCTGGCCTAGCATTGATTTCTCAGAGTTACAGGGCTTTAATATCTAGGCTATGAGCTGGGCCCTGATTCGTGGGCTGGGCCCTCTTGGGTGCCCATTAGTATTAGTCATCCTCCTCCTCCTCCTCCTCCTCCTCCTCATCATCATCATCATCATCATCATCTTCTTCTTCTTCTTCTTCCTCCCTGGTGACAATCTTTTCTACTTTCTTACAATTTTCAATTGATAATTTAGATGCACAAGGATGTCGACCATGGAAATTGTAAATATGTATCTCAGGTTGTCACACCTCTCCACTTCTAGAGATCTTAGATTTTTGAAACAATGAGTTTGCTAGGAAACATTCTTGCGTATATGCGTCAACATGGGTAAATACATCAATTTCAATTCATCTGACAAAGTGATTGATGTTCCTTCTTCACCAGTAGTACTAGCACAGACCGATACTTGGAGGTCAAATATTGTTTCCAGTGAATCACGCCACCATACCTTTAGCCCTTTCATATTGTGCAATCTTTGCATTAAATTCGACGAAATCACACTCGATAAATTCCCACAACATTGGACCAACATGAATCTCACTTCTTCAAGGCATTCAACTTCAAATTGGTTGTGCCACATCTGTTAACACCATAAATCTGCAATTTTTATTATTATTTATTATTTATATAATTGCAGGACACGTGGCATCCTCTTATTCATTTGGAAGTTAAAAGAAGTTATAGAGATAATGGAGAAAATGAAGGACAAAGTGGATGAGTGGGAGGACAAAGTGGATGAGTGGAAGGACACATGGCAAGACAAGAATGAAGATGGAAGAAATGGGTAGTTACTAAGTAGTTATTGCTGTATTTTTTCTTCTATAAATAGCCATTAATGGCTACATTGTAGGGATCCAGAATTCATAATCAAAGACACTTGATTTCAATATTTCTTGTTATTTTCCTTATCTTAGGAGTAGTTTAACATAGATTTATATTTCGAAGCATTTATTTTCAGCATTTCCATTTCGAAGCATTTTATGCACTTTCTTTTCGAAGCATAGGAGTAGAGGTAAGTAATTATTACTTTGATTGTTCACTCAATCATCTTTCTCCGTTCCCCATTCTTCTTTTAATTTTTCTTTTCTTTACACTTGGCAATCTTGAAGTCCTCTTCGTTGAGGCAAAAGAACCGTCAACACAATCGCTTGATAATTGGCTTGAATTTAATCTGTAAGGATTTTTCAATCCTTGCTGGTACGCTCGCATTTATGATATTTTCCTTCGTAGGAAAAATAAGCCAACATTTTAGCCAACAGTAAGACTAATAAAAAATACGAAAATAAAAAGTAAATATGAATGAAAAATGCCTCCCCATGAAAAGCCTAAGGAGAAAATACAAAGAGAAAGATCCTCTTTATGTGGTGACCATCTGACCATGGTGTACGGATAAAATGCGACTTCTTTTCTTTAAAAAAGAAAAAATAGAATGTGACTTTGGAAGACAAAAGAAGAAAAATGAGTACACCATTCGGCCACACATTGTGGATTATATCCTACTGGGAAATTTGTGGTGCACAGTTGCTACATGATTAAAATAAACTAAATTAACTAAATTAAGATATTTTAAGAAATGAGAAGTCTAAACCCAAAGTTTATGATGAATGGTTAAAATGCAAAATGCTCGTCATGTAGCTAGGCCCAGACCAACGCAGACCTCTTGCCCAATGGCCTTGAACGATTGAGTCTAGCCCAAACTTATCTAGCAAGATTAGTTTCAAATTCGGCTTTTATGGGCTTGAATCCAAAAACCTGGTCCAATCCATGCAACGAAAGTTACTATTGACTTCCATTCAGGCGTGTGAGTGAGATCGAGATATTAGGATATCTCTTACTCAGTTCATGACAATAAACCCACAATTGTTTAGCGAATTAGGTTTGAGGGAATTATTAATGAGAGAATGGTTAGTGAAAAGATTATTAATATAAGAATTGTTAGTGAGGGGATGAAGTAAAAGTATGCTTGTTTTGATAATAGTATGTGAGATGGTTAATAATGAGATTATTAAATTATTTTTAAAGAAAATAAATTAAAAAATTATTTCTGTATTAAAAAAAATACAAAAAATATTAAAACAAAAGGTGCACTTGGGATTGTTAAACAAAAAAAGTTGGCCGGCCAGCTTTTTTTTTTTTGTCCAAATATTTTTTGGGCCGATTGGCTATGTCTAATAAAAATAAATAATAATTTGCACTGTACCAGAAGTCCGAGTGGATGACCGAATAAACTGAAACTGCTCACTATTTTCTTAATCCTACTCATTTCCCAACCGAGCTAATCCACTTATTGAGGAGGATTACTAAGCCGCCGAGACTGTGAAACCGACCTTCCCAAACAACACCAAATATGCTATGACTGGGACCCACATCAATTCTACTCAGTGGCCAAACAAACGGGGCCTAGATAAAAGGGCAAGTGTATTCACCACACATATCTATCTAGAATTTTTTCAGTGGGTGTTTATGTGGTAGACATTAATTTGTAGTGTAGGGTTCATGTAAGGTGTGGTGGAGATTATTTTTTAGATAATTTCTAGGTTAATGAAGGCAAGTATTAAAACATCTCCAACGATGTATCAAATATTTCACAAAATCTGAGTAAAAATTTGAGGAATTCTTCTATCTGATATCCAACTCTTCAACGGTGAATTTTTTACTATCAACAAAAAGCCGGTCAACCGGAAAGACGATCGGCCAGAAGTTCAGCCGGTTGATCGGCAAGCATAATTCTTCATCCAACTGTGCTTCAAGCTTCCTTGAGATTCAAGTAATCACCAAAACTAGCCCAATTCTTATCTGGGCATCCCATAAATAGAACTCCTATGGTATGCTGCACTATCTCCAGCAGCGTAGATAGATGCCTGGGTGTGAAGAATAATAATTAATTTAGTTTAGGGAACAAACAATGGGCGATCGAGACAAATGTATAAGCATGTCAATTTCTCAACTATATAGACATGCATTGATATATAAAAGCTCCACTTTCTTCTATTCATCAGAGTTCCAATACCAAAAGGTATTACATGTTAACAACAAAAGCAAATGCCCTAAAGGCTTACAGGTTTCCAAGTTAACACTTGGTTACAACAAAAGAGTGCTAACTCATTTACACATTAAGCCCTTGGCTTGAAAATACATGTAATACATCAAAGGAATTAAGCAACAAAAAGTCTGTCCGCCTCTAGCCTCCCAAGCTACGTCCTTGGAGGTGGCATGCTACCTGTACCTGAAAATGATATTCCCATATAGGGTGAGCCACAACCCAGTAGAAATACACTAAACCAAATATGAACAATGACTAAAAGATTAGCAGTTGATAGATGGCCAACACTGATACTTTCCCTTATCACACTTTACAGTTTCATGACATACAAGTCTATGTTACAATCCATTTTCCAATTCCTTTTAAATTCTCGATTTATAACCATGGCTCAGAACCTGGCCAAACAACTCATATGAGACAGTAACTCACATTAAGCACTTTCCCATTTCATAATAGATAAGCATACTAGCTATATCACACACCAACAGACAAGCATACAAGCTATATCATCACTTCCATAGATATGCATAAGAGCACTATCACACTTCCAAAGACAAGCATATGAGCTCTGTCAACACATTACTAGATAAGCATATGAGCTCTATCTATGGAGTCCATCCCCTATCTTCTCCCAACAACATCCGGTTTAGAGGTCCATCCCCTATCTTCCCCTAAACCGTGGAGTACATCCCCTATCTCCTCCAACACGACACAATGCATATAAACAATAATTATACACATCATCACACAATACATAAATTTAATGTATTCTTTCAACCGTCATACTCAATGACACATTCCAGTGATTAGTTTCAGTTTGCCTAATCATCATGCATTGTCTACAACAATCAAGACTATCCTCCACCGATAGCCCAACGCAGTTATTTCTATACAGAAAATAAATGCAACAATGGATATATAATCAACATTCCAACTAGGTGAGTGATAAATAATCCAACTACACCTTTTAATCCCATATCTTTCTAAATCAATTCCTCAATTCTCATAATTAATTATGCAAATTAACTAACCAATGTAATTAGGACATTTTCCATAATTAACATTACAACCCTTATGTTCCATTTTCATTAATGTTTTAACATTAATTTCACTTTTCCAAGCCAAACATACATCTAGGTTTTATATAGCTAAAACCCCAACTTTTGAAAATTTACACAAAAGCCCCAAACTTTCACAAAATTACCAAACCAACCCCAACATCTAATACTAAAATTTAAAGACAAAGCCCATAGTGAGGAGTAGGTTATCCCTACCTCGAAAGATGACTCCCAACCAAGAAGGTGAAGAAAACGAAGATGCTCCAAACCACGAATTTCTCGGATCAAAAAGACGCCCTCGACGATCAACACAACTTTTACAAAGGCCGAAGGTGAGGAAATCACTCATACTAGATCAATACCTAGAGAGAAGTCAAGGTTTTAGAGAGAGGGGCTCTCAAAATGGGTTTTAGAAAAAGTAGGAGAGAGAAAGGAAAGTAAAAAGTGATTTAAAATCACCCAGCGGATAACTCATATACGCGTGACCCGCTCGAGCGGAGAACACAACGTTCGAGCGCCAAGAACAAAAATCTGGACACGCTCGAGCGCAATAAGGCCCGCTCGAGCTCCAAGACACAAGAATAAAGCACTTCCGCTCGAGCGCGAAAACCAGTCCGCTCGAGCGTAGATTTCCCCCTCCCAGAACTTATACCCAGAAAGTGCTACCCGCTCGAGCTCCACCAAACCCACTCGAGCGTAAACAAACCCGCTCGAGCGTAAAAACCACATTTGCAGAAGTTTTGCAGGAACACGAAATACTGGAGGTGTGCAATCCCACTCGAGCGCAAGAAGACCCGCTCGAGCGGACCGCCTAAAAACTGGGCAACAAGGAATTGAAACCAAGGCCTAACCAACCTGTATCACCCCTCTCAAAACATCCTAAAACTCAATCAAGTGGAATTAAAGGACGACAACAAGATGGATACCACTACCAACTTCACGGAACCGAGTCCGGAACACAACAGAACAGTAAGGGACAACCGGGATCGCTATAACCTCCCCCCTTAAAGAATTTCGTCCCCGAAATTAAACACAAGTTTTTCAAAAACAAGTTTTCTCCATTGTCAACAATATTACGACATAATAATAAACACTTCGACCCATTACCGGTCAATTCCATCTCTTTTCAAGAGGCATTTCACAACATATATTACAAGTGCATTATCAACATGCAATTTTCTTCCATTCCCAGCCATTTCCAACATACATGGTTCACAGTTCATATCATAATCAATATACATGATACAATTCCAATTCTACAATATAACAATATCATAATCAACTCCCATATCAAGGTAAGCTCTACAACATACTTCCATTAAACCAAAACATTACCAATGTTTTACAACTTAAGACATATATAAAGCTCTTAAGTCTAACAACATTACAAAATTTAAATACAAAATTATTCATCAATAAACAAGTCTGGATATTTCTCGCGGACCTCCAACTCACGTTCCCAAGTGGCTTCCTCCACGCCGTGATGTTTCCACAAAACCCTTACCAAAGGGATGGTCTTGCCACGCAGGACTTGATCCCGCCTATCCAAGACTCGAACTGGTCTCTCCTCATACGAGGCATTCTCATCTACCTCCAAGTCGGTCCAATCTAACACATGCGATGGGTCTGGCTCATACTTTCGAAGCATACTCACACGAAACACGTCATGAACTCCGGACAACTGTGGCAGCAACGCTAAACGATAAGCAACCTCGCCAATCCTTTCAAGGATCTCAAAAGGACCAATAAACCGAGGGGATAACTTCCCACTCTTCCCAAACCTCATCAAACCTCGCCTAGGTGATATTTTCAAGAAGACATGATCATCTACCTCGAACGCCAAAGGCCTCCTCCTACGGTCAGCATAACTCTTTTGGCGACTCTGGGCTGTAACAAGCCTCCTACGGATAAGCTCAACTTTCTCTGTCATCTCTCTAACCAACTTCGGACCCAATAAAGGTGCGTCACCCACCTCAGCCCAACAAACCGGAGACCTACATGGTCGGCCATACAAGGCCTCAAACGGTACCATACCGATGCTAGACTGAAAACTGTTGTTATAGGCAAACTCCACCAATGGTAAGTGCCTCTCCCACGTCCCACTAAAGTCAAGGACACAACCCCGAAGCATATCCTCAAGGATCTGAATAGTACACTCGGACTGCCCGTCAGTCTGAGGATGATAAGCCGTACTAAAGGTCAACTTAGTACCCATGGCACTCTGCAAACTCTGCCACAACCTAGCAGTAAAACGAGGATCTCTATCTGAGACGATCGTCACTGGGACCCCGTGCAATCTCACTATGTCCCGAATATACAAGTCGGCGAGATGATCTACCGAATCTCTCACGCGCATGGGAATGAAGTGCGCCGACTTAGTCAACCGGTCTACAACCACCCAAATAGCATCACTACCCCGCTGAGTCCTCGGAAGACCTACAACAAAGTCCATAGTGACATGCTCCCACTTCCACTCGGCAATAGGCAAGGGTTGCAACAAACCCGCTGGCCTCTGATGCTCGGCCTTCACTTGCTGGCAAGTAAGGCATTTAGACATGAAAACTGCCACATCTCTCTTCATACCCCGCCACCAAAACTGGCGACCCAAATCCCGATACATCTTAGTGCCTCCCGGATGCACCGCAAGACGTGAATGATGGAACTCTCGGAGTACTTCCTCTCGGCAAGACTCCGACACACACAGACGGTCTCGGTATCTCACACTCAGGTCGGGATACACCGTCAAACCCTTCTCAGCCTTTCCACTGGAGATCTTCTCTCGGAGGGATTCTACCTCAAGGTCACCTCTCTGTGCCTCTAACACTCTAGTCACAAGTGTAGGCTGCGCAACAACAGAAAACAAGGCCGCAGCCTCAACAGATTCGCCCAGATGCAAATCAAACTCGCCAAGTACACCCAACATTCCCCATTTCGGGATGGCTATACAAGCTACATCACTAATGGATTTCCTACTAAGGGCATCGGCCACAACATTGGCCTTTCCCGGGTGATAGTGCAACTCAAAATCATAGTCCTCAATGAACTCCATCCATCTCCTCTGCCTCAAATTCAAGTCTCTCTGTGTAAACAGATACTTCAAACTCTTGTGGTCCGAGAACACCTCGAACTTCTCACCATAAAGGTAGTGCCTCCAAATCTTCAAGGCAAAGATCACTGCCGCTAACTCTAGGTCGTGTGTAGGGTAATTCTTCTCGTGTGTTTTCAACTGACGTGAGCCATAAGCTACCACTTTCCCTTCTTGCATCAACACACAACCCAAACCCTCTCGTGAGGCATCATAATAGACTGCATAGCCCAACCCTCTCTCCGGAATAATCAATACCGGAGCGGTGGTCAATCTAACTTTCAGCTCCTGGAACGACTTTTCACAAGTCTCACTCCACACAAATTTGACCCCTTTTCGCGTCAACCTAGTCAACGATGAAGCTAGCCTGCACAAACCGACGGTAATACCCAGCTAATCCCAGAAAACTGTGGATCTCAAACACGCTCTTAGGCTGTGCCCAATCCTGCACTGCCTCAGTCTTGGATGTATCAACAGACACCCCTTCCTTGGAAACCACATGGCCTAAGAACTTGACTTCTCCTAGCCAGAACTCACACTTCCCAAACTTGGCGTACAACCTATGGGCTCTAAGTAACTCAAGCACCACTCTCAAGTGTGCCTCGTGCTCCTCCTCTGAAGATGAGTAAATCAGGATGTCGTCTACGAAAACGACTGCAAAATGATCCAACAATTCCCGGAAGATCCGGTTCATCAAGTCCATAAAGACTGCCGGTGCGTTGGTAAGCCCAAATGGCATTACCAGAAACTCATAATGGCCATACCGTGTACGGAATGCCGTCTTCGGAATATCCTCCTCCCTGACCCTCAACTGATGGTATCCCGATCTCAAGTCTATCTTAGAAAAACAGTGGGAACCCTTCAACTGGTCAAACAAATCATCTATAGGGGCATAGGGTACTTATTCTTGATCGTAACCCGATTCAACTTCCGGTAGTCTATACACAATCTCAAGGCACCATCTTTCTTTTTAACAAAGAGGGCCGGTGCTCCCCACGGCGAAACACTAGGGCGAACAAAACCATTATCTAGCAATTCCTGGAGCTGAACTTTCAACTCAACCAACTCTGCTGGAGCAAAACGGTAAGGTGCTATAGAAATCGGCGTCGTGCCGGGCACTAGATCAATAGAGAACTCTATCTCTTGGTGAGGTGGCAAACTAACAAGGTCTTCGGGAAAGACATCCGAATACTCACAAACCACCCTCGGCAGCACAGGCTAGGTCTCACTACACTCACCACTCTCAAAGCTAGCAAGTAGACCACTAAGCTCACTCCGCCCTCGCGAATCATACCCCGGTGGCAAAACACTACCAACCCGGTCTCGCAAGAAATGGAACCACTCCCCGCTCAAGGTACATAACGTGACCCTCTGGCGGTAGCAATCGATAACAGCCCGGTATGACGATAGCCAGTCCATACCCAAAATAACATCAAAACCCTTCATGGGCATAACTACAAAAGGGAATGCAAGTCTATAGTCGGCGACCTCTATATCGCAACCCCTACAACCCTGTTTCAAGATCAGTTCACCCCCAAGAGGTGACACTACACAAATAGGAGATGCTAACTGTGCTAACTCCAACTCCAAAACAGATGCAAATGCAACAAATACAAAAGAATGAGATGCACCCGCATCAATCAACACACTAGCAACCGAGTTGCAAAACAAAAAGGTACCTCTCACTACTGATCGAGCTGGTACTAGATCCTGCGCGGTAACAGCATACACGCGCCCCGTAGGCCCCTGATCTACTTGCTCACCCCTCGGAGCATACGACTGTAGACACCCCATTTTTGACCGTCCTCAAGACTTGGACGTCACCGTTTGAACACTCGGTGATCATCCATGTTTGTGTTCGTTTGGAGTTCCCGGAGGCCTCGGCTACGCGCCTTGCCTCAGGATTTCCGAACTCGACCGTTTAGTGTCTGGTTTTGCACCAAACACTGACATCTTGCCTTTGAGAGGCAGGGTAGGGCTTGTAGACCATCCCCACCCACCACCGGCAGTGGCTAGAGGCCACCGGCTGGTTTTTGCTTCCATCGGCACTTTTTATTGCCGGTCGGCACTATTTGTTGCCGGTCAGCACTACTTTTGGCCAAGATGGCATTTTTGGCCGGTCGACTACTGTGCATCTGCTTTTGCAGATATTTTAAGACAGCTGTCTTGCTTTTGCTCCCCTCCATACACCTGTATGAAGGGATCTCCCTCTTATGAAGCTTGTCTTGTAAGCTTTACAAGACAAGAAGCTTCTATATAGAGAGGGTCTCTCTCTTGTTGCTAAGGTTAGAGACTTGAGATATTTTGGAGAGCTTAGACAGCCATTGTTAGGGTTTGAGTTCTAGGGTTAGGGTTAGATACACATTATCTCTCTCTTTTTCCCTCTTGTGTGTGTTAAAGTGTGTTTAGTCCATACTATTGCACACAAACACCTAGTGTTTCACCTTCACCTAGCTACTGAGGTTCTAAGGGACTGATTTTGAAGTTTTGGTGTTGGATTCAAGCCAAGGAGGGCCATTGGAGCACCATTTGTGAAGGGGTCTTCAAGGGTAAGAATCTAGCCTTTTTATTCCCCAATCTTGCATTGTATTTCTACCTATCTTAGAGCTGTTTTCGTGCTTATTGTATAACACAAAAAAGTTCTGTTTTTAGGCCCTCTTGATTGTTTATTAAGAGTGTTTTGTGGTTTGGAGGTGTTTGACCCCTCTTAGGCCTTGAAAGGCCTCATTTTGTGCTATTTTGTGCTAGTTTCGGGACTTTGGTGTTTAGGCCTCTTCACCACTGAAATCTTGAGAGATTTCAGTGGTGGAGATGGTGCCTTGAAGTCTCCAAAAGGAGAGGGCGATCCCCTCCCCTTGTTGTCCTTGAAAAGGACCATTTTTGGCCTCTTGAGAGAGCATCATGTTAAAGTGTGTATTGACCATGTCTTGGCTGCTTTCCATGCTTAATATGTTGTATTATACCTCTGTTTTTTGTTGGTTTTGGTACTCCATGCATGCTTAGCATAGTTGCCATGTAATGCCGTGTGATCCCTTAACATGTCTTAGGTTGTGTGCCTTTGTTTCTAGCATGTTTTAGGCTTACATTTGTGAAGATTTTGTGCTTATCTTGACATGTTTTAGGTCTTTCCATAAGTGTTTGGGTTGATCTTGGCATGCTTAGTATAGCTCCTTTGTATTCGGGCTTGTTGGCCTCAAGTATGCGGATGTGTAGTATGCGTTGCTTGCATCATTTCGGTGGTTTGGAACCACCCTACATGTTATTTCAGTCCTTTTAGCATACCCAAATGTTTGCATTTTGTGGCCCTTTTGTTGCTTCAAGAGTTGATGCTCCATGCTTCATATTTGTGCCATGATGTATACCTCTAGGATTAGGTTGCTTAGATGCCATCTAAGTGATTCTTGAGGCTTGTTTTGCATGATTTGGGACTGTTTTGATTCACCTTGATCAATTGCTTTATGCGCCATGTGGTCATGGTCCGATTCCTTGGGTTAATTCCAAGCTTTTATGCATGCTTTGCTTGTTTTGTTTACTTGGTGTGGCACCATTTACAACATGATTTTCAGAGCTTATGTTGCATGCTAATTAGCCCATGCTATCCTTTTTCAAGTGTGCTTGAGAGCCCCTCTTTTGTGCCTAAGTGTTGGCCCTTAATAATGTGCATGTGTGCATGTGTTTTGGTCCTTTATTTTAGTCATTTTGGCCCTTGTTTTAGGCCTAATTAGAGCCGCCTAAATCATGTATAAGTCCATCTTTTCATCCATTTTCATTGCCTCATGTTTGCTTGTATGCTTGCATAAGTGCCTTGCCATGCCATGTTGCATCCTTAGCTTGCATGCCTAGGTTGCATTGCATCTTGCATGCATGCTCAGTTCCTTGACTTGGTGATAGGAATTGGGCCTTGATTTGTGTGTTTGGCTTGCATTTCATTTGACATAAAAGTTGCATACTTGATCACTTGGGCCATCATGCATGGAAATGCGTGATTGGTGGTCTGAGAATCGAGACACATGCCCCTTTGAGTTATTACCATGATAAGGGACATGAATGGTGCATATATGCTTTGAATTGTGCTGCCATGCTTTGCCTTGCCCTCTGTTGCTGTCAATTGCAGATTCTGCAGGCATTCCTTGCCGACCGGCAGTATATATTGCCGACCGGCATTAAACGAGCAGCCGATGGATTCATCTTGTGCCGGTGACTACACCACACTGCCGGTGGCAATTCTATTCAGCCGGTGGCACTCCTCAATGTCCAGAGAAGCAGTCCTGAGGTTTTGACAACCTCCAGAGGAGTGAAGGAAGGAAAACAGAGGCAGCCTATGCATGGCGGTGCGATTCCGAGCAAGATCCGAGCATGCGCTGCATTTGGCCCTCCCCCCCGAGGCGGTTTACTGCTTTTCTTAGCTTATTTAATTTGTTAATTAATTAGGCAATTTGTAATATTTAATTATCTTGCGTAGTTAATTAATTTGTAATATTTATTCGGTCCCTCCGAGTGAGGGCAAATCTGTAATAAGTGTGTGTGAGTGGTGTGCATGTCTTCCAATCCCCACTTCTTTCTTCCCTTTTACTTACCTGCTTTGATGGTTAGTATTAGGGCACGTTTAATTTAGCATACCTTATGCTATGCATGCGTGCATTCATGCATTTGTATTGCATGCATTGGGCTCGGTACATCATGCTAACTGCATTTGCATTTCAATTCCAAATTGAATACGTGCATCAAATTGATCGCATTTCATATGCTATGCTTAGGTTAGCCGAGCCTACTTCGATTGCGTCCTGTATGTGTTGCATTAGTCATTTTTAACATGAGCTAGGATCACGCATGTTTGCTAACTAGTTTATCGTTTTGGCACGGAGTACGATGTAAGTATTTATGCTTTAGCATCTCGCATGTGTGTGAATGTTAAAGTATGCTTGCCATGCGGCTAAATGCTTATGCGTTAAATTGTTTGAATGCCTGTGGGTGAAGGTTGGGTTGCTTGAGTTGGAAAAACTCGTTGAAATCCGTGCTTTAGCCTACTTGCGAGTAGCAAAATCCGAAACATTTTCCAAAACAAACGGATATGCAATGCTTATTTCCAAATTAGGCAATCTAGTCTATACTTGTTGGCTGTGCGCATAACATAGTAATTCTAGGCTAACAATTGGTTTAAGCACACATAAAGTTTTCAAAATCAGATATCACGGTTAGTAGAGGCCGGTCTTCGGACCGGACGAAAGGGGGTGCTCATAGCTGACCTTCCCCGATCGTACCCAAGCTCCTGAGCCGAGACAACTCCGGTGATGACGGACATGTGGCCTTCGGCACCGAGTCAGGGTTTCCTAAATTCTCCCATTTTAAAATATTTAGGTGGCGACTCTGTATCTGGCAAAGCAGTCCATGTTTGGCACTACTTTTTCAAAAATCTGTTTTCTCAAAACGATTTGCCAGATTTGGACTCTTTGGTTTAGACTCAGAACCGTAAACAAAAATCCAGAGTCCGAACTGTAGTAGCATAAGGCCCCCTCCGCGGGCGCGTCTACAACGACTGCTGCACTGACTGGGACGACGAAGCCCCCGGATTGGCCCTCGAGGCCTGCACAGCCTGAGCTGGCTGAAATCCCTGCGTCTGTCTAGAACCAGGCGCTCCTGAAGTGGCACTCAACTGTGGGCAAAACCTCTTCAGGTGCCCAGGCTGCCCACACTGATACCAAGATAAGGGCTGCCCCCTGCCCAAATTCTGACTCTGGGGTCTAGCCGAAGAAGAAGCAGCTCTCTAACCTCCGCCCTTCTGCGGGCAAACCGAAGACTTGTGACCCAGCTGGCCACAAGTGTAGCAAGTCAAACCTCCCTGACTACCTCTCCCCGAGCCTGCACTTGGCACCGGAAAGGTCGAACTAGCAACTCCACCCTGAGACTGCTGAGGGTTATAACCCCTCTGTCTCCTGCCATCACCCTGACCCTCCTGGCTCCGCTTGGAGCCTCTATGTTTCTCCTCGTCTTCCTCCTGCATCATAAGCTCCATATGAGCTGCAGCATCCACCAAATGTCTATACTCTCGGATGTAAGACCCACCAACCCTCAACTTGAGGCCCCGCCTCAACTTCCGCTCGAACTCATAGCAACGGCGTTCTTCGGACGCCACCAACTCAGGTGCAAACCTGGACAAACTGGTAAAAGTGGCCTCAAACTCTGCCATGGACATACCCTGCTGATTTAACCGCCTAAACTGATCCCTCAGCTTCTCCCTAGCAACTGCAGATAAGAACCTCTCCTGGAAAGCATTCACAAACGCCTCCCATGTCCCACCAACACGAGCCTTCTCGTACTTCCACCATTGACCCGCATCTCCCTTTAGTTGGAAGGATGCCAAGGTCACTTTCAACGCTTCGTCCTCGATGCAAAGCATCTCAAACGTCTTACTCATTTGTTCTAACCACTCGTCAGCCTTCAGTGGTTCTTTTGGATCTCCAACAAACTCGTCCGGATTAGACCGGAAGAACTCCCTCTTCAAGAAAAAAGGCCCTACCTCAGCTGCCTGATTCCCTGCTCTGAAAATACCCAAAGCCCCCGCTATCTCTCAGGCCAAGGCGTCCATAGCCTGCTGACTCGTTGGCTCGGCCACGTTGGCCTGGCCAACTCCCTCCTGCACTGCCGGAATATCATTCGGTAAAGGTATTTCCTGCCTCGCAGGCCTACCATGCCTAGCACCTCTTCCTCGTCCTGACATCTAATAAAGGTAATATTGAACGTTAGCACATTCACAAATGTGCCAAAACTAAACACTCACGTCCTAATGCATGGACAACAGTAATTCATTCCACGTAAGCACATAAACACATAAACACTTACGAATTTCATTTCCGGATAATGATAGTCCCGAGGCGTTACTAGAGTTCCGGTTAGAAACAGCATTGATTAAGTGCCTTTTCAACAAGACTCACAGAAACCCAAGGATCCAATCAAAATCCTAGAAAATAAATCCCATACCCACATAATCACATAAGCATGTTATCAATTAAACACATAGCATCTGACACTACTCCTAAGTCTCTATCAAGCGAGACAAACCCATTGTGATACTAATCACTTCCCACGTACCCAAAGTATTAGAACCCGGTACGCTCTGATACCAAGTTGTAACGCCCTCAAAATAATAACATTAACCCATCAATATAGACATGCATTGATATATAAAAGCTCCACTTTCTTCTATTCATCAGAGTTCCAATACCAAAAAGTATTACATGTTAACAACAAAAGCAAATGCCCTAAAGGCTTACAGGTTTCCAAGTTAACACTTGGTTACAACAAAAGAGTGCTAACTCATTTACACATTAAGCCCTTGGCTTGAAAATACATGTAATACATCAAAGGAATTAAACAACAAAAAGTCTGCCCGCCTCTAGCCTCCCAAGCTACGTCCTTGGAGGTGGCATGCTACCTGTACCTGAAAATGATATTCCCATATAGGGTGAGCCACCGCCCAGTAGAAATACACTAAACCAAATATGAACAATGACTAAAAGATTAGCAGTTGATAGATGGCCAACACTGATACTTTCCCTTATCACACTTTACAGTTTCATGACATACAAGTCTATGTTACAATCCATTTTCCAATTCCTTTTAAATTCTCGATTTATAACCATGGCTCAGAACCTGGCCAAACAAATCATATGAGACAGTAACTCACATTAAGCACTTTCCCATTTCATAATAGATAAGCATACTAGCTATATCACACACCAACAGACAAGCATACAAGCTATATCATCACTTCCATAGATATGCATAAGAGCACTATCACACTTCCAAAGACAAGCATATGAGCTCTGTCAACACATTACTAGATAAGCATATGAGCTCTATCTATGGAGTCCATCCCCTATCTTCTCCCAACAACATCCGGTTTAGAGGTCCATCCCCTATCTTCCCCTAAACTGTGGAGTACATCCCCTATCTCCTCCAACACGACACAATGCATATAAACAATAATTATACACATCATCACACAATACATAAATTTAATGTATTCTTTCAACCGTCATACTCAATGACACATTCCAGTGATTAGTTTCAGTTTGCCTAATCATAATGCATTGTCTATAACAATCAAGACTATCCTCCACCGATAGCCCAACGCAGTTATTTCTATACAGAAAATAAATGCAACAATGGATATATAATCAACATTCCAACTAGGTGAGTGATAAATAATCCAACTACACCTTTTAATCCCATATCTTTCTAAATCAATTCCTCAATTCTCATAATTAATTATGCAAATTAACTAACCAATGTAATTAGGACATTTTCCATAATTAACATTACAACCCTTATGTTCCATTTTCATTAATGTTTTAACATTAATTTCACTTTTCCAAGCCAAACATACATCTAGGTTTTATATAGCTAAAACCCAAACTTTTGTAAATTTACATAAAAGCCCCAAACTTTCACAAAATTACCAAACCAACCCCAACATCTCAAAATACTAAAATTTAAAGGCAAAGCCCATAGTGAGGAGTAGGTTATCCCTACCTCGAAAGATGACTCCCAACCAAGAAGGTGAAGAAAACGAAGATGCTCCAAACCACGAATTTCTCAGATCAAAACGACGCCCTCGACGATCAACACAACTTTTACAAAGGCTGAAGGTGAGGAAATCACTCATACTAGATCAATACCTAGAGAGAAGTCAAGGTTTTAGAGAGAGGGGCTCTCAAAATGGGTTTTAGAAAAAGTAGGAGAGAGAAAGGAAAGTAAAAAGTGATTTAAAATCACCCAGCGGATAACTCATATACGCATGACCCGCTCGAGCGGAGAACACAACGCTTGAGCGCCAAGAACAAAAATCTGGACACGCTCCAGCGCAATAAGGCCCGCTTGAGCTCCAAGACACAAGAATAAAGCACTTCCGCTCGAGCGCGAAAACCAGTCCGCTCGAGCATAGATTTCCCCCTCCCAGAACTTATACCCAGAAAGTACTACCCGCTCGAGCTCCACCAAACCCGCTCGAGCGCTATCGCTCGAGCGTAAACAAACCCGCTAGAGCGTAAAAACCACATCTGCAGAAGTTTTGCAGGAACACGAAATACTGGAGGTGTGCAATCCCCACTCGAGCGCAAGAAGACCCGCTCGAGCAGACCGCCTAAAAACTGGGCAACAAGGAATTGAAACCAAGGCCTAACCAACCTGTAACAACCCTGCTCAAAACATCCTAAAACTCAATCAAGTGGAATTAAAGGACGACAACAAGATGGATACCACTACCAACTTCACGGAACCGAGTCCGGAACACAACAGAACAGTAAGGGACAACCGGGATCGCTATAACTCATAATAGCATGGTAACTAAGCTTGTAATTCTTGCCAAAAAAAAAAGAAAATACAGAAAAATACAAGAAAGTTTAAATTTATTGTAAGAGTAGTTACTTATAATTAGGATTGTTATTTTCTAGCAAATTTTCATCCTAATTAAATTCATACAAGAAAATTTATTTTCTTTCTTTTTACTTCACTTTATACCATTTTTACTTTTCATCATTTATTTCTTTATAATCAAATAGAGCCTTATAAATATAAAAAAATTCAAAGTTTGACCTTTTAATAAAATGAATCTTTAGTTTTTTATTTTTAAAATTTTATTTATTTTCAATATAAACCATTTTCTATTTTCGTTAAATAAAATTGATGAAAAAAAAGGTATTTAATTATTAAACTCAAAGAAAAAAATATTTAGATATTTTATGTACACCAATGTTAAGTATAATAATTAAAGTGTCAATTTTTTGCTGATTTTAATTAATGAAAATGGACAAATAGTTTAAATTAAAAACATATCAATTTAGTGCAGTTGATTTGGACCCATCTTGAGATTTTAGTCAAAGAGAATTGTCTTTCTCTCTATTCCAGTTGAGGTTTCAATGGGTCCGAGAAAAGTGGTAGATATTGATTTGATTCGCTCCAATTGAGGGAAAAATTTAATATCTAGTCAAAGTATAAAATTTCACCCAAAATAAATAAATAAATGAAGAAAAATGGTGATTTCTTTATAAATGTATTATTTTTCTTATTTTTATTAGTAACGCCCCCAAAAGTACACAATAAATATAACCCAAAGACATACATAAATGACAATATAAATCAGAGTAAAAAGTCTTTTCATTACAAGAAATTCATAATACATGAGTTTAACATAAGTAAGTGCCCTTCGGGATTACACCTTTACAAGTCTTGGCTTGGTTACAACAAAAGAGAGATTAACTCTTACAAATAAGCCTTCGACTATACAAAAAGAATACATAATCAAAATAAGAAGCTCATGCTTCCAAAGTCCCTCCCAGCTCTCGGCGGAGGCATGCCCTCAATACCTAAAAATGGTGTTCCCCAAATAAGGTGAGCCACAGCCTAGTAGGAGCACTCTAACACGGTATATGAAACTTAGCAAAGATATAGGTGCACTATGCATACACAACGTCAGTGATAAAGACATCCACATTTTATATAGTCATAAAATACCAAACTCAATTCTTAAGTCATTCCCCTTCAATTCAATTCATTACATGAGCCATTTTCATCGTTTCTTAACGTTCTAAATGAGACTACAACTCATTAATTCTATAATCACATCATCAACATATAAACACTTCAAACTTTTCTTTCATAGATATTTCGTCCGCGGGCAGCTGTCAAATGGGGCCCATGTAAACGTAGGTTATACAAGCGCTACCATTGTCATTTTACAGATATTTCGTCCGCGGGCTAGACACCCATGTATAATTTTGGGACTTTCACCCATGACACTCTGGCCAACTTAATTATAATGGAGTCCATCCCCTTTCTCCTCCCAAACAATAGAGTCCATCCCCTTTCTTCTCCCAAACAATCATTCATACATATGTAATGTATTTAAACATAAAATCAAACAATGGAGCACATCTCCTTTCCACTCCCACATAGTCATACATGTACAATGTATATAAACATAGTCATATTCAATGACAGACAATGAGAGATTAGTTTCAATTCACCTAATTCTCATGCAATTTCTACAACAATCAAAACTATCCTCCACCGATAGCCTAATACAGTTATTTCTAAACAAATATTCAATCTCATGACAGATAATTTATTCAAATTTCCAAAGAATGAGTTAATATATAACCAATCCCATCATTCATATTAATACCCTTCCAATTTCACATTTTCAATGTCAACTTTAATTATTTATATATGATAATAATGATAGTCATTTTAGGGTAAAAGTTCCCCTTGTTCCAAATATCAACCCAAGTATCATTCTCAACCATTTGACCCACCATAATCTTATTTTCACAACCTACATCCATTTATTCCATGTTCAACAACAATCCCTCTTTCATATTATACCCAGACCCTAGGTTTGCTTACAACACCCTCAAATCACATCATTGTTAGGCAAGATACAAATAACTAAGCTAAATATCATATGAAGGTATAGAAAAGATCCCTACCTCAAAGGAAGAAGATGACCAAAACAAGATAGAAACTCCAAGAATGCCGAAACCCACTCCTATTCGGATCAAAATGAAGATCTTGAGATGCTCTACCTTTTCCTCAAAGGCACTAAGGTGAAAAGATCAATGGATCTAGACAAAATTTAAGAGAGAAGGTGAGTTTTAGAGAGAGAGACTTAAGAACTTGGTTTTTGAAAAGTTTTAGAGAGAGAGAGAAGTGAAAAAGCAATTCAAAACATCATCTTCACGAATTATTATACACGTAGTCCGCTCGAGCGTGGAAAGCGACGCTTGAGCATTAGATATAGAGTTCCATTCGAGCATGAAAAGCGGCGCTTGAGTGTGGAATGCACAATTCCAGAAGTTTTGTTGATGAAGGTCTTTGCTCGAGCGTGAGACTGGATGCTCGAACGTCTAATGCATTCTCCCAATATTTGTAGAACTGCAAAAAAGTTACTGAAAGTTAACAAATCCCGCTCGAGCGCAAGAATGGCTGCTCGGGCGGAGGAGCAAAATTTGTAAAGCCCGCTCGAGCGCAAGAATGCTCGCTCGAGCGGAAGAGCCAAAATCTGGGCATCATAGATTTGGAAAAACAATCAACCAACTTGTTTCAAGCGCACAATCACAACCCGATAAACAAAATAGAAATGAGACAAGTGAAATGAGAAATAGATAAGCACTCTAAACCATACCAACCTGAGTCCGGAATACAATAGACAACGGGTCAAAACCAGAATCGCTATATTATTTTAACATTAATCGCTTATTTTTTAACACTTATATAATCAAAATATAAAATCATTTTGCTATAGTAATTTATTTTCAATCCGGTACCAAAAATTGAAATTTAGTTGATCTCGAAGCTTGGTTCACCAATTTTTTCTTATAGTCCTAGGAATATCACAATTTGGACATAATTCCAAGCTCGATTCATTGTTTTCCACTTGTCACAAATTAGACTATTTAACACTGTTATTTTCAAATATCGCTTTGAGTTTGAGATGTACAAATATGATGATGCTAACAAAAAATTCCTTTGTTAAAAATGATTTCATATCATATTACAATCTTTTAGGAAAGAGATTAATCCGGACTTCCCATTACAAAGAGAATTATTTGTAGAGTAATGCTAGTTCTGTTACAAATATAAAAATAAATAAATAAATAAATAAAACACACACACACACACACACACACACACACACACACACACAATACATATGTATAAATACGATTTTATAGAATTTATTGGTAGATCTATTTTTGAAAAATCTTGTCAGTCCATAGACATTATGTCTCCAATTTGTGATTGGCTTTTATTTTTTGCGTGTTGATGTTGGCACTGAATCAATAAGCATCGAGGTCACAAAACCTTTGAGCTTGGTTCCAGAATGTGTATATCCATCTTCGTCCTTGTATGAAACATCCATCACTTCTGCAAGATTGACTACTCACAACAAGAGAGGCATTGGGACTGTTGTTGGGCAGAGACACTCTTGATTTATGTCTTTCCATGCATTAGTAACCCGCTTTCAAAATTCAACGAACACTTCTTCCTCTGATGCACCATATTGCTTCATGTAACATTCGACAGCAGAGGCTACGTGACCTCTTTTTTACTCAAACTACAATTACTGTTATCATCAAGTTAGAGGATATGATATAAAATTAAGAATCTCTTCAAATTTCATAAATATTGTAATGTATTATAATTTATCTATTTTAATTTTGAGAAATAAATTTTTTTACACCAACATTGACCAAATCTGTCAAAATATTATATTTAAATATTTTTATATTCATATTTTGAATTAAAATTTAGGAGAGGCATTTACAGAGCATTCTCTTTCATCTCTTTTCATTTACTTCTGATATTGGATTCTAATTTTTTTTATAAAATCCTTAAAATCATTGGTAAATAATCCTTCATTTACATTAAATTGAAAAACTAAAGGGTAAACTATTAATAGGCTCTACTAGTTAGACTTAATCCTCATCAAATTCTATTGAAAATAAGTCTTAGTAAAATCGTCGCTAAAAATAATTTTTTGTGATGATTTTTTACATGTCATTAAAAATTGAATTAGTGACTTTTTTTTTGTTAGGATTTTTATAAATTGTCGCTAAAAATTACAATTAGTGACGTTTTTCTGTGATGAATTTTTCAAACTATCACTGAAAGTTGAAAATTAATGACATTTTTTTGTGACGCTTTTTTTAAACTATCGCTAAAACTTATAATTAGTAATATTTGTTTGTGACAATTTTTAAACTATCGTTGAAAATTAACAGTTAGTGTTGTTTTTAATAGTGTTTGATGAAAAATGCTATTAATTTTTACAAGACCTATTGGAATATAAGTTCACATATTAAGACCTACACATAAGTCTCTCAAAACTAAACAATCCAAACCACAATACATGATTAGTTTTAGTTTCTCAATTAACAAAATTAAAGTTTTTGAATTGATATTAAATTTTTTTTTTCTTAACACCAACTGAACCGAAGTACTTATTCTGATAACTATCGAAATCAAACCGAACAAAAAATTTGAATTAACTTAAAGTTGTTTTGGTAAGTTGGTTAAAAGATAATATTTTAGTTTTTTTTTCTTTTTTTATATTTTTTATAGCTTTTTTTGGAAAAACGTGTAAAAAAGTTGGAAAAGTTCCCAAATTAAGCTTTAGTGCTCGTTTGACATGTGGGTTTGAGTTAGATTTGGGTTATTTTAATCACACAAGGATAAAATAGGTTTTTTAGTTCCAAACTAAAAGTTGTTATATTCAAACTATAATCATTTTATTTTTCTCTTACAAAAATTAAAAAATTCATCTCAAACGAGACTGTTTTAGCCCCAGATTAAAATAATTAAAAAGTCAACCTCACATCCCGAATGAAGCTTTAAATCGGTGATGAATTAGCCACAATGATGAGGGCTCACTGTAAACTGATTAGTACCCACAAGCATCATTTTACTCATGTTCAAAGTCAAAGTCAGTGATGATGGGTTTGCCTTATTTTATTCTTGGATTTTACAAATTATTAAAAGAAATTAAAATTAAAAAAAGAAAAGAAAAACGCATTGGCATGAAAGGCCAACTACCAACTAAAAAAATTAAAAAGAAAAAAAAGAGAAACTACCACCTCAAATTAAAGTTATTTTAGAAAAATATCTGAGGCTCTTATAATTATATAGGATCTAACTAGTGGCGGACACAGGAGTGACAGGCGGGGGCCATTACCCTTCCAAACTTTTGAAAATTTGCATTTTATCATGTAATTTTTAATAATTGCAGAATAAATTTGTAATACCCCTGTTCCGTAATATGCTAATTGGTCCTTAATGTGTATACGATTATGCGTTTGTTATGGTTTTGTGTGCCATTATGTGGTTTTGAATTGTTATCTGTTCACCGTAGGAATATCTGTTTGATTTATCGGCTTTGGAAATATAATTGAAGGCCTTATCGGCCACAGAACCCGAAATTGATTACGCCATCGTGTTTGGCATAATTTTTAGAGCCTACGGTGAAATTTAATTGAAAATTGGTTCTGGTCAATTTAAACTGATTAAATTGATAAATTAAGTACCCCATTATTTTATATTAAAATATTTGTTAGTGGGGCTTGTTGTATATTTGTATTGCACTCTCCTTTAGCTCTCTTAGAACTCAAAATCTGAGTTAGACAATTGAGAGTGAGAGAGAGGCCGGCTATAGAGAGAGAAGGGAAGAGACTTGAGCAATTTTTGGCTCTAGCTTGGGAATTTGAAGATTTAACTCAAGAATTGACCATAAATTGGAGGAATTGAGCCCCTAGGTAAGCATTGATTCTTGAATTCATGAGTTTAATGTGTAATCTTGTGTGTTCAAGGGTTGTTTGTGATCAAGAGCATGATTTGAGTTGGCTTTATTGAAATTGAGGCTTGATATGTACATGCATGTAAAGAATTCCTATGGAATCACAAAATCTAGCATGTAATTTGTGAAATTGTGAAAGATTGGTAGTGTAATCCCACATGCAAGCATGTCTTTGTTAAATTTTATGGGAATGAGCACTAATTACATTATTTGAAGTGAATATGAAGTCAAATGGGCATGCATGTCTGAATAATTGAAGATGGGAGCTTTGAATGCATGAATATGTATGATAGAATTGAGTTTGGTGTCAATTTGAGACATGCAAGTGTTTAATCCTTGAAATTGGGCTCCATGAAGATGTATTTTGGTGTTTATACCATGTTAGTACAAGTATATGTGAAATTGGAGCCACCAAAAGCATGGAATGACGGTTTGAATGGTGAAGGGAGCTCAAGAACACAATCTGGAAAACCCAGAATTTTGATGTCCGCTCGAGCGGGGAACCTGACGCTCGAGCGGAGAAATCGAGCTCCCAGCATTTTCTGCAGACATGGTTCCCGCTCGAGCGGGGAAGTTGACGCTCGAGCGGGGAGCTATGTAGACAGGCAGTCCGCTCGAGCGGCCGAGTTCACGCTCGAGCTGGAATTGAAGGCAACCAGTACTTTTGCAGACCTAAGGGTCCGCTCGAGCGGGGGAAGTCCACGCTCGAGCGGGGACCCTATTTTCTGAAATCCTGTTTTTGCATTTTGTGTTCTGTTTTCTGTTCTCTTTCACTTGCAAGCATTCTTAGGCTTATGTTAAGCATTGTAAATGAGCTAATGAGATAAGAATAAAGCCTAAAAGAGGAATATGTGAATTAAGGAACGGATTGAATTGTTAATGACCCCTTTTGTGTTCATGGAATGTGTAGGGTCAAGCTCCAGGGCGAATCCACAAGCCAATCACTGTGAGTAATATCAATATTTGAATGCTTGCGAATGTCTAATTGTTTACTCCCTTTTAAGCTTTATGAATTGCTAATTGGGTTTGTGGACGTAAGTCTGATATGGATGAATGAATGGACCAAAGGTCGTTTTGAAATGAATGAATGGACCAAAGGTCGTTTTGATGTGAATGAATGGACCAAAGGTCGTTTTGAAATGAATGAATGGACCAAAGGTCGTTTTGATGTAAATGAATGGACCAAAGGTCGTTTTGACACATGTGAGTGGGCCAAAGGCCGTTTTGACATGAATGAGTAGGCCGAAAGCCGTTTTAACATGAATGAATGGGCCGAAGGCCGTTTTGACAGAAATGAATGGGCCGAAGGCCGTTTTGACATAAATGAATGGGCCGAAGGCCGTTTTGACAGAAATAAATGGGCCGAAGGCCGTTTTGACATAAATGAATGGGCCGAAGCCCGTTTTGACATGAATGGAAATCTGAGTGGGCCAAAGGCCAGAATGGTTGGAACTACAGTCACTTGATTTGAATTTCGTATACTCATATATCTGTTAAGTAGAAATAGGAATTGGGCCTAAGGCCGTTTGGAACCTGTTGTTCTACATTGTTTACGTAATTTCTGTATTTGATATTATTCACTGGGCTATTGCTCACGCTCATTCATGTGTTTGTAGGTGAGCCCGGAGAAGTCCAAACCCAGCCCCAGTGAAGTCTGTGAGGAACAACAGAGGTTTTTGGAGAGTCAGCCCTTGCGTCTCACGCACGAGACCCGTCTTCGCCCTTCCGTTATGTATTTATATCTTGTCATGGTGGCGAAGTTTTTGATTATGTCTGTATATAGTTTCATGGGTTGACTTAGTTGGACGATCCTGTCTGTATAGAATTTTATGCTACTACATTTCTGACGTGAGTTATTAACATGAGTTGGTATGGAATGTTATGATGTGCATATAAGCACGGCTCTATGGACAAAGTTTTAAATTTTGCTTCCCTTTTGGCCCCTTTACTCTGATGTGTTAAGTCTGTTTTGGTCGGAGGCCGTAGGTAATCTTAGGATTACTGGCCGGTTACGTCCTTAACCCATGGGGGCGGGTTCAGGTTGTGACAGAGTGGTATCAGAGCACGAGTTAATAACTCACACACTTGTCCAAAAGAGCAATAAGCGTCTAGAAAAGATCTAGGATGCATTCACGTGATAAATATAAATCTGAAAGCATCAAGAATATGTTTAAGTGTTTCGGTATGAACAGTCATGTGCTATAATTTGTAAATTGCTTGCATGGTAAACCTTTGGAATACGTATGCTCTCTGGTGTATGCATACTTGTGAATCTCTGTATTAAGTATAAAGCTATGTTTGATATAAATGAATGATTTCCTAAATTCTCCTTGAACATAATTGTGGTATCCTTAGCGGAGGCCCTCGCCCAGGGGATATAATACTGTGGCTTATGGTCATGAAGCCCTAGCTCGGGGAGAAATAATACCGTGGCACAGGCCCTCGCCGGGGGGAAATAATACCGTGGCCTATGTATGAGATATGTTGATATGCTTGACCAGCATGATATGTCACGCTAAAAGAAGTACCACACATGATTCGAATATAAGATATAAATTGCTACACTAACGTGTACAACAAGTTTGTTTTGTTATAATGCACATACATGAATAGTTGTTTATGTGCATTCAATTCTGCCTACGGGTGTCTATTTGAAATATGAACACGATTTGAGTATAGAATTACTTAGCAAATGTTCAGCATGCGATATTTGATAAATATGCAATTATCTGTCACGTAAGTGATTAATTGCGTACGATATGTGAAAGGAGAATATAACAATGTGCCTATGTGCGAATGTACTCATGTGATTCTGTGTTTAATTTCGTATTGGGCATCCCAATATTTGGTAAAGTTTGATAAGAATTTGTGTAGAGTATGGGCAAATTAAGGGCATATGGGTTGGAAGGTTCTTCCACAGCCCGACTTGATAGTCCGGAAAGAGTAGTACAAGAATTGGCAGAGATCTTGAGACAACAGCGTCAGTTGCCGCTACGGCAAGAACCTTTGCCACCACCAGTGTGAGAAACGCAGAGGAGTTTGTTATCAGACTTTTGGGGCTCGTTATAGATATGGTAAAATGGACCATACGGCAAGGAACTGTCCCCGGATTGAACGAAATGTGAATGAATCCCCTGCCTTGGCTAAATCCGTACCAGTGGTAGGAATTGCTACTCAGGATGGAGTAATTACACTCATCCCAGAAAGCACTCAGAATGTTGTAACCATCATCCCAGGTATCTATACTGTGTACAAATGAATGCTTATGTGTTGATTGATTCTGAATTAGTACGTTTGTACATCTTCGCTTGGGATATTATTTGATTCGGATCGGCATATATTTCATATCTGCTGTATGTGTATCTAGATTGGTTAGACTCACATGATCGAGACTGTATTCATTGGAAGTATATGCCCCGTTTGGGAAATTTGTGAAATACGTTTTGGGATATTGATTGACTCTGCACGTGCACATATATATCTACACCTATGCTCAGGGTGATTTATTATGTCACCGCCTTGAATGACTAAACCACTGGAATTATGATTCTGTAATCGTGTGACCAAGTTGAGCGCCCTAAATGATGAACTCTAATTGTGAGACCATATATTTTGATTGGTAGAAAGTTGATTGGGTGATGTGACTAATTTGGAACTTTTGCGTAGCAATCCCATACTATGTGTACCCGAGGAACTTTGTATAATATATTACTGTGCACCGTGTTCTTGCATACAAGGCTTATTTGGGAACTGCTATACTGATTATGATACGTACCTCCTGATATGAACACTTGCATGCTTATGTAACTATACCTGAACTTATGTGGACAATACCGTATTGTACGTGATTTGAAACACTTTGATATGAACAGTTGTGATGAATGATTCTGATACGACCTTGAGAACTGATAAATTCAGGGCAGTTGTGAAACTATTAGCCATGTGCCTAAACAAACGAAGTGAGCTTTACAGAATCAAATGTACCCTATTTGAGAAAACTTTTATCTGACTTGATCCAATAGAACCTTTGTCTGAATTGACCCGATAGAACCCTCATTGGATATAATTTGACGGGACCTTTGCTAGATTTAATCTGACAAGACCTTTGCTTGGATTGATTGATGAGAACCTCTATCTAAGTTGATTTTGTAAAAAGGGGTTAAGAATTGTCTATAAATAAATGACCAGATTATTATTGGCAGGAAAACTGATGGACCTAAAACTTGAATCCGTTTGGAGTGCTTGACTTATTTGAAAGACCTTTTGTGGGCTATCAATAGATTGATCTACCTATGAACACCATTGAGAACCAACCTTCAACTATTGAGGACATATGTGTTATAGATGAACTGAATTGTACAAATCCCGTGATTGGGTGTCTTAAGGAACGATGCTTGTGTATTGTCCCATCCTGGTTGGTTTGATGCTATGGGGACTGATGACGGTAGATTGATTTGATTTCGAGCAGTACTGAACATTTGTCTTTGACTGATCAGAACATGTTTTGTAAGGGAGAGCGATTGCTTCAGTGTTACCAGGTTTTGGAGAAATCAGGTTATAGTGAATGGTGTTGTGTTGCTTTGATGACATTCTTAGAGTGTCCTTTTGTGCTAGGGGACGTTAAGCCTATGTAGCACCTTTGATTAAGATACCTTTTGCCACCGACGGTTTCGTACGGGTGGGTTTGACTAATCGATCTGGAATCGGCCACCGACGGTCGCGAACGGGTGTGCTTCGATTCCGAGACGATTATTCCTTTGTTTTGTTTGGAATGTCATCCTTTGGCATTATGTAAATGTTATAGACATCCAAGAAGCTTTGAAAAATCCTGATTATCCATAAGTGTGCGAATTCAGTACACCGTGTGAACACCTGCCCAGCGCCATTATATTCTGTAATTGGGGTCCTGAGGATGTGTAAATTGTGCTTAACATGTGATTGACTCCTTTGATACTACCTTTGCCATTATAGAGGTTTATATATGGATTGCCTTATGCTTTTGATGACTATCAGATAATGTGGAAAGACTCGATAGAACAGGGAATTGAATATTGAACCGAACTGTGAACTGTAAACTGTTGGATGAATTGAGAACACGTGTATTATGTCAGAAATTGCCTGCTTCGATGTTATTGTAATTTACAATCAGTATTATGGGGATGTCTGGACTATGTGTATTGTGTGGGTAATTACTTCGATGTTACCCTTGTTGTTTCGGGAATCAGTATCTGAATCCACCTTATATTCCTGAAGACTTTTAATTGACCTTGGATAATTGTGATGAGTCATTGGACTAAATACCGAATCAGATCGTGAATTGGGGAATTATTGAAGAATGAATTGAACTTTTGTGACACGGAATAGACCGAACCTCTGTGATGAAGTTAGCTGACATTGAAATAAATATGTTGGTGACCTACCTTGAAGAGGGCAGTTGGTGAATGTGTCTAAATAATTTTCGGTGCCAACAGGTCGAAGTTGAATTTCAGATAGTGGCGGAACTACTTCAACCTCTCTCCATTTTGGGATGGAAATGGGAATATGTGGCTACGAATTCCGTTGTGGGACTACCTTGAGCACCCAAGGTATAAGTCCCATTTGGGCTATTGTAGGTAAATTATTGAAGTTGCCCATTTCTCCCTATAAAATTTTGTATGATGCTTGTAGACTAGCCACTGTTTACATCGATAAGATCGCTCGTTTACATGGAGTCCCAGTATCTATTGTTTAGACATAAATTCTAAAATGTGTTTGAATTCTGAAAAGCCTTCAAGAGGCAATGGGGGCTCAACTTCTGTTCTGTTCTGTTACCTGGATTCGGAGGTTCCTTTATGGAACTGGTTATTCGTAACCTCACGTGTATATGTTCTGTTCTATTCTGTTCCGTTCTGATCTGTTAATGCTAATGGAGGTATCACGTAAACTTAATCATGACTTACGATTTCTGTATATGATCTGGACAAATTATGAATTTGATACGAAACTGAATTATGATTCGGCGCTGTTTTCCATCTGCAAATTGATGTATGATCAGAAAGAACTTGTTAGATTTTTGGGAGGAATGCTCCAAAAATATGCATTAGATTTTTCAGGGGAGTTGGAAAGATCTATTCATCGTTGGCAGACCTTACTCACGACGAGGGCTTACACTCTAGTTTCGGTATGGCACCATACAGGCCTTGTATGGAAGAAAAGGTAAGTCTCTGACTGAGTAAGAACTGAGTTTTGTTTGACTTTGGGGCTAAGTAAGTGGCTATCGAAAAAAAAAGAAAAAGAAAAGAAATGGAACCGTTGAATAAGGAAGTATTCCGAATTATTTCAGCTACAAGTAAATTAAGTTTGGAGGACCAAACTTCCTAAAGGGGGGAAGACTGTAATACCCCTGTTCCGTAATATGCTAATTGGTCCTTAATGTGTATACGATTATGCGTTTGTTATGGTTTTGTGTGCCATTATGTGGTTTTGAATTGTTATCTGTTCACCGTAGGAATATCTGTTTGATTTATCGGCTTTGGAAATATAATTGAAGGCCTTATCGGCCACAGAACCCGAAATTGATTACGCCATCGTGTTTGGCATAATTTTTAGAGCCTACGGTGAAATTTAATTGAAAATTGGTTCTGGTCAATTTAAACTGATTAAATTGATAAATTAAGTACCCCATTATTTTATATTAAAATATTTGTTAGTGGGGCTTGTTGTATATTTGTATTGCACTCTCCTTTAGCTCTCTTAGAACTCAAAATCTGAGTTAGACAATTGAGAGTGAGAGAGAGGCCGGCTATAGAGAGAGAAGGGAAGAGACTTGAGCAATTTTTGGCTCTAGCTTGGGAATTTGAAGATTTAACTCAAGAATTGACCATAAATTGGAAGAATTGAGCCCCTAGGTAAGCATTGATTCTTGAATTCATGAGTTTAATGTGTAATCTTGTGTGTTCAAGGGTTGTTTGTGATCAAGAGCATGATTTGAGTTGGCTTTATTGAAATTGAGGCTTGATATGTACATGCATGTAAAGAATTCCTATGGAATCACAAAATCTAGCATGTAATTTGTGAAATTGTGAAAGATTGGTAGTGTAATCCCACATGCAAGCATGTCTTTGTTAAATTTTATGGGAATGAGCACTAATTACATTATTTGAAGTGAATATGAAGTCAAATGGGCATGCATGTCTGAATAATTGAAGATGGGAGCTTTGAATGCATGAATATGTATGATAGAATTGAGTTTGGTGTCAATTTGAGACATGCAAGTGTTTAATCCTTGAAATTGGGCTCCATGAAGATGTATTTTGGTGTTTATACCATGTTAGTACAAGTATATGTGAAATTGGAGCCACCAAAAGCATGGAATGACGGTTTGAATGGTGAAGGGAGCTCAAGAACACAATCTGGAAAACCCAGAATTTTGATGTCCGCTCGAGCGGGGAACCTGACGCTCGAGCGGAGAAATCGAGCTCCCAGCATTTTCTGCAGACATGGTTCCCGCTCGAGCGGGGAAGTTGACGCTCGAGCGGGGAGCTATGTAGACAGGCAGTCCGCTCGAGCGGCCGAGTTCACGCTCGAGCTGGAATTGAAGGCAACCAGTACTTTTGCAGACCTAAGGGTCCGCTCGAGCGGGGGAAGTCCACGCTCGAGCGGGGACCCTATTTTCTGAAATCCTGTTTTTGCATTTTGTGTTCTGTTTTCTGTTCTCTTTCACTTGCAAGCATTCTTAGGCTTATGTTAAGCATTGTAAATGAGCTAATGAGATAAGAATAAAGCCTAAAAGAGGAATATGTGAATTAAGGAACGGATTGAATTGTTAATGACCCCTTTTGTGTTCATGGAATGTGTAGGGTCAAGCTCCAGGGCGAATCCACAAGCCAATCACTGTGAGTAATATCAATATTTGAATGCTTGCGAATGTCCAATTGTTTACTCCCTTTTAAGCTTTATGAATTGCTAATTGGGTTTGTGGACGTAAGTCTGATATGGATGAATGAATGGACCAAAGGTCGTTTTGAAATGAATGAATGGACCAAAGGTCGTTTTGATGTGAATGAATGGACCAAAGGTCGTTTTGAAATGAATGAATGGACCAAAGGTCGTTTTGATGTAAATGAATGGACCAAAGGTCGTTTTGACACATGTGAGTGGGCCAAAGGCCGTTTTGACATGAATGAGTAGGCCGAAAGCCGTTTTGACATGAATGAATGGGCCGAAGGCCGTTTTGACAGAAATGAATGGGCCGAAGGCCGTTTTGACAGAAATGAATGGGCCGAAGGCCGTTTTGACAGAAATAAATGGGCCGAAGGCCGTTTTGACATAAATGAATGGGCCGAAGGCCGTTTTGACATGAATGGAAATCTGAGTGGGCCAAAGGCCAGAATGGTTGGAACTACAGTCACTTGATTTGAATTTCGTATACTTATATATCTGTTAAGTAGAAATAGGAATTGGGCCTAAGGCCGTTTGGAACCTGTTGTTCTACATTGTTTACGTAATTTCTGTATTTGATATTATTCACTGGGCTATCGCTCACGCTCATTCATGTGTTTGTAGGTGAGCCCGGAGAAGTCCAAACCCAGCCCCAGTGAAGTCTGTGAGGAACAACAGAGGTTTTTGGAGAGTCAGCCCTTGCGTCTCACGCACGAGACCCGTCTTCGCCCTTCCGTTATGTATTTATATCTTGTCATGGTGGCGAAGTTTTTGATTATGTCTGTATATAGTTTCATGGGTTGACTTAGTTGGATGATCCTGTCTGTATAGAATTTTATGCTACTACATTTCTGACGTGAGTTATTAACATGAGTTGGTATGGAATGTTATGATGTGCATATAAGCCCGGCTCTATGGACAAAGTTTTAAATTTTGCTTCCCTTTTGGCCCCTTTACTCTGATGTGTTAAGTCTGTTTTGGTCGGAGGCCGTAGGCAATCTTAGGATTACTGGCCGGTTACGTCCTTAACCCATGGGGGCGGGTTCGGGTTGTGACAAAATTAGTATTTTAGTCACCCCAAGCCTTTGAAAAAACTCATTACTATAATGTTATTTTGAGTTTTTATAAAATAATTAATATTTTGATTTCCAAAAGCTGTATAATCTTAGTTCAATTCTTCTAAAGTAAACTAATTTTACTTTAAACGTTTAGTATATATATACTAGCGTATGCCTGTACCCGAAGGGATGATATAAATAATGTTAAGATTAGAATATAATTGTAATTTTAATACTATTTAAATTTATTTTTTAATTTGATAAATTTACAAATTTATTATAAAATTTTAGAGTTCTCATAAAACTCCTCACGAAAACTCGTTTTGGCTTATACAATATATAGCTAGATAGATAGATAGATAGATAGATGTGCCTGGCATACATAAAATTTCCACGGGCGTACGTACAATATTGCTTTTGCTTACATAATTATATGGAAATTATATGTATGCCCATAATGTCCTAGTGTATTAGAAGCATACATACAATGTATGGAAATATGTGTAAAATATATTGAACAAAAAGGAGAAAATAGAAAAATAAACAAATAGAGAGAAAAATAAAAATGAGAGAAAATAAAAAAAATAAAATGAAAAGAGAGAGGCATGTGCGATTATGGGATCATGGAAGGATAGGTGAGAAAAAGAAAAAGTAAGAGGGAGAGTCAGGAAAATAAAAAATGTACATGTAGAATATTTTTTGAAAAATATATATCAGCTATTGTTTTATAATTTGAATAGATCTGAGCCGTCCAAATATCCTAGTAAAACAAATGTGTGTAGGACAAATTCAAAAACCAGCTTACTTTATTATATAGATATACTAGTGGTCACCCGTGTAACGCCCTCAAAATAATAACATTAAACCCATCAATATAGACATACATTGATATATATAGGCTTATAGCTTTCCAAGCTAACACTTGGTTACAACAAAAGAGTATTAACTCATTTACACATTAAGCCCTTGGCTTGAATATACATGTAATACATCAAAAGAAATAAGACAACAAAAGTGTGTCCGCCTCTAGCCTCCCAAGCTATGTCCTTGGAGGTGGCATGCTACCTGTACCTGAAAATGATGTTCCCATATAGGGTGAGCCACAGCCCAGCAGAGATATACAAAACCAACTATGAGCAATGACTAAAATATTAGCAATTGATAGATGGCCAACGCCGATACATCCGCATATATCACGTCACAATTTCATAACATACGAGTCTATATCACTTTCCATTTTCCATCCTTATTTAACAGATAAGCATATTAGCTATATCAACACATCAACAGATAAACATCTTACGCATCAACAGATAAGCATATAAGCTGTATCCACACTTCACTAGACAAGCATATGAGCTGTATCTACACTTCACTAGACAAGCATATGAGCTGTATCTACACTTCTCAAAGATAAGCCTATGAGCTGTATCTTCACTTCTCTAGACAAGCATATGAGCTGTGTCTACGGAGTTCATCCCCCATCTCCTCCCAATCCTATCCGGTTTAGAGGTACATCCCCCATCTTCCCCTGAACCGCGGAGTACATCCCCCATCTCCTCCTCTACACACAGTGCATATAAACACAAGGGTTCTATACACAATCAATCAATACATAGAATTAATGTATTCAATTCACCGTCATACTCTATGACACATTCACTCGATTGGTTTTAGTTTGCCTAATCATCATGCATTGTCTACAACAATCAAGACTATCCTCCACCGATAGCCCAAAGCAATTATTTCTAAATAGAAAATAAATGCACAAAATGGATATTAAATCGACATTTCAATCAGGTGAGCAATAAATGATTCAACCACACTCTTTAGTCCCATACATTCCCGATTTCAACATTCTCAATTCAATTCCTCATTTCCAACAATTAATTATACAAGTTAATTAACCAATGTAATTAGGGCATATTCCTTAATTAACATCACAACCCTTAGGTTCCATTTCCATTAATGTTTTAACATTAATTTCACTTTTCCATGCCAAACATGCATTTAGATTTTATATGATTAAATACCCAACTTTTGTAAAATTACACAAAGGCCCGAACTTTCTCAAAATTACCCAACAACTCCCAACATATCGAAATGCCAAAATTTAAAGACAAAACTCATAAAGAGGAGTAGGATATCCCTACCTCAAATTCGGAGCTCAAGGGGTGAAGATGAAGAAACTCAACGTGCTCCAAAACTCGATATTTTCGGATTAAAACGTAGCCCTCGACGATCAACACAACTTTTGTAAAGACCAAAGGTGAGGAATACACCCTAGCTAGATCAATACCTAGAGAGAAGTTGAGGTTCTAGTGAGAGGAGCTCTCAAATGGAGGTTTTGAAAAGTAAGAGAGAGAAAAGGAGTTGAAAAAGTGATCCAAAAGTCGGATCTCGGATTTATATAAAAGTCGCCCCGCTCGAGCGTCCAAACCCCCGCTCGAGCGTCAGTCACAGACTCCCGCTCGAGCGTCAACAATCCCGCTCAAGCGGCGGATACACACTTCCAGAACTTTTACAGAACCATATATCCGCTCGAGCGTCACACACAACATCCCGCTCGAGCGTCAAAACTCCCGCTCGAGCGCACAACACTGCAGAGGAGATACTGGAAGATGGAAAACTACGCTCGAGCATCGGAAACCCCACTCGAGCGGACAGACAACAACAAAGGGCCCGCTCGAGCGTCAAAATCCTCGCTCGAGCGTGAAGGCCAAAATCTGGGCAACTACACTTGGTTCCTAAGCTCAACCAACCTGTTAAACACCTGCCCAACATAACCCAAAACTCAAATACAAAGAGTAAAGGATGTAAACGAGATGTACACAACAACCAATGAAAAGGGAAACCGGGATCGCTATAACCTCCCCTCCTTAAAGAATTTCATCCCCGAAATTAAACACAAGTTTTTCAAAAGCAGGTTTTCTCCATTTCTAACAACATTTCAACCCAATATTAAACATTCCGACCCATTACCGGTCATTTCCATCTCTTTTCAAGAGGCATTTCACAACATATATTACAAGTGCATTATCAAAGAAGAAATTTAAATAAATAAATAAATTTCCATCTCTTCCATTTGCTCAAACTCTGAATCTAAATAAATAAATAAAAAATTTAAACAAAGAAGAAATTTGTGGTTTAGTTCTCAAAGGAAATGAGTTACTAAAAATAAATTTAATCATGAATTATTTCAATAGGATAATCAACAATAAAAAATCAACTGATGAATACATTTAAAATATAACCCATATCCAATAAATTTTGATGTGTTCTTCATTTTCAATCTAACATCTACACCAAAAAAAAAAAAAAAAAAATTAAACACAAATAATCAATAAGTGGGAGAGTTACAAATTGATAATTGTAGTGCTTTTATAATTATAAAAAAAGAATAAAATCTCAATTAAATGACACATTATTAACAAAAAGAAAGAAATAAGGAAAAATACAGATTGTAACCAAATTTAAAAAAAAAAAATAATATTCATTTATATTAATTCACTTTCTTACAAATGCAAAAACTCATGCAAGTACACATTTCAAATGTAAAGCAAATATTTAAGATTTTTAGGCACCGAAAAGGGATCATAAATGGCTCAATGTTAATTGTTTTCCCCCCAATTTTCTATTCATGGTTTCTTTTGCAGGAACTTGTTTTTATATTAAAAAAATTATGCTTAAACAAAAGATATATATGGAATTCTATCATGTTTAAAATTTGTACGGATAAGTAATTGATGATTTTAAAAGATAAAATATTAAGTTCCACTTAAAGATAAACTTTAAAAATATTAAGTTGGAACATATAAAAATTCTATAATAAACTAACAAAAGATAAATATAGATCGTTAAAAAAATTATCATCTTTTTGGGATATTTATATCCCAATCTTATTCTTTTTTTTATTTAAATATTTTGTTATCTTTTATTTGAATTTTCATTAAATAGTTATATTTTTATTTTTGTATATTTTTTCATCTATATTTATTTGTTATTCATATATACATAATTATCTTTTTATTTTAAAAATCATTTGACTCATAATATTTTTTTATTTAAATTTTTTTTAATTGTTCATATATAAATAGTTAACTTTTTATTTTTATAATTAATTGACTCGTAATTTTTTTTTTATGATAAAATATTAAGTTCCACTTAAAGATAAACTTTAAAAAGATTAAGTTGAAATATATAGAAATTCTATAACAAATTAACAAATAATAAATATAGATCGTTAAAAAAATTATCATCTTTTTGGGATATTTACATCCCATTCTTATTCTTTTTTTTATTTAAATATTTTGTTATCATTTATTTGAATTTTCATTAAATAGTTATATTTTTATTTTTGTATATTTTTTCATCTATATTTATTTGTTATTCATATATACATAATTACCTTTTTATTTTAAAAATCATTTGACTCGTAATTTTTTTATTTAAATTTTTTTTAATTGTTCAGATATAAATAGTTAACTTTTTATTTTTATAATTAATTGACTCGTAATGTTTTTTATTTAGTTATTTTTTTTATCTTTTATTTGACTCTTTATATTATTTTGTAGTTGAAATTTGAATAGTTATCTTTTTATTTTATTTATTTTATATTTTTATCTCTACCTCTTTGTTGTTCATATTTAAATATTTATCATTTTATTTAAATATATATAATCCTTTTAGCTTTTGAGATTTAGATAATTGACAAATGATTAAAAATTAGGAAAAGTGAGAGGGGAGACTTGAGAAGTGACATGTAGGAGAGAGAATCTATAAGAATTTAGTATTAAGAGTTTGGAGAATTCTCATACTCCACTACATTTGTTTATATATATAGTATAGATATATTTTAATTCAGTAAAGATGAGCAAAGCTCACCACATTAACAATACCGCGTGATCATCGGGATTACAACATAATACACCATTTTGCAAGAGCAAAGATCCTCTAGAATGATTTTTTCCTAAAGTTTTCTAGAGTGTTACATTGTGTGGTTGAGATTTACTGGCAAGTCACATCAATTTTTCTGATGTGACTTGCCAGTAAATCTCAACCACACAATGTAGTACTTTAGGAAACTTTAGGAAAATTTCACTCTAGAGGATCCTTGGTGATTTTGCAAGACTTTTGATTTATCTTATTACCTCGTGGCTTGCCATGTCATCCATGAGTCTGTTAACTATTGATGAAGCTTGAACAATTAAAGGATCACTTGACACCCAATCAAAGGCCTCTTTAGACACCACCTCTCCCAACCTAACAAAGGAAGTGGTTGCTAGCATTGTGTAACCGCAGGTTACTAGTGCAACTCGCATATAATCTTCGATACTTGGAACATAGACTTGGTGAAACCATTTGGCTTCTTCAAAGTATGCTCTAACTAAATTTTTCATTTGAGATTTGAACAAAATTGATCAGTACTATTTCTTTTTGATCAAATTTCACATATAATCTTATTGCTAATCACAAATTGTTTGTTTGTAACCAATCAGTATGAGGCTTACTGCAGATTTTACGTAGTGGACGTAATATGATCTTCCTTACCTTGCCATTTCTTCATCAATCATGTTGCAAACATCTAGAAGTGCTTGATAACATAGTTTTATGTACTCTGGAAGTTGATCTATGGCACTGATTTCCCACCTAAAATACAGATGGATAATGAACAATTGACGAGATTTTGATACGTCTATAAGATCAAATGCAAAGTTCATTAGGGAACAAATAGGTTTGAACCTCTCAATTGCATCAGTGAAGAGTGCAAGTTCTTCTAAAGTACCATAGACATCATAGATGTCATCAATAATGGAAGTCAAGGCAATCACTTTGGTTAGCATCCTTTTAGCAAGTAGGTATTGGGGCTCAAAATAAACTCCCAGTATCCAAAAATAGAGCTCCACTATTCTGTCTCTGGCAAAAGGCGTTTTCTTTGCAAAGTCCAATTCTTTCCACCACCTGAAATATGTAATAGGATCTATGTTAGTCAACTTTTAAATCACTTCAATATGATTGGAAAAGCCTGACTTGATTAACTACCTTATATATCCATAAAAAAATATTTAAAGAAGTGCTCATAATTTGAAATGTATGGATCAAAAATATTTATACTATACATCTTCTCCTCACAACCTAAGATGTGCAGCCTTATACAAGCTTAACATACCTTGCACATTGCTAATTAAGTATTCATGATTTTTGCCATTGTCATCCTTGAATTTGTTAAGCACATTTGCGTAATGCATCTGACACATGGTATATTAGTGTGGCCAAAATAACATATGGACTTGTATGGTTGTGTTTGACTTGTTTAGCCTTGTTAAGATACCATCAGATGCCAAAACATCAAATGCATGGCAAATGAGACTTACCACAAGAGATGGGATTTCCTTGTTGTCTAAGCAACCGAAACAATAGTATAAAGATCATCGTTGGCTTTGTCATCATGGTGATCATAATCAGTTTCATATATGTGTTGTAAAGCTGCCTCAATCTCACTTACAAAATGGTAAGACACCCCTAGGCATTGGATTGCATCGATGAAGTTCAGTTTCTGTGAAAGCTGATCATTAGCCGCCACTAGCATCTTTCTCACTTCCTCTTTCTATTGCTGAAGTTGTTGGCCCATTTTAACATCCACTTCCTGCATAAACAATGAGAATATAGGATATATATGAAGAAAATTATATTCTTACTCAAAATTTATACATAAAATAAAGCAAGAATAATTTGATAATGTTACTTTTGTAAATGAAATCAAACTTCACTGTTCATAATTAATGTTATTTTTCAAATGGAATATTGTGAATTTGAAAAATAATAACCAAATTAGTTATTATCAAGTCCTTTTATATGAAACAGAGTTGTTGCTCCATGTTAACATCTACTTCCTGCAACATGAAAACATATATATATATATATATAAATGCAGGTGTCTAACAAAATTCCATCATAATAAAAATGGTTGTTCAACAACATTCCATGTAGTTTCTTTTGTGTCCATGTTGTCAGATTTTAAATATCACGATATGTAATAAGATTTTAGACTTTTGGTACTAATATTTATAGATATATTGGTCGATGCTGTTTGATATCGATTGATATATAATCGAATCCTTATTAATACATGTTCTAATACTATTATTTAAAACCATGCACAAAATTAAAGACAGACATTAAATATGTGCAATGCTAGCAAATCCAATTTTACTACGGCATGAGAGGCGTGTGCGAGGAAATAATCTCCCCAATAGCTAGGATGATAATTGGCTGAGAGTCGAGTGACCTGAGGTACCATGTTTTTGGTTGAATCAGGAATAGGTAAAGCATGAATAGACAATTCCATGTTTTTGTTTTTGGTTGTGTGACGAGAAAATGGAAGTGAACAAGAACACTCTTGTGGCCTTTTTTTTTTTTTTTTTTTTCCTGGTTGTGGCTGATATGGACCGAAGAGCTCTAGTGCTTTGCTATTTATACCATGTATTTGGAGGTGAAACATTAAGGAAGAATCCGAGTTCGTGCACGTGAAATTTACATTCCAATTTCCACTAAACCAAAAAACAAACGTGGACCTCAAATTGAAAAGATTGACCAAATCGATTAAATCGAACCAAACCATCCGTATTTGGTTTATTTTTTAATAAGAATAGGTCTGTGTTGTTTTTAAATTAAATTTTTTTTTTAAAAATTTTCAGTTCAGTATTAGTTTAAGCACCTTATGCACTGAACTAACCGAAACCGACTGTTTTAACATATATTGTATGTATAATATATATATATATATATAATATAATAATTAACCAGATCATCCTACATTGTATTTATAATAATATTAATAAATATAACAAATTATTAATATCAATTAATTAACCCAATCATCCTATAACCTAAGTTAGTATACTTGTTGGCTTTTTTGGCTTTCGAAGGTTAATAAAGTAAATTTAAGTGTGCCAACAAGGATCAATCATTTCTTACAGATTTTATAAATGCCAACCAATTATCAAGCGATTGTGTTGAAGTTTTTTCAGCCTCAATGACGAGGATTTTTTCTAGTGGCTTGTTTTAGGAGAAAATTATGAATAGTAACACGTAAATATAATTCAGAAATCAAATTTCATTAAGCAAATGAAAACTTACAATGAAGTTACAATCACCCAGCTTCGACGAGGTTCATAGCAACAAACTACTAAAGAACTACTCCTAGGAATTGAAGTGCAATACAGGAATTGAAGTGCTGAAATGTAAAGAACTGGAAAGTGTAAAACTGGAACGAAAATGAAGTAAATAAACTGATTTTTGAATCTGAGTCTGGGTCCTTCATTCTGGTGCCTTCTTTGCTATTTATATTTCCCAATGGTAATTGTTGAAGTGGGCTTCCAACCGTCGAAATGTCCTCCCATGATTGTTGAACGTGCTCTCTCACAGTCAGTCCCACTACGCCACTCTTGCAGTTAGGCTTCCCTCCTGATTTTGAATTTAAACTTATGAGTAACCGTTAGGCCACATCATCTTGTGTCTCTCGACTATTCCAGTGCTACGTAGGTCCATTATTACCAATACAAACTGTTACGTGTTCGACTGTGATTGGTGACTTGCATTAATTCTCCAAATTGCCTTTTAGGTGCCACATGTCACTCTAGGATTGGCTTTTACAAATTATATAGCCAACATTACCCCCCCACACTAATATACCCAATACTTGGTAATATTAGTAGACTAATGCAATCTACCCACGTCCTACGACGTGCATGGACTCTATATATTCTGGAAGTATAATTGTTTTTGAGCAATGAAGTAGTGAACTTCATTAAATCCTTATGCTTTGCACTTCCATTCTTTCAGTAGACGAACAGACTGGTTGTCATGAACCGAACCCGCCCCTATGGGTTAAGGACATAACCGGCCAGTAATCCTGAGATTTCCTACGGCCTCAATACTAAAACAAACGTAACTCAACAGAGTAAAGGGGCCAAACGGAAGCACAAATTTAAAACTTTGTCCACAGAGCCGTGCTTATATACACATCAAACAAACCACTTACATATGCGTTAATAACCCACATCAAAAGTACAATACCGTAAAATTCTTTACAGACACGATCAATCAAACTGAGTCAATCCATAACAGAATATATACAAATGTACACCAAGCCCTCGCCAACATGAAAAAATACAATATATGACAAAATGGCAAGGATGGGTCTCATGCATGAGACACAAGGGCTGACTCTCCAAAAACCTTTGTTGTTCCTGACAGACTTCACTGGGGCTGGTTTTGGACCTCCCTTGGCTCACCTACAAAAACATGAATGAGCGTGAGCGATAGCCTAGTGAATAATATCAAATACAGAAGTTACATAACAATATGTAGAACAATATGCTCCAAACGGCCTTGGGCCCAATTCATACTTCTATTTAACAAATATATATAACTATGCAAAATTCAAATCAAGTAACTGTAGTTCTAGACATTCTGGCCTTTGGCCCATTCAGGTTTCCATTCATGGCAAAATGGCTTTCGGCCCATTCACTTATGTCGAAACGGCCTTCGGCCCATTCATTTCTGTCAAAATGGCCTTTGACCCATTCATTTATGTCAAAACAGCCTTTGGCCCACTCGTTCATATCAAAACAACCTTCGGTCCATTCATATATGTCAAACGACCTTTGGTCCGTTCATTTCTATCAAAACGACCTTCGGTCCATTCAGTTCTATTAAAACGACCTTCGGTCCATTCATTTCTATCAAAACGACCATTGGTCCATTTATTATTATCAAAACGACCTTTGGTCCAATTATTCATTCATGTCAGACTTTTGTCCACAATCCCAATTAGCAACTCATAAAGCTTATAAGGGAATACACAATTGGACATTGATAAGCTTTCAAATATCGATATTACTCACAGTGATCGGCTTGTGGATTTGCCCTGGAGCTTGACCCTACATATTCCATGAACACAAAAGGGTCATTAACAATTCAATCCGTTCCTTAATTCACATATTCCTCTTTAGGATTTGTTCTTATCTCATTAACTCATTTATAATGCTTAACATATGCCTAAGAGTGCTTACACGTGAAAGAGAACGGAAAACGAATCACAGAACGCATGAACAAAATTTTAAAAATTAGGGTCCCCGCTCGAGCGTGGACTTCCCCGCTCGAGCGGACCCCTGAGGCCTGCAAAAGTACTGGATATGGGAAATTTACGCTCGAGCGTTAAATCTGGCGCTCAAGCGGAAGGCCTCTTTACATGGCTTCCCGCTCGAGCGTGAACTTCGCCGCTCAAGCGGAAGCCATGTCTGGAAAAAGTTCTGGATGTACCATTTTTATGCTAGAGTGTGAACTTGGACGCTCGAGCGGAAGTCCATCCTACATAGCTCCCCGCTTGAGCGTGGACTTCCCCGCTCGAGCGGACATCAAGGTCTGTAGAAAAATACTGGGAGCACGTATTTCCCGCTTGAGCGGCCTTTACCCCGCTCGAGCGGACTTCAAAATTCTGGAAAACCCAGAATGTGTTCTTGAGCACAAAACGACCTCAAAAGGTTCCAAACTCAAAATCTTGGTTCCCAAACATGCAAACATATTATATACCATGAGCATACAAGTATTAGGAGGCCAATTACTCAAAATCATGGCCACATTTCTTCAAAATAAATCACATTCTTGTAAACTCATGGTTCAAGCTTCCAAATCTCATATAAGTTCATTAATCAAACATGTAAGCAATCTTCTAGCTCCAATTCCATTTCAAAAGATGTAAATAGTGCCTATTCTCATTAAGCTCAACAAAATCAAGCTTGCATGCATGATCAAACTTCAAACGTTGCTTAATTGACATGATACATGCTAGATTATGCAACTTATGGCAATTCAAAAGCAATTCTATGCATGCATGACCATATCTCATCAAAACCAACTTAAATCATGATCTTGATCATAATTAAACTTTGAGCTTACAAAATTACAAGTTCAATTCATGAATTCAAGAGCCAATGGCTTACTTAGAAGCCCAATCCCTTCCAAAATCACCAAGTTTCTTGACCAAACCCTCAATCTCCTACTCTCTCTTCTTCCAACCGACCCTCTCTTCTCTTCTTTGAGTTTATCATCAGTCCAAATAAGGCTAGGGAGAGAGATTGAGTGTTTAAAGCCTTGACAACAAAACCCACTAAGGCCAATATTATAATAATAAAGTAGTTGGGCTCTAATTCATCAACTTAATCGATTTAATCTGGCCCGAATCAATTTTCAATTAAATTTCACTGTAGGTTCTAAAAATTATGCCAATCACAATGGCATAATCAATTTCGGATTCTGTAGCCGATGAGGCCCTTAATTTAATTTCCAAAGCAGATTATTCAAACAGATATTCCTACGGTGAACAGATAGAATTTCAAAAACACATATATTCGCATAATGGCACACAAAATCATATCAAAACACATAATCGCACTCATATTAAGGGCCAATTAACATATTACGGAACAGGGGTATCACAGTCTTCCCTCCTTTAGGAAGTTTGGTCCTCCAAACTTAATTTACCTTCGTCGGGAAACAAATATGGATAGCGTAGACGCATTTCCTCCCCTTTTTCCCATGTAGCATCCGTCCCATAGTGTTTTTTCCATTCCACTTTCACCATTGGGATGGACTTGCTTCTCAATTGTTTCACTTGCCGATCAACAATTCGTCCCTGCCATTCAACATATTCCATATTTTCATCAATAGCAACCCGGTGATAATCAATCACATGTAACGGGTCTCAGAGGTAACCCCTCAACATCACAGATGAAACACGTTATGAATTTGCTCAAATTTCGGTGGCAAAGCAACTCTATAAGCAACTGGACCAAGCCTCTCCAAAATCTGAAATGGCCTAATGTAACGGGGCGACAACTTGCCCTTTTTCCCAAATCTGACTTGGCCTTTCATTGGAGAAACATAGATGAACACATGGTCACTGACCTCATACTCAAGAGGTCTTCTCCGAACGTCTGCATAATTCTTCTCTCGGTCTTGAGCTATTTTGAGCCTTTACCGAATAGTTTTGATCTTTTCAGAGGTGTCTTGTACCAATTCAGGCCCAAGCAAAGCTCTATCCCCGACCTCTGTCCAACAAATAGGTGATCTACACCTCCTACCATACAAAGCCTCGTATGGTGCCATACCGATGCTGGAGTGGAAACTGTTATTATAAGCAAATTCTGCAAGTGGCAAATAATCTTCCCAACTCCCCTGGAAATCTAAAGCACACATCCGAAGCATATCTTCCAAAGTTTGTATTGTTCGTTCTGACTGCCCATCTGTCTGTGGGTGGAATGCAGTACTGAACCTTAGTTTTATTCCCATGGCTTCCTGCAAACTTTTCCACAATCTAGATACAAATTTTGGATCTCTATCCGACACAATAGATACCGGAACTCCGTGTAAACGGACAATTTCATCAATATAAATAGTAGCCAATCTATAAGCAGTAAATGTGGTTTTAATAGACAGAAAATGTGCGGATTTAGTCAATCTATCAACTACAACCCAAACAAAATCCATACCTCGAGAAGTCCGAGGTAGGCCAACAACGAAATCCATAGTCATATGTTCCCACTTCCATTCAGGAATAGGGAGAGGTTGAAGTAGACCGCCTGGTTTCTGATGTTCAGCCTTAACTTGCTGACACTTAAGGCACTTGGACACATATTCTGCAATCTCTTTCTTCATTTGAGGCCACCAATAGGTCTGTTTCAAATCTCGGTACATTTTATTGTTGACCGGATGCATAACAAATACGGATCTGTGGGCTTCATCTAAGACCCTCTTCTTTAGTTCCGGGATATTAGGGACACATATTCAGTTCCGGAATTTCAATATTTCATTCTCAATGCTAAATTCTGCTTTTGGACTCACCTCAAATTCATCCATTACCTTTATGAGGAACTCATCCTCTTTCTGTTTCTGCATGATTTCATGAACAATTGCCGGCTCGGCTGTAATAGCAGCTATCAATCCGCCCTGTTCACATACTACCACTTCAATTTCAGACTTCTCAAAGTCTTGTAAAATCTCCGTTTGTTCGGTAAGCAAACAAGCCATACCCCCTGTTGATTTTCTGCTCAAGGCATCAGCCACTGTGTTAGCTTTCCCGGGGTGGTACTGAATTTCTAGATCGTAATCTTTTATCAGTTCGAGCCATCTTCTCTGATGCATATTCAACTCTTTCTACGTGAAGAAGTATTTCAGGCTCTTATGATCCGTGTAGACTTCACACTTTGCCTCATACAAGTAATGCCGCCAGATTTTCAAAGCAAAAACAACTGCGGCCAATTCTAGGTCATGTGTTGGATAATTCTTCTCATGTGGCCTCAACTGTCGGGAGGCGTAAGCAATAACCTTTCCATTCTGCATTAACACACAACCCAAACCCTTATAAGATGCATCACTAAAAATTACGATTTTTTTCGTACCTGAAGCTAATGTCAAAATTGGTGTCGTAGTCAATCTCGTCTTCAATTCATGAAAGGCTGATTCTCTTTCATTATTCCACTCAAATGGTTGTCCTTTACGTGTCAATTGGGTAAGAGGCACAGCTAATTTCGAAAAGTCCTTCACAAACCTCCTGTAGTACCCAGCCAAGCCCATGAAACTGCGAACTTCTGTCACATTAGTTGGTGTAGGCCAATTCACAATTGCTTCTATTTTCTGTGGGTCCACTGAAATCCCTTCCTTGTTGATCACATGCCCTAAGAAAACAACCTCATCCAACCAAAACTCACATTTCTTTAGTTTAGCAAATAATTTTCTTTCCCAAAGTATTTGTAAAACAGTTCTCAAGTGATGTTCATGTTCAAGTCTATCTTTAGAGTATATCAAAATATCATCAATGAATACTACAACAAACTCATCGAGGTAGGTTTTAAAAATTCTATTAATTAAGTGCATAAACGTTGCCGGAGCATTAGTCACTCCAAATGGCATAACAAGAAACTCAAAATGACCATACCTCGTTCTAAATGCAGTTTTCTCAACATCCTCCGCCTTAACCTTCAACTGATGATACCCGGATCTCAAATCAATCTTAGAGAACACCTGTGATCCCTGTAGTTGGTCAAATAAATCATCAATACGAGGTAAGGGTTATTTGTTCTTTATCGTTACCTTGTTCAATTCCTGATAATCGATGCACAGGCGCAAAGTACCATCCTTCTTCTTACAAATAACACTAGTGCACCCCAAGGCGAAGTGCTAGGCCGGATAAACCTTTTATCGAGAAGGTCTTGCAACTGTTCCTTTAATTCTTTCATTTCGGCAGTAGCCATTTTGTAGGGAGTTTTAGAAATAGGCTGGGTGCCTGGCACAGTCTCAATAGTAAACTCTATCTCCCTATCTACCAATTTCCCTGGTAATTCATTTGGAAACACATCTGGGAATTCTCTAACAATAGGAATATCATTCAATTCAGCATTCACAGATTGTTCAGTTAATACATAGCACAGATAACCCTGGCACGCTTTCCTGATCAGTTTACATGCTTCATTGCAGATATCAAATAAGGTGGAGGCACTACTCCATTACCCACAAACACAATCTCTTTATGTTCTGGTGGGTTAAATACAACCCTTTTTGTCACACAGTTTATGGTGGCACAATACTTGGTCAACCAATCCATGCCCAAAATTACATCGAAATGTCTAAAGTTCAAGGGCAACAAATCTACATATAGGGTAGCATCCTCGATATGCATGTCACAAAACCGATATATATATAATCACACAACATAGATTCCCCCGATGGAGCAGACACACATAACAAATATGGCAATAACTCTAGGGATCTATTCAGTCTAGATACAAATGTGTATGTCTCAAATGAGTGCGCTGATCCAGAATCAATTAATACAAAGGCATCCTGATTACATATTGAAATAGTACCTGAGACAATGGCATTGGCATTCCGTGTATCGCCCGGAACAAGTGTAAAGACTCTCCCCTGTCTCACTGTATCCCCGGTAGTAGCAGATTTCAAACCATTTCCCGGCTTCGGGATCGATGCAGTGGAACTAGTAGCTATTTTTCCACCATTCTGATTACAATCTCGGGCTATATGTCATTGCTTTCCACACTTAAAATAGGCTCCCGATGCACGGTAACAGACTCCAAGGTGCCTTTTGCTACAAATGTTGCACATGGGAGCTGTGTCTTGAGAAGAACTCGAAGTATTTGAGGAGCCCGTGTTTTGCTTTTTCAGAAATTTCTTCTTCGGAAAGAAGCCTTGTCTTTTGTTGCCTTTCCATTCTGTTACTGGCTTAGCCTGCCTAGCTATATTAGTCTCCGATATGATGGCCCTGTTAAGCACCCCAATGTAGGTCTCCAACTTCAGGACATTCACTCTCTTCAGGATGTCACTTCGGAGCCCTCCTTCGAAATGTCTTGCCTTCTTATAATCAGTGCCAATTACGTGTGGTGCAAACCTGGCCAATTCAGTAAATTTGGCTTCATACTCAGCTACAGTCATGCTGTCTTGCTTGAGTTCCATGAACTCTGCCACTTTCCTATCTCGGACACATCGCGGGCAGTACTTGTCATAGAATATTTCTAGAAACTTAACCCAGTCAACATCCTTATGATTTTCTCGCATCAACATCCACCATCTTCTTGCTTCGTCTTCTAGCATAAAAGTGGCTAGAAGCACTTTCTGAGTCTCTGAACAGGGGAACACTTCAAATAATTTCTTAATGCCGAGGACCCACGCTTCGGCTTTCAACGGATCTAATCCCCCGTGAAACGGTGGTCATTTCATTTTCTTGAATTCCTTGATGAGAGCTATAATTCGGTCATCATTTTGATTATCTGGCACGGGTGGTGCCGGAGGTGGAGGTGGCGGATGTGGTTGCTGCCACTGTTGTTGCCACTCCTGTTGTTGTCTCAAAGCTTCTGCCATTTTCTGTATCAGTCTTTCCATTCTGTCCATTCTGGCAGTTGAGGATTCTTCTATTTCATCTCCTTTTGTTCTCACCATTTGATTAAACTTGCATTATATTTTATATAGGATATACACAAGTATGCATGTAATAAGGAGCATACATATTTAGGTAATTTGCAATGCAAATAATTCACAACTTATAACTTATAATTGCTCATATCAAAACATTTAAGCATATAATCAATGCTTCCAAATTCATATTTATCACATGAATGCATCCTAGATCTTATCTAGACGCTTATTGCTCTTTTTGGACAAGTGTGTGAGTTATTAACTCGTGCTTTGACACCACTCTGTCATGACCCGAACCCGCCCCTATGGGTTAAGGACATAACCAGCCAGTAATCTTGAGTTTACCTACGGCCTCAATACTAAAACAAACGTAACTCAACAGAGTAAAGGGGCCAAACGGAAGCACAAATTTAAAACTTTGTCCACAGAGCCGTGCTTATATGCACATCAAACAAACCACTTACATATGCGTTAATAACCCACATCAAAAGTACAATACCATAAAATTATTTACAGATAGGATCAATCAAACTGAGTCAACCCATAACAGAATATATACAAATGTATACCAAGCCCTCGCTAACATGACAAAATACAATATATAACAAAATGGCAAGGATGGGTCTTATGCATGAGACACAAGGGCTGACTCTTCAAAAACCTTTGTTGTTCCTGACAGACTTCACTAGGGCTGGGTTTGGACCTCCCTTGGCTCACCTACAAACACATGAATGAGCGTGAGCGATAGCCTAGTGAATAATATCACATATAGAAGTTACATAACAATATGTAGAACAACATGCTCCAAACGGCCTTGGGCCCAATTCATACTTCTATTTAACAGATATATATAACTATGCGAAATTCAAATCAAGTAACTGTAGTTCTAGACATTCTGGCCTTTGGCCCATTCAGGTTTTCATTCATGGCAAAACGGCCTTCGGCTCATTCACTTATGTCGAAATAGCCTTCGGCCCATTAATTTCTGTCAAAATGGCCTTCGGCCCATTCATTTATGTCAAAACGGCCTTCGGCCGACTCGTTCATGTCAAAACGACCTTCGGTCCATTCATTTATATCAAAACGACCTTCGGTCCATTCAGTTCTATCAAAACGACCTTCGGTCCATTCATTTCTATCAAAACGACCTTTGGTCCATTTATCATTATCAAAACGACCTTTCGTCCATTTATTATTATCAAAACGACCTTTGGTCCAATTATTCATTCATGTTAGACTTTTGTCCACAATCCCAATTAGCAACTCATAAAGCTTAGAAGGGAATACACAATTGGACATTGATAAGCTTTCAAATATCGATATTACTCACAATGATCGGCTTGTGGATTTGTACTGGAGCTTGACCCTACATATTCCATGAACACAAAAGGGTCATTAACAATTCAATCTGTTCCTTAATTCACATATTCCTTTTTAGGATTTATTCTTATCTCATTAACTCATTTACAATGCTTAACATATGCCTAAGAGTGCTTACAGGTGAAAGAGAACAGAAAACGAATCACAGAACGCATGAACAAAATTTCAGAAACAGGGTCCCCGCTCGAGCGTGGACTTCCCTGCTCGAGCGGACCCTTGAGGCCTGCAAAAGTACTGGACATGGGAAATTTACGCTCGAGCGTTAAATCTGGCGCTCAAGTGAAAGGCCTCTTTACATGGTTCCCCGCTCGAGCGTGAACTTCCCCGCTCGAGCGTGAACTTCCCCGCTCGAGTAGAAGCCATGTCTGCAAAAAGTTCTGAATGTACCATTTTTATGCTCGAGCGTGAACTTGGACGCTTGAGCAGAAGTCCATCCTACATAGCTTCCCGCTTGAGCGTAGACTTGCCCGCTCGAGAAGACATCAAGGTCTGCAAAAAAATATTGGGAGCACGTATTTCCCGCTCGAGCGGCCATTACCCCGCTCGAGCGGACTTCAAAATTCTGGAAAACCTAGAATGTGTTCTTGAGCACAAAACGACCTCAAAAGGTTCCAAACTCAAAATCTTGATTCCCAAACATGCAAACATATTACATACCATGAGTATACAAGTATTAGGTGGCGAATTACTCAAAATCATGGCCACATTTCTTCAAAATAAATCACATTCTTGTAAACTCATGGTTCAAGCTTCCAAATCTCATATAAGTTCATTAATCAAACATGCAAGCAATCTTCTAGCTCCAATTCCATTTCAAAAGATACAAATAGTGCCTATTCTCTAAAGCTCAACAAAATCAAGCTTGCATGCATGATCAAACTTCAAACCTTGCTTAATTGACATGATACATGCTAGATTATGCAACTTATGGCAATTCAAAAGCAATTCTATGCATGCATGACCATATCTCATCAAAACCAACTTAAATCATGCTCTTGATCACAATTAAACTTTGAGCTTACAAAATTACAAGTTCAATTCATGAATTCAAGAGTCAATGGCTTACGTAGAAGCCCAATCCCTTCCAAAATCACAAAGCTTCTTGACCAAACCCTCAATCTCCTACTCTCTCTTCTTCCAACCGACCCTCTCTTCTCTTTTTTGAGTTTATGATCAGTCCAAATGAGGCTAGGGAGAGAGATTGAGTGTTTAAAGCCTTGACAACAAAACCCACTAAGGCCAATATTATAATAATAAAGTAGTTGGGCTCTAATTCATCAATTTAATCGATTTAATCTGGTCCGAATCAATTTTCAATTAAATTTCACTGTAGGTTCTAAAAATTATGCCAATCACAATGGCGTAATCAATTTCGGATTCTGTGGCCGATAAGGCCCTCAATTTAATTTCCATAGCAGATTATTCAAACAGATATTCTTATGGTGAACAGATAGAATTTCAAAATCCATAATGGCACATAAAATCATATCAAAACACATAATCACACTCATATTAAGGGCCAATTAACATATTACGGAACAGGGGTATCACACTGGTATATCTCCAATGGCCAATCACACCTTCTCTTACATTGATCGAGCATATGAGGAGTCTTTGGAAGATGATTGTAGGCCTCGAAAGAACCTTAATGCATTTATCGGCTACACCTATCCGCCTCTATTTATACAAGTCATGGAAGCTTTTGCAAATTACCAACTTTTAGACCAAGAACTTGCCAACTACAAACCTTTGGACCAAGCATTTGTAGAAATGGATCTTGGAAGTTTCTCCTCTACCCACCACTATTCGCATGGGACAAAACCATCTCTTCTTCCTCTAAGTCCACTAGCTGGGAAAGTTAGTTAAAACCTGATGAACCCCAGTTTAGGGAGCGGATTCATCATCGATTTGTTGAATTCAATGATCCCCTTTTTGTTCCCCCTTCTACTCGGAGCTCAGTGGTTTACCCTTATGTACCTATTGATCATTGACGCAGCCTGAAATATAACTTGCTTGTGGCGTGGTACACGTTTTCCATGCCAACGAAGATAGTGCGAGAAGCTCCTTATCCAGATGAAGCACAGGGACATAATCCGTTATTCTTGGCTAAGAAGGCAAAACTTTGCTCTTCTGATTGTCTCGAATGCGTGAATGACCCCTAGTTCCCCTCTTCCTTTAGGATGGATCCCTCCACGCCTCTTCTTCCTCAGAATCCCCATTGGATGGAGGAATTGAAACTTATTCTTTTCGAGAATCAGTTTTTTCCTTCATACCAACCTCCAGCTCTTCCAACTGTATTTGAGTGATACAAAGCTCAGCTTCTGCTTGCTGCCTTCTCTCACTTGCCTTTCAATGTTCTTGGAGACGAGATTCCTCTCAAGAATTTCCAATGGGCCTGTGATGTTATGACTTGGCTCATGTTCTCAACCCCATTGCCCAGACAGAGCTTCAAGCTTTTTCGGATCAACTTCCACTCCTTCTTCATTGGTACAAAATTTCTTTGGTTACCAGTGACTCTTTGGACTAAATCACAGCCAATCAAATTGAGACTCAGTACGAACCAGAGAACCTTATTAAAGAATATGATGACTTCAAGAATAAGGATTCAGCGTACTGGGATGATTTAAATATGGACGAAATAGAGCAAGGCTTGAAAGAGAAAGAGTTCGAGGTGAAAGATGAACAACTTTTTCACCAAATAAGAGCATACCAACTGCAACAGCCTAACTTTGATACGATAGAAAATAGAATAAAGAAAGAACATGAGTTCATTGAACACTGTTGGGTTAAATTTAATGAACTTGTTACTTTTTCTATTCCCTATTATTATGAAATCGAATTCTTAGCCAAGTAGGCCTTTCTAATGTAATTACTTACATGTCAATAAAACTAGGGGTTTTCTTCCCCTATTTGGCATGATCTAGTTTTATTTTCCAATTGCATGCTTGTGACCATTTTATTCACACAATTCAAATAAAATTAGAGCTTCGAATTAACTAATTTTTGCTTCGAAGCCTGATTTGAACATCTCCAAAGTATAGAATACTTGAAGCCTGATTTGAATGTCTCTGAAGCAAGGAATATAATTGACAATTTTACCTTTGGTCTTCTCATTCCAATCACATGGTCAACATAATCTAACATCTTTGAATTAACCAACCTTTCTTTGAAACCAAGTTTAAGTGCTTCGAAGTATGGAATTTTTCCTTAGAAATTACACTGCTTACTATTAAAGAGCTCTCTCAGATAGAAAATTCAAGGATGAAATTTCATGTAAAGGTAAGTCTTGTGGGTCTCTTCACTTTTTGACCAAGAACTGGATTTGTAGTGTTTACTTATTTCAGAACCCCAAAAGAAGATAAGCATTCCAAAGACTCCTTTGAAGGATATTACCTTATAAAGACGTCTTAGGAGTATGCTTATAAAACCTTCGAAGAGAACAAGCTGTAACTAATGTCTTTTTAAGGCATAACCTTCGAAGATCTTGGGAGGAAACCGGCTTCGAAGCCAACTTACAGGTTTTCGAAGCCAAGTTGAGCATTTAAAAATATACTTCCCTCCGAAAACTTTGTCTTGAAAGAGACTCTCTATGATGTGGTTTTGAGACCCTTTGTAATTTAAAGCTAAAGTTTTAATTCCACATGAGTCAAAAACCATTAAATATTTTATTTCGGGTCTACTTGACCCATTGGGTCAACTTTGTAGTTTTTCGGACAGAAAGGTTTAAAACCCCTTTTTCTTCGCACTTTACTTATTCACTTGCCCCAAATTTCCCTTCTCACCCCTACTGCTCTTGTCTGCAACTTTTCACTCCCCATCCACTTTCTTTCTTCAACTCTTCAATAATGGCTTCTTCTCCTCTGAAAGTACCAGTCGTTGAGCAAGTAAGTCCATCTGTGGCTTTGAGAAGACTCATTAATGAGGAATGTGACAAATACAGAGCCGGTGAATGGTGCGTTGTCGATGGACACATCTTTATTCCCCATCATCATGCTCAAGGAGAATACGTGCTTGGACCTATTTTCAGGGAAGCCATTGCTCAGCTCCCTGCCTTATACTCAGGTTTGAAGGATCATTGCCTCCTTTATGATGGTGGCCTTTACTGGGGGAGCTGGAGGTTGAACCAACCCCACCGCTGCTGGCCCACCCTGAGGCCTGAATGAGAGGAATGGTACGATCGGGTTGTTCTTGCTAGGATGTTGGACCTTCAAGAACTCTGTTTCCTTGACGCCCTTCGATTAGCTAGGTTTTATATTTCTGAAGACCCTTTCCTCATACCCGCTGCACTTTATTTTTGGAATCCATCTTTCAATTTTTTCCAATTTCGATGTGGTATGATGGCTCCTACTGTTCTTGATATATGCCATCTCCTAGGGTTATACCCCATTGGCACTCATTTTGGCCCTGATTACCCCGACCTTAATGTGCCTTTTTCCATTCCCTCTCTGAACTCCTCTTTTAGTGATTTTGCAAATTCTAAAAATCGAAAGGAGGGCCTTGTAACAGATCGAGAATTCTTCTCTTTTCTTCTATACTTGCTTTGCAAATTTTTATTTTGCACTTCTTCTCAGAGGATTATGCCTGAGTTTGCCCCTTTTGCCAAAGCTCTTGCTTTGGGAAAGAAGATAGCCCTAGCTCCATATGTTTTAGGCCATGTATATATAGACTACTCCCAGTTTTGTGAAAAACCTTTGGATGCCAACTAAGGGGGCCATTCTGGATATTGCAACTTTGGCTTGTTGCCTATTTCACCGATCTACACTCCAGATGTCTGAGATTTTTGGTACCAAACCCTACTACTTATGGAGAAAAATACGTCAGAGTTTCACTCTATCCTTTCAACTTTGCTTACTACTTCACCTTTTCCCACTAGCTTCCAGCTTCCCCTCCTTCTCACACCTTTTTCTGTCCCTTCGAAGCCAGTGTTGGCCCAGCATGGTTGAGGACCTTCTTGGCTGATAGAAACTATTCCCAACCTCAACGCAGGGACATTTGGGCTTCTATCTTAACTCTCAGGGAGCTTTTTATTGGCACTTTACACCCTCTAGCTTACAAATGCATAGCAGAAGCCTACTGACCTACTTAATTTGCTAGGCAATTTGGGCTTACCCAGGGGATCCCTATCCTCTATGCAGCCGAACTAACCCAAACCTTGCCACTACAATGCTGAAAGTGCAAAGAACCAGGCTAGAGGAATCAACCTCCAAATTGATTCAAGACCTGATTAAATTTCAATTCATTCCCGTCATCCCACAAAACACTGCACTGAGAAGATACCAGAATTGGTGGACGGCCAACATGGAGGTGCTTTTGGCCATTTTCCCTGAAGATTTGTTAGTAGGATTAGATCTGCCCTCTCATGCTAAACCCAAGAGGACTGGGATTTCTACTCCTGCTTTCATTTCTCCTACCATCCTAGCTCCTACTCTTGCTGTGTCAGCCCCTCTTTCTAGAGTCACCAAGGCTGCTTCGAAGAAAGGTACTCATTTCTTCTTTTTTTTCTCCTTTCATTTTATAATATTTCGTTTATTTTCTTATGGCCTTTATTTGATACAGGAATTCCTCAGGAAGACTCTCCACAGATAGCTCAAGCCTTAACCATTCTCAAGAGCAATCAACAACAGCAAAAGAAGAGAAAACTCCTGCTTGATCCTGAGGAAGAAGAAGTATCTGCAGCTCATATGGACTAAGGAGGTAAATGAGGAGAAAGAAGTGCCATTAAAAAGAAAAAGGAAAAAGGTGACAGTCTTCCTTTCTGATTTTACTGAAGACCATACTCACAAGTTAGATGCTAAGGCAGTGGAGAGAGAACACTCCAAAGAAATAATTGTCTTCTAGAGATCTGAGAAAAGGAGATAGTAGCAGATACTAAGGAATGAAACTGCTGCTACTGATACACCCCAAAGGGAAACTGCAAGGAAACCACAAATTGCCGAGCACTATACTCTTCGTAGTTCTCCAACCATTACCATCACCACTTCCGAGGTTGGTAATTTCCTTTAGTTTCTTTGGTAATTTCCTTTCCCAAGTTTTTAGCAATAAAACTTACCATTGCCTCTTATTTTTTGTCTTGCAGCAACAGTTACTCTACCTCATTCTTCTTCGACAAGGGCTTCTTCTATCTTATCTGAAGTTGAAAGGCCATTAGAGGCAGCCTCGAAAAGGAGGAAGATGATCAACACCGAAGTGCCTTTAAGTGTAGCGCCCATCTAGACAGTACTACCACTTCCCAACTCTACACTTTCTATACTTTTTTTGAGGCAAGGCATCCCTATTTTTTTTATGACCGGGCTTAACTCCATATCTACCTCATCTAACCTTTACCTCAGCCTAATTTACTCCCCCTACAGTCCTGGCTGCTCCTTCATCACCTGAGAAGGCTCCAGATGTCACTTCATCAGTGATAGCTAGTGCTCCCAGAGAAGATACTGGTAGCTTACCAATTTTTTGTCTACCACCACCATCCAGCTCCAGTCCCTCTTCCCTTGATCTACTGGTGGCCAGGACTATAGACACTGCTAGGGGCACTTCAACCCCTTCTCATATCCCTGTGAAACCATCTCTTCCAGACCTTTCTGCACCTTCAATCTCAGTGGAAGAGATGGGCATTTTTGAAGCCCGGTTGGCTAGCCTTTTTGATACACCTTCAACCACTCCAACATCTAGCAGTGAAGCTGAGCCATTGGCCCTTGCTGACTCCATCTTGAAAATTTTTAAGAGCTCTTCAACCATAAGCAAAGTTACTTTGCCTCCATTGAACTTAAGCACCTGTTTAGAATTGCTGACATTATTTTCAAGGATTCCATTCTAAGTCTTACAAAGACCCATACTTAAGAATGGTTTCCTCCAATGCTGCAAAGTCATTGAGCAATCCAATATGGCTATTTCAAGCCACTTATCCCAGGTAGCAGCTACCATAGATTTCTATGTCAACATCTACCACATTGTTAAAGCTGTAGAAGAGAAGCTATTGAAAGACAAGGAATTTGTTTCCCATATACATACTGAGGTATCTGAATTGAAGGGACAACATTCCTCTGCTTCTCAGTTTTGAATTTAGCCCTTGGAGAAAACATCCCAATTAGAAGAGTTAGCAGCAGTTAACCTAGCCTTGGATCAAACTTGTAATACCCCTGTTCCGTAGTATGCTAATTGGTCCCTAATACGTATGTGACTATATGTTTTGATATGATTTTTGTGTGCAATTATGTGAATATAAGCGACTTTGGAATTCTACCTGTTCACCGTAGGAATATCTGTTTGAATAATCCGCTTTGGAATTAAATTAAGGGCCTTATCGGCCATAGAACCCGAAATTGATTACGCCATTGTGATTGGCATAATTTTTAGAGCCTACGGTGAAATTTAATTGAAAATTGATTCTGGTCAATTTAAACTGATTAAATTGATAAATTAAGTACCCCATTATTTTATATTAAAATATTTGTTAGTGGGGCTTGTTTTATATTTGCATTGCACTCCCCTTTAGCTCTCTTAAAACTCAAAATCTGAGTTAGACAATTGAGAGAGAGAGAGAGGCCGGCCATGGAGAGAAAAAGGGAGAGATTTGTGTAATTTGGGCTCAAGACTTGGGAATTTGAAGATCTAGCTCAAGATTTGGCTAGAGCTTGAGTGTTGAAGCTCTTAGGTAAGTGATTTCATGAACTCTTACTTGTAATTTGTAAGTTCAAGGGTTGTTTGTGATCAAGAACATGTAATGAGTTGATTTTTGTTGAGATTGAAGTCTTAGAACTCATGCATGTGAGAAATTACCTTGAAATTGCATGTTTGAGCTTGAAACACATGATTCATGTGGAGTTTTGGGTAAAGCTCATGTTGTAGTCACCATTTGTACCATCTAAGTTGAGAATGATGAGCATCTCCCACATGCATGTACAAATCATGGGAGTATAAGTCTTGAATGTTTGAATTTGAGCATGTTGATGATGGGTTTGAGACAATTTGGGACATGCATGTAGATAATTCATGTAATTGAGCTTCCTAATGTTGTAATCTGCATTAGTAGCATGTTAGCATGTGTAAATGTGTAATTTGAACCATTGCATGCAAGAAATGTAGATGGAAAACTGATTTGGAGCTCAAGAACACGATCTGGGAAACCCAGATTTTTGAGGTCCGCTCGAGCGGGGTAATGGCCGCTCGAGCGGGAAAATCGTGCTCCCAGCATTTTTGCAGAGTTGGATGCCCGCTCGAGCGGGACATTTCACGCCCGAGCGTGGATCTTTGTAGACGGACCTTCAGCTCGAGCGCATCTTTGGTGCAACCAGTACCTTGCAGGCCTTAAGGGTCCGCTCGAGCGGAGAAGCTTACGCTCGAGCGGGGACCCTGTTTTCCGGAATTTTGTTCATGCATTCTGTGATTCGTTTTCCGTTCTCTTTCACTTGTAAGCACTCTTAGGCATGTGTTAAGCATTGTAAATGAGTTAATGAGATAAGAACAAAGCCTAAAGAGGAATATGTGAATTAAAGAACGAATTGAACTGTTAGTGACCCTTTTGTATTCATGAAATGTGTAGGGTCAAGCTCCAGGGCGCATCCACAAGCCGATCACTGTGAGTAATATCAATATTTGAAAACTTGTCAATGTCTAATTGTTGTTCCCCTATAAATATTATGAGTTGTTAATTGGGATTGTGGACAAAAGTCTGACAAGAATAAATGAATGAATGGGCCAAAGGCCGTTTGACATGAATGAATGGGCCAAAGGCCGTTTGACATGAATGAATGGGCCAAAGGCCAGAATGTGTGGAACTACAGTTACTTGACTTGCATTTCGTATAGTTATATATATATTTTGCTGTTAAACAGAAGTATGAATTGGGCCCAAGGCCGTTTGGAGCATGTTGATCTACATATTGTTATGTAACTGTTATATTTGATATTATTCACTGGGCTATCGCTCACGCTCATTCATGTATTTGTAGGTGAGCCAAGGGAAGTCCAAACCCAGCCCCAGTGAAGTCTGCTAGGAACAACAGGAGTTTTGGGAGAGTCAGCCTTGTGCCTCGCGCATGAGACCATCCTTGCCCTTTTACCATGTACCTATGTTTTGTCTTGTTGGCAAGGACCCAGTGCATGTCTGTACATAGTCTGTTATAGGTTGACTCGTTTTGGACGATCCTGTCTGTAATGAATTTTGTGAAGCTGTACTTTTGATGTGAGTTATTAACGTATCTGAGTATGGTTTGTTTGATGTGCATATAAGCACGGCTCTATGGACAAAGTTTTTAATTTTGCTTCCGTTTGGCCCCCATTAACTCTGTTAAAATACGTTTAGAACAGTTTGAGGCCGTAGGTAATCTCATGATTACTGGCCGGTTACGTCCTTAACCCACGGGGGCGGGTTCGGGTCGTGACAAAACTGCTACAAAGCTGTAAATTACCAACCAAGAGCTAGCTGACTGTAGGCAAGACATGGCTATAGCCATTCAGTTGTTCCCATCCCTTAGGAGTAGAGAATCAATTATAAGGGAACAAATGAAGCATTGTACTGATTTTTGGGCCAATCTATGGCTGCACGTACTTAACTCTTTATGAAATGGAATCCTTATTTATTATTTGAGTGTTTTCATGCTTTTTTTGTTTAGCATTTCTCACACTTCTTGGGTTTTCCACACAGTTGGATAATAAGGCTTCAAATACCTGCCATTGATTTTCTTGGGATGTATATAACCATTTAGATTTCTCAGATGGTATGCTCCCCCAGGCAAAACTCTATGGATTTGATATGGTCTTTCCCAATTAGGTGACCACCTAGCAAATTTACGGCTTTTAATTCTTATTGTGAGTATTGTTTTCTACACTAAATCACCTTTATCAAAGCTAATATGCTTAACCTTTTTATTATAGCTTGTGGCTGCCTTTGTCTTTTGGAACATAATATTATTTAATGCTAGAATTCTAGCTTCATCTATATTCTCTAATTCCAAGAACATGCTCTGATGGTATTGCTCAAAAGTTGACTGGTCCTGGCATTTTACCCTCAAGGACCTAATGTTAATCTCCACAGGAAACATTGCATCATGGCCATATACTAAGGCATAAGGAGTGACTCCTGTACTTGATCTTGGAGAAGTCCTAGAAGCCCACAATACATCCAACAACAAGTTATGCCAATCCCTAGGATTGTCTTTCACAACTCTTTGTATTCATTTTTTCAAGGAATTGTTGGATGATTCTGCCTGATCATTTGCTTGTGCATAACGAGGGATGGAATTAATAAGACTAATTCCAAATTCTGCTATGAAAGATTTTACCATCTTTCTATCAAATACAGTCTCATTATCTATAGTTATGGTCTATAGGATGCTAAACCTGTGAATCAGATCTTTAATAAATCCAATAACTTCAGTTTGATCCACAGCCTTTTATGGTTTATCTTCGACCCACTTAGTGAAGTAATCTGTGGCCACTAGGATGAAACAATGGTGCTTCGAAGACGGTGGATGTATTTTCTCTATCATATCTACAGCCCAACCTCTAAATGGCCAAGGCTTCATAACTGCATGCAAATCAGTTATCGGTACATGTCATATCATGCCATGCTTTTGGCATGCCTGACAACCTCTAGCATACTTTATACAATCTTCGTTAGCATAGAAGATGTGTACCACACCACAAGCAAGTTGTCTTCCAGGCTGCGTCGATGATGAATGGGTACAAAAGGGTAAACCACTGAGCTTTGATCAGAAGGAGGAACAAAAAAGGGATCATCAAATTCAACAAATCGATGATGAATACGCTCCCTCAATTAGGGTTCATTAGGCTTTAACCAACTTTCCCAGCCAGTGGACTTGGAGGAAGAAGAGGCGATTTTGTCCCATGCGGATATTGGTGGGGTAGAGGAGGAGCTTCCAAGATCCATTTCTACGAATGGTTGGTCCAAAGGTTTGTAGTTGGCAGGTTCTTGGTCTAAAGGTTGGTAATTTACAAAAGTTGCCATGACTTGTATAAATGGAGGCAGATAGGTGTAGCCAATAAATGCATTACGGTTCTTTCGAGGCCTGCAATCATCTTCCAAAGACTCCACGTATGCTCGATCAATGTAAGAGAAGGTGTAATTGGCCATTGGGGATGTACCAGTCAGTTTGTCTACTCAAAGAATGAAAGTGCAAAGCACAAGGATTTAATGAAGTTCACTACTTCATCGTTCAAAAAGCGGTTATACTTCTAGAATCTACAAAGTCCATGCACGTCCTAGGACGTGGGTAGATTGCATCAGTCCACTAATATCACCAAGTATTGGGTATATTAGTGCGGGGGGTACTGTTTATATAATTTGTAAAAGCCAATCGCAGAGTGACACGTGGCACTTAAAAGGTAATTTGGGGAATTAATGCAAGTCGCCAATCAAAGTTGAACACGTGACAGTTCATATTGGTAATAATGGATTTGTGTAGCACTGGAATAGTCGAGAGATACAAGATGATGTGGCCTAACAGTTACTCATAAGTTTAAATTCAAAATTAGGAGGGAAGCCTAACTACAAGAGTGGCGTAATGGGACTAACTATGAGAAAGCACGTTCAGCAATCATGGGAGGACATTTCGACGGTTGGAAGCCCACTTCAACGGTTACCACTGGGAAGTATAAATAGCAAGGAAGGCACCATAATGAAGGACCTAGACTCAACAAGCCAGTTTATTTACTTCATTTTCGTTCCAGTTTTACATTTTCCAGTTCTTTATATTTCCAGCACTTCGTACTGCACTTCAATTTCTAGGAGGAGTTCTTCAGTTGTTTGTTGCTGTGAACCTCGTCGAGGCTGGGTCATTGTAAGTTTTCATTTGCTTAATGAAATTCGATTTCTGAATTATATTTACGTGTTACTATTCATAATTTTCTCCTAAAACAAGGCACCAGTAAAAGCCCTCTTTATTGAGGCTGAAAGAATTGCAACACAATCGCTTGATAATTGGTTGGCAATTATGAAATCTGTAAGGACTGATTGATCCTTGATGGCAAGCTTAAATTTACTTTATTAACCTTTAAAAACCAAAAAAAAGTGCCAACAAAAATTTAATAAACCCATGACTCGTGCCAAAGGCAACGTGTCCATCATCACCAAGATTGTCTCGGCTCGGGAACTTAGGTACGAGAGGGAAATGTCATGAATTGAACACCCCCGCTCGCCCGATCAAAGATCGACCTCTACTAGTCATGATATGAATTTTATTTACATTATATGCTTTTGTTCCGATTATTAGCTAACTTACTATGATATGCGCACACATACAAGTATAGACTAATTTACAAGAATTGGAACATTTGGTTCATGTTTGTTTTTGAAAATTATTTTGAATATGTACCACTTGAAAAAGTGATCGCATATAAACATTAGTCAAATTATTCCAATTCAAGCAACTAGCCTTCATCCACAAGCATTCAAATAGTTTATCATATAACCACTTAGCCTCATGGTGAACATGCTTTGATATAGCAATAACCACACTCATGCAATTATGCTAAAGCAAATAAAAGCTCACCTAGTACTCCAAGCCAAAAAGATGAAAGAGTTAGGAAAATGTATGATCCTAACTATGCAATATGACTAATGCAACACATGCTATATGAAATTACTGGGCTCGACCGCTAATATGACCTATGACTCAATTTAATAGCATGCGGTCTAAGTACGTATTCAACGAAGTACGTAAACTACAATGCTAGTTGGAATGATGAACTGAGCCTCGGTGCATGCAATACAAGTGGATGCAAACATGGAGAATGCTAAACAAAACATGATGCTCTAATCTAACCATCGCAAGCAGTTAAATAAAAGGGAGAAAGACGTGGGGTTGGAAGACGCAGGGTTGGATGACATGCACGTTATTACAACATACTCTCATGAAGGAGAGTCCAAATGAATAAACTAGCTAACTAATTAAAGCTAAGCTAATTAATTAGCTATTACAAAACCAAATGAATAATTTAGCTAAACTACTTAACTAATTATTACAAACCGAATAAAATAATTAATTAACTACTCTAGCTAGCTAATTAAATAATTACAATATGAAACGAATTAGCTATTACAAAGCTACTACTTTAAGCACAACATTAACATTAACATCACTTCATGGATCCAGAGGATCGAGGGAGGGTTCATGCATGAATGCATTTCTACCCGAAGAAGGCCACTGTTCTGCTAGCAGATGCCTCTGTTGCACAATAGAACACTTACACTGTTTTTCACCTCAAGACCAACTCTATTTTGCTTCAAAAGTACACTGCAAGATTTTGCATAGGTGGCCGGTAGGCTAGAAGTGATGGTCTGCAGGCCACTATTGCTTGGTTCTTCCTGCTACAACAGAGAGCAAATAGAGCAAGCACAGGGTATTCTCAAGGGTTGTTTGCATAACCACCCCTCCTTATCATCAAACAACAGCTCAAAGAAGTGATAAAATTTGATTCATAAACCATCAACGGATGCAATTTCATTGCATGATAGCTTATGAACCAAAGTGTGCAAGTTCAATGAATGCAACAAAATAAGACTCTCAAAACCAACTCCCTATCATGAATGATCAAGGGAAGTAGCTGATAATGAATCTTGAGTCGTTTACATCACTAATGAGTATGAAACGCCTCAAGGCTCAAGGATTCAATTAACGTTCGATTAAACCCAAACCAAATTATTATCATGCACCTTTTTTAGCCTCAATTTTATTACACCATTTTAGTTACGTTTCAATTCTTTAATCAATTGTATCCAAAAGTGAGTTAAGTCCTCTAATGGAGAGAAGTACCAAACCAAGAGTTAGTTTAAGGCATGAGAGAGATGTCATGCTGTTGATAATGAACCCCTAAAAGGGATTAAACCATTAAGCATGACAACCTCAATCTCAAGCTTAAAAGAACAATAGGTTTGAAGCAACTCTCAAAGCAAAGAAAAAGCCAAGAAAGGAGGGAGGTTGTAGAGGTGATTAAATGTGATCACACGTAAGGAAAGCATGAAATAAATGCTATCAACTAAAATTGGATGGTGGCTAAGGCCTAAACCACCAAACCATGAGGACAATTGCAATACAAGCATGCAATACATGGCTCAAATGCGATGAAAACTTAAAAACAGTCCTAAAACAGTGCTAAATAAGTCCTAAACGTGCGGGAATTAAGACAAAAATAGCTAAAATAATAAGCTAAAACATAGAACATACTAGGCTAGTAAGTAAGACACAAGGAGAGAAGGCTAACCCCTCCAATTTTGGACTTCAAAATAACATTTTGGCCACTGAAATAACTCAGAAAATTTGTATTTAAAAGCTTAAAAAAAGATAGTGTAACGGTGGGAAACACAAGGGTAAAGGCCTTGAAAGCAAGGTGTAAAGAAGGGTCAACCCTTATTAGCCTTAAACCACAAGTTTTAGCCAAAAAATACAGAGTTTATACAGCCCAAAAATAGTGGAAAAACAGTAAGAAAAAGAGTGATTAAAGCAAGTAAAGAGGCAAAGCTTTATACCTCTCGAAGAGGAGATCACTTTAAAACAACAAAACCACACTTTCACACCCTAAAGAGCTAAAACATAGAATATGCGAGGCTAGTAAGCAAGAAACAAGGAGGGAAGGCTAACCCCTCCACTTTTGGACTTCAAATTAACGTTTTAGCCATTGAAATAACTCTGAAAATTAGTGTTTAACAGCTCAAAAAAAGATAGTGTAATGGTAGGAAACACAAGGGTAAAGGCCTTGAAAGCAAGGTGTAAAGAAGAGTGAACCACCCTTCAACCCTTATAGGCCTTAAGCCACAAGTTTCAGCCAAAAAATGCAGAGTTTATACAGCCCAAAAATAGTGGGAAAATAGTAAGAAAAAGAGTAATTAAAGCAAGTAGAGAAGCAAAGGTTTATATCTCTTAAAGAGGAGATCACTTTCAAACAATAAAACCACACTTTCACACTCTCAAGAGCTCAAGATAGGCTCAAAGGTACCTCAGCTCAAAGATGGAGAGGTTTGGTTAAGAGTATATAGGCAAAGGTGTAAGAAATTTGCAAGAGAGAGAGAGTTGTAGAAAGAGATAAAATATTTTGCTTCAAAATTTTCTAATCTTGAAAGCAATAGGGGAGGTCCTTTATTTATAGAAAACATCACACTCTCTCAGAATTATCAATACATACACGTGTAAGAAGGTGCATGTATCTGTGCCAATAGTTGCAAAACACACTTGTGGCCGGCAGGCTAGTAATGGTGGCTGGCAGGCCACTAAAGCTGGCTGGAAGGCCACATCTGTGGCCAGTAACCAGAAGCAGTGGCCGACAGCCAATAAAAGCGGTTGGCAGGCTAATAGAGGTTGCAGGCTTGAAAAACTCTAGTTTTGGTCCAAAAATAAAAGCAACAAGTGTGTAGGGTTTGAAGGTTCAATGCTGTGGCATTCCGATGAGGACTCCGAGCATTTAACAAGCAGATACACTCATCATTGGGTGTGCAAATGGTGACGTCCAAGTTATCTGGGGGGTCAAAAGTGGAGTGTCTACAGTTGTCCCTCTTTGATAGAACACAGAGTCATGAAATGATGTGAGTGAATGTTAAAGTCCCAAAACGACCCATTTTGACAAGGCCGTAAGACTTGGACAAACAATCAAAATAGAATAAAATGATTGTGCTCACAAGCTGCCTATGTATTCCTTTGTAAAGAATCAAACTAGCGTAGTTCTGGGGCAAGATGCAAATAATATACACAAAGATACTTTGAAGCTGGACTCACACGCTTTGCAAAGCTGGCTATTTTGAAAACTGATGATCATGCAAGATGAGGCAATAAGCAATAACAGATGCAATAAGCAATAACGCGATAACAACATATGAATGAGCAACTTCAAGCTTAAAACCAACACAGGTTCTATACAAAAAGATCTAAAACACATTTTAACCACGCCAAAATGTGAGACGAGAAAAGGAAATGCCGCTCAAGGTCGCGTTTCACGCGGCTTGAGAAACTGAGAAACGAAAACCGCTCGAGGTCAAGTTTCACGCGCCCCGAGATACAAGAGAAACTGCTCGGGCTTACGCTCCCCAAGATAAAACACGCCCAGGGCTGTGCTTCACACGTCCTGAGATACAAGAGAAATCGCTCAGGCACGTGTTTCACACGTCCCAAGATAAAAACACTCCCAAGGCCGCTTCACGCATTTTGAGATAAAACCTGCCCAGGGCCGCGCTTCACGCATCCGGAGAAACTGAGAAAAGGAAACCGCTTGGCATCGCATTTCACACATCCCGAGATAAAACCCGCCTAGGGCCGCGCTTCAAACGTCCCAAGATAAAACCCGCCCAGGGCCGCGCTTCAAGCGTCCCGAGCTAAAACCCGCCCAGGGCTGGGCTTCATGCATCCTAAAATAAAGCCCGCTAGAGCTGCGCTTCACATGTCCTGAGATAGAACACGCCCAGGGCCGTGCTTTACATATCCTGAGATAAAACCCGCCCAAGGCCATGCTTCACGCATCTTAAGATAAAGAGAAAACCGCTCGGGCTCACGCTTTACGCGTCCCGAAATAAAACCCGCCTAGGGCCGTGCTTCACGCGTCCTAAGATAAACAACAGAAGCTGCAAAGAGGAAAGAATGTGTGTGATATATGCACAAAGTAAACAAGTGCGATAGATGCACAAAGTGAACAAGTGCGATAGATGCACAAGATGAACAAGATTACAAATCACCACAGTGATAGAAAACCAATAGATACGGCTATTGAAAGCATATTCTATGCAAGACTAGAAAGCATATACGAGTACACATTCTATGCATGAATCATGAGCGATGCAAGGCACAGATGTGATATAAGTGTATATGAAAATGCATGTTCTATGCAACAGAAGAGAACAAAGTTGTAATTTGACAAAACAAATAAGAACGATATTCGGTGGCAACCTCTAATTTACCTCTCGGAGGCATTGCAACATGCTAAAAAATGATACACCTCGTTCATAGCGGCAAGTGGGACAAGTTCACACACCGGAACGCAACTGTAAGCTCCCAAAACATAATCTTCCATACACTACTCGGGAAGCAGAAGCACAAAACAACATCAGGACAGAAGTGAGAGCCACCGGCCACCTGCCGACTACTAGGAAAAACCGCCAGCCACTTGCTGGCCACCAGAAAACCCTGCTGGCCACCCGTGGCAATTCAGGGTTGTTTGGGCTTTTTGCTCATAGGTCTTTAAATATACATTAAGACACTTCATTTCCTCACACCCAAACATCCGAAAAAACTCTCCTTATCTCTCTGGGTGCTTCTTCTCTCTAGATCCGTGCTTTACACGCGCTTTCCAACGCCCCCACGTAATTTTTTTCATAGAATCCTCTTGATTCTCTACATTTTGAACCGATCAGATTTTGATTTCGTCATTTTTTCTACATTTTCACCACTTTAGGCTTGTTCCCCTCGAGTTTCTCTCGGGTTTTGTGAACTTTATTGGGTTTTGACTTTTTCTCCCATTTTCTCTCTCCTAGGGTTGACTTTTTCCGAGTTTTTCTTATTTTCTCCATTTTTCTTCACTATTTACCTACTTTTCACCCATTTTCCAGATGGCGGATTATATGCCTCACCACGGAGCTCCTCCTAAGGTTCCACCTGTAGCCAAGGTAGAGGAGCCAACAGTTGCCGAGGCCGGTGGGGCATCAGAGGACATTGAAGCTAACCTTGAGGCGGAGTTTGAGCCAAAGCCGTTACCACTGAGAGGGAGGCCCTTCGATCCAGCGATATATCATCCCCGCACACACATATTACCACCTGGAGGCATCAGGCGTTTTAGCGACTTCACTCATGGTGTACCAGAGGACCTCCTACTAAGGGAGCCGGACTCCCATCTTTCTTCCAGCACTACTGAGGTACGAACTCTATTTTTATGCATTCTTGCCTTTCTATTAATTGCATTTTTTGCACAGCCTTTTATCTGATTGGTCTTTCATCATTTCCTGATTCACTCTTTTTCTCTGTCACAAGGAGACTACCATGCCTACAGGGGGTATGGAGTGACGACGGCGAGGGACTGGTACGATGAGCTCCCTGCCAGAGTCCGTGATATCGTTGATGAGGCTGGCTTCAACTTTTTCTACTTCAGACTATCACGCCTCATAGCGAGCTGACCACTTCTCATAGCACTGGTGGAGAGGTGGTAGGACACCACCAACTATTTCCACCTCTCTATAGTCGGGGAGATGACGATGACTCCCTATGACTTTGCCATGATCACAGGCTTAGGAGCAGGTGGTGATCCGATACCTTTCGACACGGATATGAACGAGTGAAAGGCCACTTGGATCCACCTACTGGGAGCACGCCCACCCTTATACTGATCGGCCATAGTGAGATACAGTTGGTTTGCCGAGTAGTTCCATGGGAGCGAGCCAAAGACACCGGAGGAGGTGAAGCAGTACGCTCGGGGTTTCCTGATGTTCCTCCTCAGTACCACCTTGTTTTCGAACAGGTGGAACACCATAGGTTTATACCTGCTGAACGCCCTGGTGACACTACCCCAGGTGTGATTCTACGACTGGGGCAGAGCTAGCCTCGCCACCATTTACAACTACATGAGATCCACCTCCCGCATGAGGGGATAGCAGATCGGAGGCTACTGGCAAGCCTGAGAGGTATGCACTTCACTTCCCTCTTTGCATTTATACCCTTTACTTCACATTTTCTGCTTTATATTTGTCAACACCTGTGCTTTCTGCTTTGCACTTTTTGTATCTGTTCATGCTCTGTGCTTTCTACTTTGCACCTTCTATATTTATTGATACTGTTGATCACATCGCTCCCATTTTCTTGCAGTTATGGGTTTATGCATATTTTTTGGCCCTCTCTCCGGAGCCTATGGAGAAGATAGCCCCCGTTGTCCCTTACTCGTGATGATACGATAGTCGGTGTTGGTGCCGGAGTTTTAAGACCTTTCGCTTTTTTTTGCCGTTACTTTGATACAGTGGCCATTGTCGAGGTAACCCAAAACTCACAGTCATTTTTGCTTTAATACTGCTCTGATTCATACTTTGGCAACTGACGGTAATTAACAATCTGTACATTCACTGTTTGCAGATCACGTGGTAGCCTTGGGCAACGATGCTGGCCGGGATGAGAGACCAGTATACGAGAGCTTGGGGCACATCTCGCTTTCGGATTCTGCTGGAGGGCCCAGTTTGTTGGTCCTGGTTTCTAAGCGAGAGATTTATATGCAAGACCATGGACTCACCTGATCCAGTCGTTCTGATGCCATCCCCAGCGTCTATGAGAATGACGGATAGCCTACCAGTTGATGTGATCATACAGTTCATGGTAGGCCTAGACACTGACGTCTTCAGAGGAAAAGGCGACTACACGACATTCATTCAGACCCACCTTATGCCTCTTCTGATGGGCACTCATGCAGGCGAGGAAGCAGGGACTCCTGTGGTGGGCAAGGCGACTAGGGCGACCAGGGCCCATACTAGAAGGGCTCTCCTTGTTGAGCAAACTACCCGTTGGCCGAAGCTTCGCACTACGCTCACATATTGGCGGCCGACTGGGATTGTTTACCAAATTCCGATCGAGCTGGCAGAGGCAGGGCACGAGTATGTTGGAGTTCGAGGCACATCTCAGGTATGGACCACACTTTACAATTTCACGCCACATTTCTATTTTAGATATGTTTATTCCAGACATTGATCACCCAAACGCATTTACAGGCACCTATAGAGTATGCAGGGAGCCTCCTCGAGCTGGTCACTTCTCTGATGGGTATGGTGTAGAGGAGGGAGATGTTGTTTGGTCTCCACGGTATCTAGGTAATTTCCTTCAGTTCAGCATGCATTTCATGACTAACTCTGTTTGTGCATCATGTTATCATATTTCCACTGATACATCAGCACTTCAACTGTAGTCTTTCCCAAACTGCACTGATACACTACATTGGCACACTGTACTCATATTGTATTTGATTTCTACATGACACTTATTTTGCATACTATGTCTGTATCTGATACACACATTGTAGTTGACATGTTGACAACTGTTTTTTTATTTTTTATTTTTTATTTCAGATTCCATCTACACTGAGGGCACCAGTGGAAGCACCACCACCACCAGTAGCTCCTTCAAAAGTAGGGAAGAGAGAGAGACAGACCCCAACTCATGGTCGAGATATGAGCCACGGTCATGGTAGGGATAGGGGCACCTAAGGCGAGAGCAGTCCCTTAGAGCCTATTTTGAGTGACGATGATGTTGAGACTAGTACTCCGAGGAGGCAGTGAGTTGACATTCTAAGTCATCTGAGAATGGAGATGACAATGCTGGCTCGGGGTCCGAGAGCGGAGGTCACACCGGGGCAGGATCTAAGACAGGGAGCAAAGATGATACCAACTCCGATTCAGAGTCTAATTTTGACAACGAGACTGATGGAGATAGCACTCCCGAGTCCCCTCCAAGAAAGAGGACGAAGAGGGCCTCTCAAGCTTGAGATGATCGGCGTTGATGTTTTTGTACTTTTTGCTTAATTTCTTTTTGTTTGGTAGCATTAGCACATGTATAGCTTCAGATAGGTTTTATTTTTGCTTTTGAAACTTGTACTCCTCTTTTGTAAAAACCATGATTAGAATAAAACCTTGCTATTTTTATGAAAAATGCTATAATTTTTGCATCATGAGCACTATATTTGCATGAAATGGACGTGGAATTGAATTTTCCAAGAGTGCGCTTGATTGAAACAATGTTCTTAATCGGGTAATGAGCTGACTGACAACCAAAATACAAAACACAACTCGATAAAAGAAACAAAAACAATTCAAATACAAATATAAAAACTTGTTAAAACCAAAAGACTCAAAACACAAAGATCAAGACAAAACACTTGCTACTAACATTGCCCAGCACACAGGTGGACGATAGGCCAAAAAGGAGCGCTGCCGGCACAAAGGGAAGTTGCTGGCCAGAGGAGATGGCCTACTGGCTAGAGGGGGTGGCCTGTCTGCCATAAGTGTAAGGAACCCCCAGATTGTTGATAGTTGGCTTCCACGCACAGCCTTATCTTCTACAAAATTCATGATTTCTTCTCCAGAACCTCATTTCAGTTACTATTTCTTCCATAAATGGAGATATTCCTTGCCAAGAAGCCCACGGATTGGATAGCTACTTTAAATGGCACGGAAAAGGTAAATTTTAGGGGTTTCAGCATAAATGCGCTTTTTTCATTGAGCCATACTCCGCTTTGTTTTCTATTCCTTTATGTCGCGGCCCAATGCTGGGACTTGATTACACATGTCTTTTGCTTCGAAGCACAAGAAATATGCGTAACACTTGAAGAATTTTAGGCACTAATGGAATCCCGATATGATGAAGAAATCAGGCTTTAGCCCTATTTTGGCCACGCCTAAGCTTTGGGACGGATGTGTGGGCTCATTTTGCATGAGGCTTGATCATTGGCCCACAATGAAGAGCTAGATATACCTAACTTGATTCATTGATTTTCTGACATTGGTGACAGAGGAGACCTTCTCTGGTGAGGTTTTCAGCAACATGCGCTTTGCTTATGTATGCTTGCTCATTTCCTTCTTGCCCCTAGTTTCGGCAGATCTAGCATTTGGTTGATTGAAGTGGCCCAAGGTTTGAAAGAAGGTAAGAGTTGCATTGGTTTGGCATTGGCCGAGACCCTGATGGGCTTAGATGCTTTTCATCGGCAGGAGACTACCAGATTCGCAGGGAGTCCACTACTTCTTCAGGTATTGTTTCCCACCCTTCCTCAATCACACTCTATTTTCTCTCAAAGCACTTTTCTTACTTTTCTCTTAACATACATCTCTCTATTCTTTAATGTCTCTTGTTTTTCGTCCCTTCCCAGGTATGGCTTATGGATAAGCTAAAGGTAGTGGACTCCTGCCCCATGTACTCAGCTCGAGCTTATTTCTTTCTGCCACTGGCTAGTGGATTTTCCCAATGAGAGATGGTGGTATAACTGGATGTGTAGCAGGTTTGCAGTTGATATAGCTTGGCATTTCCCCTGGCTTAATTTGACCGAGATGAGTTATAGCATGGCTCAGCAACCTGACATACAATTGATTGGCCTCATGCACTACGTGTTCTACTTCCCTTTCCGATTCAAACGCTAGTTCGGGCATGATTAGACCTACTCAGAGGAGGGGGCAGAGTACCCAGCTTCATTCCCAATTCATGTTTCACACTTGGCTAGATACCTCACTTCCTGGAGGACGAGCGAACTTATAGCCCCTGGTTCTATTTTCAGTTATGCCCTTTTTGGCGAGTGTTTGGCTTGGCTCGAGGATGAGGCATGAGCCGGGCCCACTTTGGCTTCAGAAGCTTCCATAAGCACGAGCAGAGGACGTAGGAGCACCTGACTCACCTATGTCCCTAATTTATTGCTTTGACCTTTCTTTTCAAGTTTTACGATGTAATAAAATCAACTTTGATTTATATCTGAGAGTTGGAGAACTTTATGTTGAAATCAGTGGAATTAAGGTTGTGAGTACTAAAAACTTTCCTTTTGGTCCAAAAATGGTCTAAGTTGTGAAAGGTAAAATTTTGAACAAAATCGACTTTTATTAAAAATTCCAAAACCATTTTTGAAAAGGATCATCACCTGACACGCACAGAATCAATCCTTAAGACGTACAACCCCGAATCAGAAGATGATAACTGCCCCTGATTGAAGACATTACTGCTCTTGTAACCAGCTCTGCTTCCTAGAATAAAGATCATAACCGAACTCTTAGATATGTACAGACAAAGATGACCTGATCAGACATATGGACAGGACAATTGAGTTGGAGATGATTATAGCCAAACTTCAGGATGAAGTTGCCTACGTATCCCAAAGATGAGAATCAGGCCTTATGTAGTTCAGTTCAGGTTCACTCGAGTATTAACTCTTTCCTTTTGCGCTCTAACTTTTGCCAAAGTCGACAATTAGGGTTTTCAACCTTGCAAGCTTAGTTTTTCTTTATTTCTAATTTTTCACGCTCTAAGTTTTGCCCAGGTCACCCTTTCAGGTTTTCGGCCTAGCGAGCCTCTCAGGGATAGTATTTCTTCAACTTGTCCATGTTGACCGGTTGTGAAAATTCCAAGCCATCTAAGTCCATGAGAATAACCACCCCATCGGACCAGACAACTTTAAAGATGTAAGAATCGGTCCAATTGGGTCTAAACTTGCCCATAGGGTCATGAATGGGAGCTTGGTTGTCTTTTAGTACCATGTCTCATTCTTTAAGATTGCGAGACTTAACTTTCTTGTTAAAAGACCTGGCAACTCTGCGCTGGTAGCCCTGAACATGATACAATGCTTTCAACCTTCTCTCATCAAATAGCATTAACTCCTTAAATCTGCTCTGTTGGCAGTCCACCTCTGCTATCTGACACTCAGCCATAACTCACAAGGACGGGACTTTTATTTCAATTGGAAAAACGACTTCAATCTCGTAGACGAGAGAATAAGAAGTTGCCCCTATAGACATCCAGATAGAAGTTCTGTAGCCCCAGAATGTGAATGGCAATTTATCTGGCCAGTCCTTGTAGGTCTCAACCATTTTCTGCAAGATGTTCTTGATGTTTTTGTTGGCATCTTTGACAGCTCCATTAGTTTGTAGCCTGTATGTAGATGACTTATGGAAAGCCACATTGTATTTCTCCAACAAGTCTATCACATCTTTCTTGAAGTGGGAGCCATTATCTGATATGATCTCGTTTGGGACTCCGTACCGGCAAATGATATTGTTTCTAATAAACTTAGCCACATGCGATGCCTTCAACACTGCATAGGACTGAGCTTCCACCCACTTTGTAAAATAATCAATCACCACCAAGATATATTCATGCCCATTTGACCCTTTTGGCATGACTGCACTGATAACATCGATTTCCCAAACTGAGAAAGGCCATGGCGAAGTCATGTTGTATAGTTTTGAAGGCGGGATATTAATGCAATTGGCATGAATTTGGCATTTGTGGCATCGACGAACAAAATCAATACAATCCTCTTCCATGGTGGACCAATAGTAACCTTGCTTGAGAATTTTTCGAGCTAGCATCACACTGTTCATATGTGCCCCGCATTCCCTGCCATGGATAGCCTCCATAAGGCGTTTCGATTCTTCTTCTTCCACGCACAACTTATGCATTCCTAGATGACCTCTTTTATACAGTTTACCTCCACAGATGACAAATTGGATGGCCATTTGCCATACTCCCCTTTTGTCCTTGGCATTTGCCCCTGGTGGATCTAAGAAGTTCCAAATATTGTAGTATCACAGTAATAGTTTCATAAGCCGCGCGTGTATTTCTACTTGATGATAATCGAACGCATTCGGCTCCAAGTGAGTTGTCTACTGTGGAAGATAGAGTTACTAAAGCATCAGCGAACCTGTTGTTCTCTCTTAGTAGATACGTGAAAGTCAGCTTTTCAAACCTAGGAATCAGAACATCTAGGGTCTGCTGGTAAACCTTCATGTTTTCTTCTTTGACTTTCCAGTCTCCATTCACTTGAGAAGCAACTATGTTCGAGTCCCCGATAACATACAATCTTATTGCCCCTAGTTCCAGGGTGGCTTCTAAACCAACAATACACACTTCATATTCTGCTTCATTATTAGACACCTTGAACTGAAGTTTGAAATCTAAAGGTATATAGGAGTTGTCAGGTGCTATCAGTAACACACCTATCTCATAACCGTACTGATTGGACGCTCCGTCAAAGTACATCGTCCAAGTTTCCTTCTCAACTTGCAGAATGGCTTCATATGGGAACAAGTATTCCACTGCCTCATCTCCTTCTATCGGGTGGTCTGCCAGGAACTCCACTACAGCTTTTCTCTTGACTAACTTGCGTGTGACATATTTGAGATCAAATTTGGATAGAAGGAGCAACCATCGAGCCAGCCTATCCATAAGTGCCAGTTTCTCAAAGAGATATTTGATGGAATCTAAGCTCAAAACCAGGATTATAGAGTGAGCTAAGTAGTGCCTTAACTTCTAGGTAGCCCATACCAAGGCTAGGCAAGCTTCTCCAACGGAGTATAGCGGGTCTCGTATTCCAACATTTTCTTTCTCAAGTAGTAGATGGCTTTCTCCACCCTATCTTCAGATTCCTGAACGAGCATGCATCCCATGGGCGTGTCTGTCACTGACAGATATAGAATCAAAGGCTTCCCCGGCTCTGGCAACAATAACAAAGGCGAATTCTGGAGGTATTACTTAACCTGCTTAAAGGCGAATTGACATCGATCATCCCATCAGAATTTCTTTCCTTTCTTCAAGAGACCAAATGGTGGTTCACAAGTCAAGATTAATTTGGAAATGAACCATCTTATGAATTACACTTTACCTAGAAAGCCTCGCACCTCCTTTTCAGTCCTCGGTGGTGGCATTTCTAGGATGGCCTTGATTTTGGAAGGATCTACTTCAATGCCCTTCTGTGTGATAAAAAAGCCCAGCATTTTCCTTGCCAAACACCGAAGGTGCATTTCTGCTGGTTCAACCTTAATCTGTATTCTCTGATCCATTGAAAGAATTTCTTCAAGGCGGTGTAGTGGCCCTCTTTTTCTTTGGACTTGACAATCATGTCGTCCACGTACACCTCGACATCTTTGTAGATCATGTCATGCAAAATGGTGGTTACAACCCTTTGATAGGTAGCCCCTGCATTTTTCAACACAAATGGCATAACCCGGTAGCAGTAGGTACCCTGCGACGTAGTGAATATGGTCTTCTCTTTGTCCTCAGGTGCCATCAGAATCTGGTTGTACCCGAAAAACCCATCCATAAAGGATAGCAATGTATGGTCCGCAATGATGTCCACTAATTGATCAATATGTGGCAGAGGAAAGTCACCATTCGGACTGGCTCTATTGAAGTCCTGGATATAGCGATCCCGATTTTTCCCCGTCATTTATTGTATTCTAGACTTGGGTTTCGTGGTTATATGTCATTGTCTATACCTTATTTCCATCCTTTATTCCTTGTATTTGAGTTTTGGGATGTGTTAGGTGAGTTTGGAACAGGTTGGTTTTGAGTTGAAACAAAAGGTTGTTGCCCAGGATTTGGCGTCTTCGCTTGAGTGAGGCTTTTTGCGCTCGAGCAAGCCTTGGGTATTTGCTTCTTCGCCCAAATGAAGGTTCTTGCACTTGAGTGGTGTGTCTATTTGCTTGAGCGAACACTCTTGCGCTCGAGCGTGCGTCTGTGTCTTTGTAAAGAGCTGAAGGTTGGTATTCTTCGCTTGAGCGAGCCTTTTTGAGCACGAGCGAGCCCTGTGTTATGTGTTCCTTCACTCGAGGGAGCACTGTTGCGCTAGAGCGTGCGTCTGCGTGAGTGGCAGACCTGAAGCTTCGCATTGTTCACTCGAGCGACGCTTCTTGCGCTCGAGCGAGGTCCTTTATTGTGTTTAGTCGCTCGAGCGACAAGTCCTTCTCTCAAGCGAGCCTCGCATATATCAGTTCGCAGCAGCATGTTTTTACACCATTTTGAACCTCTTTTTATTCCAAAACCCTAAATCAACAGCCTCTCTCTCTAAAATACCCCTTCTCTCTACAAATACTCTTGATCTAGGGTCATTCTACCCTACTCCCTTTGTTAAAAAGCTAGATCATCGCGTGGGCTATCTTTTGATCCGAATAAGTTTGGATTTGGAGCACTTTCAAGTTTCTTCTTCTGCTCCTTTGAGCTTCTCCATTTGAGGTATGGATAATCTACTCATTACTATGAGCTTTAACATAAACATTGGTCATTTTGTATAAATGGTTGGTTTGGGTAAAGTTAGGGTTTTGAGTTTGAAATTATGAAAGGGGGGTTTTCTATTTTGGGGTTCTATAAGTATGTGAGGTCTTGAAAATGGGGTTATTCGTGTATAATGGGTGAAATTTGGCCTTGGGTGCAATATTTGAGAAAGGGGGAAAAATGCCCTAATTTGAATTAAATAACTATTTTGTATAAATAGTGAAATAAATATGGAAATATGAAATTGGTTTGGGAATTATGAAATTGGGGAAAGTTGTGATTAAATGGTGTAGTTGGACTAATAAATCACTCACCTATGAAAAAGTTGATAAATTTTCTGTTTGATAGATTTATTTATCTGTTTAGAAATAACTGTTTTGGGCTATTGGTGGAGGATAGCCATGATTGTTGTAGAAACTGTATAATGATTAGGTAAATTGAAACTAATCAATCAGATTATGTCATTGAATATGACGGTTAGATCAAACCATTGAATATGTGTTTTAATTGGTCATTGTATATGACGACGTGTTTAAATACATTGCATATGTATATTGTTTGGGAGGAGATAGGGGATGGACTCCATTGGTAATTAAGTTGGCCAGAGTGTCCAGGGTGAAAGTCCTGAAATCATATATATATTTGGGTGTCGGTTCCCTCGGACGTAGTTCCATAAAATGGCAAGAAAATGAAGTGTTGAATGATGTTTGTTATTGAAGTGTTGATACATGAGTTGTACTCTCATTTTAAAACTGTTTGGATAATATTGAGCTATACCAATGAATTGATTTGGATCGAATATGATGTAAGTGTTGATTGGTTATGGAGATGGTATAAGTTGGTTTACAAGTCTTAAACATTTATTAGATGCTAATGTTTTAGTTAATTCTCATATTTTGTTTAGCATATATCTATAGGCCATTGGCTCACCCTACTTGGGAAACCATTTTCAGGTATAGGGGACATGCCGACTCCAAGGTCTGAGCTTATGAGGTTTAGGAGTTGAAGGCTCCATTTTGATGATTCATTTTTGATGTTAAATGTAAACTCAAGCTGAGGGCTTTATATGTAAAAGAGTTAGAACTCTTCTTTTGCTATAACCAAGTGATAGCTTGGAAAGAAGCAAGCCCGTAGGGCATTTATTTTGTTATTAGAAGTTAGAGTTACATGCTATAGTTTCAGGATAAACATCAATGAAAATGTAATGCATGTGATCTCTATTGTAAAGAAGACTCTGATGAATGAAAATATAATATTTCTTCTATGTTTATTGATTATATGAATGGTTTTCTCATACTGGTTTTTGATGGCATTACAACTTGATATCAAAGCCTACTGGGTTTGAATACTTTGGGTACGTGGAAAGCGGTTAGTACCACAATGGGTTTGTCTCGTTTGTTAGAGACTTAAGTGTAATGTTATGTGCTTATATGACAACATGTTTATATAACTATATGGGTATGAGATTTAGTTTATAGGATGTTGATCAGGTCTATGGATTTCTGGGAGTCCTGTTGGAAAGGCACTTGATCACTGCTGTTTCTAACTAGAACTCTAGCAACACCACGGGACGGTCATTATCTGAAAATGAAATTCGTAAGTGTTTATGTGATTATGTGCTTAAGTGGAGTGGATTACTGTTGTCCATCGTATTAGGACGCAAGTGAAATAGCTTCGGCATATTTTTAAATGTGCTAATATCTTTGTTACCTTTATTAGGATGTCAGGACGAGGTCGTGGTAGTAGGTGTGGTAGGCCTAGGAGCCAGGAGATGCCTATACCAGATGAAATTCTGGCACAGGAGGAAGGAGTTGGTCAGGCCAACGTGGCCGAGCCAATAGGACAACATGTCATGGGCGCCTTAGCCCGTGAAATGGCCGGAGCATTGAGAGAATCTATGGACATTCTCAAGGCTAAGAATCAAGTCCAGGCCCAAGTAGCCAAAGCAGGGCCGTCTTTTCTGAAGATGGAGTTCTTCCGGTCGAATCCGGATGAGTTTTTGGGTGATCCTAAGGAGCCACTGAAGGCTGATGAGTGGCTGGAGCAGATGATGAAGACGTTTGAGATGCTTGGCATCGAAGACGGAGGTTTGCAAGTAACCTTGGCATTCTTCCAGCTGAAGGGAGACGCAGGTTAGTGGTGGAAGCATGCGCGGGGGTGCATTGGAGGGACTTGGGAGGCCTTTGTTGAAGTTTTCCAGGACAAGTACTTGCTTGCTACGGTGAGGAAGAAGTTTAGGGATCAATTCTCCAAGTTGATGTAGTTGAATACACCAGTGGCAGAGTATGAAGCCACCTTTACTAGCCTATCTAGGTTTGCACCTGAGTTGGTGGCGACCGAGGAGCGTAGATGTTTGGAGTTTGAGAAGAGGTTGCAGACTGGACTCATGTTTAGGGTTGTCGGTTCCATGATTAGAGATTATAGGCGCCTTGTGGAGGCTGCTGCCCATCTTAAGACCACTATGCATGCAGAGGAGGAGAGGATGAGGGGCTCTATGAGTCAGGATGGCTGGGGGGACGGTAAGAGGCAGAGGGGTTCTAACCCTCAGCAGTCCCAAGGAGTGCATTCAGGATCTACCTATCCAATACCAAGTTCAGGTTCTAGGAGAGGCAATCAAGGAGACATCACTTGTTACGAATGTGGTCAGTTGGGCCACAAGTCTCCAACTTGCCCACAGAGAGGAGGATGATAGCGTGCATCATCGTCTTCGGCTCGTTCTTAGGGCCAGAGTCAGGACAAAGGCTAGCCGCTCACTTGTTATCAGTGTGGGCAGGCGGGGCATCTGAAGAGTTTTTGCCCAAAGTTGGGTGGCACACCTGGTGTGTCAGGTTTGAGGCAGACACAAAGTCACCAGCCAGCGCAGTCAGTGCAGGCCTCAAGGGCCAATCAGGGAGCCTGTCTGGCTCAGTCGGTGTAGCAGTCTTACGCTCCAAGAGGTGAGCAGGTAGATCAGAGACCTACAAGGCGCGTGTATGCTATCACAGTGCCAGATCTTGTACCGGCTCCATCAGTTATGAGAGGTACCTTTTTGTTTTTCAACTCGGTTCCTAATATGTTAATTGATATGGGTGCATCCCATTCCTTTATATCTTCTGCATTTGCATCTATTTTGGGATTGGAGTTGGCACAGTTAGCATCTCCTATTTGTGTTGTATCACTTATTGGGGGCGAGATGGTTTTGAAACAAGGGTATCAAGGCTGTGATATAGAGGTCACCGACCGTCGGCTTCCGTTTTCTTTTGTGTTGATGGACATGTCTGGTTTTGATGTGATTTTGGGTATAGACTGGTTATCGTCATACTGGGCTGTTATAGATTGCTACCGTCAAAGGGTTACTGTATGTACCTTGGGCGGCGAGTGTTTCCATTTCGTGGGGGATCGGGTTGGTAGGGTTTTGCCACCGGTGTATGATCTGCGCGGGCGGAGTGAGCTTAGTTGTCTTCTCGCTAGCCTTATGAGTAGTGAGTGTGATGAGACTCGGACTGAGATGCCAAGAGTGGTTGGTGAGTACTCGGACGTCTTTCCCAGGGATCTTATTAGTTTACCACCCCATCGAGAGATCGAGTTTTCTATTGACTTAGTGCCTGGCACGACACCGATTTCGATGGCACCGTATCATTTTGCCCCAGCCAAGTTGAGTGAGTTGAAGATTCAACTCCAGGAATTACTAGATAAGGGTTTTATTCGCCCTAGTATTTCGCCTTGGGGAGCACCGGCCCTCTTGGCTAAAATTAAGATGGGGCTTTGAGACTTTGCATTGATTATCGAAAGTTGAACCAGGTTACAGTTAAGCACAAATGCCCTATGCCTCGTATAGACGATCTGTTTGACCAGTTGAAAGGATCCCGTTGTTTCTCAAAGATAGACTTGAGATCGAGTTACCATCAGTTGAGGGTCAGGGAGGAGGATATCCCGAAGATGGCATTCTGTACGCGGTATGGCCATTATGAGTTTCTGGGGATGCCTTTTGGGCTTACCAATGCATTGGCTATGTTCATGGACTTGATGAACCAGATTTTCCGTGAGTTCTTAGACCGCTTCATAGTCGTCTTTGTAAATGACATTCTGATTTATTCACCTTCTGAGGAGGAGCTTGAGGAACACTTATGAGTGGTGCTTGAGTTGCTTAGAGCCCATAAACTGTATGCTAAGTTTGGAAAGTTTGAGTTCTGGCTAAGGGAGGTTAAGTTCTTAGGCCATGTGGTATCCGGGGAAGGGGTGACCGTAGATTCATCCAAAATAGAGGCAGTGTAGGATTGGGCACGACCTAAAAATGTCTTTGAGATCCGTAGCTTCTTGGGGTTGGCCGGGTATTATCGTCGATTTGTAAAGGATTTCTCCAAGCTAGCTTCACCTTTGACTAGATTGATGCGGAAAGTGGTAAAGTTTGTGTGGAGTGAGACTTGCGAAAAGTCGTTCCAAGAGATTAAAGTTAGACTTACCACCGCTTCAGTCTTGATTATTCCAGAGAGGAGTTTGGGTTATGCAGTGTATTGTGATGCCTCACGAGAAGGTTTGGGATGTGTGTTGATGCAAGAGGGGAAAGTAGTAGCCTATGGTTCATGTCAGTTGAAAACACACGAGAGGAACTACCCTACTCACGACCTAGTGTTGGTGGCTGTGATATTTGCCTTGAAGATCTGGAGGCACTATCTATATGGTGAGAGATTCAAGGTGTTCTTGGATCATACGAGTCGGAAGTACCTGTTTACACAGAAGGACTTGAACTTGAGGCAAAGAATGTGGATGGAGTTCATAGAAGATTATGACTTCGAGTTGCATTATCATCCGGGAAAGGCCAATGTTGTGGTCGACGCCCTAAGTAGGAAGTCCATTAGTGATGTAGCTTGTATTGCTATGCGAGAATGGGAGATGTTGGGTGCTCTTGGCGAGTTTGACTTGCATCTGGGTGAGTCTGTTAAGTCTGCGGCCTTGTTTTCTGTAGTTGCACATGAGTTGAATGATGTTTGTTATTGAAGTGTTGATACATGAGTTGTAGTCTCATTGTTAAACTATTTGGATAATATTGAGCCATACCAATGAATTGATTTGGATCAAATGTAATGTAAGTGTTGATTGGTTGTGGAGATGGTATAAGTTGGTTTACAAGTGTTCAACATTTATCGGATGCTAATGTTTTAGTTAATTCTCATATTTTGTTTAGCATATCTCTACTGGGCTTTGACTCACCCTACTTGGGACACCATTTTCAGGTACAGGGGACATGTCGCCTCCAAGGTCTTAGCTTGGGTGGTTTAGGAGTGGAAGGCTCCATTTTGATGATTTATTTTTTATGTTAAATATAAACTCAAGCCGAGGGCTTTATATGTAAAAGAGTTAGAACTCTTCTTTTGCTGTAATCAAGTGATAGCTTGGAAATATAGAAGCCCGTAGGGCATTTATTTTGTTATTAGAAGTTAGAGTTACATGCTATAGTTTCAGGACAAACATCAATGAAAATGTGATGCATGTGATATTTATTGTAAAGAAGACTCTGATGAATGAAAATATAATATTTCTTTTATGTTTATGGATTATATGAATGGTTGTCTCGTACTGGTTTTTGAGGGCGTTACACTGGAAGTCCATACACACCCAGATTCTATCATCTTTTTTCAACATTGGGACGATGTTAGCCAACCAAGTTGGATACTCAGATACTAACAAGAAATCTGCCTCAATCTGCTTGGTGGCCTCTTCCTTGATTTTCAACGCCCAATTTGGACGGCTTCTACGCAACTTCTGCTTGATCGGTCGGGCCTTGAGGTCAAGAGGGATCTGATGCTCTACAACCTTAGGATCAATTCTAGACAAGTCTTCGTAGGACCATGCGAAAACATCTTTGAAATCTTTTAACAAAGCGACTAAGTGCTCGCGCTCCTCCGAAGACAATGTAGACCCGATCTGGACCAGACACGGATTATTCTCAGTACCCACATTAATGGCAATGATTTCATCAACACAGGGTTAAACAAACCTCTCATCCTCTCGATTAATCAAGTTTTTCAAAGCTAGGAGAATTTATTCCCCTTCATTTTCATTAAAATCCTAAAAATCTTGGTCAATGCAATAAACCAACGGCACAGAGAAGTACAAAGAAACTTCAAAGTTCTCATTCAAAAGGTCTAGATCTTTGGTTACATACTCAAATGAAAAGTAGAATGAAGACCTAGACAGGACTTTCGTATCCGGGTTACCACCCCCAGAAATACCAGACTCAAACTCAGAAGAACTGGAATCTGATCCCGACCCTATAGACTCAGGGGAATCAGATTCTAGCTCATCACCCAACTTAGAACTAGAAAGAAAGCCTTCATCTAGCTGCCAGATAGGAGATGGTGCCTCTGATGTATCTAAAATGCTGCTAGTTGGGTTCACACCTGATTCTTCCTCGATTATGGAAATGGTAAGGTTATCCCATAAGTTCTCTAAGTCGGCTGGAGGATCTGTCAGAAGACTACCCAGTGCTGCCCCTACTCTAAGTTCGTTGTCGTCTGAGTCACTTTCCATGCTCTATTTAGCTTTGATGTTTGATTCCGCCCTTTCCTCATCACCTTTGTTCTGTAGTTGCAAGTCAAAAAAAATCTCGAACCTAAGGACACGCAACTTCGTGGAATTCACCCAAGGCTCGGGAAAGCCGTAAGAAGGAAAATCTTCTCCCTCCTGAGCAAAACGGCCATTTAGCATTCCCTTGATTGGGCTATGGATGAGCTCATAGTGTTTCCCTTCTTGCTTGGCCTTGGCTCTGCCTTTTATCTCTTTCTTTTTCATGATCAAGTCTTATTTGTTGGGCATATAGCCCAGTCTAAAGGCATGTGGGTTATGTGGCACATCTGTCAGTGCAGCAGCACCTTTCCAGCCATTTTTTCCGGGCCCCATTCCTGGCACATGCTACAGTTTGTTCATGAAATAGATAGCCAGGGCGCTGACGTACATGCCTTTGTCTGCGGCCAGAATGGTCTGCACTACTTGAGCTTTAGCCAGAGTAAACCCTAACAGGAATACATCCTCCTTGCCATGGGTGCTCTCCTGTCATGACCCGAACCTGCCCCTATGGATTAAGGGCATAACCGGTCAATAATCAAGGGATTACCTGCGGCCTCAAACTGAATAAAATATACTCCATCAGAATTAAAGGGCCAAACGGAAGCAACTTAAAATTTTTTGTCCACAGAGCTGTGCTTACATGGCACATTATAATATTTCACATATATTCGTTAATAACTCACATCAAATGGAAATTAACCCAAAGTTCTATACATACAGGATCATTCAAGTCTAAGTCAGTCAAACCCAAAGTTATATACAAAAGTGGTCTAACGTTTTCGCCAATGTAGCAAAATTATAACAAAAGAACAAAAGAGGCGAAGACAAGTCTCGTGCGTGAGACATTTGGGCTGACTCTTTAAAACCTTGACTGTTTCTTACATATTTCACCGAGGCTGGTTTTGGACAACTCTTGGCTCACCTACATACATATGAATGAGTGTGAGCGAAAGCCCAGTGAATAATATCAAATAAAGAAAATACATTAATGAAGTTCGAAATAGGTATACATATATCAAATGGCCTTGGGCCCATCTTTAGTTTTATCTAATTCATTAGACGGCTTTAAGCCAGAGCATATCAGACGGCCTCTGGCCCATTTCATTCATGTGAAATAGCCTTTGGCCCAATCATTCGCATCCGACGGCCTTTGGCTCAATCAATCGTATCCGACGACCTTTGGCCCAATCAATCGTATCAAATGGCATTTGGCCCAATCATTCATATCCGACGGCCTTTGGCCCAATCATTCGTATCAAACAACCTTTGGCCTAATCATTCATATCCAACGGCCTTTGGCCCAATCATATGGCGTAACAAATATTTGTCCACAACTCAAATTAACAAGCTTATAAGACTTATATAGAAATAAGCAATAGGACAAATAACATACTTTAAAATATCTTTACTAAGATATTACTCATAGTGTTCTGCCGGTGGATTCGTCCTTGTGCTCGACCCTACACATTACATAACACATATGGTTCATAAACGATTCAATCCGTTCTTAATTCATATATCCCTCTTAGGCTTCTTTTTTATCCTTTTAACTCATTTATAATGTTCAATGCATGCCTAAGAGTGTTTAGGAGTGAAAGAGAACGAAAAATGAAACATAAAACCACTTTTCAAAATTTCTGAAATAGGGCTCCCCTCTCGAGCGTGGATTCCGCCGCTTGAGCGGACCCCCTTTGGTCTGCAAAAGTACTGGTTGCTTCACTTTTACGCTCGAGCGTGACTTCAAGCGCTCGAGCTGAAAGTCAAACTACGTGGCTTGGCGCTCGAGCGTGAATCTCCTCACTCGAGCGGACATCAAAGTCTGCAAAAGTTCTAGGAACTAACATTTCACGCTCGAGCGGCTCTTTCCCTACTCGAGCGGACACGCTAAATTTTGGAATTTCCAGAATTGTTCTTGAATCTCAAACTCAATGTCCAAGGGTTCAAAACTCAAGTTTTTGGACATAAAAACATATAAAACACATTGCATACTGTGAGAACATAACCAATACGAAGTCAATTGTTCAAAATCATGATCTCATTCCCAAATTAATCAACGTTTCTCTTGTATGATCAAAACGCATGCATTCAAACCTCATACAAGCTTCATATCTCCATTAATCAAGCATTCATGTTAATTTTTGACTCTAATTCCATTTCAAATGGCTCAAGTGATGCTTACACACATGAAACTCATCAAAACCCTGCTTGCATGTATGATCCAACACTCGATTTTTCATAATTAACAAGCTACATGTTAGATTATACAATTCATGGCAATTCATGGTAATTCTATACATGCATGTGCATTCTAACTTCATATTCAACTTAACTCACACTTTTGATTATAATCTAACATCAAATTCTCAAAATTACAACCTCAACTTATGAACCAATGCTCAAACACTCACCTTGGAGTTCCAAGCTCCCAATTTCTAGCTAATTATTGGAGTTAAGCTTCCAAATTCACAAACTTTGGGCCAAGATACACAATTCTCCCTATTTCTCTCTCTAGAACTGGCCCTCTCTCTCTCTAGAGTGTGATTTTAGCCAAGGAAGAGATATGAGCTAAAAAACGAGGATCATAAATGTAAATAAGCCACTTATATATGTTGGCCTAGTCAAATTGATTAAGGCTAAGTAATTAAGCTTAATTTAATCGTTTTGAATCTAATTATTTTAATTCGAATTAGTTTTCAATTAAATTTCTCCATAGGCTCTAAAAATTACGCCAATCATAATGGCGTAGTCAATTTCAGTTTCTATGGCCGATAAGGCATTAAATTTCCAGTTCATAACAGTAAGTTGAACAAATTTTCCTACGGTGAACAGATAAAAGTTCAAAGTCAGATATAATCGTATAAACAACATCCAAAATCATATTAAACGCGTAATCACAATCATAATTAAGATTAATTAGCATAATACGGAACAGGGTTATCACATCTCCAGCACTGGCATAGTTACCTTCGACGGTGGGTGAATGGATGAATTCCCAAAAGAATCGCCGCTCCTTCCCCATAAGGGTACTTCAACATCTAGAGAGTGAGGAGACAACTTTCACATGACGCAACCAGGGCCTCCCTAATAGCAAATTGAAGGTAGCCGACACATCTAAGACAAGAAACTCAACCTCCTGCTAAGTTGGGCCTACCTGACCTATGACTTGCACCGTGTCCATGAATACTCTGCACGTATTATCATATGCTTAAATTACATAGGTTATGGGAACAAAGTCCGTTGGTTTAAGGCTAATTGCATAGGATGTGCGAGAAGGACATACATTGATGGCTGAACCGGTATCTACCAACACCACCAGTACCCATTTCTCCCTACACTCCACAAATATGTACAAGGGTTTGTTGTGAGCAGAGCCTTCCGACAGCAGTTCTTTGTCAGAGAAGGTAAGGGTTGGCTTGGCACCACTTGGGAAGACCAATCCTACAAGTTGTTTAAGCGTAGTGCCAATGGACAATTTAACCTTGTCCATTGCTGACAGTACTGCCTATTGATGTACCCGGAAGGCCATGAGAAGACCCCAGATTGATATGCCAGCTTGGATTTTCTTTAGCTATTTCAATACTGCCTCTTCTTCCAGCTGTTTCTCTTTCTGTTTCTCAACCTCTCTGTCTTTTCCAGATGCCTCAGCTTGATCTAATTGCAGTGGCTTAAAATACCGCCCACTTCATGTCATGTGATCTATTTCTTCAGCATACCATGTGCTGTCTAGAAGGCACCCACCCCAATCTTCGTCGGTGTGGGCCAGATGCAGATCGTCATCATTCCACCATACACCTTCAATAGCTGATAAACAGTTGCCCAGCTCTGTTTGTATTACCTTTACATCACAGGTATCCCCCATAGGGTGTTGGGCCATTACTGCTTTTTGCTTGTTTTCAACCCTCTTGTTCAAAAAACTTCAGTGCAACTTCTTGTTCTATGTCCGCAGTGCTCACAACGCCCAGTTCCTGAGCTGAATTTTCTATGCCAGCATTCTCCAGTAGTTTTCCCTTCTCATCGGCCCTTCCGGCCACTACAGCAATGCTTCCTTCATTTTCCTCCAATTTCATTTCAGTTATTTCCTCCTTATCTAGCTCATCACTTAGCCACCCAGAGTTATCAATTGATTCATTCAAGTCACACTAGGCAATCTGCACATCCTCCTGATCCGACTCGTCAAATAACTGCAGGTTGTCTAAATCCTCCTCGAGTTCTACCAAATCATCCAACCCCTGGCTTGGGCCATCTTTCCTAACCACATTGATGTCTACTCAGGTTGGTAGCACTAGTTCGGGTTTGATTTGACTAGTTGACACAATGTAGCAGCTCAGGTCATATATCCTATCAGTTAAATCATCAGAGCACTCCGGCAACGGACTAGTACCTTTCTCCAAGGTAGACTTCCCTTCCACTGTAAGCATCACCATAGGCTTGGGTTGGGGGTCGAACGTGTCCATCATGCACAGATCTGCACCTTCTAAAATGAACAACGTCGATTTTGGTAGGTGAGAGAGGGTAATATATATAATGGGGTCATAGGGGGTGGCCAGTGTATGGATTAGGTTGAGATTTCGAGGCGAGAGGACTTGATTATTGGCTGGGAGTGGATTTGTGGTTACATTAGGTTTTTGAAATTGAGCGATCACCTTGTTGTTAATGAGATCATGAATCTCATGATGCAATCGAAAGCACTGGTCGGTATCATGACCATGCTGTTGGTAAAACGCGTAGTATTTTGCGAGGTTGTGTTTGAGTGGAAGAGGATCAGGCAGTGGGTGAGGCTCTAATGGTTTGAGGTGCCCTTTTTTGACTAGCACCTTCATGGCTTGAGACAGGGTCATGTACAGTTGATTGAAGGTCCTCTGGGATCGGTTAAGATTGGAGGGTGTTTGTGAGCTCGTGTTGGCAAAGGGGTGGGCAGTCTTGGTTGTGGTGACAATGCTTATATCTGACGGCCTCATAGTTGTGCTACCAGTGGTGGTAGCATTAGAACTGCGCACAAAAGGTCTTTTTGCTGGCTACTTCTCATCTGTAATCAACACCTATTTCATGGCATCTTTGATTTGCACTCCCATCTCATGGAGCTTGATGAATGTGAACAGAGGTAGGACAATCATCTTCTGTGACAACTTCCCATGCAAATTGTGGACCACCATTCTTTTCTAATCTTTCTCGAAAGGCCTTATGGCCATCATTAGCGCTTTAGCCCTCCATCTTGTTACAAATTCAGAGAACCCCTCATTCGGCTCTTGGCATGTTGCTTCGAGATCACAGGTTGTGACCTCAATTTGCGTGTTAGATGAGTACTGAGCAATAAAGGCCTCCACCATTTCCTCCCAATTTTGCTTAACAGAATCCTCCAACTTCACATACCAAATAGCCACTATACCAGACATGGTACGACCAAAGAGAGATAGCTTCTATAATCTAGTTAGGCCCATCGGCCATAAGATTTTTGAAAACAATCGTAGATGAACCATGGGATCTCCAGAGCCATCGAATCAATCGATGTGCGGCAGTTTGAACCAATCTGGCAATGTCACTGCAAAGTTGGTATACCTGTCCTCTATGTTCGGGATGGTGTTAACACCTTGTGCTCTCTTGAATAGCTTCTCCAGTTTATTAACCTTAAGCACAATCGGGTCCACGTTAAACTCAAATAGAGCATTAGTTTGATACACAGGAGCTTTGGAGGCTTGTGTTGGGATTAGCTCTGCGGGATTACCCTGATCCTCCTGGAAATTGGTAGTATGAGCAGTGGCTCTGAGTGTTAGGATAGCCGTGGGAGGTGCATGGGATGCAGAGGTCACTATCGGCTGTGGTTGCTGTTGTTGTTGCCTGTTTATTACCTCGGCCTGACGGGTCATGACCTCGGCCTGACGGGCAGTATCTTGCTGTAGAGTTTTAACTATTTACTGTAAATGATGTATCAATTCCTCTATACTGACTAGTGGATACTATGTCATCGGAATAGGTGAGTGATCTAGTGCTAGATTAGAAGTAGAAGACTGTCCTTGAACCTGACCGGACACAGGTGAATTGAGGGGTGACTGCTGTAAAAACTGAACCGATGAATTCTGCCTGGTTCTCCTTCGTCTTGTAACCGGTGGGTGTGAAGCAAACACGGGCTGTCCTTAAACAAGATCCCTGGCTTTACAAAGCCTTCTGACTTGGGTCTAGAGTACTTAGGGGATATCCGAACTTTCTAAAGCTATGGTGTTAAACTACCTAGCAAAAGGAAATAAAGAAAAAAGAAAGCAGTAATCAGAAACTACACAACACCTCAGCTAAGATGTTACCAACACAGATGTAATAAAAGCTGTAGGACTGCACTCAACACTAAATTATGCCCCCAAAATAGATTCCAAACTCGCAACTGATATGCACATTCCTATACAGTTTCACTGTAAAGCACATACCAATTAAGTGGGAGCCAAAACACCCCTAGAAGTGGATACAGGCACCAAGAAGTGAAAGGAGGATCAAACGGTACAACGATAGTCCATATCCAAGGGTTGTGTTCCCATTATGGCAGAGCCCACGGCCGGTCAGCCTTTTGGCAAGCTTTTGGGCAAGCCTTCGACAAATCGTCTAGGAATAGCAGATGGCAAACACAGTGACTTAAGTGCACTAATGCAAATGCAATGCAAAGAACATGTAAGTGTAGCTAAAGTTTCACATCATGAAGTTCGAGTCAAGTTCTCTAAATTCCCCAGTAGAGTCACCAAAAACAGTAGCTCGACATTTTGTGCCCACTTTCGAAAGACGAATAAGCCTTACAGTATCGGACTCCCATGGTTCTGAATCTGATTTTAGAAGTGCAATGTGAAATAGCTAATCACTAAAGAGTTCAAATCCGACAAATCTTTTGAAAAATTAATTTTGAATGAAAAATGCCAAAAATGGACTGCTTTGTCAGATACAGAGTTGCCACCTAAATATTTTTGAGAAATTTAAGAAACCCATGATTCGTGCCAAAGGCCACGTGTCTGTTATCACCAAGACTATCTCGGCTCGGTAACTTAGGTACGAGAGGGGAATGTCATGAATTGAGCACCCCCGCTCGCCCGATCAAAGATCGACATCTACTAATCATGATATGAATTTTATTTACATTATATGCTTTCTGATTATTTGCTAACTTACTCTGTAATGCGCACACACACAAGTATAGACTAATTTGCAAGAATTGGAACATTTGGTTCATGTTGTAGACACCCCATTTTTGACCGTCCTCAAGACTTGGACGTCACCGTTTGAACACTCGGTGATTATCCATGTTTGTGTTCGTTTGGAGTTCCCGGAAGCCTCGGCTCGCATGCCTTGCCTCAGGATCTCCGAACTCGACCGTTTAGTTTCTGGTTTTGCACCAAACACTTGTGTTTTGCCTTGGAAAGGCAGGGTGAGGCTTGTAGACCATCCCCACCCACCACCGGCATTGGCTAGATGCCACCGGCTAGTTTTTGCTGCCACCGGCAATATAGTTTGCCGGCCGGCACTCTTTGTTGCCGGTCAGCACACTTTTGTGCCGGTCGGCACTCTTTTTGGCCAAGATGGCATTTTTTGCCGGCCGATTGCTGTTCATCTGCTTTTGCAGATATTTTAGGACAGCTGTATTGATTTTGCTCCCCTCCATACACGTGTATGGAGGGATCTCCCTCTTGCAAAGCTTGTCTTGTAAGCTTTACAAGAGGCATATAGAGAGGAACTCTCTCTAAGGCAAAGGGGGAGGCTTTAGGCATTTTTGAGAGAGGAAAATACAGAGGAGAGCTCTGGTTTTCTAGGGTTAGGGTTAGATACACTCACCTATCTCTCTTTCCCTCTCATTTTGCACACTAGGTGTTTTGTGTCTCACTATTGCACACAAACACCTAGTGTTTCACCTTCCTCTAGGAGCTGAGGTTCTAAAGAGTGTGTTTTGAAGTTTTGGTCTTGGATTCAAGCTCAAGGAGGCCATTGGAGCATCTTTGTTGAAGAAGGCATCAAGGGTGAGAAACTAGTCCTTTTTTTCCCCTTTTTTGCATTGATTTTCTACTAGTCTTAGAGCTGTTTTTGTGATTATTGTATAACATAAAAAAGTTCTATTTTTAAGCCCTCTTTATTGTTTATTAAGAGTGTTTTGTTGTTTGAGGGGTGTTGACCACCCTTAGGCCTCAAAAGGCCTCATTTTGAGCCATTTTGTGCTAGCTCCGGGATTTTGGTGTTGAGGTCTCTTCACCACTGAAATCTTGAGGGATTTCAGTGGTGAAGATGATGCTTTGAAGTCCCAAGAAGGAGAGGGCCACCCCCTCTCCTTGTTGTCCTTGAAAAGGGCATATTTTGGCCTCTTAAGGAAGCCTATGCTTGAGTGTGTGTTGAGCATGTTTGGTTTGTTTTTCATGCTTATATATCCATGATATAACATGATTTCAAGTTGGTTTTGGAACTTCATGCATGTTTAGCATAGTTGCCATGTAATGCCTTATTTGTGCCTTAACATGTTCTAGGTTGTTAGCCTTTGTTGCAGCATGTTTTAGGCTTGCATTTGTGAAGTTTATGTGCTTATTTTGCCATGTTTTAGCTCTGTCCATAGTCGTTTGGGTTGATCTTTGCATGCATTATATAGCTCCTTTGTATTTGGGCTTGTTGGCCTTGAGTATGTGCATGTGTAGCATGCCATCTTTGCATTGTTTTGGTGATTTGGGATCATTCTACATGCTATTTCAGTCCCATTTCCATGCTTGTTGGATTGCCTTGCATGTCTCTTTAATGCTTTGAAAGCATGTGTTGCAATGCTCCATGTTTTGGCCATGGTGTATGCCTTTGTATTTGGGCCATTTAGATGTCATCTAAGGAGTCTTTTGGCTTTGTTTTAACATGCTAAAAATCTGTTTTTAGTTGTTTAATGCTTGCCATGTTTGGTCATGATAAGTGTAGTTCAATGCATTATTGATTTGCCTTGAACACTTGGACTACTCTTTGCATGTTTTGGCTTGATTTATAACTTGATTTGGCATCATTTTATAACATAATTTTAGGGCTCATGTTGCATGCTAATTAGTCCATGATCCCTCCTTTCAAGTGTGCTTGAATGTTGTTTGATTTATGCTTAAGTGTTGGTCCTTATGTGCATGTGTGTGTGCATGCCATTTAGCCCTCACCTTTTAGCACTTATGGCTACTGTTTTAGGCCTTTTTTTTTAGAGTTGCCTAATTCATGTTTAAGTCCATCTTCGCACTCATTTGTATTGCCATATGCATGCTTGTATGCTTGCATGAGTTAATTGCCATGCCATGTTGCATTCCTAGCTTGTATGCCTAGGTTGCATTGCATCTTGCATGCATGCCTTGTTCCTTGAATTGGTGATAGGAATAGGGCCTAATTTGTTTGATTGGTTTGCATGCATTTGAAATCAAAGTTGCATACTTGGTTCCTTGGGCCATCATGCATGGAAATGCGTGATTGGTGGTCCGAGAACCGAGGCACATGTCCCTTTGAGTCATCACAATGATAAGAGACATGGTTGATGCATACATGCCTTGAAATATGCTGCCATGCCTTGTTTTGCCCTTTGTTGCTATGAGTTGCAGGTTCTGCAGGAATACTCTGCCGACCGGCAGTGTAATGTGCCGACCGGCACAATTTTCTCTGCCGACAGACCCTATTTTGTGCCGATGGCCATACTACACTGCCGGTGGAAGTTTCATTCAGCCGGTGATGATCCCCTCTGTCCAAGGATGCAGTCCTGAGGCTTTGACAGCCTCCAGAGGAGGAAAGGAAGGAAAACAGAGGCAGCTTGTGCATGGTGGCACGCTTCCCGAGGCGTTTTCCTGCTTTAATTAATTAGTTAATTTGTTAATTAATTAATTTGTAATATTTAATTAGCTTGCGTAGTTAATTAATTTGTAATATTTATTTGGTCCCTCCGAGCGAGGGCAAATCTGTAATAAGTGTGTGTGGGTGGTGTGAATGTCTTCCAACCTCACGTCTTTCTTCCCTTTTATTTACCTGCTTACGATGGTAGATTAGGGCACGTTCAATTTAGCATACCTTATGCTATGCAGGTGTGCATCCATGCATTTGTATTGCATGCATTAGGCTCGGTACATCACGCTAATTGCATCAATGCTTCAAATCAAAAACTGAATACGTGATAATTGTGCATTTTCACATGACATGTTTAGGATAGCCGAGCCTATTCTAGCAATATTTTGTATGCGACGCATTAGGCACTTCACATGGACTTGGATCATGCATGTTTGCTAACAAGTTCTTTGTTTTGGCACGGAGTACTATGTAAGTATTTCCGCTTTAGCATATCGCATGAGTGTGAATGTTACCATGACAGCATGCTTAACATGTGGCTAGATGCTTATATGTTAAACTGTTTTGAATGCCTGTGGGTGGAGGTCAAATTGCTTAAATTGGGATAATGCGTTAAAACTGCGGTTTTTTTAAGCCCACTAGATAGTGGCAAAACCATCTTGTCCAAAAGACCACTTGAAGGTGGCAAAACCTGCATTTTAGCCTACTTACGAGTAGCAAACCATTTTCAAAACGAACGTGAAATGTTTTGTTCCAATTTGGGTGATTTGGTCTATACTTGTTTGCTGCGCGCATAACATAGTAATTCTAGGCTAACAATTGGTTTAAGAACACATAAAGTTTTCAAAAACGGATATCACGGTTAGTAGAGGCCGGTCTTCGCACCGGGCGAAAGGGGGTGCTCATAGCTGACCTTCCCCGATCGTACCCAAGCTCCCGAGCCGAGACAACTCCGGTGATGACGGACATGTGGCCTTCGGCACCGAGTCAGGGTTTCCTAAATTCTCCCATAAAAAAATATTTAGGTGGCGACTCTGTATCTGGCAAAGCAGTCCATGTTTGGCACTACTTTTTCAAAAATCTGTTTCTCAAAATGATTTGCCAGATTTGGACTCTTTGGTTCAGATTAAGAACCGTGACACAAATCGAGTCCGAACTGTAGCGCGAGGTCCTCCCACGCGGGCGCTGTTACAGTTTCTGGCGACTCCGCTGGGGATTTTAGAGAGCTTGACTCGAACTCGTGATATCCTGTTTTGATCTCATTTATGTGTTTCTTTGCATTGCATGTGCATTGGTGCGCCTAGGAACACAGTGTTTGCCATCTGCCATTCCTGAGCGGTTTGCCGGAGGCTTGTCTTGTCAAGGCATGTCCATAAGGCTGACCGGTTATGGGCTCTGACAGTATGGGAACACAAACCTCGATTTTACCGGGGCACCCTTTTTGACCATTTGACCTAGTGCATATTCGGAATCCATAGTGACCATTCCAAGCTAGGACAGGCTGCTTACCCGATGTTAGGTTGTTTGAAAACCACTGCGTGCGTAGTGAAACCCTAGCTCCTGACAAAATAGGACAGGGAAACCCTACCCCAACATAGGGGTGTTTTGGCTCTCTCTTACTTGCTATGTGCTTTTAGAGTGTATCTCTACAGGAATGTACATACCAGTTTGCAAGTTTGGGGCATCAGGCCTAAGGGCATTGGTATCAGAATTTGAGAATCAGTTATATCCGTGGGTATCAGATTCAGTATTTTGGGAACAGATATTTGGGGAACAGTTATCAGTATTGAGTACCGTCGTTCTGCTATCCGTTGCAGTGAAATTGAGCTGAGATGCTGTCTTTTTTCTCTTTTGCAGGGTAGTCCTGGAACCATAGCTTCAGAAGGCTCTGATATCCCCCAGGCACATTGGACTAGTGCTGATAGACTTTGTTAGGTCAGAAATTCAATTCAAGGGCAACCAGTGTTCTTTTGCCGAGGCAAGGCAAAGAAGGGCCAAACAGGGCTCATTGGTTTATCTGATCCGACAGTCACCAGCCACATCACCTTTGTTCGGACTCAGCAGACCATGATGGCACAGGGTTCAGAAGAATTTGTGGCCGTGATAGCAGCGTTAAATCAGGGAACTGCCATGCAGGCTGAGACCAGTATTGAAACGCAGCGCCCACCTGGGGTATCTGCCTCACATCCAGCTTTGGAACCCCAGCCAAACTTTGACCCACTTCCGCCGGTTGAAGATTTTCCGTGTCTGAATTCTCGGGAAAGGTTGACTCAAGCTCAGGTGCTCAGACCCCTGGTGCAGCCTACTGAGAGGCTTCGACCCTTTCATGTTAATGAGCTCAACCCGACTACAGTGAAGATTGCGAACCTTGAGAAGCAATTCAAAAAGGCCCAGGGCCTTAACTCCATTCCCGACATTGAGGATGGGCACACCGAGGCTGCCGTTCGGCTCCCAGACAGATTCAAAATGCCATGTATTGACCGTTTCGACGGGTCTGGAGATCCAATGGTACATATCCGACTTTTCTTGGATGTCCTAAAGCCGATGGGACTGACTAAGCCACAAAAACTCTCTCTATATGGAAGAACCCTGTCGGGTGTAGCAGCTACTTGGTACACTAAGTTGGAGGACAAAGTGAAGCAAGACTGGGAAGAATTGGCTGAGGCCTTTGTTGATCAGTATTCCTACAATACCCAAGTTGAAATGACCATGCAAGAGCTTGAAACAACCCGCCAGAACCCAACAGAGCCTTTTGTGGAATTTGTAGCAAGGTGGAGGGCAAAGGCAGCACAGATGACAGATCGTCCTTCTGAGAGGGATCAAGTGCAAATGATGGTGCGAAACCTCGGGCATGATATGTTGCAAAAGTTGATAGTCGCTCCATTATTCACTTTCAAAAGTTTGCATGAACTGGGGGTTCAGGTCGAGAATGCGTTCAACAGTGGGATCATTCCCAGAACAAGTGAACCGATAAGGAGGGCGATTGCAGGGAGTACCAATGTTGGTAGTAGCGTCATTCCCAAACCCACCGAGATCAATGCAGTCGCCATAGCCAACCCTTTTGCCAAACCAAGCCTACAAACAGCCGGTCCAGCCCGAGCTCAGGGCAGAACTTTCACTCCCCTCTATATGAGCCTGACTAGCGCACTAAAAGCCTTGGTGGAAAGAGGGCATCTCAAACCCCTCGATCCTCAACCTCTACCTAACCCACTTCCAGCCAGACATAATCCCTCCAAGTACTGTATGTACCATCAGCAGCGCGGTCATGGCACCGACCGTTGCTACTGCCTTCGTCATGAGGTCCAAAATCTCATCGACAACCGGACGATAGCTCTACCTTCAGCCCCCGATAACCAAGTACCTCATCCACATCTCAATCTGATCCACACACTGGCCGTCCCTTACGACCCCAGTGTATACATCACCCCGGCCCATCTACCCAAGCCTGAGGTGTTTATCCCGGAAAGCATGGACTTATGCATGATGGGTACACCCGAACCTCAACCATTTCAAACCCGTGAACCCACTACTTCTGAGTTGATGGGAATGATTAAAGATCTTCAAAAAACCGTGACGGATCTGGCCTCCGGGACATTGGCTCCATCATCGACCACACCACATACCGGGAACCTCATGTCGAAAGACTCCCCGATGTTGGGACGGGCTGCGTTTGAGGAAAGCCAATCTCTTGACAAAGTGGAAGCGACTAGCAGGAGCAAAGTAGGGGCAGGCATTGGTCCCCATGAACACCTTCGGTGGGATATTGAGGCTTTGAAAGCTGAGGGACTGAACAAAGAGCAAGTCCTCGCAGTTGTTGCAAAAGCTGTGGATGACACTTTCGCTGCTCAAGTTGGGGGCGGTCTGAATCAAAGGGAACATCGGGAGAAGGACTGTCATACTAGAGATGATCCTGCTATCTCTAATCCTCCACTCAGAAGAGATCGGCAAACCAGGCCAGCACCTGCCAATCCCTTTGCTGGTGCGTCCAGTAAAAATCCACAAGCCTTGAAGTACCAACCCCGAGGTCGGAGGGTCTTCCATGCCCTCTATATGCCTTTATCCAAAGCTCTCCAAATTCTTGTTGGACAAGGCCATCTCAAACCCCTTGAGCCTCGGCCTCTCCAGAACCCTCTTCCGGCTACACATGATACTACCCAGTACTGCGCGTACCATCAACAAACTGGCCATACTACCAACGCCTGCTTCCGTCTTCGCCATGAAGTACATGATCTATTTGACAATGGAGTCATCCCCGCACCAGGTCCTGCAAAGTCTATCGGCACTTGATCAGTGAACTTGTAGGGGATAATGTGATGTGATCGAGGGATGAACCACCTGCGGGCAGCGCCCAATTACTCCAGATATGGTGGATGGCATGCACTGTTTTGAGCATTGGCGAATGCTGGTTTCCGACTCGGGTATTGGGTCAGTCTTGTTGTTTTGTTTTGAGTCTGTCTTTTTGTTTTGAGTCAGTCTCTTTTTATTTTGGATCTGTCTTGTTGTATCGAGTCAGTCCTGTTGTACAGAAGTCAGGTGATTCCGGGGGTGTTACCTCGGGCATCACTATTTTGTTTTGTGTTTGTCTTTTCGCTTTCTTTTGAGTCTGTTTCTGCCATGGAGCCAGTTACACCAACAGATTTGAATGGACAGCAGTGATTTTCACACTCTTGTGTTTGCTTCTGCCTTGTGCCAGTTGTGCCAGAAGTATTGAATGGAATGACAATGCTCTTCGCCTGCCTTTTCTGTGCCTTGAAATCATTGTATCGACCTAAGTTTTTTTCAAAACTTTTTTTGAACACTGCGGTGAAAACGAAGAGGAAGGAATTCCTCGGGATTTGCAAAATTTTGATCATTTGAGAGAAAGAGAGGCATGCTAAGCCCTTAATGATTGAGATCATGCTTGTTAATGTGAGTACTGAGAAGGACCCTGGCTTGATCCAGATTGGTTCTACACTGTCTTCGGCGCGAGCGATTTGTCGCTTTCTTAAAAAATTTCAAAAAAATGTTTTGCGCGGTCCTGCGAAGACCTGTGTGGAATCGCTCTTGAGATTGTGCAGCCCAGGATCGCCCTCAGCCTCGAAACTCAACCCCTTCGCTCCCAAACCTTGAACTTGAATTCAGAAGGTTCAACGGTCAACCGCCATATGAGGCCTGTGTGGCCAGATTCGAAGCAGCCCTCGGACAAGAGGCAAGAAAGTCAGATCAAGAAGATTAGATGTCATCAAAAGAAGCTTGCAAAGGTAGATCAGAAGTATCCCTGGAACTAGGTGCAAAAATGCCAGATGTTTTCGAAGAGCCGAAGATTGGTCGTCCTGCAAATCAATGAAGACCGGCAAGAACGCCAAATCCCAGAGGAAGGGAAGAGAAAGTATTGTTAAAGAAAAATTGAGTTCCGATCTACAACACTAGGGGCAAATCCAGCCCCCATGGGATGGACTCCTGCACTGTCAGCGAACAACAGTCACTCTCCTGGATTCAGACGAATTCGAGATCTCAGAACCATTTGACATGGACAAAGCTACACTTTTACCCTTGAGAGGCTCGCTGGGTCGAAAACCTGGAAGGGCGACCCAGGCAAAAGTTAGAGCAAGGAAAAAAGGAAAAGAACAAAAAAAAGAAAAGAAAAAAAAAAAGGGAAGAAAAGAAAAAAAAAGAAAAGAAAAAAAAAAGAAAGAAAAGAAAAGATAAAAAAATGAAAAGAATTGAAAAGAAAAGAAGAACAAAGCTCGCAAGGTCGAAAACCCGCAACGGGCGCCTTGGCAAAAGTTAGAGCCTAAAAAGGAGAGGTTAATACCCGAGTGTACCTTACCCCGAACTACGTAAGGCTTGATTCCCATGTTTGGGATACGTAGGCAACTTCATTCTGAAGTCCAGCCGTAAAATACTTCAAATTCAACTTGTGTCCATGTGATGGTTCTAGTCATCTTTGTCTTTTCTGTATCCGGGAGTTCGGTTGCAATCATCGCTCTGAGGACTGATTACAATACGCTACGGGGCCATTCAGACAAGGGGCAACTTTCCGTTGCCATTCAATGCGCTGTGGTGCCGTGCAAACAAGGGGCAACTTTCCGTTGCCATGTAGCTCTCTTCGAGCAAGGGGGCAATTTTGTCCAGATCCGAGGTTGTGCGTCTCAAGAGTAGGTTCCGTGCTTGTTAAGCATTGGCCGTTTGCAAAAATAGTTTTTGAGAATTTTTACTGAAGCTGACTACTTTTCTCGAAAATTGTTCCATCTTTTCCAAAAACTAGACCATTTCTTGGACCCAAAAAAGGAAAATTTTCAGTGCTCATAGCCTGACTTGCATGATTTTCAAATCAAAAATCGAACAAGTAAGTTAATCTAACTCTCATATTGGTCAAAATTGTTTTAGTAGAAAACCGAAACAAAAATGGTCAAAATGATGAACTAGGGGCACAGTTGAGTCAGGCTTCCTGTCTTTCCCCCGTTGTCAATGCATCTGCCAGAAAGGGCACTCTACCTGCCAGAAAAGGGCACAACTGAAGTCAACAACAAAGGGCTAAAAGCTCTCTCATCCTCCAAGCAACGAGGTATCAAGCCAAGTGCGAAGCACGGACGGGGACGGATCAAGATATTCAACTCTCTCATCTGGACAGATCTAACAACGTCCAAACTCCCCAGCAGGGCATCATCAACCGATGTTAGCTGCAGATTTGCTATACACCCAGTTGTAGCACAACCCCTCTATGGGAGAAACTTACTGTTGTGAACAAGAGTCTGGTAAAATACCAGGGGCAAGAGCCCACAATTTCCAGCTTATCCATCAACCACCCAGGGGAGGGATGAAAAACGAGAGATTAAAGAATAGAGAGATGTGCGCTGAGAGAAAAAGCGAGAAAAGGGTTTTGAGAGAAAAACCGAGCTTGAGAGCCGAGTGATGTGAGAATCACAAATAAGAAAGGGTGGGAATAATACCCGGTGAAACAGGCTCCCTGTGCACGTCTGTGTGTCGTGTCTTTTGTTTTGTTTGTCTCGATTCTTGCTTTGAGTCTTTCCGAGCGTGTCTCGACGTGTTTAGGTTGTTTACCTTTTGTTTTCCGTTGTTGAGTCTTTCTCGCTGTGTTCAGTCGTAGGCTCAATACCTGGTCGAAAACTCATCTCTCAATTTCAAAAATAAATCGTTTTGTGCTCAGAGTGCTGTGCCATTCTCCACATTTGTGCAAAACAGTATTTGTTCTTTCATAAAACTGCAGGGTCCACCCCCGATAAGTGTGAACAGTAGAACAAGGACCTATCTGAAGCTATGTAGGTTCCACACTGCAAAGCAAAAGAAAAAAAGGAAAATTTGGAGCATCTTAGGGTGTTCCAGCTTTGGCAAGATCCGAGACTGCATTTCAGGTGCACCTTCCCAGACCTCGCCATTTCTCTGGAATATGAGTGTATCTCGACCCCAAGTGTAAGCCTGCTTCAAGTCAGAATGGCAATTAAAGCAGCAACAGATGTTATCTCTTGCAAACATAAACAGGGTGTGCCCTTTTTGAGCTGAGTGTGTTACAAAGTCCTCCGAAAGGTAAATCGGAGGCACCAGAGTACATGTTCGATACCCTTCAGTTGCATAGAATGTGCACTTTCGTATACACTTCTGTGACATGCGTGCCGCATATCGTTATGATTCATGCACAGAATATGCTTGCTTTCGATTCTGCATAGAATTTGCTTTCAATATTGCATAGAATATGCTCCTGTTTCTTGCATAAAAAAATGCTCGTATCTCTTGCATAGAAAATGTTCGTATCTTTTGCATAGAAAATGCACTCTTCCATATTTGCATAGAAAATGCACCTCATTTGCATAGAACATGCATTCACTCGCGCTATCATGCGCACCTTACTTGCACTTGTTAGTGCATTGTATTTTGTTCGCGCTATTTTGCGCATCGCACTTGTTAGTGCATTACATTTTGTTCGCGCTATTTTGCGCATCGCACTGTTTTGTGCATCACATTTCCTTCGCGCTATTTTGCGCATCGCACTATTTTGTGCATTGCATTTGTTCGCGCTATCTTGCGCACCTTACTTGCACTTGTTAGTGCATTGTATTTTCTTCGCGCTATTTTGCGCATCGCACTGTTTTGTGCATTTCAAAGTTGTTCGCGCTGTTCTGCGCATCGCACTGTTTTGTGCATTTCAAAGTTGTTCGCGCTGTTCTGCGCATCGCACTATTTTTGTGCATTTCAAAGTTGTTCGCGCTGTTCTGCGCATCACACTGTTTTGTGCATTTCAAAGTTGTTCGCGCTGTTCTGCGCATCGCACTATTTTTGTGCATTTCATTGTATTGTTCGCGCTGTTCTGCGCATCGCACTGTTTTGTGCATTTCAAAGTTGTTCGCGCTGTGCTGCGCATCGCAATATTTTTGTGCATTTCAAAATTCATTCGCGCCGTTTTGCGCATCGCACTGTTTTGTGCATTTCGAAGTTGTTTGCGTTGTTCTGCGCATCGCACTGTTTTGTGCACCTCACTTGCATCTTGCATGCATCCTATCGCGCTATCTTGCGCGCCTCACTTGTACTTGTTAGTACATTGCATTGTTTTGCATACAAACCGGCTTCGCGTAGCGTGTAAGTCCAATTTTCAAAATTTCACATTTCATGTGGCATACGTGTCACACTTGCATACATTTTGCATCCCGGTCTGGCGAGACCTTAAACACGCGCGTCGGTCTGGCGAGACCTTAAACACGCGCGTCGGTCTGGCGAGACCATAAACACGCGCGGCGGTCTGGCGAGACCTTAAACACGCGCGTCGGTCTGGCGAGACCTTAAACACGCATGGTCTGGCGAGACCTTAAACACGCATGGTCTGGCGAGACCTTAAACACGCACGGTCTGGCGAGACCTTAAACACGCACGGTCTAGGAGACCTTAAATCCTTTGGAGGTGCGAAACCTTCAGCGCATTGTCACGCGTCTTGTAAATACCCCAGTGCTCTGGCGAGACCTTAAACATGCATGGTCTGGCGTGACCTTAAACACGTACGGTCTAGGAGACCTTAAATCCTTGGAAGGTGCAAGACCTTTATTGCATTGGTGTGCACACTATTGCTTTGTACATATCTTAAGCCGCGTGTTGTCGCGCATCTCATGCAACATGCATTTCACTTGCATCATTTGCATTTCAAAAAAAAAAACAAACAAAAAACATGCATTGTCATGCATACATTTTGCATCCCGGTCTAGGAGACCTTAAATCCTCTGAAGGTGCAATTCCTTCGGTGTTTGTCGTGCCCGAACGACTTTTCGGTGGTCTGGTAAAGCCACCAGTCTGTGCTTGCGATGAGTTCCTAGAAGACCAACTGGGACGGTGGAAACTAGAGTTCGAACGACTTATGCCTAGAACGCAAAGGTTCGGGAGTTCCGAGACTAAAGTCTGGTTTAAATACCCAGAGGTTTACCCTCGGCTTGAAGTCTGTATGGAAGCCCCATAGGTTGAGACGGCATGTCTACGCCTCAGTTCTGGATACTGAACCAACCTAGTATGTCACCCTGTTGGTAAGATAGGGAAAGTTGCAATCATAGTCATTGCATCATAGTGCATTGTCATGCACTTGCATTGTAGTTTGCATGCATTCATTGCATCACCTTCCGCCTATGGCTTGCTCCTTTCCGGGTTGAGCTTGGTCTGGTATGTGTCCTTACATTTCATGTTAAAACACAGTTCTGCATGTGTATCGCGCCGATTCCACGCTGATATGTTGGTTGAGGGTTGCGGCACCTTTTCTGTGTTACACATGGCTCGTATGTATACATGCCTTTCCTAGGCAAGATTTGGTTTGGCTTGTATGCCATATCCATTGTATCCATTCCATTGCATATTTGTAAATATTGCATTGTAGATTGCATGCATTCATTGCATCACCTTCCGCCTTTGGCTTGCGCCTTTCCAGGTTGAGCTTGGTCCGGTATGTGCTCTTACTTTTCATGTTAAAACACAGTTCTGTATGTGTATCGCGCCGATCCCACGTTGATATGTTGGTTGAGGGTTGCGGCACCTTTTCTGTGTTACACATGGCTTGTATGTATGCATGCCTTTCCTAGGCAAGATTTGGTTTGGCCTGCGTGTCATATTCATCCATTACATTGTAGTGTAATTTTTGCATCCGGCATTAGGATCGTAGTCCTTTCTCCAGCGGGTTGTTTCCCCACTTATGTCAATTCCACCCAATGCTTGTTCTTGCGTCTGTCTACAATACTCATAGTTCAGTTGACCGTTCTATGGTAGACAGACTTGTTACCTCCATCAATCTATTTGACATAGGTGTGGTTTCGAACCGTTCGTGATTGGATCACGATTCAAATGCTTTGCATGAAGCTTGTATTGTTTCAAATACATTGCATCTTCATTTGCATTGTTTATACATTGTTTTGTATATATTGCATGTCGTCTTGCATCCATTTTGCATTGTCATGCATGTTGCTAACAATATTGTACCTGTTAAGTTTGTTTTCTTTTCAGGCACGATATTGTATGTACGGTTCATTTGAAGCTGGTGCAACCAGGCGAGCCGCACAGGTATTGTATCTCCCGAGTGAGACGTATTGAGAATTCCATAATTCTCTTACATCCTTTCTGCATTATAGTGTAGTTTGGTTTGCTAGCTTAAAATTGTCGCATGTTTGCTTCATTACAGCTTTCTTTGCATGATCATAAGTATGCTCGGCTCCGTGCATTGTCTTGCATTTTGCCCCTGCCTTCGGGCGCATACCTTATTTTGTCTTGTATAATTGTCTAAGTCTTCGGCCTTGTCAAAAATGGGTCGTCTCTGGGCTTTGACATTCACTCCCGTCATTGTTATGACTTCCGAGTTCTGTCAAAGAGGGGCAACTGTAGACACCCCATTTTTGACCGTCCTCAAGACTTGGACGTCACCGTTTGAACACTCGGTGATTATCCATGTTTGTGTTCGTTTGGAGTTCCCGGAAGCCTCGGCTCGCATGCCTTGCCTCAGGATCTCCGAACTCGACCGTTTAGTGTCTGGTTTTGCACCAAACACTTGTGTTTTGCCTTGGAAAGGCAGGGTGAGGCTTGTAGACCATCCCCACCCACCACCGGCATTGGCTAGATGCCACCGGCTGGTTTTTGCTGCCACCGGCAATATAGTTTGCCGGCCGGCACTCTTTGTTGCCGGTCAGCACTCTTTTGTGCTGGTCGGCACTCTTTTTGGCCAAGATGGCATTTTTTGCCGGCCGATTGCTGTTCATCTGCTTTTGCAGATATTTTAGGACAGCTGTATTGATTTTGCTCCCCTCCATACACGTGTATGGAGGGATCTCCCTCTTGCAAAGCTTGTCTTGTAAGCTTTACAAGAGGCATATAGAGAGGAACTCTCTCTAAGGCAAAGGGGGAGGCTTTAGACATTTTTGAGAGAGGAAAATACAGAGGAGAGCTCTGGTTTTCTAGGGTTAGGGTTAGATACACTCACCTATCTCTCTTTCCCTCTCATTTTGCACACTAGGTGTTTTGTGTCTCACTATTGCACACAAACACCTAGTGTTTCACCTTCCTCTAGGAGCTGAGGTTCTAAAGAGTGTGTTTTGAAGTTTTGGTCTTGGATTCAAGCTCAAGGAGGCCATTGGAGCATCTTTGTTGAAGAAGGCATCAAGGGTGAGAAACTAGTCCTTTTTTTCCCCTTTTTTGCATTGATTTTCTACTAGTCTTAGAGCTGTTTTTGTGATTATTGTATAACATAAAAAAGTTCTATTTTTAAGCCCTCTTTATTGTCTATTAAGAGTTTTTTGTTGTTTGAGGGGTGTTGACCACCCTTAGGCCTCAAAAGGCCTCATTTTGAGCCATTTTGTGCTAGCTCCGGGATTTTGGTGTTGAGGTCTCTTCACCACTGAAATCTTGAGGGATTTCAGTGGTGAAGATGATGCTTTGAAGTCCCAAGAAGGAGAGGGCCACCCTCTCTCCTTGTTGTCCTTGAAAAGGGCATATTTTGGCCTCTTAAGGAAGCCTATGCTTGAGTGTGTGTTGAGCATGTTTGGTTTGTTTTTCATGCTTATATATCCATGGTATAACATGATTTCAAGTTGGTTTTGGAACTTCATGCATGTTTAGCATAGTTGCCATGTAATGCCTTATTTGTGCCTTAACATGTTCTAGGTTGTTAGCCTTTGTTGGAGCATGTTTTAGGCTTGCATTTGTGAAGTTTATGTGCTTATTTTGCCATGTTTTAGCTCTGTCCATAGTCGTTTGGGTTGATCTTTGCATGCATTATATAGCTCCTTTGTATTTGGGCTTGTTGGCCTTGAGTATGTGCATGTGTAGCATGCCATCTTTGCATTGTTTTGGTGATTTGGGATCATTCTACATGCTATTTCAGTCCCATTTCCATGCTTGTTGGATTGCCTTGCATGTCTCTTTAATGCTTTGAAAGCATGTGTTGCAATGCTCCATGTTTTGGCCATGGTGTATGCCTTTGTATTTGGGCCATTTAGATGCCATCTAAGGAGTCTTTTGGCTTTGTTTTAACATGCTAAAAATCTGTTTTTAGTTGTTTAATGCATGCCATGTTTGGTCATGATAAGTGTAGTTCAATGCATTATTGATTTGCCTTGAACACTTGGACTACTCTTTGCATGTTTTGGCTTGATTTATAACTTGATTTGGCATCATTTTATAACATAATTTTAGGGCTCATGTTGCATGCTAATTAGTCCATGATCCCTCCTTTCAAGTGTGCTTGAATGTTGTTTGATTTATGCTTAAGTGTTGGTCCTTATGTGCATGTGTGTGTGCATGCCATTTAGCCCTCACCTTTTAGCACTTATGGCTACTGTTTTAGGCCTTTTTTTTTAGAGTTGCCTAATTCATGTTTAAGTCCATCTTCGCACTCATTTGTATTGCCATATGCATGCTTGTATGCTTGCATGAGTTAATTGCCATGCCATGTTGCATTCCTAGCTTGTATGCCTAGGTTGCATTGCATCTTGCATGCATGCCTTGTTCCTTGAATTGGTGATAGGAATAGGGCCTAATTTGTTTGATTGGTTTGCATGCATTTGAAATCAAAGTTGCATACTTGGTTCCTTGGGCCATCATGCATGGAAATGCGTGATTGGTGGTCCGAGAACCGAGGCACATGTCCCTTTGAGTCATCACAATGATAAGAGACATGGTTGATGCATACATGCCTTGAAATATGCTGCCATGCCTTGTTTTGCCCTTTGTTGCTGTGAGTTGCAGGTTCTGCAGGAATACTCTGCCGACCGGCAGTGTAATGTGCCGACCGGCACAATTTTCTCTGCCGACAGACCCTATTTTGTGCCGATGGCCATACTACACTGCCGGTGGAAGTTTCATTCAGCCGGTGATGATCCCCTCTGTCCAAGGATGCAGTCCTGAGGCTTTGACAGCCTCCAGAGGAGGAAAGGAAGGAAAACAGAGGCAGCTTGCGCATGGTGGCACGCTTCCCGAGGCGTTTTCCTGCTTTAATTAATTAGTTAATTTGTTAATTAATTAATTTGTAATATTTAATTAGCTTGCGTAGTTAATTAATTTGTAATATTTATTTGGTCCCTCCGAGCGAGGGCAAATCTGTAATAAGTGTGTGTGGGTGGTGTGAATGTCTTCCAACCTCACGTCTTTCTTCCCTTTTATTTACCTGCTTACGATGGTAGATTAGGGCACGTTCAATTTAGCATACCTTATGCTATGCATGTGTGCATCCATGCATTTGTATTGCATGCATTAGGCTCGGTACATCACGCTAATTGCATCAATGCTTCAAATCAAAAACTAAATACGTGATAATTGTGCATTTTCACATGACATGTTTAGGATAGCCGAGCCTATTCTAGCAATATTTTGTATGCGACGCATTAGGCACTTCACATGGACTTGGATCATGCATGTTTGCTAACAAGTTCTTTGTTTTGGCACGGAGTACTATGTAAGTATTTCCGCTTTAGCATATCGCATGAGTGTGAATGTTACCATGACAGCATGCTTAACATGTGGCTAGATGCTTATGTGTTAAACTGTTTTGAATGCCTGTGGGTGGAGGTCAAATTGCTTAAATTGGGATAATGCGTTAAAACTGCGGTTTTTTAAGCCCACTAGATAGTGGCAAAACCATCTTGTCCAAAAGCCCACTTGAAGGTGGCAAAACCTGCATTTTAGCCTACTTACGAGTAGCAAACCATTTTCAAAACGAACGTGAAATGTTTTGTTCCAATTTGGGTGATTTGGTCTATACTTGTTTGCTGCGCGCATAACATAGTAATTCTAGGCTAACAATTGGTTTAAGAACACATAAAGTTTTCAAAAACGGATATCACGGTTAGTAGAGGCCGGTCTTCGCACCGGGCGAAAGGGGGTGCTCATAGCTGACCTTCCCCGATCGTACCCAAGCTCCCGAGCCGAGACAACTCCGGTGATGACGGACATGTGGCCTTCGGCACCGAGTCAGGGTTCCTAAATTCTCCCATAAAAAAATATTTAGGTGGCGACTCTGTATCTGGCAAAGCAGTCCATGTTTGGCACTACTTTTTCAAAAATCTGTTTCTCAAAACGATTTGCCAGATTTGGACTCTTTGGTTCAGATTAAGAACCGTGACACAAATCGAGTCCGAACTGTAGCGCGAGGTCCTCCCACGCGGGCGCTGTTACACATGTTTTTTTTAAAATTGTTTTGAATATATACCACTTGAAAAAGTGATCGCATATAAACATTACTCAAATTATTCCAATTCAAGCAACTAGCCTTCATCCACAAGCATTCAAACTGTTTATCATATAAGCACTTAGCCTTAAGGTGAACATGCTTTGATATGGCAACAACCACACTCATGCAATTATGCTAAAGCAAATAAAAGCTCACATAGTACTCCAAGCCAAAAAGATGAAAGAGTTAGGAAAATGCATAATCTTAACTATACAATATGACTAATGCAACACATGCGATATGCAGTTACTGGGCTCGGCCACTAATATGGCATATGACTCAATTTAATAGCATGCAATCTAAGCACGTATTCAACGAAGTATGTAAACTACAATACCAGTAAGAATGATGAACCGAGACTCGGTGCATGATACATGATGCTCTAATCTAACTATCGTAAGTAGTTAAATAAAAGGGAGAAAGACGTGGGGTTGGAAGGCATGCACGTTATTACAACATTTGTGCTCTCACGAAAGAGAGTCCGAATGAATAAACTAGATAACTAATTAAAGCTAAGCTAATTAAGTAACTATTACAAACCCAAATGAATAATTTAGCTAAACTACTTAACTAATTATTACAAACCGAATAAAATAATTAATTAACTACTCTAGCTAGCTAATTAAATAATTACAATACGAAACGAATTAGCTAGTACAAAGGCACTACTTCAAGCACAAATTAACATTAACATCACTTCACGGATCTTGAGGATCGAGGGAGGGTTCATGCATGAATGCATTTCTACCCGAAGAAGGCCACTGTTCTGTTACCAGATACTTCTATTGCACAGTAGAACACTTACACTGTTTTGCACCTCAAGACCAATTCTGTTTTGCTTCAAAAGTACACTGTTGAATTTTGCACAGGTGGCCGGCAAGCTAGAAGTGATGGCCTACCATCCACAAATGGTGGCCTATCGGCCACAAAAAGTGGCCTGCTGGCCACTGTTGCCTGGTTCTTCCTGCTGTAACAGAGAGCAAACATAGAAAGCACAAGGTATTCTCAAGGATTGTTTGCATAACTCACCCTTCCTTATCATCAAATAGTAGCTCAAAAGAGTGATAAAATTTGATTCGCAAACCATTGACGGATGCAATTTCATTGCATGATGGCTTATGAACCAAAGTGTGCAAGTTCAATGAATGCAACAAAATAAGACTCTCAAAACCACCTCCCTATCATGAATGATCAAGGGAAGTAGTTGACAATGAATCTTGAGCTGTTTATATCACTAATGAGTATGAAACGCCTCAAGACTCAAGGATTCAACTAACGGCCGATTGAACCCAAACCAAATTATTATCTTGCACCTTTTCTAGCCTCAATTTTATTACTCCATTTTAGTTACCTTTCAATTATTTAATCAATGGAGTCCAAAAGTGAGTTAAGTCCTCTAATGCAGAGATTAAACCATTAAGCATGACAACCTCAATCTCAAGCTTAGAAGAACAATAGGTTTGAAGCAACTCTCAAAGAAAAGCAAAAGCCAAGAAAGGAGGGAGGTTGCAGAGGTGATTAAAGGTGATCACAAGTAAGGAAAGCATGAAATAAATACTATCAACTCAAATAGGATGGTGGCTAAGGCCTAAGCCACCAAACCCATGAGGACAATTGCACTACAAGCATGCAATAAAAGGCTCAAATGCAATGAACACTTAAAAATAGTCCTAAAATAGTGCTTAATAAGCCCTAAATCATGCTGGAATTAAAGACAAAAATAGCTAGAATAATATGCTAAAACATAGAACATGCTAGGCTAGTAAGTAAGACACAAGGAGGGAAGGCTAACCCCTCCACTTTTGGACTTCAAATTAACATTTTAGCCACTGAAATAACTCTGAAAATTAGTGTTTAAAAGCTCAAAAAAAGATAATGTAATGGTGGGAAACACAAGGATAAAGGCCTTGAAAGCAAGGTGTAAAGAAGAGTGAACCACCCTTCAACCCTTATAGGCCTTAAGCCACAAGTTTTAGCCCAAAAATACAGAGTTTATACAGCGCAAAAATAGTGAAAAAATAGTAAGAAAAAGAGTGATTAAAGCAAGTAGAGAAGCAAAGCTTTATACCTCTTGAAGAAGAGATCACTTTCAAACAACAAAACCACACTTTCACACCCTCAAGAGCTTAAGGTAGGCTCAAAGGTACGTCATCTCAGAGATGGAGAGGTTTGGTTAAGAGTATATAGGCAAAGGTGTAAGAAATTTGCAAGGGAGAGAGAGAATATTGTAGAGAGAGAAAATGTTTTGCTCCAAAATTTTCTAACCTTGAAAACAAAAGGAGAGGTCCTCTATTTATAGAAAAACATCACACTCCCTAAAAAATATCAATACATACACATGTAAGAAGGTACATGCATCTGTGCCAACAACTAGCACAACTGGCATAAAAATATCTACTAAACACACTTGTGGCCGGCCGGCCACATCAGTGGCTAGGAACCAAAAGCAGTGGCCGACAGCCAATAAAAGGGGCCGGCAAGCTACAAGATGTTGCAGGCTTTGAAAACTCTAGTTTTGGTCCAAAAATAAAGCTGTGACATTCTGTTGAAGACTCTGAGCATTTAACAAGCATATACACTCATCATTGGGTCTACAAATGGTGATGTCCAAGTCGTATGGACGGTCAAAAACGGGGTGTCTACAAAACCCAACAATGAGAGTAGAATAGTGAAAGCAAACTATTCAAAACCACACTCAGTGATCATGAAGATCATTCCGACAGTTATCACCTACTGTAGACACCCCAATTTTGACCACTCGTAAGACTTAGGCGCTTTATTCCGAGCACTCGATGATGATAATTACATTATGTAATTGGTTTTAATTCTCAACAAAATAATCTGAGTTCGAGCTCTAAACAATTCCAACCTGCCATACCTAGTGCATTTTTTACCCTAGACAGTCAGTTTTGCACCTGGTACCTTTCTGTATTGAACCGAAAAGTGAGGAACAGTGGACATACACTGACCTCCGGCCGTACATCAGTCATATTCGCCCGAAGACACCAAGGTCCGACCGGACCTCTTGATTTTTCAGGTAGAATGTACATCAATCTGCTAGCTGCCTAATTCTATAGATATTTTGAGCAACAGCTCAAGTCCTATAAATACGGGGCTTATCCTACTGTGTTAATGGTTAGAGTTAGAGAGTTAGAAAACAATATCAAGAGTTAGAGAGTTGGAAAACAATATCAAGAGTTAAAGAGTTAGAAAACAATATCAAGAGTTAGGGAGTTAGAAATATTAAAGAGTTTATAAATATCCAAGAGTAGAAATATCAAAGCTACAACCCATCTTTGTCCTGCCATAAGCTCTCATATCATCCATACATACCATACAAGAGCTTGAACTTGGAACTTGAAGATCATAACTCAAACTTAAGGGTGCTTTCAAATCAAGTTTGATTTACAACAAGAACACCTTCCCTACAGGAGGTAACACTTCATTTGTTTCATTTCAATCTTTGTTCATTTTTTCTTGTGTTTTCATATTGTTTTAGGACTGTTTTAAGGGCTAAAATTTGTGATTAAAAGCTACCCAAAGGTGGGGAGAGGGGGTTAATCACCCTTTCTTGAACCTTATTCCAAGCTTTTATCCTTGTGTTTCCCACTTGTTTTTTCTAATTTTTGCCACTGTTTTGGCGCTGATTTTGGGACTGATTTGGAGCTGTTTTTTAACATCTAAAATATGTGATTTTAAGTTGTAAAAGTGGAGGGGTTAGCCACCCCTCCTTATACTTGTTTACTAACATTATCCTATTTTGTTTTATTCACTTTCTCTAGCTTAAATTATGCTATTAGGAGCTGTTTAATTTATGTCAATAATTATTCTTTTAATATTATGTTTGTATTGTATTTACCAATTAATCAACTTCACATAATCATCTCTGCAATCTCCATCCATTCTTTGATTATTTCGATTAAAAATCTGTGAAAAATGAAGATTGTTATTCAAGTATAAGAAAGAAAATTTTCCTTGCTTAATGGTTTAATATTTTTCGGAGGTTCATTACCAAAGGCATACATCTTTCTTACACTAAAGCCAATCTTTTATTTTTTTTAATTTCTTTTTATCACCAGTGTGTTTTCTTTTAAGGGACTAACTTTATAGTTAAACACTTGGAAATCACCAAGGAAAATGTCATTATAGCTTATTATCAAGTTTGGATTTCAAGTCATTATCGCTCATCTTGGGTTTTTCTAAGCCATTATCACTCTTTTGAGTTTGACTAGTCCTTGTTGCACATCTTGGGTTTGACTTGAAATCCCTCATCGCTTGTAAATGAGTTTGACTCTTCCTTTGTAATTTCCCCCGAAGACAATAAGGTGTATTTTCTCGGGTTAAGTTGATGCTTGTTTCTCTTTATTATGTTTTGGACTTAGTAGACGTAAATATCACTTTTGGACAAAAAGGAGAAAAAATAAAGAAATGGAAAGGTAATAAAAAAAATGGCTAATAAAATTGGTTAATTGGATTACAACCGACATAAAGAACTAATATTGGATTCGGTCGGACGTTATACCAAGTCTATTGTGTCAAGGGTTGTCTTACATCAATTCATGATATTTTGATGAACCTTGAAGCGTCTCTACTTCCCTTCTTGAATTCACTTCATGATAGGAGGGAGGGGTGGTTGTTATGCATAGCATTTATTGATCTTTGTCCTATCATGTCCGAAATCATCTTGCAAATCAACTTGCAACCATAGATGGTTTGGTAACAGAGTTCGCTCCTCTCTTGAGTATTTTCTATGACAGTGAAAGGTGGAAGAGACAAACATGGCTAGGAATACCCTGTCTGCACTGTTTCACCTCAGGCATAAAAAACAGATTTCCACAAGAACACAAGGTATGATTGGATTTATTTGGGGCTCGACTGAGTCACATTCTGGGTCGGCAAGGCTCCAACAAATTGTAAACAATACACTTTTGGTTGAAAGCAATGATAGGGTGAAACAAAATAGTGCCCAACAAGGCAAGGCTCCAATCGCGCAATCATTGCATATTTGTTGTAATAAATTAGATAGCCCCTTTTAGTTATTATTCATTTGAATTTGTAACAATTATTTATTCGGACACTTGGACATTCGGACCCTCCTTCGCGAGGACAAATATGTAATAAGTTGTATGTCTTCCAACGCCCATTCTTTCTCCCTTTTATTTATCTTCTTATGATGGTTTGCATAGGGACATCATATTTTCAAATTACCATTTCCAAGACTTGCATCCATTCATTTTGCATGCATAAAAGTTCGGCTCATCATATTATTCAAATGTCAAATTCAAACTCTTTACTTGAATACATGTGCAATCCCATGCCTTGAATTAACTTGCATGCCATGCTAGTGGCTGAGGTTATTACTTGCACGTTGTATGTGTTGCATTAATTAGCATCATGCATTGTTTCTAACTATTTGCTTTCTTTTGACTCGCCTTTGGACATAAGGTAAGCATTTTTGCTTTAGCATATTGCATGAGTGTGATTGCTTCCATATCAAACATACTACCATGAGGCTAAATGCTTACTTGATATACTAGTTTGAATACCTATGGATGAAGCCTATTCACTAACATTGGGATACTTTGATTAATGTATATATATGAGATCACTTTTTCAAGTGGTACATATGCAAAACACTCGTTTTCAAAACAAACATGAAATCAAACGTTGCAACGTTTCGTGAAATTAGTCTATACTTGTATGTTAAAGATAAAATAAAAACATATACTGTACATAAGAATCACATCATGATTAGTAGGGGCTGATCTTTGATCGGGTGAATGAGGTGCTCAATTAATGACCTTCCCCTCTCATACTTAAATTCCCAAACCAAGACACTTTGGTAACGACGGACTAATGGCCTTTGACACGAGTCATGTGTTTCCTAAATTTCTTAAAATAAATATTTAAGTGGCGATTCTGATATCTGGCAAAGTACTCCACTTACATTGCACTTATGAAATCAGATTTAGAACCACATAAGTGGAGTCCGAACTGTAAGGACTATTCGCGTTCCGAAAGGAGCACGAAAAGCCAAGCTACAGTTTCTGGCGACTCTGTTGGGGATTTAGAGAACTTCACTCGAACTTCATAGTGTGAAAATTTTATCTACACTTATATGTTCTTTTCGTTACATTTGCATTGGTGTGCTTAAGTCCCTGGGTTTGCCAACTGCTATTCCTGGACAGTTTGCTGGAGGCCTGCCTAAAAAGTTTGCCAAAAGGCTGACCGGTCATGGGCTTTACCATGTTGGGAACATAACCCTTGGATTTGGACTACCGTTGTACGGTTTAATCCTCCTTTCACTTCTTGGTGTTAGGTGTGAGAGGTATATTAGGTAGTCTTGCTGAGGTACCTTTTGACCAATCAGCCTAGCTGCATATAGTAAATCCCTAGTGACTATTCCAACTTAGGACAAGATACTCTCTCATATGTAGGATGTTGTGATACCATTTTCTTGAGTAGTAAAGCTATAGATCGCTCCAAAAGCTAGGACAGGGAAACCCTAACCTCTTATAGGGGTGTTTTGAATGCTTTTGTGCAAAAATGTGAAATATTTCGAAATGCATGATGCAATCTTGGGAGAGTCTTAATGTTCAGGCAATTCCTTTCAAACTTGAGGATCATATCAGAATCAGATTTGGGTCAAAATCTAGTGTTTGATATTGGTGAATTTTTAGCAAGACCAGAACCAGGGCGAAAATTGCATCTTGCTTTCTTTTGACCAGCATATCCGGTATCCTGATTTAATGGAGCATTTGTTTTTAATACTAGGTTTGTCTGAGTTAGAGAAGGGGCAGTACTCGTCGTAACCCATCACAATCCATTCACTTTCAGAAAAAAACCTAATCTAGTCAAACCTGTCTAAACTAATCAAGTTCAGATACATCAAGTATAACGGAGTCAAAATCCTTGTTAGTCAACTCTCGAATTACACCTATCCATTTCCCTAATTGCCAACTCAACAGACTGTAGACACCCCATTTTTGACCGTCATCAAGACTTGGACGTCACCGTTTGAACACTCGGTGATTATCCATGTTTGTGTTCGTTTGGAGTTCCCGGAGGCCTCGGCTACGCGCCTTGCCTCAGGATCTCTGAACTCTACCGTTTAGTGTCTGGTTTTGCACCAAACACTGATATCTTGCCTTTGAGAGGCAGGGTAGGGCTTGTAGACCATCCCCACCCACCACCGGCAGTGGCTAGAGGCCACCGGCTGGTTTTTGCTACCACCGGCAATGCATATTGCCGGCCGGCACTATTTGTTGCCGGTCAGCACTATTTAGTGCCGGTCGGCACTCTTTTTTGCCAAAATGGCATTTTTGGCCGGCCGACTACTGTGCATCTGCTTTTGCAGATATTTTAAGACAGCTGTCTTGCTTCTGGCTCCCCTCCATACACGTGTATGGAGGGATCTCTCTCTTGGAAGCTTGTCTTGTAAGCTTTACAAGACAATAGGCCTCTATAAGAGAGAGCCTTGTCTCTTGGCCTTAGGGTTAGAGACTTGAGGTATTTTGGAGAGCTCAGACAGCCATTGTTAAGCTCTGGTTTTAGGGTTAGGGTTAGATACACATCCTATCTCTCTTTCCCTCTCTTTTGTGCTCTAGGTGTTTTGTGTCTTACTATTGCACATAAACACCTAGTGTTTCACCTTTGTCTAGCTACTGAGGTTCTAAGGGACTGATTTTGAAGTTTTGGTGTTGGATTCAAGCCAAGGGAGGCCATTGGAGCACCATTGTTGAAGGGGTCATCAAGGGTAAGAAACTAACACCTTTATTCCCCATTTTTGCATTGATTTTCTACCTATCTTAGAGCTGTTTTTGTGCTTATTGTATAACACAAAAAAGTTCTGTTTTTTAGTCCTCTTGATTGTTTATTAAGGGTGTTTTGTGGTTTGAGGGTGTTTGACCCCTCTTAGGCCTTGAAAGGCCTCATTTTGTGCTATTTTGTGCTAGTTTCGGGACTTTGGTGTTTGGGCCTCTTCACCACGGAAATCTTGATGGATTTCAGTGGTGGAGATGGTGCCTTGAAGTCTCTAAAGGGAGAGGGTCACCCCCTCTCCTTGTTGTCCTTGAAAAGGGCATGTTTTGGCCTCTAAAGGGGGCCTATGTTTGAGCGTGTGTTGAGCATGTATAGACTATTTTTCATGCTTATATTTCCATAATATAACATGATTTTAAATCTGTTTTGGTACTCCATGCATGCTTAGCATAGTTGCCATGTAATGTCTTGTGATCCCTTAACATGTCTTAGGTTGTGTGCCTTTGTTTCTAGCATGTTTTAGGCTTACATTTGTGAAAATTTTGTGCTTATCTTGACATGTTTCAGGTCTGTCCATAAGTGTTCGGGTTGATTTTAGCATGCTTAGTATAGCCCCTTTGCATTCCGGCTTGTTGGCCTTAAGTATGTGCATGTATAACATGACATCTTTGCATTGATTTGTTGGTTTGGAACCACCCCACGTGTTATTTCAGTCCTTCTAGCATGCCTAAATGTTTGCATTTTGTGGCCCTTTTGTTGCTTCAAGAGTTGATGCCCCATGCTTCATATTTGTGCCATGATGTATACCTATAGGATTATGTTGCCTAGATGCCATCTAAGTGGTTCTCGAGGCTTGTTTTTGCATGATTTGGGACTGTTTTGACCCAATTCGGTCATTTGCTTCATAAGTCATATGATCATGCTTTAGGTCCTTGCGCCTCATTGTATGTATAGCTTGCATGAGTAGGTTAATTTAGCATCATTTCCTACATGTTTTCAGGGCTTATAATGTATGCTAATTAGTCCATGCTATTGTTTTTTCAAGTGTGCTTGAGAATCCCTCTTTTGTGCCTAAGTGTTGGCCTTAACATGTGCATGCATGTATGTGTGTTTTGGTCCCTTGTTTTGGTCATTTTGGCCACTGTTTTGGGCCTTATTAGAGCTGCCCAAACCATGTTTAAGACCACCTTTTCATTGGTTAGCATTACCTCATGTTTGCGTGTATGCTTGCATAAGTTTGTCGCCATGTCATGTTGCATCCTTAGCTTGCATGCCTAGGTTGCATTGCATCTTGCATGCATGCCTTATTCCTTGACTTGATGATAGGAATTGGGCCTTAGTTTGTTTGATTGATTTGCATTTCATTTGACATGAAAGTTGCATACTTGATCCCTTGGGCCATCATGCATGGAAATGCGTGATTGGTGGTCCGAGAATCGAGACACATGCCCCTTTGAGTCATTACCATGATAAGGGACATGAGTGGTGCATATATGCCTTGAATTGTGCTGCCATGCTTTGCCTTGCCCTCTGTTGCTGTCATTTGCAGATTCTGCAGGAACACTCTGCCGACCGGCAGTGTAAAGTGCCGACCGGCAATAATTTCTCTACCGACAGCTTCATTTTGTGCCGGTGGCCATACCACACTGCCGGTGGCAATTCCATTCAGCCGGTGGCACTCCTCATTGTCCAGAAAAGCAGTCCTGAGGTTTTGGCAACCTCCAGAGGAGTGAAGGAAGGAAAACAGAGGCAGCTCACGCATGGCGGCGCATTTCCGGAGGCGATTTACTATTTTCTTAGCTTAATTAAATTTGCTTAGTTGATTAGGCAATTTGTAATATTTAATTAGCTTGCGTAGTTAATTAATTTGTAATATTTATTTGGTCCCTCCGAGTGAGGGCAAATCTGTAATAAGTGTGTGTGAGTGGAGTGCATGTCTTCCAATCCCCACTTCTTTCTTCCCTTTTATTTACCTGCTTATGATGGTAGATTAGGGCATCTTTAAAATTAGCATACCTTATGCTATGCATGCGTGCATCCATACATTTGTATTACATACATTAGGCTCGGTACATCACGCTAACTGCATCTGTACTTCAATTCACAAATTGAATATGTGGTAGTTGATCGCATTTCACATGCCATGTTTAGGGTTAGCCGAGCCTGCCTAGATTGCATTTTTGCATGTGATGCATTAGCCATTTTTAACATGAACTAGGACATGCATGTTTGCTAACTAGTTTACTGTTTTGGCACGGAGTACGATGTAAGTATTTATGCTTTAGCACCCCGCATGCGTGTGAGTGTTGCCATGACAATATGCCTGCCATGCGGCTAAGTGCTTATGTGTTAAAATGTTTTAATGCCTGTGGGTGAAGGTTGGATTGTTTGGGTTGGAAAAACTCGTTGAAATCCGCATTTTAGCCTACTTACGAGTAGCAAATTCCAAAGCGCTTTTCAAAACCGAACGGATATGTAATGCTTATTTCCAAATTAGGCAATCTAGTCTATACTTGTTTGCTGCGCGCATAATATAGTAATTCTAGGCTAGTAAATGGAATAAGAACACATAACGTCTTCAAAATCGGATATCAAGGTTAGTAGAGGCCGGTCTTCGGACCGGGCGAAAGGGGGTGCTCATAGTTGACCTTCCCCAATCGTACCCAAGCTCCCGAGCCGAGACAACTTCGGTGATGACGGACATGTGGCCTTCGGCACCGAGTCAGGGTTTCCTAAATTTCCCCATTTAAAAAATATTTAGGTGGCGACTCTGTATCTGGCAAAGCAGTCCATGTTTGGCACTACTTTTTCAAAAATTTGTTTCTCAAAATGATTTGCCAGATTTGGACTCTTTGGTTCAGATTAAGAACCGCGACAACAAAATCGCGAGTCCGAACTGTAGTAGCATAAGGCCCCCCTCCGCGGGCGCGTCTACAGTTTCTGGCGACTCTGCTGGGGAGTTAGAGAGCTTGACTCGAACTCGTGATATCCTGTTTTGATTTCACTTATGTGTTTCTTTGCATTGCATGTGCATTGGTGCGCCTAGGACACCGTGTTTGCCATCTGCCATTCCTGAACGGTTTGCCGGAGGCTTGTCTTGCCAAGGCATGACCATAAGGCTGACCGGCTATGGGCTCTGACAGTATGGGAACACAAACCCCGGTTTTTACCGGGGCACCCTTTTCAACCATTCGACCTAGTGCATATTCGGATCCATAGTGACCATTCCAAGTTAGGACAGGTTGCTTACCCGATGTTAGGTTGTTTGAGAACTGCTGTGTGCATAGTAGAACCCTTGCTCCTGACAAAATAGGACAGGGAAACCCTACCCCAACATAGGGGTGATTGAGCTCTCTTTACTTGCTATGTGCTTCTAGAATGCATCTCTACAGGAAAGTATATATCAGTTTGCAAGTTTGAGTATCAGAACTGAGGACACCAGTATCAGTGTCAGTTATAAGAATCAGTTATCTGCGGGTATCGGATTCAGTTTTTGGGGACAGTGATTTCTGGGAACAGTGATCAGTAGTGGAATATAGTTGTTCGGCTACACCGGTGTTTGATCCGTTTGGGGCTGAAATGCTGTTAGTTTCTCCTTTCAGTTCAGAGAGTCGGAGAGTTGATACAGAATAGCCAGTGTCTCCCCTTGCTGAGGCAGGATTTATGGCGGCACAGAATACAGAAGAGATCGTGGTTATGACAACTGCATTGGATCAAGGGATTGCTCTGCAAAGTGAGACCAACTTGGATATGCCATATCCGCCCAGGTCGCCCGTTGTGCACCCAGTCTGGGCCCCTCAGTTGTATTAGGCTCGCGAGCCTACTACATTTGAGCTAATGGGGATGATAAGTGATCTCTAGAGGTCTATGGCGGATCTCGCCTACGGAATGTCAGCTTCGCCCCCAGCGGCACCGTATGCCGAGAATTTCATACCACAGGAGCCTCCGCTGCTGGGACGGATTGTGATAGAGCTCAGCCAGCCAGAGGTGGCTTCCGGCTACAGCCACGACATGTCAGCGACAACCGGGCTTCGCTCTGAAGTAGCAACCCAAACCCTTGACCTGGCTGAGGCCGGAGGAAAAGACAAAATGAAGGCAGATGCCGATCCTATCGAACAACTGTTGTGGGCAGTCGAGGCTTTGAAAGCTGGGGGGATGAACAAGCAACAGATATCCGCAGTTGTGGCAAAGACTGTGGAGGATACTTCCCCACTCCACCTGAGGGTAGTTCAAGCCAGTTAGAAAATCGGGACAGGCCCCGTCATGCCAAGGCAGTTCCTCCTATTCTCGCCCCTGCACCCGGGAAAGATCAGAAAACCAAGGTGGCGCCTGCCGACCCCTTCGCCTGTTTAGCTAGTAAGGGCGCTCAAAAGTACCTGCCCCGGGGGCGCAGGACCTTTCATGCTCTCTACATGCCTTTGTCCAAGGCACTTCAGATCCTTGCCGAGAAGGGGCACCTTAAACCCTTGGAGCCTCGGCCTCTCCCGAAAAATCTCCCTGCAACGCATGATGCTGCTCAGTACTGCGCGTACCACCAGCAGACAGGCCATGCTACCGACAATTGCTTCCGCCTCCGTCATGAGGTGCAAGATTTGATTGATAACGAGGTTATCCTCCCGCCCACCTCAGCCAAGTCCGTTACCACTCAGCTATTGGACTTTGAGGACACAGATACTGCAAGTATGTAATCAGAAGATGAACCACCTGCGGGCGGCATCTGGATGTGTTTTGAATGTGGCGTCTGGCACGCATTTTTGAGTGGCTATGGACGCTAACTTTGTAAATCCCGGCTTGGGTATCGAGTCAGTCTTTTGTTTTGAGTCTGTCTCTTTGTCTTGAGTCAGTCTTTTTGCTTAAGGGTCTGTCTTGTTGTATCGAGTCAGTCCCCTTTATATATAATACCAGGTGATTCTGGGGTTGTTGCCTCGAACACCGTTTTGTCTTGTAATTATCTGTTTTTGTTTTGAGTCTGTTTCTGCCGAGGGGCCAGTTGCACCAACAAATCCGAATGAAACAGCTGTTGCTATCTCAACTTCATGCTTGCTTTTAGCATAAGTGCCAGAGAATTTGATTGGGCTGACAGTACATCTCGCCTGCTCTCCTGCGCGCCAAACTCATTGCATTAATCTAAGTTTTTCAAAAGAAAACCTTTTGAACACTGCGGTGATGAAAACGAAGAGGAAGGAATTCCTCGGGTTTTGCAAAATTATGGATCATTTTGAGAGAAAGAGAGGCGTGCTAAGCCCTTAATGAGTGAAATCATGCTTGTCGGCGTGAGTACTGAGAAGGACCCTGGCTTGATCTAGATTGGTTCTGCACTATCTTCGGCGCGAGCGATTTGTCGCTTTCTTAAAAACTTTCAAAAACAAATGTTTTACGCGGCCCTGTGAAGACTTGTGTGGAATCGCTCTTGAGATTGCGTAGCCTAGGATCGCTCTCAGCCTCAAGATTCAACCCGTTCGTTTTCAAACTTTGAACCCGTTCAGAAAGTTCAACGATCAAACGTCATGCAAGGTTTGTATGGCCAGATCAGGGGCAGCCCACGAGCAAGAGGCACCAAAGCCGAATCTGCATCAAAGGAGTAGATCTCACCAAAAGGAGCTCTTGGAACAACCATGATGGGTTCTTCCGCAAATCAGTACAACAGCCGGTCTCCTAGACACAAAGAGGCTTCAACTTTAGAAACCATTTGGCATGGACTTGTTACACTTTTACCCTTTGAGAGGCTCGCTGGGCCGAAAACCCAGAAGGGCGACCCAGGCAAAAGTTAGAGCAAGAGAAAAATACAAAAAAAAAAAGTAAAAAAGAAAAAAAATACAAAAATAAAAAAAAAGAAAAGAAACGAAAGGAAAAAAAATGTGAAAAAGAAAGAAAAAGAAATGAACAAAGGAAAATAAAAAGAAGCTCGCAAGGTCGAAAACCCACATCGGGCGCCTTGGCAAAAGTGAGAACCTAAAAAAAGTGAAGGTTAAAATACCCGAGTGTACCTTAACCGGAACTACGTGAGGCTTGATTCCCATGTTTGGGATACGTAGGCAACTTCATCATGAAGTCCAGCCCCCAACGCTGTCATAGCGTCTCAGTCCATGCAATGGTTTCGATTTCATGTCAAAGTCCAGTTGCCAACACCCTTCAAGGTGATTGTGTCCATATATTTGTTGTGACCGATTTCGTCATCTCTATGTCCAAAAGCTCGACCACCGCCAATGAAGACCGTTTGGGAACTGCTGCAGCATCATCCAAACAAGGGGCAACTTTCCGTTGCCACGAGCCGCCGCGAGCCGCCATTCAAACTAGGGGCAACTTTCCGTTGCCTCCCACTCCCTTCAAACCAAGGGCAATTTTTCATTGCCTCCGATCCGAGGTTGCGCACCTCAAAGAGTAAGTTCCATGCCCGTTGAGCATTGACTGTTTGAAAAATAGCTTTTGAAAATTTTTATTGAGGTTGACTATTTTCTCGAAAAGTATTTCATTTTCCAAAACTGAACCATTGTCTTGGACCTAAAAAGGAAAATTTTCAGTGCTTGCAGCCTGACTTGCATGATTTTCAAATCAAAAATCGAACGAGTACGTTAATCTGACTCTTATTTTGATCCAACTTGTTTTAGTAGAAAACCAAAACAAAAAGAGTGGTTAAAAATGATGAACTAGGGGCACAGTTGAGCTAGGCGTTCTGTCTCCCCCCCCCCCCCGGTCATCGACGTACTTGCCAGAAGAGTGCTCTACCCGCCAGAAGAAATGGCCGTGAGCTAACGGTGTTGAGCATGAACCCACACCTTTCTATTTATCCATCAATCACCCCGGGGAGGGATGAAAAATGAGAGAATGAAGAATAGAGAGGTGTAAGTTGAGAGAAAAGTGAGGAATAGGGTTTCGAGAGAAAATCCGAGCTTGAGAGTCGAGTGATGTGAGGATCACAAATCAGACAGGGTGGGAAACAATACCCAGATTAAACTGGCTCCTCGTGGTCCGAGGTCCCCCCATCTTCGCTAACGCGTCTGTGTGTCGTGTCTTTTGTTTTGTTTATCTCAACCTTTGTTTTAGGTCTTTTTTGAGCGTGTCTCGTTGTGTTTAGATCGTGTACCTTTTTGTTCGAGTCCTCCCGCTATGTTCAGTTGTAGGCTTGATACCCCGGTTTGAAAAACCCTCATTGAATTTCAGAATTGTTTATACCTAGAATGCGGTGCCATTCTCTACATTGAAGCATGCTTCAACTCCAATCGATTCCGCCTTTGAGCTCCGTCTTGTCAGATTGGGCCGTTCACTCAGGTTTTTTGTGTGCAGAATGAGCCGAATGTTGTGTTATGGGCCGTATGCAGATTAATCCCCAACAGAGTAAGGGCTGTGTATCCAGAATCAGGCAGTGGATTGCTTAGGTTTATTTTGCTGTTGGCTGTTTAGTTATCTGGTTATTACAGTGCAAGTGTTCAATTTTCAGACAACCAATCAATTTCATTTACATTGAGGTGTAACATGATGGAATGCGATGCAATACATGAGATATGTAAATGTAACACTTTTTAAGCAAAAATCTGTTCATTTCATAATTTTTCTCGAGTACAAAGTTTTGAGGAAAACAAAATCTGCCTGCGGCAGTACAAGGTAATCTAACTACCAAAGAAAAGAGGAAAAGTATAAGAAAGAAGAAAAATAACAAAAATCCGCATCTGTGTCGAGCACTCCAAGGGTCGTCAGTCTGTCTTGGTCCTCTTCCTGGATGAGGGTCCAGGAGCATCATCAGCATCGTCGTCAGAGCCCGAGCTAGAACCGCCTCCGGTCTCCTCCTCCGATGACCCGGACTCCGCCTCTGCCTTCACCTCTGACTCCTCGTCATCATCATCATCCGGGACTGGAGCTCGCGAGCTGCTCCCGACATGAGCACGCCTCGCCTTGGAGCGGGGGAATACTCGGCCCTCCTCATCTCTCCCCCGGGCAGGGACGGAAGGTCCAGCTGGAGCACCTCCTGCCATAGGAATCTGGAAAGGAGGCTGAATAAGTACACAAAAAGGGAAATGCATCAGTATACCGTGGACAGTTTAACGGTGCAGAATGCAGTGTGTGAGTACAGTGTGTGTATGTCGTGGACAGTTTAACGGTGCAAAATGCAGTGTATGGGTACAGTGTGTGTATGCCGTGAGCAGTTTAACAGTGCAGAATGCAGTGTATGAGTATAGTGTGAATGCTGTGAGCAGTTTATCAGTGCAGAGTACAGTGCATGCAGTGTATCAGATGCTGTGAGATCAGTGTATCAGGTGTTGCGCAGTGCATCAGATTATGTGAAGCAGTGTATGAATGGTTTGAGGCCAGTGTCAGAAGAACATACCGGAATGCTGTAGAGGGCCAGGAGATCAAAACTCCGCTGGAGCATACCCATTATGGAGGCATTCATCTCCAATGACTGCCGGGTGTACGCAGAAGAAGCCTGCAAAAGTACCAGATGCATCAATATTCTGTGGAATATCAATTAAACCGAAATGAAATGGCTGTACAGAAATACAGTGATACATACCGGAGGTAAGTCGGGGACACCGACGAACTCGTGATCAGCTGGCGGAGGGGCGAAGGGGATCTGATAGGTCGCCCGACCCTGCCCCTGGAAAGTCAGTACAGCAGGCAGGGCGGGCCAGCCAGTCCCCCGTCCTCCCTGAACTCCGCCCCTTCCACGGACTCGGGCCCTCCTCGCAGCCCCTACTCCAACTCCCGCTCCGGCCCCAGCCGCCGATGCCACAGACCTGGCACCCTCTGCTCGACGGCCGCCGCTCAGAGGTCGCATCTGGTACGTCTGCACGTACTCTCGATAGTCTCCGGTGCCTCTGAAGCCGGCCTCCTCCCAGCCAATGGTGTAGTCGTCCATCTGCTCGCTGGTGAGCCTCTCGGTCTCCCTCATATCCGCAGGAGGGTGAACCGGGACTATCTGCTCAGGTAACCCCAGGGTCTGGCGTAGGAAACGCTCACCCAGGTACCAAGCCCAACAGATCGGGCCCTCCAGCAAGACCCGAAAACGTGAGGTCTCATCGGCACCGGCAAAACGGTCCCGCGTCACCGCCGGCAATGGAGCCCACGGCCGCGAAGTGAACTGAAAGTGACATACAGTTTGTTATCTACTGTTTTTGAAAAGTAGAGTGGAAAAGTGAAACTTAAATGAACTGCAAGTAAAACATACCTCGGCCGGGGTAATAGTGTCGAAGTATCGGCGGAAAAAGCCAAAAGTCTCTCGCGGCTGCTGGGTGCATCTCCCGTCAAAGCGTCGTGAGAAGGGGACGACCAGGGGAGTCTCTGTGACTGGTACAGGGGCAAGCCTAGGAAAGTAGGCGTAAACCAACAGCCGCAAGGTAAATACCAGTGCATTTATCAGAAAAAGCAGAATATACAGAATAAAGCAGAAATGGCAGAGCCGTGTGTTGTGCAGTGTATTGTGTGCAGTGTACAGTGTGAGCAGTGTAGAGTCAGTGTGAAGCAGAATGTATGTATGTGCCATGTGTACAGTATACAGCAAGTATAGAGCAGACTACCGTGTGTGCAGTGTACAGAGCATAGAAAATATCAGACAGAAATGAAAAGCGGAGAAGAAGTGTACCTCCCAAGCCCGCCAGTAGCCTCCGAGCAACTGGCCGCTGCCGCGCGAAGCCGAGCTCATGTACCCGTAGAGAGTGGCCAGAGCGGCGCCACCCCAATCATAGTGCAAAATGTCCCGGACGTCCACCAGTGCGCTGAGAGGACAGAGAGGCACGGTGTTCGCCCGGTCGGCGAAGATGGTCGTCCCGAATAAGAACATCAGGAAGCCGTGGGCGTACCTCTCCACGTCCTCTTGAGTCATCTGCGCCTCCTCCTCCAACACGGGCTGGACCCTAAACTGTACCTCGAACCAGGAGTACCGCACGAAGCTTGGACGAGCAAGAGGTGGGGCCTCCCCCAGCAGATGGACCTGAGCGGCGGTCCACTCATCCATGTCGATATCAAAGGGAATCGGGTCACCCCCTACCCCGATGCCAGTGAGCATCGAGAAATCGTAAGGGGTCATCGTCATGTCCCTTGCAGCGGAAAAGTGAAACGAATCGGTGGTGTCCCACCATCTCTCCGCCAGAGCGGCAAGGAGAGGTCTGCAGGTGGAAAGCCTGGAGAGTCCTCGGCAGAAGGCGCCAAAGCCCGCCCGGTCCACTATGCGTCGGACCGCGTCAGGGAGCTCATCGTACCACTCCCGAGCGCCAGTGTTCCCATACCCGCGGATGGTATGGGAACCCTCCTGTAAACAGAAAATAACAATTGCAAGACAACATTCAAAAATGAAGCTTTGAAAAAGCAGATGTAGCATGCGCGCAAGTTTGATAGATTCAGACAAATACCGGGTGCCGGTGTGCTCACAGTGAACTACAGCGTGTGATGTGTCAGCATGTTTGGGTGGTTCCGAGCAGATAAAGCATGTGTGCAAGTTTGACAGATTTAAACAAATACTGGGTGCCGGTGTGCTTACAGTGAAATACGTGTGATGTGTCAGCGTGTTTGGGTGTTTCAGAACAGATATAGCATGTGTGCAAATTTAACAGATTCAGACAAATACTGGGTGCCAGTGCGTATGCAGTGAAATACAGTGAGTGCAGTGTGTTTGAGTGATTCAGGGCTAGTGCAGTGTGTGTGCATGTGTCAGTCTCGAGCAGATATCAGTTGTATGTATGTCTACAGTCAACTACGGTGTATAGCATGTCAGATTCAAGCAGTTAAAGAGTACAACCAACTATGACAGTTTTGTATCCTACATTGCAGAAAGTAAAGCAGAAGAAAGAGAGTTACCTCGGAAACGCTGAAGGAAAGGTGGAAAGTAGGCTCGCGCAGTAGTAGCTCAGGCGCCACGTGCCTCTCGAAGCTCCGGAACTGACGTAGGCCGTCGGGGGGCAGAACATGGATCGCTGGTCGGTAGGTCGCCGGGTCGAACGGGCGCTCGCTCAACGGTAGGAGCTCGACCCCGGGATCCATCTCGTGGTCCGGGGGAGTCCCGCCACGTGGAATGTCGTCCGCTATGTCAGGAATGATGTGAAAATGGCCGGAGGAAGGGAAACCGGGCTGGAATACGAAGAGTCAACCGAAAAGTCAACTCCCGAGAGGGTCGGAAATGACCGGAAAGGCCGGAATGTGAAAAGGCATGGGAATGAAGAGGAAAGCAAGGGGAACAAACCCCGAAAAGGCAAGAACGCCAAACGAGGCACCGAAACAAAGATGTGATCGGTTGAAAATGTCTGAAACGCGAAGGAAATTGCGAATCCGACGACGAAATGGGTGTAGAACGCGAAGAAACGGGCGAAAAATGAGAGAAAAACACTCTAGAGAGAGAGAGTGTGGGATTTCGATGGTGGAGGAAGTGAGCAAATAGGGTTTGAAACCCTATTTTAAAACACCAGAAGTGAAATCTCGAAACTGCCCCGACTCAGCAACTTTCTGCCGGTCGGCAATATTCTGTGCCGGCCGGCATTATTTTGTGCCGATGGAGTTATTTTGCAGCCAGTGGCCTCCCCTCCCGGCCGGTGGTGTTCCCACAGCCTTGTTTGGGCCATATGAGTGGTTTTTGATCTTTATAGCTGAAGAAACTGCAAGAAACTGCATCTCCGACGCTCAACCGGCCTCCGTTGTGACCTCGGGTCGTGTCCTCTGTGCGTGGCACTCGAATTTGTGCAAGGTGTATCCTTTTTGTATCCTTTTAAACTCAAAAGTTACCCCGTGTGCGTTCCACGCGTTCGCCGCACTAACTTCGGTGCATTACATCGCGCTATTACGCGCCTCACAGTTGCATGGTTTTGCATACTACATGCGTTTCAACACGCACCCCTTGCATTGTCATGCACATCCCTCATGCATTGTTATTGCATTTTCATTACTAGCATTGTCGCGTATTTCAAGACATACGTCGTCTCGCGCATCGTCTGCATTGTCGTGCATTTCGAAACACGTGCGTTGTTACACATTTAAGTCCATTTACATTTCGTGTGGCATGCGTGTCACACTTAGCATCATCTTACATTCCGTGTGGCATGCGTGCTACACTTGCATCATTTTGCATCTTATGAGGCATGCGTGTTTCATTTATTTCATTTGTATTATTTTGCACCGGCATGCGTGCCCCGTTTTGCATCAGCACGCGTGCCTTATTTTGCATCGGTATGCGTGCCCCATTTGCATCGACACGCGTGCCTTATTTTGCATCAGCATGCGTGCCTTATTTTGCATCAGCATGCGTGCCCCATTTGCATTGGCGCGCGTGCCTTATTTTCATCAGCATGTGTATCACTTTTTCATTGGCATGCGTGTCGTCATTTGCATAGAGCATGCAATCCATCACACTGTTTTATGCATTACATTTCGTTCGTGCTGTTTTGCGCATCGCACTGTTTTGTGCATCGCATTTCAATCGCGCTAAACAGGGCATCGCATTGTTTTGTGCATTTCAAAATCACTCGCACTTTCTTGCGCATCGCACTGTTTTGTGCATCGCATTTCAATCGCGCTGTTTAGCGCATCGCACTGTTTTGTGCATTTCAAAATCACTCGCGCTTTCTTGCGCATCACACTGTTTTGTGCATCGCACTGTTTTGTGCATTTCAAAATCACTCGCGCTTTCTTGCGCATTGCACTGTTTTGTGCATCGCATTTCAATCGCGCTGTTTAGCGCATCGCACTGTTTTGTGCATTTCAAAATCACTCGCGCTTTCTTGCGCATCGCACTGTTTTGTGCATCGCATTTCAATCGCGCTGTTTAGCGCATCGCACTGTTTTGTGCATTTCAAAATTGTTCGCGTTGTTTTGCGCATCGCACTGTTTTGTGCAGTTTAATTGTTCGCGCTGTTTAGCGCATCGCACTGTTTTGTGTATTTAAAAATTGTTCGCGCTGTTTTGCGCATCGCACTGTTTTGTGCAGTTAATTGTTCGCGTTGTTTAAGCGTATCGCACTGTTTTGTGCAGTTTAATTGTTCGCGCTGTTTTGCGCATCGCACTGTTTTGTGCAGTTTATTGTTCGCACTATTTTGCGCACCTTGCTTGTACTTGTTAGTACATTGCATTGTTTTGAATACGAACCGGCTTCGCGTAGCGTATAAGTCCAATTTTCAAAATTTTGCATTCCCAGTGGCATACGTGTCACACTTGCATCATTTTGCATCTTATGAGGCATGCGTGTCTCGTTTGTTTAATTTTGCATTCTGTGTGGCATACGTGTCACACTTGTATCATTTCGCATCTTATGAGGCACGCGTGTCTCATTTGTTTCATTTTGCATTCCGTGTGGCATGCGTGTCACACTTGTATCATTTTGCATTTTATGAGGCATGCGTGTCTCACTTGTATCATCTTGTATCATGCTTCTTTTGCATAGGCATGCGTGCCTCATTCTTGCATTGTTCCGCACATTGCCCCGGTCTGGCGAGACCTTAAACACGCACGGTCTAGGAGACCTTAAATTCTTGGAAGGTGCGAAACCTTCAGCACATTGACGTGTGCAGTTTGCATGCATTTTGCATCCCGGTCTAGGACACCCTAAATCCTCTGAAGGTGCAATACCTTTGGTGTTTGTCGTGCCCGAACGACTTTCGGTGGTCTGGTAAAGCCACCTGCCTATGTTTGCGATGAGTTCCTAGAAGACCAACTGGGATGGTGGAAACTAGAGTTCGAACGGCTAACGCCTAGAACGTAAAGGTTCGGGAGTTCCGAGACTAAAGTCTGGTTTAAATACCCAAGGGTGTATCCTCTGCTTGAAATCTGTATGGAAGCCCTATAGATTGAGGCAGCATGTCGGCGCCTCAGTTCTGGATACTGAACCAACCTAGTACATCGCCCTCTTGGTAAGATAGGGAAAGTTGCAGTCATAGTCATTGCATCATAGTGCATTGTCATGCATTTCCATTGTAGCTTGCATGCATTCATTGCATTTTCCCCAGTAGATCGCATCATACTGCATTGTCATGCATTTTGTAAATATCCATTCCATTGCATATTTGTAAGTATTGCATTGTAGTTTGCATGCATGCATTGCATCACGCCTTCCATCTATGGCTTGCGCCTTTCCATGTTGAGCTTGGTCTGGTATGTGCCCTTACTTTTCACGTTAAAACACAGTTCTGCATGTGTGAGCGCCTATTCCACGCTGGTATGTTGGTTTGAGGGTTGTGGCACCTTTTCTGTGTTAGACATGGCTTGTACGAGTACATGTCTTTCCTAGGCAAGATTTGGTTTGGCCCGCGTGCCATATCCACTGCATTTTAGATTGCATGCATTCATTGCATCACCTCCATCTATGGCTTGCGCCTTTCCATGTTGAGCTTGGTCTGGTATGTGCCCATACTTCTCGTGTCGAAGCATAGTTCAGTAGACCGTTCTATGTTAGACGTGGCTTGTATGCGTACATGCCCTACCTAGGCAAGATTTGGTTTGGCCCGTGTGCCATATTCATTTCCATTACATGGTAGTATAATTTTTGCATCCGGCATTAGGATCGTTGTCCTTTCTCTAGCGGGTCGTTTCCCCACTTATGTCATTCCACCCAATACTTGTTCTTGTGTCTGTCTACAATGCTCACAGTTCAGTTGACCGTTCTGTGGTAGACAGACTTGTTACCTCCATCAATCTATTTGACATAGTTGTGATTTCGAACCACTCGTGATTGGATCGTGATTCAATTGCTTTGCATTTTAGTTTGCATTGTTTCAATTACATTGCATCTTCATTTGCATTGTTTATACATTGTTTTGTATATATTGCATATCATTTTGCATCCATTCTTGCATTGTCATGCATGTTGCTAACAATATTGTACCTGTTAAGTTTGTTTTCTTTTCAAGCACGATATTGTATGTACGGTTCATTTGAAGCTGGTGCAACCAGACGAGCCGCACAGGTATTGTATCCTCCGAGTGAGACGTATTGAGAATTGCATAATTCTCTTACATCCTTTCTGCATTGTAGTGTAGTTTGGTGTATGCTAGCTTAAAACCGTCGCATGTGTGCTTCGTTACAACTTTCTTTGCATGATCATAAGTTATGTCCGGCTCCATGCATTGTCTTGCATTTTGCCCCTGCCTTCGGGCGCATATCTTGTTTGTCTTGCATGTTTGTCTAAGTCTTCGGCCTTGTCAAAAATGGGTCGTCTCTGGGCTTTGACATTCACTCCCGTCATTGTTATGACTTTCGAGTTCTGTCAAAGAGGGGCAACTGTAGACACCCCATTTTTGACCGTCCTCAAGACTTGGATGTCACCGTTTGAACACTCGGTGATCATCCATGTTTGTGTTCGTTTGGAGTTCCCGGAGGCCTCGGCTACGCGCCTTGCCTCAGGATCTCCAAACTCGACCGTTTAGTGTCTGGTTTTGCACCAAACACTGACATCTTGCCTTTGAGAGGCAGGGTAGGGCTTGTAGACCATCCCCACCCACCACCGGCAGTGGCTAGAGGCCACCGGCTGGTTTTTGCTGCCACCGGCAATGTATATTGCCGGTCAGCACTATTTAGTGCCGGTCGGCACTCTTTTTTGCCAAAATGGCATTTTTGGCCGGCCGACTACTGTGCATCTGCTTTTGCAGATATTTTAAGACAGCTGTCTTGCTTTTGGCTCCCCTCCATACACGTGTATGGAGGGATCTCTCTCTTGGAAGCTTGTCTTGTAAGCTTTACAAGACAATAAGCCTCTATATGAGAGAGCCTTGTCTCTTGGCCTTAGGGTTAGAGAATTGAGGTATTTTGGAGAGCTTAGACAGCCATTGTTAAGCTCTGGTTTTAGGGTTAGGGTTAGATACACATCCTATCTCTCTTTCCCTCTCTTTTGTGCTCTAGGTGTTTTGTGTCTTACTATTGCACATAAACACCTAGTGTTTCACCTTTGTCTAGCTACTGAGGTTCTAAGGGACTGATTTTGACGTTTTGGTGTTGGATTCAAGCCAAGGGAGGCCATTGGAGCACCATTGTTGAAGGGGTCATCAAGGGTAAGAACCTAACACCTTTATTTCCCATTTTTGCATTGATTTTCTACCTATCTTAGAGTTGTTTTCGTGCTTATTGTATAACACAAAAAGTTCTGTTTTTTAGTCCTCTTGATTGTTTATTAAGGGTGTTTTGTGGTTTGAGGGTGTTTGACCCCTCTTAGGCCATGAAAGGCCTCATTTTGTGCTAGTTTCGGGACTTTGGTGTTTGGGCCTCTTCACCACTGAAATCTTGAGGGATTTCAGTGGTGGAGATGGTGCCTTGAAGTCTCTAAAGGGAGAGGGCCACCCCCTCTCCTTGTTGTCCTTGAAAAGGGCATGTTTTGGCCTCTAAAGGGAGCCTATGTTTGAGCGTGTGTTGAGCATGTATAGACTGTTTTTCATGCTTTTTCCATAATATAACATGATTTTAAATTGGTTTTGGTACTCTATGCATGCTTAGCATAGTTGCCATGTAATGTCTTGTGATCCCTTAACATGTCTTATGTTGTGTGCCTTTGTTTCTAGCATGTTTTAGGCTTACATTTGTGAAAATTTTGTGCTTATCTTGACATGTTTTAGGTCTGTCCATAAGTGTTCGGGTTGATTTTAGCATGCTTAGTATAGCCCCTTTGCATTCCGGCTTGTTGGCCTTAAGTATGTGCATGTATAACATGACATCTTTGCATTGATTTGTTGGTTTGGAACCACCCCACGTGTTATTTCAGTCCTTCTAGCATGCCTAAATGTTTGCATTTTGTGGCCCTTTTGTTGCTTCAAAAGTTGATGCCCCATGCTTCATATTTGTGCCATGATGTATACCTATAGGATTAGGTTGCCTAGATGCCATCTAAGTGGTTCTCGAGGCTTGTTTTTGCATGATTTGGGACTGTTTTGACCCAATTCAGTCATTTGCTTCATAAGTCATATGATCATGCTTTAGGTCCTTGGGCTTCATTGTATGTATAGCTTGCATGAGTAGGTTAATTTAGCATCATTTCCTACATGTTTTTAGGGCTTATAATGTATGCTAATTAGTCCATGCTATTCTTTTTTCAAGTATGCTTGAGAATCCCTCTTTTGTGCCTAAGTGTTGGCCTTAACATGTGCATGCATGTATGTGTGTTTTGGTCCCTTATTTTGGTCATTTTGGCCACTGTTTTGGGCCTTATTAGAGCTGCCCAAACCATGTTTAACCTTTTCATTGGTTAGCATTACCTCATGTTTGCGTGTATGCTTGCATAAGTTTGTCGCCATGTCATGTTGCATCCTTAGCTTGCATGCCTAGGTTGCATTGCATCTTGCATGCATGCCTTATTCCTTGACTTGATGATAGGAATTGGGCCTTTGTTTGTTTGATTGATTTGCATTTCATTTGACATGAAAGTTGCATACTTGATCCCTTGGGCCATCATGCATGGAAATACGTGATTGGTGGTCCGAGAATCGAGACACATGCCCCTTTGAGTCATTACCATGATAAGGGACATGAGTGGTGCATATATGCCTTGAATTGTGCTGCCATGCTTTGCCTTGCCCTCTGTTGCTGTCATTTGCAGATTCTGCAGGAACACTCTGCCGACCGGCAGTGTAAAGTGCCGACCGGCAATAATTTCTCTACCGACAGCTTCATTTTGTGCCGGTGGCCATACCACACTGCCGGTGGCAATTCCATTCAGCCGGTGGCACTCCTCATTGTCCAGAAAAGCAGTCCTGAGGTTTTGGCAACCTCCAGAGGAGTGAAGGAAGGAAAACAGAGGCAGCTCACGCATGGCGGCGCATTTCCCGAGGCGATTTACTATTTTCTTAGCTTAATTAAATTTGCTTAGTTGATTAGGCAATTTGTAATATTTAATTAGCTTGCGTAGTTAATTAATTTGTAATATTTATTTGGTCCCTCCGAGTGAGGGCAAATCTGTAATAAGTGTGTGTGAGTGGAGTGCATGTCTTCCAATCCCCACTTCTTTCTTCCCTTTTATTTACCTGCTTATGATGGTAGATTAGGGCATCTTTAAAATTAGCATACCTTATGTTATGCATGCGTGCATCCATACATTTGTATTACATACATTAGGCTCGGTACATCACGCTAACTGCATCTGTACTTCAATTCACAAATTGAATATGTGGTAGTTGATCGCATTTCACATGCCATGTTTAGGGTTAGCCGAGCCTGCCTAGATTGCATTTTTGCATGTGATGCATTAGCCATTTTTAACATGAACTAGGACATGCATGTTTGCTAACTAGTTTACTGTTTTGGCACGGAGAACGATGTAAGTATTTATGCTTTAGCACCCCGCATGCGTGTGAGTGTTGCCATGACAGTATGCCTGCCATGCGGCTAAGTGCTTATGTGTTAAAATGTTTTAATGCTTGTGGGTGAAGGTTGGATTGTTTGGGTTGGAAAAACTCGTTGAAATCCGCATTTTAGCCTACTTACGAGTAGCAAATTCCAAAGCGCTTTTCAAAACCGAACGGATATGCAATGCTTATTTCCAAATTAGGCAATCTAGTCTATACTTGTTTGCTGCGCGCATAATATAGTAATTCTAGGCTAATAAATGGAATAAGAACACATAACGTCTTCAAAATCGGATATCAAGGTTAGTAGAGGCCGGTCTTCGGACCGGGCGAAAGGGGGTGCTCATAGTTGACCTTCCCCAATCGTACCCAAGCTCCCGAGCCGAGACAACTCCGGTGATGACGGACATGTGGCCTTCGGCACCGAGTCAGGGTTTCCTAAATTTCCCCATTTAAAAAATATTTAGGTGGCGACTCTGTATCTGGCAAAGCAGTCCATGTTTGGCACTACTTTTTCAAAAATCTGTTTCTCAAAACGATTTGCCAGATTTGGACTCTTTGGTTCAGATTAAGAACCGCGACAACAAAATCGCGAGCCCGAACTGTAGTAGCATAAGGCCCCCCTCCGCGGGCGCGTCTGCGCAGACCCGTGGTGGCTCAGAGTTCAGAAGAACTTGCGGCCATGATAAAGGCCCTAAACCAGGGAATTACTATACATGATGAGACCAATGTTGAAATGCAACACCCATCTGGGACATCTACCGCACATCTAGTCCCAGGCCTCCAGCCAAACTTTAGCCCACCTCCGCCAGCTGAAGATTTGCAGCGTCCAGATCATCGAGAAGGGTTGGCTCAAACTCAAGTTTTCAGACCCTTGGTGCAGCCTAATGAGGGACTTTATCCCCTTGACATTGATGATCCTGACCCGATCTTGTTAAAAATTGCTAGCCTTAAGAAGCAGTTCAAAAAGGCACAAAGAATTAACTCCATTCCTGACATTGAGGATGGGTACATCGAGGCAGCCGTAAGGTTTCCAGACAGATTCAAAATGCCATACATTGACTGTTTTGACGGCTCTGGAGATCCTATGGTACATATTCAGCTTGGATGTCCTGAAACTGATGGGTCTGACTAAGCCACAGAAACTCTATCTATATGGAAGAACCCTGCTAGGTACCAAATTGGAGGATACAGTAAAGTAGAACTGGGAAGAGTTGGCTGAGGCATTTGTCAATTAGTACTCTTACAATACCCAAATTGAAATGACCATTCAAGAGCTTGAAGCAACCTGCCAGAATCCTACAGAACCTTTTGTGGAATTTGTTGCAAGGTAGAGAGCAAAGGCAGCACAAATGATAGATCGACCTTCTTAGAAAGACCAAGTGCGAATAGTGGTGTAGAACATTGAGCATGATATGTTGCAAAAGTTAATAGTCACTCCACTGTTCACTTTCAACTCTTTGCATGAATTGGGGGTTCAGGTTGAGAGTGCATTCAACAAAGAGATTATTTCTAGAACAGGTGAACCAACAAGGAGGGTGTTTTCTAGGAGTAGGTAAAGTGTGTTTGGTTTGAGTTTTCTTAATTAAGTTTTTTGAAAATTGACTTTTTGATTTTCGTGTTTTTTTGTTTTTAGTGAATATTTTTAAAATTTTAAACATTTTTTTTACTTTTTTAGATGCACCTTACTTAGATGTATCTAAAAAGTAAAAAATTTATAAAAAAATATTTTTAAAAAATTAATAAATACAAAAAATATACTGAATTCTTGTATTTTTTTTATATTTTTGGTATTTAGTGAATTTTTAAAAGATTTTTTTTTACAATTTTTTTACTTTTTAGGTGTATTTATGTTAGGTGTGTCTAAAAGTAAAAAAAATGCTTAAAATATTAAAAAAATTCAGTAAAAACAAAAAAATACGGAAAATAAGAATGTAGAATTTTCTGAAAAATGTTTTTTGAAAAGTGGAAACAAGCAAGGTCCCAAACCCACTGAAATCAATACCATTGCTGCTACTCCCAAAACTACCGACCCGTTTGCCAATCCAAGCCCACAAATAGCCAGCCCAACCCGTGCTCAGGGTAAAACTATCACCTCCCTCCATATGAGCTTAACCAATGCATTAAAAATCCTGATAGAAAGAGGATATCTCAAAGCCCTTGATCCTCAACCTCTGCCTGACCCACTCCCTGCCAGACATAACCTCACCAAGTACTGCGTGTATCATTAGAAGCGCGATCATGGCACCAATCGTTGCTACCACCTTCGTCATGAGCTTTAGAGTCTCATCGACAACCAGATAATAGCCCCATCTCAAGACCCCAATGTTATCACCAACTCACATCCCATCCATGACCAAATATCTCCTACCCACCTTAACCTCATCCATATACTCCCATCTACCTTAAACCCCAGCATATACATCACCCCAGCCCATTTACCCAAGCCTGAGGTGTTCATTCCAGAAAGTACCAATTTGTGCATGATGGATGCACCCAATCCGGTTCAGATATGCCAAGGGCGCAAAATGGGTAAACCCACTACTGCTGAGATGTTGGGAATGATTGAAAACCTTCAAGGAATGGTGGCGGATTTAACATTTAGGATTTCGATACTATCAAAAAGCTCCGTAATCTTTGGGCGAGCTGTAGTTGAAAAGGGCTGACTCGAAACTATCTCAAGTCTGGGTGATGAAATATCAACAACAAATGGGCCTTGCTTCGATATAGCCACCCAATCCCTTGGCCAAGCAGAAGCAAGTTGCAAGAATAAAGCCGGGACAAGTATTGATCCATATTTACAACTTCGGTGGGCTATTAAGACTTTGAAGGTCAAAGGGTTGAACAAGTAACAGGTGCTTGAAGTTGTTGCAAAGACTGTGGATAACACTTTTGTCGCTCAGGGTGAAAGCATTTCGAATCAGGGAGCAAACAATGAAAAGGGATGCTTTACCAGAAACACCCATCCTGATTCCAATCCCATGCCCATGAATACCCGACCAGTACCCGCCGATCCATTTGCCAATGTTTCTAAACCTAGTGTTTCCTCCTCCCGCAAATGAACCTTCACCCAACTGCATATAAGCTTAACCTATGCATTGAAGGTACTGATGGAGAAAGGGTATCGTAAACCGCTCAATCCTCAACCTCTCCCTAATCCTCTCCTACCTACACACGACTCTACCCAATATTAGACATTCCATTAGCAGTACAATCACTATACTGACCGTTGCTTTCGCCTTCACCATGCAATTCAAAACCTGATTGACAAAAAGGTCATCAACCTACCTGAGCATCCCAAAGATGTCAATAGCCCCCTTCCTGATAGCAATAGGTGGCCACTCCATGACACAAAATCCATACACAGCTTTCCGACAACCAACCATTACCCTCATCAACACATCATACCCGCCAATGAGCCCAAACCCATTGTGTTCATCCCTGAACCTTTTGATTCTGATTTGAGCAATAAGAACAAGATCTTTGAACAGATGGAAAGTTTACTCGATCTTGGCGAGTTCAAGCTTGATAAAGCAGTAATACAAGCACTGGTGGCTGAAATGATGAATCTTAGTCTCAGCTACGGTAATTGTTGAAAGCACTTGGGAAGGGCTTTCTAAACTCACTTTAAAAGCCTGAAATCAATCCTACTGGGTGTGGATGTTTTCCCGTGTGCTACTTGAAGTTGTTTTTGAAATTCTACAAATGGACTTGGAGAAGGAAAACCTTCTTTTGTCTCAGAAATGCTTATTTTGTTTTGAGTTACATCCTACAAATAGTTATGTTGTGAGTTTTATTTTCTTTATCTTTTCTTACATTGTTGCGTTAGTTGAGTCTTTTCCTTTGAGTTGCTTTCATGTACCCTCAGGTCTTCATCTTTATAAGAAAGTGGGAGTCAAATTTCTGATCATTTTATTATGCCTATAGTAACTCATGTGTGACCTTTTGAAAATTAAAAAAAAAAAAGATTTGAATTTGTTTTTTGAATGAGATTTTGTTAAATGTTGAGAAGGATCCCCCGAATAGTTTGAGTGAATTCTAACTTATCAAGCACAAAGTCATTCATAATTTTAGAAACTTTAAGCTGTTTCTTTTGCAAAACTTGCGAAGAAAGATTCTGCGGTATTTTACATTGACTTGGGGATTCTCTTCGCTGTTAGACGATCATGTTGGCAAGTACAAGGCGACTTTCAAACCTCACAAATCATAGAATTTCTCCCCTGGTGTTTTCATTATTTCAAAGAGAAAAGGATAAAAAGAAACCAAAAAGAAAGAGAAAGAAAAAAAAAAGAAAAAATGAAAGAAAAAAGGAAAGAAAAGAAAAAAAAGGAAGGGGAAGTCAACCATCAAACCAGGGGGCATTCATTGGAATGAAATCCAATCAGCTATGATCCATTGGAATGAAATGCAAGCAACTGTAAGGAAGGCAACTTTTGTCTGAATTCAGGGAAACCAATGCAAGAAGGTACCACATTGCGAGAAGAACTAACTCTGAAAATGGAGCGAAAAGAAAGGAAGAAGGCATGCATATAAGAGAATGGAGAACCAAGCTCAAATCAAGGGGAAGCCAGTTCTAGTGTTAGGACAAGGATGACTATTGATCAAATTCACCACAAGTGTTGTAATGCTACCCTTGAGAGGCTCGCTAGGTCGAAAACCTGAAAGGGTGACCTAGGCAAAAGTTAGAGCATGAAAAATGAGAAATCAGAAATATAGCTCACAAGGTTGAAAACCCTGAAGGGACGACTTTGGCAAAAGTTAGAGCGCAAAAGGAGAGTGTTAACACCCAAGTGAACCTCAGTCATGAACTAAGTTGACCTAATTCCCATTCTTGGGATACGTAGGCAACTGCATCCTGAAGTTTGGTCTTAACCATATCTATCTCATCCATCTCAACTCAATCATCTTTCCTAATTCACGTCGCCAGTATCGCATCAATCCATGAGCTACACCAACTGTTGCACATATCATACTTGCATTAGGTAAGAAAGAACTAGCTTGAATCAACAAGTGGAGAAATTTTCAATACTTGAACTTATTAGTAGAATCTCTATCTTGAGCAAAAAAGTATCAAAACTTGGGTCTTGCGAAATTGGGTTTTAAAAGGAGCATAAGTAATACTAGGGGCACTATGAATGATCACCTTGAGTCTTTTTCTGCTTTTGGGCCAGTTGTGAGTTCTGTTGTGTCATCCCTGGTGTTTGTCTCGATCTGTGCTCTTCATCAAGTCATCATAACGTGTTTGTCGCTTAATGTGTGGAATTCATAAACAAGCTAAGAGTGCCCACACAAGGAGCATCGCATTCATAAGTATTGCAAAGTCCATATGAGGAATCTATCACTGTTTCGGAGTGAACTTGAGTAAGTTCTCAACATGTTGAAGTAGAAGAGAAGCATGAGTCTGATGAGTTGACAACTGTTCCAGGATCTGATGATCTCCATCGCATATGCCTACATAATGTTGAAAACAGTGGCCAATGATTGGACACTAGGGGCAATTTTTAGTACATCTGATCGAGCCATCAATCAAGCAAAAGACATGAACCCAAATAGTGGCCAGTGACTAGACACTAGGGGCAATCTTCAGTACATCTGATCGGGCTATCAATCAAGCAAAGGGCATGAAACCAAACAGTGGCCAGTGACTGGACACTAGGGGCAATTTTCAGTGTATCTGATTGGGCCATCAAGAGAATGAGGAGCATGGATCCAACCTTTCTCTTTATTCGGTCAGAGCCATTTGTTCGGCACTTTCCCCTGGATTAGGGTGGGCTAACCCCCATGATGATTCTGATATGATTCAGCTTTCGAAAGTTGCCTTCGACCATATGAAGACTCTCTTGGGATTGCCATCTTCCCTTTGATTAATACATGTACTTTTTATTATGCCTGCATGTTTATACACTCTAGTTCCTTTGAATTGCTTGATTGGTTACTCTTACACATAACTTTGTTCTGCACTTAAATTGAGTTTTGTCAAGTTGCCTCCCTTTGTGTTACATTTCAATGAGTTTTGGCGAGTTACCCTGCACTCATTTCGTAAGGTACATGATGCATTACACTGAGTACTCCTCATTTCCCTCTACATACCATGCATCGCTCACCTACATCGTATTATTTTGTGCATTTCACTTTGTATCGCACTATCTCGTGCACTTACATCGCACTATTTTGTGCACTTTGTATCACACTGTCCTATTCACTTTGTATCGCACTATTTTGTGCACCATTGCATTGTCTTATGCATTCAACCCACATAGCACTTTTTTTTTTTTTTGTGCACCATTCGCACTGTCTCGTGCACCTCATTCGCACTGTCTTGTGCATTCGCATCTATTTTTTGCATTAATTTATGTAGTCTAACGTGCATAGAACTATCTTGTGCATTTCCACCTCACTCGCACTATCTTGTGCATTAACATCGCACTATCTTGTGCATTTCATCACACTATTTTTGTATTACATGGCACTGTCTTGTGCATTTCATCTTACATAGCACTATTTTGTGCATTGCATAGCATTGTCTTGTGCATTTCACATTTCATCGCACTACCTTGTGTATTTCATCTTACATCGCACTATTTTGTGCATTACATAGCACTGTCTTGTGCATTTCACATTTCATTACACTATCTTGTGCATTTCATCTTATATCACACTATTTTGTGCATTGCATAGCACTGTCTTGTGCATTTCATCTTACATCATACTATTTTGTGCATTGCATTTTGTATAGCACTATTTGGTGCATTCATTCACCCTCACTCGCACTGTCTTATGCACCTTGTATTTTTGTACCTGATCACGCTGTCTTGTACACTTCTAGGTCTAGGAGACCTTAAATCCTCTAAAGGTGCAATTCCTTTGGTGTTTGTCGTGCTCGAACGACTTTAGACGGTCTGGTATAGCCACCTGACTGTGTTTGTAGTGAGTTCCTAGGAGATCAACAGAGAGGGTGGAAACTAGAGTTCGAATGGCGATGCCTAGAACGCAAAGGTTCAGAATTTCCAAGACTAAAGTCTGGTTTGAATACCCAGGGGTGTATCCTCGACTTGAGATCTATATGGCAGCCCTATAAGTTGAGGTAGCTTGTATGCGCCTCAATTCTGGATACTAAACCAACCTAGCCTGTCACCCCTTATTCCCTTCATTCATTACATCCATGGCATCGTACTTTGTCTTGTTGCAGTCAGCATTTAGGATCATTATCTTTCCCGAGTAGATCATTTCTCACTTATATCACCCCACCCAATTGCTTGTACTCTTTCTCTTTCTACGAAAAACATAGTTTTGCATGTGCTCGCACACCCTTTCACGTTAAAACATGATTCTGTTATGTGTAAGCATCCATGCTGCGCTGAGGCTAGTATTGAGGATGTAGGCACTTATCTTGTGTTAAGCGTCGTTTGGTTCATGCTGCCACTTCTTTTCTACATAAAATGTAGTTTGGCTTGCATCCCCATTCCTTTATGGTGTTCGTGTGTTTTGCACTGCTCATGGCTTAGATTTCTTACATCGTATATCATTTGCATTGTTTCGTTGCATTGTGTTTTTTTTGTATCCTGCCCTTGAAGTACACTGGTTTGATTCCTTGCAAAGGGATACATAGGTAGCCTTCGGGTTCAACCAATTACATTTGCATTTGTTTGTTTGCCCTAGTCTTACAGCCTCATCAAATGGTTTGTCTTTGGGCTTTGAGATTCACTTATGTCATTTCATGACTTCAAGCTCTGTCAAAGAGGGGCAACTGTAGACACCCCATTTTTGACCGCCCTTAAGACTTGGGCGCTTGATTCCGGACACCCGATGATGAAAGTTACACTATTAAAATCATTTGAATTCTCAGTAAAGGAATTTGGATTCAAGCACTAATCCCAAACCTTACACCCCATTTTGGCCAAACTATTTTAGACCAAAACCCTCTTTTACGATGTTACGAGACTCGCATTTCATTTAAAACATTGCACTTTTAGGTAAATTGTAACGACCCCAAAATCTATATTAGAGATTACCTTTATGGCCTTACGAGTTAATGCATTTTAATTTAATGATATATGTTCAAATTGAGGAATTATCTATTGAGCCACGGCTTAAAATTGAAATTACTGACCTTTATGGGTTTAGAAATCACAATTGAGTACTTGAGTGTGTTAATGGAAATTTTTAGAACTATTTGGTAAAATTAATTGGAAATCTAATTTGCCTGATTCGTTAATACACGTTTGGGTGATTAACTTGGTACTGCAAATTGAAGGTCTTAGAGGCTTCAGAAACCAAAACAGTGGACATATTTATGATCAGCACAATTTTTAGAGTTGCCTGGGAACTTTAATTGAAATTTGATTTCGTGCGATTCGTAAGGCCACGTTTGGCTCTCCCTATTGTGTTAAGCCATGTGTGTGTGTTTATATATATATATATATATAGATGTGCCTTTGGGTGGTTGGTCTCATTTTTTGGGGAGCCCAAAATATCTAAAAAGAGAGAGAAGAGAATCGTGAGAGAGAAAGAGAGAAGAGAAACCAAGAATCTTGAAGAAAAGTTCAACAATCATGAGGGTTTGAAGAGAATTGAAGGGAATTAAAGAAAGAGAAGGGAGATCAACCATGGAGGCTTGAGGAAATGGAGGAGAATTAAGAGGAAGACAAAGATTGAACTAAGGTATGATCATCTATCTTGAATCCTTATGTTTAAAGCATCAATTACATGAAATCAAGGATTGATATGGAAGAGGTGAACTTTGAACCCCAACTATGGCTATATTATGCACTTGTGTTCTTGTGCTTGGGAATTGAGTAATATTTTGAGGTTATGATGTTTAATGGAGATTAATAATGTGAAATTTGTCATGTATTAAAGGGTTTTGGGCTTTGATTTACATGGAATTGAGGTTTAATTTTGGAAATGAGAAGTTCCAATTTTACAGCCATTTTCGGACTAGAAACTGCCCAGGGCCGCACGTGCGGCTCTGTTTCCGGCACGTGCGGGAGATAGCTCTGTCCAGCCAACTTTGAATAAGCATATTTTTTGCCTCGGAATTCCGTTTTGAGTGATTCTTAAGCCTAACATCAAGCTCCGGAAGTCTAGTTTCCAATGGTGGTGGTCTCACTCCCAAATTCTAAGTATAGAAATAGTTATTCCGAAATTAGTGACGACTGTTCACTTTCTGTCAACCAATTTTGTACCATTTCTTCACCTAAACCATTTCCCATCGATTTCTCCTATTTTCTGAGACATGGATTATAAATTATTAATGAATAATGAGCTTGGTACCACCATGGCTAATTGATTGAATGATCAAAGAGAATAAGTAAATGATAGAGTATAATCTCATATTATGTGTTGTGCACTGTACTTGTAGGTCGAGACAAGGACATCGTCCCATTACTACTGGGAGCCGATCACTGCGAGTAATAGTAGTGTATCGATATGTTTCATTTACTTCCTATGATTATGATCTATGTATTGTTATTTGTGAATGGACGGTTCCATTAATATTGTGCTTTGATTCAATTAATGAATATGCTTGAATAATGGCATTGGTATGGACCTACGGTCGTTCTGTCCCTAGTAATAGACGTGGGCCCCAGGCCGTTATGATACGAATTGTTCTGTCCCTATTAATGCAGTGATACATTTGACTTTTCTTAATAGTTATTATTAATGTTCTGTTATCCGCAAGACAACTATGTCGACTTGTAATAAACCATGGGAAAATCTTTGTGCATAATTGAGTAATAGTACTGTAGCAGTATGTTTTGCTTACTGTTAATAGTTAATACTAACGTTCTGCTATCTGCAAGTTAACTATCTGAATTCATGATGAACAAATGAAACATATGTGTATTATGGAACAATGATATCTTTGTGTATTTGGAATCATTCTGTTTTGTTAATAATGGGCCTGAGGCCAATCTGTTGATATCTGGGCCTGAGGCCGCTCTGCATAATATGTTGGGCCTAAGGTCGTTCTCTATTATCTGTGGGCTTAAAGTCGATCTGCATTATATCTGGGCTAACAGCCGATCTGTATTATATCTAGGCTTAAAGCCGATCTGTATTATATCTAGGCTTATAGCCGTTCTGTATTATCTTTGGGCTTACTGCCATCCTGTATCATATCTGGGCTTACAGCCGCTCTGTATTATATATATGGGCCTGAGGCCGTTCTGTGTTACATGTGGGTCTAAGGCCATTTTAAAATATGCTTATGTATAAGATCTGTGTATAGTTTGATATGCATATTTACATTCTCTAAGTCTATGCTTAATTATTTAGAGAGGTCATACCACCAATTACATTCGGTAGTTCTGACATAGATGAATAATGTGTGATCTTGTGTGAGTTGACTATAGACCTAAGTAAGTAGTGTCCTTGTAAAGATACTTTCGTATAAATGATTTTGAAAATGGTTATGCTATACGATGCTTAATGAAGTCTATATTTTGGTTACGAACTGTTCTATATGATAAGTATTTTCTGAAATGATAAAATACGTTATGAACCCCTGACATGTTTATGATATGATGAGTTTTCCGAGTACTTTCCCCAAAATGACTAGATATGCTACGAAACTCCGATTGTTCAGGATATGACAAGTTTTCTGGAAAAGATATTTTGCTATACATGAATGGGTTTTCCATTTAATAATTTATTGTGGCATGCTTGATAAATGCCTTATGATGAACTTGAAATCATTATGCTTTATCTGTTATAAGTTGGACCGGAGGTTGTTCTGTCAAAGTTTAAGTATGTTTAATGCTATTGGGAATTATCCCATCATTTGATAATCTTTGCAAGGTATGATAAGTTTCTGAATAATGTCTCTAAACAACGGATTGTGTGAAATTATGAAAGGTTTGATGAATTTTATGTATTACGTATTTTTGGAAAATGTTTTTTTGTCCATGATTAGAATGTTTTACTAAATATGGAAGAAAAAGGATCTGATTAGGCATGATGTTTAGCCTACTTTGACGTTAATGGAACAAGAATATAACAGCTTTATGGTGAATGAATTTTGTGCTTGATGCCACGATGTTGATTTTAAGATCTTCCAAGCGAATATGGATTCTAAATGATTATTACCTTACTATAGTTTGGAAATTGTGACAATTAAGATTTGATTCGTATTTGATTTTGTTAATAATTTGTTTTGGAACTTGAGTTACTATTTGAAGTCTGCTAGAAATTCTATTCGAATTGATAGGTTTACTTTTGATTATTTGAGCCTTCATTGAAGTTGAAGATTTAAATCTGAATTTGAGTATTCAAAACGTAGACCTTATTTATCCCATCGGCTATGAAAGTAAATCGCTTGGAGATACTTCAAACTACCAAACCACTATTCTGAATATTTAACTTATTAGTGGGCAAGAGTCATAAGGTCATTAATGTAGAACTCATTTGTTTAATCTGGGCCTAATTGTTGTAGTACGTTTGTGTCATTTGAAACTCGATTGAGAAGTGTTGTATACCCAAGACGAAACTGGACTTGTGGCAGGGTGAATCAAGTTTGGAGGACCAAACTTTTTAAGGTAGGAAGGATGTAACGACCCCAAAATCCGTATTAGAGATTACCTTTATGGCCTTATGGGTTAATGCATTTTAATTTAATGATATCTGTTCAAATTGAGGAATTAGCTGTTGAGCCACGGCTTAAAATTGAAATTACCGACCTTTATGGGTTCAGAAATCACAATTGAGTACTTGAGTGTGTTAATGGAAATTTTTTGAACTATTTGGTAAAATTAATTGGAAATCTAATTTGCCTGATTCGTTAATACATGTTTGGGTAGTTAACTTGGTACTGCAAATTGAAGGCCATAGAGGCTTCAGAAACTAGAACATGGGACGTATTTATGATCAGCACAATTTTTAGAGTCACCTGGGAACTTTAATTGAAATTTGATTTCATGCGATTCGTAAGGCCACGTTTGGTTCTCCCTATTGTGTTAAGCCATGTGTGTTTATATCTATATATATATGTGTGTGCCTTTGAGTGGTTGGTCTCATCTTTTGGGGAGCCCAAAATATCTAAAAAGAGAGAAAAGAGAACTGTGAGAGAGAAAGAGAGAAGAGAGACCAATATTCTTGAAGAAAAGTTCAACAATCATGAGGGTTTGAAGAGGATTGAACGGAATTGAAGAAAGAGAAGGAAGATCAACCATGCAGGCTTGAGGAAATGGAGGAGAATTAAGAGGAAGACAAAGATTGAACTAAGGTATGATCATCTATCTTGAATCCTTATGTTTAAAGCATCAATTACATGAAATCAAGGATTGATATGGAAGATGTTAACTTTGAACCCCAACTATGGCTATGTTATGCACTTGTGTTCTTGTGCTTGGGAATTGAGTAATATTTTGAGGTTGTGATGCTTGATGGAGACTAATAATGTGAAATTTGTCATGTATTAAAGGGTTTTGGGCTTTGATTTACATGGAATTGAGGTTTGATTTTGGAAATAAGAAGTTCCAATTTTACAGCCATTTTCGGACTGCAAACTGCCCAAGGCCGCACGTGCGGCTCTATTTCCCGCACGTGCAGGAGACAACTCTGTTTAGCCAACTTTGAATAAGCATATCTTTTGCCTTAGGACTCCGTTTTGAGTGATTCTTGATCCTAACATCAAGTCCCGGAAGTCTAGTTTCCAATGGTGTGGGTTGACTCCCAAATTCTAAATAAAGAAATAGTTATGCCCAAATTAGTGACGACTGTTCACTTTCGGTCAATCAATTTTGTACCATTTCTTCACCTAAACCATTTCCCATAGATTTCTCCTGTTTTTTGAGACATGGATTATAACTTATTAAGAATTAATGAGCTTGGTACCACCATGGCTAATTGATTGAATGATCAAAGAGAATAAGTAAAGGATCAAGTATAATCTCATATTATGTGTTGTGCATTGTACTTGTAGGTCGAGACGAGGACATCATCCCATTACTACCGGGAGCCGATCACTGTGAGTAATAGTAGTGTATCGATATGTTTCATTTACTTCCTGTGATTATGATCTATGTATTGTTATTTGTGAATGGCCGATTCCATTAATATTGTGCTTTGATTCAATTAATGAATATGCTTGAATAATAGCATTGATATGGACCTACGGTCGTTTTGTCCCTAGTAATAGACGTGGGCCCCAAGCCGTTATGATATGAATTGTTCTGTCCCTATTAATGCAGTGATACATTTGCCTTTTGTTAATTGTTATTATTAATGTTCTGTTATCCGCAAGACAACTATGTCGACTTGTAATAAACCATGGGAAAATCTTTGTCCATAATTGAGTAATAGTACTGTAGCAGTATGTTTTGCTTACTGTTAATAGTTGATACTGACGTTCTGTTATCTGCAAGTTAACTATTTGAATTCATGATGAGCAAATGAAACATATGTGTATTATGGAACAATGATATCTTTGTGTATTTGGAATCATTCTATTTTGTTAATAATGGACCTGAGGCCAATCTGTTGATATCTGGGCTTGAGGCCGCTTTGCATAATATGTTGGGCCTAAGGCCGTTCTGTATTATCTATGGGCTTAAAGCCAATCTGTATTATATATGGGCTTACAGTGGATCTGTATTATGATTGGGCTTAAAGTCGATCTGTATTATATCTGGGCTTATAGCCATTCTATATTATCTCTGGGTTTATAGTCGTCTTGTATCATATCTGGGCATACAGCCGCTCTGTATTATATATGGGCCTATGGCCGTTCTGTGTTATATGTGGGTCTGAGGCCGTTTTAAAATATGATTATGTATAAGATCTGTGTACAGTTTGATATGCATATTTACATTCTCTAAGTCTATGCTCAATTAATTAACCTTCTTACATTGCTATTATCCACTGAGCCTTGCTCACTCCATTTTTATGAATATTTCTGTAGGTGAGCCGTCGGAGATTGACACTAGAGTTGTACAAAGGTTCGCCTATCTACCATGTCACCGGGGTATGTCTCCATGTAGAGGCCTTAATTTGTGATGGGAGTCATATAAATTATGAAGTCTTATATAAGAGTGTGTGAGATCTATATGAATTATGTGATTATATATATAACTTTGGGAATGTATTTAAATGCTTAAATCCAATTAAACCATCATGTATGCACAAGCTCAATGGATTTTGTCTTTTATTGATATTGCTTTCGCCTAAGGCCCCGTATATGGTTAAATATTATTTTAAAATTCTGTTTTGAGGCCTATGTACAGGCCGGTCATGGACAACATGTTTAGGGGCGCGTTTGGGTCGTGACATAAACTGAATAAGAACAAAGTAAAGATACATAAAAGGGAGGTGAACTCTTTGAAAAATAATTAAAACCTCTTATTTATAGGTTTGGAGTTGAAGGAAATAAGAGGGGAAGGAAGAAAACTAGTTGGGGAAATGGTTGAGCGTGAAACCGTTGGGAGAGAAACTGAGCAGCCTTCACAAACCTTGCCTATCTCTTTGCACACTTAGACTTTAGATGTGAGGCCACCACCATTGGAAATTAGACTTCCGGGGCTTCACTTTGGACTGAAGAATCATCTAAAACCAAGTTCGGATGGCAAAGATTTGACCGTTGGAAGTTGGGCATCAATCCGATTAAGATAGAAATGAGTAGCCTTCAGTAAATTAGGCATCTCTATTTGCACACATAAAATTTAGATGTGCCACCACCTCCATTGGAAAGAAGACTTCCGGGGCTTCAATTTAGACTCAAGAATCACCTGAAACAGAGTCCGGATGAGGGAGATATGCCTTAACATCCGGTCGTGGATCGGTGAGGTCCGGTCAGGTATCAATAGTGCCAGACAGTGCTTTACAGCAGGTTGCTCCCATGCACGTGATTTTGCCACCTCGCCATTTCAGAAGATATTTTTGACCAAAACATCTCAAATTCTATAAATAGGACCTCCCACTTTAGATTTTAGGGTTAGAACACCTTCCAAAAGGCTTAGACATTGATAGAGCATCCATCTTCCATCCAAAAGCTTCCTCGATTTCATATCACCTTTCAGCTATACATACACAATACATACACCATTAGAGCTGGTCTTGAAGCTTTTTGTTGAGATTTCAAAGCTAATTTCAAAAACTTGAGGGTGTTGGAACCAAATTTATTAATTAAGAGCTTACCTCTCTTTCAAATGTATAATTTTGCACCTTCTTCTTTCATCTTCTTCTGCTCTTTTCCTCTATTTTTCTTGTCTTTATATACTGATTTTCAGAGTTTGAAAAGGCTGAAAAACAGGGTTTAAAAGTCTCAAAAGTGGAGGGGTTAGCCACCTCTCCTTGAATTTGCTTACTAGCTTTATATCTCTCGTCTTTATCTATCTTTTTGTGCCCTTTAAACACACTTTTAGCCACTGTTTTGGGCTATTTTGGGACTGTTATTGGACTGATTTGTGGGCTAAAATTTTTGATTTAATAGCTACCAAGGGTGGAGGGGTTAACCACCCCTCCTTAAACCTTATTCCAAGCTTATATCCTTGTGTTTCCCACTTATTTCTTTGATTTTAACCACTGTTTTGAGGCTATTTTTGGACTATTTTCAAAGGCTAAAATATGGTTTAGAAGTCCCAAAAATGGAGGGGTTAGCCACCCCTCCTTAGCTTTGCTTACTAGCTTTGTATCTCTTTGTTTGTGCCTATCTTTTGTGCTCTTTTGACATAGTTTTAGCTACTGTGTTTTACACTTTAGGGGCTGTTTTAGGGCTGTCCTAGTTTGTTAAATTAGTTTATGCTTTGATTAGTTTGCTTGTTGTCTCATATGTTCACATATATAGCTTGTGGTATGTTGTTCTAGGCCTCTATTTGTTTAATTTCCATGTTTAAGTACCTCATTTTAATATGCAACCTATCAACCATTTCTTTCATTTGAGAGTTGTTTCAACCGGTTGATGGTTGTTCAAAACATGAGCTAAAGATCTATGATTAATGGCTTAATCTCTATAGAGGTTCATCACCAACGGCATAGTCTCTCTTTCATGTAGAGAATCACTTCCCGTTTGACATACTTCTCATTTAGTGGACGTAATTATCACCTTGGACTAAATGGGCTAAAGAATGGAAAGTCTAACAAACTTGGATTAAAATGGACTAACCAACATAAAGAAAATGGATCATATTGCTTTGGGTTCGTCCAAACGTTATGCCAAGTCCATTGTGTCAAGGGTTGTCTTATATCAATTCATGATATTTTGATGAACCTTGAAGCGTCTCTATCTCCCTCTTTGAGTTCACTTCATGATAGAAGAGAAAGGGTGGTTGTTATTTATTGTATTTATTGATCTTTGTCCTATCGTGTCCAAAATCATCTTGCAAATCAACTTGCAACCATGGATGGTTTGGGAACCGAGTTCGCTCCTCTCTTGAGTGTTTTCTAGGATAGAGAAGGGTAGAAGTGACAAATGTGGCTAGGAATACTCTGTTTGCACTATTTCACCTCAGGCACAAAAAATAGATTTCAGCATGAAAACAAGGTATGATTGGATTTATTTGGGGCTCAACTGAGTTGCATTCTGGGTCGGCAAGGCTCCAATAAATTGCAACCAATACACTTTTGGTTGAAAGGAATGATAGGGTGAAACAAAATAGTTCCCAACAAGGCAGACAGAGTAATTCCTAAGGATCATCCCGCAATCATTGCGTATTTGTTATAATAAATTAGACAGCCCCTTTTGGTTATCATTCATTCGGATTTGTAATAATTATTTATTCGGACACTTGGACTTTCAGACCCTCCTTCGTGAGGACAAATATGTAGTAAGTTGTATGTCTTCCAACCCCCATTCTTTCTCCCTTTTATTTATCTGGTTATGATGGTTAGCATAAGGACATCATATTTTCAAATTAGCGTTTCCATGACTTGCATCCATTCGTTTTGCATGCATAAAAGTTTGGCTCATCATATTATTCAAATGTCAAATTCAAACTCTTTACTTGAATATGTACAGCATCACATGCCTTGAATTGACTCGCATGCCACGCTAGTAGCCGAGCTTATTACTTGCACGTTGTATGTGTTGCATTAGTAATGTTGCATTAATTAGCATCATGCATTTTTTCTAACTATTTGTTTTCTTTTGACTCGCCTTCGGACATGAGGTAAGCATTTTTGCTTTAGCATATTGCATGAGTGTGATTGCTACCATATCAAACATACTACCATGCGGCTAAATGCTTACTTGATATACCTGTTTGAATGCCTATAGATGAAGGCTATTCACTGAAATTGGGATGCTTTGATTAATGTATATATATATGAGATCACTTTTTCAAGTGGTACATATTCAAAACACTTTTTCAAAACAAACATGAAATCAAACGTTCTAACTTTTCATGAAATTAGTCTATACTCGTATGCATCACATACTAAAGATAACAAAATAATCAAAATAAGAGCATATACTGTACATAAAAATCACATCATGATTAGTAGAGGTCGATTTTTGATCGGGTGAGTGGGGTACTCAATTAATGAACTTCCCCTCTCATACCTAAGTTCCCGAACCAAGATATTTTGGTGATGACAGACTAATGGCCTTTGGTACGAGTCACGGGTTTCTCTTAAATTTCACAAAAATATTTAGGTGACGGCTCTGATATTAGGCAAAGCAGTCCATTTTTGGTATTTGATTCAAAACATCGATTTTCTTAAAGAAATTGCTGGATTTGGATTCTTTATGTGTTTCACTGTTTCACATTGCACTAGTGAAATCAGATTCAGAACCACAAGTGGAGTCCGAACAATAAGGCTATTCATTCTTCCAAAAAGAGGCACGAAAAGTTTAGCTATAATTTTTGGCGGCTCTGCTGGGGAAACCCAAAGTCTTACGATCTTGTCAAATGGGTTGTCTTTGGGTTTTGGCATTCACTCGCGTCATACAATGACTTCGAGCTCTGTCAAAGAGGGGTAACTGTAGACACCCCATTTTTGACAGCTTGTAAGACTTAGGCGCTTTATTCTGAGCACTCGATGATGATGATTACAATGTGTAAGTGGTTTTAATTCTCAATAAAAGAATTCGAGTTCAAGCTCTAAACAATTCCAACCTGCTATACCCAATGTATTTTTGATCCCCAGAAAGTCAATTTTGCACTTGGTACCAACCTATATTGAACCTGAAAGTGAGGAACAGTGGGCACACACTGACCTCCGGCCGTACATCAGTCACCTCCAGCCGGAGACACCAAGGTTCGGCCGGACCTCATGACTTTTCAGGCAGAATGTACAACAATCTGCTAGTTGCCCAATTCTACAGATATTTTGAGCAGCAACTCAAGTCCTATAAATACGGGGCTCATCCTGCTGTGTTAAGGGTTAGAGTTAGAGAGTTAGAAAACAATATCAAGAATTAGAGAGTAAGAAATGTGAAAGAGTTTAGAAATATCCAAGAGAAGAAATATCAAAGCTACAACTCATCTTTGTTCTTCCATAACCTCTCATATCATCCGTACATACCATACAAGAGCTTGAACTTGGAACTTGATTTGAAACTTGAAGACCATAACTCAAACTTTAGGGTGCTTTGGAATCAAGTTTGATTTACAACAAGAACACCTTCCCTGCCAGAGGTAACACTTCATTTGTTTTATTTCAATCTTTGTTCATCTTTTTCTTTTGTTTTCATAGTATGTCCGAAAACAGCCGCAAATGCACCATAGGATCTCCAGACCTGTCGAAACGGTCTATGTGCAGCATTTTAAACCGGTCTGGCAGAGTCGGTGTACCCATCCTCAATATCCAGAATGGACTTCACGCCTTGAGACTTCTTGAACAGCTTTTCTAGCTTACTCACTTTTAGTGTTGTGGGGTCCACTTCGAACTCAAAGGGAGAATCCGGTAGGTTGGTGGGTGTGGGTGCCTTGGACAGCTGGGGTAGGATTGGGGGCGGAGCCGGTCCCGTTGGGATGTCCGTATCTTCCTGGACATTTGTTGTCTCCCTGAGTATTGGGACTCTTGGTGGGGGAGGAGCTGGGTGTGAAGCAGATGCTCCGGTTTGCTGCTGTAGCCTGGTGATTAACTCTTCCTGTTAGGCCACTACTTTTGCCTGATGTGCAGCCACTTCTGTCTGGTGGGCAGCATCTTATTGCATGACCCGCATAGTTTCCTGGAGTTGACGCATCATCTCTTCCATTCCTGCCATAGGATGTTGGTCTAACTGAATACCCGGTATATCTGTCTCTGCAGTAGATTTGGAAATCTCAACCTGACTACTCAAGGACCACTGATCTGGAAACCGCTATACCGATGCATTGCGCCTTACTGACCTCCGTCTGGTAACTGGGGGTAAAGAGTAGAACAATGGTTGTCCGTCTATCAGATCCTCGGATCGATTAAGTCTATGAACTCTAACCTAGAGTGCTCGGGGAATATCTGCCTAGTCGGATACAATGGTGCTAAACTACCTTGCAAAAAGATAAATAAAGCATAATATGGAAACAATGAATAGAAAAACGAACAACGTAACAGCTTAAATAAAGACAACACACAATTGGCAAACGCAAGTTGAAAGAAATGTTCTCAACCACTGATCACTGTTCCCAAATCACTACCCCAAATCTGAATCTGATACCCGCAGGTAAAACTGATTCCCAAATACTGATGCCCGCAGGCCTGATACCCAGACTTGCAAACTGATGCATGCATTCCTGTAGAGACGCACTCTAAAAGAACATAGCAAGCAAGCGAGAGCCAAAACACCCCTATGGAGGGGTGGGGTTTCCCTGTCCTATCTTGTCAGGAGCTAGGGTTTCACTACGCACACAGCGGTTTTAAACAACCTATAATCGGGTAAGTAACCTATCCTAGCTTGGAATAGTCACTACAGTTTCCTATATGCACTAGGTCGAATGGTCAAAAAGGGTGCCTCGGTAAAAATCGGGGTTTATGTTCCCGTCGTGGCAGAGCCCGCAACCGGTCAGCCTTATGGCACGCTTCTCAAAGCAAGCCTCCAGCAAACCGTTCAGGAATAGCATACGGCAAACATGGTGTCCTAGGCGCACCAATGCAAATGCAATGCAAAGAGACACATAAGTGTAGTCAAAATAAGATATCATGAGTTCGAGTCAAGTTCTCTAAATGCCCAACGGAGTCACCAGAAACTGTAGACGCGCCCGAACATCCCGGCTCCGCGCGCGAGATGGCACGAAATCTGTTTTGTGCATTGGACTACAGTTCGGACTCAATGTCACGATTCTGAATCTAATCATGCAAAGTGCAATGCAAGATTGATAAATCACCAAAGAGTCCAAATCTGGCAAATCGTTTTGGGAAACTGATTTTTATAAAGAAGTGTCAAACATGGACTGCTTTGCCAGATACAGAGTCACCACCTAAATATTTTATTTTGGAAAATTTAGGAAACCCTAACTCGTGCCTAAGGCCACGTGTCCATCATCACCAAAGTTGCCTCGGCTCGAGAACATGGGTACGAGAGGGGAAGGTCATACAATGAGCAACCCCGCTCGCCCGATCAATGATCGATCTTTACAAACATGTGTAGACGTCCCCGAACGCCCTGGGAGGACGAATCCCGTTCTGTTCGTTTTGGGCTCACTACAGTTCGGATTCTCAAATTGTCACGGTCCTAAATCTGAACCAAAGAGTCCAAATCCGGCAAATCGTTTTGAAAAACAGATTTTTAGAAAAGAAGTGCCAAACATGGACTGCTTTGCCAGATACAGAGTCGCCACCTAAATATTTTTTATGGGGGAATTTAGGAAACTCTGACTCGGTGCCAAAGGCCACGTGTCCGTCATCACCAAAGTTGTCTCGGCTCGGGAGCTTGGATACGATTGGGGAAGGTCAGCTATGAGCACCCCCTCTCGCCCGATCCGAAGATCGGCCTCCACTAACCGTGATATCCGTTTTGAAAACATTATATGCTCTTATTCCGGTTATTAGCCTAGAACTACTATGTTATGCGCACAGCAAACAAGTACAGACCAAATCACCTAAATTGGAACAAAACATTTCATTTTGTTTTGAAAATGGTTTGCTACTCGCAAGTAGGCTAAAAATGTAGATTTCGCCACCCTCAAGTGGGCTTAAAATTCGCATCCAATGCGTTGTTCCAATTTAAGTAACCCAACCTTTACCCACAGGCATTCAGGCAGTTATAACACGTAAGCACGTAGCCTCATGGTAAGCATGCTGTCATGGCAAACACTCACACTCATGCAAGATGCTAAAGCATAAAAGCTTACCTAGTATTTCGAGCCAAAATAAAAGCTAGTTAGTAATCAATGCATGATCCTAGCTCATGTTAAGATGGCTAATGCAACACATACAAGATGCAACTACAATAGGCCCGGCTATCCTAAAGATGGCATGTGAAGTGCTGCAACTAATAGGTATTCAACTTGAAATTGAAATACAAGTGCAGTTAGTATGATGTATCGAGCCCGGTGCATGTAGGACAAATGTATGGATGCACGCATGCGTAGCATAAGGTATGCTAAAGTAAACATGTCCTAATACTAACCATCAAAAGCAGGTAAGTAAAAGGGAGAAAAAAGAGGGGGTTGGAAGACATGCACACACGCACCCACACTTATTACAAATTTGCCCTCGCTCGGAGGGACCGAAAGAATAATACAAATTAATTAACCTACAAGCTAATTAAATATTACAGACCAATTAATTAATTAAAAAATTAACTAATCTAATGAAAGCAGTAAACAGTCTCGGGAAGAGGGTCAGCTGCGATGCGTGCTCGATTCCGCTCGGAAGTCACTGCCATGCACAAGCTGCCTCTGCTTTGACTGTTCTGCTTCTCTGAAGACTGCACAAATCTCAGGGTTGCTTCTCTGAATGTTGTGGAACACCATCGGCTGAGGGAATTGGTCACCGGCCATGGAGAATGGTCACCGGCCACAAATTAATCCATCGGCCAACAATGGATGGCCGGTCGGCACTTAAGATGGCCGGTTGGCCAAATCTTCCTGCAAAAACTGGTTTGACAGCAGCAGAGGACAGAACTTGGCATGGCAATGCATTTCAAGCAATGTATGCACCAACCACACTCCTTATCATATTTATGACTCAAAGGAGGATGGGCCTCGATTCTCGGGCCACCAATCACGCATTTCCATGCATGATGGCCCAAAGAATCAAGTGTGCATGTTGATATGGAATGTAATGCACATAATCAAGCAAATTGAACTCAACCTCTATCACAAGCAATTCAAGAGGCGAAGCATGCATGCCAATGCAATGCAATCCTAAGCATGTCGACTAGTATGCAACATGGACAATGCTAAAAAGCATACAAGGCATACAATGGTCATGCAAGACATAGGGCATGAGACAATGCAACTAACAAATATGCAAGGCACAATGTGGGTGTTCAAGCATGCAAGCAAGCATGTGACTTCATTCAATCATGCAACTCCAATCATGCAACAACACACAAATATGCAACAACATACAAGGTGGGCATACAACAACATGCAAAGGGATGGGCTTAAACTAACATGGATAGGTTGCAAGCTTGCCAAAATCAGTGGCCAATACTATGGAAGTGAGGTCCAACACACACACACGCATGCATGCAAATATGATCCAACACTTAAGCATATAAAGACAACTTTTAAGCACAAAAACATAGACTAATGACATGCAACATAAGCTCTGAAAATCATGTTAAAATGGTGCCAAACCAAGCCAACAAGACAAGCATAAGCATGCAATTAGAGGTCCAAAACTCAAGGCAAGCTAAGGAGGTGTTGAACTACCCTTAGCAAAACCAAACACGGCATGAATTAAATGACCAAAAACAGAGTTTTAGCATATTAAAACAAAGCTTAAAGACCACTTAGATGGCATCTAAATGACTTAAATTCAAGGGCATGCACAATGACCAAACATGGAGCATAAGGCACAACCTCATAAGGCATCAAAGAGGCATCAAAGGCAAGCATGCAAGCATGTCATGAGGACTAAAATGATGCTATAAGTGGTGTCAAACCACTGAAATAAATCAAACAATGCATGCTCAACACTTCACACATTTAAAGCCCACAAGCTAAACAATGTAAAGGGGCTATGCAATGCCTGCCATGGTCGACCAAAACAACTAAAGAAAGACTTTAAACATGGAAAAACAAGTACAAAAGCTTCACAAAGCAAGGCCTAAAACATGGTTGAACAAGGGTCAAAGCCTAGATGCATGTTAAGGCCAAATGATGGCATTACAAGACATGTATGCAAAGCATGCAAGGCGTGTCCAAACCAACTCAACACAATGCTATTTCATGGCAAAATAAGTATAAATATCAGTCAAGGCATGGTCAACACACACTTAAACTAGATGCTCCCTCAAGAGGCAAAAATAGCCCTTTTTAAGGATAACAAGGAGAGGGGGTGACCCTCTCCTTCCTAGGACCTCATGGCACCATCCTCACCTCTGAAATCCCTCAAGATTTCAGTGGTGAGGAGGCCCAAACACAATGGTCCCGGAGCTCAACCAAAATGGCACAAAACAAAGGCCAAACAAGCCTTAAGAGGGGTCAAACAACCCCAAAGCTTAAAACACCCTTAACAAACTATTTAGAGCAGACAAAAAAAAGACTTTTATATGTTATATGCTAAGCTCAAAAATAGATGCAAGATAGGCTCAAAAGCTTTGAAAAAATGGGGTAAAAAGGGGCAAAAGTTTTACCCTTGTAGACCCTCTTCACAAACAATGTTCCAGCGGCTCTTTTGGTTCCAAACCAGTCCAAAAGCTTCAAGGAAAGACCTTTGGTACCTCAGCAACTAAGAAAAGGTGTAGAACTAGGTGTTTGTACACAAAAATGAGACTAAACACACACACTAAACACAAGAGAGAGAGAGAGAGAGATATAGAGATAGAGGATATATGTAAACCCTAACCCTAAAGCTCAAGCTCTGAAAATGTTGTCTAAGTTGTCTAACCTAAAAGAGGGAGAAGAGGCCCCTCTTTATAGAACTTCCCTCTTATAAAGCTTCTCAAATAAGCCATCCAAGAGGGAAATCCCTCCATACACGTGTATGGAGGGGAGCAAAGGTGGGTGCCAGCTATCACAGCTGACACAAAAATATCTGCAAAAGCAGATGAACAGTGATCGGCCAGCCAACAATACAATTGACCAAAAAAAGATAGCCGGCCGGCCATCTAAGGTGCCGGCCGGCCAAGCATTTTTCCGGTGAAAACAAAACACAGCCGGTGGTCTCAAGCCATGGCCGGTGGAGTGTGGGGATAGCCCAAAAGTCATTCCCCGCCCTCCAAAGCAAAGACACAAGTGTTTGGTGCAAAAGCAGACACAAAACAGTCAAGTCGAGAGATCTTGAGGCAAGGCGCATAGCCAAGACCTCCGAGAACTCAAGACGAACACAAACATGGATGATCACCGAGTGTTCAAACGGTTACATCCAAGTCTTGAGGACGGTCAAAAATGGGGTGTCTACAGTTGCCCCTCTTTGATAGAACTCGAAAGTCATAACAATGACGGGAGTGATTGTCAAAGCCCAGAGACGACCCATTTTTGATCAGGCCGAAGACTTAGACAAGGCATACAAGCTGCAGATAAAGATATGCACCCGAAGGCAGGGGCAAAATGCAACTGACAATGCAAGAAGCCGAACATAACTTAGGATTATGCAAAGAAAGCTGTAACGAAGCATAACATGCAACCGTTTTAAGCTAGCATACACCAATCCAACTACACTACAATGCAGAAAGGATGTAAGAGAATTATGCAATCCTCGATACGTCTTACTCGGAGAATACAATACCTGCGCGGTTCGTCTAGTTGCACCAGTTTCAAATGAACCGTACATACAATACCGTGCCTGCAAAAGAAATCAACTTAACAGGTACAATATTGTTAGCAACATACATGACAACGCAAAATGAATGCAAAATGATATGCAATATATACAAAACTATGTATAAACAATGCAAACGATAATGCAATTTAATTGAATCATAATTGAACCACGAGCGGTACAAAACCACACAAATGTCAAATAGATTGATGGAGATGCAAAGTCCGTCTACCATAGAAAAGGTGCCGCAACCCTCAAACCAACATACCAACGTGGAATAGGCGCGTACACATGCAGAACTATGAGTGATGTAGACGGACACAAGAACAAGTAATTGGGTGGAATGACATAGGTGGGGAAATGACCCGTTGAAGAAAGACCAATGATCCTAATGCTGGATGCAAAAATTACACTACAATGTAATATATACAATGGATATGGCAAGCGGCCAAACCAAATCTTGCCTCGGAAAGGCATGGACACATACAAACCACGTCTAACATAGAACGGTCATATAGAATTATGAGTGTATAGACGTGAAAAGTATGGGCACATACAAGACCAAGCTCAACAAGGAAAGGCACAAGCCATAGATGGGGGTGATGCAGTGAATGTATGCAAGCTACAATGTAATATATACAATATGCAATGGATATTTACAATGGATAAGGCACGCGGGCCAAAACATATATTGCCTAAGAAAGGCATGGACACAAACAAACCATGTCTAACACAGAAAAGGTGCCGCAACCCTCAAACCAACATACCAACGTGGAATAGGCGCGTACACATGCAAAACTGTGCCTCGACGTGAAGAATGTGGGCACATACCAGACCAAGCTCAACATGGAAAGGCGCGAGCCATAGATGGAAGGTGATGCAATGAATGCACACAATCTATAATGCAACATATGCAATATGCAATGGAATAGATACAGTGGATTAAGGCCTACGACCAAATCGTATCTTGCCCAGGAAGAGCATGGACACAAACAAACCGCGTCTAACATAGAACGGTCATACAGAACTATAAGTGTATAGATGTGAAAAGCATGGGCACATACCAGACCAAGCTCAACAAGGAAAGACGCAAACCCTAGATGGAAGTGATGCAATGAATGCATGCAAGCTACAATGCAATATCTACAATATGTAGTGGAATGGATATATTCACAGTGAAATGCATGACATATGCAATACTTAAAATGATGCATGACATATGCATGTTTGTTTTTTTTGTTTTTTGTTTTTGTTTTTTGAAATGCATGTTGCATGGAATGCGCAACAACGCAAGTCGCTTGAAATGCATGATAATGCAACCGAGCGGATTTAAGGTCTCGCCAGACCAAGCGAATTTAAGGTCTCGCCAGACCGTTCGCTGGGGAAATGCATAACAATGCAAGTGAAATAATGCAAATGAAAGATGCATATCAATGTGGATGAAAGTACGTATAACCAACGCATGTTCACGACAAAGCATTGCGAAGCAACGCATGCGGGGTAACTTTCGAATCTTGAAAGAGACAAAAGGATACAAGAAGGATACATCTTGCACATATTCGAGTGCCACACACAGAAAACACGGTCCAAGGTCAGAACAGGGGCCAGTTGAGCTTCGGAAATGCACTTTTCTTGCACTGTCTTGAGCAATGAAGGGCCCAAACTACACATATGACCCAAATAAGGTTGTAGGAGGCTCACCGGCCATCAGGGGATGTCACCGGCCATCCACCGGCTATCAAAACGTCTCACTGGCCAAATATTTGGCCGACCGGCCAACAATTTGGCCGACCGGACAAATGTTGCTGAGTCGGGACAGTTTGGTCTTTTTGCCTCGGGTTTTTTAAAATGGGGCTTCAAACCCTATTTTTCTCATTTCCTCTCAGCCGAAATTTCTCCCTCTCTCTCTCTAGAGTATTTCCCGAGCCTCCATTCTCCATTTTCCTCGATTTTTGCTCCCGTTTCGTCGTTTGATTCGCGAATATCTTTGCGTTTCAAACATTTTGAACCGAACATTTCTTCGTTCCGGTGTCTCCTTTGCTATTTCCACCTCTTGGGGTTTGTTTCCCCGAGTTTCTCTCGATTTCTGTGCCTCTTCCATTTCCTAGCTTTTTTGGCCATTTTCCGCCCTCTCGGGGTTGACTTTTGTTGACTCTTCGCATTCTAGGCCAATTTTCTCTCTTCCGGCCATTTTCACACCACTTTTGACATGGCGGATGATATTCCACGGGGCGGGACTCCCCTGGAGCATGAGATGGATCCAGAGGCCGAGCTCCTCCCCTTGAGCGTCTGCCCGTTCGACCCGGCGACCTACCGGCCGGCGATTCACGTGCTTCCTCCAGACGAACTTCGTCAGTTTCGGAGTTTTGCGAGAGGTGTGCCACCAGAGCTTCTCCTGCGCGAGCTGGAGTCACATTTATCACATGGCGCTTCCGAGGTATACTCTCTCCCGTTTCAATTTCCACAATGTAGAACACTTAACTGCCATAGTTGATTCTGCTCTTTAACTGCTTAGCCCGAATAAACCGATACACTATATGTTGTAGTTGACTGTGAATACACTTGCACTCGATATCTGAACATGTGCACACACACTACATTTGCCCTGAACCACTCAAACACACTGGCGTATCACACGTTGTAGTTCACTGCGATCATACCGGCACTCGGTACCTATTTGAATCTGAACACGTGCACACACGCTATATCTGTACTGAACCACTCAAACACACTGACACATCATATGCTGTAGTTCCCTGCTAGCATACCGGCACCCGATGTTTGTTTGAACCTGAAAATGTGCACACACGCTATATTGCCACTAATTTTGAATACTCTTCAAAACTGTACATTTTATATTGCTTCGCAACTATTTGCTTTTGAACAGGGAGATTCTCATACTGTCCGCGGGTATGGGAATGTTGCCGCCAGGGATTGGTACACGAAGTTGCCGGACGCAGTCCGTCACATTGTCGATCAGGTGGGCTTCGGCACCTTTTGTAGAGGACTTTCCCGACTCACCGCGAGCAGGCTTCTTCTCGCAGCTCTGGTGGAGAGGTGGTGGGACTCCACCGATTCATTCCACTTCTTTGTCGCGGGAGACATGACGATGACTCCCTATGATTTCTCGATGCTCATCGGCATCAGGGTGGGGGGTGATCCGATCCCCTTCGACACCGACATGGACGAGTGGGAGGCTGCTCAGATCTACCTACTCGGTGAGGTGTCGCGTCTCGCACGCTCCAGCTTCGTTCGATATTCATGGTTCAAGGTCCAGTTCAGAGTGCAGCCAGCCTTAGTTGAGAAGGCTCTGATGACTCAGGAGGCGGTGGAGCGATACGCGCACGGCTTTCTCATGTTCCTGCTAGGGACGACTATTTTTGCCGACCGGGCGAACACTGTGCCCCTCTGCCTACTCAGTGCTCTTGTGCACGTCACCCGAATCTTGCGTTATGATTGGGGTGGCACTGCCCTGGCCACTTTGTACGGGTACATGAGCTCAACCTCCCGTTGCAGCGGACAGCTGCTCGGGGGCTACTGCAGAGCTTGGGAGGTACATTTTCTCCTCTGCTTTTCATTTCTTCTTTACATTTTCTGTACTCTGTACACTGCACACACCGTGGTCTACTTCACACTGATTGTATACTGCACACACGGCACACATATACTCTGCTTTACACTGACTGTACACAGCACACACTGTACACTCTGCTCAATACACTGCACAATACACAGTCTTGCAATTTCTGCTTTATTTTGTGTTCTGCTTTATCTGATAACCATTCTGGTATTTGCTCTGCAGTTGTGGGTCTACGCCTACTTTCCGAGACTCGCCCCAGTACCAGACGTGGAGACCCCTCTCTTCGTCCCATTTTCGCGCCGCTTTGACGTGAGGTGCGTGCGGAGGCCCCGGGAGACGTTCATCTTTTTCCACCGCTACTTTGACACTATTACACCTGCAGAGGTATGTTCAACTTTTAGAGTCTTATTTAAGCTTCGCTTTACACTGTATTTTCAATATCAGTAGATTACAAACTACATGTCATTTATAGATCACTTGGCAGCCTTGGGCTCCATTGCCTTCGACGATTCGAGATCGATTTGCTGGTGTAGAGGAGACTGCACGTTTCAGGATTTTGCTGGAGGGCTCGGTCTATCGAGCTTAGTACCTTGGTGAGCGTTTCCTATGCCAGACCCTGGGTTTGCCGGAGTAGATAGTTCCGGGTCCGCCTCCTACCCACATGAGGGACACCGAGAGGTGCACTGCCGAGGAGATGGCCGATTACACGATCGGCTGGGACGCGGAGGGCTTTAGGGGTGAGGGCGACTACATCGAGTACGTCCAGACTGACATTATGCGGCCTCTGAGCGGTGGCCGTCGAGCTGAGAGAGGGAGGCCGGTGGCGCCAGCAGTTAGAGCAGGGACAGGGACATCGAGGATGGCTCGAGTCCGTGGCAGGAGTGGAGTTCGGGGGGGTCGGGGGATTAGCTGGCCAGCACTACCCACGACGATGACATGCCGAGGGCGGGGTGGGGCGACTTACCAAATTCCCATTGCTCCCCCTCCGGCGGACCACGAGCTAGTCGGGTTCTACGGCTTACCTCCGGTATGTACTACTGCATTTTGCATTCTGCACAGTTATTTCATTTCATTTTGTTTGATATTCCATGGAATACTGATGCTTCTAACGCTTTTGCAGGCCTCTTCTGAGTACACTCGCCAGTCCCTAGAGCTGACCGCCTCTGTGATGGGGATGCTCCAGCAGAGCCTCGACCTTCTGGCGATTTACACCATCCCGGTATGTTCCTCTAACTGCGGTCTCAAACCATACGAAAACGGTTTCAAATATCTGATGCACAACACAGCACTGGATACACTACTCTTACGGCATCTGACATACTGTAACCCACAAGCTGTTCACAGCACTACTCGCGGCATTCATACACTACACTCAAAACACTGTATTTTGTACTGATAAACTGCTCACAGTATTCACACACTTTACTCATACACTGCATTCTAGACTGATAAACTGCTCACAGTATTCACACACTGCACTCATACACTGCATTCTGCACTGATACACTGCCCATAGTATACTGATGCGTTTGCCATTTGTACTTTTCAGCATCCTTTCCAGATCCCTGCCGTAGGAGGCGCCCCAGCTGGACCTTTTGTTCCTACCGAAGGAGATGGCAGAGTATACCCCCCCACCAAGGCGGGACGCACCCATGTTGGGAGTAGCTCACGGGCACCCGTCCCTGATGATGATGACGAGTCCGAGGCAGAGGCAGAGTCATCCGAGGAGGAGACCGGAGACGGCTCGGGCTCAGGCTCAGATGACGATGCTGATGACGATGCTCCTGGACCTTCGTCCAGGAAGAGGACGAGGACGGACCCCTAGACCTGTGGCCGTTTGACATATCCAGATTTTTGCTGTTTTTCTTCTTTTCTTTTTTTTTTGTATTTTCTTCTTGTTGGTAGCTAGAGTACTTTGTACTGCCGCAGGCAGGTTTTTGTTTTCTCTAAAATTTTGTACTTGAAAAGATGATAAAATGAAATAAACTTTTTATCTGAAAAAGTGTTATATTTGTACATTTCATACTCTGCATCGCATTGTATCATATTACACCTCAATGTAAATGGGATTGATCTCCTGTCTGAAAATCAAACACTTGCATTGTAATAATCAGATAACGAACCAACCAACAGCGAAATAACCCATATAAACCACTACTCAGTCCGAACACTCGGCTCACACTCTACTGGGGATTAGTCTGCATATAGCCCACAACACAGCGGATCCTGAACAATCAGCCCAAATCTGACAAGACGGACTACGAAGGTTGAATCTGCTGAAGTTGAAGCACACTCAGATGCGATCCGGAGCCCAAAAGCTTCAGAGAGGCCCAAGTTTTTTTTTGTTCACACTTATCGGGGGGGTGGACCCTGCAGTTGCATGAAAGAACCAAACCATGTTTTTGCACAAATATGGAGAATGACACAGCACTTTGAGCACAAAATGATTAATTTTTGAAATTGAAAAATGGTTTTTCAAACTGGGGTATTGAGCCTACAACTGAACACAGCGAAAAAGACTCAACAAAGAAAACAAAAAGGTAAACAAAATAAACATAACGAGCCACACCTGGAAAAGACTCAAAACAAAGGTTGGAGTAAACAAAACAAAAGACACGACATACAGACGCGTCAACGAAGACAGGGGACCTCAGATCACAAGGAGCCAGTTTCTCCGAGTATTGTTTCCCATCCTTTCTCATTTGTGTGATTCTCACATCACTCGGCTCTCAGGCTCGGTTTTTCTTTCAAGACCCTTTGGCTCGCTTTTTCTCTCAACTTACGCCTCTCTATTCTTTATTCTCTCATTTTTATCCCTCCTCGGGGTGTTTAATGGATGAATAGGAAGTTGTGGGTTCACACCCAACATGGTTAGCTCACGGCTGTTTCTTCTGGTGGCGTTTGGTCGATGCCCCAGGTAAGGGAACGGAGTACCTTGATCCCTTCAGATTTGTGCTTCGCACATGGTTTGATACCTCGTTGCTCGGAGGTTGGGAGAGCTTTCAGCCCTTTAATGACAGCCTCAGTTGTGCCCTTCTTGGCAAGCATGTTGGCGATGGGGGAAAGACAGGAAGCCTGACTCAACTGTGCCCCTGGTTCATCATTTTGACCATTTTTTATTTTGGTTTTCCTACTAAAACAATTTTGACCAAGATGAGAGTTAGATCAACATACTTGTTCGATTTTTGATTTGAAAGCCATGCAAGTCAGGCTATGAGCACTGAAAATTTTCCTTTTTTGGGTCCAAGAAAATGGTCCAGTTTTGGAAAATAAAACAATTTTCGAGAAAACTAGTCATCCTCAGTAAAAATTCTCAAAAACTATTTTTTTTGGCAAACAACCACCGCTTAACAAGCGCGGAACTCACTCTCGAGATGCACAACCTCGGATTGGAGGCAATGGAAAATTGCCCCTTGCTTGAAGGACGCTGCACGGCAACAGAAAGTTGCCCCTGGTTTGAATGGCGACTCACGGCAACGGAAAGTTGCCCCTTGTCTAGATGATGCCGTAGCATATTGTAAACAGTCCTCCTTAGTGATGATCACGACCGAACTCTCTCGGATACAGAGAAGACGAAGATGGTCAAAACCAATATATGGACATAGTCACTTTGAAAGTGTTGGTGGCTAGACTTCAGGACGAAGCTGTCTATGTATCCCAAACATGGGAATCACGGATGATTAAAACCATTACATGGACTTAGTTGCTATGAAAGCGTTGGGGGCTGGACTTCAGGACGAAGTTGCCTACGTATCCCAAACATGGGAATCAAGCCTTACGTAGTTCCGGTTAAGGTACACTCGGGTATTTTAACCTTCACTTTTTAGGCTCTAACTTTTGCCAAGGCGCCCGCTGCGAGTTTTTGACCTTGCGAGCTTTTCTTTCCTTTTTCTTTCGTCCCTTTCTTTTTTCTCTCTTTTGTATATTATTATATTTTCTTTTTTTGTATTTTTCTCTCTTTTGTATTTTTTTTTTCTTTTTTGTATATATTTTATTTTGCTCTAACTTTTGCCTGGGTCGCCCTTTCGGGTTTTCGGCCCAGCGAGCCTCTCAAGGGTAAAAGTGTACCAAGTCCATGCCAAATGGTTTTAGGGTTTTGAAGCCATCCGTATCCAGGAGAGTGGCTATTGCATTGACTTACTGAAGGATCCATCTTCGGCTCTTCGAGCAAATCGGACATTTTTGCCCGTAGTTTGGAGGGGTGCTTCTGTTCTAGCTTTACAGGCTTCTTCTGATGAGATCTGATCTTCTTGATCTGACTTTGGTGCCCCTTGTTCAAGGGCTGCTTCCAATCTGGCCACACAAGCCTCTCTTGATGGTCGATCGTTGAACACTCCGAATTGTGGTTCAAGGCTTTAAAACAAGGGCTCGAATCTTGAGGTTGAGAGCGATCCTAAGCTGCACAATCTCAAGAGTGATTCCACATAGGTCTTCGTAGGACCGCGCAAAACATTTTGTTTTTGAAAGTTTTTAAAGAAGCGACAAATCGCTCGCGCTGAAGATAGTGTGGAACCAGTCTGGATCAAGCCAGGGTCCTTTTCAGTACTCACGCTGACAAGCATGATTTCAATCATTAAGGGCTTAGCATGCCTCTCTTTCTCTCAATTTGATCAAAGTTTGCAAAACCTGAGGAATTCCTTCCTCTTTGTTTTCACCGCAGTGTTCAAAAAGTTTTGAAAAACTTAGGTCAATGCAATGATTTTTAGGGCACAAGAGAACAGGTGGAATGTACTGCTGTTCCATTGAAGTCCCCTGGCACAACTAATTTAGAATAGTAGTAAGCATGGAAACATGATAGCCGCAGCTATTTCATTCAGATTCCCTGGTTGCAACTGGCTCCACAGCAAAGACAGGCTCAAAAAGAAAGCAAAAAGGGTAATTACAAAACAAAAACGGTGCTCGAGGCAACAGCTCAAGAATAACCCGACATTCTATACAATGGGACTGACTTGACGCGACAAGACGAACCCTTAAGCAAAAGACTGACTCAAAACAAAGAGACAGACTCAAATCAAGACCACCAAACTAGCTCAACACCTAAGTCAGCAACCACAAAAAAAGGCATTCGCAGATGCTCAAAAGTGCGTGCCAGACGCCACATCCAAAATGCACCGAGCGTCGCCTGCAGGTGGTCCAACCCCTGATCACATACTTGTAGTATCTTCGAAGTCCAACAACTCAATGGTGACAGACTTTGCTGAGGAAGGTGGGAGGATGACCTCATTGTCGATCAAATCTTGCACTTCATGACGAAGCCAAAAACAACCATCGGTGCTGTGGCTGGACTGTTGGTGGTACGCGCAGTACAAGGTAGCATCATGTGAGAGAGGGAGATTCTTCGGGAGAGGCCGAGGCTCGAGGGGTTTTAGATGCCCCTTTTTCGCCAAAATTTGAAATGCCCTAGACAAAGGCATGTAGAGGGCGTGAAAGACTCTGCGCCCTCGAGGCAGGTACTTCGAAGTCTGAGGGTTCTTGCTAGACGCACTAGCGAAAGGGTCAGCTGGCACTACCTTGGCTTTCTGATCTTTTCCTGGTGCAGGGTTGGGAATGACAGGAATTGTCTTGGCATGACGGGGCCCATCCCGATTTTTTGCCCGACTTGAACTGCCTTCGGTTGGAGTGGGGAAAGCATCATCCACAGCCTTAGTCATGACTGCGAATACTTGTTGCTTATTCATCCCCCCGGCTTTCAAAGCCTCGGCTGCCCACAACAGTTGTTCAATGGGATCGGCATCTGCCTTCATTTTGTTCTTGCCTCTGGCCTCATCCTGATCGAGGGTTTGGGTTGATGTTGATACGTCATTGTTATAGTTGGAGGCCACCTCGGGTTGGCTAAGTTCGATCACAATCCGTCCCAACAGTGTGGGCTACTGTGGTATAAAATTCCCGACATACGGTACGGCTGGTGGCGAAGCTGACATTCCATAAGCGAGATCCGCCACGGACTTCTGAAGGTCACTTATCATTCCCATCAATTCGAATGTGGTGGGCTCACGAGCCTGATACAACTGGGGGGTCCAGACCGGGTACGCGACAGGCGACTTGGGTGGATGCGGTACATCGACATTGGTCTCACTTTTCAGAGTGATTCCTTGATCTAATGCGGCCGTCATAACCACAATGTCCTCTGAATTCTGCGTCATGATAAGTTTGCTGTACTGAACGATGACTGACGAATCAGATGTCTGTCTTGCCTCAGCAAGGGAAAACACTAGCTATTCTGTATCAACTCTCTGAACTGAAAGGAAAAACAAGCAGCGCTTCAGCCCAAACGGATCAAACACAGATGTAGCCGAACAACTGTACTCTATTGCTGACCATTGTTGCCCGATATCACTGCCCCCAAAATACTAAATCGGATACCCACAGATATAACTGATTCTCGTAAACTGATACTGGTGCCCTCAGGCCTGATACTCAAACTTGCAAACTGATATGTATATTCCCTGTAGAGATGCACTCTAAAAGCACATAGCAAGTAAAGAGAGCCAAAACACCCCTATGGAGGGGTAGGGTTTCCCTGTCCTATTTTGTCAGGAGCTAGGGTTTCACTACGCACACAGTGGTTTCAAACAACCTATATCAGGTAAGCAACCTGTCCTAGTTTGGAATGGTCACTATAGATTCCGAATATGCACTAGGTCGACTGGTCGAAAAAGGTGCCCGGTAAAACCGGGGTTTATGTTCCCATACTGTCAGAGCCCACAACCGGTCAGCCTTATGGCATGCTTTGACAAAGTCAAGCCTCCGGCAAACCGTTCAGGAATGGCAGATGGCAAACACGGTGTCCTAGGCGCACCAATGCACATGCAACGCAAAGAGACACATAAATGAAATCAAAACAGGATATCACGAGTTTGAGTCAAGCTCTCTAAGTCCCCAGCAGAGTCGCCAGAAACTGTAGACGTCCCTGAACACCACGGGAGGACGAGTCCCGTTCTGTTCGTTTTGGGCTCACTACAGTTCGGATTCTCAAATTGTCACGGCCCTAAATTTGAACCAAAGAGTCCAAATCCGGCAAATCGTTTCGAAAAACATATTTTTAGAAAAGAAGTGCCAAACATGGACTACTTTGCCAGATACAGAGTCGCCACCTAAATATTTTTTATGGGGAAATTTAGGAAACCCTGACTCGGTGCCAAAGGCCACGTGTCCGTCATCACCAAAGTTGTCTCGGCTCGGGAGCTTGGATACGATTGGGGAAGGTCAGCTATGAGCACCCCCTCTCGCCCGATCCAAAGATCGGCCTCTACTAACCGTGATATCCGTTTTGAAAACATTATATGCTCTTATTCCGGTTATTAGCCTAGAATTACTATGTTATGCGCACAGCAAACAAGTATAGACCAAATCACCTAAATTAAAACAAAACATTTCATGTTTGTTTTGAAAATGGTTTGCTACTCGCAAGTAGGCTGAAAATGTAGATTTCGCCACCCTCAAGTGGGCTTAAAATTCGCATCCAATGCGTTGTTCCAATTTAAGTAACCCAACCTTCACCCACAAGCATTCAGGCAGTTATAACATGTAAGCACGTAGCCTCATGGTAAGCATGCTGTCATGGCAAACACTCACACTCATGCAAGATGCTAAAGCATAAAAGCTTACCTAGTACTCCGAGCCAAAACAAAAGCTAGTTAGTAATCAATGCATGATCCTAGATCATGTTAAGATGGCTAATGCAACACATACAAGATGCAACTACAATAGGCTCGGCAATCCTAAAGATGGCATGTGAAATGCTGCAACGAACAGGTATTCAATTTGGAATTGAAATACAAGTGCAACTAGTATGATGTACCGACCCCGGTGCATGTAGGACAAATGTATGGATGCACGCATGCGTAGCATAAGGTATGCTAAAGTAAACATGTCCTAATACTAACCATCAAAAGCAGGTAAGTAAAAGGGAGAAATAAGTGGGGGTTAGAAGACATGCACACACGCACCCACACTTATTACAAATTTGCCCTCGCACGGAGGGATCGAAAGAATAATACAAATTAATTAACCTACAAGCTAATTAAATATTACAGACGAATTAATTAATTAACAAATTAACTAATCTAATGAAAGCAGTAAACAGCCTCGGGAAGAGGGTCAGATGCGATGCGTGCTCGATTCCGCTCGGAAGTCACTGCCATGCACAAGCTGCCTCTGCTTTGACTATTCTGCTTCTCTGAAGACTGCACAAATCTCAGGGTTGCTTCTCTGAATGTTGTGGAACACCACCGGCTGAGGGAATTGGTCACCGGCCATGGAGAATGGTCACCGGCCACAAATTAATCCATCGGCCAACAATGGATGGCCGGTCGGCACTTAAGATGGCCGGCCGGCCAAATCTTCCTGCAAAAACTGGTTTGACAGCAGCAGAGGACAGAACTTGGCATGGCAATGCATTTCAAGCAATGTATGCACCAACCACACTCCTTATCATATTTATGACTCAAAGGAGGATGGGTCTCGATTCTCGGGCCCCCAATCACGCATTTCCATGCATGATGGCCCAAAGAATCAAGTGTGCATGATGATATGGAATGTAATGCACATAATCAAGCAAATTGAACTCAACCTCTATCACAAGCAATTCAAGAGGCGAAGCATGCATGCCAATGCAATGCAATCCTAAGCATGCCGACTAGTATGCAACATGGGAAATGCTAAAAAGCATACAAGGCATACAATGGTCATGTAAGACATAGGGCATGAGACAATGCAACTAACAAGTATGCAAGGCATAATGTGGGTGTTCGAGCATGCAAGCAAGCATGTGACTTCATACAATCATGCAACTGCAATCATGCAACAACACACAAATATGCAACAACATACAAGGTGGGCATACAACAACATGCAAAGGGATGGGCTTAAACTAACATGGGTAGCTTGCAAGCTTGCCAAAATCAGTGGCCAATACTATGGAAGTGAGGTCCAACACACACACACGCATGCATGCAAATATGATCCAACACTTAAGCATATGAAGACAACTTGTAAGCACAAAAACATGGACTAATGACATGCAACATAAGCTCTGAAAATCATGTTAAAATGGTGCCAAACCAAGCCAACAAGACAAGCATAAGCATGCAATTAGAGGTCCAAAACTCAAGGCAAGCTAAGGAGGTATTGAACTACCCTTAGCAAAACCAAACACGGCATGAATTAAATGACCAAAAACAGAGTTTTAGCATATTAAAACAAAGCTTAAAGACCACTTAGATGGCATCTAAACGACTTAAATTCAAGGGCATGCACAATGACCAAACATGGAGCATAAGGCACAACCTCATAAGGCATCAAAGAGGCATCAAAGGAAAGCATGCAAGCATGTCATGAGGACTGAAATGATGCTATAAGTGGTGTCAAACCACTGAAATAAATCAAACAATGCATGCTCAACCCTTCACACATTTAAAGCCCACAAGCTAAACAATGTAAAGGGGCTATGCAATGCATGCCATGGTCGACCAAAACAACTAAAGGCAGACCTTAAACATGGAAAAACAAGTACAAAAGCTTCACAAAGCAAGGCCTAAAACATGCTTGAACAGGGGTCAAAGCCTAGATGCATGTTAAGGCTAAATGATGGCATTACAAGACATGTATGCAAAGCATGCAAAGTGTGTCCAAACCAACTCAACACAATGCTATTTCATGGCAAAATAAGCATAAATATCAGTCAAGGCATTGTCAACAAACACTTAAACTAGATGCTCCCTCAAGAGGCAAAAATAGCCCTTGTCAAGGACAACAAGGAGAGGGGGTGGCCCTCTCCTTCCTAGGACCTCAAGGCACCATCCTCACCTTTGAAATCCCTCAAGATTTCAGTGGTGAGGAGGCCCGAACACCATGGTCCCGGAGCATAACCAAAATGGCACAAAACAAAGGCCAAACAAGCCTTAAGAGGGGTCAAACAACCCCAAGGCTTAAAACACCCTTAACAAACTATTTAGAGCAGACAAAAACAAGACTTTTATATGTTATATGCTAAGCTCAAAAATAGATGCAAGATAGGCTAAAAAGCTTTGCAAAAATGGGGTAAAAAGGGACAAAAGTCTTACCTTTGTAGACCCTCTTCACAAACAATGTTCCAGCGGCTCTTTTGGTTCCAAACCAGTCCAAAAGCTTCAAGGAAAGACCTTTGGTACCTCAGCAACTAAGAAAAGGTGTAGAACTAGGTGTTTGTGCACAAAAATGAGACTAAACACACACACTAAACACGAGAGAGAGAGAGATATAGAGATAGAGGATATATGTAAACCCTAACCCTAAAGCTCAAGCTCTGAAAATGTTGTCTAAGTTGTCTAACCTAAAAGAGGGAGAAGAGGCCCCTCTTTATAGAACTTTCCTCTTGTAAAGCTTCTCAAATAAGCCATCCAAGAGGGAAATCCCTCCATACACGTGTATGGAGGGGAGCAAAGGTGGGTGCCAGCTATCACAGCTGGCACAAAAATATCTGCAAAAGCAGATGAACAGTGATTGGCCAGCCAACAATACAATTGACCAAAAAAAGATAACCGGCCAGCCATCTAAGGTGCCGGCCGGCCAAGCATTTGGCCGATGGAAACAAAACATAGCCGGTGGCCTCAAGCCATGGCCGGCGGAGTGTGGGGATGGCCCAAAAGTCATTCCCTGCCCTCCAAAGCAAAAACACAAGTGTTTGGTGCAAAACCAGACACAAAACAGTCGAGTCGAGAGATCTTAAGGCAAGGCGTGTAGCCGAGACCTCCGGGAACTCAAGACGAACACAAACATGGATGATCACTGAGTGTTCAAACGATGACGTCCAAGTCTTGAGGACGGTCAAAAATGGGGTGTCTACAACATGATATCTTGTTTTTGAAAAAACATGCGTTCTTATTCCGGTTTATTAGCTAGAATTACTATGTGATGCGCACAACATACAAGTATAGACTAGATTGCCTAAGTTGGAACAAAACATCTCATGTTTGTTTGAAAATGGTTTGAAGGTGCTACTCGCTAGTAGGCTAAGACGTGGATTTTGCCACACTCCAGTGGGCTTAGAAAACATGATTTTGCCACTTGCAAGTGGGCTTAAAACACACATTTCAATGAATTATTCCAATTTAAGTAATCCAACCTCCACCCACAGGCATTCAGGCAATTATATCACTTAAGCAGTTAGCCTCATGGCAAGCATGCTAAACATGGCAGTCACTTACACGCATGCAAGGATGCTAAAGCGAAAACACTCACAGTGTACTCCGAGCCAAAGAAAGAGAACTAGTTAGAAATCATGTATGATCCTAACTATGCTAAGATGCCTAATGCAACACATGCAAGAATGCAACTAAGATAGGCTCGGCTATTCTAAAATGGCATGTGAAATGCAACAATTGATACATGTATTCAACTTAGAATTGAAATACAATGCAGTTAGTATGATGCACTGAGCCCGATGCATACAAGACAGATGAATAAATGCAAACATGCGAAGTATAAGTATGCTAATTAAAACATGCCCTAAAACTAACTGTTGAAAGCAGGTAAGTATAAGAGAGAAAGAAATGGAGATTGGAAGACATGCACACATGCACGCACACTTATTACAAAGTTCGCCCTCTCGACGGAAGGTCCGAATAAATAAGCTAAGCTACATCTAAGCTAAGCTAGCTAACTAATCTAATAATCTGATTAGACTAATTATTACACAATCGAAATGAATAATAAGCAATCGACTTACTAGTTATTACAACACTTAATTAATTAACAAATTAACTAATTAAATAACAAATTGAAGCTAACTAACAAGTAAGCATTAAAACTAAGCTGCTCCAGCTCTGGTTGAAGAAGAAGAGGATGCATGCTCGGTTGCCCCCCCGAAAAGCTCTTTGGTTGCTCTCTTAGAGGCTTTGTCTGCAGGGTGTCCTTGAGAACTAGCTGCTGGATCTCACCAAAAACATGCTAGGGAGTGCACCAGTGGCCTGCCGACCATGAGGAGATGCTGCCGACCACCTTGCCGGCTAAGAGTGCACACTGCCGACCAAAAATGAAAAGCTACTGGCCATCTGTGTGGCACTGCCGGCCACTAGTGTGCTATGACACCAAGCTGTAGCAGAGCACAAAACAGAGGAAAGGGAGGGTCTCCCAAGGGTATGTACGCACTATGCCACCCCATATCACCTCAAAACATCAAGGGAGAGGCATAATCGGGTCCAAGACCATCAATTATGCATCTCGATGCATGATGGCCAAAGATCCAACTTGTGCAATTCAATGTAAAATGAATACACAAAAACACATCAATGCCTAGATCTCTATCATACATCGTCAAGAGCGTCGGCGACCGAGAATTGAGGCATGTTTCATCACTTCAAGTATGAAACGTCCCTCTTTTCTCGTGTTTGGCTTAACACCCAAGCCAAACACAATGTAACAACATGCAAAGATGGACTTAAACCAAAATAGACAGACCTCAATCATGCCCAAATCAGTGGCCAAAATGATGAAATGATGGCATGAAATGCAAAACAAAGCATGCATATGTAATGGCCTATCACCTAGGCATAAGAGCACGACTCTCATGAGTGCTCAAAGGGTGAAAAGCATGCAAGTTTGACAACACTATAGGCCCGAAAATCACGCATGGAATGGTGCCAAACCAGTTTAACAAGACAAGCATAGCATGCAATAAAGCTCAAAGCTTGAAACTAGCAAAGGGAATTAAACTATGGCCATGCAAAGCAAGCCTCAAAGGGGCAAGGGAATCAAAAACAGTCCCAAGGCAGGTGAAGGTGAGACTAAAAACATGCTTGAACCTAGCCAATACAAGCTAGAACAAAATAACCAAAAGCATGAAGCATGCAAGGCTACAAAGGGGTATTACACTACACCTATTAAAACCAAACATGGCATGACTTGGACAACATAAAATCGAGTCGCATCATGATACAACAAGACCAAAAGTGCACTGATATGATGGCCCAAAGGCCTAGGCATGATGGCATGCACAATGATTCATTCTTGAGGCATAAAGAGCCAAACCTCCATGGCATTAAAAGAGTGACAAGCACAAGCATATGACCATGAAATATGCACTAATATAACATTTCAAATTATGCCAAAGCATGCAAACATCACAAGTATAGCATGGTAGGGGCCTCAAAACTCAAGACTAGTCAAAGCATTTGCACTATAGCTATACAAAACACGAGTCATATGACCACAGCAGCCCAAAATAGTCCTAAAACAGCCCAAAATATGAATGAAATCATGCTGGAGCATAGCTAAAATATGCTAGAATAATGAGCCAAAACATCATGCATACAAGGCTAGTAAACAAGATTTGCACTACAAGTACATGAGCCACTCAAGAGACAACAAAACCAGCCATGGGCAGAGTTGAGGTAGGTCCTAAAAGTCACAAAAAAGTGCCTGAACTAAGCCTCAAAAGTATAGAGATACATGCTCATTTGATAGGCCAATAACTCAAGCAAACAAAACAAAAAGAGAGAGGGTCACCCCTCCTCTAATTTGAGGCCTCAAAACCACATGCCTACCACTAAAAATCCATTGGATTTCAGTGGCTAAAAGGCCAAACAAAGACTAACTCAAAGGCCTTACAGCATGGCACAAAATAAGGCCAAACAAGACACACAAGAGGGTAGAACACCCTTAACACCGAAGAGACCTTAAACAATCATCAAAATCACTTAAATACAGAACTTTTTTCAGTGGAAAGCAAGGCCTAAAACAATATGCAAGGATGGCCAAAATGATATACAAACAAATGCTTAAAAGGGGAATATACTCACCCTTAAAGCTCAACTTCGAAACCAGCAACCTCTGAGGCCAAAAACCAACTTTCATAGCTCAAATAACACTCCCAAGAACCTCAGCTTAAAGATGGTGGTGTATCACTAAGTGTTCCTTTGCAAAAGTGAAGAGAAAACACACTTTGGGACACTATTCAATACAATATAGAGAGAGAGTGAGAAATACAGAGAGAGAGAGAGAGAGAGATATATATATCTTCTCTAAAAATGTTGAACCTCTGTAAGGGAGGAAGAGCCTCTCGTTATATAGAGGAATGCAAAGCAAAGATTGTTAAACAAGCTTGAAAAGTGCTTTATCCCTCCATACACGTATATGGAGGAGGGATGAGTGAAAACCAGCTGGCTCAAAAGATCTGGAGTGAAATTTGCTGAGACAAAGTGTTCTGCCGGCCATCAGTTATGGCCGGCAGTGGCTTATTAATAGCCGGCAGGCATCATCAATGGCAGGTAGGAATAAATGCATGGCCAGCAGTGGCAGAGAGTGGCCGACAGTGCACCATGAGGAGCATGCTGAAAGAACCAACACGTGGTCCAAAAATGGGGCAGAAAGGATACAGGGTTTAGAAAGCTCAAACCTGTGACATTCCGCCGCAAAAGTCGAGTACTCGACGAGCAATCGAATTTGTGGCTGGATGTACCTGCAAGCACAAGCAAGTCTTGAGGACGGTCAAAAATGGGGTATCTACACTTACTTTCTAAATTCAATAATGTGTAAGAAAGATAACTGACTAATAATTAGAGAAGATATGAGAAATAAAATTATTTTAAATATTCTAATGAATTGATACTTAAATTTAAAAATTGAGTACAACTTTTAAGCTCCGTTTGGCATTAGTTAATATAGCCAACTTTTTTGTGTTGGGACTTTTTTAGCCTCGTTTGGTTTGGACTTTTTGACTTTTTTGACTTTTGTGAGAGAAAGTGTAATGATTATGGGTTGGATGTGATATTTTGTCTTATTAGCTTATTTAGTCTATTTTTGTCATTTTGTACTTTTTTAGCACCCAAATAATAGCCAAACCAGGGCTTAGTCAGTCATGGGACCAATCAAACATTGATGGGCCGATTGGGATATGGCTCTTGAACGTTTCCATAACATCCCGACTTGTATTGTCGTAAGCCCGGATGGTCTAAGTCGTAGGTGTAAAGTCAGCCGGCCTCAAACTGATGGCATAGACAGTCCTCCCTGGACATACATTGATCGTCGATCCGGTATTTACTAACACCACTAGAATCCACCTTTTTTGACTTTCCAGGGTTACATCTAAGGGTCGGTTGTGGTTGGTACCCTCAGGTGGTAACTCTTTATCTGTAAAAGATATCACTGGCATAACATTGCCAGATGTAACCAACGATACCAATTGGTCAGCAGTGGTGTCGATAGGCAATTTGGTCCAGTTTATTGCCTATAACTGTGCTTGTCTATGCTCCCGATAAGCCATTATCAGCCCCCATATTGATATATCTTCCTGAATCTTCTTGAGCTATTTCAAGACTAGGTTTTCTTCAACATCCTTCTCTTTTGCTCTTTCAGCCTCCTTTTCAGAGGTCTCTGGCTGATCTAATGCTGCGGGTTTGAAATACCGACCACTTCGAGTCATATGATTGATCTCGTCAGTATACCAGGTGTCATCTGGGGTATCACCTTTCCACCCTTCATCAATGTACGCATGACTTAGGTCGTTGTCTTCCCACCTCTCTCCTGCAGTCATGGCCAAGCTAGCATTAGGTTCGATCTGGAGCACGTTAACATCACGTGCCCTATCATCACACCATTCTTCCTCCACTACAGTCTTGGTTTCTAAATCCCAATATTTTTTGAGCTTCCTCAACATCCTTTTCCGGTTGCTAGGCTCCCATACGAATTTTTTGGTAGCATGGACATCACCCACTATTGTCTCAGGTTTTTCTTTCTCTCTTCGTTTTTCCTGCTCCACAACTATCTTTGTCTGGATCTCTTCTATCATTTCCCTTTGAAATTGTTCCAGTGCCTGTTCTTTCTCAGTCAGAGGTTTAGCCTTAGCCTTGCCACTAGCACTAATTTCGTCTTCCTTCCCAATCTCTCATATCTGTTCCTCCACATCTGACTCTTCCTCACTCAACCATCTATTGCTTGTTTCCAGTTGGCTTAGATCCCACCATTCCAGTTGTACACTGCTTGTATTATCTTCTTCAAAGAAGTAGAGGTTGTCTAGATCCTCTTCCAGCTCAGCCAGGTCTTCTTCCAGTTCAGCCAAGTCATTTAGGTCCTGTTTTGGCCAATCGTTCTAATTCTACCCTAACTGGTTCTCCCCAATAGCATTAATGCTGGGAAAGTGTCACGACCCAAACCCACCCCTATGGGTTTAGCACCGTAACCGGCCAGTAATCCTTGATTATCGAAGGCCTACTTAACAGTAAAGACAGTAATACAAAGTACAGGGGCTGGCGGAACCCAAAACATTAAATGAAAGATGTCCAATGAGCTGTGACAGTCTATATGCAAAAAAACTTTTCATAACATAGTCACATTCGGAACAAAAGCAGTATGTACATATATCATATACAGGCATTTAGGTTAGGGACCAAATCCCTACCATAATAGTACAGTACAAGTCTATACAATATTACAAAATAGAGACAGAATGGTGAACTGAGACACCCTAAAACGATCTTAAGCTTGAACATACTTGGAACATCGTAATGAGGCACGTTGGTTGGCTTTGACAAAACGAGAGCCTAACCTGATGCTCCTAGCATCGGTTCGATGCCTGAACACCTACATATATATACAGATAGTGAGCTAAAGTCCAGTGAATAACATATGTGTAAAGAGATTAAGAATGAATGTCCTTTCAGTATTGAAAACAGTCACTTGGATAAGTGTATCAGTTATTCAATTATAGCAGTCATATGTGGTACATCCAATACCAAAACAGTACATTAGGTCTTAATAGACTGAACAGTCAGTCGATGGCCGTCATAACAGTAAACAGTAATGGTTCCAACATGGGAACCGACAGAGATCTATGTGACAGTAGTAGTACAGTAATAGTACAGTAACAGTAAGTTGCTATGGATACCACGAATACAGTTCATAATTAGGACATCATTCATTCAGTAAATAGTAAGCAATATTACTTCAGAAAACAGTACAGTTGATTGTTCAGAAAATAATCATCATTGAATATATCTTTACAACATTGTTACTCACAGAGCACTGGGCTACAGATAGGCTAGTGCGCGTCCTCGGATGCCAACCCTACAGTTACGGAATGAACACACACTAAGTTATACACTTGGGTTTAATAACTTAACCCCTAACTTGACTCGGTGTGGTTCTATATCAATATCCTCCTTAAGATGCCTTAAACAAGCCCTAGGAATGCCTAGGATGGAAAGAGGATGCAAAGATGCACTTTAAAAACACTTTCCAAAATTTGCTGAAACAGGGGTCCACGCTCGAGCGTGGATTTTCCCGCTCGAGCGGACATGCAAACAAAGAGGCTCCGCTCGAGCATGATTTCCTATGCTCGAGCGGACTGTAAAACATGACAAAATTGATGGATGCATGCAATCCACGCTCGATGGACGCTCGACCTCCGCTCGAGCGTGAGACACAAGTCCTCGCTCGAGCGTGCATTCCCTCGCTCGAGCGGACTGTAAACATGAGAAAAGTACTGGATACACGCATTTCACGCTCGAGTGTTACTTTCCCCGCTCGAGTGGGATGCATGAACCTAGAGTGTACGCTCGAGCATGAAGTCCCACGCTCGAGCGTGGGTCCAAATTTTGGATTTTCCAGATTGAACCTTCAAGCTCAAAATTAACTTTTAAAGCATCAAATCCGATCATTTTGGGCTAATTTTCTAGAAAACACTTTAAAACCCACAATACAACATGTTTCAAAGATCAATTTGCAAAATCAGAGCCCAAAGGTAGTTCAATTAAACACAATTTCAAGGAAAACTTCAAGAACATAATGTGAATGAACATGCATGTGTTCAATTGAAACCAAAGCTTCTAATACATAATCAAATGAGTCAATTCTTTCAAAAACATGATGAATTCATGAACTATAATCAAAATATCAACATGCATGTAGCAATTTTCATGAAAACAACCTCAAAACTCACAAATGTGTACATGCATGCATGATTTAAGTTTTAATTCAACATGTTAGAACCAATTCTAGACTCTAATCACCAAACTTCCATGGAACATGCAAGATACAACTTAAATACAAGTTCAAGAAGATGATTCTCCTACCTTAGGTCCTCAATTACAAGAATGGACGCTCAATTATGCAACTATCCTTCAAATCTTCTAAGTTTTCTAGCCAAAATCTTGTTGAACTCAATTTTCTCCTACCTCTCTCTCTCCCACGGTTCGCTCTCCAAAATGGGTGAAGATGATGAGATGTCAAGTGTATGAGTTAACTCCAAACAAAGCTTCTAAAAGTGGCCCACTAGATGGCAAAATGGTAGTTAAGTCAACTAATGTGATTCAACATTCTTTAATCTAATTTAATCATACTAAATCAAATTTCAATTAAATTTACCATAAAATCACATAATTTCTAATTAGCATGAAATACCAATCAATTTCTGAATCGGCCGCCGATCAGGCCTTTAATTTGCAATTCAAAATTAAAACATGAACAAATCAATTAACAGTCAAACAGATAAAAATGCACTTAAACTAATACACTCAATCAATCAGTTCAGAATGTCAGTCAAATCAGTTACTTAATTATGTTCAGTCACAGTTTATAAGTAATCAGTGGTGAGGGTTGTCACAGTCTCCCCTCTGTATAAAGAGTTTGGGCTTCCAAACTTGAATTACCTTCATTTTGGAAGAATACCAGATCTAGGGGGAACAGTTCAGGATATCTCTTGATCATATCATCTTCCCATTCTCAAGTGGCATATACGCCACCATGGTTTTGCCAATCAACTTTCACTAACGGAATTTCTTTGTTCCTTAACTTCTTGATCTGTCGGTTTATAATCTGAATAGGCCGTTCTTCATAAGTGTAGTCATCACTTAACACTACACGAGTAGGCTCAATCACATGGAAGGGATCTCGAAGATAATCCCTCAACATTGAAAAATGGAAGACATTATGTATATGCTGTATTTCAGGAGGAAGCGTTACTTGATACGCCATCGGATTAATCTTTTCAATAATCTCATACGGTCCGACATATCTCGGCGCTAGCTTTCTTTTAACCCCAAAATGGGTTTGCCCTTTCATTGGTGTCACCTTAACAAAGACATGATCACCTACTTCGTACTCTCTATCTCGTCTTCGGACATCCGCATAACTTTTCTGTCGGCTTTGAGCGGTTTTCAATCTCTGTTGAATCAGTTTCACTTTTTCGGTAGTTTCATGTACAATTTTGGGCCCAAGCAAAGGCCTATCTCCAACTTCTACCCAGCAGATAGGAGATCGACATTTCTTGCCATATAAAGCCTCAAAAGGCACCATACCAATGCTTGAGTGAAAGTTGTTGTTGTAGGCAAATTCAGCTAAAGGTAAATGGCTTTCCCAATTTCTTTGGAAATCAAGAACACACATTCGCAGTAAATCTTCTAGAGTCTGTATGGTTCTTTCGGACTGGCCATCTGTCTGAGGATGGTAGGCACTACTCAGTTTCAGTTCAGTACCCAATGCAGTTTGTAGACTTTGCCAAAATCTCGATGTAAACTTCGAGTCCCTATCAGAAACAATGGACACAGGCACTCCATGCAATCTAACAATCTCATCAATATAAATTATGGCCAATTTGTCCGCATTATAGATTGTTTTGACAGGTAAGAAGCGAGCAGATTTAGTCAGTCTATCAACAATAACCCAAATCGAGTCCATACCTTTACTGGAGCGAGGTAAATCGACAATGAAGTCCATAGTAATATGTTCTCATTTCCACTCCGATATTGGTGAGGGCTACAGTAAGCCTGCGGGTCATTGATGTTCGGCCTTAATTTGTTGGCAATGAAGACATTTCGATACAAAGTCAGCAATTTCTTTCTTCATTCCCGGCCACCAGAAATTCAGTTTCAAGTCTTGGGACATTTTCGTATTTCCTGGATGGATAGACAGTTTTGAATTGTGGCCCTCTTGCAGAATCCTTCTTTTCAGTTCAGAATCATTCGGTACACACAACCTTCCCTAAAATTTCAATACATTGTTCTCAAATTTAAAGCCTGGCCTCGGTTTGGACTCCCGTTCATCAATGACCTTTCTCAAAAGGTCATCCTGTTGCTGTTTCTCTTTAATTTCCTCAACCAGTGCCAGTTGAGCAGAAATAGCGGCTAAGGTTCCACCTTGTTCACACAAAACAATTTCAACCTCAAATTTTTCAAGGTCACATAGCAGTTCTTTCTGTCCGGTGAGTAAACAGGCTAAATTTCCACCTGATTTTTGACTGAGTGCATCAGCAATGGTGTTAGCTTTTCCTGGATGGTACAAAATTTGCAAGTCATAGTCTTTTATCAATTCTAACCATCTCCGTTGTCTCATGTTCAGTTCTTTCTATGTGAAGAAGTACTTCAAACTCTTGTGGTCTGTGTACACCTCACATGTTGCCCCATAAAGGTAGTGACGCCAAATTTTTAGTGCAAACACTACTGCAGCAAGTTCCAGATCATGAGTGGGGTAGTTCTTTTCATGCAGTCTCAGTTGTCGGGAAGCATATGCAATCACTTTACCATTCTGCATTAAAACACATCCCAAACCCTTATAAGAAGCATCACTAAATATGGTAAAACCATCCGTACCTGAGGGTAGGGTAAGAATCGGTGTAGTCACAAGTCGAGTCTTTAACTCTTGAAAAGTCGATTCTCTCTGAAACTTCGAACTTCTGTAATACCTGTCTAAGCCTAAGAAACTTCGAACTTCTGTAACATTAGACGGTCTGGGCCAATTCACTACAGCTTCAATTTTCTGCGGGTCAACTGTAATACCATCTTTACTGATCACATGCCCCCAAAAACATTACATTATCAAGCCAAAATTCACATTTTGTCAGTTTAGCATACAGTTTCTGTTCTCTTAGGGTCTGCAAGGCAATTCTCAAATGATGTTCATGTTCTTCCGTGCTTTTGGAATAAATCAAAATGTCAACTATGAAAACAACTACAAATTCATCTAGGAATGGTTTGAAAATTCTGTTCATAAGATCCATAAATGCAGTAGCTGCAATTGTAACTCTTAAAGGTATAACTAAGAATTCATAATGTCCATACCTCGTTCGAAAGGCAGTCCTTTCAATGTCCCCTGTCTTGACTTTCAACTGGTGGTATCCAGATCTAAGGTCAATTTTGGAGAACACTTAGGTACCCTGTAACTGGTCAAATAAATCATCAATACGAGGCAATGGATATTTATTTTTCACTATTACCTTGTTCAGTTCATGATAGTCAATGCAGAGTCTCAATGAGCCATCTTTCTTTTTCACAAATAAGACTGGTGTGCCCCATGGCGAAGTACTAGGCTTGATGAACTTCTTATCTAACAGTTCTTGCAGCTGAACTTTCAACTCTTTCAATTCAGTCGGTGCCATTCTGTAAGGAGCTTTAGATACTGGCTGCATACCCAGAATCACATCAAAGGTGAACTCAATCTCCCTATCAATCAAATCCCCTAAAAAGTCATCTGGAAAAACATCTGGGAATTCTCTGACTATAGGAATACTATTCATATCAGTTTTAACATCAGTAGGTACAGTCAATACACAACACAGATACCCTTTACACCCCTTTTTAATCAGTTTAAAAGCTTTCATGAATGAAATCAGATACGGGGGAGGTACTACTCTAACTCCATTAAACACAAATTCAGGCAATCCGGGTGGACGGAAAACAACTTGTTTTGTTACACAGTCTATGGTAGCATGATATTTCGTTAACTAGTCCATTCCCAATATCACATCAAAGTGATCAATATTCAAAGGCAGTAAATCAATATACAAATGAACATCCCCAACAATAATTTCAGATGTAGGGTACATATAAGCACAAGTCATAGATCCTCTAATAGGTGAAAATACAGCTAACAGATAGTTCATGGGTTCCAATGGTCTATTTAATTTTCACGAAAAAGCATGCGATACATATGAATGTGTAGACCCTAAATCAATCAGAATATATATATTTTGGGCACAAATTGAGAGTGTACCTGACACAATAGTCTCAGTATTCCGTACGTCTCTTGGTACGAGTGCAAACACTCGGCCTTGCCTCACAGGCTCCTTTCTGGTAGCTTTGGGGTTAGGTTTCGGTGCAACAATTGATGCTGCGGCGCTAGCTATATCTTTACTATTGCCTTGAGAAGTGGAAGGGCAATCTTTGTCCATGTGGCCCACCTTGCCACACCTGTAACAAGCACTAGAAATCTTGTAACAAACCCCTTTATGTCTCTTACCACATTCTAAACAGGGCGGTACAGAGCCACTCCCCTGACTAGAACTGGTTGTTGACCCTGTATTTTGCTTTTTGTTTGATGAATTATTTCGGCCTTTCTTGAACTTAAAACCCCGTCTCTTTCCGCGCCACTCAGATGCTGGTGTTTCAGTCTGTTTTAGTGCCTCGATATTCGACTCGACCATTATTGCTCGGTCAAGAACATCCGCGTATTTCAGTAACTTCAGAACATTTATCCTGTCACGTATTTTAACATTAAGGTCGCCTTCAAACTTCCTGGCCTTTTTGTAGTCAGTATCAACCATGTGTGGTGCATATCTGGCGAGTTCAGTTAATTTAGATTCATACTCTGCTACCGACATGGTGCCTTGTTTAGGTTGTTCAAACTCAGTCACTTTGCGGTCCCTAACACATTGAGGGAAGTATTTCTCAAAGAAGGCTCCCTTAAATTGAGCCCAATTCATGGCAGTATTGCTGTTGCGGACCAGCATCCACCACCTTCTGGCCTCCTCTTGCAAAGTAAAAGTGGCCAATAGGACCTTGTGTGCTTCAGAACACGGAAACACTTCAAATAATTTCTCTGTTTCAAGAACCCAAGCCTCAGCCTTTAATGGCTCAAGGCCTCCTTGGAATGATGGCGGTTTCATTTTACTAAACTTCTGTGTTAGAGAAATTATGTCAACATTCACATTCAGTTCCGGCCGTATCGGAGAAGGTGAGGGCTGTTGGTTCTGCTGTTGCCTTAAGGCCTCAGTCAGTAGTTCAACTGTTCTTTCTAATCTCGCCATTCTAGCGTCAGATGATTCAGTTTCATTAGTAGTCCTTGCATTGTCCATTTCACTATAGGAAATTATGGCAATAATAAACATAGGCAGTTGCATACTTTAAACATATTAACACATTAGAACATATACGGTCATGTCATGGCCACACACACTTTTCATGCTCATGCAATGCCCTAATTACTTTTCTAGGACATCCTATAGCTCAGTTGGACACGTGTGTGCGGTACAACTCATGGTTTAATGTCGCTCTGATACCACTTTGTCACGACCCAAACCCGCCCCTATGGGTTTAGCACCGTAACCGGCCAGTAATCCTTGATTACCGAAGGCCTACTTAACAGTAAAGACAGTAATACAAAGTACAGGGGCTGGCGGAAGCTAAAACAGTAAATAAAAGATGTCCAATGAGCTGTGACAGTCTTTATGCAAAAAGACTTTTCATAACATAATCACATTCGGAACAAAAGCAGTATGTACAAACATCATATACAGGCATTCAGGTTAGGGACCAAATCCCTACCATAATAGTACAATATAGTCTATACAGTATTACAAAACAGAGACAGAAAGGTGAACTGAGACACCCCAAAACGAGCCTAAGCTTGAACACACTTGGAACCTCGCAGTGAGGCACGTTGGTTGGCTTTGACAAAACGGGAGCCTAGCCTGACGCTCCTAGCATCGGTCCGGTGCCTGAACACCTACATATATATATATATATATAAACAGTGAGCTAAAACCCAGTGAATAACATATGCGTAAAAAGGTTAAGAATGAATGTCCTTTCAGTATTGAAAACAGTCACTTGGATAAGTGTATCAGTTATTCAATCATAGCAGTCATATGTGGTACATCCAATAGCAAAACAGTACATTAGGTCTTAATAGACCGAACAGTCAGTCGATGGCCGTCATAACAGTAAACAGTAATGGTTCCAACATGGGAACCGATAGCAATCTCTGTGACAGTAGCAATACAGTAACAATACAGTAATAGTAAGTTGCTATGGATACCACGAATACAGTTCATAATTAGGACATCATTCATTCAGTAAACAGTAAGCAGTATTACTTTAGAAAACAGTACAGTTGATTGTTCAGAAAATAATCATCATTGAACATATCTTTACAACATTGTTACTCACAGAGCATTGGGCTACAGATAGGCTAGTGTGCGTCCTCGGATGCCAACCCTACAGTTACAGAATGAACACACACTAAGTTATACACTTGGGTTTAATAACTTAACCCCTAACTTGACTCGGTGTGGTTCTACATCAATATCCTCCTTAAGATGCCTTAAACAAGCCCTAGGAATGCCTAGGATGGAAAGAGGATGCAAAGATGCACTTTAAAAACACTTTCCAAAATTTGCTGAAACAGGGGTCCACGCTCGAGCGTGGATTTCCCCGCTTGAGCGGACATGCAAACAAAGAGGCTCCGCTCGAGCGTGACTTCCTACGCTCGAGCGGACTGTAAAACATGAAAAAAGTGTTGGATGCATGCAATCCACGCTCGATGGACACTTGACCTCCGCTCGAGCGTGAGACACAAGCCCTCGCTCGAGCGTGCATTCCCTCGCTCGAACGGACTACAAACACGAGAAAAGTACTGGATACACGAATTTCACGCTCGAGCGTTACTTTCCCTGCTCGAGTGGGATGCATGAACCCAAAGTGTATGCTCGAGCATGAAGTCCCACGCTTGAGCGTGGGTCCAAATTTTGGATTTTCCAGATTGAACCTTCAAGCCCAAAATCAACTTTTAAAGCATCAAATCCGATCATTTTGGGCTAATTTTCTAATAATGTGGATGAACATGCATGTCTTCAATTGAAACCAAAGCTTCTAATACATGATCAAATGAGTCAATTCTTTCAAAAACATGATGAATTCATGAACTATAATCAAGATATCAACATGCATGTAGCAATTTTCATGAAAACAACCTCAAAACTCACAAATGTGTGCATGCATGCATGATTTAAGCTTCAATTCAACATGTTAGAACCAATTCTAGACTCTAATCACAAAACTTCCATGGAACATGCAAGATACAACTTAAATACAAGTTCAAGAAGATGATTCTCCTACCTTAGGTCCTCAATTACAAGAATGGAAGCTCAATTATGCAACTATCCTTCAAATCTTCTAAGTTTTCTAGCCAAAATCTTGATGAACTCAATTTTCTCCTACCTCTCTCTCTCCCATGGTTCGCTCTCCAAAATGGGTGAAGATGATGAGATGTCAAGTGTATGAGTTAACTCCAAACAAAGCTTCTAAAAGTGGCCCACTAGATGGCAAAATGGTAGTTAATGCAACTAATGTGATTCAACACTATTTAATCTAATTTAATCATACCAAATCAAATTTCAATTAAATTTACCATAAAATCACATAATTTCTAATTAGCATGAAATACCAATCAATTTCTAAATCGGCTGTCGATAAGGCCTTCAATTTGCAATTCGAAATTAAAACATAAACAGATCAATTAACAGTCAAACAGATAGAAATGCACTTAAACTAATACACTCAATCAATCAGTTCAGAATGTCAGTCAAATCAGTTACTTAATCATGTTCAGTCACAGTTTAACAGTAATCAGTGGTGAGGGTTGTCACAGAACATCCGAGAAGATGACTACTGGCTTTGGCTGATCAACAGCCACAATGTATAAACTGGGAACGTACTTCTCTGCGAACGAGACCCCCTTCTCTATGACACGGGCATCAGACGACCCTGTCTTCAGTACATTCTTTTCTTTCTCTATTTCTACTGCCATAGGCCTAGATTGGGTTTGTGGTGTTAGATCCATCATGCACATGTCTGTGCCTTCTGGAATAACCACTTCCAATTTTGGCAGGTGGGATGAGGTAATGTATATGCTAGGGTTGAAGGTGGGCGGTAGTGTATAGATGTGGTTAATGTTTTTGGGCGAGGGAATTTGGTTATGTGTAGGAAGTGGGTTGGTTGTTACGTTTGGTTTAGCGGGTGGGGCGATGACTTTGTTGTCGATGAGATCCTGGATCTCATAATGTAAAAGGTAGCACAGGTCCGTGGGATGGCCATGTTGTTGGTGGAAGATGCAATGCTCGGTTAGGTCATGTTTGGGAGGCAATGGGTCCAGAAGTGGATGAGGATCGAGAGGCTTGAGATGCCCCTTTTCCATTAATAGTTTGAGGGTGCGGGCTGGGCGCATATGGAGGGGAGTAAAAACTCTTCGGTTCCGGGGTAGACCGATGCTTTGTGAAGGTTATGAGGTTGTGGCAATAGCAAAGGGATTAACCATCTTGGCCATTGAAACAACAGTACTAACATCCACAGGTCGTAGAATAGTGCTATTGCTAGCATTGGTATTATAAGAGAATGGCCTTCTGGCAGGTTCACTTGTTCTGTGGATGATACCCTTCTTGAATGCACTCTCAATCTGGACCCCCAACTCATGTAAGGAAGCAAAGGTGGATAACGGTGCCATTATCATCCTCTGCAACATGTCTGGTTCAAGATTCTGGACCACCAGTCGGACTTGTTCTCTTTTAGCAGGTCTATTTGTCATTCGGGTTGCCTTGGCTCTCCACCGGGCAACAAAGTCAATGAATGATTCTTTGGGCTTCTAGGTAGCAGACTCCAGCTCATTGATGGTTACCTCTATCTGAGTGTTATATGAATACTGGTTGACAAATGTCTTGGATAACTCCTCCTAATTCCACTTTGTAGAGTCGTCCAACTTAGTGTACCAGATGGCCGCCACATTAGACAAGGTTCTCCCAAATAACAAGAGCTTCTGCGCCCGAGACAAACCCATGGGCCTCAATACGTCTGAAAACAACCAGACATGCATAATCTAATCTCTGTTTCCATCGAATTTGTCGATGTGGGGCATCTGTTTTTCTGTTTGCTTTTGTTTATTTTTCAGATTAAAACTCCATAATATAAGAAATAAAGTAAAATAAAAAAAAAAACTGACTAAAATCACATTGAGAGCTGGTCGGGCCTCAATGAAGCACAATCGGGCTTCAATCAAGCTGGTTGGGCCTCGATAGCAGCAGGGGTAGTTTCAGGCATTCCGCGAGCCACGGTTGTTTTAAACCAACTCAACCCTTATTTTCTCATACACTCCCATCTGAAAACTCCCTCTCCTCTCTCTCTAACCTCCCTCTCTCTCTAGATTTCCCCTTTCCTTGAGTTACTCAACAACCCTTACAATTTTTCTTTGAAACCCCTTTTTCTCTTCTATATTTTGAACCGAACAAATCTTGATTTAGTGGAGTTTGAGTTTTTCCTTTGATTTCTCTCACATTTGCCCACACCTTTCTTGTTTCCTGCTTTGATTTTTCGCCTCCTCTTTACTTTCTTTCTTCTGGGGTTTTGATTTTGGGGTTTTTACCCATTTTCACTCATCCCCTCACTTTTTCTTCACTTTTTTTTCACTCTCTCTATGGCTAGGGACGAGGTTCCCATCCCAGACCCTGCCATTGGTATTGGGGCTGTCTTGGGTGCAGATATAGAGGCCAAGGACATTCTCGCGTTGCCTCGCCTCATTGATAGGCCGTTTGATGCGGCCACCTATCGACCACGTACACATGCTCCTTTCCCAAGCAGTATTTTTAGATTTGAGGGCCTCATCCCAAGGATAGATAAGGACATCTTGCTACGAGAGCCCGCGGAGTACTTGTTCACCGATGCCTCCACAGTAAGTAACTTTCTATTCGTTTTGTACATATATTGAATCTCATAAGCAGACTAATGCTATATAAACTCCCCATTTATAGGTGATAGCTAGGAGAATTGGCGGCTATGGATCCATATCCGGCCCTCGACACTGGTAAGAGAGGCCTCCCGCAGAGGTCTGCACACTGGTTGATGCTGTCGGCTTTGGTCCCTTCTATTCAGGGCTCATACAGATGAGGGCTAAGTTGCTACTATATGGGGGCCTTGGTAAAGAGATTGTGGGACACTACAGACTTATTCCACTTCTCATCGGTTGGGGAGCTGACTCTGACCCCATACGATTTTGCGATGCTCACTGGCCTGCAGGTCAGGGTTGGCGGCCCGATCCCATGTGATCCTGATATGACGCAGTGGAGAGCTGCGTAACGTCAACTCCTCGGTGCGATCCCAAGAACCACTAGCCACGGGATGGTGAGATATAGTTGGTTTTTTTATCACTTCCCGATTTTCAGCCCGTTACTCCAGATGAGGTCGCCCAGTACACTCGCGACTTCCTTATGTATCTCCTCGGTACTACCCTATTTGCCAATAGGGAAAATACCGTGGGGTTATATCTTCTAGGGGCACTGGTGCACCTACCACAGGTGATAGAGTATGACTGGGATGGCCTCGGCTTGGCCACCTTGTACTGCTATATGAGCTCCATATCCCATCATAAGGCGAATTCATTGGGTGGCTACTAGAGAGTTTAGGTGGTACACCTCACACTTACTTTTTCTGTGCAGCTTTACATTCTGTTTAATTTTGCATTTCCTGCTCATCTTTGCTTTGCATTTCCTGTTTATCTGCTCATTTACTTCATCCATCTTTTTCTACTTGCAGTTGTGGGTTTACACATATTTCACCTCTCTAGCTCCAGTCCCGGTGAGGCCGATTGAGTTGTCAGTACCCCGCTCCCGATACTACAACTCCCGATTCGAGCGACGCCACTGCGTAGACCGAGACTTCCCTTACTTTCGTCATTTCTTTAACACTATCACTGCGGACCAGGTAACAAAATACTAGTCTTTATATTTCTATACTACTGTTTCCATACTGCTGTTATTCTCATATTGTACTATTTTCATACTGCATTGTTTCCGCACAACACTTCTCATACTGTTGCTTCTTATACTATTGTTTCCATACTACTTAGATCCTTGACATTTGACATCTACTTCCATAGGTTGACTGGCACCCTTGGGCAGGTATCCCTTAGGCAGCGAAGGCGACCTACGTTGCTGCATGGCACGCCTCTACTATGTATATTTTGTTTGAGTGCCCCTTTGGCCAAGCTTATTACATGGGGGAGAGGTTCATCCACCAGACATGAGGGGTAGTAGATTTGGACATTCCACATCCTCCTCCTCCAGGCATGATTGTGGTAGACGATCTTCATGACGGCCCTCAGATCGACTTCCTGATGTTGGGAGAGGATGGTGACCGACATCATGAGCTCGGCGACTTCACTACTTTCTTACAAACTCAGGTGATGATGCCTCTTAACCCAGGGCATGGCCCATACTATTCCAGCAGTTGCTGTTGTTGTTGCTAAAGGTGCTCCCGCCGTCACTCCAGCTCCCGGGTTTCCTGTGATTCTGACTGAGGTCATATACAAGCGGCCAGACGGGGTGATCAAGCAGATCCCCCTTTAGCACATTCAGGAGAGGGATCGTAGATTGGTAATGGCTCTTGGTGTCGAGCAGGTACACACTTCTTCCTGTTTCTGCCCATTGTGTTACCTTATGTTTTCACTGCCCTCTGTTATTTCTATCTACTGTTCTCAAACCCTCTTCCCTTTTGTAGGTACCCGCGACATATGATGATAACCTCCTCTAGACAATTAACCGACTGCTTCTGATGGTGCAAAGGAGACAAATTGCTCTGGCCACTCATGGGATTGATGTATGCTTTTGCTCCCTAGTTTGCAGTCATGACAGTCTTGCTCAAAACTTTATTGGCCACTTCTAATATCTGTACTCTCTCTCTCTCTTTTCTGCTTGAGCCAGCACCAGTTGCACCTACAGGACCTCCTCCAGCTAGAAGATGGAGACGAGGCCTAGTGAGGGACAGAGAAAGAGCTGACCGGGGAAGAGACAGAGTGAGGCAACACTCACCTCCCGAAGAGTCCTTCGAGGAGTACACGACTTCTGAAGAGGAGAGGGAGGCGGTTGACATGCAGTCTAGCAGCCCCAATGATGACAGCGATGCACCTCCTCCGCAGCCGAGGAGGAAGAGAACGAGGATGGGTTACTGATGATGATGACGATGATTTCTTGTAATTTTTTTTTTGTTTTGCTTTGTAGTTAAAGACTAGCTTCAGATAGACCCTTTTGTTTTTGAAGGATTTTCCTTCGTTTTGCTACTTTGTAAAACATTGATCGGGGTTAGGCCTACTAGTTTGTGAAAGACAAGTTTTTGGATGTTCTCCTTGCACAATATGTGATGAATGGCATGTAATGAATAGCGTAACGTTTTTATGGTAACTTCGCACAAGACTTAAAACAATGAATATCTGCTCTTGCATTCATTCTTAAGTCAGACAACAACCTACAACCGAACAAAATGTAAAATACAACTTGATAACAGAAAAACAAAATGAAAACAACTTGGAAATACTAAAAAACATTTGGTACAAATAAAACAAGACTTAAAACACAACTGTGGTACACCAGGACAAAGGCCAGCCTTTTCTGAAATTGCATTGATTTGGGCCCTCATTTAGACCCGACCGGGCCCAAATAGGCATGATCGGGCTTCACTGAGGCACGATCGGGCCTAAACATGAGGTCGGCCAGCGTTATCCAGCTGTCATGCACTGCTTCTACTCAACCTCTATAAATGGTGCTCTTATGCTATTTTTCTGGCAGAATAGCAAGTCTTTGGTATTTTTCTCTCAAGATGGAGACACTATTCAACAATAGGCTCCGAGACTAGGTAGCCACTTTAGACGGCTCAGAAAAGGTGAACTTTCGCGGTTTCAGCCTAAACGCCCTTTTTTCCTCTGAGCCGCACTACTCTTTGTTTTCCATTCCTCTATGTCACTATTCGATGTTAGAACCCGATCATTCATGTGTTTTGCTTTGGATCACAGGAGATGTGTCTGACGATTAAAGAATTTCAAGCATTGATGGAATCCCGGCGCGATGAAGAAATCATGCTGCAGCCCCATTTTGGCCATGCCCAAGCTTTGAGATGGATGTGTGGGCTAACATTACACGAGGCTCGGTCCTTGGTACATGATGGGGAGCTAGACATCCCCAGGTTCATTGATTTTCTGCTATTGGAAATAGGAGTGACCTTCTTTGGCAAGGCCACCAGCAACATGCTCTCTGTTTATGCCTTCTTGCGCAATTCCTCCTTGCCTCTAGTTTCAGCAAAGCTAGCATCTGGTTGATTGAAATGGCCCAATATATGAAAGAGGGTAAGAGTTGCATAGGTTAGGCGCTGGCCGAAACCTTGACGGGCCTAGATGTTTTCTATCGATGAGAGACAACCCAGTTGGTAGGGAGTCCTCTGCTTCTCCAGGTATTATTTCCCACCATGTTAATTTATAATTCTCACATCATTCGACACTCAATCTCTGTTTTTCTCTCATATCCTCTTCCTTACTTTGTTGTCATCGTACACCTCTATATTCTTTAATCTCTCATATTTTTCATCCCTCCCTAGGTATGGTTGATGGATAAACTACAAGTAGCGGACCCTTGCCCCGAGTACTCAGCTTAAGCTTACTTCTTTCACCAACGGCTGGTCGATTTCCCCTCAGAGGGGTTATGGTGTGATTGGATGTGCAGCAAATCTGTAACTGGCATAACTTGGCATTGCCCCTGGTTTAATTTACTTGAGATGAGCTACAACATGTCCTGGTAGCTGGGCATACAGTTGATTAGCCTCACACACTGCGTGCTCTATTTCCCCTTCCAGTTCAGACACCAGTTTGGGCACGATCAGACATGTCCAAATGAGGGGATGGAATACCTGGCTTTATTTCCTATCTGTGGTTCACACTTGCCTCAGTGCCTCTCTGCTTGGAGGATGAGAGAGCTTTTGGCCCCTGCCACTAGCTTCAATTACGCCCTTTCTAACGAGTGTTTAGCTTGGCTTGAAGACAAAGAACAAGTTGGGCCATCTTTAGCTGCGGAAACTTCTGCGAGTACAAGCAGGAGACATAGAGCTACCTGACTTAGCTGTACCCCTAGTTTTACTACTTTGATCTTTCTTTTCAAGTTTTATGATGTAAAAATAGTTTTGTTAAATCAAACAGTTGAATAATGTACTTGTGTTGAAATCAATGTAATTAAAGTTGCGAGTACTAACACTTTTCCTTTCGGTCCCAAAAATGGTCCAAGTTGTAAAAAGATAAAATTTTTAGAAAAATCAACTTTTATTAAAACTTTTCAAAATTGTTTTTTGGGAATGATCACCACCTGACACGCACGAAATCAACCCTCGAGATGTACAGTCCCGAATCAACAAATCATGACTGCCCATAACTATATCGACCACACCGGCCCTTCTGTCAACATGAAGACCACACATCTGAGCTAACTGGTAATGGAGAAAGATAACTTGATCAACTATGAACGAATAGGACAGTTGAGTTAGAGATGGCTACGGCTGAACTTCAGGATGAAGTTGCCTACGTATCCCAAAGAGGGGAATCAGGCCTTAAGTAGTTCGATTCTGGTTCACTCGAGTATTAACTCTCTCTTTTTGCGCTCTAACTTTTGCCAACGTTGCCCTTTAGGGTTTTCAACCTTACGAGCTTAGTTTTTCTTTATTTCCAATTTTTTTTATGCTCCAACTTTTGCCTAGGTCGCCTTTTCGGGTTTTCGGCCTAGTGAGCCTCTTAAGGGTAATATTTTTTCAACTTGTCCATATTGATTGGCTGCGAAAATTCTAGGCCATCCAGGTCCATGAGAATAATCGCCCTGCCTGACCAAATATATTTGATGATATAAGGACCAATCCAATTGGATTTGAACTTGCCCCTAAGGTCATGGATGGAAGCCCGGTTGTCCTTCAACACCATGTCCCCTTCTTTAAGGTTTTTGGGCTTAACTTTCTTGTTAAAAGCCGTGGTAATTCGGCGTTTGTAACCCTGGACGTGATACGAAGCCTTCAACCTTCTCTCATTAAACAACATTAATTCCTCAAACCTGCTCAGCTGCCAGTCCGTCTCCGCGATCTGACACTCAGCCATAACTCGTAGCAACGGGACTTCAATTTCAATTGGCAAAATAGCCTTCATCCCATAAATGAGAGAATAAGGGGTCGCCCTTGTAGACATTCAGATTGACGTTCTGTAGCCCCAAAGTGCAAAGAAACTGTGGCTTGCTTTTTGTGCTTCTTTCGGATACGACTATCCCTACAGTTCGAACTACCGTTGTTCTACATCTGATTTCACAAGTGCAATGTGAAATAGTGAAAACACAAAAAGAGTCCAAATCTGACAATTCTTTTGGAAAATTGATGTTTGAATCAAATGTCAAAAATGGACTAGTTTGCCAAATTACAGAGTCACCACCTAAATATATTTGGAAAATTTAGGAAACCTGAGACTTATGCCAAAGGCCATTAGTCTGTCATCACCAAAGTGTCTCGGCTCGAGAACTTAGGTACGAGAGGGGAAGGTCATGGATTGAGCACCCCACTCGCCCGATCAAAAACGACCTCTACTAATCATGATGTGATTTTTATTTATATTATATGGTCTTGTTCCGATTATTATATTAACATTACTATGTGACGTACATAAGTATAGACTAAATTGCAAAGATTGGAACATTTGATTTCATGTTTGTTTGAAAATTGTTTTTGATACTAGTCACTTGAAAAGGTGAGTTTGTACATTAATCAATTTGTCCCAATTTTGGCAATTAGTCTCCATCCGAAGGCATTCAAACAGGTATATCATTTAAGCAATTAGCCTCATGGAAATATGCTTGATATGGAAACACAAACATTCAATGCAAGATGCTAAAACTCAAAATTGCTCACCTAGTACTCTAAGCCAAAACAAAACAAAATAATTAGAAAATATGCATGCTCCTAACTAATGCAATATGACTAAATGCAATGCAACCGTTATGTAATTTTAATAGGCTCAGCTATGAACATGGCATACGATTCCATTCAAAACATGTGATGAATCACGTATTCAAGTAATGAATTTAAACATTTGGTTAGTATGATGAGCAAAACCTTGGATGCATGCAAGACAATTCACTACAACAAAAATAGTCTTTAGAGACGAAAACTAATGACGAAATTTTTTTTGTCACGATAAACGTATCTTTTAATGACGAAAATCATATTTCGTCTCCAAATGTACCATTTTTGGAGACAAAAATAAAATTTCGTCACCAATCTAAATCATAATAAAAAAATTAGGTGACGAAATTATTTTTCGTCATTATTTATAATTTTTTTTGTCACCAAATATTTTCCCGCTAATATTTTCTGGGGTGCCAAACTTTTGAGACTTTTAGTGACGAAAAAATTAGTCACTAATTATAAAATTATTAATGACGAATATATTTTTGTCACCAATAATTTTTAATATTTTAATATTATTTAGTGACAAAACGATTTTTGTGGCCAATATTTCTATCTTTGGTGAAGAAATAATTTTGTCACTAATAAATAATTTAGTTACTAAATATTTAGGGGGGAAAAAAAATGTTTTGGCAGCAAAGAAATAATTTTGCCACTAATAAATAATTTAGTTACTAAATATTTAGGGGGAAAAAAAATGTTTTGGCACCAAAGAAATAATTTTGCCACTAATAAATAATTTAGTTACTAAATATTTAGGGGGGAAAAAAAATGTTTTGGCACCAAAGAAATAATTTTGCCACTAATAAATAATTTAGTTACTAAATATTTAGGGGGGAAAAAAAATATTTTGACACCACAAAAATAATTTTGCCACTAATAAATAATTTAATTACTAAATATTTAGGAGGGAAAAAAAAAAGTTTTGGCGCCTCAAACACCCACAATAATTTATCGGTTCAACCCCATTTCTCACACACACACACACACACACACACAGAGGCGACGCCGCTGCTCACTCTCCTCATCGATTCAGACACAGATTCATCGCCGATCGGCTCACTCTGCTCACCGCCGTCACCCTCTCCTCACCATCGCTGATCTGCTGTAAGTAATGGCGCAAGCGCATAACATTTGTTCATACTCGAAATGTTTCCTTTTCTCCTTTTCATTGCTTGAAATGTTTCCTTTTCTCCTTTTCATCAATGATTTTCATGAATTTACCATTGTGCATAAACAGAACCATTTTTAAGATCCAAGTAAATTTAGAAATGTGAGGTTCAGCCCTAATATCTATTTGCTCTTTTAATCGTTTTTGGGGCAGTGATTGTACCTTCTTTTTTTTTTTTAATCTTTTTTTTTAATATATAGGTTTCAATTATTTTTCCGGCCATGGCATTGAAGCCAATTTGGTAATGATATTGAACTTATGGTATACACAGCTTGCAAAATTTGATTGTGTTTGGCCAGTTTGGCTGATGGGGAAGTAGGATAAAAGAAATTTGTTTTGGTGGGTTTTTCTGTTGGAGAATGAAAATCGTTTAAGGCTCTGTTTGGTGAACAGTATCTGGAAAGTGGCTTTGGATAGGAAGTTGTCAACTGTTCCAGGTGATTTATTTGTTTCACCGATTTAGTTGTCGATAACTTCATGTGTCTTGCTTAGTGTTTAATCGTTTTATACAATCAGTCCTAGGAGAGTTGTGTTAGATAATCTGACTAACAATCGACATGTAAAAATTCCTGTTAGATCCGTTTTGAATATGAATCTTAATATGAATATGCGAGTAAACAGTAATAAAAGCTCTTGACATACCAGAATAACAAAAGGAGGATTCACATAGCAATCACACTTGATTGAGAGGCTAGGTTTAGTTTAATTTGATTACTGATTCAGTTGTTAATATTCTATCTCATTGAAGTAATTACGTCGTAGAAGCATATCAATGAATTTATTCTATTATATAAACAAAAATATTGTGAGTCTTTGTAGTGGAAAGTCTCGATGTGTTTTTCTTAAATTTTTTGAATTGCTATAACTTAACTACAGGTTAAAGATCTACAGGTTACAAAGAGTTGTAGCAACAATGTACACAACTAACATCTGGATTTTAAGAAGCAATCTAAAAATTAGACATAACTTAATGCCATGACAGTTGCTTTCAAAAGCTTCTTGAACATCTTTATTCTAAGATGTGGCATGTTTTCTTTTCTAGTGCGAAATTATAGCTTAATGGGGAAGAAAGGAAAGGGTCCTAAATACTTGACCATTGTCTTGGTAGAGTAATCAGTAATGATCCGGGTTGGTTGTGTGCTGATTATGATTTGTGAAATGCTTTTGCTCTTATGGCTAGAGTGGGTAAAGAATTGGGGGTTTGGTTTCTGCCTTTGCAGAGACCTCAAGGTCTCTATTTTATTTCAATAACTAGGGCAGTGAGAATGTCTATTGCTCTGCCCATGGCTCAGTTTTTACCACCCCATCCACATCCCATTAAGGGTGGTTCTAGACAGGTTGGTTTAAGTTTCCATTTCTTACCAAAGTGAGGTGCTGGGAGGAATGACTTAGGTGCTGACCTATTCATAAAATTAAAACTTTTTATTTCACTAAAAGATAAATTAGTTATAAAATTAAAAAAAAATCAATTCAAATAAAATATCACATCAAATTCCATAGTCATTTCACTTTTTATTTCACGAACTTCACATCTAACCACAAAAAAACCCAATATCTTTCAAAGCACAAATTTTTTTTTCTCTAATAATATCCTACAATTAAAAAAAACTTACAAAAAAAACTCACTTCCCAAACACTCACTTTAAGTAAGCAATGAGCATCATGCCACCATCCTGCACTGCATTGTTGAATTAACCACATGAATTTGTTTAACTGCAATTTCATTACACTGGGGTTTTGTTTCTCGTCTCTGTACAGGATTATATGCACAGTTATGTAGCACAGGAACTACTTTATCTTTGATTGGAGCTTTGACGTTTCTACATACTCCTTCCTACCTCTTATTGGTGAGCGTAGTGGTTGGCGAGTTTCCAATTTGTTTTAATGTCTTAGTTGTCACATGCTCTACTTTACTTCCTTGTTCTTGGCCGCTGTTTTATTGATCGTGCCAAAAACTCCAATAGTGATTGTCATTTTGTGTGCCTTATCTTGAGAGAGGTAGAGAAAGAGCACTTGCCAAGCTTGCCAAATATAGCTCACTATTTTTGGCAAATTAGCTATTTGGCACAAGGTTTGCCAATAACTATAATTTGGCAAGTCAAATAGCTTATCATTGGAGAGTTTCTTTGTCAAGATCTTGTCAAATTTTGGCAATGACAGCTCAAATGACTAACCACTGCAGTTGCTCAAAGTTGGCCTTTTCATCCACATTATTGAACTTTTTAATATATGCGCAAACATCTACTGCTTTGTTATCGGCTGCTGCCTCAGTTGGCCATCGTGGAGGTGAAATCCATCTTCCAAATAATGTGTGCTGTGAATCTTTTCTCTGATCATTATCCATGAGGTCATGTACCACTAGCCATCAAATTCTATGTAGCTTTTAGAACTCGGGTAGCTCAGACTCCCCACACTAAAGATAAGCATGAACTATTATGAGTGCATAATGCGGTCACAAGTCATTCTCTTCTTCACCCATAAAAAGTTAACCAAAATGATTGGCTTGTAGAAAGTTGCAGATTACTGATACATTATCCCGAAGTGTTTGTGCTCATTTAAAATTTTTAGTTTCATCCAGAGTATTTTTGTCCTCTTAAAGGTATTGTATGCTGTCCCTGATATCATCTGGGCCAAGACTCCTTTACAGTATTAGTCCTGTTTCAGAATTCTATCTCTAGTATTTAAATTATGAGAAAAAATGAAAGTGGTGCAATTTGTTTAATTGATTATCATTTGCATCAATAATATCCAGTGTCATCTTTTGTACCTTGTGCTTTTGCCTTAGCCTTTTGTTCCTAGATTTAGTGTTCTTTGCTTAATATAATGAATTTCCTTTGGTAAATGCTTCTTGCTTGTTTAATCATATAGGTGGTTCTTAGCCTTAATTTCCTAGATTTTTTTATTTTATTTGAATGACTTGATGCCCAAAACTTTTGCTTACATAAGAATGCTTGCTGAAGTTTAATGGCATCGACTTATACAAGATGGCTGTATAATGTATCCCTACTTGTTTTAAAATGAAGATGATCAAAACATCAAAGGTTCCTATCTGACTTATGATGAATACAATCTAGTCATAGTTATGTTGCAAGAAGTTCATTGATGTCCCTTCATTGCTACTCAAAAAATAAAATCACGTGCATGAATGCTATGCTACTATGATGAACTGATCAGAGGAGTTGATCATAAAACATTTAAGTAACATTTGAAGGTTCAACTTGTTACACTTTGTCTCATTTGTAGGATAAATATAGCTTCCATATTCTTCGTTCAACATATGATCATGGTCATGGCGTATTTGTTCTATTACTACCACTGTTGTAAGGTTTCTCTGCATACTCTACCATATCTAAGCTGTTTTTCAAAACAAAAAAATGAAAATAAGTGCATATTTATTCTATTTCAAAATCAAGTTTAGTTAAAAAGTAATAAAATTCTATACATTGATATAGCAAAAAATAAATAAAAATACAAATATGGTTAGGATGTCTATGAAAAAATATTTTTAGAATTTGCAATATTGCATAATGTATAACAATTAGAAAATCAAGTGTAATATATGATTAATGCAAGACATAATTATGTTAAGCATCAATGATCATCAATCCTAATTGGATTTAAAATATATGCAATACAGGAACATCACCTCTTTTAAGAAGAGGATCTCTTGTCTTGATTTTTTTTCCATGGAAACCTTCACTACTCTACAATATGATTTAAAATTTTTGCGTGAAATATTAATTCAAGGGATTGGAACTTCCTTGTTATGAAATATTTGGAGTTAAATTATATGCATTACAATTCGAAACATTGGGATTATGTTTTTCTTCTTTTATTTAATGGTGAATAATTATATTGTCTATATTTTTTAATTAAAGTTGAATTATGTTATATAGTTGTAGAAAATGGTCAAAGGAAAAAGACAATGGCTGAAACCAGGTGATTTGAGAACTAAGAAGCTAACAGAATATGAGAAACAAAGAAATAAGCGAATCAAGAAGAACTATGAGGTAATGAACAATCTTGGAGTGAAGAATATTACAAATTCTTTGATGAGTGTGGTTCAGCCCAAATGTGCAAATGCAAAGGAAAAGGGAATTAGGGTTGAGGTAGATGATGATGATGAGTATAATCCGTCAGAGAGTGAGAACGATAGTGATAACGAGTCATTGGGTTCCTTTTATCGCAAGGTATTATATACATTATTTTATATTTGTGTGTGAACATATCATTTACTATTTAAATATCTTCTTCATATATCTTAAACATCATATCTTTTTTAAAATATATTTTAACTGTGTTAAATATCTTCTTTACTATTCGATTATGTTATTTCAGGAACAAGAGATGCCACCGGGGTTACGTTTACAGCCTTATTCGAGGCCATTAACTCCCACCCCAGAAGAAGGGATGGATCCCCCACGTCAAGAGATTGGTACCCAACCCTTACCACCTCATAATGTGCAACCTGTGCATGAGGTGACTGCATCTAGTAGTGTTGGTAAGTTTGCAAAGTTGTTTATATTTAATTTAAGGTCTAACTTGCATTTGTTTACTTATTAACTCAATTAACATTATGTCCTTACAGCATCACATGACAGACGTGGTCGTGGTCCAACACGCGGCATACAAACCCAACGCATTGTCCAGAAAAATGGAAAGATGTTGGTTCCTGTACCTGAACATTTCCGTGCGCCAGTGGGAGATCAAGCCTCTAAGTTGGCCTCCAAGATTGGCATAGAGGTTCGAACGCAATTACCAGACTTGAGCATTTGTAGGTGGAATAAGGTTCACGATGCTGATAAGAAGCCGATGATCCAACGTTTGGAGGTAATTATTGTCAAGTAAAAGAGGCATGACACATGAAAATTGAAATTGAAATTGAAATTGAAATTACATGGTAATTATTGTGTGAAAGAAATACTCTCTTTGTTAGGGTGATTACAAGAACTTGCTTCTAGAAAAACATGGACATCATATTCCTCTGTTAACACATCTGTTGCAACTGTTACAATATATAGGCTCATTGCTGCTTGTCTGAAATTTAGGTTATTTAACTTATAAAAAAAATGATTTGATTTTGTAGGATCAGTTTGATCTACAAGGCAATCCGAGTGATGTAGCAAGGACTTTAAACACACAGTTTGGTCGGCGATTGAGTAGCTTCACCTATAGGTTGCACAAACAATACAAGCAACTTAAGGATGCAAGAGGGGAGGAGTACGCGAGAAGCCACCCACCTACAAGTGTTACTCTTAATCAATGGACATCTCTAATTGACAAGAAGTGGAATAGTAAAGAATTCATGGTATAATGTTTTATGTTAATTGTCAAAAATTAATTTTCTTCTTACTAATGTTAAGTTTTGTTGTTTTTATTGGTGTTTCAATCGTGTAGGAACAATCACTAACTAATGTGAATAATAGGATGCAAATGAAAACAAAACATAGATGTGGATCAAAATCAATCCCGGTTAGGGTGCACAGCTCGGTGTGTTCTGCTATTTTATTTTATCAGATTAGTAGGCTTTGTTATTTAAATATTTGAAATAACATTCAAAAACAAATGAATCAGATAATTGCAAATGGAGAAGTTCCTGATTTGGCAAAGTTTTACAAGTCCATCCACTATAATTCGAACACACATGAATGGATTTCGTCGGAGAGCCAAGCTAATTATGTATGTACAAGGCAATGCATATTAATTTTGATAAAATTATTTATTTGCTTTGTAGGGTAGAATAACTAATAATTGTTCGATTTATTTTAAATTAACAGGACAACATGATAAAGACGCAAGCCGAACACCTCTCGCAGACTGGTGTGATCCCTTTAAGCCAAGAGGAGTTGTCAGTTAAGGTGCTTAAGCCAAGGTCAGGTTATGTGAAAGGACTCGGCTTGAGGCCTTCTTCTTCTATGAAGACTACTGTTGTACCTGCTGAAAATAGGGACTATGTTCAACGCCTTGAGATGCAAATAGCACAGCAAAATGAACAAATTGCAAGGTTTCAAAAGTCAGAGAAGAAACAAAGCAAGAAGATACAAAGTATCATAGAGTGTTTGACGCAGAAAGGTATCACGGGAAATTTTGAGAATGGGGAAAGTTCAGATTCTGATGAACAAGCTTCTTGGTTAGTATATTATGTTTATATGTTAATTTAGTAGAACATTTCTTCTTTAACTAGGGTAGAATAAAAAACTACTTTTGACATTTAGGCACAAGGTCCCGGGAAAATAGTGAAGTATGCATCTAAAGGCCCGAAAAACATCACAAACACCTTGAGATTATCAGAAATTATCACGAACACTTTGGGAGGAATCAACATAAGTTGTGAAAACTTACAGAACAATCATAGGACTATCGGTTGGAAAACATTTAGGGTTGAAAATAGGCCGTTAGGGAGTAAAATCTTGAAATAGTCGTTAAAAGGCCAAGAAATATTATGAACACCTTGGGAGAAACTAATGTAAGTTGTAAAAATTTACGGAACAAGCACGGTAAAAATTTGGTTTAAAATTTACTTTGAAATTTTTATTTTTTTCTCTTATAGGTTGCATATTAACATATTTAGTGAATGGTTACCTTAACCTTTTGTTGTTGTCTTTTTTTTCTTTTTTGTTTTTTAAATGGCAGATTGGAGATGAACGAATTTGGTAACCTGCATAGCAAGAGTTTTTTGTTGATATTACCAGACACATCCATCACAGTGTAATTGTACTTTTTGTTGATATTACCAAACATGTATTTTGACTATGTTGTTGTGGGCTATGATTATATTGTGATGGATCTTATCTTTTTGTTGATATTTTATTGAATAGATTAAAATGAACAGGTTTTTGTTGATATTACCAAATGAACAGGTTTTTGTAATGATTTGTAATGGATATTATATTCAGCAGGTTATTAAAATGCACAAGTTATTTTGATTGTGTTGTAGTTTTTGATTTTACTAAAATAGATGTTATAATTTAGATGTTATATATTAATTTCTTGATACTATGAGACATGTATTTTGCTTGGGTTGTTTTATGATAATGAACAAGTTAATTTTATATTGATTTGTATTAAATATTTTATTTAATAGATTATTAAAATGTACAGGTATTGTTTATTGAAAAAAATATATAAATTGCAAATATAACCCTCCCCTCAATTTTTAAAAATTATTTATTATTGGTGACGAAAAAAATTGACACTAAAACTTTCTAATCCAAACAAATAATTTTGTCACACATATTTACTATTTCATCACTAAATTAAAATATTTCTTGACAAAAAGTTTTCGTCACTGAAGGGTCTTTTCTTTCATCTTTTGGTGACGATATTTTCGTTACTAAAAACTTTATCACTATTTTTAATGACGAAATATTTTGTCATCCAAAATAAATATAATAAAATTTTATTTAATTTTGGTGACGAAATGGATATTATAGATGAGAAAATATTTAACATTTAGTGACGAAATATTTCGTCACCAAATGCCAATAATAGGTGACAAAATAAATTTTCGTCACCGGGTACTTTTAGTGACGACGAATTGGGGACGAACGTGGTGACGAAATTATTTCGTCACGGATCAATTTGGTGACGAAAATTTCACTATTGGAGACGAAGTGATTTTGTCATTAAAGTACCATTTTGTTGTAGTGATTTATGCAAAACATAAAGATGCTAATTTGAAAAATGATGTTCTATACTAACCATCGTAAGCAAATAAATAAAAGAGAGAAAGACGTGGGGTTGGAAGACATACAACTTATTACATGTTGGCCCTCGTGCAAGAGGGTGCGAATGAGTGTCCGGGAGCCTGAATTAGCTAATTTATTACAACAAAATAAGCTAACTATCTAACGAATCATTGCTGTAACAATATTAATTACGATAATGATAATTACAACAATATTGAAATCATTAATTTACAATTTACAATGGAAGCACAAGGATGGCATGCTCGTAGCGGTTTCAGAAATAACTTTGTCTTCCTTTCTTGGGATCTGTCCTGTTTCACCTTCAGTCACTGCGCTCTGCTTCTTCAAAACACATTGCCTTACCAAACAATGATGGCCAACCGGCTCCTAATAAAGCCCAATCGGTCCCAAATAACACCGGTCGTGCCTTAATTTTATGCAAAATCCTATTTTTGTGCTCTAAAGTGAAAACAATGCAGACAGAGTTATTCTGAACTTTGTTTGTCCCTTCGACTCTTCTCTCTCATAGTAAACCTCAAGAAAAGAACGAAGTCATTTCCAAAACTATTAATGAGCAAATTGATTGCTTGATGAGTTAGGGCATGATTTTGGACAAAAATTAATGAACGCAATGAATCAATAACCACCCCTCCCTCCTTTATTATGGAATAAGTTCAAAGAGAGAGGTAGGAATGCTTCAAGGCTTATCGAAACATCATGAATTGATGTAAGACAACCCTTGAGACAATAGACTCGGCATAACGTCTGGTCGAATCCAAGTAATATAACTCATTTTCTTTATGTGGGTTGGTTCATGTTAGCAATTTTTAGACCTTTCCATTCTTTAGCCCATTAAGTCCAAGGTGATGTTTATGTCCATTAAATGGGAAGCGTGTCAAACGGGAAGTGATTCTCAACACGAAAGAGAGACTATACCGTAGGTGATGAACCTCCGTAGAGATTAAGCCATTAAGCATAGATCTCTAGCTCATGTTTTGAACAACCATCAACCGGTTGAAACAACTCTCAAATGAAAGAAATGGATAATAGGTTGCTTGTTAAAATGATGTTCTTAGACAATGAAATTAAACAAAGAAAGGCCAAGAACAACATATAACAAGCTATATAAACGAACATATGAGACAACAAGCAAACTAATCAAAGCATGAACAAATTAAATAACCTAGGAAAGCCCTAAAACAGCCCTTAATGGGTGAAAAACAATGGCTCAAAGTGCATGAAAAGAGCCCAAAAAGCTAAACAATAAAGAAAGAAAATAAGGCTAGTAAGCAAGAACAAGGAGGAGTGGCTAACCCCTCCACTTTTGAAACCTCAAAGCATGATTTTTAGCCTCTTTTAAACTCTGAAAATCAATTTAGGAAGCAAATAAAAGGGTGTAAAAACAAGGGTTTGAGCTATAGGTGAAGGTGTAAGAAATAATGTTAACTCTCTCTACCCTTAGGTAGCTATCTAAACCAAAGCTTAGACACTTGAAAGTGGATAAAAAAAATACAAAAATACAAGAACTAGATAGCAAGAGATAGAAAAGAGAGCAAGAGAAGAGATAGTAAGCTTATACCTCTCAAGAAAGGTAAGCTCTTTGTTTGTGAATCAAACTTGGTCCAAACACACTCTCAAGCTTGAATTGTGATGTTCAAGGCTCAACCAAGGTTCCAAGCTAAGGTGTGAAGGTGTATATGGTGTATGGATATAGGTTAAAGGTGGTAAGCTTGCTCAAAGGTTGCTTGCACAAGAAGAAAGAGCTCTTAAGAAGGTGTATAAGCTTTTTAGAATTTGTTCAACCCTCAAAACAGAGATACAAATTCGTTTTTATAGAATTCGAGCAAAAGAGGTCACAAATATCTTCAAAAATAGACAACTAGCGGGCTCCCGCCCAAAATAGTGTTTCTGGCTACCAAGGCATGGTCGGACATAAATGGCCACAGCCGGCTCCCAATGAGGCAAGGCCGAGTCTCAATATTGTAACAACCCTCACCTTACTCTTGCCATACTTGCATACATTCTTGCATGGTCTTGCTGCTTATGTTAATTTAAAGGCTTTGTCTTGGCTTGATTTGCTTAAGTTGCTTGCACGATTTTGTTCCTTGCTTAGTGCGTGTGCGTAGCCGAGATCATCTTGAGCTTAGTCCGCCTTTGACCTTTGTACTTAGAACCATCTTGAGGTCTTGTTCAACCCCATCTTCACCTCGGGCATTCTTTGCCGAGATGTTCCGCACTTGAACCCTGTCCGCAGGAAGGTATGGCCTAGGCCGAGATGTGGCGCACCCCGGCCAAGGTGTGGCACAGCTTAGTCAAGTGTCGTCCTCCCTAGCCGATGTTTTTCTATCCTGTTGCTGGATCCTTGTTTAGAGCCGATGTCATCTCTTTGCCGATGTGTCTTGCCCGAGCTTGCTGCATACGATTTGTCAGAGACTTGTCTTGTCTATCAATCACCTTTTTGGAGCTGAACCAACCCGATAATGCCACGTGTCCGAGCTGTTTGTTAAGGCAGCCGACAGACCTTGGAACAAATCATTTCTTGTCTCAAATCTTTGTTTTAGAGAGAGAAGCTCTAGAAAGGAGGAAGAAGAGTTCTTGAGTGAGAGTTGTCTTCCAAGCTTGATCTTTGTGGCTTGAACCGTTAGATCCGAGTTTTGAGGTTAGAATCTTGATCTCCTTTGGTTGCTCTTGCTGAATACCTAGCTGCATTGCATGATCGGTTCTGTTTTGCATGTCATGCATCGTTTTGAAGTTGGTTTTAGAAAGAGAAAATGGTTTTTCATGTGTTCTTGAACAAAGTCTCATTTTGATCATAGAGTTTGGAACGAAAACCATGTTTTTGTGTTTGTTCTTGCATGACCTTCTTGAATGGGTACTTAGGTCCATATTTTGAACTCTTGGCATGAAAACTCAGATTTTTGTAACAAGTTGTGAACTTGCATCCATCTTTCAAATGATCATGTTCTTCATATTCTTCAAAGGAAAACCCAGGTCTTTCCTGACTTTGTTTAACGGGACCTCGGCTTAGCCCTGGACTGTACCCAGTGTGTTTTCGAGGAACGGGAGCAGTGTTTAAGCTCCCAGCTTGTTTTGTTTTGTCTTTGACTTGGGTCTGGCAAGAATGCCGAGATCATTTGCATGTGTATAGAGCTTACTTGAGAATGTGACTTGCCATGTGATTGTAGGTCCTTGATATTTGCTTGAGTCTACACCTGAAGAACTAGGTGAGTGGTATTATTGATAAAGCTATGTTATACTTGTTTTGATAAACCTTGCTTGCCTTGTTTTGACAAAGTATTTTGTTAGCATGAATAAATAGCTCTTGTTTGATGTGCCAAGTATACTCCTTGTCGATGCCACCTTTGAAAAGGATACGGTCCTTGTTAAATCGGGCTACGGGCCTAAGTAACACAAGTCCCTTGTGCTGGAGGACTCTAAACTTTCGCAGTACTAAGTATAAAAGGATACGGTCCTTGTTAAATCGGGCTACGGGCCTAAGTAACACAAGTCCCTTGTACTGGAGGACTCTAAACGTTCGCGGTACCAAGTGCACAAGTCCCTTGTATTGGAGGACTCTAAACTTTCGCAATACTTTTGACCAAACGATTACGGATCGTACAGCCCTCGATACTTGTATGATGAATACGGTTCATCCCTTGCTTTGCCGATGTTACGATACTTGTATGATGAATACGGTTCATCCCTTGCTTTGCCGATGTTACGATACTTGTATGATGAATACGGTTCATCCCTTGCTTTGCCGATGTTACGATACTTGTATGATGAATACGGTTCATCCCTTGCTTTGCCGATGTTACGATACTTGTATGATGAATACGGTTCATCCCTTGCTTTGCCGATGTTACGATACTTGTATGATGAATACGGTTCATCCCTTGTTTTGCCTATGTCAGTAAACATCTTTGGATACTTGTAATATTTGATTGATGAATACGGTTCATCCCTTGCTTTGCTAAGTTGATGTGTTTCGTTTTGAAGGACTCCGGCTCTATTCATGCAAACCTTTATTTTTAGTACCATTCACTGAGTTTTGTACTCACCCCTCTATATATATGTAGGTGATGAGCAGGACGGCGGCGACGCCTAGATTGTTTGGATGCTTGTTTTGGATTCGTGCTTATGTCGGCTTTACTTTTGTATTTACGTCGGCGATGCCCTGTTTTGCATGTCGGCAAATCTTGAAAATCATGCTTCTTGACTTGTATTAGCTGCATTTTGTATATGTCGGCTCGAGAAGCCTTTTGATCAAGATGTAACATGTATCTTTTTACCTTGTTGTATGTAAGTTGTAAAGTTAATTGGAATGTTTGGCATTGCTTTGATCTACGCACAGCTCTTATGGACCACTTGCATTTGATTTATTGCTTCCGCATTTGTGAGCCCCCTATATTCATACTCTGATTGTGTTAAGTTTTGAAAAGTTGGCCTTCGGTAATGACGGATTACTGGCCATCACGGCACCAAACTACTAGGGGCGGTTTGGGGTCGTGACAGAATGGTATCAGAGCCAGGTTTCCTCGGTATACGCTATTCACACACGTTGAGTCCTAAAGAGCATAGGATTTCCCTTAGAAAGATGTTAGGATTGCATCATGGTATTTGTTATTTGAACGAGATGTGCATTGTCTTGATGTGCTTATTTGTTGCTTGCCTATGTGGTTATTTGCTTATTTGTTTAAAAGTCATACTTTGCACGCTCATAGCATCATGAGGAGAGGTAGACCACCGCTTGGCCGAGATCAGCCCGAAGACAGAATGGACAGATTGGAAAGATTAGTTGAAGGTTTGGCCCGCGAGCTGAGGCAAACCAGACAGCAGTTCGCTAGTGCTATGTCGACTCAGGCCGAGCAGACCAACGGCCGAAATGGAGCTCCACCTCCACCTCCTCCAGTGCCGCAGATTCCCCCGCAACCAGCCTTGTATGGGGATGGAACGATAGCTTTGATCAGGGAATTCAAGAAAATGAGACCACCAAGGTTCTCCGGGGGTATAGAGCCGATGAAGGCTGAAGCATGGGTGTTGGAAATGGAAAAGTTATTCGAGATCTTCCCTAGCACCGACGCACAGAAAGTGACGTTGGCAGCATTCACATTGGATGATGACGCCCGTAGGTGGTGGATGACGGTTAGAGGGAGCAATCCAGATTTGACTTGGACCCGATTCTTAGAGTTGTTTTACAAGAAACATTTTCCCCTAAGTGTTCGAAACCGCAAGGCTACCGAGTTTCATACTCTGACGCAAGGCAACAAAACAGTGGCGGAATATGACCGCGCTTTTACTGAATTAGTAAGGTTTGTACCTCACATGACCAACGATGAATATATGAAGGCCAGGAAGTTCGGGTGTGGGCTTCGTGGACCGATTCAAGACCGGGTGAGTTTACTCGATATGCCGACTTATGCCGAAGTATTGGATAAAGCCATTCACGCCGAAGCTAATTTGAACCGATACCAGAGGTCGGGAGAAAACCAGCGAAAGAGGCAGAACTATGACAATCGCCGAGGACAGCTGAACACCAAGAAGAGAACGAACATGGACAGTACTGGTAACCTAAGGCAGGAAGGGAGTGTTAAACCGACGTGTTCGGATTGTGGGAAACAGCATTTCGGGATCTGCCGACGAATGTCTGGAGCCTGTTATGAATGTGGCGAGATGGGCCATTATGTGAGGGATTGCCCCAAAACAAAGACTGATAACAAGAAGAAAAGTGAGAATACCTCGGGTTCCGTTCAGAAGGGAAATGCTGGGAAAGGACAGATGAGACAGGGCAGAGTGTTTGCATTAGTACCAGGAGACACTCAGAATGCTGAGGCAGTGGTGTCAGGTATTTTACTAATTTGCTCCCAAGATGCCTATGTATTGATTGATTCGGGTTCTACTCATTCGTTTATATCTGCTAAGTTTGCCGAGAAAATTAATAGAGAACTAGAGCCCCTTGATTATGTGTTATCTGTGTCTACTCCGTCTGGGAGATCTATGATTGTTGCATCCAATTACAGAGCATGTGTTGTTGTGATTGAGAATGTTGAATTGCTAGTAGATTTAATGCCTCTAGACCTAGCTCATTTTGATATTATACTGGGAATGGACTGGTTAGTTGCGAACGATGCATCTATTAATTGCGTTTCGAAAAGTGTCACACTGAGACCCCCAAACCTAGCCGAGGTTATTTTCCAGGGTAAAGGGATAGTGCCCCCACCATACTTGATTTCGTCCATTAAGGCCTGTAAGTTAATTCAGAAAGGGTGTCGAGGTTACTTGTGTAGTATACTGAGTGATCAGAATGGAAATGTTAACTTAGCCGACATCCCGATTGTTACTGATTTCCCCGACGTCTTTCCGGATGAATTGCCTGGCCACTTGACCGATAGAGAAATAGAGTTTACAGTCGATATTATATCGGGAACGCAGCCGATCTCCAAACCACCTTATAGAATGGCCCCCGCTGAACTTAGAGAATTGAAACTGCAGTTGCAAGAATTGTTAGATAAGGGATTTATTAAGCCGAGCACTTCACCATGGGGAGCACCTGTTTTATTTGTTAAGAAGAAGGATGGCACACTCCGTCTTTGCATTGACTATAGAGAACTCAATAAAGTCACCATTAAAAACAAGTACCCGTTACCTAGAATTGATGATTTGCTTGATTAGTTACAGGGAGCATGAGTCTTTTCTAAGATCGACCTTCGGTCTGGTTACCATCAGCTTAAAGTTAAAGCCGAAGATGTTGAGAAGACTGCTTTTCGAACAAGATATGGCCACTACGAGTTTTTAGTAATGCCTTTTGGAGTGACCAATGCCCCTGCTGCATTTATGGATTTAATGAACCGAATCTTCAAACCATATTTAGATGAATTTGTAGTTGTTTTCATTGATGATATATTGATCTATTCCAAGAGTAATGTTGAACATGAAAACCATTTGAGACTTGCCTTACAGATTTTGAGAGAACGGAAATTGTATGCGAAGTTTAACAAGTGTGAGTTTTGGCTTTCTACCATCTCATTTTTGGGTCATGTGATTAATGAAGAAGGTATTGCAGTAGATCCTAGCAAAGTTGAAGCCGTAGTAAATTGGCCGAGGCCGACTAATGTGTCCGAGATTCGTAGTTTTCTGGGTTTGGCAGGTTATTACAGAAAGTTTGTGAAAGATTTCTCCAGGATTGCAATTCCATTGACGCAACTGACTAAGAAGGGAACACTGTATGAATGGACTAAAGATCGGGAGTCAGCCTTCCAGGAACTGAAGACGAGGTTAATTACAGCACCAGTACTAGTACTACCATCAGGTAACGAAGAGTTTCACGTCTATAGTGATGCATCACATAAGGGTTTGGGTTGTGTATTAATGCAAAAGGGTAAAGTTATAGCTTATGCATCTCGTCAGTTGAAACCTCATGAGAAAAACTATCCTACCCATGACTTAGAATTGGCGGCCGTAGTATTTGCTTTAAAGATTTGGCGTCACTATTTGTATGGAGCTACTTGTCAGGTTTTTACAGATCATAAGAGTTTAAAGTATCTATTCACTCAGAAAGAATTGAATTTGAGACAGAGACGGTGGCTTGAGTTGTTGAAAGACTACGATATGCAGATTCAATATCACCCCGGGAAAGCCAACAGTGTAGCCGACGCTTTGAGCAGGAAGTCAGATGGAAATTTGGCGTGTTTAACCGTGATGTCTGCAGAGCCGATTATCGTTAATGAAGTAAAGACAAGACAGATGGAGGATAACTTCCTCAAGAAAATAGCCGAGGAAATTCACACGAAGCCGAGACCAGGGTACACCATCGAAGACAGAGTACTCAGGTTTGAGGGAAGATTATGCGTGGCCGGCATTCTAGAGCTGAAGAAAAAGATTTTGCAGGAAGCTCATGGTTCCAAGTTTGCTGTCCATCCAGGGAACACCAAAATGTATCAAGATGTGAAGCAGACCTTCTGGTGGCCAAATATGAAGAGAGAAATAGCCGAATTCGTGTCCCAATGTTTACATTGTCAGCAAGTGAAAGCCGAACATCAAAGACCAGCAGGACTTCTTCAACCTTTGCCGATCCCTGAGTGGAATTTTGTGATCGGGTTGCCGAAGACACCAAAGGGTATGGATTCAATTTGGGTTGTTGTGGATAGGTTAACTAAGTCAGCACACTTTCTACCCGTTAAGACTACCTTCAACGCCAATCAACTTGCCTTGCTATATGTGAACGAGATTGTCAGACTTCATGGAGTTCCGATGTCAATTGTTTCAGACCGAGATCCTAAATTTGTTTCTAGATTTTGGCAGAGTCTACAGAGGGCTTTTGGAGCCGAGCTGAGATTTAGTACAGCCTTTCATCCCCAGACAGATGGGCAGACTGAGAGGACAATTCAGACGCTTGAAGATATGCTTAGACTTTGTGTATTGGACCTCCAAGGAAGTTGGGGAACACATCTACCCTTAGTGGAATTCGCTTACAATAACAGTTATCAAGCTAGCATTGGCATGGCGCCGTATGAAGCCTTGTACGGAAGGAAATGTAGATCGCCGACATGTTGGACCGAAGTCGGAGACAGAGCCCTGCTTGGTCCCGAATTGATTCAAGTGACAACAGAGAAGATTAAACTTATCCAACAGAGGATTAGGGCTGCCCAAAGCCGACAAAAGAGCTACGCCGACCAGAGAAGGAATGAGTTAGAGTTCGAAGTTGGGAATCACGTATTCCTGAAAATCTCACCGATGAAAGGAGTTTCCAGATTTGGAAGGAAAGGTAAGTTAGCACCTCGCTATATTGGGCCATTTGAAATTCTTGAGAGAATTAATCCTGTTGCCTACAGACTTGCTTTGCCGCCAGATTTGAGCCAAGTCCACAATGTGTTTCATGTTTCGATGTTGAGGAAGTACATCCGAGATCCACTACATGTAATTGATCATTCCGAGATCACAGTTAATGAAGATTTGGGCTACGAGGAGAAGCCAATGAGGATTGTTGACCGACAAGTGAGGCAATTGAGGAACAGATCGATACCAATGGTAAAGGTCGAATGGAAGGAACATTATGGCACAGAAGCCACGTGGAAAAAGGAAGAGGATGTGAGAATCCGCTATCCAGAGCTGTTCATAGAGCAAGGTAATCTAAGTTTGGGGACCAAACTTCTTTAAGGGGGGTAGGATGTAACAACCCTCACCTTACTCTTGCCATACTTGCATACATTCTTGCATGGTCTTGCTGCTTATGTTAATTTAAAGGCTTTGTCTTGGCTTGATTTGCTTAAGTTGCTTGCACGATTTTGTTCCTTGCTTAGTGCGTGTGCGTAGCCGAGATCATCTTGAGCTTAGTCCGCCTTTGACCTTTGTACTTAGAACCATCTTGAGGTCTTGTTCAACCCCATCTTCACCTCGGGCATTCTTTGCCGAGATGTTCCGCACTTGAACCCTGTCCGCAGGAAGGTATGGCCTAGGCCGAGATGTGGCGCACCCCGGCCAAGGTGTGGCACAGCTTAGTCAAGTGTCGTCCTCCCTAGCCGATGTTTTTCTATCCTGTTGCTGGATCCTTGTTTAGAGCCGATGTCATCTCTTTGCCGATGTGTCTTGCCCGAGCTTGCTGCATACGATTTGTCAGAGACTTGTCTTGTCTATCAATCACCTTTTTGGAGCTGAACCAACCCGATAATGCCACGTGTCCGAGCTATTTGTTAAGGCAGCCGACAGACCTTGGAACAAATCATTTCTTGTCTCAAATCTTTGTTTTAGAGAGAGAAGCTCTAGAAAGGAGGAAGAAGAGTTCTTGAGTGAGAGTTGTCTTCCAAGCTTGATCTTTGTGGCTTGAACCGTTAGATCCGAGTTTTGAGGTTAGAATCTTGATCTCCTTTGGTTGCTCTTGCTGAATACCTAGCTGCATTGCATGATCGGTTCTGTTTTGCATGTCATGCATCGTTTTGAAGTTGGTTTTAGAAAGAGAAAATGGTTTTTCATGTGTTCTTGAACAAAGTCTCATTTTGATCATAGAGTTTGGAACGAAAACCATGTTTTTGTGTTTGTTCTTGCATGACCTTCTTGAATGGGTACTTAGGTCCATATTTTGAACTCTTGGCATGAAAACTCAGATTTTTGTAACAAGTTGTGAACTTGCATCCATCTTTCAAATGATCATGTTCTTCATATTCTTCAAAGGAAAACCCAGGTCTTTCCTGACTTTGTTTAACGGGACCTCGGCTTAGCCCTGGACTGTACCCAGTGTGTTTTCGAGGAACGGGAGCAGTGTTTAAGCTCCCAGCTTGTTTTGTTTTGTCTTTGACTTGGGTCTGGCAAGAATGCCGAGATCATTTGCATGTGTATAGAGCTTACTTGAGAATGTGACTTGCCATGTGATTGTAGGTCCTTGATATTTGCTTGAGTCTACACCTGAAGAACTAGGTGAGTGGTATTATTGATAAAGCTATGTTATACTTGTTTTGATAAACCTTGCTTGCCTTGTTTTGACAAAGTATTTTGTTAGCATGAATAAATAGCTCTTGTTTGATGTGCCAAGTATACTCCTTGTCGATGCCACCTTTGAAAAGGATACGGTCCTTGTTAAATCGGGCTACGGGCCTAAGTAACACAAGTCCCTTGTGCTGGAGGACTCTAAACTTTCGCAGTACTAAGTATAAAAGGATACGGTCCTTGTTAAATCGGGCTACGGGCCTAAGTAACACAAGTCCCTTGTACTGGAGGACTCTAAACGTTCGCGGTACCAAGTGCACAAGTCCCTTGTATTGGAGGACTCTAAACTTTCGCAATACTTTTGACCAAACGATTACGGATCGTACAGCCCTCGATACTTGTATGATGAATACGGTTCATCCCTTGCTTTGCCGATGTTACGATACTTGTATGATGAATACGGTTCATCCCTTGCTTTGCCGATGTTACGATACTTGTATGATGAATACGGTTCATCCCTTGCTTTGCCGATGTTACGATACTTGTATGATGAATACGGTTCATCCCTTGCTTTGCCGATGTTACGATACTTCTATGATGAATACGGTTCATCCCTTGTTTTGCCTATGTCAGTAAACATCTTTGGATACTTGTAATATTTGATTGATGAATACGGTTCATCCCTTGCTTTGCTAAGTTGATGTGTTTCGTTTTGAAGGACTCCGGCTCTATTCATGCAAACCTTTATTTTTAGTACCATTCACTGAGTTTTGTACTCACCCCTCTATATATATGTAGGTGATGAGCAGGACGGCGGCGACGCCTAGATCGTTTGGATGCTTGTTTTGGATTCGTGCTTATGTCGGCTTTACTTTTGTATTTACGTCGGCGATGCCCTGTTTTGCATGTCGGCAAATCTTGAAAATCATGCTTCTTGACTTGTATTAGCTGCATTTTGTATATGTCGGCTCGAGAAGCCTTTTGATCAAGATGTAACATGTATCTTTTTACCTTGTTGTATGTAAGTTGTAAAGTTAATTGGAATGTTTGGCATTGCTTTGATCTACGCACAGCTCTTATGGACCACTTGCATTTGATTTATTGCTTCCGCATTTGTGAGCCCCCTATATTCATACTCTGATTGTGTTAAGTTTTGAAAAGTTGGCCTTCGATAATGACGGATTACTGGCTATCACGGCACCAAACTACTAGGGGCGGTTTGGGGTCGTGACAAATATGATCCCCTGTCTCTCTACTTTAGACTCAGCATGGGATGGCACAAAGTGTAAAAATGGATTTTTGAGGTACAAATAGTGGGAATATGAAAGGTTTGGGATTGTTTCGGAGCTTAAACATAGCCCCTTCGTTGAGACCTTGAACCATGCACATCGCCACTTTCATCATTGAGTGTACCGGGCAAAATGCTCGAGCCTTGCGGGAGGTCAAAAATAGAGTGTCTACAATTGTCCAACAATAATGTGGTAGAGATTAATTTGTAGTGTAGGGTTCATGTGGGATTCATGTAAGGTGTGGTGGAGATTATATTTTAGATAATTTCTAAGTTAATAAAGGCAAGTATTAGAACATCTCCAATGGTGTATCAAATATTTCACCAAATCTGAGTAAAAATTTCATGAATTCCTCTATCTAATATCCATCTCTCCAACAATAAATTTTTGGCAATTAGCAAAACGCCGGTCGACCAGGGAGACGATCGGCCAGTCGACTAGCAAGTACAATTCTTCATCCAACTGTGCTTCAAGCTTCCTTGAAATTCATGTAATCGCCAAAACTAGCCCAATTCTTATCTGGGCATCCCCATAAACAGAACTTCTTTGGTGTGCTGCACTATCCTCAGCAGCGCATATATATGCCTGGGTGTGAAGTATAATAATTAATTTAGTTTAGGAAACAAACAATGGATGATCAAGACAAATGTATAAGCATGTCAATTTCTCAGCTATACACAAGAGAACAAAAGTAAAGTTGACAGAGTATTCTAGCAACTCAAAATAAAACCCATCTACCATATCATTATATTTTAACCTCAACAAAGATGAGATTATAGGTATATGAGAACATGGACAAACAAATGGGAAAATCCATAATTAACACTGTGCAATAAAGTAATCAAATCGTAAAAAAGAAAAAAGAAAAAAAAGAAAGTGAATTTAGAATGTACAAAAAGAGAAGAATTGATGTGCTCGAGGGAAGATGAGGTAAAAGAAGGATGAAGGTGATGGAGAAGAACTCTCTGTCTCTAGATTGTTCTCTCTCTCTCTCTCTCTCTCTCTCTCTCTCTCTGTCTCTCACCAACTTTCTCTCTCTAGAACTAGTGTGTGTAAAATACGTAAAGTTGAAGCAAAAAACAGAGAGTGGAAGATACAGATGTTGAACTAAGAGGATGACTGAGTGGATATTCAGCCAGACGTTTGGTAGGCCTAACACTCAACGGCTATGCACAGGAAAATGCTAAAAGGTGCCAGACATTCTCAGTTAAAAAAAAAAAAAAAAGAGGATATTTTTCACCAAATTTAAATTTGGTGATGAATTTGGTACAACGTTGGAGATGGCCTTACTCTAAATGAAAAGGTAAATGCTTTTGTTGATTAGGATGAAAATAATAGAAAATGAAAGAAATTAAAAAATATATATATATATATATATCTAAATTTGTTTAGCATGAAAGTGGTGAAAGTTACAGGAAGGTTAATTTTCTTATACACCTCATAATAGCATGGTAACTAAGCTTGTAATTCTTGCAAAAAAAATACAGAAAAATACAATAAAGTTTAAATTTATTGTAAAAGTAGTTACTTATAATTAGGATTCTTATTTTCTTGCAAATTTTCATCCTAATTAAATTCATACAAGAAAATTTATTTTCTTCCTTTTTACTTCACTTTATACCATTTTCACTTTTCATCATTTATTTCTTTCTAATCAAATAGAGGCTTATAAATATTTAAAAAAAAAATATTTGAAGTCTGACCTTTTAATAAGATGAATCTTTAGTTTTTTTTTTATTTTAAAATTTTATTTATTTTCAATATAAACCATTTTTCTATTTTTGTTAAATAAAATTGATGAAAAAATGAGTATTTAATTATTAAACTCGAAGAAAAAAAATAGTTAGATATTTTATATACACCAATATTAAGTTTAATAATTAAAGTATCAATTTTTTTTTGCTAATTTTAATTAATAAAAATGGATAAATAATTTAAATTTAAAAAAAAATCAATTGGGTGTAGTGCAGTTGATTTGGATCCATCTCGAGTTTTAGGTCACAAAGAATTGTCTTACTCTCTACTCCGGCTAAGGTTTCAATGGGTCCGAGAAAAGTGGTAGAAATTGATTTGATTCGCTCCAATTAAGGGAAAAATTTAATATCTAATCAAAATATAAAATTTCTCCCAAAATAAATGAAGAAAAATGGTGATTTCTTTATAAATGTATTATTTTTCTTATTTTTATATTAGCATTAATTGCTTATTTTTTAACACTTATATAATCAAAATATAAAATCATTTTGCTATAGTAATTTATTTTCAATTCAGTACCAAAAACTGAAATTCAGTTGATCTCGAAGCTTGGTTCACCAATTTTTTCTTACAGTCCTAGGAATATCACAACTTGGACATAATTCCGAGCTCGATTCATTGTTTTCCACTTGTCACAAATTTGACAATTTAACTTTGTTATTTTCAAATATTGCTTTGCGTTTGACATGTACAAATATGATGATGCTAACAAAAAATTCCTTTGTTAAAAATGATTTCATATCATATTACAATATTTCAGGAAAGAGATTAATCCGGACTTCCCTTTACAAAGAGAATTATTTGTAGAGTAATGGTAGTTCTATTACAAATATAAAAATCAAATAATCAAAAAAAAAAAAAAACACACACACACACACAAAATACATATGTATAAATAAGATTTTATAGAATTTATTGGTGGATCCATTTGTGAAAAATCTTGTCAGACCATAGACTATTATGTCTCCAATTTGTGATTGGCTTTTATTCTTTGTATGCTGATGTTGGCATTGAATCGATAAGCACCGAGGTCACAAAACCTTTGAGCTTGGTTCCAGAATGTGTGTATCCATCTTCGTCCTGTATAAAACATCCATCAGTCGTGCAAGATTGACTACTCGCAACAAGAGAGGCATTAGGATTGTTGTTGGGCGAAGACACTCTTGATTTATGTCTTTCCATGCATTAGTAACCTGGTTTCGAAATTCAAAGAGCACTTCTTCCTCTGATGCACCATATTGTTTCATGTAACATTCGACAGCTGAGACTACATGACCTCTTTGTTGCTCAAACTACAATTAGTGTTATCATCAAGTTAGAGGATGTGATATAAAATTAAGAATCTTTTCAAATTTCATAAATATTGTAATGTGTTATAATTCATATATTTTAATTTTGAGAAATAATTTTTTTTACACCAACATCGACCAAATCTGTCAAAATATTATATTTAAATATTTTTATATTCACATTTTGCATTAAAATTTAGGAGAGGCATTTGCAGAGCATTTTCTTCGATCTCTTTTCATTTACTTCTGATATTGGATTCTAGAAAATTTTATATAATCATTAAAATCTCTGGTAAATAATCCTTCATTTACATTAAATTGAAAAACTAAAAGGTAAGCTATCAATAGGTTCTATTAGTTAGACTTAATCCTCATCAAGTTCTATTGCAAAATAAGTCTTAGTAAAATCGACACTAAAAATAAATTTTTGTGATGGTTTTTTACATATGTCGCTAAAAATTGAATCAGTGGCATTTTTTACGATTTTTATAAATTGTCGTTAAAACTTACAATTAGTGCCGTTTTTCTTGACGAATGACATCTTTTGGGACAATTTTTTTAAATTATCACTAAAATTTATAATTCGTAATATTTTTTTGTGACAAGTTATAAACTGTCATTGAAAATTAACAATTAGTGACATTTTTAATAATGTTTAATGAAAAATGCTGTTAATTATTATAAAACCTGTCGGACAACAAGTTCACCTATTAAGACTTACACATAAGTCTCTCAAAACTAAATAACCCAAACCATAATGCATGATTAGTTTTAGTTTCTCAATTAACAAAATTAAAATTTTTGAATCGATATCAAATTTTTTTCTTAACACCAACAGAACCGAAGTACTTATTCTGATAACTATCGAAATCTAACTAAACAAAAAATTGGAATTAACTTAAAGTTGTTTTGGTAAGTTGGTTAAAAGGTGATTTTTTTTTCATTTTTTTATTAAAAAATGTGTAAAAAAGTAGAGAAAGTTTCCAAATTAAGCCTTAGTGCTTGTTTGACATGTGAGTTTGGGTTAGGTTGGGGCTATTTTAGTCACAAAAAGACATTTTTTACTCTCAGGCTAAAAGTTGTTATATCCAAACTATAATCATTTCTTTTTCTTTTTTTTTTTCTCACAAAAGTCATAAAATAAAATAAAAAACTCATCCCAAACGAGACTATTTACAAAAATAATTAAAAAGTCAAAAAATTAAAAAGCCAACCCCACATCCCAAACGAAGCCTTAAGTCGGTGATGAATTAGCCACAATGATGAGGGCTCACTGTAGAGTGATTAGTTCCCACATGCATCATTTTACTCATGTTCAGAGTCGAAGTCAATGACGATGGGTTTGCCTTATTTTCTTCTTGGATTTTTCAAGCTATTAAAATAAATAAATAAATAACGCCTTGACATGAAAGGCCAACAACCACCTCATATTAAAGTTATTTTAGAAAAATATCTAACACTTATAATTATATAGGATTCAACCAGTGGCGGACACAGAGGGTGACGGGCGGTGGCCATCGCCCTTCCAAACTTACGAAAATTTGCATTTTATCATGTAATTATGAATATTTATAAAAAGAAGTTTGCATTTTGATTCTTTCAAAATATATATAATGTTATTCTAACCTTCCAAAATCTAAATAATTTTACTTTTGTTATCCTAAATTTTTAAAAATTTCATTATTTTCATGCAATTTTTAATAATTATAGAATAAATTAGTATTTTAGTCACCCCAAACCTTTGAACAATCTAATTATTTTAATATTATTTTGAGTTTTTGTCAAATAAATTAATATTTTGATTTCCAAAAACTATATAATCTTACTTCAAATCTCCTAAAATAAATTAATTTTGCTTTAAATGTCTAATTTTATTATTATTATTTTTTTAATTCAGTAAAGATGAACAAAGCTCACCACATTAACAATACCGCGTGATCATCGGGATTACATCATAATAAACCATTTTGCAAGACTTCTAATTTATCTTATTACCTCGTGGCTAACCATGTCATCCATGAGTCCGTTAACTACTGATGAAGCTTGAACAATTAAAGGATCACCTGACACCCAACCAAAGGCTTCTTTGGACACGACCTCCCCCATCCCAACAAAGGAAGTGGTTGCTAGCATTGTGTAACCGCAGGTTACTAGTGCAACTCGCATATACTCTTCGATACTTGGAACATAGCCTTGGTGAAACCATTTGGCTTCTTCAAAGTATGCTCTAACTAAATTTTTCATCTGAGATTTGAACAAAATCGACCAGTATTATTGCTTTTTGATCAAATTTCACATATAATCTTACTGCTAATCACAAATTGTTTGTTTGTAACCAATTAGTACGAGGCTTACTGCAGATTTTGCATAGTGGATGCGATATGATCTTCCTTTCCTGGCCATCTCTTCATCAATCATGTTGTAAACATCTAGAAGTGCTTGATAACATGGTTTCATGTACTCTGGAAGTTGGTCTATGGCACTGATTTCCCACCTGAAATGCAGATAGATAATGAACAATTGAAGAGATTTTGATACTTCTATGAGATCAAATGCAAAGTTCATTAAGGGAATGAATCGGTTTGAACCTCTCAATTGCATCAGTGAAGAGCACAAGTTCTTCTAAAGTACCATAGACATCATAGATGTCATCAATAATGGAAGTCAAGGCAATCACTTTGGTTAGCATCCTTCTAGCAAGTAGGTATTGGGGCTCAAAATAAACTCCCACTACCCAAAAATAGCACTCCACTATTCTGTCTTTGGCAAATGACAATTTCTTTGCAAAGTCCAATTCTTTCCACCACCTAAAATATGTAATAGGATCTATGTTAGTCAATTTTTAAACCAATTCAATATGAGGAAAAGCCTGACTTGATTAACAACCTTGCATATCCATAAAAAATATTTAAAGAAGTGCTCAGAATATGAAATGTATGGATAAAAAAAGTGCACAATTTAAATTTATACTATACATTTAAATTCTGGGAATTTTTCTATTATTTTTTTCTGGGCACAAATTTATAAAAGTCACCTTGTGATTTCGCTTAGCTTCCATTGGTGCTTTTTTTTGCAATAGGTTGAAATCTAATTTTGCAAAACTCAGTAGAACTTTATTGTGAGAATCATCTTGCTCATAGAAGAAGAAGTTACGGGTCGCCTCTAGCCTTGTCAAGCCCTTGTGTATGGGCTGATTCAGAGCATGAATTATTTGTTCTTGAGCAAGATTGCTCAAGTTGGGTGCCTCAGACTCAAGGTGAGTGATGGTAAAAGACAGTGCTTCATCTAGTATATCTTCTCCTCGCAGCCTAAGATGTGCAGCCTCATACAAGTTTAACAATCCTCGCACATCGCCAATTAAGGATTCACAAATTTTGCCATTGTCATCCTTGAATTTGTTGAACACATCTGCGTAACCCATCCGACACATGATATGTTATTGTGACACAAAATGACATATGTACTTGTATGGTTGTGTTTGACTTCTTTTAGCCTTGTTCAGATACCAAAACATCAAATGCATGGCAAATGAGACTTACCACAAGAGATGGAATATCCTTGTTGTCTAAGTAACCGAAACAAGAGAGCAACAGTATAAAGATCATCGTTGGCTTTGTCATCATGGTGATCATAATCGGTTTTATATATGTGTTGTAAAGCTGTTTCAATCTCACTTTCAAAATAGTAAGACACGCCTAGGCGTTGGATTGCATCGATGAAGTTCAGTTTCTGTGAAGGCTGATCATTGGCTGCCACTAGCATCTTTCTCACTTCTTCTTTCTGTTGTTGAAGTAGTTGGCCCATTTTAACATCCACTTCCTACACAAACAATGAGAATATAGGATATATACAAAGAAAATTATATTCTTACTCAAAATTTTTATATAAAATAAAGCAAGAATAATTTGATAATAGGCTTGCTTGGTTTCCAATTTTCCGAAACACTTTTCAGAAAATTCTAGTCTCTTATTTTCCGTGTTTTTTTGTTTTTACTGAATTTTTTTAATATTTTAAGCAATTTTTTTACTTTTTATACACACCTAACATAAATACACCTAAAAAGTAAAAAAAATGTAAAAAAAATCTTTTAAAAATTCACTAAATACCAAAAATACAAAAAAAAATACAAGAATTCAGTACATTTTTTGTATTTTTATGTATTTATTAATTTTTTAAAATATTTTTTCACAAATTTTTTACTTCTTAGATACATCTAAGTGAGGTGCATCAAAAAAAGTAAAAAAAAATGTTTAAAATTTAAAAAATATTCACTAAAAACAAAAAAACACAAAAACCAAAAAAGTCAGTTTTCAAAAAACTTAATCCAGAAAACTCAAACCAAATTATTTTTGTAAATGAAATCAAACTTCACTGTTCATAATTAATGTTATTTTTCAAATGGAATATTGTGAATTTGAAAAATAATAACCAAATTAGTTATTATCAAGTCTTTCTATATGAAACAGAGATATTAATTATAACAGAGTTGTTGCTCCATGTTAAGATCTACTTCCTGCAACATGGAAACATACATATATATATATATATATATATGCGTGTGTGTGTGTATAAATGCATGTGTCCAACAAAATTCCATGATAATAAACATTGTTGTTCAACAAAATTCCATGTAGTTTCTTTTGTGTCCATGTTGTCAGATTTTAAATATCAGTTGATATGTAATGAGATTTTAGACTTTTGGTACTAATATTTATAGATATATTGGTCCATACTATTTGATATCGATTCCATATCCTTACTAATACCTGTTTTAATACTATTACCACGGCATGAGAGGCATATGTGAGGAAATGATCTCCCCAAATGGTAGGATGATAATTGGCTGAGCGTCGAGTGACCTGCGGTACCATATTTTTTGTTGAATCAGGAATAAGTAAAGCATGAATAGATAATTCCATGTTTTTGTTTTTGGTTGTGTGACAATAAAATGGAAGTGAACAAGAACACTCTTGTGGCCTCTTTTTTTTTTTTTCTTCTTTCACTTGCCTGTGGCTGATATGGACCAGGGAGCTCTAGTGCTTTGCTATTTATACTGCAATCCCATGTATTTGGAGGCGAAAGATTAAGGAAGAATCCAAGTTCGTGCACCTGAAATTTATGTTTCAATTTCTACTAAACCACAAAAAAAAATGTGGACCTCAAGAATCATAGTACAGTTCTTGTATATTTAAGGTTGTAAATGCATGGTCGCCGTGTGTGAAAGGGGTGGACGACAATCAGCCTCTGAAGTTGTATTTGGTTGGTGATTTGACAAGAGATTTGAAAAACGAAAAGAAAAAAGTATGTAAAATATGAATAAAATATACGTACATTTTACGTAGTTTCGTACGTCTTTTCTCTTTCCCTTTTCCAAATCTCTTCCTAAATCCGGCTCCACGCAAAAATTGTTGGCCTTCTAAGGATGTGCTTTGTCTTAGATTTGGAAAAGAAAAAAAAAAAAAGATCTTCATCACTCATGTTATACCTACCAGAAGAGAAAGAAATGGTCTTAGGTTCAAAGATTTGAAGAAAAAAAAAATTATAATGGGAAATAAAAAGAAAAAATGAAGACATGAATGAAATATCAATTAAATTTTTGTCACTTTTCTTTTATTTTTCCTTTCTTCTAAAAAATTCTTATTCAGATCTTGATCCAACACAATTTATATTTGTGGTTCCAAACCCAGTTTCTTCTACACATGCAAACCACCCACCCTCTTATGGTTTATAATAGTATCATTATTTATACACACACAACATAATCATTTAAAAAGGTCTATAATATTTATTTGTGTATTTATATACATATCTATCGTCTTGGAGTACTATGTGGCCATACTCCCTCACCAATTATCATTCAGTATGCCTCTTCATATTTCTTAATCATCCAACACAAAATCAATACTCCATCTTTTCACCAATCATACTACCATGGAGTACCACGTAGTCGTACTCCTAGACAATCAAATAATCACCCAACAAAGAAAGGATTGATTGAACGGTTTGAAAAGGGAGTTTGTATATCATTTTCCATGTAATTAACATAATTGGTTGAAAATTAGAAATAATCTGATAAAGAGAATTGGCTTTGATATTCTAAGGCAATACCACATTATTGGGTTTAAAAAATTGGTTTAATTTTTTTTTTTTGTCTTAATAGCATCACCTTCAAGTCTATTTCTTAGACTAAACCCAATGATATGTAAGTAAGATGATTCGTTAATAATTAGATAAAATATGAGAAATGGAGCTGCCTTTGATATTCTACGAGAAATTACTATTGAGAGTCAATTGTGAAAAATTATTACACAAAGGTGAAAAAGTTTATAATTTTAATTATTTATATTTATAATGTATATCACTTTTTTGTAAATATTTTTTCTAACTACCACTGATATGTAATTCCTCCGATATTTTAAGTCAGTGACACATCATTCGGTTTGAAACGGAAGTGTAATTTTTTGGTCTAAATAGGATCAACCTTCATTTTATAAAGCCCTTAAATCCTTAATAAATAAACTTTTTTACATTAGTAAATCAAAAAATTAAAAACTCAAACTATGTGATCAGTTTTAATACTGTATTTGAATCATGAATTTAGGTAAATATTTGTAAGGGCGAAGAAAAAAGAAAAGAAAAGAGGTATATGTTAATAAAATTTGAACTAATTTTTTTCTTCAATTCCCTTTCAATTCTAAATTTCTTTTCAAAAACTTAAGATTTCGGTGCAACTTTAAATATTTTATTTACTAAACAACTTAGAAAAAGGGAAATGATATACAAATTTATATTTTAGACACTTTTTAAATCCAATAATGTATAAGAAAGATGATTGACTAATAATTAGAGAAGATATGAAAAATAAAATTATTTTAAATATTCTAATTAATTGTTACTTAAATTTAAAAATTGAGTATAACTTTTAAACTTAAATAACAATATATTTAAAAAAAAAAAAAACTAACCGTACAAATAAAGTCGAAACCAAACACATGGACGCTAATTAGTCGGTTATGGGACCAATCAGACAGCAAGGATGGAAACCTACGAAAAAAAAAAAAAAAAAAGAAAGAAAAACCTGTACTATATTATAATATTATTAATTTTTAATTATCTCTACATTGTATAAATTTGTTTTTTTTATGTTTTTTAAAAACTTTAAATGGGCCGTTCATTTGAATTTTTAAAAGTTTTGAATGGATGGCTTTTTATAATATGAAACTTGAAGGTTTTATAGTTTTTTTATAAATTTTTTTATTAATATATTTGTTTGCCCCTTCTATATTGAAATCTTACGTCTGTATATGCCACCAAGTATCAAAGCTAAAAAAAATTAAAAATAAAAAATAAAAATGATTGGAAAATGCCTCCCCATGAAAAGCCTAAGACCACATGCAATATTTTCTTATTAAAAAATATAAAGAGAAAGACCATTTTTATGTGGTGACCATCAAACCATGGTATACAAATAGAATGCGACTTCTCTTCTTTTAAAAAGAAAAAATAGAATACGACTTGGGAAGACAAAATAAGAAAAATGAGTACACCATTCGGCCACACATTGTGGATTATATCCTACTAGGAAATTTTTGATGCACAGTTGCTACCTGATTAAAATAAAATAAATTAAAGATATTTTAAGAAATCAAAAGTCTAAACCCAAAATTTATGGTTCAAATGCAAAATGCTCCTCATGTATCTAGGCTTAGACCAACTCAGATCTGTTGCCCAATGGACTTGAACGACTGAGTCTAGCTCAAACTTATCTAGCAAGATCAGTTTCAAATTCTTCTTTTATGGGCTTGAATCTAAAAACCTCGCCCAATCCATGCAACGATAAAAGGGTTAGGATATCTCTTACCCAGTTCATGACAATAAATAAAAGGGCAAGTCGGCTAATCACAATTTTATGGCTGAGTGATTATATGGTGAAAATTAATTTGTGTAATATGAAATCTATGTAAGATAGGTAGAGATTAATTTTTGGATAATTTATGAATTGATAAGGTTGAGTTTGCAATATTACTTTAAATAAAAAAAGGTAAAGACTTAGGTTGGTTAGGATGAAAATGGAAGAAAGTGAAGGAAATTGGAAAATATATATATATATATATATTCTAAGTTTGTCTAGCATGAAATTGCTGGATTTTTTTCAATAAGTTGAAATCTAATTTTGCAAAGTTCAGTTGAACTTCATTATGGGAATCATCTTGTTCATAGACAAAGATGTAACGTCTTGACTCTAGCCTTGTCAAATCATGGTGGATGGGTTGATTCAGAGCATGAATTACTTGTTCTTGAAGATGATTGCTCAAGTTGGGTACCACAGACTCAAGGTGAATGGTGGTAAAAGCTAGTGCTTCATCTAGTACATCTTCTCCGTGCAGCCTGAGGTGTGTAGCCTCGTATAAGCTTAACATTCCTCGCACATCATCAATTAAGGACTCATGAATTTTCCATTCTTGTCCTTGAATTTGTTCGACACATCTGCTTAACCCATCCCAACAGACACATAATACATTATAGTTTTGACAAAAATTCACACATGGTTGTGTTTGATTCTCATACTCCATTACCATTTGATTTATGCTTTTTCGTATTTATCATGAAGTTAGTAGAGGCATGATTGTTTGGATTGTTAAAAATATATTTTTAATAATATTTATCTAGAAAAGAAAAAAAAAGGGGGGGGGATGAATTACACTAACAGTCCCTATAGTTTGGAGTTCGTGTCACTTTGATCCCTGACTTTTCAATTGTGACACATTTGATCCTGAATTTCCAATTGTGTTTCAAATAATGACAATTGAAGATATCATTGGATTTTTCAAGGGCAAAATTGTCAATTTGATAAAATATAAACTAATTTGACAAAAATAAATGTCAAAAAAATATTTTTAAATTTTTAAAAATTATTTATACCCACCAAAAACAAAATTATGTAAAATTGATAAATCTTTTAGACATTTATTTATTTATTTATTTTACCAAATTAATTTTTATTATATGTTTAGATGATGATCATGCCATAGATAATTGTTAAGCTTTTAATGTGTAATCGATATATTTAATATATGAAATGTTTTTAATTTTAGATTTTTTGATTTAATGGATTGGTTTAATAATAATATCAAAGTTGTTGCCATATTTGACTTTTGAAAAATATAAACTAATTTAATGAAAACAAAAACAACCACCTATTATATGATTATCATCCAAATACATAATAAAAATTAATTTAGTATAAAAAAATAAATATCTAAAAGATTTGTCAATTTGACATAATTTTATCTTTAGTGGGTAGAAATAATTTTTAAAAATTTAAAAATATTTTCTGACAATTATTTTTGTCAAATTAGTTTATATTTTATTAAATTGACGATTTTCCCTTAAAAAAACCAATAGTATCTTCAATTGTTCTTATTTGGAACAAGATTCAAAATTTAGGATCAAATGTGTCACAATTGAAAAGTCATGAACCAAAATGATACAAGTCCCAAACTATAGGGACCGTTAGTACAATTCACCAAAAAAAAAAAAAAAATAGGTTCACCTTTGAATTTCCATCAAATAAGTTTTCTACTTCTATATATAAAGATTGCCAAAATGATAGGACTCCATTGAAGATAGAAAGAAGATAACTATTTATAAAAAATAGCTTCACTTGGTTTTCTGATAATATACTGTTTGTTTCGGCTCAAAAAAATTTCACTATATCTGGATCATAATTGGCTAAAATATTTTATACACTACAGGAAATATGTGATTTAACGATGCTTTTTTAACGGCGTTTTTTTGAACGCCACATTTTTTAATATTCAATGATGTTTTAATTTAATAAAACGGTACCGTTTAACGTTTAAAAACGCCTTCAAATGTATCCCACTCTCACGCGCTTTGTCTCTCTCTCTCTTCAAACCCTCATTCTAAATCTAAGAAACCCTTCTTCTCAGTTTCACTCACTCAAATCTGAGAAACACAAGTGTATGAATCTCGCTTGCTCGGTCTCTCTAAACCCTTAAAGTGATTTCGATTTCGAAGTTCGGTGATCCAATCTCAGAGTGATTTCGATTTCGTAGAGCAAAATAGATTTCGTACAGCAGAATCGATTTCAATATCGATTTGGAAGATACGATTCAACCTTCTTCAGCTCGATGATTTCGATTTTGAAGTTCTCTCTCTCTCTCTCTCTCTCTCTCTCTCTCTCTCTCTCTCTATTTTGAAGCTCCACCACCACCACCACCACACCATCTGCATCGCCTACTAAGGTGAGCACTACTGTCTACAATCTCAATTTCGATGTCGAAGTTCTCTCTCTATCTCTCAAGATCTTCATTCCATTGATTCTTCTCCTAGGGTTTACAATCTTGAATCTCCTCCTAGGGTTTGGATTATGGTCGTGATGGAAAAATATTTTCAATTATTATCTGCTGCAATAGATTCCTTTCCAAACAACACTTGTGATGATGATGGAAATCTTTTGCCTGAAACTAGAAACATGTTGGATGATCTGAATCAGCTTTTTATTGCATTGGATGTGAGGTCAGATTGTGTGTCATATCATCATTTCTATTGCAACTCTACTTTTTGTTGTGCTTAAATATCTCTATTGTTTAAATGTTGTTTTGATTACATTTTAGTCCCTTTGTTTGCGATTTGATATGTTAGCAGTGGCTTAATGCATTTCAGAGGCACAAGTTAATAACGTTTAAGGCTAATTTGCATCTGTTATTTGTCGAACAAATGGAACCTCCTCTTATCTGGAGATATGGAATTTTGAAACTTTTCTGTGCTGATAATCTTCAAACTTTTTAAACAATAAATAATTTTTGAATCTTTTGTCTTTTGTATTGATAATTTTCAAACTTCGAGATATTACAGTTGCTTGTCTCTGCTCTTCTTTCCTTTTCTTTCTAGATTCTCTTTTCCCGTTGTTTCTTAATCTTATGCTTTACTGCTATCTTGTTATAGCACTGGCACATGTAATGTGTGTCAAAATTGCTTCTTCATTGTTTTAAATATGCTGAAAATTTTTTGTTCTCTTCTCTTCCTTGTTTTTAAGCCTCAATGGGCGAGAACTTGAGGAGGACAATGACGATATCTCAGCAATCAGTGAACTCTTGAAGAGGTTGTAGTTAAGAAAAGCAATGGTGGAACTTTGATTTTGTATTGCATGATGACTGTTTGTTCTTCCCTTTACCAAAAATAGTAAATTATTTTTTATTTTGATGCATTTGTGATTTGTGAGTTCCTTGTCCAATATTTTTTATATCACGGGGATATACTGTTTTGTCAAATCTAGATACTGGACAAGAGGAAGCATGGGTTGACATATCTAGATAAAGCTCCTCTATTGACCTTGTATTTTGTGACAAAACAGGTAAAATTTGTAGATTTTATTCTTTTCAAATGATTGGACTTAGGTACTGTGAATTCATTTCCTCCTTGTGGATTGTTATTAATTTTTTAAAGTCCTTGATGATTTGGAACCAATGACTACTATAGTGTGCTGGCATTGGAACAAATTAAGTCACATCTTCCAATGAGCATGTGTTCTGCTATTATTATGGTTGTTATTATGTGTTCTGATATCTCAATAGGACTTCTACAAGATGACTCAATTGGCAGCATAGATGTTCGTACATTTCCTCCAAGAATTCTACTTATGAAGAGGAAAAGGAAGAGGACATTTCTAAAGCAATCTTGATACGGAGAGCAATCAAATTACCAATTTACTCTGTTGCCTTGGTTCTTCTCACTGTGAGTTGTTTTTTAACTCTTTGATCTTTTGAGAATTCTTCAAAGTCATCAATTAAAATTTTGATTAACTAGTTTTCTTTTTCTTTTTTAAATTCAGTATTTTCTGTTATTGGGTTATTTTTTTCCAAATAGCTCAGTCGATTTGAAATTTCTAGAATTCGGCTTCTACAAAAATAGGTTGGAAGTGCAGCTGCTTATTTGGAGGCCGACCTATACTCTGCTAGACATTGTTGTGTTATTGGCTTCCTCAGTTCTTATAATCACTTGTCTAAATTTAAGGTGTGATACTAAGACGCCTTGATGGTTTATGGAATTCAGTTTAATATGACTCAAAAATGCGCAAGACAACTGTAAACATCTTCATAGTAGAACTATCTTTCACTCCTTTGTTTTGTGTGTAAAATGGGCAGCAACGACATTTATGATTTTGATACTGGAGCAGATAAGACTAAGAAAGAGTTAGTTGTAAATATATTTGGCAAGTAAGGCTCCCAGCAAGTTTTCATTCTTCTATGTTTGGGCTATCCTTCTTGTTATGCTTTGTTTTGATATACAAAATTATCATTCGACTAACTGTGCCACATGATCTTTAGTGCCATTTAGAGTGCATCATACTTACCCGCCCCACGATTCTAAATCTAATCATAGCTTTGTTTCAGTTTCTCTGTGCCCTAACCTTGCCCGTTGGAAAACTAGTCGTCAACATGTTGAGTAGAACCACAAGGTGAGTAGTAACATTTTAAGCTTCAATTTTTACTGTAGAATTATAGATTGGATGGTTATAAACCCTAGTTACTCTTTTTATAGCTGAAATGGATTAGTTCTCTATTGTGGTATTACGACTTCATTCTTATAGGACAAAATGAAGATCTTTATGGCAAAGTATTACTTTGTGAGATTGCATGCTTTATTCGGTACTGCTTTGGCAGCTGGACTGGTACCAACCAGAACCATCGCTGGAAAATATGTTGACAAGACGGTTTTTCTATGATTTTCCACTCCATAGATTTCAAAATTTGCCTGGTGAGCATACATTCTAATATAAGATGTTGTACATATATTTGCTGATAGTCTACTGGGAACTCTGGACTAATAAAACTGTAACTTACCATGTCCATCAAAATTTGAATTTGCACACTAATTGGGAGTTTAATTGTTATTTTCTTTTGCCGAACTTTTGTTGCTTATTTCCTGTGCCTTTGTTCCTTGGTGTTCCATTCGTCAAATAGAATTTTTTTTTAACTTCTATCCTGTGATTATTTTCCATCTTATCTTTTTGATCTTTTCCTAACAAACCTGCTCTTTCATCATCCTGGATTGGATGTATACTTCTTTCTGTTGGACAGGGTGAATTCCATGGTGAAACGATGCATACTCTGAAGTTTGTTGTGAACCAGTCAGACTACACTGTGCAGACACTAAGAAATGTCACAGAGTATCTATTACTTGCGAAAACCATTAATATGGTCTAGGTTTTTCTTCCTTCAAATGACAAAAATGAAATCGACAAGTTGAATGCAGCTTTATATACTACAGCAGATACAATGAGCCAGAAAACAAGTGAAAATTCTAAAAAAATATAAAGTCTTCAATACAGTGTATGAGTTCACAACCTTGGTATTATCATCAAATTTAGATTTTGTATTAACCTCACAATGTTGACTGGCAAAAAACCTTAATTGCAGGCGATCGGCATTGATCACTGTTGCTGTATTGATGCTTCTCCTATCTCTTATTGGTCTTGGTACGTATCATTGGAAATTCACATTGACGATTTCTTGCATGTGGCTCTTCTTCACTGTTATCCACTTATAAATTTTATTTTGTTGCAGTGCTATCCATCCTTGGCCACAAACATGCAATTCACATGTAAGATTTCTCTTGTTAAAATTTACTTTTTGAAAGCTAAAATCTTGTTAAAACAGGTGTTTAATTGTGTTTTTTGCTTGTATTTCATAGGTATACATATTTTGGTGAACTCAGATTCCTATTTTGGCTCAAATAGAGGGGCATCCAATCTTGGTGACTCCTTAATGTTATTCAAATGATGTGTGTGAATGTTTTTTTTTTTTTTTTTTTTTTTGCACAATGATTGTGGACTATCATTTGATAAGATTTTACTATGTGAATGGGAGTTATTATTTCATATTAGTGTTATTTTTCAGTTTTATTATAGGTATTTTTTTTAGTTCAATAACATAAAATTAGCACAATTAAAAAAAAAAGAAAAAAAAGAGGGCTATCACGGCGTTTCTAAAATGTCATTAAATAGCATCAGAGATATGACGGCGTTTTGAAACGTCGGTAAATAGCATGGTGACGTCATGTTACCTTTAGTAGAACGTTAAAAACACCGCCTATTGTCATATAGCAACGTTTCTAAAGCGCCATAGAGTTATAGCGCGGCCGCATCTTCGGCGTTTGATGCTAAACGTCACAAAAAGATTTGACGGCGTTTTTAAGTCCTATAGCGGTGTTTTTTAAATGCCTCTAAAACCTCAATTTCTAGCTGTGATATTATGATTAATTATAGAACAACATTCACTATTTCTCCTTATTTATTCTTGATTTCATCATATTAAATAAATAAATAACAAGTATAATTATAAAAACAAATTGCTTTTTTTTTTTTTTTTTTTACTTTTCACCTAGCATGCAAGTAAGATTCTCCACCATGTTAACATGAACTGTAATGTACTCATGATCCAAACATACTACATAGATTAAATTACAAATTCCTATTCTATGAAAAGTATTGCCAGCATTCAACAATTGATGATTAGACTCACATTTGAAAACGAAATTTGACTATTATTAGATGAAATGCCTTACTTATTTTTAGTCTTATTTCGATGCATAAAGAAAATCATTACAAGGAGATAGGATTAACAAGCACTGAGATGATGATATCTTTGGTTTGACCTTTCGAATTAGTGTAACCATCACCCTGTCCATAAATGACTTCCATCATACATGAGAGATCGCAGTATCGGGTAACGTAACGGTATCGATCGCGGAGTATCGGTATCGGTAGTATCGACCGGTACGTATCGGGTATTGGGCGTCGCGGCTGTGAAATTTCAAAAATCATTAGCAATCCATCTTAAACTCAATTTTATGCATTTTTTGACTCTTTTAGCCTTAATTTATCACATTTTAATCAAAATTTTGATATGTAGAGGCACTTTTTTGACTCATTTTCAACTAAATGATGTGTATTTATTTTAGTCTCAACCTTTTATTTGGCATATATGTTAAAATTTTAATATAAAATTGATATGGAAATATTTTTTTACTTATTTTCAACAATAAAATACTTCCACATGCACAACAAATTAATAAGAGAAAGAGGGACATGAAAATAACTCATTCGCTTCAGTCATAATCGCATACAAACAATCTACTACAAATCAACAACTCTAAAACTTAGTAATAAAAAGAATTACGTGGTGGTACAGAAGAATCTCCATATCTCACATCACTTTGATCATCACTATGAATTGGTTGGCCTATTTCTCCATATTGATATTCCTGGTAGTAGTTATTGAAAGTGCATTGATCACAAGTAGTGTTGTTGCTGCCACTACTACTTGATTGTTGTTGTGTCATTGCAAGCCCCCCTGTACCATAATTGAAACCCTCTATATATGGATATTGATGAGGTTGTTGAGAGTAGTTCCAATTTTCCATATAAGGTGGTTGATAGATGTGTGGTGATGGTTGACTTGGAGGAAGGTAATAAGGATATGGTACTTGGCTTATTGGTTGCCAATGTTGAGTTCCCCTTCCATCTTCTTGTCTAACTCTGAGATGTCCAAATTGATTTCTAAGGTCACGATGACCATAAATATCATCAATATATCGTGAACGCCCAATTGATGCTTCTACATTAGGAGTAGAAATAGAATGTCGTCGTTGCTGTGTAGAATCCTTGTTCCAATCATGATCAATATAATGAATACTGCGTCTACAACCATGTGCAGAACCTGCAGACTCCCATTGTCCACCACTACCACCACCTGTTGGAGGACGACTTCCATCACTGTCATCTCCACTACCACTAGGTGGACTCAAACCGCGACCCTCACTAGAGCCACTTCCAGCAGACCTTGCTCTTTGATGGTGTTGAGGTACTTGGCTACTAGTTGCATGATCTCCCTCATCATCATCATCATCATCATCAACAATCAACCAACCTGAGTTATCTTCATCATCCAAGACTGCATGTTCTCTCTCTTGAAGCCATGGAGTTAATAGATCATCTTCTTCAAATATATAGTCAAGATTGATGGGGTTAAAAGATTCCTCTCTATCATCTTGGCTTTTTCGTGTTGCATGTCTGATCTTTAGCCTCATATTGTAATACACATAAACAAGTTTATTTAATTTTTTATACTTCAACCGATTCCTTGTCTTTGTATGTATCAGGCTAAATGTACTCCAATTGCGCTCACAATTAGAAGAAGACCTGGTTTGGCTCAATACTCTCACAACCACTTTTTGGAGTGCCGGAGCTGATGTACCATAATGGATCCACCATTTAGCTATATACAAATCAATCATATATTAGTGATTATATTATAATTTGATATAAAAGTGTTGACAATGTAACAATAATATGTAATTAAAATAGTTAATAGTTCATTGAATATATAATAATTACCAGGATTTGTTCCTTTCACTGCTCTTTGTGCTAACACAGCACCAAAAGAATCTTCTTTATTATAAAATAAAGAGATTTGCAATGAACAAAAGGCAAATAGAAGTTTTACAAACACAATTCACAAGTCAAATAATAAGTTATCAATTTAACTAATATTAAATAATGACTAACTTGGTTTATCACCCGTATTTGCTCGTTTAAATCTGGTAGAAGTCTCGAAATCACATTTCTAACTCTACTCATCACTTCTCGATGATTAGAAAGGTGCTCCCCATATTGGAATATGGGATTTAAAAAATAACCTACGTTCAAATATAAATAATAATAAAAGTGAGACAAGGAACACATAATTTATAATTTAAATAAATTAAAAATTACTTACCAGCAGCATGCAAGTCCGTGTGTAGTTGGAAAGCTGTCACGACCCCAATCTGCCCCTAGTAGGATGGTGTCATGATGGCCAGTAATCCGAGATTACCAAAGGCCAACTTACAAGATCACACACAATCAGAGTATACATATGGGGCTTACAAGTGCGGTAGCAATAAATTTAAAACTAATTAGTCCATAAGAGCTGTGCATAGATTAAATGAAATAACATACATCTTATCATGGTCTTACAACTTGAGTACAGATAAAATAGGTACATAATACATCTTGATCAAAAGGCTTCTCGAGCCGACATATACAAAAGAAATAAACCACCAGGCCAAGAAGCATAATCTTCAAGATGCTACAAATATGAATCCAAAAACATCTCGCAAATAATCACCTAGGCGTCACCGCCTTCTTGCTCATCACCTACATATGTATAGAGAGGGTGAGCTTGGATACTCAGTGAATGATATAAGTAATAAAGGTTTTAATGAATGATATCCGAGATCTTTATCAAAACAATATATATCATAGCTTTTACAAAATCAAGGGATGAACCAAGTTCATCTATCAAGTCTTTCAAAGCTTCGAGGGACGCTAACTAGCATTAATATAATACAAGGGATGACATTCCTGACAAAACAAGAGAACAATCGACCTAGAATCGATTGGACAAACCCACCTGCACAAGGCCATCGGTGGCAAGGGAGATACCTCAAACAAGGGTACTAGTTGCATTATAGTCCCCTAGCACTAAGGACTTTTCCAAGAATGTCATCAAAACAAGATAGCACTGGATACAAAACTAGGGATAATCATTCATACACAAACAAATACCTTTCCAAAGCAAAACAAAGCAAGGCTTTATCAAAACTTTATAACATAGCTTTATTAAAAATACCACTCACATAGCTTTTCGGGTGTGGGGATTGAAGCAAGGATCCAAGACCTACAAGTATATAATAGATCTCATTGAATGCATTTCAAGAAGACAATGAGAGATGCTCAAAGATGGGTATGAAATGCATCCGTAGAACAAGCTTTACATGAGTGTAAATGATCCCGGCACTTCTTTTCAAAACTAAGTCAAAACAAAGCAAAACATGTTGGGAGTTAAAACACTGTCTTTTCATCTCGGAAGAATATGCTGGGTACCAACTACGTCCTAGCCAAGGTCCCACACCTCTTAGCCGAGGTGTGTTCTCGACGACCACATTCAGGGAAATAAAGTCTGGGAAAATCTGGGTTTCTCTCTTGAAGAACATGAAAAATATGAACATGACGAACATGAGGAACATGAATGCTAAAATCGTAACTTCTTTATTCAAAATCTGAGATTTCATTAGATGAGTTCAAAAACATGGACCTGGGTACCCATACTTGAAGATCTTATGAAAACAACCACAAAAACATGGATCTTGATACAAACTTTCAGATTAAAACATGGTTTTATTTCAAGAACACAAGAACATCATTTTCTCTTTCTAAAACAAGCTTTAAATCAATGCATGGCTTATGAATCAAGCTAGATCATGCAATACGATTAGATAAACATACAGAACGACAAAAGTAGATCAAGATTCGAACTTCAAAACACGAATCTAAGGTTCAAGCTCTAAAGATCAAGCTTGGGATCTAGCTCTCTCACTCCAACTTCCTCTCCTCTTCCTAGAGCTTCTCTCTACCATGCAAGAGATATGACACACAATGATATATTTTCTAACTCTGTCAGCTAACTTCACCCTCTACTGGGACACGTGGCAACGGCTGGTCGAATCTCCTCAAAAAGGTGACAAAAAGACAAGACAAAAGCATGACAAAGTGTATGTGACAAGTAAGGTAACATGGGCACTCCGGCAGGTGATGATCTCGGATTAGGATAAGGCTTCAGCAAGTAAGGTCTCAGTGATCTCGGCTAGGAAGGACAACACTTGGCCTAGCTGTGCCACACCTTGGCCTAGATGTACCACACCTCGGTCTAAGTCATACCATTCCAGGAACAAGATTACTAGGTACAAAGGTCAAAGATCTAGGACGCCTACATGATAACATCTCGGTCTAGATGATACACATCTCGGCCTAGGTGACGCACACCTCGGCCTAGATGATGACATCTCGGCCAATATGCTAGGGTGAAGGTGAAGGTGAAGGCCAACCAAAGTGGTTCCAAGATGGTCCTAGGTGAAAAAGGTTCAAGGGTGTGTCTGAGGCTTGAGATCTCCTCGGCTCTACACACCAAGCAAGGAAGCATACAAGCAACACTTAGTCAGAAGCGAATCAACGTCTGTAAATGCAAACTTAACAAGACAAAATCATGTAAATGCATGCAAGCATGACTAGGGCAAAGTGAGGGTTGTTACATCCTACCCCCCTTAAAGAAGTTTGGTCCCCAAACTTGAGTTACCTTACCCCGAAAACAATTCCAGATGTCAGATTTTCATTTCTTCTTCCATTTCCCATGTAGCATCCTTGCCATAATGCTCTTTCCATTCAACCTTTACCATCGGTATCGACTTGTTCCTCAACTGTCTCACTTTCCTGTCATGAACCCGTATCGGCTTCTCCTTATAACCTAAATCTTCATTAATCACAATCCCGAAATGATCAATCACATGTAATGGATCCTGAATATACTTCCTTAACATTGAAACATGTAACACATTGTGGACTTGGCTTAATTCTGCCGGCAAAACGAGTCTATAGGCAACTGGGTTAACTCTTTCAAGAATTTCAAACGGCCCAATATAACAAGGTGCTAACTTACCTTTCTTCCCAAATCTTGAAACTCCTTTCATCGGCGAAATCTTCAGGAATACATGATCCCCGACTTCAAATTCTAACTCTCTTCTTCTCTGGTCGGCATAACTCTTATGTCGACTCTGAGCGGTTTTGATCCTTTCTCGAATGAGTTTAATCTTCTCGGTTGTAACTTCAACTAATTCGGGACCAATCAAAGCTTTATCTCCTACTTCGGTCCAACATATCGGCGATCTGCACTTTCTTCCATACAAAGCTTTATACAGCACCATGCCAATTCTGGCTTGATAGCTGTTGTTGTAAGCAAATTCCACTAATGGCAAATGCACTTCCCAACTTCCCTTGAAGTCCAATACGCACAATCTAAGCATATCTTCAAGTGTCTAAATTGTTCTCTTTGTTTGCCCATCGGTCTGGGGATGAAAAGTTGTGCTAAACCTCAATTCAGCTCCCAAAGCTCTTTGTAGACTCTGCCAAAATCTAGAAACAAACTTTGAATCCCAGTCTGAAACAATGGACATCGGCACTCCATGAAGTCTCACAATCTCGTTCATATACAATGAAGTGAGTCGATCGGCATCAAATGTAGTCTTAACAGGCAAGAAGTGTGCTGACTTAGTTAATCTATCAATGATAACCCAAATCGAATCCATACCTTTTTGTGTCTTCGACAAACCAATCACAAAATCCATGGAGATGCATTCCTATTTCCATTTGGGAATTGACAAAGGCTGAAGAAGTCCTGTTGGTCTCTGATGTTCCATTTTTACTTGTTGACAATATAAGCACTGGGACACAAACTCAGCTATTTCCCTCTTCATATTTGGCCACCAAAAAGTTTGCCTTACATCTTGGTACATCTTGGCATTTCCTGGATGAACGGCAAATCTTGAACCATGGGCTTCCTGCAAAATATTCCTTTTTAGCTCTGGGACGTCAACCACACACAATCTTCCGTCAAACTTAAGTACCTAATTCTCAACGGTATATCCTGGCCTCGGCTTAGTGATAATCTCGTCAAACACCGTCTTGAAGAATCCGTCTTCCATCTGTCTGGTCTTCACTTCCTCAATAATAGTCGGCTCCACTGAAGTCATTGCTAAACATGCCAAACTCCCAACTACTTTCCTACTCAATGTGTCGGCCTCCGAGTTCGCTTTACCTGGGTGATACTAAATCTGCATGTCGTAGTCTTTCAATAATTCAAGCCATCTTCTCTGCCTCATATTTAATTCCTTCTGAGTGAACAAGTATTTTAAACTCTTGTGATCTGTGAAAACTTGGCAAGAAGCTCCATACAAGTAATGATGCCAAATCTTCAAAGCAAACACTACGGCTGCTAGCTCTAGATCATGGGTAGGATAGTTCTTTTCATGGGGTTTCAATTGACGAGATGCATACTCTATGACTTTACCCTCTTGCATTAACACACAACCCAAACCCTTATGTGAAGCATCACTATAAATCTAAAATTCTTCATTACCTGATGGTAGTACAAGAACCGGTGCTGTAACTAACTTCGTCTTGAGTTCCTGGAAGGCTAATTCTCTATTCTCGGTCCATTCATATGCCACTCCCTTCTGAGTCAATTGTGTCAACGGTACTGCAGTTCTTGAGAAGTCCTTCACAAACTTTCTGTAATAGCCTGCCAAACTGTAATGCCCCAAAAATAAATACATATATCCATCACTTTAGACATGCATTATACAAAAGAGATTAACCATTTCTATTCATCAGAGTAGTTCTTACAACAGTATTACATGTTAACAACAAAAGCAAGTGCCCTATAGGCTTACAGCTTTCCAAGTTAACACTTGGTTACACAAAAGAAGAGTACTAACTCTATACAAATTAAGCCCTTGGCTTGCTATACATGTAATACAAATAGAACAACCAAAAAGAGTCTTCAACTCTCATCATGATCCAAGCTATGTCCTTGGAGGTGGCATGCTACCTGTACCTGAAAATAATGTCTCATCTAGGGTGAGCCAACGCCCAGTAGAAATATGCTAAACACAGTATGAATAATAACTAAGACATTAGCAATTGATAAATGTTCAATTTCCACAAATCAATTCATAACCCATTTCCATCTTATAATCACTGCGACTATGTTTCATTCTACTTTCCATTTCTTAACAGTTTCACAAATTATATCAATGGCTCAGAACCTGGCTAACCATTTCTATGAGACAGTAACTCATATTAAGCATTTCCCATTTCTCAATAGATAAACATATTAGTTGTATCAACATCTCAACAGATAAGCATACAAGCTGTATCCACATTTCAACAGATAAGCATACAAGCTGTATCCACATTTCAACAGATAAGCATATAAGCTGTATCATCACTTCCATAGATAAGCATATGAGCTGTATCATCACATAAATCTGACAAGCATATGAGCTGTATCAGTGGAGTCCATCCCCTATCTCCTCCCAAACAACATCCGGTTTAGAGGTCCATCCCCTATCTTCTCCTAAACCGTGGAGTACATCCCCTATCTCCTCCCACACACATACACAGAGTATATACACATTGGTCATATACACAATCAATCAATACATAACGTTAATGTATTCTACCAATCGTCATACTTTATGACATAGCCAATTGATTAGTTTTAGTTTGCCTAATCATCATGCATTGTCTACAACAATCAAAACTACCCTCCACCGGTAGCCCAAGCAATTATTTCTAAACAGATAATAAAAGCTCCAACAAATAAAATATCATGTTTTCAAAAGTGAGCGATTAACAAATCCAACTCCACTATTCTACCATATAATGAGTCAATTTCATTATTTCCAACTCAATTCCAAATACCAACACTTTTCCCAAATTAATTTTACAAATTAATTTACACAACGAATTAGGGCTTTTTTCCCATTTTTCAATATTGACTCAATGGTCCATATATCAACAACCAACATCAATACCACTATTTTGAAACCCAAAATACTCATTTTAGAATCAAAATAATAAAACCCCCTTTGACATTTTGAGACCCTAAGTCCCAAAATTTCCCAACTTCAACACTTTATCAAAATCGCCAAAAATCTATGTTAAAGACCATAAGAGTGAGTAGGAATCCCTACCTCAAATTCGGAGTTCAAGGGATGAAGATGAAGAAACTCAACATGCTCCAAAACTCGATATTTTCGGATCAAAACGTAGCCCTCGACGATCAACACAACTTTTGTAAAGGCCAAAGGTGAGGAAACAACTCTAACTAGATCAATACCTAGAGAGAAGGCAAGGTTCTAGAGAGAGAGGCTCAACAATGGAGTTTTGGAAAAGTAAGAGAGAGAAATGAATGTGAAAAAGTGATCTTAAAAGTCAAAACACGGAGCTTTAAACTCGACTCCCCGCTCGAGCGTGGAAACTTCCACTCGAGCGTCACTCACAGACTCCCGCTCGAGCATCCAAACTGCCGCTCGAGCGCTGAATACACACTCCCAGCACTTTTACAGAACCAGGTCTCTGCTCGAGCATCCAACTCCCCGCTAGAGCGTAACACACAAACTCCCGCTCGAGCGGACAACCCTGCAGAGAAAAAAAATACTGGAAGGGTGATTTTCCCGCTCGAGCGCCAAAATCCCCGCTCGAGCGGACAGACCAAAATCTGGGCATCTACACTTGGTTCCTAAGCTCAACCAACCTGTTTTACACCTGCCCAACACAACCCAAGACTCAAATACAAAAGAGTAAAGGATGTAAACGAGATGTACACAACAACCAATAAAAAGGGAAACCGGGATCGCTATACAAACCCAGAAAACTACGAACCTCGAACACATTAATCGGTGTCGGCCAATTCATAATGGCTTCAATCTTGCTAGGATCAACCAAAATACCTTCTTCATTAATCACATGTCCCAAAAATGAAATGCTGGAAAGCCAAAACTCACACTTGCTAAGCTTGGCGTACAACTTTTTGTCTCTCAGGATATGTAAGGCGAGTCTCAAATGCTTCTCATGCTCAGCTTCACTCTTGGAATAGATTAGTATATCGTCGATGAAAACAACCACAAACTCATCTAGGTATAGCTTAAAGACTCTATTCATCAAATCCATGAATGTTGCAGGGGCATTAGTCACTCCAAAAAGCATTACCAAGAATTTGTAGTGGCCATATCTTGTCCGAAAAACAGTCTTCTCAACATCCTCGGCTTTAACCTTCAGCTGATGGTAGCCCGACCTGAGATCAATCTTAGAAAAGACTCGTGCTCCTTGTAGTTGATCAAGAAAATCATCAATCCTCGGCAATGGGTACTTATTCTTAATGGTTACCTTGTTCAGCTCTCGGTAATCAATACAAAAACGAAGTGTGCCATCCTTCTTCTTAACGAATAGAACCTGCGCTCCCCAAGGTGAAGTGCTCGGCCTAATAAAACCCTTTTTTTAAATATATTTTTTGATTCTTCTAAATTAGATCGAACTCAAGTAATTTCTTTGACATAAATTTAAAAACAATAAAATAATAAATGTGATTTTTTATATATTTTTATTTATTATTGCCAAAGGGAATAGTTATTAAGGATAATTATTCAATAATTCTGAAATATGGAGACGTAGTATTCTATAGTATTATAATTAGTGGCGAAGGTGGATAGATGGGATACATGAGGGGACATATTAAATGATAATTGATTGAAAAATATAAACACATGATACTTCAGAAATATTAAATAATTTCTGTAGTTATAAATGCTCCTCTTATGGGAAAGAAGCAGGTCAAATTTAATATCAACAACAAAGTTACTGTTGTGCATGGTCAACAGTCATAATGCTTTGCTTAATTTTGTTACTTATTGTTTCTCTTATGGGAAAGAAACAGGTCAAACTAAGTCAAAGGAACTCTAATATATTATTCACCACAAAATTAATGTTCCATTGATAGTTTTTACAATTAATTTTTCCTGATTTTTTATTTTCTTTTAAAAATATAATATGTAATGTTAACAAGTTAATTAAAAATTGTCCCTGGATGTGGACTAAAGGGTGTTGTTCATTCGATGATTCAAATCATTCATTTCGTAAGACTTTTTACGTATATTATGTACACAAAAATTAGGTTGATCCGATACTCATAATTTATTCAATTTATAGCGTTTGTCACCAAAAAAACGAATGATTTGTTTTCAAACATACTTGCCATTTATTTTTTTGGAAGCAAATCAATAAATTAAATATTTTACGATTATTTGATCAACCTAATTTTTTTAAAGGTATATATACATGAATGGTCTTACAAACTAAATGGTTTAGATCATCAAAATAGGACTGTGGTGTAGCCTTTTGTCATTATTTTTGACCGTCATGTTAGGGTTCGTGGCGCCCATCACGAGTTATGTTTCGATAATTTGAATTATTCATTTTGTTGAACATGCCGTATATATTAAACACACTACAAAAATAATCGAACAATATTAATAACATTGTCTTTGTTCTCGTCTATGCATCATCAGCTCAGATTTAACTTTTTTTATATGTGATTATTATATAAAATATTTAGTAATTCATTTAGAATCCCGAACATTAATATGACAAAGTAGCTCTTTCCGTATCAATTAGATGAGTGCCAGGCCAGCTTGAGTGTTGTTTTGATATATCCAAATAGCCACACTATTACACCCATTAGGTGGTTTTTGGGTACATCTGTCTGAGTCTCTAGGTTGCTAAGACTGTTGTTGTTGTAAACGGCTTGGACTGGGATCTGAAGATGAGAAAATGCAGGGAGCGAGCTCACTACCAATCTTCTTTTAAGTTAATGTTCAAATTCAACAGAAAAACCATGTTCTTCCTTCCCCAGCATTAATAACCCCCATTATTAACTGCCTCTTAATGACTTCACCACTCATGCATCGCATCCAACTGAATACAACCGAACCTTCCCCCCAGTCTCCTGACCCGCATCAATAATGTATGATGCAATGCTTGACTGACCAAACTTATGTCACTCTATATGTTACATGGATTCAGGTATGAGTATTGGACATGGATATATATTCAAGTGCCAGATTTTCATAAATTTAAATTTTAGAATTTTGGGATACATATCCAAAATTGAATATGAGTATGGAGACACGTTATATGCAAATATATATTACATATTATATAATATTTTTAGATGAGATGTTGTAAATTATATAAAAATATATTAGAAATTAAATAGGATTCTAAAAAAATATAAAATTTTTATATTTAATTAATGTGAAAGGTCAAGATATTGCTTTACTAATAAATGTGAGTTTCTTCTTCTTCATGTATTGTCACAAATTAAAGGATCTGGATGTGTAAATTGAGTACAAGTGTTGGATACATGTCTTACACCTTTACTCATGTCATATCTTGTATACACGAGTACTGTAGGGAAAATACAAGAGTCTATGTAACACAAACATCGCTCTTTTATAGATTTGGGGTGATTGCTACGCATAGTTGGACCCATTCTGTAGCTTATTTCGATGATTCACCGTTCAGTAGCTTTTTCATCAAATCATATTTGTATATAAAACAATGAATTATTTATCTATCTATCTATCGATTTACAGGCATAGTTGGACTTACAGGCATAGTTAGACCCCTTTTGGATCAACTTACAGGCTTTCATGGATGAGATTAAGTAAGGTGGGGGCACTACTCCTTTACCCTGGAAAATAACATCGGCTTGGTTTGGGAGTTTCAGTGTGACACTCTTTGAAACACAATTAATAGATGCATGATTCGTTACTAACCAGTCCATTCCCAATATGACATCAAATTGAGTCATGCTTAACGGCATTAAATCGACTAATAATTCTACGCCCTCAATCACAACGACACACGCCCTATAAATGGATGCAACAATCATAGTTCTCCCAGATGGAGTAAACACATATAACACATAATCAAGGGGTTCTTGTTCTCTATTTAACTTCTCGACAAACTTAGCATATACAAATGAATGTGTAGAACCCGAATCAATTAATATGTATGCATCTTGAGAGCAAATTGGGAGTATACCTGACACTACTGTCTCAGCATTCTAAGTGTCTCCTGGTACCAATGCAAAAACTCTGCCCTGTCTCGTCTGTGCCCTCTCGATGTTATTTCTCTGTGCATAGCCCGAGGTATTCCCATTCTTCTTACCATCATCAGTCCTTGCCTTCGGACAGTCTTTCACACGATGACCCATTTCACCACATTCAAAACAGGCTCCCGATGCCCATCTGCAAACTCCAGAATGCGGCTTCCCACAGCTTGCACACATCGGCCTAGTACTACCTTCTTGGTTCGAGTTGCTGGAGCTACCCACATTCGTTTTCTTCTTGGCGTTAAACTGGGCTCGACGATTATCATAGTTCTGCCTCTTCTTCTGATTTTCTCCTGAGTTCTGATATCGGTTCAAGTTAGCCTCTGCCAGGATGGCCTTGTCCAACACTCCGGTGTAGGTCGGCATATTAAGCATGTTAACTTGATCCTGAATTGGTCCACGCAGTCCACTTTCGAACTTCCTGGCCTTTCTGTATTCATCATTGACCATGTGAGGCTCACCAACTCGATAAAAGCACGGTCATATTCTGCCACTGTCTTGTTGCCTTGTGTCAGAGTCTGAAACTTTATGGTCTTACGGTCTCGAACACTAAGGGGAAAATGCTTGTTGTAAAACAATTCCAAAAATCTGGCCCAAGTCAGACCTGGGTTGCTTTCTCGGGTCATCATCCACCATCTTCGTGCATTGTCGTCTAATGTGAATGTTGCCAATGACACCTTCTGGGCATCGGTACTGGGAAAGATCTCGAACAACTTCTTCATTTTCAAGACCCATGCTTCGGCTTTCATTGGTTCAATACCCCTAGAGAATCTTGGCAGTTTCATCTTCTTAAACTCACGGATCAGGGCTATGGTGTTGTCCCCATATAAAGCTTGCTGTGGAGGCACTTGCGGCGCTGGGGGAGGTGGAAGTGGAACTGCATGTCGGCCGTTTGTCTGCTCGGCCTGGGTAGAAGCGGTACTAGTGTCTTGTGGCCTAGGTTGTCTTAACTCACGGACCAAACCTTCGACCAATCTCTCTAATCTATCCAATCTTTCTTTGGGATGATCTCGGCCAACTGGCGGTCTACCTCTCCTCATGATGTTATGAGTATGTAAAATGTGACTTTAAAACAAAACGATCAAATAATACGCACGCAAATAACAAATAGTCACACCGAGATGATGCACACATTGTCAAGTAGCAAGCAATATGATGCAATTCTAATATCTTTCTAAGGGAAATCCTATGCTCTTTAGGACTCAAAGTGTGTGAATAACGTACTATAAGGAACTTGTGCTCTGATACCAATATGTCACGACCCCAATCCTCCCCTAATAGAATGGTGCCATGATGGCCAGTAATTCAAAATTACCGAAGGCCAAATTTCAAAATTCACACACAATCAGAGTATTACATATGGGGCTAACATGTGCGGAAGCAATATATACAAATCTTATTAGTCCATAAGAGTTGTGCATAAGTTAAATGGAATGGCATACATCTTTACATAGCTTTAATATAACAAAATGAAGTACAAAGATACATCTTGATCAAAAGGCTTCTCATTCATCAAATACAAAATACAATGAAATACAACTAAGAAGCATAATCTTCAAGATGTTGCAAATGTGCAAAATCCAAAAACAAGTGGCAAGTAAATCTAGGCGTCGCCGCCGTTCTGCTCATCACCTACATATATATAGAGAGGGGTGAGCTTAGATACTCAGTGAATGGTATAAATAATAAAGGGGTTTACATGAATGATATCCGAAATCTTTATCAAATCAAGGCACATCACATCTTGTACAAAATCCAAGGCAAATCAAGTTAATCTAACAAATCTTTCAAGTCTCAACAATTAAAGTCTTTCAAGGCTTTCAAATTCCAAGGGATGACATTAACAAAGGTTGTGCTACAAATCCTTATAGTCCCCTAGCATGTACGGACTTTCAAAGATTGTGCTACAAATGCTTATAGTCCCCTAGCACGTACGGACTTTCAAAGGTTGTGTTACAAATGCTTATAGTCCCCTAGCACGTACAGACTTTCAAAGGTTGTGCTACAAATGCTTATAGTCCCCTAGCACGTACGGACTTTCAAAGGTTGTGCTACAAATGCTTATACGTGACATACAAAATAGGGATAGTCATTCATGCTTAACAAATACTTTTATCAAAACAAGGAAAAACTTTATCAAAACTTAATAACATAACTTTATTAAGAATACCACTCACATAGCTCTTCAGACGTCGGGGTCAAGGCAAGTCCAAGTCCTACAAACACATGGCAAAGTCTATTGAATGCACTTTCGAACAAGTTTCACATGCATACAGATGATCTCGGCATCCTTCAAAACTAAGTTAGGTCAAAACAAAACACTGTTTCTCGTCTCGGGAAAACATGCTGGGCAACTACCAGGTCTAGGTCGAGGTCCCCACACCTCCTTGCCAAGGTGTGGCCTCGATGGCCACATTCAAGGAAATGAAGTCGGGAAAATCTGGGTTTCCCTCTCTTGAAGAACATGTCGAACATGAAGAACATGAACATGAGGAAGATGAATGCAAAGATCATAATTTGCTATTATAAAATCTGAGATTTCATGCTATGAATTCAAAAACATGGACCTGGGTACCCATACTCGAAGATCTTATGAAAACAAACATAAAAACATGAACCTTAGTGCAAACCTTCATATCAAACAAGGCCTTTCTTCAAGTACATATGAAAACCATTTTCTCTTTCTAAAACCAGACTTTAATTTGATGCATGGCTTGCAAATCAGGTTCGATCATGCAATGCAGCTAGATAACAACAAGAGTAGATTAAGATTCTAACCTCAAAACACGAATCAAACGGTTTGAACTCTAAGGATCAAGCTTGGAAATCTATTCCTCTTCTAAGAACTTCTTCTTCTTCTTCTTGAGCTTCTCTCTCCTCACAAACAAAGACATATAGCAAAATGATACATTTCTAGGTCTGCTGGCTGACTTAACACTCAGCTGGGACACGTGGCACTACCGGGTTAGTTCTCCTCACAAAGGTGGCTGAGTGAAAAGACATGACTATGACAAAGTGTGTTCAACAAGCAAGATGGCATAGGCACTCCGGCGGGTAATGATCTCGGCTAAGAACAAGGCATCGGCAAGTAGGGGAACAATGATCTCGGCTAGAAAGGACAACACTTGACTAAGCTGTGCCACACCTTGGCCTAGATGTGCCACACCTTGGTCTAGGTCATAACACTCCAGGACAAGGTCACTTAGGTGCAAAGGTAACATCTTGGCCTGAATAATAAACATCTCGGCCTTGGTAATGAACACCTCAGCCTAGATAATGACATCTCGGCCAATATGTCAGGGTGAAGGTGGAGGTCAAACAAAGTGGTTCCAAGATAATTCTAGACTGAAGATGATCTCGGCTAAACTCACACCAAGCAAGGTACAAACATGCAAGAAACACTTGAGCAAAACAAGACAAGACTTGAAATACAAGCTTAACAGAACAAAATCATGTAAATGCATATGAGTATGGTTAGGATAGTGTGAGGGTTATTACAAAGAACAAGCATAAAAAATTCTTTGAAATCCAACACATATGAATTTCTTGAAAAGTTCCAACACATATAATTATTATCCCTTATAATAACACTTTAATGCATTAAAAACAAGCATAAAAAAAATTTCTTGAAAAGTCCGACATATATGATTATTATCAAAATATTAAACTTTAATATAATACAATAAAAAAAAAGACATTTAATAAAAAGTCTAACACATATGATTATTCTCAAAATATTAAACTTTAATATAATATAATAAAAAAAAGAAGAAGACATTTAAAAAAAAAAAAAAAGACATTTAAAAATCGCAATTCACATATATAGATAATTGTAAACACAATTCGTGCATAGCACGGGTGATATGCTAGTCTATGCTATATATTAAGTAAAAGGGGGTTTTTAACCTCAAGCCTTGTGGGAGCTCCAATCTCCCAATCTAAATTTTCTAATTTTTTGATTTAAAAAAAAAAAAAAAAACCTTAGCATTTATTAACTTCTCCCAACCCCCAAGTCTTACTATCATTATAACACTTTAATACATTAAGAACAAGTATAAAAAAATTCTTTGAAATCCGACACATATGAATTCCTTGAAAAGTCCTAACACATATGATTATTATCCCTCATAATAACACTTAATGCATTAAGAACAAGCATAAAAAAAATTTCTTGAAAAGTCCAACACATGTGATTATTATCAAAATATTAAACTTTAATATAATATAATAAAAAAAAGAAGACATTTAATTCCTTGAAAAGTCCAACACATATGATTATTATCAAAATATTAAACTTTAATATAATATAAAAAAAGAAAAAAAGAAGACGTTTAAAAAAAAGACTTTTAAAAATCGCAATTCATATATATAGATAACTGTAAATATATTAAAGAAAATGGAGTTTCTAAACCCCAAGCCTTGTGAGAGCTCCAATCTCTCAATCTTAATTTTCTAAATTTTTGATTTAAAAAAAAAAAAAAAACCTCAACATTTATTGATTTCGTCAAAATCTCCTGATCAACATTTATTAACTTTTTCTAATCCACATGCCTGCATTTATTGATTTGGTCAAAATCCCTGATTAACATTTAAAATCCCCTCATATAAATAATTATAGATACAGCCCGTGCATAGTTACTGTAGTAGCCTTTTTAATTTCTCGTGTACACTATGATTAGTGATATGATTGTTAAATTATTTTTATAAAAAATCTTAAAAAACATAATTTATATATTAAAAAAAATAATTTATCACTAATTATAGATACAGGTCGTGCATTGTTACGGCAGTAGCCTTTTTAATTTTTGATGTAATCTATGATTAGTGATAAGATTGTTAAATTATTTTTATAAAAAAATCTTTAAAAACATAATTTATATATTAAAAAAATTAAAACAAATATAAATATCTATAATTATCTCGTGCATAGCACGGGTGATAAGCTAGTACTATATAAGGAAAAAGGGATTTCTAACCCACAAGCTTTGTGGAAGCTCCAATATCCCAATCCTCATTTTCTAATTTTTTGATTCAAAAAAAAAATAACCTCAGCATTTATTGACTTCTCCCAACCCACAAGCTTTTTTGACTTCTCTCATAATTACTGCAGCACTCTTTTCAACTTCTCCCATACACTATAATTAGTGATGGGATTGTTAAATTATTTTTATAAAAAATCTATAAAAAAATTAATTTGTTTATTAAAAAAAAATCTAAAACAAATATAAATTCTTATTAAATCTATACATCTATCTATATCTGTATCTATCTATACTATACTATATATTAAGCAAAAGGGGGTTTTTAACCCTAAGCCTTATGGGAGCTCCAATCTCTCAATCTAAATTTCTTGATTTTTTGATTAAAAAAAAAAAACCTTAGCATTTATTAACTTCTCCCAACTCCCAAGTCTTACCCTCATAATAACACTTTAATGCATTAAAAACAAACATAAAAAAAATTCTTTGAAATCCAACACATAAATTCCTTGAAAATTCCCAACACATATGATTATTATCCCTTATATTAACACTTTAATGCATTAAGAATGTCACGCCCTAAAAAAAAAACAACATTTAACCCATCAATAAAGACATGCATTGATATATAAAAGTTCTATATTCTTTCATTTATCAGAATTTCATTACAAAAAGTATTACATGTTAACGACAAAAGCAAATGCCCTAAAGGCTTACAGCTTTCCAAGTTAACACTTGGTTACAACAAAAGAGTACTAACTCATTTACACATTAAGCCCTTGGCTTGAATTTACATGTAATACATCAAAAATAAAACGACAAAAGTGTGCCCGCCTCTAGCCTCCCAAGCTATGTCCTTGGAGGTGGCATGCTACCTGTACCTGAAAATGATATTCCCATATAGGGTGAGCCACAGCCCAGTAGAAACATATTAAACCAAACATGACCAATGTCTAAAAGATTAGCAGTTGACAGATGGTCAACACTGATACTTCCCTTTATCACACTTTACATTTTCATGACATACTAGTCCATATTACAATTCATTTTCCAATTCCTTTCAATTCTCAAATCACAACCATGGCTCAGAACCTGGCCAAACAACTCATATGAGACATTAACTCATATCAAACACTTCCCATTTCATATTAGATAAGCATACTAGCTATATCACACAACAACAGATAAGCATACAAGCTATATCATCACTTCCACAGATATGCATATGAGCACTATCACACTTCCAATGACAAGCATATGAGCTCTGTCAACACATTAATAGACAAGAATATGAGCTCTATCTATGGAGTCCATCCCCTATCTCCTCCCAACACATCCGGTTTAGAGGTCCATCCCCTATCTTCCTCTAAACCGTGGAGTACATCCCCTATCTCCTCCAACACAACACAATGCATATAAACAACAATTATACACATCATCACACAATACATAAATTTAATGTATTCTTTCAATCGTTAATCGCAATGACACATTCCAGTGATTAGTTACAGTTTGCCTAATCATCATGCATTGTCTACAACAATCACGACTATCCTCCACCGATAGCCCAAAGCAGTTATTTCTATACAGAAAATAAATGCAACAATGGATATTTAATCAACATTTCAATTAGGTGAGCGATAAACAATCCAACTACACCCTTTAACCCCATACATTCCCAACCTCAACAATTCCACTTCATTTCCTCTTTTCTCACAATTAATTATCCCAATTAATCAAACAATGTAATTAGGTCATTTTCCATAATTAACATTTCAACCCTTAGGTCCCATTTTCATCAATGATTCAACATTTATTTCCATTTCTCTATGCCAAACATACATCTAGGTTTATTATAAATAAAACCCCAACTTTGGTTAAAAATAACACAAAAGCCCCAAATCCTCACAAAATTACCAAACCAACCCCAACATCTCAAAATACTAAAATTTAAAGACAAAATCCATAGAGAGGAGTAGGATATCCCTACCTCAAATTCGGAGCTCCAAGGAAGAAGATGACAAAACCCAACGTGCTCCAAATCCTGAAATTTTCAGATTAAAAGGTAGCCCTCGACGATCAACAACTTTTTTGTAAAGGCCAAAGATGAGCAAATCACTCCTACTAGATCAAAACCTAGAGAGAATGTAGAGTTCTAGAGTGAGAGGCTCAACAATGGTGTTTTTGGAAAAGTAGGAGAGAGAAGAGAAAGTGAAAAAGTGATTTGAAAAGTCAAAACTCGGAACTTAAACCCAGTCTCCCCGCTCGAGCGTCACTCACAGACTCTCGCTCGAGCGTCAACCATCCCGCTCGAGCGGCGGATGCACACTCCCAGAACTTTTACAGAACCAGGTCTCCGCTCGAGCTTCCAACTCCCCACTCGAGCGGCACTCACACAACTCCGCTCGAGCGGCCAACACCACGCTCGAGCGTCCAACACAGCACAAGAAATACTGGATGGGTGCAATTCCCCCTCGAGCGCCAAAACCCCCGCTCGAGCGGACAGGTCAAAATCTGGGCAACTAGTTTTGGTTTCTAAACTCAACCAACCTGTAACAAACCTGCCCAACACATCCCATAACTCAAATACAAAGTAAAAAGGATGTAAACAAAATAATAAACAACTACCAACAACCACAGACACATGTCCGGATCACTGTACAACAAGGGTAAACCCGGGATCGCTATAAAGAACAAGTATAAAAAAAATTTCTTGAAAAGTCCAACACATATAATTATTATCAAAATATTAAACTTTAACATAATATAATAAAAAAAGAAGACATTTAATTCCTAACTCCCAAGTCTTACCCTCATAATAACACTTTAATGCATTAAGAACAAGCATAAAAAAAATTCTTTGAAATCCAACACATAAATTCCTTGAAAATTCCCAACACATATGATTATTATCCCTCATAATAACACTTTAATGCATTAAGAACAAGTATAAAAAAAATTTCTTGAAAAGTCCAACACATATAATTATTATCAAAATATTAAACTTTAATATAATATAATAAAAAAAGAAGACATTTAATTCCTTGAAAAATCCAACACATATGATTATTATCAAAATATTAAACTTTAATATGATATAAAAAAGGAAAAAAAGAAGACATTAAAAAAAAAATTAAAAATCGCAATTCACCTATATAGAAGAAAAATGGGGTTTCTAAACCCCAAGCCTTGTAGGAGTTCTAATCTCTCAATCTTAATTTTCTAAATTTTTTATTTAAAAAAAAAAACTTAGCATTTATTGATTTTGACAAAATCTCCTGATCAACATTTATTAACTTTTTCCAATCCACATGTCTGCATTTATTGATTTGGTCAAAATTCCTGATTAGCATTTAAAATCCCCTCATATAAATAATTATAGATACAGCCCCTGCATAGTTATTGCAGTAGCCTTTTTAATTTCTCCTATACACTACAGTTAGTGATAAGATTGTTAAATTATTTTTTATTAACTTCTCCCAACCTCCAAGTCTTACCCTCATAATAACACTTTAATACATTAAGAAGAAGCATAAAAAAAATTCTTTGAAATCCAACACATAAATTCCTTGAAAATTCCTAACACATATGATTATTATCCCTCATAATAACACTTTAATGCATTAAGAGCAATTATAAAAAAAATTTCTTGAAAAATCCAACACATATAATTATTATCAAAATATTAAACTTTAATATAATATAATAAAAAAAGAAGACATTTAATTCCTTGAAAAATCCAACACATATGATTATTATCAAAATATTAAACTTTAATATAATATAAAAAAGAAAAAAAAGAAGACATTTAAAAAAAAAAAAATCTAAAAATCGCAATTCATATATAGATAATTGTAAATATATTTTAAAAAATGGGGTTTCTAAACCCCAAGCCTTGTGGGAGCTCCAATCTCTCAATCTTAATTTTTAAAATTTTTGATTTTAAAAAAAAAAAAAACCTCAGCATTTATTGATTTGGTCAAAATCCCCTGATCAGCATTTACTAACTTTTTTCAATCCACATGTCTGCATTTATTGATTTGGTCAAAATCCCTTATTAGAATTTAAAATCCCCTCATACAAATAATTATAGATACAGCTCATGCATAGTTACTGTAGTAGCCTTTTTAATTTCTCCTGTACACTATGGTTACTGATAAGATTGTTAAATTATTTTTATAAGAAATCTTAAAAAACGTAGTTTCTATATTAAAACAAATATAAATATCTATAATTATCCCGTGCATAGCACGGGTAATTGGCTAGTACTGTATATTAAGCAAAAGGAGATTTTTAACCCCAAGGCTTGTGGGAGTTCTAATCTCCCAATCTAAATTTTTTAATTTTTTGATTTTAAAAAAAAATAAAAAAATCTTAGCATTTATTAACATCTTCCAACTCCCAAGTCTTACCCTCATAATAACACTTTAATGCATTAAGAACAAGCATAAAAAAAATTCTTTGAAATCCAACACATATGAATTCCTTGAAAAGTCCCAACACATATGATTATTATCCATCATAATAACACTTTAATGCATTAAGAACAAACATAAAAAAAAATCTTCAAAAGTCCAACACATATGATTATTATCAAAATATTAAACTTTAATATAATATAATAAAAAAAAGACATTTAATTCCTTGAAAATTCCAACACATATGATTATTATCAAAATATTAAACTTTAATATAATATAAAAAAAGAAAAAAAGAAGACATTTAAAAAAAACATTTAAAAATTACAATTCACATATATAGATAATTGTAAACACAATAAAATAGGAGAGTATTCATGTCTACACTTTTTTTAATAAGATCTCCTCCATTATAATAAGATAGCATTTTATTTCTCTCATCTTATAATCTATATATATATATATATATATTATATATTATATATCTATACTATATATTAAGCAAAAGGAGGTTTTTAACCCCCAAGGCCGGTGAGAGTTTCAATATCCCAATCTGAATTTTCTAAATTTTTTATTTTTTATTTAAAAAAAAATATCAACATTTATTGATTTGGTCAAAATTCTCTGATCATCATTTATTAAATTTTTTCAATTCGCATGTCTTTCTACATGTCTGCAATTATTGATTTAGTCAAAATCCTCTAATCAGCATTTAAAATCCCATCATATAAATAATTATAGATAAAATCCATGTATAGTTGTTGCAGTACCCTTTTCAACTTCTCCCGTACACTGTGGTTAGTGATAAGATTGTTAAATTATTTTTATAAAAAATATTTTCTAAATTTTTTATTTTTTATTTAAAAAAAATCTTAGCATTTATTGATTTGGTCAAAATTCTCTGATCAGCATTTATTAAATTTTTTTAATTCACATGTCTTTCTACATGCCTGCATTTATTGATTTGGTCAAAATCCCATAATCAGCATTTTAAATCCCATCATACAAATAATTATAGATAAAATCCATGTATAGTTGCTGCAGTACCCTTTTCAACTTCTCCCGTACACTATGGTTAGTGATAAGATCGTTAAATTATTTTTATAAAAATTCTTTAAAAAAATCTAAAACAAATATAAAATATCTATAATTATCCCGTGCGTAGCACGGGTGATAGGCTAGTCTTTATGTATAAGGAAAAGAGTCTTTCTATTGACAAAACTTGTGAGAGCTCTAAATCCTCAAACAAAATTTTAGGATTTTTTGATTTTTAAATAATAAATAGCATTCCATAAGTTAAACTCTTATTTAATCATAACAATAAAACTCAAATTATTTCGTAAATTACGATTGTTCATTTATTTTTATCCAATATCACTATCCTAATTTTCTAATTTTTGATTTAAAAAAATAAATAACCTTAGCATTTATTGATTTCTCCCAACTCACAAACATTTTTGACTTCTCTCATAGTTATTACAGTATCTTTTTCAACTTCTTCCATACACTATGATTAGTGATGAGATTGTTAAATTTATTTTTATAAAAAATCTAAAAAAAAAATAATTTGTATATTAAAAAAAATCCAAAACAAATATAAATATCTATATCCATATCCATATCTATATATCATATAAAAAAAAATGGGGCTTCTAACGAGAAGCCTCCCAAGAGCTCCAAATTCTCATTCTAAAATTATTAAACTTTCAATTTATAAAATAGATTAAAAAACTATTGGCTGATTTATTTATTTAATTATTTTAGAAATAATAATGAGAAGATAACAAAAATATTTCATAATCTCTCCATCATAATCTCTCTCACCAATTTAAAAAAAAAAAATTAAAACTTGCATTCATTTTCTCTCTTCCAAAAAATCACATAATATTTTTTTATAAAAGTTGTGGATATCTGTCTACATCTTATATATTATATTATAACATAACAAAAAAAAAAATTAAAAATCAGATATACAAACAGATAAAATTAATAAATTAAATTTTTATTTATTCAGTTAAAATATATCTTTTGTCTCTCAATATCCAATTTTAAATTTTAAAAATCTATAATCTATCTAAACAAATCTGTTTTGAAAATATCTTCCGCTATCATACTTTAAATCAATAAAACTCACATATCTATCACATATTTAACTCACATCATAACTTACCTAAATAATAATAATTACAAACAAATAGAAACCACAGATAAATTAAATTTTTTTAAAAAAATAAAAAAAAAAACTACAACTCCATCTAAAATAAATTGAAAAAAAAAAATAGAAACCACAAAAAAAAAAGAATATAAGAATTTAGATATGGATCTGTAACAACCCCGATCCATGATTAGCTGCTAACCCGTAATTAATGATGCTAATGAGAGAATTAAAATAAATTATGTGTTTAGTTCGTATTTTGCAATGATTTTGGCTCCCTATCTGTTACTTGTAGAAATATCTGTCTGGAATTTCACTTTAATATGAAAATTGAAAGCCTTATCGGCATCTGAAACCAAAATTGATTACACCAATATGTTATTTGGAATTTTTAGAACCTTATGGCAAATTTTGTTAAAAATTGATTCAGTTTGATTCGTTAAGTTGCGTTTGGCAAGCCTTATATTTAAATTAATGTATTATAGCATCATAACTATAAATATGAGCCTTAAGCTCATTTTGAGCTCATTTCTTTTACCCCCTTAGTGCAAAAATCTGAGATTCATTTTAGAGAGAGAGAGAATGCAATTCTAGAGAGAGAGAGGAAGAGATTGAAGAAGAATTGGAGGTTTTGTGTTGAATTCATCAAGATTGTGCTAGAACAAGAGTAATTCAAGACTCCAGGTAAGCTTTTGACTATTAATTCAAAGAGTTATGTGTTGTAGAGATGAATTCATGGAGTTGTTATTATCATTGCATGTAATTTACATATGTTGGTCAAGAAGATGGAGGATTTGATTATATTTCACATGCATGTATACATATCTATTGGGGGTTGTCATTTTATTTTGATTTTGAGCATCTAAATTATTTTTGGAGTTAATTGGTACATGCATGTTTGAATTATCATGTTTCTTCACTTAAGTTCATGTTTTGAAAAGGATTTCCCTCATGCATGGAGTTTATGAGCTCAAATTTGTTAACTTCATGAGTTTTGAAGAAAAGTGTTATGTGTTCTACATGCATGAAAGTTTTGGTTCTAATTTTGGTAAATTCATGGGATTGGACTAAAAAGAATTGGTGAAAATCATATATTCGTGTTTATGAATAAGTCTTCCAAGTTTATGAACAAGCTTTGCATGAATTTGCCATTGAAACTACATTTTGAAGCTCAAAACTCTGTTTTTGGAAACCCAGAATTTCACAGTCCGCTCGAGTGAGGAAACTTGCGCTCGAGTGGAGATTGCGAGCCCTCAGTATTTTTGCAGGCATGAGCGCTCCGCTCGAGCGACCAAAATCACGCTCGAGCGAACCGCTTTGTATATTGTTGAGCCGCTCGAGCGTTGGATTTGTATCTCGAGCGTAGATTGAGACCAACCAGTACTTTTCTGAATTTACAGTTCGCTCGAGCGAGGGAAGTCATGCTCGAGCATAACCTCACGTTTTGCATGTCCGCTCGAGCGATGAAAGCTACGCTCGAGCAGGGACCTTATTTTCAAAAAATTTGACTAAGTGTTCCAATTCATGTTTTGACGTCCTCATTGCATCTTAGGCATTCCTAAGACCTAATTAAGCTTTGATAACGAGGTTATGGATTAGAAACACACTAAGTAAAGAATGTACTTAGTTATTGTAACGCCCTCAAAATAATAACAATAAACCCATCAGATAAGACATGCATTTACATATAAACTAACCACATTCCTTTATTCCTTAGAGTTCCATTACATAAGTATTACATGTTAACATCATAACAAAATGCCCTACGGGCTTACAGCTTTCCAAGTTAACACTTGGTTACAACAAAAGAGTACTAACTCGTTTACACATTAAGCCCTTGGCTTGAAGTTACATGTAATACATCAAAAGTTAAGCAACAAAGTATGCCCGCCACTGGCCTCCCAGCTATGTCCTTGGAGGTGGCATGCTACCTGCACCTGAAAATGATATTCCCATATAGGGTGAGCCACAGCCCAGTAGAAATACACTAAACCAACCATGAACAATGACTAAAATATTAGCAATTGATAGATGGCCAACACTGATACAATCACATAAATCACATATTTATGTTCTACGACTTATGAGTCCAAGTTTCCTTTCATTTTCCTTTTTTCAACGGATAGGCATATAAGCACTAACCACATTCTCAACAGATATGTATATCAACAATATCCACATTCTCAGATAAGCAAATAAGCTATATCCACATTTTACAACAGATATGTATAACCACAATATCCACAGATAAGCATATGAGCTATATCCACACATCACAAAGATAAGCATATAAGCTCTATCTTCACTTCTAGACAAGCATATGAGCTGTATCTACGGAGTTCATCCCATATCTTCTCCCAACACTAACCGGTTTAGAGGTACATCCCCTATCTTCCCCTAAACCGCGGAGTACATCCCCTATCTCCTCCTCTACACAAAACGTATATAAACACATTGGTTCTATATACAATCACCCAATACATACAGTTAATGTATTCTATCAACCGTCAAGTTCCATGACACATTTCATTTATTAGTTTCAGTTTGCCTAATCATCATGCATTGTCTACAACAATCACGACTATCCTCCACCGATAGCCCAAAGCAGTTATTTCTAAACAGAAAATAAATGCACAAATGGATATTCAATCAACATTTCATTTCCTCATTTTTTTTCACCATTAATTATCCCAATTAATCAAACAATGTAATTAGGCCATTTTTCCATAATTACCATTTCAACCCTTAGGTCCCATTTTCATCAATGGTTCAACTTCAATTCCATTTTTCTATGCCAAACATGCATCTAGGTTTATTATAAATAAAACCCCAACTTTTGTAAAATTACACAAAAGCCCCAAACTTTCACAAAATTACCAAACCAAGCCCAACATCTCAAAATACCAAAATTTAAAGACAAAACCCATAGAGAGGAGTAGGATATCCCTACCTTGAAGTTTTAGCCAAAAAGGAGATGAAAACTCGAAGATCAACTTGCTCCAAATCCAAACTTTTTCAGATTAAATCGAAGCTCTCAGCGCCCTCTATCTTTTTAACAAAGGCCCTAGGCTAGATTCACACCCTAGGGAGATCAAACCTTAGAGAGAGTGCAAGTTTAGAGAGAGAGAGACTCGGATTTAGGGTTTAATCAAAGAAAGGAAGTGAAAAAGTGATGTTTAAGACGCTGCTGTCCGCTGATATAAAACACGCTCGCTCGAGCGAAGACTTGGTCGCTCGAGCGACCAGACACTGAAAACTCTCGCTCGAGCCAAGAAGTTCTCGATCGAGCGAAGAAAAATCCAGACCGCTCGAGCGAAGGAGGCTCGCTCGAGCCAAGAAAGGCAACTCTCAGGTCCAGAACCAGACACAACACTACTCTCGCTCGAGCGACAAACTCCTCGCTCGAGCGAAGGACCAAAAATCTGGGCAGCAACACTAGGCTCCCAAACACAACCAACCTGTAACAAACCTGCCCAACACATCCCATAACTCAATATACAAAGTACAAAGGATGCAAACACGATAATAAACAACAACCAATATCCACGGACACATGTCCGGATCACTGTACAACAAGGGAAAACCCGGGATCGCTATAGTTATGAGATTTAAGAGTGTATTTTGAGCAATGTGTTAAAAAAGAACAAGAATCAATATAATGTAAGCTAAACCATGTTGGCCGTGTACATGTGTAATGATAAGACGTATTTGTGTTATGTACCTTTGTGTTTGTAGGTCAACGTTGAAGATTGATTAATCGTTTGCGAGAACCACTGTGAGTAACGTTATTGTAAAGATACGTTCATATGATTTATGTTCCAAATGAAATATGATAAGTTATGATTTTTGATATGATATATGTTTACATGAACGAACATCCCAAGTTTGAAATCTATTATGGCATCCATAGATAGTCTCAAGTCATGGGGGACGGCATGAAAATGCGGGTCCACGGCATACAAGTTTACGAGATCTCGTTAGCCACTTCATTGTGGTGATATGTGTTTAATCGGTATCCGGAACCGATTACTCTAGTCGGAAGACGTTCTGTGATATGCTCTATGGGATGTACCATTATTATGTTCTAATATGAGGATGATTATGCTATGATCTGTTTTCTGCTTATGATATGTTCGGATTTCGTTCACTAACCCCTTTACCTTAATGTTATTCACTGGGCTTTAGCTCACTGTTTGTATATATATATGTATATGTGAGCATTCTGGAGTTCGAGTCTGAAGGCTTTTGTCTGGATCTGTGTTCCATTGTCAGCCAACCATTGTGCCTCACGTGGAGGTTCCCAAAGCGTCCTGTGTTTAAGTTCTGTGGTTTCTGTTTATATAAGACTTGATTTGAAGTCATTGGCTGTACTTAAAATACTGTAATGTGTGTGGGTATAATGTATGGTTGACTACCGGTTATGTATATAAAGTTTTAAATATTCTGTTTCATATAAGTCAACACAGCTCATTGGACAACTATATTTATGTATTTACTTCCGCTAGCCCCTTAATCCTATTAATCTGTTCAGAGGCCTTCGGTAATCCAAAGATTACTGGCCGGTTACGAGACTAAACCTATAGGGGCAGGTTTGGGTCATGACAGAGTGGTATCAGAGCACGAGTTATACCACACACACGTGTCCATATGAGCTATAGGATGTCCTAGAAATGAAATAGGGACATTGCATTATCATGTGTAAGTATGTGAACTATTATGAACACATCCTTATTGAAAATGAATTGAAATGAAACCTAGGTGCATGATCAAAGAGGTTAAGTGAAATAACATGTAATGTTAATTTCAATACCGAATGTGGAATCTATGTGAACATGAACGTATAAAAGTAAAGGATCATGTGACCGTATCTGAATTGAAATGAAAGTATAAACACGTCTGATATGAAATGAAATGTGGAATCAATGAGAGCTTTCCTTATATTAATGAACACCCTGTTTGTGTGTAGCCCATGGAAAAGACGAGGAATATAGACGAATTTGAATCTTCTGACGCTAGAATTAGCCGGTCAGAAAGAATGGTTGAAGCCTTAACCGAAAATCTGAAACAACAGCAACAAGGGAAAATACATATACCTGAACCAGCTAATTATGATATGATAAGACTGACACAGAAATATAATAAGATGAAACCACCAGAATTTCAGGGGGGTATTGAACCATTAAAAGCCGAGGATTGGGTCTTAGAAACTGAGAAAATATTTGAGGTATTTCCGTGTATTGAGGCACAGAAAGTTTTGTTGGCAACATTCACGCTCAAAGAGGAGGATAGGAGATGGTGGATGTTAGTACGAAATGATAATGAGGGTGTGACATGGGATAGATTTAAAGAAATTTTCTTCGAAAAATATTTTCCCCAATGCATCCGGGATAGGAAGGTATCCGAATTTATGCAACTAAAACAAGCCAGTATGACTGTGGCTGAATATGAAGCAAAATTTACTGAACTAGCCCGATATGCACCCCACATGATAGATACTAACTACAAAAAGGCTAGAAAATTTGAAGGTGGGCTTGACTTAGATGTGTTTGACCGAATTGGTGTTCTAAAACTGTCAAAGTATGTAGATGTCCTTGATAGGGCCTTAATGTCCGAGGCAAACATAGCAGCCTTGAAAATATCAAAATCGACATCATCAACTAAATCAGAAAGAACGAAACAGAAGAAACAGAAAGTTGAAATGACTAGTAATTCGATGACCTCTGCGAATGAAAAATCTAGGGCAATAACTGTGAACAAAGAAAGTCGGGGAAGCAATGTGAACAATGATATACCTAACTGTAGAGAATGTGGGAAACAACATTGGGGCATTTGTCTCCGCTTGTCAGGAGCTTGTTTTAGATGTGGACATAAAGGACACTTAGCTAAATCTTGCTCACGAGCTCGTCCGAACACCACCTAGAGGCAAGGAAGGGTTTGCATCCTAGTTCTAGCAGATGCTCGAGTACTGAAACAACTGACGTATGTATTACCTTAATTATGTGTAAAATGTGAGTATGAAAAGTGATTTGAGAAATCTGTATGACCATGACTTGAACTAAACCATTATATATTGACTGACATCATTGAATAATTAGACCCATGAACTCGAATTATATACGTGAACTGTTTGTGTGTGGAACTTTTGAAATTGAGAACCTATGTTAGTTTGGAAGAATGAACCTTTGCTTATGAAATTGCGAACGAATGCCTAAATGATAATTGATTCTAGACTTGTATCCGTACACATATGTCCTTGCTTGTACACTTTGAGACCTACAGCCTGATGTGAACTATAAGTGTGTGATGCTTTAGACTCTTTTATGTAACAACTACCTATGCTATGGAGAATGTTTGGACTTATATATATCTATACCTTTGCTTGGGATGTTGATTGATTCAAACTTGACACGCTCTTTGTATCTAGACTGAGTGGACTTATGACTTGTTGCCCTAACTATTGTATTTGGAGAAACTGTTTTGTGTTCATCTGTACATTAAATTCATGAATCCGTATTGGGAATGTTATTAGATTCTGAACATGCACATATGTGACTATACATTTGCCCAAAATGATTGATATATTATTTGTTTTGATAACTTGACCATTGGGACTATGACTCTGGGATTGTGGGACTAGGTAAAGACCCCGAACGATAAACTCTAGACTGTGACCTACGATTGTTAATAATTGACAAGACTATTTGACTAGACCAACGAGCCTATGCTTTAGGGACTGTATGACCGAATTGGAACTTCTGCATAACAAATTGTTATTGTGTACCACCGAGAAACTTTATGTGATACGCCGTTGTGTGCCTTATGCCTACATGAAAGACTCATTTGGGGAATTGCTATATTGACCGTGATGCTTACCTCTCGATGTGAACAACTGTATGCCTGTGCAACTACATGTAAACTTATTTGGAGAATGTAGCATTGTATATGATCTGAACTCTTCAATATGAACTATTGTGATACATGACTCTGATGTGATCTTGAGAATTGATGAACTTAGACTAATTGTGAAACTACTGACTATGCACCTAAGCGAATGGAGTATGAACTATAGAACCAAATGCGTCTCGTTTGAAAATGATGGGGGTAAAACTTATACCTAATCTAATCTGATAGGACCTTGGTTTGATGAGACCTTTGTTTACCTAAGAGAACTTTTGTTTGATTGACTCATGCTTTGAACTTTTATTTAAAATGACTAGGTAAAACTTTTAGTTGATATGACCTGGTTGAACTTTCATTGATTTAATCCGAGAAGACCCTTATTGAGAGCTATTATCTGATTAATTACATTATGGGGGATTGTGAATTTCTTATGATTGAATGACAGGGCTGTGTTGCTAAGGGAATTAACCAAATGAAAACTTGAATCAATCTCGAACACTTAGGAAGAATGTGAATTGTCGACAACAGACTACGTGGTTATAGATGACTTTTTACCATACGCCTATAACCGATTAGAAACATGCGAATGGGATTATGGAATTTGATAACTTATGCTTGGGGAATACGGGAATACTGTATATATGACATGTGATTAATTACCCGGTATTACCGTTTTGACCATGAACTTGTTTGACTAGAGAATGATTGCTTTGGTGTTATTGTACTTCAAAACTGATGGGATTTGTGACAACAGACTGGTTTGATTATAAACTTTGACTACCTGGGGGTATATGTAATCAGTAGGACTGTTTCTGTATTGACACATAGTACGATTGAATTTGTGGGAACTGAAGCTGATGAATAGTACATGAATGATTACCTCAGAATTTCGTTTACTGCTATGGGGTCAATGTACGAAATTACCTTGTATTCCTAATAACTTCAGAATGACCTGGATTAACTGTAATAAGATTACCGAATTGGAAACCGAATTGAATAGGGACCGGATGGATGACTCAAAATTGAATAAGTCAAGTCTTTATGACTTGACAGTGGGAAATTACTTATGAAAATGGAAACAGTGTGAATCTATGACGTCCCATAAGTACTTGATATAAGTAATGTGAGTAATAAAGTTATGTCCAATTTATGATATGTATTCGTGGCATCCTTAGCATCATGTGATATCTGTGGGCTGTTACTCGGTATCGGAGGTTCTATCATGGAAGTTAATCTGTCTGTACTCTGTTACCTGTACCGGAGGCTCCATCATAGGGCTCAACATGTGTATTGATTCGAAGGTTCTTTTATGGAATTGGTTATTCGTAACCCTCACGTGTCTGTATCTGTTCTGTATCTGCTCTGTTAATGCTAAGGGATGTATCACGTATGTTTAAGCAGACTTGTGACATCCGTGTATGATCTGGACAAGAATCTGAATATGAACATGTATATAAATCTGTTTCTGATTAAAGTCTGAATGTGCATAAGACTCTGTTTTGATACGAACCCTAATCCCTGTATATGATTTATGATTTTGTTTCTGTATGAAGCTACGGTCGAGATTGGGTTATGAGCATATTTATGAATATGGTTATGCTTCTATTTTGTGTAGAATTGCAATTATATTTTTAATGGACATCATTTATTTTGAGATAAGATAACTTGAGTTTGGAGGACCAAACTTTTTAAGATGGGGAGATTGTAACAACCCCGATCCATGATTAGCTGCTAATCCGTAATTAATGATGCTAATGAGAGAATTAAAATAAATTATGTGTTTAGTCCGTATTTTGCAATGATTTTGGCTCCCTATCTGTTACTTGTAGAAATATATGTCTGGAATTCCACTTTAATATGAAAATTGAAAGCGTTATCGGCATCCGAAATCAAAATTGATTACACCAATATGTTATTTGCAATTTTTAGAACCTCATGGCAAATTTTGTTAAAAATTGATTCAGTTTGATTCGTTAAGTTGCGTTTGGCAAGCCTTATGTTTTAATTAATGTATTATAGCATCATAACTATAAATATGAGCCTTAAGCTCATTTTGAACTCATTTCTTTTACCCCCTTAGTGCAAAAATCTGAGATTCATTTTAGAGAGAGAGAGAGAATGCAATTCTAGAGAGAGAGGAAGAGATTGAAGAAGAATTGGAGGTTTTGTGTTGAATTCATCAAGATTGTGCTAGAACAAGAGTAATTCAAGACTCTAGGTAAGCTTTTGACTATTAATTCAAAGAGTTGTGTTGTAGAGATGAATTCATGGAGTTGTTATAATCATTGCATGTAATTTACATATGTTGGTCAAGAAGATGGAGGATTTGATTATATTTCACATGCATGTATACATATATATTGGGGGTTGTCATTTTAGTTTGATTTTGAGCATCTAAATTATTTTGGGAGTTAATTGGTACATGCATGTTTGAATTATCATGTTTCTTCACTTAAGTTCATGTTTTGAAAAGGATTTCCCTCATGCATGGAGTTTATGAGCTCAAATTTGTTAACTTCATGAGTTTTGAAGAAAAGTGTTATGTGTTCTACATGCATGAAAGTTTTGGTTCTAATTTTGGTAAATTCATGGGATTGGACTAAAAAGAATTGGTGAAAATCATATATTCGTGTTTATGAATAAGTCTTCCAAGTTTATGAACAAGCTTTGCACGAATTTGCCATTGAAATTGCATTTTGAAGCTCAAAACTCTGTTTTTGGAAACCCAGAATTTCACAGTCCGCTCGAGCGAGAAACTTGCACTCGAGCGGAGATTGCGAGCCCTCAGTATTTTTGCAGGCACGAACGCTCCGCTCGAGCGACCAAAATCACGCTCGAGCGAACCGCTTTGTATATTGTTGAGCCGCTCGAGCGTTGGATTTGTAGCTCGAGCGTAGATTGAGACCAACCAGTACTTTTCTGAGTTTACAGTTCGCTCGAGCGAGGGAAGTCACGCTCGAGCGTAACCTCACGTTTTGCATGTCCGCTCGAGCGAGGAAAGCTACGCTCGAACGGGGACCTTATTTTCAGAAAATTTAACTAAGTGTTCCAATTCATGTTTTAACGTCCTCATTACATCTTAGGCATTCCTAAGACCTAATTAAGCTTTGATAATGAGGTTATGGATTAGAAACACACTAAGTAAAGAATGTACTTAGTTATGAGATTCAAGAGTGTATTTTGAGCAATGTGTTAAGGAAGAACAAGAATCAATATAATGTAAGCTAAACCATGTTGGTCGTGTACATGTGTAATGATAAGACGTGTTTGTGTTATGTACCTTTGTATTTGTAGGTCAACGTCTGAAGAGTGATTAATCGTTTGCGACAACCACTGTGAGTAACGTTATTGTAAAGATACGTTCGTATGATTTATGTTCCAAATGAAATATGATAAGTTATGATTTCTGATACGATATCTGTTTACGTGAACGAACATCCCAAGTTTGAAATCTATTATGGCATCCATAGATAGTCTCAAGTCATGGGGGACGGCATGAAAATGCGGGTCCATGACATACAAGTTTACAAGATCTCGTTAGCCACTTCATTGTGGTGATATGTGTTTAATCGGTATCCGGAACCGATTACTCTAGTCAGAAGACGTTCTGTGATATGTTCTATGGGATGTCCCATTATTATGTTCTGATATGAGGATAATTATGCTATGATCTATTTTTCGCTTATGATATGTTCGGATTTCGTTCACTAACCCCTCTACCTTAATGTTATTTACTGGGCTTTAGCTCACTGTTTGTATATATATATATATGTATAGGTGAGCATTCTGGAGTTCGAGTCTGAATGCTTTTGTCTGGATCTGTGTTCCATTGTCAGCCAACCATTGTGCCTCACGTGGAGGTTCCCGGAGCGTCCTCTGTTTAAGTTTTGTGGTTTCTGTTTATATAAGACTTGATTTGATGTCCTTGGCTGTACTTAAAATACTGTAATGTGTGTGGGTATAATGTATGGTTGACTAGCGGTTATGTATATAAATTTTTAAATATTCTGTTTCATATAAGTCAGCACAGCTCATTAGACAACTATATTTATGTATTTGCTTCCGCTAGCCCCTTAATCCTGTTAATCTGTTCAGAGGCCTTCGGTAATCCAAGGATTACTGGCCGGTTACGAGGCTAAACCTATAGGGGCGGGTTTGGGTTGTGACAGGATCTCAAAAAGATATAACAATATCTAAATTTGAATTATGATTTAATAATATAATTATCTTTTTTTTTTTTGTAATGCCCTCAAAATAAACCCATAAACAGACATTCATGATACAAGAAAGAGATATCATATTTCATAAATCAGAGTATTCTTACAAAATGTATTACATATTGACAACAAAAGTAAATGCCCTACGGGCTTACAACTTTCCAAGTCAATACTTGGTTACAAAAAGGAGAGTACTAACTCTACACTAAATAAGCCCTTGGCTTGATATACATGTAGTACAAAAAGTAATCAAAAGGTCTCTCAGCCACTAAGCCTCCCAAGCTATGTCCTTGGAGGTGACATGCCACTTATACCTGAAAATGATATTCCATATAGGGTGAGCCAACGCCCAATAGAGATATGCTAAACATAATACGAGCAATAACTAAAACATTAGCATTCGATAAATATTTAACTCATATATACCAACTTATAACACATTTCAATTCCATGACAAATATGTCCATGTTTCATTCCATTTCCCATTACTTATCCGGTTCTCAATTTATGAATAAGGCTCAAAGCCTGGCCAACAATTTAATGAGACTATAACTCATATCAAAACACTTCTATAATTCACAAATGATACACAGATTCGCTGTATCAATAACACATTAAAACGCTTCCATGCTTCATAAATGATACACAAATTTGTTGTATCAATGGAGTTCATCCCCTATCTCCTCCCATATAAAATCTGGTTTAGGAGTCCATCCCCTATCTTCCTCTAAACCGCGAAGTGAATCCCCTATCTCCTCCCACACAACACAATGTATACAAACACATATCATATACATGAGCAGTCAATACATAAATTTGATGTATTATTCCAGCCGTCATATTCGATGACATAATCAATTGATTAGTTTTAATTTGCCTAATCATCATGCATTGTCTACAACAATCAAGACTATCCTCCACCGATATCCCAAAGCAATTTATTTCTAAACAGATAATAAATGCATCAACAGATAATTTGACAACAATTTCATAAGTGAGCGATTAATAAATCCAACTCCACCATTCCCTCTTATAATGAGCCAATTACATTATTTCCAACTCAATTCCATATTTCCATAACATTCCCAAATTAATTATGTAAATTAATTCATACAACAATTTAGGGCTTCCTCCCCCTTTTCTCTACAATGACTCAAGGTCCTATATATCATCAACAACATCAATACCATCATTTTAAGACCCAAGATACACATTTATGAGTCAAAATAACCAAACCCTTCTTTATTCATTTTGAAACCCTAACACCCAAAATTACCCAACTTCAACATTTCATCAAAATGACCAATAGTTTATGTCAAAGACCATAAAAATGAGTAGTTATCCCTATCTCAAATTCGAAGCTCAAAGGAGAAGATGAAGCAATTTGAAAGTGCTCCAAACTCCAATATTTTCGGATCAAAATGTAGCCCTCAACAAGCTCTACACTTTTTACAAAGGCCCAAGGATAGAAGATCACTCCTACTAGATCAAACCCTAGAGAGCAGTTGCAATATTAGAGTGAGGTGCTCTCCAATGGAGGTTTCGAAAAAGTAGGAGAGAGAAAGAAAGTCAAAAAGTGATCCAAAATGTCACTTTTCGGACTGATATAAAAGTCGCCCTGCTCGAGCGTCAAACACAGACTCACGCTCGAGCGTGAAAAGTGCTGCTCGAGCGTCGATGGCACACTTTCAGAAGTTTTGCAGACATGGTCCCCGCTCGAGCGTCAAAAGCCCCATTCGAGTTGAGGGACAAAATCAAAAGGGTCCGCTCAAGCGTCAAAGCCCCGCTTGAGCGTCCGACGACCTGCAAAGAAAAATACTGGGAGACGAATATTCACGCTCGAGTGTCAAAATGCCCGCTCGAGCGGAGAAGCAACAACAAAGGGCCTGCTCGAGCGTCAAAAGCCCTGCTCAAGCCTGAAGGCCAAATTCTGGGCATCAATTCTAGGTTTCCAAGCACAACCAACCTGTTTCAAACCTGCCAACACAACCCAAGACTCAAATTCAAGATTTAAAGGATAGAAACGAGAATAAGGCAACAACACATCCACGGAACCGAGTCCGGAATACAATACACAAAGGAAGGGAAAATCGGGATCGCTATATTTTTGATGTATATCTATCAAAATTTTAAATTACTTAATAGGACAAATTAATTAATTTTCTAAAATTATTTATTTTTCAATTTATAAAACAGATTTTTTTAAAAAAAAACTATTGATTGATTTTTTTATTTATTTATTTTAGAAATAATAATTATTCCTTAATTTATGAATTTCAAATGGAAAAATGTCAAAAATATTTCATAATCTCTCCATTCTAATCTCTCTCACCGATTTCACAAAAAAAATATTAAAGCTTGCCTGCCTTCTTTCTTCCCTAAAAAATCAAATAATATTTTTCATAAAAGTTGTAAATATCTATTTATATCTTATATATTATATTATAACATACAAAAAAACTAAAAATCAGATATACAAACAGATAAAATTAATAAATTTGATTTTTATTTATTCAGTTAAAATCTTTCTTTTGCATCTCAATATCCAATTTTAAATTTTAAAAATCTTTAAAGTTTATCTAAACAAATCTAATTTGAAAATATCTCCCACCATTATACTTTAAATCAATAAAACACACATGTTTATCACATATCTAACTCACATCATAACTTACCTAAATAATAATAATTAAAAACAAATAAAAACCATAGATAAATTAAATTGAAAACAAAAAATAGAAACCCACGACTCCATCTTAAATAAATAGAAGAAAACAAACAAACCAATACAAACCACGCAAAAATAAAAATAAAAAGATAAGAATTTTGATATAGATCTCAAAAAAATATAACAATATCTAAATTTGAATTACGATTTAGTAATATAATTATCTATTTTTCTTATGTATATTTATCAAAAATTTTAAATCACTTAATGGGATAAATTAATCAATTTTTAAGACTTATTTAAAGAATAATCTGATTAGTCATCACAATTCCTAGATTTCTCGGACACTGGCGGATGAGCTAACTGATTGGGTTAGGTGAGGTCTAAGTTGTTGGAAGTAACATTCTCTCATTCCATAAATTTATTTGTTTTTTAATTTTAGTTTTTTCCATGTGTGATTCTCTTTCTTTACTATTGGTTTGGTTTTGGTTTTGGTTTTGGTTTGGTATCTGTTTCGGTTTCGGTTTCGGTTTTGGTTTTAGTGAGGTTTATGTGTTTGTTTACAAGTTTGCTTGGTAGAGAAGAATTATTAGTGATTATGGTTGCAATCGAAGTATCTATATCCGTTATGTGCCAAGAATTTTGATCGGATTTTATTTTCTTCAATGAAGACCATAAAATTGAAGCAAAAAAAAAAATGGATATCAAAATTTGTTATTTTTTATTGTCATTTTATTTTATAGAAAATGTGAAAAATTATTGAGAATTCTAGATTTTACTATAACATTAGGTAAATTTAAAACTTTTAAATATCATTGTGTTATTTGTTTTTATCTTCTTTCTATCTCATTATACAATTACAGCTATTTGTTAGTTTGTTAATTATAATTCAATTAATTAAAAATAAAAGCTTAATATAACTTTTCATGTATATTATAGTTATTTTGTTATAGTTATAATTTCTATTTTTTTATGTAATTAAATAGTGTAACGCCCTCAAAATAACAACAATAAATCCATCAATATAGACAAATATTGATATATAAAAATCCAACATTTTTCTATTCATCAGAGTTCTATTACAAAAAGTATTACATGTTAGCAACAAAAGCAAATGCCCTAAGGGCTTACAGCTTTCCAAGTTAACACTTGGTTACAACAAAAGAGTACTAACTCATTTACACATTAAGCCCTTGGCTTCAATTTACATGTAATACATCAAAAATAAAACGACAAAAGTGTGTCCGCCTCTAGCCTCCCAAGCTATGTCCTTGGAGGTGGCATGCTACCTGTACCTGAAAATGATATTCCCATATAGGGTGAGCCACAGCCTAGTAGAAATACACTGAACCAAATATGAACAATGACTAAAAGATTAGCAGTTGATAGATGGCCAACACTGATACTTTCTCTTATCACACTTTACGGTTTCATGACACACAAGTCCATATTACAGTCCAATTACATTTCCTTTCAATTCTCAATTTATAACCGTGGCTCAGAACCTGGCCAAACAACTCATATGAGACAATAACTCATATCAAACACTTCCCATTTCATAACAGATAAGCATACTAGCTATATCACACACCAACAGATAAGCATACAAGCTATATCATCACTTCCACAGATATGCATATGAGCACTATCACACTTCCAATGACAATCATATGAGCTCTGTCAATACATCACTAGATAAGCATATGAGCTCTATCTACGGAGTCCATCCCCTATCTCCTCCCAACAACATTCGGTTTAGAGGTCCATCCCCTATCTTCCCCTAAACCGTGGAGTACATCCCCTATCTCCTCCAACACAACACAATGCATATAAACAACAATTATACACATCACCACACAATACATAAATTTGATGTATTCTTTCAATCGTCAATCTCAATGACACATTCCAGTGATTAGTTTCAGTTTGCCTAATCATCATGCATTGTCTACAGCAATCACGACTATCTTCCACCGATAGCCCACAGCAGTTATTTCTATACAGAAAATAAATGCAACAATGGATATATAATCAACATTTCAATTAGGTGAGTGATAAATAATCCAACTACACCCTTTAACCCCTTCCCTTTTCAATTTCCACCTTCTCAATTCAATTCCTCATTTCCAACAATCAATTATACAAATTAATCGATCAATGTAATTAGGGCATTTTCCTTAATTAACATTACAACCCTTAGGTTTCATTTTCATTAATGTTTTAACATTAATTCCACTTTTCCATGCCAAACATGCATCTAGGCTTTTATATAGCTAAAACCCCAACTTTGTAAATTTACACAAAAGCCCCAAATTTTCACCAAATTACCAAACCAACCCCAACATCTCAAAATACTAAAATTTAAAGACAAAGCTCATAGAAAGGAGTAGGATATCCCTACCTCAAAGTTTGAGCTCCAATGGAGATGAAGACCAAAACCAAAATGCTCCAAATTCTGAAATTTTTAGATTAAAGTGTAGCCCTCGACGATCAACACAACTTTCGTAAAGACCAAAAGTGAGCAAACAACTCCTACTAGATCAAATCTAAGAGAGATGGGCCGGTTTTAGAGTGAGAAGCTCTGAAAATGGCTTTTTGGAAAAGTAAGAGAGAGAATAGATCTTGAAAAAGTGATCCAAAAGTCGGATCTCGAATTTATATAAAAGTCGCCCTGCTCGAGCGTCCAAACCCCCGCTTGAGCGGCCAACCCTACGCTCGAGCGGCCAACCCTACGCTCGAGCGTCCAACACTGCACAGGAAATACTGGATGGGTGAAATTCCCGCTCGAGCGCCAAAACCCCCGCTAGAGCGGACAGGTCAAAATCTGGGCAACTAGTTTTGGTTTCTAAACTCAACCAACCTGTAACAAACCTGCCCAACACATCCTATAACTCAAATACAAAGTAAGAAAGGATGTACACAAGGTAATAATCGACTACTATCACCCACGGACACATGTTCGGATCACTGTACAACAAGGGTAAACCCGGGATCGCTATAACCTCCCCCCCTTAAAGAATTTCGTCCCCGAAATTAAACACAAGTTTTTTTTTTTTTTTAAACAGGTTTTATCCATTCTCAATAATATTACAACATAATATTAAACAACCCGACCCACTACTGGTCAATTCCATCTCTTTTCAAGAGGCATTTCACAACATAATTTACAAGTGCATTATCAGCATGCATCACCCTTCCATTTCCAACCATTTCTAGCATACATGGTTCACAATTCATATCAAAATCAATATACATGATACAACTCCATTTCTACAATATAGCCAACATATGCAATATTATAATCAACTCCCATATCAAGGTAAGTTCTACAACATATTTCCATTAAATCAAAACATTACCAATGTTTTACAACTTAAGACATATATAAAGCTCTTAAGTCCAACAATATTACAATATAAATACAAGATTACTCATCAGTAAACAAGTCCGGATATTTCTCGCGGACCTCCAACTCACGTTCCCAAGTGGCCTCCTCCACTCAGTGATGTTTCCACAAAACCTTCACTAAAGGGATGGTCTTGCCACGCAGGACTTGATCCCGTCTATCCAAGACCCGAACCGGTCTCTCCTCATACGAGGCATCCTCATCTACCTCTAAGTCGGTCCAATCTAACACATGGGACGGATCCGGCTCATACTTCCGAAGCATACTTACATGAAACACGTCATGCACTCCGGACAACTGCGGCGGTAAGGCTAAACGATAAGCAACCTCGCCAATCCTCTCAAGGATATCAAAAGGCCCAATAAACCGAGGGGATAACTTCCCACTCTTCCCAAACCTCATCAAACCTCGCCTAGGTGATATTTTCAAGAAAACATGATCACCTACCTCAAACGCCAAAAGCCTCCTCCTACGGTCGGCATAAGATTTCTGACGACTCTGGGCTGTGACAAGCCTCCTACGGATAAGTTCAACTTTCTCCGTCGTCTCCCTAACCAACTCCGGACCCAACAAAGGTGCATCACCCACCTCGGCCCAACAAACTGGAGACCTACAAGGTCGGCCGTACAAGGCCTCAAACGGTGCCATACCGATACTAGACTGAAAGCTGTTGTTGTAGGCAAACTCTACCAATGGCAAGTGCCTCTCCCACGTCCCACTAAAGTCAAGGACACAACCTCGAAGCATATCCTCATGGATCTGAATAAAACGCTCAGACTGCCCGTCAGTCTGCGGATGATAAGCCGTACTAAAGGTCAACCTAGTGCCCAAGGCACTCTGCAAACTCTGCCACAACCTAGCAGTAAAACGAGGGTCTCTATCTGAGACGATCGTCACTAGGACCCCGTGCAATCTCACTATGTCCCGAATATACAAGTCGGCAAGATGATCTACCGAATCTCTCACGCGCATAGGAATAAAGTACGCCGACTTAGTCAACCGGTCTACAACCACCCAAATAGCGTCACTACCCCGCTGAGTCCTCGGAAGACCTACAACGAAGTCCATAGTGACATGCTCCCATTTCCACTCGGCAATAGGCAAGGGTTGCAACAAACCCACTGGCCTCTGATGCTCGGCCTTCACTTGCTGGCAAGTAAGGCACTTCGATACGAAAATAGCCACATCTCTCTTCATACCCCGCCACCAAAATTGGCGACTCAAATCCCGATACATCTTAGTGCCTCCCGGATGCACCGCAAGACGTGAATGGTGAAACTCTCGGAGTACTTCCTCTCGGTAAGACTCCGGCACAAACAAACGGTCTCGGTATCTCACACTCAAGTCGGGATACACCGTCAAACCCTTCTCAATTTTCCCACTGGAGATCTTCTCTCAGAAGGACTCTACCTCAAGGTCACCTCCCTGTGCCTCTAACACTCTAGTCACAAGTGTGGACTGTGCAACAACAGAAAACAAGGCCGCAGCCTCACCAGATTCGCCCAGATGCAAATCAAACTCGCCAAGTACACCCAACATTCCCCATTCCCAGATGGCTATACAAGCTACATCACTAATGGATTTCCTACTAAGGGCATCGGCCACAACATTGGCCTTTCCCGGGTGATAGTGCAACTCAAAGTCATAGTCCTCAATGAACTCCATCCATCTCCTCTGCCTTAAATTCAAGTCTTTCTGTGTAAACAGATACTTCAAACTCTTGTGGTCCGAGAACACCTCGAACTTCTCACCATAAAGGTAGTGCCTCCAAATCTTCAAGGCAAAGATCACTGCTGCTAACTCTAGGTCGTGTGTAGGGTAATTTTTCTTGTGAATTTTCAACTGACGTGAGCCATAAGCTACCACTTTCCCTTCTTGCATCAACACACAACCCAAACCCTCTCGCGAGGCATCACAATAAACCGCATAACCCAACCCTCTCTCCGGAATAATCAAAACCGGAGCAGTGGTCAATCTAACCTTCAGCTCTTGCAACGACTTTTCACAAGTCTCACTCCACACAAACTTGACCCCTTTCCGCGTCAATCCAGTCAACGGCGAAGCTAGCCTGGAGAAATCCTTCACGAATCGACGGTAATAACCAGCTAATCCCAGAAAACTGCGGATCTCAAACACACTCTTAGGTTGTGCCCAATCTTGCACTACCTCTACCTTGGATGTATCAACAGACACCCTTTCCCTGGATACCACATGGCCTAAGAATTTCACCTCTCCTAGCCAGAACTCACACTTCCCAAACTTGGCATGCAGCCTATGAGCCCTAAGCAACTCAAGCACCACTCTCAAGTGTGCCTCGTGCTCCTCCTCTGAAGGCGAATAAACAAGAATGTCGTCCACGAAAACGACTACAAATCGATCCAAGAATTCCCGGAAGATCCGGTTCATCAAGTCCATAAAGACTGCCGGTGCATTGGTAAGCCCGAATGGCATCACCAGAAACTCATAATGGCCATACCGTGTACGGAATGCCGTTTTAGGAATATCCTCCTCCCTGACCCTCAACTGGTGGTAACCCGATCTCAAATCTACCTTAGAGAAACAACGGGAACCCTTCAACTGGTCAAACAGATCATCTATACGAGGCATAGGGTACTTATTCTTGGCCGTAGCCCGATTCAACTTCCGGTAGTCTATACACAATCTCAAGGCACCATCTTTCTTTTTAGCAAAGAGGGCCGGTGCTCCCCACGGTGAAACACTAGGGTGAACAAAACCCTTATCTAACAACTCCTGAAGCTGAGTCTTCAACTCACTCAACTCTGCCGGAGCGAAACGGTAAGGTGCCATAGAAATCGACGCCGTGCCGGGCACTAAATCAATAGAGAACTCTATCTCTCGGTGAGGTGGCAAACTAACAAGGTCCTCGGGAAAGACATCCAAATACTCACAGACCACCCTTGGCAACACAACCTGGGTCTCATCACACTCACCACTCTCAAAGCTAGCAAGTAGACCACTAAGCTCACTTCGCCCTCGCGAATCATACCCCGGTGGCAAAACACTACCAACCCGGTCTCCCAAGAAATGGAACCACTCCCCGCTCAAGGTACATAACGTGACCCTCTGGCGGTAGCAATCAATAACAGCCCGGTATGACGATAGCCAGTCCATACCCAAAATAACATCAAAGCCCTTCATGGGCATGACCACAAATGGAAAAGGAAGCCTATGGTCGGCGACCTCTATATCACAACCTCTAACACCCTGTTTCAGGATCAACTCACCACCGATAGGCGATACCACACAAATAGGAGATGCCAACTGTGCTAACTCCAATTCCAAAACAGATGCAAATGTAGCAGATACAAAAGAATGAGATGCACCCGTGTCAATCAACACACTAGCAACCGAGTTGCAAAACAGAAAAGTACCTCTCACTACTGATGCAGCCGGTACTAAATCCTGCGCGGTAACAGCATACACGCGCCCTGTAGGCCCCTGATCTACCTGCTCACCTCTCGGAGCAAAAGACTGTTGCACAGACTGGGATGACGAAGCTCCCGGATTGGCCCTCGAGGCCTGCACAGACTGAGCTGGCTGAAAACTCTGTGTCTGCCTAGAACCAGACGCTCCCGATGTGGCACCCAACTGTGGGCAATACCTCTTCAGGTGCCCAAGCTGACCACACTGATAGCAAGACAAAGGCTGGCCCCTGCCCTGACTCTGGCCCTGAGGTCTAGCTGAAGAAGAAGCAGCTCGCTGACCCCCTCCCTTCTGCGGGCAAACCAAAGCTTTGTGACCCAGCTGGCCACACTTGTAACAAGTAAAATCCCCCTGACTACCTCTCCCAGAGCCTGCACTCGGGACTGGAAAGGTCGATCTAGCAACTCCACCCTGAGATTGCTGAGGATTAGGACCCCTCTGTCTCCTGCCATCACCCTGACCATCTTGGCTCCTCTTGGAGCCTCTCTACCTCTCATCCTCCTCCTGCATCATGAGCTCCATATGAGCTGCAGCATCCACTAAATGTCTATACTCTCGGATGTAAGACCCACCAACTCTCAGCTTGAGGCCCCGCCTCAACTTCCGCTCAAACTCATAGCAACGGCGTTCTTCGGACGCCACCAACTCAGGTGCAAACCTGGACAAACTAGTGAAAGTGGCCTCAAACTCCGCCACAGACATGCCCTGCTGATTAAGGCGGCTAAACTGATCCCTCAGCTTCTCCCTAGCCACTGCAGATAAGAACCTCTCCTGGAAAGCATTTACAAACGCCTCCCATGTACCACCAACACGAGCCTTCTCGTACTTCCACCATTGACCCGCATCTCCCTTCAACTGGAAGGATGCCAAGGTCACTTTCAATGCTCCGTCCTCGATGCCAAGCATCTCGAACGTCTTACTCATCTGTTCCAACCACTCGTCAGCCTTCAGTGGTTTCTTCGGATCTCCAACAAACTCGTCCGGGTTAGACCGGAAGAACTCCCTCTTTAAGAAGGAAGGCCCTGCCTCAGCTACCTGATTCCCAGCTCTGAGAATACCCAAAGCTCCTGCTATCTCTCGTGCCAAGACACTCATAGCCTGTTGGCCCGCTGGCTCGGCCACATTGGCCTGGCCAACTCCCACCTGCACTGCCGGAATATCATCCGGTAAAGGTACTTCCTGCCTCGCAGGTCTACCACGCCTAGCACCTCTTTCTCGTCCTAACATCCTAATAAAGGTAATACAGAACGTTACCACATTCACAAATGTGCCAAAACTAAACACTCACGTCCTAATGCATGGACAACAGTAGTTCACTCCACGTAAGCACATAAACACATAAGCACTTACGAATTTCATTTCCGGATAATGATAGTCCCGAGGCGTTACTAGAGTTCCGGTTAGAAACAGCATTGATCAAGTGCTTTTCCAACAAGACTCCCAGAAACCCAAGGATCCAATCAACATCCTAGAAACTACATTCCATACCCACATAGTCACATAAGCATGTTATCAATTAAGCACATAGCATATGACACTACATCTAAGTCTCTATCAAGCGAGACAAACCCATTGTGATCCTAATCACTTCCCACCTACCCAAAGTATTCGAACCCGGTACGCTCTGATACCAAGTTGTAACGCCCTCAAAATAACAACAATAAACCCATCAATATAGACAAACATTGATATATAAAAATCCCACATTTTTCTATTCATCAGAGTTCTATTACAAAAAGTATTACATGTTAACAACAAAAGCAAATGCCCTAAGGGCTTACAGCTTTCCAAGTTAACACTTGGTTACAACAAAAGAGTACTAACTCATTTACACATTAAGCCCTTGGCTTCAATTTACATGTAATACATCAAAAATAAAACGACAAAAGTGTGTCCGCCTCTAGCCTCCCAAGCTATGTCCTTGGAGGTGGCATGCTACCTGTACCTGAAAATGATATTCCCATATAGGGTGAGCCACAGCCCAGTAGAAATACACTGAACCAAATATGAACAATGACTAAAAGATTAGCAGTTGATAGATGGCCAACACTGATACTTTCTCTTATCACACTTTACGGTTTCATGACACACAAGTCCATATTACAGTCCAATTACATTTCCTTTCAATTCTCAATTTATAACCGTGGCTCAGAACCTGGCCAAACAACTCATATGAGACAATAACTCATATCAAACACTTCCCATTTCATAACAGATAAGCATACTAGCTATATCACACACCAACAGATAAGCATACAAGCTATATCATCACTTCCACAGATATGCATATGAGCACTATCACACTTCCAATGACAAGCATATGAGCTCTGTCAATACATCACTAGATAAGCATTTGAGCTCTATCTACGGAGTCCATCCCCTATCTCCTCCCAACAACATCCGGTTTAGAGGTCCATCCCCTATCTTCCCCTAAACCGTGGAGTACATCCCCTATCTCCTCCAACACAACACAATGCATATAAACAACAATTATACACATCACCACACAATACATAAATTTGATGTATTCTTTCAATCGTCAATCTCAATGACACATTCCAGTGATTAGTTTCAGTTTGCCTAATCATCATGCATTGTCTATAACAATCACGACTATCCTCTACCGATAGCCCACAGCAGTTATTTCTATACAGAAAATAAATGCAACAATGGATATATAATCAACATTTCAATTAGGTGAGCGATAAATAATCCAACTACACCCTTTAACCCCTTCCCTTTTCAATTTCCACATTCTCAATTCAATTCCTCATTTCCAACAATTAATTATACAAATTAATCGATCAATGTAATTAGGGCATTTTCCTTAATTAACATTACAACCCTTAGGTTCCATTTTCATTAATGTTTTAACATTAATTCCACTTTTCCATGCCAAACATGCATCTAGGCTTTTATATAGCTAAAACCCCAACTTTGTAAATTTACACAAAAGCCCCAAATTTTCACCAAATTACCAAACCAACCCCAACATCTCAAAATTCTAAAATTTAAAGACAAAGCTCATAGAAAGGAGTAGGATATCCCTACCTCAAAGTTTGTGCTCCAATGGAGATGAAGACCAAAACCAAAATGCTCCAAATTCCGAAATTTTCAGATTAAAGTGTAGCCCTCGACGATCAACACAACTTTCGTAAAGACCAAAAGTGAGCAAACAACTCCTACTAGATCAAATCTAAGAGAGATGGGCCGGTTTTAGAGTGAGAAGCTCTGAAAATGGCTTTTTGGAAAAGTAAGAGAGAGAATAGATCTTGAAAAAGTTATCCAAAAGTCGGATCTCGGATTTATATAAAAGTCGCCCCGCTCGAGCGTCCAAACCCCCGCTCGAGCGACACTCACAGACTCCCGCTCGAGCGTCAACAATCCCGCTCGAGCGTCGGATACTCACTCCCAGAACTTTTACAGAACTAGGTCTCCGCTCGAGCGCCAACTCTTCGGCTCGAGCATCACACACAACAATCCCGCTCGAGCGTCCAACACTGCACAGGAAATACTGGATGGGTGAAATTCCCGCTCGAGCGCCAAAACCCCCGCTCGAGCGGACATGTCAAAATCTGGGCAACTAGTTTTGGTTTCTAAACTCAACCAACCTGTAACAAACCTGCCCAACACATCCTATAACTCAAATACAAAGTAAGAAAGGATGTACACAAGGTAATAATCGACTACTATCACCCACAGACACATGTTCGGATCACTATACAACAAGGGTAAACCCGGGATCGCTATAAATAGTCCATCTTAAATTGTATATAAAAGCGTTAGATGGCTTATTTTATCTCTAAAAAACCCAATCTATTTTTTTTTTCTTTTTAATTTTTAAATTGAAACAGCAATTGTTTATGTCCATAAAATGAAACTGATAAACACATATTCAAAAGTTTCAATTTTTATTTTTATTTTTTTAATATGTAGGATATTAACAAATGGAACATGTTTGACACCTCAAATTTTTTTTTCTCATAATCTGACTTATAATGATGTAATCATAAGTGTCAATTTTTATACAAATATGAGAAAAGAATTAATTAATTATACATTTTAACTAACCACATACTCAAACTATGACTATTTCAAGATGTTATTTCACTATAATTCTACTTAAGAGAATCTTCAACCCTTATTATTTTTTTTATCGAATTATAATTTGACAAAAATGTAAAAAGATGAAATGTTGAAAATTATAATTTTTTCCATCAAAATTTGTGAAAAGAAAAAAAAAATTGGGATAAGAATGAAATTCTTTTAAAATTGATAAAAATTTAATGAAAAAGTTAAAATAATTCATATAAAATCAAAAATTTTATTCAAATTTAAAATCAAATTAGATAAAAAAAATTTAAAAGAAAATGATGAAAGTTTGAAATATTTTGAAACCTTCTTATTATTAAAGGCTAGAAATCCGTGTGTATATTATATTTATTTTGTATTTTTAGTTATGAAATTAAAATAAAAAGAAATACAACTTAAATTATGGGATTAATAATAGAAATATCATATTAATTATTGTTAAATATCACTTCAATTCACTTCATATTTAATAATAAAATTGTATATTTGTCTTAATTATAACTTTTAAATTTGTATATTTTCATAACAAGAAAATGTATGTCATAACTCATTTAATTTAATTTAATCAGATTTAACTTTTTTTTAATACAAATTATCAAAATTGCACTAATTAGACTTATATATATATATATATATATAAAAATTTAAACTAATAATTTAAAAAGTTATAAACATAAAAGTTAACCAATAAATTTTATGTATACCATAAGACAAAATATTAAATTATTTCAAGATAATTATAATACTTTTTTTTATTTATAAAATTCCGCGCATAGCACGGGTTACCACTAGTACAATATAACTTTTGATGTAAATGTCAGTTTGTAATAAAATTAATATTTTTATAATTATCTCATCAAGATCTATCAAATAGCATCCATATTGACTATGAAATTCTTTAAAAAAAAAATTTATTACCTTTGACAGTAACATGTTACTTTGGTTCACAGTAATATGTTACTCTGGCAATATTGTCAAAGAAAAAAAAAGATATTTTATTTTGTCATTGCTCAATGATGTATTTTCTCCTTAGGGGATTTATGAAGTAAAATAAATTGGGTTGTCCTTTTCACTAAACAAGGGTCCAATGGAGGGATTTTGACTAAAATTTTCAAGCCTTTTTGACTTCTCATGTACCTACTGCCGCACCCTTTTTAATTTCTCTCATATACTATGGTTAGCGATGGGATTGTTAAATTATTTTATAAAAAATCTAAAAAAAATAATTTGTATATTAAAAAATATCTAAAACAAATATAAATTCTTATTAAAAAATAACAGGTTGCAATTGTAGAAAAAAAGAGAAAACAATTACACTGTGCATTTCATTAATAATGCTAAAAAATGTGCTAAGTGTTTGTGTAAAGACTTGACACGTGTCCACTCTCAAATTATCAAGTGAATATAGATGAAATCAAACAACTCAGCTTTAATGGCTAACAAATATTAGAAGCCCATTGAAGCCTAATAACTATTGATTAATAGAATTCAACAATTAAAAGGTCTCAAACCACATCTTTTTATCTTCTCAAATATTTCATTTTTTTTGGTTCATGCATTCATTTTAGGGAAATTTAGCTATAAACCCCCTTTACCTTCCTTTCATTGTTAAAAGGACTAAGAAAAAAAATTATATTTTCTAAACCCCCTCATAATTATAAAGTCTTACATAAAGGACAAAATTTATTATTTAAATATTTTATATGACTATTATACCCTCAACTAATTCTTCCTGCTCTCCCCCCCATTCTCTTCCTTTCTAAATCCACAGACAGCTTTTGCATATATAATCAGGGAGTGTCAGATTTTCGATCAATTTGCAATCAATTTTTTTTGGTAAAGGTTAAGAGATTCGGATTAGAGAGATGATCAGAACCGGTGCTGTTTCTCGGCGGAAGAGATCGTCGGAGATGATCGGAGAAAGCTTCGACGACGTATTGCCTTCCGATTCTCATGAAGTTCATGTTCTTGCTGTAGATGATAGCCTCGTCGATCGAAAAGTCATTGAATGATTGCTCAAAATCACCTCTTGCAAAGTTACAAATCAATTCTCTCTCTCTCTCTCTCCTCCCTCTCTCCATTCTCTAACTCCTTTAAGCTTCAGAAGGCATGTTTGGTGGAGTTGTTTGGTTATACATATTTCTTTTAAACACAGATCTGAGTTTTGAATATATATATATATATATATATATTTGTGTGTATGAGTGTTGTTGAACACATGCATTCTTTGAAATCAAAAAAGAGATATTTGGATGTGTTCTCTGAAATGGCCACCTCAGTCAGATTATGATTAAGTTGATTTGGATGTTTTTGTTTAGTTTTTGATCTGTGTGTTTTGTGGTTATATATTCTTGTAATATAGATTTGTGTTTTTACTGCTTTTTGAATTGATCTGTTTATACTCAGCTTGTTCAATAGATGATCTATTCAATTTCTGTTTCTTTCTCTCTCTCTAATAAGAATCTCTCTAATAAGAATTTCACATAGAAATTTTACTCTGAATCAAAGTAAAGTTTACTCTGAATCAGAGTAAAATTTTACTCTGGTTAAAAAATGTTGATTTGCTAAAAAATATAAAATTTTACTTTGAATCATAGTAAACTTTACTTTGAAATTTTACTTTGGTTAAAAACATGTTGATTTGCTTAACAATATAAAATTTTACTTTGAATCATAGTAAATTTTACTCTGATTCAGAATAAAATTTTACTTTGAATCAGAGTAAAGTTTACTATGATTCAAAGTAAAACTTTACTCTGAAATTTTACTTTGGTTAAAAATATGTTGATTTGCTTAATAATTAAAAAATTTACTTTGAATCATAGTAAACTTGACTCTGGTTCAGAGTAAAATTTTACTTTGAATCAAAGTAAAGTTTACTGTGATTCAAAGTAAAATTTTACTTTGAAATACACTGTGAAGATGGCTTAATAAGAGAGCTGAAAGATATGAGGGTAATATAGTAAAAGAAACAAGTTTTAAAATATTAGGGGGTTTTGAAAGTACCTATATAATTCTTATCCTTTTGAAAGACAACTTAGATAGTGAGGGGTCTATCACCAAATCTCCCTTCATTTTAATGTTCATAAAGAATTGGACGTATGGAAAAGTGAGAGACATTAAAATTATATATTGATTTATGTAATTGTTGTGATAAAAAATAAAGGTTGTCTTCCTTTTCTATGGTGATTTATCTGATTATACCTCTAATTAAAACGTCAGTTGTGTTTCTACGTCATTGTTGAACGTTGCCTTTACTTTTTTTAGATACTTTGTCTCACAAATTTTTGTGTTTTGTGTTATGAAATTTATTATATTTGTGTTTGCTAAAACTATTAGGTGGACCTAATGCAAGAAGTGTAGACTATTTCAATGTCATTCTCGGGATTAAAAGTACAAAAAAATATACACAAAAAGTATATGAATAGATAAGATTTTACAAAATTTATTTGTGAGTCTCACTTTTTGAAAATCCTATAATTCATTTATTTTTTGTATTATACTTTACATTTGGTTTTTGTATTTATTTTATTTTATTTTATAGTTTTCTTTGTGTTCCTTAAAAGTTTATTTTTAAAAATTAATAAATAAATAAGTAAATCATTTTCTATTTCAAAAAATTTCAATTTTATTTTTACTTTTTATTTTTTCTTAAAGTAGTTTTAGTTTTGAGAAATTACTTACTTTTTCTTTTCTTTTCTATATATTGTAATTTTATACATTTTAAGTGTATGATGTTTTTACTAGTACACTCGGAAATGCACTATGAAAGACGTATCATGTGAAAACCAAGTAAGAAGAAGAAGAAAAATAAATAAAACAATATGATGAATGTGGAGCAAAGATCAAAGATTAAAGATCAAAACTCCCAAAGACATTTGAAAATAAAATGTTTAACAATAGACAGTTGAAAATTTGCAACAAAATTTTATAACTTTCTTTTTTGCTAAGAAAATTCTATTTGGTATTAGTTAAATAAAATGCTTTTAATATATATATATATATATATATTTTAAATTTGAAATTAAAACTGTAGTAAATTTATGTAAACATAATTGCTAATCACATTTTTTTACTTAATGTATAATATTATATTGACTACATTTTTCAGGTTTATTCTTTTAAGTATTTATATAGAAGTAAAAAATGTCGTTAGAGATAAATTTTTCCTTAATTTAGTTATAAATTTTGTCTATACATTATTTTTAAATTTTGAATAAAAGCAAACATAAAATAATTGATTGAAGATATGCTGCATTTGTTATATTTCTTTTTCTGTGTGCAAAAAAAAAAAAAAGAAAAGAAATGGACCCCTTACAGGTGATTTTGGATCTTGACCTGCACAGGCGCGGATGTTGTTCCATAGCACACGGCATCCTTTCCAGCCTCTATAGACGTTACATATACAGATCCCATTTCAATTGGAAACCCAGAGCCCTTAATATTAGTAGCGGACACAGCTACAGATTTAGTAGCCACAGCAGGAGCAAGAGCAATTCCCTTATTATCAGGGACAACCTATTCAGAAGCGATCTTCCTTTAACTATCACCTTTGCCAAGTGTTTGTGTGAAGACTTGGCACATGTCCACTCTCAAATTATCAAGTGAATATATATAAAATCAAATAACTCAAATTTAATGGCTAACAAATATTAGAAGTCTATTGAAGCCATATAACTATTGATTAATAAAATTCAGTAATTGAAAGGTCTCAAACCACATCTCTTTATCTTCTCAAATGTTTCTTTTTTTTTTGTTCATGCATTCATTTTAGGATTAATTACTTAAAAGTCTTAATGACAGTTTGTGTGGTAGCTTAAGTCCTGTGTAAAAGTTTTTGAACTCACAAGTCCCATTTTGAATTGCAATTGATGTTCCTACGCTTTTGATATATCACGTCAATTTGTAAGTTGAATGATGATGACTTAATAAACTTAGAAGCAATGTAACGCCCTCAAAATAATACATAGAAACCCACATTATTGACATGCATAGACATAAGTAAACATAACTTAATTCCATTCATCAGAGTATTCCTTACAAATGCATTACATGTTGACAACAAAAGTAAATGCCCAACGGGCTTACAACTTTCCAAGCCAACACTTGGTTACACAAAAAGAGAGTACTAACTCAAAGCACATTAAGCCCTTGGCTTGAATTTACATGTAATACCAAAATAACAAAAATAATTCAAGAGTCTTCAACTCCCAAAAACCATCCAAGCTACGTCCTTGGAGGTGGTATGTTACCTGAACCTAAAAATGATGTCCCATATAGGGTGAGCCACAGCCCAGTAGAGATATACTAAACCAAACATGAGCAATGACTAAAATAATAGCATTTGACAGGAGGTTAACACTTATAAACCAGCTTGTATCACATTCTATGACAAACATGTTCGTGTTTTATACCACTTTCCTTTACTTAACAAATTATCAATTTGAAAACACAGCTCGGAACCTGGCTAAACAATTTCATGAGACAATAGCTCATATAAAAATATTTCCAACATCAACCATTCTAATGAGATCACAACTCATGTTAAAACACTTCCTTCATTCACAATTCAAATGAGACCATAGCTCATATTAAAACACTTCCATACTTCAATCGATACACATATTTGCTGTATCTATGGAGTCCATCCCCTATCTCCTCCCAAACAGGTTTGAGAGTCCATCCCCTATCTCCTCTCAAACCATGGAGTACATCCCCTATCTCCTCCCAAACAATATGCATATACAATGTATTTAACACTTGTCATACACAATAATCAATCAATACACATGTTTGCTGTTTTAATCCAACCATCATATTCAATGACATAATCAATGTGATTAGTTTCATTTTTTTCCTAATCAACATACAGTGTCTACAACAATCAAGACTATTCTCCACCGATAGTCCAAAGCAGTTATCTCTAAATAGATAATAAATTTATCAACAGATAAAACATCGACATTCTCATGGGTGAGTGATTAAATTATCCAACTACACCAATCAATCTCATAATTTCTCAATTTCATGATTTTCAACTCAATTTCGTATTTTCCCAAATTAATTATACAAATTAATTTATTACAATAATTAGGGCATTTTTTCCCCTTTCTCAATATCAACCTAGGGTTCGATTTCACCATTTCAACAACAATAATACCATTTTTCCAAGGTCTCATATACACATGGGTTTAAACATTTGAAAAACCCTCTTTATAAATTACAAAACCAAACCCTAACTTTTTTCAAAATTACCAAACACCACCAACTAATCAAAATGCATAAAACTTATGCTAAAACTCATAAGATGTAGTAGGTTATCCCTACCTCGAAATTAGAAGTCCAAAGGAGAAGATGGTGAAAACCCGAAGTGCTCCAAATCCACAACTTTTCAATTTAAAGTGAAACCCTCGCGACCTTCTATCTTTCTTACAAAGAGACTAGGGTCGAAGATCACTAAAAATAGATGAAACCCTAGAGAGAAGATATATGTAGAGAGAGAGTGTGCCGAATCTAGGGTTTCAGATGAAAAGTGTATTCAAAAAGTGAAGAAGAAGCTGCTGCTGTGTACTGATATAATAGAGGCTCGCTCGAGCGATGAAGTGGTCGCTCGAGCGACCAGACACAAAGGACCCTCGCTCGAGTGTAGAAAGCCTCGCTCGAGCCAACAATACGAAGCTTCAGGTCTGCAACCTAGAAGCACGCTCGAGCGACAGAATGCTCGCTCGAGCGAAGAAACCCAAAACATACAGCTCGCTCGCTCGAGCCAAGAAATACAACTCTCAAGTCCAAACCCAGATGCAGATGCATGCTCGAGCGAAGGAACCATGGCTCGAGCCACCAGACACAACACCCAACTCTCGCTTGAGCGAAGGAATCCTGGCTCGAGCGAAGGATCTAAAACAAAAAGCTCGCTCGAGCGACAAAAGCCTCGCTCGAGCGAAGAACCAAAATTCTGGGCAGCAACCATTTGCTCCCAGTCACACCCAACCTGTAATAATCCTGCCCAAAACATCCTATAACTCAAATACAAAGTATTGAAGGACGGAGACAAGATATATACAACAACCCACACCACGGAACCTGTCACGACCCAAACCCGCCTCTATAGGTTTAGCATCATAAGCGGCCAGTAATCCTTGGACTACCGAAGGCCTCTGAACAGATTAACAAGATTAAGGAGCTAGCGGAAGCAGATACATAAATATAGTTGTCCAATGAGCTGTACTAACTTATATGAACAGAATATTTAAAAACTTTATATAAATTATACCCGTACACATTAAAGTATCTTAAGTACAACCAACAAAACTACCAAGTCTTATATGCACAGAAACAACATAACTTAAACACAGGACTCTTCGGGAACCTCTACGCGAGGCACAATGGTTGGCTGACAACAGAACACAGATCTGAACAAAAGCCTTCAGGCTCGAACTCCAGAATGCCCACCTACATATATATATATATATATACACACAGTGAGCTAAAGCCCAATGAATAACATTAAGGTAAAGGGGTTAGTGAACGAAATCCAAATATATCATAAGCGTAAAACATATCATAGCATAATCATTCTCATATCAGAACATAATAATGGTACATCCCATAGAACACATCACATAACGTCTTCCGACTAGAGTAATCAGTTTCGGATATCGATTAAACACATATCACCACAATGAAATGGCTAACGAGATCTCATAATCACATGTATGTCATGGACCCGCATTTTCATGGCGTCCCCCATGACTTGGGACCATCTATGGATGCCATAATAGATTTCAAACATGGAATATTCGTTCACAAAAACAGATATCATTTCAGAAATCAGAACTTATCATATTTCATTTGGAACGTAATTCATATGAACGTATCTTTACAATAACGTTACTCACAGTGATTTCCTGCAACGGTCAATCAACTCTCGAGTCTTGACCTACAATCACAAAATACATGACACAAGCATGTCTTATCATTATACATTCAAGTGACCAACACGGCGTAGCTTTCTCACTTTAATTGCCCATTCATTCCATGCTACATAACTTGTTCATATTGCCCGTATACTCGGATTCAACACATATTTTCTAATTCACTTACTTATGTTATTTCTTAGCTTATTAATCATTAACGGTTCATAAATCATGCCTAAGAATGCCCACAAAGAGATGAGAGTGAAGATATGCACTTAAAACATCTTTTGAAAACATGCTGAAAATAAGCTGGTGGCTAGAGCCAGCTTTTCTTGGCTAGAGCTAGCAGAACGCAAAAACAGAGCTCGCTCGAGCCAGCTTTTGCAGAGTTCAAAATTCTGAGAGCTTGAAATGTTGGCTCGAGCCACCACTTCTTCGCTCGAGCCAACTGTAAATTTCTGGGCAGTAAGCTTAACAAAATTGGCTTCCAAACCACCCTCAAACCTTGGGGTCTTGCATGATTTGATCAAACACACAAAAATAGCTTTAGAAAACTTCAATACATGACCCTTGAAACATCTATTATTCAAAAACTCATCAATTCTTGAAAGGTTTGAACCAAAACTTCTTCATGCAATATTTTTCAACTCTTCCATGGTTTTTCAAAACATGCAAATGGTGACCAACAAACTCGTGAATTCTGGAACCATAGACAAGATTAAAGCTCACATGCATGCAAGGCCTTTAAAACTCAAACTCAACATGATAAAATCAAAGATGGTCTACCATGAATGTATATGTAAGCCATCTACAAGCCCAAAGACCCACTTCACTTGCTAATTTCATGAAATTGGTTCAAAGGTGAGTTGAAATCATGATGCATGGAAGAATAGCTACAGAAAATGTGCTTAAACTCTTACCTAGAGTTTGATTTCGAACCATAAGAGATGGACTCCACTTAGCTCTCCTCTTCTCCTCCAAACCACACAAATGTAGAGCTTTCTCTCTCTAGAGTGAGCTATCTCTCTCTCTCTCTAAGGTGAACTCTTTGCTCACAGTGGTAGAAAGAACAAGAAGAAGGTTGCCTACATCCCCTCACATCAGCAGATACACACAACACTCACACACTCTCACATTGAGCACAATACACGTGCGCACAAACACAAGAATTTATCCTCTACACTCAACACCACCAAGGCCTAGCATACCTTACTCTTTAATCACATCTTGGATCATTAATAGGATTAGATTAGGCACCAATCTTGCATTATTTAATCACACATAAGTAACCTTAATTTATTCAGGTTAGACCGAAATTCAATTAAGTAACCTTAATTTATTCAGGTTAGATCGAAATTCAATTAATCCAAAATAGTTCCCATCAAGGTTCAATTTAATCACATGCGATTTTTATCAAACCGAATCAATTTTTAACAAAACTTTTCAGATGGTTCTAAAAAATTCTAACTAGTCAATCCATGTGCTCAATTCGGTTTCTGAAAGCATTTAGGCTAACAATTTCAGATTCAAAGTAGGAATCATGACAAATAATTTTCAAATCAGATAGATATGCACAAATTACTACAAAACACATATCACAATCACTAATAACACATAATTTCATTCTAAACACTTAGTTAGCATTCTTAATTACGAATTAGTAGCTAATTACGGACCGGGGTTGTTAAAGTCTCCCCACCTTAAGAGGTTTGGTCCTCCAAACTCAAGTTATCTTATATCAGAAATACAACTTCAACTCTTTACAACATAGAAGCATAACCATATACAGAGATTAGGGTTCATATCAAAACAGAGTCACGTACATATTTAGAATTTTAGTCAAGAACAGATTCAGATACATGTTCATATTCTTATTCTTGTCCAGATCATACACAATTGTCACAAGTCTGGCTTAAACATATGTGGTGTATTCATTAGCACTAACAGAGCAGATACAGAACAGATGCAGACACGTGATGGTTATGAATAGCCAGCTCCATAAAAGAACCTCTAAATCTGGGTAACAGAGAATAAACACGCTGAGCCCCATGATGGAGCCTCCGGTACGGGTAACAGAGTACAGACAGATTAAGTTCCATGATAGAACCTCCGATACCGGGTAACAGCCAACATATATCACATAATACCAAGAGTCATACGAATACATATCAGAGATTGGACAATTATTCATTGTACAGTGCACAGAACATATCATTTCGGAAAACAGATCTTATTTTATCACACAGAAAATAGATGCAGTCAAACATAACTTTACTAAGTTATTACTCACATTACTTATATCAAGTACTTATCGGGTCATAGATTTACACTGTTTCCATTTTCATAAGTAATTTCCCCTGTTAAGTTACAGAGATTTGATTTATTCATTTCCGAGTCATTCATCTGGTCTTCGTTCAATTTGGTTTTCAATTCGGTAATCCATTACAGTTAGTGCAGGTCATCCAAAGGATAGCAGAAATACGAGGCAATTTCATACATTAACCCCATAGCAGTAAACGAGATTCCGAAGTATTCATTCATATACTATTCATCAGCCTTAGTTTCCACAGATTCAATCGTACTATGTGTCACTACAGAAGCAGTCGTACTGATTACATATACTCCCAGATAGTCAAAGTTTATAATCAAACCAAGTTGTTGTCAACAAATTCCATCAGTTTTGAAGTACAGTAACACCAAAGCAATCGTTTTCTAGTCAAATAAGTTCATAGCCATAACGGTAATACTGGGTAATTAATCACGTGTCATATATACAGTATTCCCATATTCTCCAAGCATAAGTTACCAAATTACATAATCCCATTCGCGTGTTTCCAATCGGTTATAGGCGTATGGTAAAAAGTCATTTATAATCACATAGTCCGCTATTGACGGTTCACATTCTTCCTAAGTGTTTGAGATTGATTCAAATTTTCATTCGGTTAGTTCCCTTAGTAACACGGCCCTGTCATTTAATCATAAGCAATTCGCAATCCCCCATAATGTAATCAAATCAGATAGTAGCTCTCAATAAGGGTCTCCTCAAATCAAATCAATGAAAGTTCAATCAGGTCATATCAGATGAAAGTTCTACCCAGTCATATCAAATAAAAGTTCAAAGCGTGAGTCATCAAACAAAAGTTCCATCAGTTAAACAAAGGTCTCATCAAACCATGGTTCTATCAGGTTAGATCAGGTAAACGTTCTATCCTTATCATTTCCAAATGAGGTACCTTAGTTCTATAGTTCATACTCCATTCGCTTAGGTGCATAGTCAGTAGCTTCGTAATTAGTCTAAGGTCATCAATTTCTCAAAGTCACATCAGAGTTATGTATCACAATAGTTCATATCGAAGAGTTCAGGTCATATACAATGTTACATTCTCTAAGTAAGTTCACATGTGGGTGCACAGGTATGTAATTGTTCATATCAGGAAGTAAGCATCACAGTCAATATAACAATTTCCCGGAGTCATAGTTCCAACGATCAAGTTATCAACAATAATCATATCAATCATTCTAAGCAAAGGTATAATCATATATGTACATGTCTAGAGTCTAATAACATTCTTAAGCAAAGGTATGCATATCTATATAAGTCCAAACATTTTCTATAGCATAGGTAATTGTTAAACATAAAGCTTCACAGTGTCGCACATATAGTCCGCATCAATCAGTAGATCTCAAAGGATTCATTAACCACAGTTCAACCCCATCAATTCTAATAGTATTGCAAGCATGGAAGCATATATACAAGTACGAGTCTAAAATCAACTATCATTTCGGCATTCGTTCACAATTCATAATCAAAAGTTCATTCTTCCAAACTGACATAGGTTCTCAATTTCAGAAATTCCCCACGTGACTGATTCATATATACAATTCGAGATCACGGGTCTAATCATTCGATGATGTCAGTCAATATATAACGGTTCAGTTTAAGTCATGATTATACCGATTTCCCAGATTATAGTCAATCATAATGTGTTCCGATGTCCAATATTTCTAGCATAGTTCAAAAGGTCATACCTAACAGTTCATATTACATTTTTGCAATACGGTACAAAGATTTAACCCAGCAAATTCTCGTTGTCCATAAGTCTCAACAATTCCCAAAGCTCAAGTCATTCATTATAGGGTTTTGTAGACGTCCCCGAACGCCCCTGGAGGGAATCCCGTTGTGTTCATATTGGGCTCACTACAGTTCGGACTCAAATTGTCAGCCCTGTATCTAATCTTGCAGAGTGCAATGCAAGACCGATGAATCATCAAAGAGTCCAAATTCGGCAAATCGTTTTGGAAAACAGATTTTTTAGAAAGAAGTGCCAAACATGGACTGCTTTGCCAGATACAGAGTCGCCACCTAAATATTTTATTTTGAGAGAATTTAGGAAACCCTAACTCATTTGCCTAAGGCCACGTGTTCGTCATCACCAAAGTTGCCTCGGCTCGGGAACTTGGGTACGATTTGGGAAGGTTAGCTATGAGTACCCCCGCTTGCCCGATCCGAAAATCGGCCTCTACTAACCATGATATTGAGTTTTGAAAATATTACGCGTTCTTATTCCAGTTATTAGCCTAGAATTACTATGTGATGCGCGCAGCAAAACAAGTATAGACTGGGTCGCCTGAATTGGAACAAAGCATTTCATATTTGTTTTGAAAACGTCTTGCTACTCGCAAGTAGGCTAAAATGCAGGTTTTGCCACCCTTAAGTGGGCTTAGAAAAGATGGTTTTGCCACTATCTAGTGGGCTTAAAACTCACAGTTAATGCATTATTCCAATTCAGGTAATTCAACCTCCATCCACAGGCATTCAAGCAGTTATATCACATAAGCAAGTAGCCTCATGGTAAGCATGCTGTCATGGCAACACTCACACGTATGCAAGATGCTAAAGCATAAAAGCTTACCTAGTACTCCGAGCCAAAACAGAAACTATGTTAGAAATTCATGCATGATCCTAACTTATACAGAAATGCCTAATGCAACACATGCAGAATGCAACTAAGATAGGCTCGACTATTCTAAGATGGCATATGATGGTGCTACAACTAACACGTATTCAACTTGGAATTGAAATACAATGCAGTTAGTATGATGCGCCGAGCTCGGTGCATGCAAGACAAATGTATGGATGCACGCATGCATAACATAAGGTATGCTAATTTAAATATGCCCTAATACTAACCATTGAAAGCAGGTAAGTAAAAAGGAGAAAGAAATGGGGTTGGAAGACATGCACACACGCACGCACGCACATACACTTATTACACAATTGCCCTCGCTCGGATGGTTCAAAATAATAATACAGGCCGAATAATGAATTAACTATTCTAGCTAATTAGTTATTTCAAAACTTCTAATTAATTAACAAATTAATTACAAAAAAATAACCTAAATATGAAACTAAAGAGACCGCCGCAGTTCTGTCTCGGAATGCGTGGATGATGCACGCTTGACTCGCCTCGCTTGGAAACCCGGTACCATGCCACTGTTGCTTACACTGCCTTACTCCTCTGAAAATTATGAAAGTTTCCAAGACCCTTCTGAATAACTCCCTGAGTGTTGTGGGATGCCACCGGCCATGATAGAGCATTACCAGCTATGAGAATGTGGCCATCGGCCAAAAATTGAACCACCGGCTGGACTTTGGTAGCCGGTCGGAACTGTAAGTGGCCAGCCGGCCATTCCTTCCTGCAGAACCCTATTTTGACAGTAGCAGAGGACAGACAGTGCATGGCATGGAAATTTCAAAGCAATATGTGCATTGTCACTCTCTCAATCATGCTATAGACTCAAGGGAGTGTGGCCCTTGGTCCTGGGGCCACCAATCACGCATTTCGATGCATGATGGCCAAAGGCACCAAGCTTGCAAATCAATGTAAATGCATGCCACAAAACAAATGAATGCCTCATGTCCTATCATGTTGAGATCAAGGGCATCGACGATCGAGGGTTGAGACGTGTTTCGTCACTTGGAGTACGAACACACCTTACCCCTCTTGCTTGGTTTGATACCCCAAACCAAGCAAAATGTAATGCATGTATGCAACATGGCTCAAACATGCGATGTAGCTCAAGTATGCCATATGGGACTAAGGTAATGAACATGCCAAATGCAATGTGCCAAACATGCAAGATGCAATGCCATGCAATCTATCATGCAAGCTAGGATATAAAATGCAACTAGCTAAACAATATGCATATGTGCAAACATGATACAATGCAAGCATGATACCAAAGCAATGCAACACATCAAACATGCGATTATATACAAAGATGGACTTAAACCGAGATGGGAAGGCCTCAGCCCATCCCAAAACAGTGGCCAAGAATACTAAAATAATGGTGCCAATCATGTAAAATAAACATGCCAACCGAAGGGCCTAAGACTAAGGCATGAAAGGCAACTCTCAAGAACACTCAAAGGTGACAAAAATGGACATTAAGCACTCATGTTAAATTCTGAAAAGCATGCGAAGGATAATGCCAAAACATGCTAGGGAATGGGTGCGAGATAAAAGACATTCAAGGCCACAAAGAAAGCATTACTCAACACCTACCCCCAAGCAAACATGGCATAGATTTTTCAATGCAAAATAGAGTTTTATCATGCAAAAAAGAGCCCCAAAAACCTCTGATGTGGTAGCCCAAAGCCTCAAACACATAGGCATGCACAAAAGCCCCAAACATGGAGCATAAGACCACATCTCTTCAAGGCATTGAAAGGGTAACAAATGCAAGTATGTAAGCATAAAACATGAACTAAAATGGCATAATAAGTGACTCCAAATCACTGAAATAGCCCAACTAAAGCATGCTTATGACTCACACACCCAAGGCTCACAAGCCAAAATGCATGGAGGCTATACAAATCATGGCAAGTATGGCCAAATCAGTACCCAACAGACCTTAAGCATGGCAAAATAATGCTAAAACCTTATTGGAACCAAACCAAAATCATGCTGCAATGTCATCTCATAACATAATACATATTAGACCGAAACATGAGATTACAAGGCAAGCATATAATGCATGAGATGGACCATTAATCCGACCAAAAATAGTGATATAATATGACCAAATAACATCCCAAAAAAAAAACCTCTGAAATGGAGCCAAAAACAACTAAGCCTGCATGCTACCCTTGTGAGCCAAAAACATAAGCGAAAGAGAGACTAAGGGCGAGGGGTGTCCCTCCCCTATGCAAGACCTCAAAACCTCTTCTTCACCACTGAAAATCCACTGGATTTCAGTGGTGAGAAGGCCAATACACAAAAGATTCCAAAGCTCAACAAAAAAGGTACAAAAGGGGCCAAACAAGGCCTAAGAGGGGGAGGTCGACCCCAAACACAAATGAGACCTCAATGAAACATCTTAAGCATGAAAAATTAGAGTTTTTATCAGTTATACACAAAGCTCAAAACAGCATTCAAAGTGGGTTAAAAGCTAGTGCAAGATTGGAGAATATAAAGCAACTATACTCGCCCTTGAAGAACACTTGAAGAACAGCGAGTCCAGCCCCTTTTTCTAATCAAAACCAACCCAAAACCTCCAAGAACAATCTCTCAACACCTCAAGAACCGAAGTATGGTGTAATACTATGTGTCCTAGTGCAAAACTAAGAACAAAACACACTTTTGAACTCTCAAACACACACAAATGAAAAGAGAGAGGGAGATATAGAGAGAGAGAGAGGGAGATATAGAGAGAGAGTGGTTTATATATCAGATATATATGTATTATCTCTGGTTTTGCTGAACCCCTTCAAAGGAGAGGGAAGGCTCTCTTATATAGACAAGATAAAGGGCTCAAAGCTTCTAAGGGAAGCTAAATGAAAAGGGTCAAGAGAGTCAAGCTTCTCAAGGAATCTAACCCAAAGGTCCAAGCTTCTTGAGGAAGCTAGGACTAAAAGGGTGCAAAGGGTGCAATTCCTCCATACAATGGAGGACAAATCTGTGCACTCCAGCTGGCACAACTGGCATGCATAATGCCTGAAAAAGGCAAAAAGGTGGTACCGGCTAGAAAAGGAGTCCATCGGCCAAATAAATGGTCGGCCGACCACACAAAGTGCCGATCGGCCATCACCAATGGCCGATGACAAGAAGACACAGCCAGTGGCCTCAAGCCATAGCCGGTGAGGCGTGGGGATGGCCAACAAGCCATTCTCTACCTTCCAAAGCAAAAACCAACAAGTGTTTGGTCCAACCAAGCACAAGACAACCGAGTTGAGAGATCCTGAGGCAAGGTGCGTAGCCGAGACCTCCGGGAACTCAAAACAAACACGAACATGGATGATCACCGAGTTTTCAAACAGTGATGTCCAAGTCTTGAGGACGGTCAAAAATGAGGTGTCTACAGGTTTCAAGCATCTCACATAAAATTTACATTAAATAGTAAGTCTTCAAGACAGTCAATAACTAGGGTTCATAATTCTAATAATTCAATTGGTCCAATTAACATGTCCACAATCTATATCAAGTTAAGGAATGTACACCTTCCACACAAATTCCCATATAAACAATTACACATAGTTAAGGTAATACCTGCGTCAGTCGTTTTAGTATTCTGACCATTTTCTGGAATTAGGGTGTAGATTTAGGCTTATTGTTGTTCGGATGAGTTCATGGGCAAGATTTAGCCAAGTGTCCTTTCTATCCACATCTAAAACAAGCTCCTGACAGACAGCGACAAATGTTCCAATGTTGTTTCCCACATTCTCTACAGATAGGTATATCATTGTTTACATGGCTTCCCCGACTCTCCTGGTTCACAGTTATTGCCCCAGATTTTTCATTCATAGAGATCATCGAACCACTAGTCATTTCAACTTTTTGTTTCTTCTGTTTCGTTCTTTCGGATTCAGTTGATGGTGTTGATTTTGATATCTTCAAGGCTGCTATGTTTGCCTCGGACATTAAAACCTTATCAAGAACATCCACGTATTTTGGCAATTTTAAAACGCCAATACGGTCATACACATCTAGGTCAAGCCCACCTTCAAATTTTCTAGCCTTTTTGTAGTCAGTGTCTATCATGTGGGGTGCATAACAGGCTAACTCAGTAAATTTTGTTTCATATTCGGCCATAGTCATATTGCCTTGTTTTAGTTGTTCAAATTCGGATACCTTTCTATCTCGGATGCATTGGGAAAAATATTTTTCGAAGAAAATTTCTTTAAATCTATCACATGTCACACCTTCATTATCATTTCGTACTAAAATCCACCATCTCCTAGCCTCTTCTTTGAGTGTGAATGTTGCCAACAAAACTTTTTGTGCGTTAGTACACGGAAATACCTCAAATATTTTCTTAGTTTCTAAGACTCAAGCGTCGGCTTTTAACGGTTCAATACCCCCCTAAAATTCTAGTGGTTTCATCTTATTGTATTTCTATGTCAGTGTTATCATATCATAATCAGCTGGTTCAAGTACATGTATTTGTCCTTGTTGTTGTTGTTTCAGATTTTCGGTTAAGGCTTCAAACATTCTTTCTAACCGGCTAATTCTAGTGCTAGAAGATTCAGATTCGTCTATATTCCTTGTCCTTTCCATTGGCTACACACAAACAGGGTGCTTATTAATATAAGGAAAGTTCTTATTAGTTCCACATTTCATTTCATATCAAACGTGTTTATACTTCTAGTTCAGTTCAAATACAGTCACATGATCCCTTACTTTCACACGTTCAGGTTCACATAGATTCCATATTCGGTATTGAAATTAACATTACATGTTATTCCACTTAACTTCTTTGATCATGCACAAAGGTTTCATTTCAATTCATTTTCAATAAGGATGTGTTCATAGTAGTTCACACACTTAAACATGATGATGCAATGCCCCTATTTTCATTTCTAGGACATCTTATAGCTCATATGGACTCGTGTGTGCGGTATAACTCGTGCTCTGATACCACTCTGTCACGACCCAAACCCGTCCCTATAGGTTTAGCATCGTAACCAGCCAGTAATCCTCGGACTACTAAAGGCCTCCGAATAGATTAACAAGATTAAGGGGCTAGCGGAAGCAGATACATAAATATAGTTGTCCAATGAGCTGTGCTGACTTATATGAACAGAATATTTAAAAACTTTATATAAATTATACCCACACACATTAAAGTATCTTAAGTACAACCAACAAAACTACCAAGTCTTATATGCACAGAAACAATAGAACTTAAACACGGGACTCTTCGGGAACCTCCACGTGAGACACAATGGTTGGCTGACAACAAAACACAGATCCGAACAAAGCCTTCAGGCTCAAACTCCAGAATGCCCACCTACATATATATATATACACACACAGCGAGCTAAATCCCAATGAATAACATTAAGGTAAAGGGGTTAGTGAACGAAATCCAAATATATCATAAGCGTAAAATAGATCGTAGCATAATCATTCTCATATCAGAACATAATAACGGCATATCCCATAGAACACATCACATAACATCTTCCGACTAGAGTAATCGGTTCCGGATACTGATTAAACACATATCACCACAATGAAGTGGCTAACGAGATCTCGTAATCACATGTATGACATGGACCCGCATTTTCATGCCGACCCCCATGACTTGGGACTATCTATAGATGCCATAATAGATTTCAAACATGGAATATTCGTTCACAAAAACAGATATCATTTCAGAAATCAGAACTTGTCATATTTCATTTGGAACGTAATTCATATGAACGTATCTTTACAATTACGTTACTCACAGTGATTTCCTGCAACGGTCAATCAACTCTCGAGTCTTGACCTACAATCACAAAATACATAACACAAGCATATCTTATCATTATACATTCAAGTGGCCAACACGGCGTAGCTTTCTCACTTTAATTGCCCATTCATTCCATGCTACATAACTTGTTCATATTGCTCGTATACTCGGATTCAACATATATTTTCTAATTCACTTACTTATGTTATTTCTTAGCTTATTAATCATTAACGGTTCATAAATCATGCCTAAGAATGCCCACAAAGAGATGAGAGTGAAGATATGCACTTAAAACATCTTTTGAAAACATGCTGAAAATAAGCTGGTGGCTAGAGCCAGCTTTTCTTATCTAAGGCTAGCAGAACGCAAAAATAGAGCTCGCTCGAGCCAGCTTTTGTAGAGTTCAAAATTCTGAGAGCTCGAAATGTTGGCTCGAGCCACCACTTCTTCGCTTGAGCCAACTGTAAATTTCTGGGGCAGTAATCTTAACAAAAATGGCTCCCAAACCACCCTCAAAACCTTGGGGTCTTGCATGATTTGATCAAACACACAAAAATAGCTTTAGAAAACTTCAATACAAGACCCTTGAAACATCTATTATTCAAAAACTCATCAATTCTTGAAAGGTTTGAATCAAAACTTCTTCATGCAATATTTTTCAACTCTTCCATGGTTTTTCAAAACATGTAAATGGTGACCAACGAACTCGTGAATTATGGAACCATGGACAATATTAAAGCTCACATGCATGCAATGCCTTTAAAACTCAAACTCAACATGATAAAATCAAATATGGTCTACCATGAATGTATATGTAAGCCATCTACAAGCCCAAAGACCCACTTCACTTGCTAATTTCATGAAATTGGTTCAAAGGTGAGTTGAAATCATGATGCATGGAAGAATAGCTACAGAAAATGTGCTTAAACTCTTACCTAGAGCTTGATTTCGAACCATAAGAGATGGACTCCTCTTAGCTCTCCTCTTCTCCTCCAAACCACACAAATGTAGAGCTTTCTTCTCTCTCTCTCTCTCTCTCTCTCTAAGGTGAACTCTCTGCTCACAGTGGTAGAAAGAACAAGAAGAAGGTTGCCTACATCCCCTCACATCAGCAGATACACACAACAATCACACACTCTCACATTGAGCACAATACACGTGCACACACACACAAGAATTTATCCTCTGCACTCAACACCACCAAGGCCTACCACACCTTACTCTTTAATCACATCTTGGATCATTAATAGGATTAGATTAGGCACCGATCTTGCATTATTTAATCACACATAAGTAACCTTAATTTATTCAGGTTAGACCGAAATTCAATTAAGGAACCTTAATTTATTCAGGTTAGACCAAAATTCAATTAATCCAAAATAGTTCCCATCAAGGTTCAATTTAATCACATGCGATTTTTATCAAACCGAATCAATTTTTAACAAAACTTTTCAGATGGTTCTAAAAAATTCTAATCAGTCAATCCATGTGCTCAATTCGGTTTCTGAAAGCATTTAGGCTAACAATTTTAGATTCAAAGTAGGAATCATGACAAATAATTTTCAAATCAGATAGATATGCAGAAATTACTACAAAGCACATATCACAATCAATAATAACACATAATTTCATTCTAAATACTTAGTTAGCATTCTTAATTACGAATTAGTAGCTAATTACGGACCGGGGTTGTTATAGAACCTAAGCCCGGGATACAATAATGAATGGAGGGAAAACCGGGGTCACTATAGCACGTAGCAAAATCAAATATCAAAATTAAGAGTGTTGGATTTAAGATCTGGAGATTTGGTCTGTAGTAAGATTTGAGATGTTCTCAGTTTTGGAATTGCGAATGTAAGAACTGAGATGTTCTCAGTTCTGGAATTGTGAATGTTCTCAATTTTAAAACTAAGAATGATTTCAATTTATAATTACCAAAACTAAGAAATTTCTTAGTTTTTTTCCAGTACTAACTGAGAATATTATCAGTTTTGAAAAATTTCTCAATTTTTCAAGGTTAAAATTGAGAATATCATCAATCTACTCTCTCTCTCTCTCTCTCTCTCTTATCCTCACATTCATCCTCCTTTTTCTACACTTTCCAAATCTGAAAATGTCCAGATTTGGTTCCAAATAGACATGAATGGGTTACAACAGTGAGAGGCGGCGACGACGACAATGAGCAGTGGGCAACTACGATGGCGAGAAGCGATAGGCAACAATGACTGTGTCTTCCTTCCTCCAAAAATCATCGACTTGAGATCTGACGATTGATAGACGAATGGGTCTAATTTTGGGTTTGGATTGAGATCGAGCTGAGAATTGGGTCTGTGAAGAAAATATTGTTGTTTGGAGACCAAGGGAGGGAGATGAAGAGGCTAAGAGAGAAGAGTTGACAAGTAGAAGTGAGGTTGCTGCCATGAGTGCTTTGCTTTTATGGATATGCTAATAGTGATTCATTTATGAAGTGAAAGACCTAAAAGAATTATAGATAGATAAAGAGGGGGGGGACGAAATGGTAAGAGAGAGAGTCAAAGAGAGTGTGGGGAACAAAATGTTTGGGGTTTTCAATTTGTAAGAGTAAATTGGTCATATAAAATTAACATAGGACTTATAAGTTTAAAGTTTTGTGAGTAGGACCTAAGCTACCATTAATTGTCAAAACATGACTGGTGTGTAAATGTTCCTTCATTTTAATATTGATAAAGAATTGGATGTGTGGAAGAGTGAGAGACATTAAAATTATATATTGAGTTATGTAATTGTTGTGATGAAAAATAAAGGTTGTCTTCATTTTCTATGGCGATTTATCTGGTTAGGTGTGTTTCTATATCATCATTGAACGTTGCATTTATTTTTTTTAGATACTTTGTCTCACAATTTTTTGTATTTTGTGTTATGAAATTTATTTTATCTATGTTTGCTAAAACTATTAGATGGACCTAATACAAGAAGTGTAGACTATTTCAATGTTATTATCGGGATTAGAACTACAAGAAATATACCAAAAAAGTATATGAATAGATAAGATTTTATAAAATTTATTTGTGAGCCTCACTTCTTGAAAATCCTATAATTTATTTATTTTTTGTATTATATTTTATATTTGGTTTTTGTACTTTTTTATTTTATTTTATAATTTTCTTTGTTTTCTTTAAAAGTTTATTTTTAAAAATTAATAAATAAATAAGTAAATCATTTTCTATTTCAAGCAATTTTATTTTTGTTTTTATTTTTTATTCTTTCTTAAAGTAGTTTTAGTTTTGAGCAATTACTTACTTTCTTTTTTTTTCTATATATTGTAATTTTGTGCATTTTAAGTGTATGATGTTTTCAATAATATAATCGGAGATGCGATATAAAAGAAGTATCATGCGAAAATCAAGTAAGAAGAAGAAAAATAAATAAAACAATATGATGAATATAGAGCAAAGATCAAATATCAAATATCAAAACTCCCAAAGCAAGCAAGTATAATAAAATGTTTAATAATAGACATTTGAAAATTTGTAACAAAATTTTATAACTTTCTGTTTTGCTAAGAAAATTCTATTTAGTACTAGCTAAATAAAATGCTTTTAATATATATATATATATATATATTTAAATTTGAAATTAAAACTATAGTAAATTTATGTAAACATAATTACTAATCAAATTTTTTTTACTTAATGTATAATATTATATTGACCACATTTTCAGATTTATTTTTTTAAGAATTTATATAGAAGTAAAAAAATATCGTTAGGGATAATTTTTTTTCTTAATTTAGCTATAATTTTTGCCCATATATTGTTTTAAATTTTGAATAAAAGCAAACATAAAATAATTGATTGAAGATATGATGTATTGGTTATATTTCTTTTTCTGTGTGTAAAAAAAAAAGATATTTAAAAATCACAATTCATATATATACAAATAATTGTAAACACAATCTGTGCATAACACGAGTGATATACTAGTAAGTGTAATTTGAAATGCAAAACTAAATACAAATATAATTTGATAAAAATGCTACTAATGTCCGATCAATTTGATTTTTTACAAATATGTTTTACACAATATTTTTTAAAAAATAAATAATCTAAATCATCTAAATAGACCTCAAAATACCCAATAAACCATGTAATAATGACAGTTAAGCACTACACGCAACAGCCGCCCCAAATCCCTCTCGTGGCCTGCTCCCTTCTTGCCATATTGGCCCATTCAAGCCTTCACCCAAAATGTTATCACTATATCAAATGAAAATTTTAAGAATAAAATCACTTTTTTAAGAATCATATATTTTTATTATTTAAAATATTATTATTATATTTTAATTAAATTGTACATTTAATATTGAATTACTTCCTTTCGAGACCAAAATTTTTCTTGTAAAAAGAAAAAAAAAGAAGCCATTTTTACATAACATTATTTTATTTCTAAAAATGTATTTGTTAGTAATATTTTTAAAAATTTTGTAACTAAAGATAATTTTGTTAGCTTTTTGAAATGACTTTTTAATGACGACAATTACCGATATCTTAATATTTTATAAATCAACTGTCTGCAGATTAGAATTCTCAGATATAAAAAATAAACATGCTCAAAATCTCAACTTCTCACAATCTTATAATCCAACATATTTATCCTAAATTTAAAATAAAAAAAAAAACAAATTACATTAACTTCTCTCGAGATTTGGAGAAAATATAAGTAGCCCCATAATTTTAACATAATTACAATGTACCTTAAGGTTTTAATTCATGTAACACTTAGTTTTTTCTTTTTATCAATAAGTCATCTTGATGGAAAAATGATATGCTCTTATCTTTTTTCTTGATTTTTCATATCATTTGTATTAGTTTCAATCGTTTTATTCTTACTAAAAGAGAGATTAATATAATTATGTCAAAATTGTAAAATTATATATATTTTTTAAATTTTTAGAAAAATAAATAGAATATATCATTTTAACAATATAAAGGTAGTACAAGAATGCACTTGAGATACGTATGAGGATGAAGTTGGTATCCACTTTACATTTATGGGTAAAACCTAGAAACTTCAAACAAGTAATCTATTAATGGCAGTGTTGTTATTTTCATGGATAAATTACACTGACACCCTTGAGATTTATATTTATTATAGTTTTTTTTTATTATTTTTTAGAAATTATATCTCTCTCCCTGAAGTTTAAAGTTTCACTACAGATTCACCCTTTTGGAATTTAATTTTTTTAAATACCAATTTTGTCCTCACTGGGTAAATTACATTGACACTTCTCACATTTTTCAAATTACAATCCCCTCCTTAAGGTTTAAAGTAGCAGTATCAATTGTCCCCTTAGTTAGTATTAGTTGGAAAAAAAAAATTAATTGGAAAAAAAATTATTAAAAAAAAAAATTAATTGAAAAAAAATTTTGTTAGTAAAATTTTTAAATTTTTGTTTAAAAACTAACGTAAATTCATTTTTTAAATTTACATTTTTTTCTCAAATTTACAAACTGAGACAACTATTTATAAACCAGAAAAATTATCAAACAAGTTTTTATGACAGTTTTTAAAATTTTTGTAAATATAAATTGAAAACTGAAAACCAAATGGTTACTAAACAGGCGTCAGATGGTAAAAATGTCATAAAATTAACAAATAATTAAATAAGTTACTAACGTAAGAAATGACTTATCAAAAGATTTTTAGGCTTTGTATGGTTTGATTTTTAAATTTTTTTTTTTAAATTAAAAATTAATTTGGTTAAGAAATAAAAAATAAAAAATAATTATCATTTTTATATAATTTTGATCTTTCAAGTGGTTAGAAATAATTTTTTACAAATTAAATTGAAACAGTCATACGTATGTATATAACCTGCCCAAAAGTTAAAATGATAATTATTTTTTACCCTTAAATGATAATTATTTTTTAGTTTTTATTAATTAACCAAATTAATTTTTAATTTTAAAAAAAATTCTAAAAATCAAACCATACATAGCCTAAGAATATTTTGATAAGTCATTTCTTACGTTGGTAACTTATTTAATTATTTGTTAATTTTACGACATTTTTACCATCTAAGGCATGTTTGGTAACTATTTCGTTTTCAGTTTTCAATTTATATTTACAAAAATTTTAAAAACTGTCTTTAAAACTTGTTTGATGATTTTTTTGGTTTATAAATTGTTGTCTCAGTTTGTAAATTTGAAAAAAAAAAGGTAAATTCAAAAAATGAGTTTACGTTGGTTTTTAAACAGAAATTTAAAATTTTACTAACAAATTTTTTTTTCAATTAATTTTTTTTTCAATTAATTTTTTTTTTCAATGATTTTTTTTTTCAACTAATACTAACCGAGGAGGCAATTGGTAATGCTATTTTAAACCTTACGGAGGGGATTGTAATTTCTAAAATGTGAGAGGTGTCAATGTTAATTACCTAGTGAGGGAAAAATTAGTATTTAAAAAAATTAAATTGCTAAGGAAAAATCTGTAATGAAACTTTAAACCTTAGACAAGGAGATACAATTTTCAAAAAGTGAGAGAGAACTGTAATAAATATAAACTTCAGAAAGTGCCAGTGTAATTTACCCTATTTTCATTTAGGATTTTTCCCTTTGCAGTATGTTACACCTCCGTTGATATTATAATACATTTGTTTGGATATATGCATAGATAAAATTGTTATATTTAGTTACCAAACAACATGGCATTTAAAGTTATTTGTTTAATTTGAAAAACATGTTGGATAGTGACAGAATTGAATAAAGGTTGGTTAAAAAGAAGTGTATTAAAGAATGAAACTGCTGTAGTTTTGCCCATGTTTTCTGGCTTTCAAAGTGGAAAATTTATCAAGGTCAAATCATAAGTTATTTTTTTTGCTACACGATTAAAATTAATGAAGTTAGATTTTAACATAGATGGACAAAAGAGATATGGGACATAAAATTTGTGTGCATTTTTTCCTTTCTCTTAAAGGGGGATGGTTTGGTACTTGAACTGGTAGAAGGGGTAAAATCGATCTAATTTGATTCAAATGAATGTTTTGATTACGGTTTTGAATCAAATTAAATTTTGATATATTTTTTTATTATTTTAATATATTTGTATGTAAATTTTAAAAACAAGAGTATAGAAGTCGCTACCAGTATATTTTTACTTTGAAATTGACAAAGTCCATGTAACTCAGTTAATACTAATTGTTGTAGGTTTGTTTATTATTATTAACTATATATTATGTATATTGTTATATATATAAAATTTAAAATTATAGAATCAAACTAACATATGAGAATGCCAAATATTCGAAAGTCTCTCTATTCAATTATAGCGATACCGGCTTTCCCTTTCGTGTTTAACTATAATCCGGATTCGGTTTCGTAAGGGTGCCGTTCTCTTATCCTCTTTCCATCCCTTCCTCTTTGTGTTCGAGCTTTGGGTCGTGTTGGGCAAGTTATGAATAAGTTGGTTGTGTTTTAAAATATAAGATCTTTGCCCAGTTTTTGGTCTCTCAGCTCGAGCGGCACTTTTGACGCCCGAGTGGGACTCTGTTGTTGCTTGTCCGCTCAAGCGGGGGTGTTGGCGCTCGAGCGGGGAAATCACCCATTCAGTATTTCGTCTGCAGAGGTAGACGCTCGAGCGGGGGAATTGGCCGCTCGAGCGGGAGTTTGTGTCTGACGCTCGAGCGGGGAGTTTGACGCTCGAGCGGGAACCATGTCTGTAAAAGTTCTGGGAGCGTGCATCTGCCGCTCGAGCGAGGAATTGGACGCTTGAGCGGGGATCTGTGAGTGACGCTCGAGCAGGGAGTTTGGCGCTCGAGCAGGGTGACTTTTATATAAAGCCGAGATCCGACTTTTTTGTTCACTTTTCAACATCCTTTCTCTCTCTTACTTTTCCAAAAAAGCTATTTTGAGAGTTCCTCTCACTAAAACCCTAACTTCTCTCTTAGGATTGATCTAGTAGGAGTTGTTTTCTCACCTTGGGCCTTTACAAAAGTTGTGTTGATCGTCGAGGGTTATCTTTTAATCTGAAAATTTCGGGATTTGGAGCACTTCCGTTTCTTCACCTCCTTCGTCGGGTCCCATTATTTGAGGTAGGGATAACCTACTCCATCTTATGAGCTTTGTCTTTGAATTTTTGCATTTTGATATGTTGAGGGTTTGTTGGGAAATTTTGAGAAAGTTTGGGGCCTTTGTGTAATTTTACAAAAGTTGGGGTTTAAAATATATAAACCTATATGCATGTTAAGCACAGAGAAATGAGATTTATGTTAGGACATTGATGGAAATGGAACCTTAGGGTTGTTTTGTGAATTATGGTAGTTTATCCCAATTGGTTTAATTAATTAATGCATATAATTAATTGAAGAAAACGAGGAATTGAATTGAGAATGTTGAAATCGGGAATGTATGGGACTAAAAAGTGTAGTTGAACCTTTTATTGCTCATCTAGTTGGAATGTTGATATAATATCTATTTGTGCATTTATTTCCTGCTTAGAAATAATTGCTCTGGGCTACCAGTGGAGGGTAGTGTTGATTGTTGTAGACAATGCATGATGATTAGGCAAACTAAAACTAATCAATTGGATGTGTCATAGAGTATGACGGTTGATAGAATACATTAACTTTATGTATCTGTGGATTGTGCATGTGACCAATGTGTTTATATGCATTATGTGTAGACGGTTGATAGAATACATCAATTTTATGTATTGATTGATTGCGTATGTGATTCTGTGTTTATATGCATTACTTATGTGTAGAGGAGGAGATGGGGGATGTACTCCGCGGTTTAGGGGAAGATGGGGAATGTACCTCTAAACCGGATAGGATTAGGAGGAGATGGGGATGAACTCCGTAGACACAGCTCATATGCTTGTCTAGAGAAGTGAAGATACAACTCATAGGCTTATCTTTGAGAAGTGTAGATACAACTCATATGCTTGTCTAGTGAAGTGTGGATACAGCTTATATGCTTATCTGTTGATGCGTAAAATGTTTATCTGTTGAAGTGTTGATACAGCTCATATGCTTATCTATTGGAATGTTTATACAGCTCATATGCTTATCTGTTGAAGTATTGATACAGCTCATATGCTTATCTGTTGTAGTAGTGATATAGCTCATCTGCTTATTTATGGAAAAGTTTGTTTGATTTGATATAGTACTAAAATGTATATCATCATCGTTTGTGAAAAAATGGAAGTAGTTTATGTGCTACTGATACAACACCAAAATGTGTATCCACCTTGAATTTCGAAAGTGTTCTAGTGATGAAACTATGATCTCACCAAATGTTTGGGCCAGAGTACTGAGCCTTGTTTCCAAACTCAAAGTTGAATAAGAAATGGAAGGTAAATTGTGACATAGACTTGACCGTCATGAAATTGTAATAAGATGTAAATGGAAGTGTAAGTGTTGACCATCCATCAGTTGCTAATCTCTTAGTCACTGTTCATAGTTGGTTTAGTATATTTCTGCTGGGCTGTGGCTCACCCTATATGGGGACATCATTTTCAGGTACAGGTAACTTGCCATCTCCGAGGACGTAGCTTGGGAGGCTAGGGGTTGACGGACCTTTTTGTTGTTTTGTTTCTTCGATGTATTACATATAATCTCAAGCCAAGGTCTTAATATGCATTTGAGTTAGTACTCTATTTTTTTGTAACCAAGCAATGCATGTCTAAAGTGATGGGTTTTATGTCTTTTTTTGAGGGCGTTACAATTCAATCTTTTTCTTTTTTTTTTTCTTGTTGCTGAATGTCTCGTTGGTCCATATATATATATATATATATATTTTAATTTTCGAGGCCTCTAGGTTATAGACATAGCTTGAAATTCAATTACGATTCTATTTTCTTTCGAATCATAAAAATCAATTCTATTCATGATTTATACTGAGATCTAACCCGATCCATTAACACCGTTACAAGAGAGGAAGAAGACAAAAGATCACAACTCACTTGGCATTGTTCGCTCTTTGTGTCAATGAAAAACAGTGTGAAGATCTTGTATTTAAAGGCCATTGCTGGCACTTGCTCACACACACGTGTAACCTTCAATAGCAGGGCTTTTGAACAAAGTTCAGAGGCAATTATGTCATTTCACAAAACATGGATTTATAAAACCATGTCACAAATATAAATAATCAGGGCATCTGGCGTACTAGTTGTACAACAGCGTTTGTAGTGTGAAATCTCAGATTTAACTTATACGGAGAGGAGTTTGATATTCTTTGTGATAGTTGGTTTCTTTTTCCTCCATTATGGGTTGTTGGACTTAGCTTGGTGGGCTTGGATAGGCTTGGTGAATTGGTTATTAAATTTTGTTAACTTTCTAACTATTATGAATCAGTGATCGATGATGTAAATATTTTTCATAATATAATTGTTCTCTTATCTATTGACAAAAATAAAAAAAAAATTACACAGATAAATTGAATAATAAAAATACAAAAAATTACATTGACCTCGCCGAAATTTAGAAAAATTACGAATAGTCTTATAAAATTAACATAATTACATTAACTTTATTTTAGTAAAATTAAACGAATCAAAATTAGTACAAATAATGTGGAAATAGAAGAATAAATAAAGAAGGATATATATTTTAATATAAAAATAATAATATTATTTTTTGATTAATATGATTAATAAATTATAGATAAAAAAGACATCAAATATTATATAAATTAAAATTTTGAACAAAATTTAATATAATTATACTAAATTTGTCTGGTTAATTTTATATATTTTTCAAACAGTACGTTTATAAATATAAATAAATCTAATAATCATATTAAGGGATTGTTTGGGATGACCTAAATAAGTATATTTTTTATCTTTTTATAAAAAAATGTGTAAAAAAATAGAGAAGTGATGTGATGAAAAAAAATAAAAAATAAAAAGTATGTACTTATTTTGAGTAGTCAAAGTTCGCCTAAAAACCATTGGTGGACTTCATTACCGTTTTGAACATTTTTCAAAACCCACTCGCAAACAAAACAACGCGATCATACTTGCGCTCTCAAACACTTAGTTGCCATGTGGACGGTGAAAGGAGCGAGTAAGTTGTTAGTTGCACTCTAGGAGGTCACGGGAAATAGATAGGGAAAGTAAACATATTTATGACATCATCCGTGGTAGGAGATTTTTGGAAAGGACAGAAATTGGAAATAAACAAATTAACAACAGAAGAAAAAAATTGAATTCACATTTTGCATGTAATGAAAGAGAGCTCAAAAACAGAGGAACAGGACGTTTGGCTTGCTGGTGCAACCATCGTCCACCAATTATTGCTCTTTCTCTTCACTTTACCAAGAAAAACAGAGAGAAAGTGAGAGAGAAAATCCAAAACCCTCCCCCTGAAAAAATCCAAAACAAAACAAAAACAGTTTGTATCTATCTATGTATCTACATGCCTATATAGAGAGAGAAAGGGGTGAGTTGTAGAGAGAGAGAGAGAGAGAGGTGTGGGGGATGAGGGAGAAAAGGCTGTGTTCATGGTGGTGTTTATCATCATCTTCTTTAAAGCTTTTTGGGCTGATTGTTCCATTGATTTTGGTTTCTGGGTTTGTGGGTTTAGTGGGTCCGAATAACTCCAATTGGGTATTTGATTCGAACAAGTTGTATCCATTGGCATGGAGTTCTGTGATTCCATCATCATCATCATCATCATCATCTTCTTCTGCAATGTTTGTAGGACTAAAATCAAACTCAACTAGAGATTCAGTTTCAGCAAAGGAGGAGCATTTAGATGCAGTATCATCATCAGATGAGTCCATTCCTTACCGCTCTTCTCCTCCACCACTTCCTATTAATCCCATTCACAAAACCCAACCACCTGTAAGACCCTATTCCCTCTCTCTCTCCCTCTATATCTGTCTATCTATATCTATTGTATGTGTAATTTGTTTATCAGTGTTTTTTTTTTAATTATAAAAAATCAAGAATTCATTTTTGTGTTCATGTGCATATAATTAAGAGAAGAGTATGAGGGCCGAAGGCCTCTACCGTGAAATATAACTGTTGGTCACAATATTTAAAAAAATATATATTTCATTCCTTTACATTCTTTTCTTATTTTGTAACCAAAAAAACAAAAAAAAAACTTTTCAATCATATTAGTGATTGTTCTGTGGTGTTTGAATTTTTTTAATGTATATATATATATATATATAATTTATATATTATATTTTATATATATATATATTTATGTATATGATGAAAAATGCCGATAATAAAATTTTGACTCGTCCCCGTATATATATATTTCTTTGTGCTCTCTCTCTATCTATGTATCTATATGTATGTATATATGGGTTGGGGGTTTAGGGGGTTTACTTTGTGATGCTTGTGCAATTCTTGAAAGAAAAAAAATTGGGGTAAAATCCATGGAGATTCAGTCAATTTACATAAGATTGTTTTCTAAATACTTAATTTTTAGTTCAAGAGTTAAAATAAAATAAACGGCAAAGAATTTGGGTGAGGCAATGTAAGGAACGAGGGAAGAAGCAAAAACGAGGGCGTTTGGAGTGGAAGACTGCCATCACTAATTTGGTATCACCAATTCATCCCTAATTACATGAAATAGATCATGTGAAGGGGTATAAGCCCACACTCCTCTCTTCATCTCTCTATTCTCTCTTCCATGTCATTAGGCTATATTAGATGCTATATTGGTGGGATATAACATGGTTGAAAAAAAAAAAAAATTATAATTCAGCCTAATCTTTTAAATTTTTTTTTTAAATAAGTGATAAATTTTATAAATATTAATAATTAAAATTATAAACTATTCCATCAATATGTAATTATTTTATAGAATAGCCACTGACATGTAATTTTTCCCTTCAAAAATTCCTCTAGAAACAAATATAGCAAATATTATTATTTACTGTGACGTGTTTTTTGTGTTCTTTTATTATTTATTATTTTATTTTTGGATTTTCAGACAAAAAATGGCAGGTTGGATAGAGGTTGGGACGCTCTATTTGAATCCTCATTGTCTCACAATGACCTCTCTATTAATCTATCTATTTGATTGTGTGGTGAATAAAAGCTTTTGAAACCAGAGGATATGAGATATTTAGACAGATGATTCCTTTGAATAGATTGTACTTGGGCTTTGCTCCTGATGTTTATCCTATCAATCTCAAATTGATAGATGCATAATATTATATGGAATAATACCTCTAAAATATCACTATCCATAAAAGAAAACGAATAATGTTTGAGACTCCTTTTTTGAGATTTTATGATCTTTAATTTGATCTTGGTTCTTGATGTATGTGTGAGATTCAGTCATGTATATGTAGACTTCACATTATGAGTGGTTGGAATGAGAGTGGGGACTGTGGAGGTCATGTATATGTGGGGGTCATGTATGTGTGGGGGTCTCTATCACAATTGAAAGAAAACAATCACACAAATGATGATGTGGAAAATAAAATGTAAAATGCACTTGGCTTTAGGTTAAAAAATTCAAAATTCAAAAATAAATAAATAAAAAACTAAAAGAGCAATGCTACATTTCCAAACATTTGAGGTTTAAATATCATTATTTTTTGACAATTAATCACATTTGGTCTCTTGTATTTTTAGTAAGACTGTTAGTATTTATAGAATTATTCAAACTAAAAAGCAAAAAAAATTACCCAAAAAAATCAATTATACACCCAAGTCATTCACATTTTTCCATTAAATTTTGAAACCATTCCTAAACACAAGTTTTTTTCACCTCATAAAAAAAAACTAAAAAGCCACTAAGAAAATAAAGGAAAATATTTGGTAGCTCAAAATTTTGTAGCTTAAATGGTTCAAATCGGTCAAAACGACGTCGTTTTACACTCAAAACGATATCGTTTTGAGTAATTTGAGCCGTTGGAGCCACAAAATTTTGAGCTACCTAGAATTGTTGAAAAATAAAACCCCAAATGAGGCCTATATATGAAAAACAGTTTTGCTAGAGACCACTAAAACACCAGCTCTAACAAGAGCTCTAAACAGGTGGCAACCTAAAAAAAAAAAAAAAAAAAAGGCATAGCAACACTGTGGCACTGGGTGGGACCCACTGTCACATTATTAGTGGTGGCTCTAATTAGAGCTCCCAAGCATTTTTATATGAAAAAAGAGACTTCAGTTGTGCTCTTTCCAAGAAATAATTTTTTTTGTTGCTTCATACCCAATGTTGTTCTTATCCTATGATTGGATTTTGAATTTTTGAAAGAAAAAAAAAATTAAGGGAAAAATGAAATATCATATTGTTTCTCATGAAGGTAATTAAATTTACTAGAAGTAGGTGAGTGTGGTTGGTTGGAATGAGATTCTGAGTACAAATCACTTATCCTCTTTTGTTTTTCCTACTATTGCTATTTATTGATGCAATTTGATTCATTTACAAAAGAATGAGAAAAATGTATTATTATTATTACTTTTTTTTATTATTTAAAATTTCTTTTGTATATCAACTCAACAGGTTCAGAAGAATGAAGCGAGCTTGAATACTACCACCATAAGTGCGCCTCAAATTGTTCCTTCCACAAATGAGTCTCACACTATTCCCCCGACGGTGGAATCGGAACGAAAGCCTAGCAATTTAAATAAACTAGAAGCCAGTCTCGGCCGAGTTCGTGCTGCAATAAGAGTAGCGAGAAATAATGGAAATCAAACACACGATCCTGAGGATGTTCCAGGAGGTCCAATGTATTGGAATGCCAACGCCTTTCACAGGTACCCTTTTTTCAAAGTTTTATTTTTATATTTTATTGTCATGTTATTCTCCATGTTTTTTTCTAGGAAACAAGTAATCCTCTACTTTTGTTATGGCTTTGGACACTGAAAGAGAAAAGTTTTCTGTTATAATCTGACTAATTTCATGGAATGCGACCCATTGGAGTGAGTCATTCCAATAAAAGGATTCAATTAATCATAGACACCTCATGTGGATCATTTTTCAAGTTAATATGAAGCAATAATTTAAAGTTTGAAAGCATCCATTGTTTTCATTTTGTGAAAGCATTTTTCAAATTAATTTGTGTTTCCTATAAAAGGGTTGTTTTCGTAAAATTTTCTCAAAAATAGTTTTGGAAAAAAATTTCCAAGTGTTTTCAAGAACCAAATAAAAGAAAACGAAAATGATACTTTTACACCTTTAGTAGTACGCAATGGAAAGGTAATGCAACAACTACAAATTCCCAAGTTTTGAATGTATACTTGGAACTCTAAATCTCGCCATTACTATTTCTTTGCTACTCAAGGAGCTACATGGAAATGGAAAAACAATTCAAAGTATTTGTCTATGAAGAAGGAGAGCCCCCAATTTTTCATAACGGTCCATGCAAGAGCATATACGCGATGGAGGGAAATTTTATTTACCGCATGGAGGTTAGCAAGTTCTGCACAAGAGATCCTGACAAAGCCCATGTCTTTTTTCTACCATTCAGTGTGACATCTATGGTTCGCTTCATTTATGTGCGTGAGTCCCATGATTGGGCTCTGATGAAACAAACAGTCAGCGATTATGTCAATCTCATTGCGCGGAAATACCACTATTGGAATCGAAGCCTTGGGGCCGATCATTTCATGCTTGCTTGCCATGATTGGGTAAGGAATCGTTGTTTTGCTTGTATTAGTCTCGCATTATGAAAATAATATGTTGTGTATGATTTCTCTATCAATAGTGTTACCTGCACATAATTAAAACACACAAAAATGCATAGAAAGTGTACAGTGTGGTTTAGATTTATTTTAAATATAATCCACATAGCACTCAATATGAATCTCAGTTACACATTATACTTTATGTGTGTTTTATGCGTCTGGATTTTGTGCAACTATCCATTCTCTCTATATACTGGTAAATTATATGCGGTACCCAAGTAGGACAACAATTTGGCTTAGCCCAATGGCCAAGACTTGCGTTCCTCATTAGGAGGTCACGTGTTCGACTTTCTATTTGCTCTAATGTACCCAAAAAAAGTATCCGAATGACTCAAACAATGTTTTAATTTTTGGCAATGTTGTGTTGCAGGGCCAGAGCTTTCTTCTTCCGTTCCTTACCTATACAAAAATTCCATTCGGGCTTTATGTAATGCAAACACCTCGGAAGGATTCAACCCCTCGAAAGATGTATCATTTCCAGAAATCCTTCTCCCGGATGGCACGACAAATCGCTTACTTGGAGGTCCATCCCCTTCGTGACGCCCAATCTTGGTTTTCTTCGCTGGAGGGGTCCATGGCCCAATTAGGCCAATTCTTCTCTATCATTGGGAAACAAGGATGAAGATGTACAAGTTCACAAGTACCTTCCCAAGGGTGTTTCATATCATGGGATGATGCGAAAAAGCAAGTATTGCATTTGCGCGAGCGGTTATAAAGTAGCAAGCCCACGAATGGTCGAGGTACTTTACATGGGTTGTGTTCCGATACTCATGAAGGACCATTACGTGGCACCATTTAGTGATGTTCTAAACTGGAAGTCGTTCTCAGTTAAGGTTTTGATGAAGGACATTCCGAACCTAAGGACTATTTTAATGGGAATTTCTCAGAGGCAGTATATAAGGTTGCAGAGAAGAGGGCTGCAAGTAAGGAGGCACTTTGAGGTTAACTTGCCTCTAAAGCGGTTTGACGTGTTCCACATGATACTTCATTCGATCTGGCTTCGAAGACTGAACATTCGCGTTCGTGACTTCGAAGAATCATGAATATCATTGGATGAATTGAATTGAACTACTTGTCGCTTCGGATTCGTTGAGGAAGGGGCCAAGTAAGTTGTGTAGAGTAACTTGTTGATTTATGAAATTTGTACAATTGTATTTATTTTGCAAAAATTAGGCAAATAATGTATGATCTTCACTTTTTTTTTTGTTTTTTTGGTGGAAAGAGGACTAATTATTAGATAATGCTCAGTTAAGCAACAATATTATTTCCTTTAGTCACTTTTATTTTTATTTTTTGTAGATGAAGTCATTGTGTGTGCTCTGGTCAATCCCATACTGATTTAGTTGGTAATGGTGTCATGTTTTGACCTAAAATTATTATCATCAACATAATTGTTTAGTGGTTGGAACAATGTGATGTTTGTGATGGTTTTTCTTGTTTCCACTTAGTGATTATTGGCTACTGGATATATACTGTGTCTCAAATCAGGAGTTCTCTCTTGATGTTCAATTTATTTTGTTTGTTGCACTTTGAACTGGCAACTTATGGCTTCATTTTATTTTTGGATTTTGTATCCCACTTATAATTTATGCGGTAAAAGTTGCGGTAAAAATAACAAAATATATTAAGTGAGCATTGACTAAATATTGGTATCAAAGGATAAGTTTCTCTAGATGTTAAAGATTGGAATAATATTCTCATTACCATATCAAGACTCATGAAAATTTTCTCTATTTTTTTTGACTCGTCATAGTGCAAAAATTCATTTTGTTTTTACCATACCATTCCATGGCACATGTTGATTTTACACAATTCTTATATCAGTTTTTGGTCATATCATAGGATTTACACTTCAAAAGCAAAATTGACTTTACCAAACTTGAAGCTGAATTTGCCAAACCTTGTGAGTTTGGAGTTTCTCTATAACATGCTCAATTATAGTTTTGACAGTGTAATGACCACTAGAGTTGCCATGATTTTATAAGATGGAAACGTTATACAAATTAATGATTTAATAATTATTATTTTTATTTATGAATGTGACATACAATAATAAAATTTGGTATTTGAAACATGATCTATAATATAATTTGAAAGTATATTACATTAATCAATAAAAAAATTATAAAATTTATTAATTTATGCAATATTACTTGTATAAAAATTAATTTGACTTCGGCCACCCTATGAGACAAAAAAAAAAACAAAAAAAAAGTAATCAAAGGCGAAAAAGTGAAGATATGTAGAGGAGGGTGCTAGCATTGTCCTGCAGGAATCCCCATGCGAACATTTATATGTAGTTAATTAGCAGGATTTGGGGTAGTTGCTGTGCTGGGTGCACAACAGCTACTGTTGTGTAGTCAAATGGACTTATTTTGATAATCCGAACCATTCACATTTTAGAATATATCAAGTAAAACATACACAAGTTAATCGAATATGGCTTACCTATTCATCCACTCACATTTGTATTCATTTTAATACTTTATATTATAATTGTTATTTATTTTTTGTAGATACAAATGTGAGTAGATAAATGGTAACGATATCCGATTAACTTAATGTTTTGCAGGTATATTCTACTTAATGTATTCTAAAATATGAACGGTTCGGATTATTAAAATGGGTCCCGAAATGGGCCCGTTTGGTTGCACAACAGTGGCTGCTGTGCACTCCGCACAACAACCACCCCAAATCGTAATTTAGTGACCTACAGTTTGCGTGCCCTAATAATTAAATCAAGTTATGCTCTTATTGTTATTATACAAAGGTTAAAACGCCATATTACAGTCTATGCAACGGACTGAAATTAAATTTGGACAGATCCCTTTATATTTGAAGCTGAGCTTAAATAGACTCTCAATTTGATTGAATCTACCTAAATTATCGTGGTTGATCCAACACATGGTCAATGTTGATTATGAATGAACCATTGCTTTATATATATATATATATATATGATCAAAGCTTATAATTTCATTTTTAATTGTGACACTTATTGAGAGGGAGTTTTTATATTAGGGCCGAGCTAGGCCCAGGCGTAGTAATGGGCCGATCTATGGGCCGCGGTGAAAAGGGCTTAGCAAAGTGGATCTTGCTCTTAAGCTCGGTCCAAGTATGGTTACAGTTACCACGGTCGGAGTGGTGATAATTAGCTTGGTCATAGTATTCGGAGTCGAGGTGTTTTGGGCTTCTTTAGGTGGACCTTGCTCTTGTCAGCCCGGTCAAAGTTTACTGTAGTTAACTCGGTCTCAACAGACAAAATCGAGGTACAAGTGAATAAGAGCCGAGTTATGTGTTGCATATGAAGGCCCTGGATTAAGTATGAAAAAGGGCTAGTGTTAGCTCGGTCATATTGCTATCCAACCGAGATAAAGCCATCTCACATGGTTTAAGCAGTGAGGGGGGTGTTGAAGGATAAGTATCATCTTTCAAGAATGTGATTCCTAGGAGGACTCTATCTTGAGGAGTAAGAGTCCTACTAGGATTGTGCCACACGGAATCTATAAAAGCTCACAACATAATCTATGTAGAGATAACACAACTTTGATTCTCAGAATATATAGAGCTTTTTCCTATTTGTCCATTTTGCTAACTTAAGCATCGGAGAGGTATCCGGCACACACCCATCAGCTAGCTCACGTTTGTGTTTTCAGGGAGTAAAGCGACGACGTACAGAGGAGCGTAGACTTGATCAATAGGATTATACGAGAACATTATTTCATGCTCGTACAATTGGCGCCGTCTGTGGGAATTCCAGAAAGAACAAAAAATCTTGATTAAGTTCTCATCTCTAGTTGGAAGCAATGGTGCACAATGAAGACTTGCCGCAATCAGCTATTGATGGGCAAACTCCGGAGAGGGGTGGGAGGAGCGAAGGCTTGCCCTCTATCCCTTCCATGGCGGATTTAGAACCCCAATGACAGAACCCACAGAGGGATGCAAGGGGGAGGTGGGCTGGCAGCCCCTGTCGCTCTCAAAGTCCTAAAAGACAAAGGTGGAAGATGGACCCTCAAGTTCTGGAGGATCGCGTGAAGGAGCATGAGGAGTTAATAAAAAGGATGGCGGCAGACATGAAGTCAATGAAGTTCCAGATAAAAGGAAAATGAGTGGCCACAAGAGAGGGGCGCAAAGACAACACGCCTTCTCGCCACTCGGAAGATCGTGATAGGCGTACCACACCATCGCAAGTAGAAAGTAGGAGCCATAGAACATGCGACACTCAATCAAGGACTTCCAGGACTCGTTACTCCAGGTCTGAGAGAACGAGAACTGAGAGGTCATATACTGAGGGAAGCACCTATCGGCCCTCGCACACGCACCAGATGTCATCTAGGCACACGGAGTTGCCTAGATCATCTGACTTGCGAACTGTGCTTGAAGAAAGGGCTCGATGGAAGGAGGACACTAGGGCTCGCGACCCGCGCAAAGTTTTAGCCCTTCAGCGGTTAGCCCCTCAGAAGCATGGTAGCGTCGAGGTGGGAATGCCAATGTCGTGTCTTGCTTACGAACCAGCAGACAAAGTATTAGCAAGGTTACAAAGCTCGCCATTCGTTCTGGCAATTGAGAACGCACCACTACCCTTAGGCTTCCACCAACCCAAATTCACCACTTACGAAGGGAAGTCTGACCCCTACATGCACTTAAGCCACTTTCGCCAAGTTATGGCAGTATACCGGCGAAATGAGGCTTTAATGTGCATCCTATTTCCATCCAGCCTTGGCGACCTAGGTCTAACCTAGTTCGAAAGGCTACCAGAAGGCAGCATTGCCTCTTGGGCATAATTGGTAGAAGCGTTCGTGACTAGGTTCAGAACGAACACCAAAACACCAGTGGCGATCGATCAGTTACTCTCCATTGACATGGGTGACAAGGAGACGTTGAGATCCTACAACAGTCGCTACTGGGAAACCTTCAACCAGATTGGGGATTGCCTTACAAACCTCACCATTGCACAATACAAACGGGGCCTGCCAATCGGTAATAAATTGAGGGACTCAATTACTATGATGCCGCCCCTCATGATGGAGTCCTTAATGGAGAGAGTGCACCAACATATTCACGTGGAGGAAAATAGCGCCCATGCTAAAGTGAAATCTAGCACAATTGTAATGCTAGATAAAAGACCACGACAAAAGTCAACACGGTAGAACAACCAAGCAGGAATGGACGAGGCAGGCGGGCTAACAGAGAGGACCCAAACAAAAGGAGGTTAAGAGTTCGCACTGCCATTACCACAGTGTTCAAAAAACCAATCTACCGGATTCTCAGTAAGATACGCAATGAACCTTTTGTCTGATGGCCAGCAAAGTTGGGAGAAACACAAAAAGACTATGATGAGAGGTCCCAGTGCACCTTCCATAATGAAAAAGGACACCACACTGAAAATTGCACGCCGTTGAGGCAGCATATGGAGGAGTTAGTGGCAGCTGGGCACCTGGACCAGTACATAGAAGGAGGAACACAGCCAACCCCCCAGAACCATAACAACCCAAACGGGATGCCGGTCGACGCTCCACCTCAAGGCGTGATTAACGTAATACATGGGATATGCGAACCTAAGCGGGTATATGAGCTCAGGGGCATGATCAAAAAGGTTGAGCACTTGAGGGAGGTATTAAGTGCACAACCTGCCATCAAAAAGGGGAGAACAGAGGCCACAAATGTCATATCTTTTTTAGACAAACAAAGATTTAGCAAGAATATATTACCCTCACAATGATGCACTGGTCGTCACTCTATGCGTCAAGAATTTTGATAGATTTTGATCGACCAAGGAAGCTCATGTGAGATAATGTATTACGAAACCTTCAAACAACTGAAACTGGAGGACAAAGACTTGCCACCTACAACATCTCCTCTAATCGGATTCAACTCAATGCCAGAGTTGCCAGTGGGCAAGATAATCCTCCCAGTCAAGGTAGGAACCATGACGAAACAGGTGGAATTCTGGGTATTGAAAGTCCCTTCCATTTACAATATAATCTTGGGGAGGACATGGTTGCACGCCATGCGTTCGGTAGTGTCAACCTACCATTAAGTATTGCGGTTCCCCAACAAAGCCGGAGTAATTGAAGAGGTCTTTGGAGACCAAATTATGTCCAAACAGTGCTTCATCACGGTAAATGGCAGTCGCGCTGCCAAAGGGTATGTACAGATAGTTGAAGAGCCTGCGAGTAATGAACTATTTACGGATGTTGGCAAGGCAGCTGAACAGAAGGCATTGGAAGACTTAGTATAGGTAAGGATAGATGAAAAAGACCCAGAAAAGTTCTTTTTGCTCGGCTCATCTTTGTCTAGCACTGAGAGAACAGAGGTTATGGAATTCTTAACCTCTAACATCAAAGTGTTTGCCTAGACACCATATGACATGCCTGGCATTGACCCAAACTTCATCTGTCACCAAGTGAACGTCCACTCAATTGCCAGACTAGTTATACAGCGCTCTCGCAGATCAGCACTCCACCATGCCAAGATAGTGGCGGAAGAAGTGGAAAACTTGTTGGAGGCAGGAGCTATCAGAGAAGTGCACTATCCCAGGTGGATCTCCAATACCGTAGTAGTGCCAAAGAAGAACGGAAAATGGCATGTCTGCGTGGACTACAAAACAGTCAATGAGACATGCCCAAAGGACAGCTTTCCCCTACCACAGATAGACTAACTGGTAGACCTGACGGCAGGACATAATCGACTTAGCTTCCTTGATGCGTACAGAGGTTACCATCAGATCACTATGTATGAACCAGATCAGGAGGTCACATCCTTTACAACGCCTAGAGGATTGTATTGTTACGAGGTCATGCCCTTTGGCCTAAAAACTGCAGGGGCAACATTCCAACGGATGGTCGCCAAAATGTTTGAACCATTGTTAGGCAGAACAATGGAGGCTTACATAGATGACATGGTGGTCAAAAGTAAGGATGAGAAGGACCATCTTAAGGACCTAGGTGAAATGTTCCCGATTCTGAAGAAGAACAAGTTGCACCTAAATACATCCAAGTGTGCATTCGGCGTAGGATCAGGTAAATTCCTAGGCTTTCTGGTGACCAATCGAGGTATTGAAGCAGACCCTTCTCAGATCAAAGTAATCCAGGATCTAGAGTGGCCCAACATAGTAAAAGAGGTGCAGCATCTCACTGGCCTACCTGTCGCACTCAATCGGTTCATAAGTCGGTCATCAGACAGATGTCGACTATTTTTCCAAGCATTGAAGGCGAAGTTTGAGTGGGATGAAGAATGCGATCAAGCCCTAGAAAGCCTAAAAGAGTACATGTCTTCTCCACCGTTGCTAGTAACCCCAGTACCTGGAGAAGAGCTCTTTTTATACCTAGTAGTTTCACAGCACGCAGTCAGCGCAGTGTTGGTCAGAGTGGAAGGAATCCTACATCTGCCCATCTTTTATGTTAGCAAAACCTTGTTGGGTGCAAAAACTAGGTACCTACCATTGGAAAAACTGGCCTTAGCCTTGATGATGGCCTCAAGGAAGCTGTTGTATTACTTCCACGCCCACACCATAATCGTCCTAACAGCTTTTCCATTAAAAGCTTTGTTTGAGAGGGCGAACTTTTCTAGGCGAATCTTGAAGTGGGCGGTGGAATTGGGACAATTTGATATTAAGTTTCAACCTAGAACCGCAATAAAAGCCCAAGCTTTGGCAGACTTTGTGGCAGAGTTCACACCAAGAAGTCATCACATTTGCCCAGTTGACTTGACTGGCACAACAGAAAAGGGGACGGAAAGTGCCGCAAGAACTGCGCAACCCCCAAAACAAGATGCCCAGCCACATCCCAAGGCATACCGAATTGAAGAAAGGAAGGAAGAGGTGAACCAAGCCATTCCCAGTGTCACGCCCCAAACCCGCCCCTAAAAGTTTGGGCATGACCCGTTTGAAAACGAACACTTATCCTGTAGTAAATAACATATGGGGCCTCATCGGAAGCATAAAGTAGGAAAATAACTATACATATAAATTCCATTGAGCTACATCTACATGCCAGGACCTCTTATACATCACATTCAGCATGGAAAATAGATAAAGCTCCAAACCATATGTTGTAGCATCGATGATAAACAACCATATGTACAGACCCAGCCCCATCATTGGGCTTATATAAAAATCATTGAAGTTCTACCTCTTTAACTTTAAATGGGTAACCAAAATTAAGCCAACATTTCAATAGACTTTACAAAAATAAATGGCTTCGTACAGTGCCTGAACCCACGAAGGTTGACAAAAGAAAACGGGTGTCGTGACTAGGACTGACCACTTGGTTGGTTACCTACAGAAACATACATTAGACAGAGTGAGCCAAGCTCAGTGAATAGTAATACATAAATAAAACGATACTTAAATTGAACATAACACATAGCAATGCATATAAAGATGTAGAGTTCACATAGTTAGTCTGATTCTGTGCTACGTACATAACGGCCTTAAGTTCAATCTTGCAACATAAACATGGTGGCTATAAGCCCTTGAAACATGGTGGCACAAGGCCCTTGAAACATGGTGGCTATAAGCCCTTGAAACTTGTGGCACTAAGGCCCTTGAAGCATGTGGCATAAAGCCCTTGTAACATATGGCACTAAGGCCCTTGAAACATATGGCATAAAGCCCCTGTAACATATGGCACTAAGGCCCTTGAAACATATGGCATAAAGCCCTTGTAACATATGGCACTAAGGCCCTTGAAAAGTTGGCATGAAGCCTTCGGACATGCATATATGAACCCAAGAGGTGTCTCACACGGACTCTAGAGGTAACTCACAATGTAGCACTTAGTTCCGTGTAGCACTTTGTTTCATTTCATAACAACTTATACGGATGGCTATAAGCCTCATAACTTTCACATATGTATGGACTCAAGAGGTGTCTCACATGGACTCTAGCGGTGGCTCACAATGTAGCACTTAGTTCCAAGTAGCACTTTGTTCCATACCAATAATCATTAGGTCTTACAGACCAAACCATACATGTAATGTCATACCCCGGAAATAAATTCATACATATGCATTATGCTTGAATCATAAATAGAAATCAGAATTCATACTTGCTTATACTTGGCACTGTAATAGTGCTAGCAAATCAATAATAAGTATTTTTTTTTGTTCGTTCCATAAAGGAATCCCCCAACATTGTGAACTTGTAGCATACTTGAACATGTACATACATAAACTGGTAACATACGTAAACTTGTGACAGACTTAAACTTGTAACATATACTTGAAACATACCTGAACATACTTGAACTTGTAACATACTGGAAACATGCCTGAAACATACTTGAACATCATTCATTAATTCAAACGGAACATATCATAACTAGAGCATTTCTTGTTGTATCGTGTCATTATCGTACGCTTAACAATGAGAGACTAATTCACATTCTCATGAGGGTCACATAATGATGCTAAACTTTGCACTTATATCGTAGATTCTGGATCACTTCCAATTCATAAGCAACATAACAAATTAACTTCAATTCATCTGGATACATGTAGCTACTCTTATATTTACTCAGAATCCATTCTTCAAGAATGAACATAAATTCTTTTGGGTAAATGACTTACTTTACGTGCTCTCTTATCAATAGCATACACCTTTGTTTAATCATCCTTATATGTTAACATAGTTGCCTTGCCTTGTAATTAACATAGTCCTAATGGTAACTGTTACATCATTCCCATGAGTTGACATAATTAACGTAAAGTTAACAGGACATTCCTGATAATTAGTAACGAAAAGTAAGTACATTCTCATTAGATTATAGATGACTTTATTTGTTTCACAATTTCACAGTTCGGCCCTTGGCCTGAGGGGTTCACACAATCACAAGTTCCTTTGATGTTTTCATAATTCCATAATGTTTCTCACATAACATACATAACTTCATAAACTCTTTTGAAGTTTCCATAATATCACAGTGTTTCTCACATAGCATTCATAACATTTATGTCAACATAATTCTTATGACGAAGATTTAACATCAATAACGATAAATGGTTAAAGGTACATCAAAGTACTACTACTCACAATGATCGGTTCCCGGTGGTAATGGTACAATGTCCTCGTCTCGACCTACAATTACAGTGCACAACACATAATATGAGGTCATAGTCGATCCTTTACTTATTCTCTTTGATCGTTCAATCAATTAGTCATGGTCGTACCAAGCTCATTATTCTTTAATATGTTGTAATCCATGTCTTACAAAACAGGAGAAATCGATAGGAAATGGTTTAGGTGAAGAAATGGTACATAACTAATTGACATAACGTGAACAGTCGTCACTAATTTGGGTATAACTTTTTCTATATTTAGAATTTGGGAGTGAGACTAGTGCCATTGGAAACTAGACTTCCGGGGCTTGATTTTAGGCTCAAGAATCACTCAAAACGGAGTCCGGATGCAAAAGATATACCTATTCAAAGTTGGCTGGACAGAGCTGTCTCCGCACGTGCGGGTGAACAGTGCCGCACGTGCGGCCCTGGACAGCAGCAGTCCGAAAATGGCTGAAATTGTGGGACTTCTCATTTTCAAAAATCAAACCTTAATTACATATAAATCAAAGCCCAAAACCCTTTAATACATGACCAATTTCACATTATTATTCTTCATCAAACACCATAATCTCACAATAAACAAATTTAATGATTTTACTTCTTCAATCAAGGAATTCTTAGAAAATCAAGGTTCATGGGTTCAAAGCTCACATCTTCTATATCAATCCATGATTTCAAGTAGTAGATGGATTCTATACAAGGTTAGTAATTAGAGCCACATACCTTACCCAAGCCTTTGTTCATCCCTTAGTCTCTTCAATTTTTCCCAAGCTTTTGGTTGATCTTTCCTCTCTCTTCTATCTTCTTCAACCATCTTCAAGCTTCCATGGATGTTGAATTCCTTAGGGAGAAGCTTTGCCTCTTCTCTCTCTCCCTCTCTCTCTCTCACGGTTCTCCTTCCCCTTTCTCTAGATATTTTTATTTTTTGTTTGGTTCAAAATAGATGAGTTCAACAACTCATAAGGCATATATGCATATATAAAAGCTTCCCACAAATAGGAAGGGCCAAACACGCCCTTACGAATCGTACAAAATCACATTTCAATTAAACTTCCCAGATAACTCTAAAAATTATGCTGATCATAAATATGTCCCCTGTTCCGGTATCTGAAGTCTTTAAGGCCTTTAATTTGCAGTATAAAGTTAATCACCCAAACGTCCATTAACGCATCAGACAAATTAGATTTCAAATTAATTTTCCCAAATAATTCCAAAAATTCCCATTAACATATCTAAGTACTCAATTTTGATTTTTGAACCCATAAAGGTCGGTAATTCCCATTTTAAGCTCGTAACTCAACTGATAATGCTTCAATTCTAATAGATATAATTAAATTAAACCACATCATTTCATAGGGAAATAAAGATGATTTCTTATACGCATTTTGGGGTCATTACACCCAGTGAGGACTCATTAATAAACAAAGATTTGAGGCAGTCTGACAGTGAAGATACAACATCTACAGTTGGCATGGACTTGGGGGAAAACACCGGTAACATTCATGATCCCAAAACATCATCCGATCCATCTACTTTGAAGCTATTCGTTGGAGAGATGTGGAAACTCTTCGTGGATGAAGCATTCAACAGGCACGGTGCAAGACTTGGCATAGTCCTCATCTCACCAGATGGCCTAGTAGTGGAACAAACAGTCAACCTTGGCTTCCCAGCATCAAACAATGAGGCGGAGTATGAAGCACTCTTAGCAAGCCTAAAATTAGCACTTTTCATACAGGCCACCGAGCTAATGGTTTACAGTGACTCTCAGCTGGTAATAAACCAGATTTCAGGCGACTATGAAGCGAAAGAGGATGGCAAAGTATGAAGAGTTAGTCAGAAGGGAAATCATGAAATTCGAAGTAGTGCGGATAGAGTAGATCGGCCAAGAAGAAAATAGTAGAGCAGACGAACTAGCAGGCTTTGCTTCGATGGCTGATACATTCATCCCACATCCATTACTGATCGACTTCTTACCAAGACCAAGCATTGAAGAACCTGAAGTAGCTGTGGTATGTTGTGTCGAACTAGGCCCTTCATGGATGGATCCCATTATAGTATTCTTAAAAGACGGCGTCTTACCCGAAGAGAAGAAAGAGGCCAACAAAATAAGAGCAAAGTCACAGCGATTTTGGCTCTCCTCATCAATGGCTTTGTACAAAAAATCCTTCACTGGACCTTACCTGAAATGTGTTCATCCCAGCAAGGTCGAAGCATTCTTGTTCAAGATATACGAAGGCATATGCGGAAGCCACCAAGGAGGAAGATCATTGGCCTACAGAGCAATTTCACAAGGATATTGGTGGCCATACATGCAAGGAGATTCAGAAAAGTATGTCAAGAGGTGCGAGAAATGCCAAAAGTTCGCACACCAAATACATCAACCGGCCAGAGAGCTTCTACCATTAACTAGCCCATGGCCCTTCGCAATGTGGGACTTGGACATAGTAGGACCACTTCCAACGGCACCCGGTAACAGAAAGTTCTTTCTTGCAGCAACAGACTACTTTACAAAATGGGTGGAAGCAGAAGCACTCGCCTCAATAAAAGAGAAAGATGTGAAGAAATTCGTCTGGAAGAATATTATCACTAGGTTCAGCATACCTAAGGCTCTAATATCTAACAACGGCACTCAGTTTGATGGCAAAATTTTTAGAGGCTTTTGTGAGGAGTACAAGATAGAATTCTACAATTCTACACCAGCATACCCCCAAGCAAATGGCCAGACGGAAGCATCAAACAAAGTTGTCTTAGATGGATTGAAGAAAAGGCTGGAGAAAGCAAAAGGCAAGTGGGCTGAGGAGTTTCATCATGTTTTATGGGCTTACCGTACCACACCTCGGCGGTCAACTGGAGAAACACCTTTTTCCTTAGCCTATGGCATGGAAGCAGCAATCCCACTAGAAGTTGGCCTTCCCACTATTAGAATTGAAAATTTTGACCTAGATTTAAATAGAGAAGCCATAACCTTAGAACTCGACCTTGCAGAAGAGAGAAAAGAAAGAGCATTGGTTCACATCGCCTCATACCAGCAAGAGTTATCCAGAAAATATAATAAGACAGTACATCCGAGGCAATTCAAGGTTGGAGATTGGGTGCTGCGCAAAGTAATAGAAAACACTCTGATCCCCGGAGATGGCAAGTTAGGGCCTAATTGGGAAGGACCATACAAAGTGGTTGGCTTAGTAGGAAAAGTGCCATATCACTTGGAAGACGGAGATAGCAAGGCTATTCCCAGGCCATAGAACACTGTCAATCTCAAACTATTTTATTTTTAGCTTCTCATTAAAGTACTTGTAATTTTTTCTTTTTTCAATAAAACAAGTAGTTTCCTTTTCAACACAATTCTTTTCTTCTGTAAGAGTTGTTTTAGTGAGCTAGGGGCAATGAAAGCAGAGTTGGCCGAAACAACCAACACTTCACTCTAGGTTGGCAGGAATAACCAACTTTGAGCTCTTTTCAGCTGAGATCAGGATCTAGGCTGAAGAAGTTTGGTAGGAAATAACCAAACACTTGGCTCTAGGTTGGCAAGAATAACCAATATTGAGCTCTCTTCAGCCGAGATCAGGATCTAGGCTGAAGAAGATTGGTAGGAATAACCAAACACTTAGCTCTAGGTTGGCAGGAATAACCCACATTGAGCTCTCTTCAACCGAGATCAGGATCTAGGCTGAAGAGGTTGGCAGGAATAACCAACATTTGTTTCTCTTCAGTCGAGATAAGGATCTAGGCTAAAGAGGTTGGCTGGAATAACCAACTTTGAGTACTCTTCAGCCGAGATAAGGATCTAGGCTGAAGAGTGGTTGGCTGGAATAACCAACTTTGAGTACTCTTCAGCCGAGATAAGGATCTAGGCTGAAGATTGGTTGGTTAGAATAACTAACTTTGAGTACTCTTCAGCCCAGATAAGGATTAAGGTTGAAGAGAATTGGCAGGAATGACCAAACAAAATACAAGGATCCAAGATCGAGATAAGTACCTCGGCCAGAAAAAGCCAAACTTCATACAAATTATAGTTAAAAAATAAATGCAGGTATGGAATAAACCGAGCAAAAAGATGAAAAAATTGAAGATTTCATTCCAAAGTGCATTACAAAGGAGGGGCTGTAGCCCGGTTACAAACTCCATTGATATCAAAAGAAGAAAAGTACAAAATCAAGCAAAAAGATCATCAAGGTCTTCGTCATGATCAACTCGAGTTTCATCACTCCATAGCCCGGTCTCAACAGGAAGGTCGGTCACATCTCCAACTATAATGGGCACCAGGAGCTCCACCCGAGCTAACTGAACAACTTGAACACCAGAATCATTGACAACGGCCGGGGTGTTGTCGGGTTCTGGGGATGCCTCTTCTTCTTTCTCAACTTGAAGAAATTTTTGCTGAATAGCATTGGCATACTCCGCCATGTAGCTCGGGATAAAGTGGGGAGGAGGGTTCTGAAAAACCTCGGTCTCCTAGCCATGACTGAGCTTCGCCACGGCTGCCTTCCACCCACATTTGAAAAATATATCCTTGGCAGCCTCACACTGCAGAATGTAGGTGGCTTCTTCCTCCTTATAGCCCCGGTCTTCTGTATCTTCGGCACTCTTTTTTAGCTCAGCAATCTCAGCGTCTTTCTTTTTCTCTAGCTTGACCAGCTCACGCAAATAGCGGTCTTTTAGCGTAACTAGAGCTTGCTGCTTATCGGCTTCCACCGTGTTAACTAGCTTGGTAAGGTAGGCATTGTCAGAAGTAGCTCAATGGTTTTCTATTGAGCTTCCTTTAGTTCGGCTGTCTTTGCATTGGCGTCGGCCATGGCCTGCCGCGCTGTTTTGCGCAACTCCAACACACGCTTATGTGCAATGTGGTTTTTCTGCATGGCCTACAAAAGGGCGGTAAGAAATTTTGAGTAAAATCGAACAAACAGATGCACAAAATTGGAAAGCAAAAAAAAAAAAGAAAAAAAAAAGAGTACTCACCAACACCATCGATTTGGTGGCCGAGCGGATGGCTTTGAGCTCGATAAGATGGTCGTGATGTTCCATATCAGGTGGCAGACACACTCTTTTTGCAAGGTTAAAGGCAAGTGAGTGGTCTTTATCTGCCACCACTGAGTCAGTGTTCGCTATGGCTCGGTTCTTGTACATCAGTTTTGGTGCCCACTCTGAAGAGCTAGCCCGGTCAAATCGTGTGGGCTCTGGGCTTGGCGAAGTGATTTGTGGGAGCACGGTTTCATCTTTGTCAACAAGGTGTTGCGGCTCGGTTGTGGAAGTACGAGCGCACTTGCTTGGCCGAGATGACGAAGCCTAGGCTATTGGGAGGGCCACCACAGCCTCTTGTGTTTGGCCAGCTTGTTGTACCGCAGTTTGGTTCCCAACGGCTAGTGCATTTGTTTCAGTGATGAGTGCTTTGACTGCCCTCTTCTTGGCCATTTCTTGTTCCTCTGTTAATGGGATCAGATTGATTTGAGGTAGTGTTGGATCTGGTTCTGGTGAAGGTTCCAGAAGGAAATCTGTCACCCTAGTCTTTCTTCTACTGCTGTATCTGTATGTCGGTTCAAAATTTAGTAGCTCGGCCCAACCCTGATCGCGGTATTGAAGCGCGGCGCGAAGTGCGTCGAGATTGGGGTATTGGTACTGCGACTTTAGTTGATTCAAGTCTACATAAAGAAAAAGATAACGGTTAGCACGGTGCAAAACTTATAAGCACAAAAGAGTAAAAAATGCACAAGTTTGGCCGAAGTATTCATACCGATTACTCCTTTATTCCAATTAATATCATAGCCCGGTATTTGGGCTTCTCGGTCTTCGAAGTTGCCAGAAACCCAGAAGAAGTCATCGTCATTAACATCTTTATCTGGTGTATTTTTAATTATTTTCTCTCGGCGGCGTCTTATTCTTAAGTAATATACCTAGCCGTCTTCATTCTGGCTGAAGGAGTATTGGTGAAATAGCTTAGCTAAACCAAGGTTGAGGCCAAGCCGACGATTAGCTCGACGATGCCATTTATTATTCTATACGAATTTGTGGAAAGCTGGGTAGGGCAAAGTCTTTTTTGTCTAAGGAATTCACAAAGAAGAGGCTGAACGAGGAAACGGAGACCGGCCTCTACAATGAATATGATGGAGAAGGGAATGAAACCTTGTTTTCCCTATGGAGTTGTATCTAGCTCAGCTAATGAAAGGTGGACGTCGTCAGGGATATTGTAATCCTTGCGGAATTCGGCGATGGCGCCAGGGGAATTTACTAGAAACCGATATTTACTTATTCCCCTTAAATAATGTATAAATTAGCTCGGAGCGTTAGCTCAGTGTTGAGATGACGTTGAGTATCTCAGTTGAGCGTGCAAAGGTGTGCCTGGCCAAACCTAGTCAGTCTACAAGGTGAAAATAACAAGTGTTATGCCCAGACCACTGACCGGGCTAAAAAAGAAGAAGGATAAACGCAAAAAACCCTAGTTCAGCTAGAGAGGTTGTGGCCCATTCTTAGTTCGGTTTTGGCCAGGTCGGAGGCTGGATTGGCCTAAAGATTTGGCTCGGTCACTGGTAAAGCTCTCTAGTTCGGTTGAGTACACACCTAATACCAACAGAATCCTAGTTCAGTCGTATTATTTTTTCAGATCAAATACATCATGTTACAGATTGGGTGAGAATCCAGTGGAGGATCTATCACATGGTTTTTGGGACACAGAGGTTCTTTCTCATTGATGCGAAAACTATACTAGTATGTTTTGAAAAACATACATATATTATGCTATATATTGATATACTATACGAAATGAAAGAAAATGAAGAAGGCTAGAATCACTTACAGCTTTGAGTCGAAAGGATGAAGATCAAGACCGCAAGGATGAGCTTCGCAAGTGCTGTGTTTGGGAAAAAGGAGGCTCAGAGCGCAAGAAAGAGAAGATGAACAGAAATGTTCTGATTTGAAAAGATAGGGTTTTTGTATAAGACCTATATTTTGGGCAGGACTATTCAAAATTCACGAGGTACGAAGACAGCGTTGACAGCTGTACTCAACCAATAGGGGCCAGCCGCGTGTCTATCAGAATAACAAGCAATTCAAAGGTACAGTGTGACTGGAGAGACATATTTTGACTGGACAAATCGGTAGCCCAATGACAATTTAGCTCGGTTGAAGGCCAACTTTTAGCTCGGCCTAGTAACAGGTAATCCCAAATCATGCATGGCAGATGGAATTAAGGGGCAATTGAGAGGGAGTTTTTATATTAGGGCCGAGCTAGGCCCAGGCGTAGTAATGGGCCGATCTATGGGCCACGGTGAAAAGGGCTTAGCAAAGTAGATCTTACTCTTAAGCTCGGTCCAAGTATGGTTACAGTCACCACGGTCGAAGTGGTGATAATTAGCTCGGTCATAGTATTCGGGGCCGAGGTGTTTTGGGCTTCTTTAGGTGGACCTTGCTTTTGTTAGCCCGGTCAAAGTTTGCTGTAGTTAGCTCGGTCTCAACAGACAAAACCGAGGTACAAGTGAACAAGAGCCGAGCTATGTGTTGCATATGAAGGCGCTGGATTAAGTATGACAAAGGGCTAGTGTTAGCTCGGTCATACTATCATCCAACCAAGGTAAAACCATCTCACTTGGTTTAAGCAGTGAGGGGGGTGTTGAAAGATAAGCATCATCTTTCAGGAATGTGATTCCTAGGAGGACTCTAACTTGAGGAGTAAGAGTCCTCCTAGGATTGTGCCACGCAAAACCTATAAAAACTCACAACATAACCTATGTAGAGGTAACACAACTTTGATTCTCAGAATACACAGAGCTTTTTCCTATTTGTCCATTTTGCTAACTTAGGCATCGGAGAGGTATCCGACACGCACCCGACGGCTAGCTCACGTTTGTGTTTTCAGGGACTAAAGCGACGACGTATGGAGGAACACAGACTTAATCAACAGGATTATACAAGAACATTATTTCGTATAACAAATATAACAAATATAATTTTGCAAAAGGGAAAAAGATTGTGAAAAAAATAATTGCAAAACTAGTAAGATTGTTTGTAATTTTATCAACAGTGGTACTACTTAATGAAAAATTATTAGGTACTTCTGGACCTACTTAATAAACCAAATAAAAGGAGCATAAACATCATTTTCAAAATCCATAATTGCCAACCATGAGTTGAGTACTCTCATCTCCTAACAAAGACCTCAAGTGACTAACAACGGTCTATACTTGTCTGTGCAGCAAATGTAATTAAAGTTTTTTATTTTTATTTTTCACTAACTTATTACTCGTGCTATGCGCAAGTTAAAATGATACATTATTTATTAAAAATATGATGATTATATTTATTTTTTTTTATATTTTTTCTTATGTAAAATTTTTTTTATATATAAGTTTAAGGATTTTCTTTCAAATGTTCCTTTACTATAATATATAGTATAGATAGATTAAAACTGTTGTATTAACAATTAATAATTAAAATTATGCTTTGCTATAAAAAAAATGACATAATTCTAATACTTCACTATTTTAGAATAAAAATATATGAATTTTAAAAAATTATCATATTGGTTTTTGAAAGGGAAATAATTAAAGAAATTTTAAAAACTTAATGAGTAAGAAAGAATCATCATAACATGTAAAACCGCTAAAATCACGGTTAAACCAGCAAGTCATTCAAATCAAAAATAGTTTAGCTTAATCAGTTAGATCAAAAGACCAACCAGCTTACACAAAAATTAATTAATTAAAATTTTAAATTTTATTTTATTAAAATTTAAACTGTCACTAAATATGGAAAGCAATCTATTAATTTAAATTTAAAATCGACACAATATAAATTAAAAATTATAATAATTTATCTCATAATTTATAAGTTTTAAATACAAATTTAAAATTATCATAATTGTAAGGCCCCAACTTTTTGTAACTTCTCCAAACTCTTATAGTTAAAGAATTTCAATAAGAAATCTTGTTTCTTCATTTCTTGCAAATTAAACCCTAGAAATCAGGAACGACTGCACGAGCTAATTGGCAAACCCTAATCAACTCTGAGAACTTAGGAAACATTTTAAAACCCTAAATTAATAATTTAGAAACCCTAGAATGAAAATTTATAAGAGAAAAACCCTAGTTTTCGGTAGTCGCCGTTTTAGCCCGATATCTCGCCTTTTGTTGTGAATCGACATCACGTGATCCGAATTAATTTTCCTATCATTATTTTATTAAATATATAACTTAAATATATTTTTTATTTCAAAATTTCATATTCATCCCTTTTCTTTCTTTATTATTGCTTTTTGGCCCCAAAAATTCTAATATTTTAATCAAATATGGTACAACTAATATTTTATTGATTTATACAAAATATCTACTTTATTTTATTCAAAATAAATCAAATTCTCACATGTGGGAATGGTGGCCGGTTGTGGATAGGTGAGAGGGACCAAAAAAATTATTTTTTATATAGCAAATCTTGAATTGAATATTCAAGAAAATCTTGAAAACATGTAGGAATGGGGAGCAGTAAATGCAATGTGCTCTTGTCTTCCAATTAACTAATAAATAGGATTAATTTTTCTTAATCAAGATTAATTAACACTAATTTTAATTGGATCCAATTACAAACCAACCAAACTAGGTCAAGTCCATTGAAATTCAACCAAACCATTTACAATTTTTTCTCTCATCCTTGGCCTATAAATACAAGCCTTACTACCTCATTTTTTTGTCACTCCATACACACACAACCCACGGCTGAAAAGAGAAGGAAAGGGAGAGCTTGTAACTTTGAGAGAAAGAGAAGAAAAAGAGAGATACAAGTGGGGGGTGGGGGGTGAGGGGGGGGGGGAATCTAGCAAGCTAAGGAAAATCTCATACACCTCTTCTCTCAATGAATCATCATGTTTTTCCCCTTCATGATACATGCTAAAAATTTATTTCATATGACACCAAGAGTTACTACATTTGTTAGATGATGTTTGGTTTGAAAATGAAATGTTCTTCTTCTTCCTTGTAATTTCCAACAGGCTCTTCTCAAGGTTTTTTATTTTATTTCCATAGTAAACCTTCACCAACTCAAAATATGTTTTAAAGAGGTATTAATTGACATATATAGAGTATGTGAAAATTTTTGTTAAGACCATGGATGTGTTTTTATGACTCATTTTATTTTTCTAAATACTTGCTGCAAAGAACCTGTTAAAATAGAGAACTTTAGAAAATTCTAAAAAATTATAGAAAAATGGTCTCACGTTCATTTTATATCAAAATCTTACTCTGAAGGTTAGCTTTCAAAAAAATTTATTTCAATGAAAATGAATGAGTATTTTAAGAGAAACACCAAATTTTGTAACAGTTGTCAAATCTGGACTGAGTCTGTGTATTTCTTAAATATCTAAAAATCAAAAAGGGCCACCCTACTTCCACAAAATGATTCTGAAACTAGACTTGATTCTCTACAAATCATCAAGAAGCCACATTTCTAAAAACCTTAAAAAAAAAAGTTTCTATATTTATTTTCAAACCGGTGCAGTGCTGGAAATCTGAACAGTGTGGTTCCTATTGTAGTTAATGCTATTGTGCTATCATGACATATTTTTTGTAATATATGTTATACTTGCATGCTTGAGTTTCACCTTGAATGACCTTATTTTGCTCTTACTTGTGCTAACCACTAATGTGAAATGAACTTAGTGTGAAAAGGGAAAAACTAAATGGGTTGGTAAAGAGGGTTGACAACCACTCTAGTTATACATAGTAAATGATGGGAATGTTAAGTTGATATTAGTAGTGGATTAAAATGAGCAAGTCTTGTGCAAGTAGTTGTTTTGGAACCCTTGAATGGAGCGGTTGTATTCGGACCCTAGGTAGTTCGGTGGAAGGCGGGATTTGGGCAAGGCCCATCACTACCGTCTCTTTTAAGGCCCTGCGGGTGGCGCTACGCGGTATATAACCGTTGGTAGGCATCCGAGGTAAAGTCTGCAACAAAGCAGCAAAAGAGGGGGCATACAGAATAATCCGCGTCTAATTCTTGGAGTTGGGAGGACGAAATCTCTTTGGGGGATTTTTAGACTACTAACAACTAATCATATAATTTGTGTTATGAACTTAAATGCTATGATCCCTTTCCTTTGTCTTTGTAAAGGCTGTTGTGTATTGGACTGGGAAAAATGGATGGGGTGTGTGCGCGTTTACTGGGCATTCAAAGCTCACGGCGTATCATGCCAGGTGTCGAAGAGGAGCTTATAGTAGGAGACGATGAGCCGGAAACCTTCGAAGACATTTGGCTATCCTAGAAAAGTTAGAAATTTCCCTTTTGATGTTTTGTATAGTTCATATGAAATTTTAAATTTTCTTTTAGGATGTAATGTTAATGAAATGAGCTTTTGTAATTAAGGATATTTGTAATCATCCTATTATTATGTACTTATATTCCAACATCAATATAATCCCTGACGTTGCTTATGAGACCTTATGTCAATGCCTCTTAAGATCTGTCAAAAGGGTAGTGCGCTACCTAAGAAAGCTGGACTTAGAAGAGAGGCTATTTTGACTCCTCTGGTGATCTGGGATCTTATTTGGTTATTGGCCACAGGACTCATTAGTGACTTTCCCTTGACTACAACCCTTAGTGTAGATTTGGGGCGTCACAATAATTATCTCATAATTTTTGTATTAAGGAGCACTAAGAGTGACATTTAGATAATCAATATATCTATATATTTTATAAAAGAATACTTTTAAGGAGAGATATTATGAGAGTTTTAAAATCTCATATAAAATTATTTTTAAAATCAAAACTTCTATGTGAAATTGTAAAATAAAAAGTTAAATAGAAGTTAGCCAATTGGAATTTTCTTAGTTGTTTAAAATTAAGAAAATCCAAAAAATTAGTATGAGATATTAATCATAAGGCTTTTCACTAAAAATCTTATTTTGCTTATAAAAATGGGAGTATGACATTCACTTTCTGTAAATGAAACAATTCATTTTTTCCTACTTTTCTCGATGTGGGATTATAAAATAAAAGTTAAATGAAAGCTAACCAATGATAATTTTCTTAATTTTTTAAAAGTTAACAATTGTTTGGGCGGGAAGTTTATTTCAAATTTGGTAATCTTGGCCATTCAATCTTGGCGATTTAATCTTTAATTAGGTTAATCTTTCGAATCAAACAAATTTAACCAATATATTCTCGATGTGAGATTATCAAAAAAAAGCTAACCAATGAAGATTTTCTTAATTGTTTAAAGTTAAGAAAATTAGTATGAGATATTGAAACTCTCACAAGGTTTCTCACTAAAAATATCCTTTTTCTTATGTAATATATAAATAAATAAATAGACAGATAAATATAGATATAGATATTTATATTTGTTTTAGATATATTTTAATATACAAATTATTTTTTTTGAAGATTTTTTATATAGCGATCCCGGAATTCCCTGTTGTTATTGAACTGTAATTCGGACTTGGTTCCGTAGATTTGTTGTTGTCTTATCCTCTTTTCTGTCCCTTACTCTTTATCTTAGAGTTTTGGGTTGTGTTGGACTTGTTGGGAATAAGTTGGTGATGTTTTAGAACTTAGAATCTTTGCCCAGTTTTTGGCCTCTCCGCTCGAGCGGGGGTTTCGGCGCTCGAGCGGGGAGATCACCCATCTAGTTTTTCGTCTGCAGTGGTATACGCTCGAGCGGGGGAGTTTGACGCTCGAGCGGGCACCATGTCTGTAAAAGTTCTGGGAGCGTGCATCCGCCGCTCGAGCGGGGGATTGGACGCTCGAGCGGGGATCTGTGAGTGACGCTCGAGCGGGGAGTTCGACGCTCGAGCGGGGCAACCTGTATAACACACCGAGATTCAGCTTTTTGAATCACTTTTCCATTTCCTTTCTCTCTCTTACTTTTCTGAAAAAGCCATTGGAGAGCACCTCACTCTAAAACCTAACTTCTCTCTTCGGATTGATCTAGCTAGAGTGTTTTTCTCACCTTGGGCCTTTGTAAGAAGTGTGTTGATCGTCGAGGGCTTCGTTGTGATCCAAGAAATTTGGGATTTGGAGCACTTTGATTTTGGGTCATCTTCTCTATTTGAGTTCTTCATTTGAGGTAGGGATTCTCCTTGTTCTTTTTCAATACTCCGTCTATAGATAGACATGTGGTAATTTTTGTATTGCATGAAAATTGTACCATGTTGGATTTGTTTGAAAATCATGAGATAAACCTAGGGTTGGTTGGGTGGAGAATGGTTTTGGCTTCATTGATTGTTGTCTTGGCTAATATAAATATAAATTAGCATGTTGTAGTTAAATGAGGAAAAGCCCTAAATTATATTTTGGTTGAGTAAATTGAAATGGGGGTTTGTTGACCATTGTGTGTAAATCTCTTTTGTCAAAATGAGTATGGTAAGGGTGTTAATACCTTAAGGATTAACCATGGCTTTGGAGTTGATTTTATGGAAACAAGATTAGTGGAGTTGGTTTTGTGATAACAAAAAGGAATTGGAATCATTTTTGTGAAAATGAGGGAAGTGTTTTCGAAATAAGTTTGAGAATTGGATTGTTGTATCTTGAGTGTTGAACACACATGTAGAAGTTGTTCTATTAACTATCATGTTAATATTGTTGTTGGGTTTATGATTCATGATATTTGAGTCTTTTAATAGATGTACTAACTATATGCATCTAGAGGTTTGGTCCTTGGTCATCGGTGGAGGATGACACGGTTGTGTAGAATTGTCGAGTTTGCATTTTGCCATTGATTAATTGAACATCGTATGTGATGAAGTGCTAGATACATTGTATGTATGTATATTTACTCGGAAGGAGATAGTCATGTGTTCATATATTTTAACACATTGCTGATGTCTTGATAGTTTATGCATATGCATTATACATGTTGGTTATGCCTTGATGTGCTGTGATTGTTGGTGTTATACCCCGCGCTTATAATCAAAGGTACCGTTACCTTCCAGTTAGCGCCTGGAGAACTGACTGCGCTAATAATCGAAGGTACCATACCCCTCCAGCTAGCGCCTGGTAAACTGGCTTGTTGTTAATGCTGTTGAGTGGGGTGTATTGTTGGCTTACTACGTACATAGCTAGTAGAGCGAAATGGGATTGTTGTTGTTTCGTTGTAACTGAAAATATCATGGATTTGATTGGTTACAGTTCGGAGGACCGAGTTACTCTATTGGTTGATTGTATACATGTTGGTGGGTTGTAAATTTATATTTTTACAAAGATATGCATGTATAGTTATGATAGTAATGGAAACGAACCAAAATGTCATTTTTGTCTTTTGGAAAGTGTGGAGGAGAACGATTGTTTTATAGATAAACATGTTTGAAAAGGTACATCTGAGTATGTATAGGAAATGGAAGAGGGTATCAAGCTTAGTGAGATTACTTCCTAAGTATTTGTTAATGTTATGAAAGATTGGGAATGGGGATTAATGAAAGGAAAAAGGAAAGACAAACCACTTGTAGCGTTGAATGAAACGGTTGTTTTCGAGAAAAGTTCATACATATATATTTTGTATAAACTGTCACATTACTATTCTAGTACGAGAATGAGCGTTCATGATCATAGCTATCTGTAAGTTGTTATTGTTGAGGATCTTGTTGAGTTCCCTACTGGACTATATGTTCATCCCACGTTGTTGAATCTTTTTCAGGTATTAAGCAGGTTGAGCTGCAAGATTTGGATCTACTTATTTACTGGCCACGGGGCCTCAATTATGTTGGCGGAATGCCATTGTTGTAAAAGGGTTACACCCTTCTTCTTGTATCTTAAGTGATGTAAGCCCAAGGGCAATTTTTTTTAAGTATGTTCATGTAATATTTACTTTGCATACGAATGAGAGTATTGTTAATCACTTCTACGGATTGAATGTATGAGTTTATTTTCGTGTGTTATCCTTGAAATTGAATTAAGTTAATGAATTTGGTAATGACTTCGAGTAACAAAAAGTGGGGCGTGACAACTTGGTATCAGAGCTAGCCGGGTTTGAATACTTTGGGCTCGTGGGAAGTGGTTTTTACCACAGTGGGTTTACTACGTATTGTGAGGACGTTGCATATAGATATCATGAAATTTAGGGCTTATGTGTTGCATTTATGTGAGCATGGGATTCAGTCTCCTGGATAATATTCATAGCCGGTGAACTTTCTTTGAGGTCCTTTTGGAAACACACCTGATCAACGTGGTTTCTGATGGGAATTCCTTGAGAGTTCCGGGATGAGTGGCTATCTTTGTGGACTTGATTCAATTATGTGTTTATCTGTCTAAATGATTGTATGCAATAGAGATGTAAATTTTGAGACTAAGTGTGTCTTGTAACTTAACGGTAGTGGAGTGTGCCTCGGAGAAGGCTATTGTGTTTTGCGCTAAGTGTGTTTTGCCTTCGTGTTTAATAGGATGTCTACAAGAGGGAGTAGAGGTCGGATGAGTAGTAGGAGCGCCAGGAGAGGCACAGCAGTTCCTTTAGTACCTGCCATTGCAGCATCGGCTGTCGGCGAGGATGTCGCACGTGAGATTGTGAGAGCAGTGCAGGACGCCCTATCTCGCACTGAGGGCGGCAGTGGGCATGCTCTCAAACTTACTAAGGAGTTCTTTCGCTCCAGTCCACCAGAGTTTGTGGGGGAGGCTAAACCGTTGGAGGCAGAGAGTTGGCTAGAGCAGATTACCAAGACTCTTGATATGCTCAGAGTCGAAGATGAGGAGTTGAGGGTTTCTTTGGCGACTTTTCAGTTGAAGAGTGATGCGAGTTATTGGTGGAAGTATGCTAAGAATAATGTGGGTAGCACGTGGGTTGCTTTTACCGAGGCCTTTCTGGCCAAGTATTTCCCTCCTTCTGCTCGGGAAAGGTTGAGGGATCAGTTTTTGGAGTTGCGTCAGGATGATACTCTTGTGGCACAGTTCGAGATGCGGTTTGCTAGCTTGTCGAGGTTTGCTCCGGAGTTGGTGGCAACAGAGGAGCGTCGTTGTTTTGAGTTTGAAAGGCGGTTGCGTTTCGATATTCGGGAGAAGGTAGCTGGATCCTTTTGGAAGGATTATTATTATTTAGTCGAGGCAGCGGCCCATGTGGAGGCCATGATTGCGAGTGATGATGGGGTTAAGGAGGAGACCATTGCGGTAAGTCCTTCGGTTCCTGAATACTCTAGGCTCAGTAAGGGGTGGAGGCGGAAACATGCTCAGTCAGGGGCTGGTTCCTTTTCTTCGCCAGGGGTTTCGGACACTTCGGTTGGAAGGTCCGGGGAGGTGCAGGTTTCAGACCAGTCTCAGAGTAGGGCGTCTGGTGGTTGTTTTGTTTGTGGCTAGCAGGGCCATGGTAGACGTTTTTGTCCTTTGCGTGTAAGTTCTTCGGGTGTTTCAAAACCCAGTCAGACTCAGTTATACCCGCCCAGTCAAGGACGCTATCGGTACCAGAAACGGTCAGGCCAGGCTTCGGGAGCCTCGCGAGGGGCGACTTATTAGGTAGCCCTATAGTATTACCCTGGAGGAGGACTTTTGTGTTGTTGGCCGGTGGTGTATCATGTAAATCATCTTGTTGTTGACCGGTGTACTGTTGGATGCTGAGGCACCATGTTTTTGTATCGTATGTATATGTACTTTGTTGTTTGTTTAATCCTCAGGTATTGGGGAGTATGTATGGGTTTTAAGCTCTCTTTTATATTGAGAAGTTGTTAATGGGGTCAATGATCCTAATGTTGTTGCTTGCTTGGTACCGTATGATGAGTTAGTTGTGTGACGGCCTGTGTGCCTTATTCACCTTAATGATTATTTGTTGAGGACGGGAATCCATGAGAGAATGTGTTAGATGTGATGGTTTTGAGAGTTGCGGGATGTTGGCAAGGTTATGTGTGAATGTTGGGTATGGTTGTGAGTGGAGGCTGGCAGCATTCTTAAGAGGAAGAACAGTTGTGTTCTAGAGTAACGAGAATAGCGTTGGTGAAATTGTCCTTCGTGATTGGGTTGTGGTAATTAAGGTTTACCAAGTCGGTTTTCGGTCAAGGAGATGAGCAGGCTTGTTACGTAACCATGGGAGGGGGGGATAGTAATTCCCTTAGACACAGTGTTGGTGTGGTTTGATTTTAGGAGATCCAGTGAGATTCCAAAATTTGAGGGTTTGTGTGGGGAACTCCGCGTGTGGGGTTAGTGGCACATCAGTGTGTGGATTACTGAGTGTGGAGTTTATTAAGTTGTTTAGTCAGCCTTTTGGTATCGGGTTTTGGGTTGACATCGGTCACCTCGAAGTTAGTCTCATTTGTTGTAGACTTTGTTTGTTGGTTAAGGAAAACTGAAACTAATTGAACATGTTATGCCATTGAATCTGACGGTTGATAGAATACATTAACTTTATGTATTGATTGATTGTGTATAGAACCTTTGTGGTTATATGCATTGTGTGTAGAGGAGGAGATGGGGGATGTACTCCGCGGTTTAGGGGAAGATGGGGGATGGACCTCTAAACCGGATAGGATTGGGAGGAGGTGGAGGATGAACTCCGTAGGTACAGCTCATATGCTTGCCTAATGAAGTGTGGATATAGCTAATATGCTTATCTGTTGTGGTAGTGTAGATAAAGCTCATATGCTTATCTTTGAAAGTGTGATATAGTTTTTATACTTATCTGTTGATAGTGCTGTTGTTATTTCTATTAACTATCATTATAGAAATGTTATGTTCTATGTTGGCTGTGGTATCACCGTGTGCGTGATGGTTGTTGATAGTGTTATTTTGGAAAGAAATGGAAAATAAAACTTTTCCTAGTATTTGGGCCACCTAAGGGTGTTGTTGAGAAATTGATTTAATTCAAGGGTTTTGAGGAATTTCAAACGAATGATTTTGGCAAATAAATGGTGGATGACTGTGTATTAGATAACACCATGTTGGCAAAAAATGTATACAAAGTTTTTGAGTTTCGCATGGAAAATGCAAAGTTTATTTCGAAATGTCAGCATTGAAAATTTGACTATCTTTGAGAAATGTCTCTTGAGCAAGAAAATGTTTTCTTATTATTTACTCAAAAGGTTTGCTTTAGTCGTGTTGTTGCATGGTGACTTAGCTTGAAGCGCTGGTCAGATGTGAGTAAACTGTTTTAGAAGGGTTGATTTTGTTGTGGCTTTTATGCCTACAGTGTCGTCGTTTGGAACGTGTTCCCTTGGTTAGCCTCTTCCTTGGTAAGAGTGGATTAAAGGTTTGTAGTGAGAATAGCTTCTTTCCTAATACTCGGGTGTTGGTGTTGTGTGATCTGTTGGCCTTGTGTTTTGGCGTATCCTTAATTTCGAGGACGAAATTCTTTAAGGGGGGGAGGTTATAGCGATCCTGGTATTCCCTGTTGTTATTGAACTGTAATTCGGACTTGGTTCCGTAGATTTGTTGTTGTCTTATCCTCTTTTCTATTCCTTACTCTTTATCATAGAGTTTTGGGTTGTGTTGGACTTGTTGGGAATAAGTTGGTGATGTTTTAGAACTTAGAATCTTTGCCCAGTTTTTGGCCTCTCCGCTCGAGCGGGGGTTTCGGCGCTCGAGCGGGGAGATCACCCATCCAGTTTTTCGTCTGCAGTGGTATACGCTCGAGCGGGGGAGTTTGACGCTCGAGCGGGCACCATGTCTGTAAAAGTTCTGGAAGCGTGCATCCGTCGCTCGAGCGGGGGATTGGACGCTCGAGCGGGGATCTGTGAGTGACGCTCGAGCGGGGAGTTCGACGCTCGAGCGGGGCAACCTGTATAACACACCGAGATTCAGCTTTTTGAATCACTTTTCCATTTCCTTTCTCTCTCTTACTTTTCTGAAAAAGCCATTGGAGAGCACCTCACTCTAAAACCTAACTTCTCTCTTCGGATTGATCTAGCTAGAGTGTTTTCCTCACCTTGGGCCTTTGTAAGAAGTGTGTTGATCGTCGAGGGCTTCGTTGTGATCCAAGAAATTTGGGATTTGGAGCACTTTGATTTCGGGTCATCTTCTCTATTTGAGTTCTTCATTTGAGGTAGGGATTCTCCTTGTTCTTTTTCAATACTCCGTCTATAGATAGACATGTGGTAATTTTTGTATTGCATGAAAATTGTACCATGTTGGATTTGTTTGAAAATCATGAGATAAACCTAGGGTTGGTTGGGTGGAGAATGGTTTTGGCTTCATTGATTGTTGTCTTGGCTAATATAAATATAAATTAGCATGTTGTAGTTAAATGACGAAAAGCCCTAAATTATATTTTTGTTGAGTAAATTGAAATGGGGGTTTGTTGACCATTGTGTGTAAATCTCTTTTGTCAAAATGAGTGTGGTAAGGGTGTTAATACCTTAAGGATTAACCATGGCTTTGGAGTTGATTTTATGGAAACAAGATTAGTGGAGTTGGTTTTGTGATAACAAAAAGGAATTGGAATCGTTTTTGTGAAAATGAGGGAAGTGTTTTCGAAATAAGTTTGAGAATTGGATTGTTGTATCTTGAGTGTTGAACACACATGTAGAAGTTATTCTATTAACTATCATGTTAATATTGTTGTTGGGTTTATGATTCATGATATTTGAGTCTTTTAATAGATGTACTAACTGTATGCATCTAGAGGTTTGGTCCTTGGTCATCGGTGGAGGATGACACGGTTGTGTAGAATTGTCGGGTTTGCATTTTGCCATTGATTAATTGAACCTCGTATGTGATGAAGTGCTAGATACATTGTATGTATGTATATTTACTCGGAAGGAGATAGTCATGTGTTCATATATTTTAACACATTGCTGATGTCTTGATAGTTTATGCATATGCATTATACATGTTGGTTATGCCTTGATGTGCTGTGATTGTTGGTGTTATACCCCGCGCTTATAATCAAAGGTACCGTTACCTTCCAGTTAGCGCCTGGAGAACTGACTGCGCTAATAATCGAAGGTACCATACCCCTCCAGCTAGCGCCTGGTAAACTGGCTTGTTGTTAATGCTGTTGAGTGGGGTGTATTGTTGGCTTACTACGCACATAGCTAGTAGAGCGAAATGGGATTGTTGTTGTTTCGTTGTAACTGAAAATATCATGGATTTGATTGGTTACAGTTCGGAGGACCGAGTTACTCTATTGGTTGATTGTATACATGTTGGTGGGTTGTAAATTTATATTTTTACAAAGATATGCATGTATAGTTATGATAGTAATGGAAACGAACCAAAATGTCATTTTTGTCTTTTGGAAAGTGTGGAGGAGAACGATTGTTTTATAGATAAACATGTTTGAAAAGGTACATCTGAGTATGTATAGGAAATGGAAGAGGGTATCAGGCTTAGTGAGATTACTTCCTAAGTATTTGTTAATGTTATGAAAGATTGGGAATGGGGATTAATGAAAGGAAAAAGGAAAGACAAACCACTTGTAGCGTTGAATGAAACGGTTGTTTTCGAGAAAAGTTCATACATATATATTTTGTATAAACTGTCACATTACTATTCTAGTACGAGAATGAGCGTTCATGATCATAGCTATCTGTAAGTTGTTGTTGTTGAGGATCTTGTTGAGTTCCCTACTGGACTATATGTTCATCCCACGTTGTTGAATCTTTTTCAGGTATTAAGCAGGTTGAGCTGCAAGATTTGGATCTACTTATTTACTGGTCGCGGGGCCTCAATTATGTTGGCGGAATGCCATTGTTGTAAAAGGGTTACACCCTTCTTCTTGTATCTTAAGTGATGTAAGCCCAAGGGCAATTTTTTTTAAGTATGTTCATGTAATATTTACTTTGCATACGAATGAGAGTATTGTTAATAACTTCTACGGATTGAATGTATGAGTTTATTTCCGTGTGTTATCCTTGAAATTGAATTAAGTTAATGAATTGGTAATGACTTCGAGTAACAAAAAGTGGGGCGTGACATTTTATAAAAATAATTTAACAATCCCATCACTAACCGTAGTGTATGAGAGAAGTCGAAAAGGGTGCTACATTAACTATGAGAGAAGTCAAAAAGGCTTATGAATTGGGAGAAGTCAATAAATCCTGAGATTTTCTTTTTTTAAATCAAAAAATTAGAAAATTAAGATTGGAATATTGGAACTCTCACAAGACTTGTGGGTTAGAAACTTCATTTTCCTTACATAATACTAGCTTATCACCCGTGCTATGCACGGGATAATTATAGATATTTATATTTGTTTTAGATTTTTTTTAATATATAAATTATGTTTTTTAAGATTTTTTATAAAAATAATTTAACAATCTTATCACTAACCATAGTGTATGAGAGAAGTTGAAAAGGGTATTGTAATAACTATACACGGATTGTATTTATAATTATTTATATGAGAGGATTTTAAATGCTGATTAGGAAATTTTGACCAAATCAATAAATGCAGGCATGTGGAAAGACATGTGAATTGAAAAAAATTAATAAACGTTGATTAGGGGATTTTGACCAAATCAATAAATGTTGAGTTTTTTTTTTTTTAATAAGAAATTTAGAAAATTCAGATTGGGATATTGAAACTCCCACATGCCTTGGGGTTAAAAACCCCCTTTTGCTTAATATATAGTATAGACTAGCATATCACCCGTGCTATACATGGAATTAGATTTTAAAAAATTATTTATGATTATATCAAACATATTTTTAAATTATTAGTATAAAATATACATAATTTTGAAAGAAAATATTGATGTTTTATAATTGAAGTAATGAAAATGAAAATTTATTATATTTGTTTGAAATTCACTAAATAAATAAGATATATTATAATTAAGGTCTTCCATCAACATTCCTGCATTATCAACATGATAGTTAGTATTATAATTGATAACCAACACATATATTATGTTCTTATAAAATATTATAAAGTAAAAATATTATACTTACATATTATATATATGTATATATATTTTACTTTGTAAAAGGTATAGACATTTTTCAGACCAATTTATATTTAAAACAAAATTCACGCACGATGTATAATCTAGTTGACGTAGCATTATTGGTACAAGTATAATAAATGCATAAGCGAAGTCTTAGCATGACGCAATATAATCTTTAATCATTCTAACTCCATTATCCAATAAAAATTTGGAATTATAACATTTTGTTTGAAAAGGTAAGAATAAGTTATTTATAATAAATTTTATAATTTCCTACCTTTGATATCATATTTCTCAAATATGAGGGTTGGCATCGCAAGATAAACTCTGTCCGTTTATCTTGAACAGTAAGATTTTTTGAACCAGTACTGTCTTTGACCACAATGTTAATATTATATCTAATCAAAAAACAAAAAAAAAATAATTTGTAAAAGGAATAATTGTACCTAATAAAAAATTAAAACACTTGTTAAGTTTTAATTATTACATATCAATTACTTACCTAAAGAAAATTATCTCGTTATAATATCAGTATCAAAATGTATGTAGTGACGACAAATAATATGATCATAATGATATTCAACTTTTTGATAACAGTGTAATTTTTTAATAAAATTACAATGGAAGGCTTGAAAGGGTGTGTAATTTCCTAATTACAGTGTATTTTTTTTTCTCTTTTTTTTTTCACAATTGTAACTTGTTATTTTTTAATAAAAATTTATATTTGTTTTAGATATTTTTTTAATATACAAATTATTTTTTATAGTGTAATTTTTTTTCTTTTTTTTTTTTTTGCAATTACAACCTATTATTTTTTAATAAGAATTTATATTTATTTTAGATATTTTTTAATATACAATCGGTAGTTAAAAATACAATGAATTAAAACCCAATCACAAATTAAATCAATTGGTAGTTAAAAATACAATCACATCACAAAAAAATCAATTATAATTTTTTTTTTAAAAATATAATCTAATCATCATCAATAATTATTACACTGTTAATTGTAATTACATTTTAGTTGTGAACTCTCTCTCTCTTGTCCAAATCATCTTACAGTTTTGATTTTGCTTGTCAACTTTGAAATCATACTTAAAGGCATCTTTAAAGTTGCTTTATTAAAGTGATGACTTAAACTTGCTAGATGAGCCAATAAAGCAGAATGCCGAAAAAAGAAGAAGAAAAAAAAATAGGGTAAAGAAAACCAAAAATTAAAAGATTAAAAACTCACATTTATCACTCAAAAATAAATAAATTAATAACTCACATTTTTTTTAAATCACGTGTTACTTTTGTTTACCGGGGGAAAAATGCGCAAGAGATATTTGATTCATACTTGAACACTTGTCCAAATTAAGGAAGTAGAACAGTTCGAACAGAGGTGCACTATTGTCGATCTCACTTATCAATTTTCCATTGCATGAAGAATTGTCTATCAACATGTGTTAACAATAATGATCTTTTGGTAAACAGGAAGCTATCTTTATGTCACTTCAGTATTTCCAAGAGCCAATCAACCGAGCTTTGCAGAGATTTGAACATCAAAATTAGTCAGCTTGAAGTCATCAAAGAACCATTAAACTCACTGTGACTGTTCATATTTTTTTTGTGAGAAAAAAATTAATTACAATTACAATCACTGTGACTGTTCAACGGTAGTTAAATATTTTTTTGGTACTTTAACTATCAATTGAACTCACAAAAAACAAAAAAAAAATCATTAAACTAATTACAATACAATCACATTAAAAAAGAACCATTGAACTAACTATAATCACATTAAAAAAAAAAAGCCGTTGAACAAACTACAATCGCATCACATTTTTTTCATAATAAAAAAAATAAATGAAAACAAAAAAAAACCATTAAACTAATTACAATCACATTAAAAAAAAAAATCATTGAACTAACTACAATCACATTTTTCTCTTTGTGAGTGTTTATATTTATCTAACTTCAATCATATTAAAAAAAATCAAATTATAATTTTTTTTTGGCTAGACCAAATACGAATCACAAAAAGGAGATAACTTCAATCATACAAATCACAAATATTTTTATGCTATCTAACTACAATCATATTTTTTTCATAATAAAAAAAATATTTGTAAAGAAGAACCATTAAAACAGTAAATAAAACGATTAAATCACATTAAAAAAAAAAGAACCATCGAACAAACTACAATCACATCACATTTTTCTCATAATAAAAAAAATAAATGAAAAAACAAGAACCATTGAACTAACTATCTATATATGCAAGGATTGTGTTTACAATTATCTATATATGTGAATTGTGATTTTTAAATATTTTTTTTTTTAAATGTCTTCTTTTTTTCCTTTTTTATATTATATTAAAGTTTAATATTTTGATAATAATCATATGTGTTGGACTTTTCAATGAATTAAATGTCTTTTTTTTATTATATTATATTAAAGTTTAATATTTTTATAATAATCATATGTGTTAGACTTTTCAAGAAATTTTTTTTATGCTTGTTTTTAATACATTAAAGTGTTATTATGAGGGATAATAATCATATGTGTTGGGATTTTTCAAAGAATTCATGCGTTGGATTTCAAAGAATTTTTTTTATACTTCTTCTTAATGCATTAAAGTGTTATTATGAGGGTAAGACTTGGGAGTTGGGAGAAGTTAATAAATGCTAAGATTTTTTTTTTTAAATTCAAAAAATCAAGAAATTTAAATTGGGAGATTGAAGCTCCCACAAGGCTTGGGGTTAAAAATCACATTTTGCTTAATATATAGTATAGAAGTATAGATTAGTGGTAACTCATGCTATACACAGGACTTTATAAATTAAAAAAAATATTATAATTATCTTGAAGTAATTTAATATTTTATCTTGCGGTATATATGAAATTTATAAGTTAACTTTTATGTTTATAAATTTTTAAATTACTAGTTTAAAAAAATTAAAAAAATATATATATTTTGTACAATTTTGATAATTTGTATTTGAAAAAAGTTAAACCTGATTAAATGAGATTAACTGAGCTATGACAAACCTCTTCGTGTTATGAAAATATACAAATTTAAAAGTTATAATTGAAACAAATATATAATTTTATTATTAAATATGAAATGAAATGATATTTAACAATAATTAATATGATGTTTCTATTATTAATCCAATAATTTAAGTTACATTTCTTTTGATTTCAGTTTCATAACTAAAAATACAATACGAATATAATACACACACGAATTTCTAGTTTTTGTGAATAAGAAGGTTTCAAAATATTTTCAATTTTCATCATTTTCTTTTAATTTTTTTTATCTAATTTGATTTTAAATTTGAATAAAAATTTTGATTTGATATGAATTACTTTAACTTTTTCATTAAATTTTTATCAATTTTTAAAAGAACTTTCATTCTTATCCCTATTTTCTTTTCACCAATTTTGACATTTCATTTTTTAAAATTTTTATAAAATTATAATTTGATAAAAAAAAATATATTAAGGGTTGAAGATTCTCTTAATTGGAATTATAGTGAAATAACATCTTGAAATAGTCAAAACTTGAGTATGTAATTGGTTGAAATGTATAATTTAATTAATTCTCTTATCATATTTGTATAAAAATTGACACTTATAACTACATTATTATAAGTTAGATTATGAAAAAAAATTTGGGATGTCAAACATTTTCCATTTGTAAATATCCTACATATTAAAAAATGAAAAAAGAAAAAGAAAAAGAAAAAAATATGTGTAGTTTTTAATATGTGTTTATCAGCTTTGTTTTGTGGATATAAACAAGTGATATTTCAATTTAAAAAATTAAAAAGTAAGAAAAAAAAAATAGATTGGAGTTTTTAGAGATAAAAGAAATCATCTAACTCTTTTATATACTATTAAGATGCACTATTTCAATTTTAAAAAAAAGTAAAAAAAAAAAATAGATTGGGTTTTTTAGAGATAAAAGAAATCATCTAACTCTTCTATATACTATTAAGATGGACTATTTTAATCACATAAAAAAATAGAAATTATATTTAGAGATTATCTCTATATAGTATATGTGGGGATATATTTTCTGAGTACCAACACGTGGCAAGGTGACGCCGACGTGTCAGCCAAGGTGCCACGTGTCCTGGTCGTGACGCCGAGGTGATCTCGGCAAGGCCGAGGTTATCTCCGAAGATATCGGAATCCGAGATAAGTGGATAAGGGACAAGAGTCCTAAAATAAAGAGGGAACTCAACTTGGATATGGACAAGGGTCCTAGATTGGAAGAAGACTTCAGTTTGGGTAAAGATAAGACTCTTAGAGAGTTTATCCTAATCCCACTGGGAGTCCCAGATTAGCAGTAATCCTAAGTCCATTAGGGCCAGGCTCCTTTTGGGACTAGGATTGTATTGGCTATAAAAGAGAGGCACCCCCATGGGTCTAAGGTATGCTTTTGATACTCAAGCTTGTGAGTTTAGTACTTGATTTATCTTTGAGAGATATACTGACTTGATCGTCGGAGTGCCCCCGGGTGGTCAAAACCACCGCGGGATTCTTATATTTCTGTTACAGGTCAGTCAGGTGCCATCTATTCTGCCAGTGCTCTCCAGCTGGTTACTAAGCGGGCAGTGTGGTCGGAAAATCACCCACACAATTTGGCGCCGTCTGTGGGAACGAAGGAAGAATAGATGGCCAGTAACGGACAGCAAAATATTGGGGAGGACGCTCCCACTGGGAGTGATAGCCCAATAGATCTTGATATCGAAGGAGATAACCGCAATGCAGAAGCCCGTGACCAGGGTCACAGAGAGAACGACGTCATCCCAGAAGGCGACACGTCAAAAAGAACAAACCAAGGAACGTACTACAATGAAGATAACCTCCAGACATGGAGGGACAGGTGCCTACGGAGGGATGAGGAAGTAAAAGAGTTGGCGGACAAGTTGGCAGACCTTCAGTCAGTCGTCAACTTCATGATGCAAAACAATGTAATGCAGCCACCATACCCGCTGCAAGATACGCCGATACCAGCGACCAATACCCAAAAGGGCGGAAAAAAAACAATCCCCGAGGTTCCTCAGCATACCAGGAGCGGAAGGCACTCTCACCGGCCTTCCAGGGAAGTCGGGCGAGAAAAGCCGAGGCAAGAAGAGTCCCGAAGGACGCAACACATGAAGAATCCAGACCCCAAAGAACATCGACATGTTCAGGGGCAAATACTCCACTTTGACACAACCCATGAAGAAAGACCCAAACGGACCCACCTCGAGGCCGAAAGCAGTGTGCCAAAAAGATTAAAATCCAGAGACAGCCGAGCTCCAGGGAGGAGCAAAGAAGACCTAAGGGACTACCTCAAGAGGAGGCAACAGAATGGAGAGTTTGTGTAGACTTCACCAGCCTCAACAAAGCTTGCCCAAAAGACAGCTTTCCTCTGCCCAAAATCGACCAACTGGTAGACGCCACCTCGGGACATGAAAGGATGAGTTTTTTAGATGCATACAGAGGGTACCACCAGATTGCTATGTACCCTCCAGACGAGGAGAAGACCGCGTTCATCACCCCGAAAGGCCTGTACTGTTACAGGGTAATGCCTTTTGGGCTGAAAAACGCAGGAGCAACCTATCAGAGGTTAGTGACAAAGATGTTTAGACACCTGATTGGCAAAACGGTAGAAGTTTACATCGATGATATGGTCGTAAAGACCAAGGAATCAAAAGGTCATCTTGCCGACCTAAAAGAGGTCTTTGACATACTCAAAACATATCGGCTCCGACTCAACGCCTCAAAGTGCGCATTCGGAGTTGGGTCAGGTAAATTCCTAGGATATCTGGTAACAAGAAAAGGCATTGAAGCCAGCCCAGACCAAATCAAGGCCATCCTGGAACTACAGAGCCCAACATCGGCAAAGCAAGTTCAAGTGCTCACTGGAAGGGCCGCAGCCCTAAACCGATTCATCAGCAGAAGCTCAGACAAGTGCAGACCCTTCTTTAACCTGGTGAAAAAAGCCACAGACTTCCTGTGGACAGAAGAATGTGAAGCTGCCTTAGCCGACCTAAAAAAGTACTTGACCACAACCCCGGTCCTTTCTAACCCAATCCCAGGGGAGGAATTGTTTTTGTACTTAGCAGTCTCTGAACACGCAGTCAGTGCAGTGCTAGTCCGAGAGGAAAAAGGGGAGCAAAAGGCTGTCTATTACGTAAGCAAAACTCTGGCTAACGCGGAAACAAGGTACCTACCACTGGAAAAATTGATGCTAGCCTTGGTAATGGCCTCAAAGAAATTGAGCCATTACTTTCAGGCACACAAGATTGTGGTTCTAACAGAGCACCCACTGAAGTCCTTATTACATCAAGGAGACTTAACAGGAAGAATAGCAAAATGGGCAGTAACACTAGGCCAGTTTGACCTAGAATTTAGTCCAAGAACAGCAATAAAGGGCCAAGTTTTGGCCGACTTCGTCGCAGAACTCACACCTGAAGCCATCACACCTCGGGCTCCGTCGAGCCAAGAAGAACATTGCCCCGACAAGCAAAAAGAATCCCAGTCAAAGACAAAAAAGCAAGAGACAGAAAAGCTCAGACCATGCAGCATCTACATCGGCGATTCATTCAGACTATTCGTCGATGGAAGTTCAAACCGCCAGGGAGCAGGAGCAGGAGTACTGCTGATATCTCCAGATGGAGAAATTGTAGAACAGTCCATCCGTCTGGGGTTCAAAGCCTCCAATAATGAAGCAGAATATGAAGCATTGATTGCAGGACTAAAGCTAGCAGCAGCAGCAGAGGCAGACGAGGTAATTGTTTTTTGTGATTCACAATTGATTGTTAACCAGTCAACAGGGGAATTTGCAGCCAGGGACGAAAGAATGTCGGCATATGCAAAGGAAGTCATCCGACTGGCAGCCCTATTCCAAAACTGCAGATTACTCCAAGTAAGCCGAGATGACAACACCCACGCCGACGCGTTAGCCAACTTGGCCAGCTCAATTCAAACTGGAAAAACAAGGACAATTATGATCGACTACATGTCGGCCCCGAGCATAGATAAACAAAGCATTGAACAAGAAGCAATGTGCGTGGGCCTTGGACCAAGTTGGATGGATGCAATCATTGCATTCCTAAAAGAGGGAAAGCTGCCAGAAGACCATAAAGAAGCACATAAAATTAAGCTGAAATCGGCCAGATTCAGTCTAACAGAGGAAGGCCATCTCTACAGGAGGTCCTTCACTGGACCACTTTTAAGGTGCGTACATCCTTTGCAGGTTGAAGATTTCCTTTACGAGATTCATGAAGGAATTTGTGGAAGCCACGCAGGGGGCAGATCGTTAGCCCACAGGGCCATTACCCAGGGGTATTGGTGGCCCTACATGCAAAAGGATGCCGAAGCTTATGTAAAGAAGTGTGAACAGTGTCAAAAGTTTGCACCTTTGATACATCAGCCAGCTGCCGACCTAAACCCAGTATCCAGCCCCTGGCCGTTTGCCCAATGGGGCATGGATCTGGTTGGACAACTTCCCCAGGCAACTGGGCAGAGAAAATACTTGCTGGTAGCAACAGACTACTTCACAAAATGGATAGAGGCAGAACCTCTTGCCAAAATCCGAGATGTGGATGTCAAAAATTTTATTTGGAGAAACATAATCACCAGATTTGGGATTCCAAGAGCTATAGTTGCCGACAACGGAACACAATTCGACAGCAAACTTATCAAAAACTTTTGTGCAAAATTCAAGATCAAGAATTATTTCTCAACACCAAGTTTTCCTCAAAGCAATGGGCAAGCAGAGGCATCCAACAAAGTAATCTTGGATGGAATAAAGAAGAGGCTCCAGGCAGCAAAGGGAAAGTGGGTGGACGAATTGCCCAACGTACTTTGGGCATATCGGACTACGCCGAGAAGATCAACAGGGGAATCCCCATTCGCCATGGCATATGGCACAGAAGCAGTCATCCCATTGGAGATCGGCATCCCAGGGATCAGAACCCAGGGAGTAGAGAATGGCACCAATGACATACTCTTAGCCCGAGACCTGGATTTATTGGAAGAACGAAGAGAGAAGGCTGCAATTCAGCTCGCAGTATACCAACAACAGCTTGCCAGAGCTTACAACAAGAGAGTCAATCCAAGAGATTTTCAAGTTGGCGACTTAGTCCTAAGAAAAGTCGTCGGGAACAAGAGGGATCCCAGGGAGGGCAAGCTTGGCCCAAACTGGGAAGGACCCTACAGAGTTACTTCAGTACTTGGGAATGGAGCATATCGGCTTGAGGACAATGAGGGCAAAGCATTGCCCAGACCTTGGAATACTTGTAATTTGAAATTTTTCTATCATTAGAAAAACATCATTGTTTGGCCGATGTTATCAATAAAATCTTTTCAGAATCCTTTCAACATGATCGATTGATAAAGTTATGCATGGATGTTTTTGAAGACATATCAAAACTCAAAGCTAAGCCAATGTTATTCCTTGATCCACTTGTTGAAATTTGTAGCAATTTACAAGTTGGAATCAAGCTGATTCCTTATCTTCACTTGTTGAAATTTGTAGCAATTTACAAGTTGAAGATAAGCCGATGTTATTCCTTAATTCACTTGTTGAAATTTGTAGCAATTTACAAGTTGGAATTAAGCTGATTCCTTATCTTCACTTGTTGAAATTTGTAGCAATTTACAAGTTGAAGTTAAGCCGATGTTATTCCTTGATCCACTTGTTGAAATTTGTAGCAATTTACAAGTTGGAATCAAGCTGATTCCTTATCTTCACTTGTTGAAATTTGTAGCAATTTACAAGTTGGAATTAAGCTGATTCCTTATCTTCACTTGTTGAAATTTGTAGCAATTTACAAGTTGAAGTTAAGCCGATGTTATTCCTTGATCCACTTGTTGAAATTTGTAGCAATTTACAAGTTGGAATCAAGCTGATTCCTTATCTTCACTTGTTGAAATTTGTAGCAATTTACAAGTTGAAGATAAGCCGATGTTATTCCTTAATTCACTTGTTGAAATTTGTAGCAATTTACAAGTTAGAATTAAGCTGATTCCTTATCTTCACTTGTTGAAATTTGTAGCAATTTACAAGTTGAAGATAGGCCGAGGTTATTGCTTAAGTTTTCATAGCAATATGTGGGTTGTTTAAACCCTAGAGAAGATGCTTAACACTTGTTGAAATTTGTAGCAATTTACAAGTTTATGTTAAGCCGACGTATGATCACCCACTGAGGAATACAGAAAATTAACGGACTGAAGCAAAGGTTAAGTATATTGTTTAGACACTTGTTGAAATTTGTAGCAATTTACAAGCAGATTAGAACGAAATCATTATTTAAATACTTGTTGAAAACTTGAGAAAAAGTTTGCAAAGTTAACATTGAGTAGTATATGTTTCACACTTGTTAGAATTTATGAAAAGTTTGCAGGTCAGTATCTTGCCGAAGTAAAAGTTTTGTAGCTATTATACCCGAGGTATGTAACCCCGAGAAGATTGCACAAAGGAGGCAAAGTATGAAAGGCATGCACAATATTCTAAGTATAGAATCTTGCAAGAGCAGTTAGAAGAAGATCAAAACAGAATTCGTCGTGATTGACACACCTTCACCTTATAACATCATCTTGGGAAGGCGATGGTTGCATGCAATGGGGGCAGTTCCCTCAACGTTGCATCAACTATTGCGGTTCTCCACAGAACATGGGATTGAAAGAGTCAGAGGGGATCAACTGCAGGCGAAGAATTGCTCCATGGCAGCAATGAAAACTACCTGCAACATTCGGGAACCAGGGAAGGCAGAGATTGAAGACGAGGACATGGAGGTCCTAGATGATGTCGGCAAGGAGCCAGCCAAAAAGAGTGAAGAGACACTGAAGAAAATCCTCGTCCGGGAGGGCGACGAAGAGCGCTTCATTCAGAGAAGGAAAGTTGAATTAGACGTTGAAGAACAAGGAGGCACATCGGCCATATGCAGAGCTTACATTATCTAAAGAACAAAAAGGTACAAGAGTACAAGCGACAAAAAAAAAGAAAAACTTCAAAAACTGAGATGATGCTTAACCGAAGTTAAGCCGAGATGATGTTTAACCGAAGTTAAACTGAGGTGATGTTTAACTGAAGTTAAACTGAGATGATACTTAACCGAAGTTAAACCGAAATGATGTTTAACACTTGTTGAAATTTTGAGAGAATTTACAAGCTAAAGAGTGCACAAAGTTAAATGTCGGCAAAAGATTCTCCAGAGTCAAACGTCGTTTTGATTAGAACCACTAAATGCACGCCAGAAGTGGTGACCAGAATTGTGAAAAGGAATAAATGCTTCAAGAAATAGCGATGATAGTTTGCAAAGGCCAAGAGAAAGAGGGTCTAAAGGGGGTGAATTAAATACCAGAAGTTTTAGTACATCGGCGAAAGAAGAACACATCAGGTCTGTGACTACAGCATAAAGCCCACTTCCCTAATGTGATCCTAAGTACAACTTACGTTCACGTTAGGGGGCAGGGAGAAGGTGTAGGGGGAAGGAATGATAATTAAGGAGCAAGGAATGTTAACACTTGTTGAAATTCTTGAGCAAATTACAAGATGAGTTAACCGAAGATTATGAAGTCTACCACTTGTTGAAATTTGTAGCAATTTACAAATTTGGTATAGCCGAGATAAACACTGAAAGACGTTTCTGAGATATGATCAACCGAGATGACCAACTAGCTTGTTAAGAGCTGAGAAGGTTGGCAAGTACAAAAATGAAGACCTTAAAAAACTAGGGACTGAAAGCAAGAACGTCGGACTAATCTACTTCGACGGACGACAATGGTTCAGCCTCGGCAGTCAGTTGGAGGAGCTTCTCTACCGCTACCTCGGCATCAATTTTAAGAAGGAAGCAAACTACTCGGCATCAGCGGTAGGTTATGTCTCACCCCCAGAAGACAGTTGGAAAGAACTTCTCAGTAGCCTTCTCAGCCATGAGCTCAGCATCAACCTCCTGAAGAGTTTGATCAAAGCTCTTCTTGGCGATTGGCACCTCAAAGTTTTGAAAGCAAGGATCGAAAGCAAAAAATCTGGGAAAAGACACAGAAAACAGAAACAAGAATGTAATTCGTAAATCAAAAATGGTGATGAAGCTATCAGGAAATTAAGACAAAAGGATTGCACAGGTGTGTCAAGCCAAGAACAGTGACAGAAATCAACAGATATGTGAACAGTGTGTAGCCAAGAAGATGATTTGGAAATAATGGGTAAAACAAGCAATGGTGATTAACAATGAAGCAGAGCTTCTTGGAAAGCAACAAGAAATAAAACCAGGAGGAACAGTGGCTTATCAGAAAGAGGGAAGCCGGAATGAGAGTTGCCGAAGTCTGACGACAGTGACAGAATGACGTAAGCTTCACTGGAGGAGAGGAATGAAGACAGTTGCAGAAGCTTGAAAGCTTGGAACAATGACGGATTTAAGCAAAAGAGTTAGAAAGAGAAAAAGCCAGAGGATTTAATGCAAAAAGAGAAAAATAGTCAAGAAGATGACAAAGTTCAAAGAATAAAGCCAAGTGCACAGGCACTAAGTAAGTATGTGAAGAACAAGAAAGTAATGACCCAGATATGATACTAGCAACAGAAAGTGGATATGACAAAGAACAGTTCCAGGCATTTTTGCAATAAGAAATCAAAAACTTGAAAACAGACAAAAATAGAAGACAACAGAGGGCAAATAAACAAATTCAAAGTAAATCAGAAGAGTTATGAAAGATTGAGCTTAATAAAAAAGTAAGAGTTTATGAACCTACAAAAGTGAAATGAACGCCGATATGAAAATCGCCGGAGTCAAATAAGTGACTGGAAATCGGGAACTCACCAGAGAGTGTGAGTGGAGCAGTTGCAAAAACTCTTGGAATTTTCGAATTAATGGAACCAGAACCTCGGCTAGGAGGTGCGATTTCAAGCAGCTTGGAAAGCATGAAACTTGATTCTTGACATCAGTGACAGCGAAGTCCAGGGAACTTTGAGGTCGGCGAGTTTGATCTCGGCAGAAGGGCACAGATGAACGAAACAGTGTAGGTTCTATCACCTCAGAATGCTGAGGTAATAGAACCTAGGGGGCAGTTGTGGGGATATATTTTCTGAGTACCAACACGTGGCAAGGCGACGCCGACGTGTCAGCCAAGGTGCCACGTGTCCTGGTCATGACGCCGAGGTGATCTCGGCAAGGCCGAGGTTATCTCCGAAGATATCGGAATCCGAGTTAAGTGGATAAGGGACAAGAGTCCTAAAATAAAGAGGGAACTCAACTTGGATATGGACAAGGGTCCTAGATTGGAAGAAGACTTCAGTTTGGGTAAAGATAAGACTCTTAGAGAGTTTATCCTAATCCCACTGGGAGTCCCAGATTAGCAGTAATCCTAAGTCCATTAGGGCCAGGCTCCTTTTGGGACTAGGATTGTATTGGCTATAAAAGAGAGGCACCCCCATGGGTCTAAGGTATGCTTTTGATACTCAAGCTTGTGAGTTTAGTACTTGATTTATCTTTGAGAGATATACTGACTTGATCGTCGGAGTGCCCCCGGGTGGTCGAAACCACCGCGGGATTCTTATATTTCTGTTACAGGTCAGTCAGGTGCCATCTATTCTGCCAGTGCTCTCCAGCTGGTTACTAAGCGGGCAGTGTGGTCGAAAAATCACCCACACAGTATGCTATTATATACAACAATAGTAGTAACAAATTAACTATAATATATATGAAAAGTTATATTAAGCTTTCATTTTCAATTAATTGAATTATAATGGGATAGAAAGAGAATAAAAATAAAGAACACAATAATATTTAAAAGTTTTAAATTTACCTAGTTATACAAAAATATAATGTTATAGTAAAATCTTGAATTCTCAATAAATTTTCACATTTTTTATAAAATAAAATGACAAAAAACATAAAAAATGTGATAGCCATTTTTTTTTACTTCAATTTTACGGTCTTCATTGAAGAAAACAAAATTCGTTCAAAATCCTTGGCATGGAACATACATAGATACTTCGATTGCAACCATAATCACTAATAATTCTTCTCTACCATGCAAACCCGTGAATAAACGCATAAATCTCACTAAAATCGAAACCAAAAGCAAACCAACAGTAAAGAAAGAGAATCATGTAGGGAAAAAAATAAAATTAAAAAATAAATAAATTTATAGAGAATGTTACTTCCAACAACTTAAACCTCACCTAACCCAATCCGTTAGCTCCTCTACCAGTGCCTGGGACGTTTAAGAGTTGGGATTACTAATCAGATTATTCTTTAAATAAGATTTCAAAATTGATTAATTCGTCGCACTAAGTAATTTAAAATTTTGATATGTATACATCATTAAAATAGATAATTATATTACTAAATCTTAATTCAAATTTAGATATTGTCATTTTTTTTAGATCTATATCTAAATTCTTAGTTTTTTTATTTTTTTTTTATTTTTGTGTGATTTCTATTTGGGGATTTTTTATTATTATTTAAGATGGAGTTGTGAGTATCTATTTTTTTTTTAAATTTAATTTATCTATGGTTTGTATTTGTTTTTAATTATTATTATTTAGATAAGTTATGATGTGAGTTAGATTTATGATAGACATGTGAGTTTTATTGATTTAAAGTATAATGGTTGGAGATATTTTCAAATTAGATTTGTTTAGATAAACTTTAAAGATTTTTTTAAAATTGAAAATTGGATATTGAGATGTAAAAGAAAGATTTTAAATGAACAAATAAAAATCAAATTTATTAATTTTATCTGTTTATATATCTTGTAACACCCTCAAAATAAACCCACAAATCATACATTATTGACATGCTTAGACAATAGAATAAAGCTTAAATACATTTCATCAGAGTATTTCTTACAAGGGTATTACATGTTAACAATAAAAGCAAATGCCCTACGGGCTTACAGCTTTCCAAGTCAACACTTGGTTACAAAAGGAAGAGTACTAACTCTATACAAAATAAGCCCTCGGCTTGATATACATGTAATACAAAAATATAATCAAAAAGATGTCCCAGCCACTAAGCCTCTCAAGCTACGTCCTTGGAGGTGGCATGTTACCTGTACCTGAAAATGATGTCCCATATAGGGTGAGCCAACGCCCAGTAGAGATATGCTAAACATAATATAAGCAATAACTAAGACATTAGCACATTGATAAATGTTTAACTCATATAAATCAATTCATAACCCATTTCAATTACATGACCAAGTGTCCATGTTTTATTCCAGTTCTTATCCAAACTTTCAATTCATAACCCTGGCTCAGAACCTGGCCATATACTTTAACAGAGATTTCATCTCACGTCAACAGTTCTTCCATATCAGGTGAGATAATAACTCACATTAAACACTTCAAGCTTCATAGTAGATACACATTTTGGTGTTGTATAAATGACAAACAAAAACGCTTCCATACTTCACAAATGATACGCATTTTAATGATGTATCAATGGAGTCCACCCCCTATCTCCTCCCAAACAATATCCGATTTAGAGGTCCATCCCCTATCTTTCCCTAAACCGTAGAGTACATCCCCTATCTCCTCCCAAACAACACAATGTATAAAAGCAATTATTATATACATGTTCAACCAATACACAAATTCGATGTATTATTCCAATTGTCATATTTAATGACATAACCAACCGATTAGTTTCAATTGGCCTAATCATCATGCATTGTCTACAACAATCACGGCTATCCTGCACCGATAGCCCAAAGCAATTATTTCTAAACAGATAATAAATGCATCAACAGATATATAATCAATACTTTCAAAAGTGAGGGATTAATAAAATCCAACTCCACCGTTCCATCTCTTTATGAGCCAATTTCATTATATTCGACTCAATTTCATATTCCCATAACAAATGTCATTAATTACATAAATGACCCAATTATACCCAAACATGACATTTTCTCCCCTTTTTCCAATATTGACCCAAAGGTCTAAATATCATTAATTAACATCAACAATCACTTTTTAAGACCCAAAACATGCACATTTGAGTCCAAAGGACAAAATCCCTCTTTTTATAAAACACAACTCAAACCCTAACTTCCCAAATATCAACCATCTATACAAATAGCTCAACATCTATGTTAAAGCATATAAGAATAAGTAGAAATCCCTAACTCGAAATTAGTAGCCCAAAGGAGAAGTTGATCGAAATCCAAAGTGCTCCAAAACCAATATTTTTTAGATTAAATCGAAGCCCAAGCCACCATTTATCTTTCTTACAAAGGACTTAGAGTATAAACATACTAAAGTGAGATGAAACCCTAGAGAGAAGGTAAGAAGTAGTGAGAGAAGCTCTCAAATCTGGTTTTTGAAAAGTATGAGAGAGAGAGAGGAAATGTAAAAAGTGAGCTAAAAAGACCAAGCTGTCAACTGATATACGCATGACCCGCTCGAGCAAAGAATAGGACGCTCGAGCGTCAAGCAAAAAAACTGGACCCGCTCGAGCGTGAAGGGTACCCACTCGAGCGCCAAGACACAATTACAGAACACATCTGCTCGAGCGCAAAGGGAAAGCTGCTCAAGCGTAGATTTTTTCCTTCCAGTACATTTATAGAAAATGAACTACCCACTTGAGTGCCAAGACACCTGCTCGAGCGCTACCCGCTCGAGCGTAAGGAAATCTGCTCGAGCGTGAAAAACACACCTGCAGAAGTTTTGCAGAGGCACGAAATACTGGGAGTGTGTAAACCCTGCTCGAGCGCAAGAAGACCTGCTCGAGCGGACAACCAAAAATCAAACTCCGCTCAAGCGCAAAAGGATCTGCTCGAGCGTACCCCTAAAATTATGGGCAACAAGGAATGGAACTAAAGCTCAACCAACCTGTTCAAAACACGCCCAATACATCCTAAAACTCAAACACATGGAATTAAAGGATAACAACAAGATATACAACCACCAACTCCACGGAACCTAAGTCCGGAGTACAACAATCAAAGGAAGAGAAACCAGGATCACTATAACCTTCCTCCCTTAAAGAATTTCGTCCCCGAAATTAAGTACAAGTTTTTTTTTTCAAAAACAAGTTTTCTCATCTCCCAACAACATTACATTTCAAAATATAACAACTTGACCCATTACCGGTCATCTCATCTCTTTTCAAGAGGCAATTTACAACATTTTCCACAACATGCATTATAAATATGCACTCCTTGAAATTTAACAATTTCCAAAACTATGTTCCACAGTTCTATATCATATTTAATGTTCATGATATATTTCCATTTCCACAATACATTCAACATATGCAATGTTAGACTAAACTTCCAATTCAAGGCAAGTTTCAAAATACTTCCATAAACCAAAACATATACAATGTTTTACAACTTAAGACATATATAATGCTCTTAAAGTCTATCAGTATTACAAAATCTCAATACATGATTATACATTAACAAACAAGTCCGGATATTTTTCACGGACGTCCAACTCACGTTCCCAAGTGGCTTCTTCCACTCCGTGATGTTTCCACAAAACTTTCACCAAGGGAATGGTCTTGCCTCGCAAGACTTGCTCCCGCCTATCCAAGACCCTAACCGATCTCTCTTCATATGAGATATCCTCGTCAACCTCTAAATTGGTCCAATCCAGCACATGGGACAGATCCGGCTCATACTTCCAAAGCATACTAACATGAAACACGTCATGTACTTCGGATAACTGCGGCAGCAAGGCCAAACGATAAGCAACCTCCCCAATCCTTTCAAGGATCTCAAAGGGACCGATGAACCGAGGAGATAACTTCACTCTTCCCAAACCTCATCAAACCCCGCCTAGGTGATATTTTCATAAAAACATGATCACCTGTCTCAAATGCCAAAGGCCTCCTCCTACAGTCGGCATAACTCTTTTGGCGACTTTGGGCTGTAACAAGCCTCCTATAGATAAGCTCAACTTTCTCCGTCGTCTCCCTCACCAACTCCGGTCCCAACAAAGGTGCATCACCCACCTCGGCCCAACAAACTAGAGACCTACACGGTCGGCCATACAAGGCCTTAAACGGTGCCATACCGATACTAGATTGAAAACTATTATTGTAGGCAAACTCCACCAAGGGCAAGTGCCTCTCCCACGTCTCACTAAAGTCAAGGACACAACCTCGAAGCATTTCCTCAAGGATCTGAATAGTACGCTCGGACTGCCCGTCAGTCTAAGGATGATAAGCCGTGCTAAAGGATCTAGTACCCAAGGCACTCTGCAAACTCTGCCACAACCTAGCAGTAAAACGAGGATCTCTATCAGAGACGATCGACACTGGGACCCCGTTCAACTGCACTATGTCCCGAATATACAAGTCGGCGAGATGATCTATTGAATCTCTTACGCGCATAGGAATGAAGTGCGCTGACTTAGTTAACCGGTCTACAATCACCCAAATAGCAGCACTACCCCGCTGAGCCCTTAAAAGACCTACAACGAAGTCCATAGTGACATGCTCCCACTTCCACTTGGCAATAGGCAAGGGTTGCAACAAACCCGCTGGCCTCTGATGCTTGGCCTTCACTTGTTGACAAGTGCACTTCGACACGAAAACTGCCACATCTCTCTTCATGCCCCTCCATCAAAACTGGCATCCCAAATCACGATACATCTTGGTGCCTCCTGGATGCACCGTAAGGCGTAAATGGTGAAACTCTCGGAGTACCTCCTCTCGGTAGGACTCCGGCACAAACAATCGGTCTCGGTATCTCACATTCTGGTTGGGATACTCAGACAAACCCTTCTCAACCTTCTCGTTGGAGATCTTCTCTCAGAGGAACTCTACCTCAAGGTCACCTCTCTGTGCCTCTAACAATCGAGTCACAAGTGTAGGCTGCACAACAACGGAAAACAAGGCCGCAGTCTCAACGGATTCGCCTAGAAGTAAATCAAACTCGCCAAGTGCACCCAACATCTCCCACTCCCAGATGGCTATACAAGCTACATTACTAATGGATTTCCTGCTAAGGGCATCAGCCACAACATTGGCCTTTCTTGGGTGATAGTGCAACTCGAAGTCATAGTCCTCAATGAATTCCATCCATCTTCTCTGCCTCAAATTTAAGTCTCTCTGTGTAAACAGATACTTCAAACTCTTATGGTCTGAGAACACCTCGAACCTTTCACCATAAAGGTAGTGCCTCCAAATCTTCAAGGCAAAGATCACGGCTGCTAATACTAGGTCATGGGTAGGGTAATTCCTCTCGTGTATTTTTAACTGACATGAGCCATAGGCAACCACTTTCCCCTATTGCATCAACACATAGCCCAAACCCTCTCCTGAAGCATCACAATAAACCGCATAACCCAAACCTCTCTCCGGAATAATCAAGACTGGAGCGGTGGTCAATCTAACCTTTAGCTCTTGGAACGACTTTTCACAAGTCTCACTTCATACAAACTTGACCCCTTTCCGCGTCAATCTAGTCAACAGTGAGGCTAGGCTGGAAAAATCTTTCACAAACTGGCGGTAGTACCTAGCTAATCCCAGAAAACTACGGATCTCAAAAACGCTCTTAGGCTGTGCCCAATCCTGCATTGCCTCTATCTTGGAGGTATCAACAGACACCCTTTCCCCGGAGACCACATGGCCTAAGAATTTGACCTCTCCTAGCCAGAATTCAGATTTCCCAAACTTGGCATACAGCCTATGGGCTCTAAGCAACTCAAGCACCACTCTCAGGTGTTCCTCGTGCTCCTCTTCAGAAGGCAAATAAATCAAGATGTCGCCTATGAAAACGACTACAAGACGATCTAGGAATTCCCGGAATATCCAGTTTATCAAATCCATAAACACTGCCGGTGCATTGGTGAGCCCAAAAGGCATCACCAAAAACTCATAGTGGCCATACCGCGTACGGAATGCTGTCTTCGGAATATCCTCATCCCTAACCCTCAACTGGTGGTAGCCCGATCTCAAGTCTATCTTAGAGAAACAACGGGACCCCTTCAACTGGTCAAACAAATCATCTATACAGGGCATAGGGTACTTATTCTTGACCGTAGCCCGATTCAACTTCTGGTAATCGATACAAAGTCTCAAGGCACCATCTTTCTTTTTAGCAAAGAGGGCCAGTGCTCCCCACGGCGAAACACTAGGGCTAATGAAACCCTTATCTAGCAACTCCTGGAGTTGAATCTTCAACTCACTCAACTCGACTGGAGCAAAACGGTAAGGTGCCATAAAAATCGGCACTATGTCGGGCACTAAATCAATAGAGAACTCTATCTCTCGATAAGGTGGCAAACTGACAAGGTCCTCGGGAAAAACATCTGAATACTCGCAAACCACTCTTGGCAACTCAATCTGGGTCTCATCACACTCACTACTCACAAAGCTAGCGAGAAGACCACAAAGCTCACTCCACCCTCGCGAATCATACACCGGTGGCAACATCCTACCAACCCGATCCCCCAAGAAATAGAAACAATCCCCACTCAAGGTACATACTGTGACCCTCTGGCGGTAACAATCGATAACAGCCCGGTATACCGATAGCCAGTCCATACCCAAAATAACATCGAAACTCGACATAGGCATAACTACAAAAGGAAATGGAAGTCGGCGATCTGCTACCTCTATATCACAACCTCGACATCCTTGTCTCAAAATCAATTCGCCCCCAACAGGCGATACAACACATATAGGAGATGCTAACTGTGCCAACTCCAAACCCAAAATAGATGCAAATGCAGCAGATATAAAGAATGGGATGCACCCGTATCGATCAACACATTAGCAACCGAATTGCAAAACAAATAGGTACCTCTCATGACAGATGGAGCTGGTACTAGATCCTGCGCGGTAATAGCATACACACGCCCTGTAGGCCCTTGATTTACCTGCTCACCTCTAAGAGCAAAAGACTGCTGCACAGACTGGGACGATGAAGCCCCCTGATTGGCCCTCGAGGCCTGAACTGACTGAGCTGGCTGAGAACTCTATCTCTGCCCAGATGCACCAGATGTGCCACTCAACTGTGGGCAAAACCTCTTCAGGTGCCCCACCTGACCACAATGGTAGCAAGAAATTGACTAACCTCTGCCCTGACTCTGGCTCTGAGGTCGAGCCGAAGATGAAGCTACTCTCTGCCCTCCATCCTTCTGCGAGCAAGCTGGAGACATGTGGCCCAGCTGACCACACTTGTAACAAGTCACGTCTCCCTGACTGCCTCTCCTAGACCCTGCACTCGGCATTAGAAAGGTCGATCTAGCAAAACCTCCCTGAGACTGCTGAGGGTTAGAACCCCTCTGTCTCCTGCCATCACCCTGGCCATCCTGACTTCTCTTGGAGCCTTTCTGTCCTTCCTCTTCCTCCTGCATCATGATCTCCATATGCACTGCAGCGTCTACAAAACGCCCATAATCTCGAGTCATAGACCCTCCAACTCTCATCTTGAGGCCACGCCTCAACTTCTTCTCAAACTCCAGACAATGGCGTCCCTCAGACGCCACCAGCTCAAGTGCAAACCTGGACAGACTAGTAAAAGCGGCTTCAAACTCGGCCACAGACAAACTCAGCTGCTTAAGCTGGCAAAACTGGTCCCTCAGCTTCTCTCTGGCAAATGGAGACAAGAACTTCTCCTGGAAAGTATCTACAAAAGCCTCCCATGTGCCACCAATACAGCCTCTGATGAACTTCTACCACTGACCCGTATCCCCCTTAAGCTAGAAAAATGCCAAGGTCACTTTCAATGCTCCGTCTTCGATGCCAAGCATCTCAAACGTCTTCGTCATTTGTTCCAACCACTCATCCGCCTTAAGTGGCTCCTTCGTATCCCCAACAAACTCATCTGGATTAGACCGAAAGAACTCCTTCTTCAGAAAGGAAGGCCCTGCATCAATAACCTGGGCCTGAACTGGATTCTCAGCTCTGAGAATGCCCATGGATTCCCTTAAAGCATCGGCTATCCCATGAGCTAAAGCGCCCATAGCCTGCTGACCTGCTGGCTCGGCCACGTTGGCCTGGCCAACCTCCTCCTGCTGTGCCGGAATGTCATCTGGTATAGGCATCTCCTGCCTCCTAGGCCTACCACGCCTACCGCCACGTCCTCGTCCTGACATCCTAATAAAGGTAACCAAGACATTAGCACATTCACAAATGTGCCGAAGCTATAACACTCGCGTCCTAATGCACGGACAACTGTAATTCACTCCATGTAAGCACATAATCACATAAGCACTTATGAATTTCATTTCCGGATAATGATAGTTTCGAGCCGTCCCTAGAGTTCCGGTTAGAAACAGCATTGATCAAGTGCTTTTCCAACAAGACTCATAGAAACCCAAGGATCCAATCAACATCCTAGAAACCAAATCCCATACCCATATAGTCACATAAACATGTTATCACATAAGCGCATAACATTACACATAAGTCTCTAACAAGCGAGACAAAACCATTGTGATACTAATCACTTCCCACGTACCCAAAGTATTCAAACCCGGTACGCTCTGATACCAAGTTCTAACGCCCTCAAAATAAACCCACAAATCATACATTATTGACATGCTTAGACAAGAGAATAAAGCTTAAATACATTTCATCAGAGTATTTCTTACAATGGTATTACATGTTAACAATAAAAGCAAATGCCCTACGAGCTTACAGCTTTCCAAGTCAACACTTGGTTACAAAAGGAAGAGTACTAACTCTATACAAAATAAGCCCTCGGCTTGATATACATGTAATACAAAAATATAATAAAAAAGATGTCCCAGCCACTAAGCCTCTCAAGCTACGTCCTTAGAGGTGGCATGTTATCTGTACCTGAAAATGATGTCCCATATAGGGTGAGCCAACGCCCAATAGAGATATGCTAAACATAATATAAGCAATAACTAAGCCATTAGCACATTGATAAATGTTTAACTCACATAAATCAATTCATAACCCATTTCAATTACATGACCAAGTGTCCATGTTTTATTCCAGTTCTTATCCAAACTTTCAATTCATAACCCTGGCTCAGAACTTGGCCATATACTTTAACAGAGATTTCATCTCACGTCAACAGTTCTTCCATCTCAAGTGAGATAATAACTCACATTAAACACTTCAAACTTCATAGTAGATACATATTTTGGTGCTGTATCAATGACAAACAAAAACGCTTCCATACTTCACAAATGATACACATTTTGATGATGTATCAATGGAGTCCACCCCCTATCTCCTCCCAAACAATATCCGATTTAGAGGTCCATCCCCTATCTTTCCCTAAACCGTAGAGTACATCCCCTATCTCCTCCCAAACAACACAATGTATAAAAGCAATTATTATATACATGTTCAACCAATACACAAATTCGATGTATTATTCCAATTGTCATATTTAATGACATAACCAACCGATTAGTTTCAATTGGCCTAATCATCATGCATTGTCTACAACAATCACGGCTATCCTGCACCGATAGCCCAAAGCAATTATTTCTAAACAGATAATAAATGCATCAACAGATATATAATCAATACTTTCAAAAGTGAGGGATTAATAAAATCCAACTCCACCGTTCCATCTCTTTATGAGCCAATTTCATTATATTCGACTCAATTTCATATTCCCATAACAAATGTCATTAATTACATAAATGACCCAATTATACCCAAAAATGGCATTTTCTCCCCTTTTTCCAATATTGACCCGAAGGTCTAAATATCATTAATTAACATCAACAATCACTTTTTAAGACCCAAAACATGCACATTTGAGTCCAAAGGACAAAATCCCTCTTTTTATAAAATACAACTCAAACCCTAACTTCCCAAATATCAACCATCTATACAAATAGCACAACATCTATGTTAAAGCATATAAGAATGAGTAGAAATCCCTACCTCGAAATTAGTAGCCCAAAGGTGAAGTTGACCGAAATCCAAAGTGCTCCAAAACCAATATTTTTTAGATTAAATCGAAGCCCAAGCCACCCTCTATCTTTCTTACAAAGGACTTAGAGTAGAAATATACTAAAGTGAGATGAAACCCTAGAGAGAAGGTAGGAAGTAGTGAGAGAAGCTCTCAAATCTGGTTTTTGAAAAGTATGAGAGAGAGAGAGGAAGTGTAAAAAGTGAGCTAAAAAGACCAAGCTGTCAACTGATATACGCATGACCCACTCGAGTGAAGAATAGGACGCTCGAGCGTCAAGCAAAAAAACTGGACCCGCTCGAGCGTAGATTTTTCCCTTCCAGTACATTTACAGAAAATGAACTGCCCGCTCGAGTGCCAAGACACCAGCGCGAGCGTTACCCGTTCGAGCGTAATGAAATCCGCTCGAGTGTGAAAAACAAACCTGCAGAAGTTTTGCAGAGGCACGAAATACTGGGAGTGTGTAAACCCCGCTCGAGCACAAGAAGACCCGCTCGAGCGGACAACCAAAAATCAAACTCCGTTCGAGCGCAAAAAGACCCGCTCGAACATACCACTAAAATTCTGGGCAACAAGGAATGAGACTAAAGCTCAACCAACCTGTTCAAAACACGCCCAATACATCCTAAAACTCAAACACAAAGAATTAAAGGATAAAACAAGATATACAACCACCAACTCCACGGAACCTAAGTCCAGAGTACAATAATCAAAGGAAGAAAAACCGGGATCGCTATATATCTGATTTTTAGTGTTTTTTTTTTTGGTTATGTTATAATATAATATATAAGATATAGATAGATATCTATAACTTTCAAGAAAAATATTATCTAATTTTTTGGGGAAAAAAAAAGGAAGACAAGTTTTAATATTTTTTTTTTGGAAATCGGTGAGAGAGATTAAGATGGAGAGATTATGAAATATTTTTGTTATTAAATAAATAAATCAGTCAATAGTTTTTTAATCTATTTTATAAATTAAAAAACAATAATTTTAGAAAATTGATTAATTTGTCCCATTAAGTGATTTTAAATTTTGATATATATATATATAAAATAGATAATTATATTACTAAATCATAATTCAAATTTAGATGTTATATCTTTTTTAGATCTATAGCTAAATTCTTATCTCCTTTATTTTTGTGTGTAACCATAGTGTATGGGAGTAATTGAAAAAGGTGCTGCAGTAATTATGAGAGAAGTCAAAAGGGTTTGTAGCTTGGGAGAAGTCAATAAATGCTGAGTGTTTTTTTTTTTTAAATCAAAAAATTAGAACATTAGGATTAGGATATTGGAACTCCCACAAGGCTTGTGGGTTAGAAACCCTTTTTTCCTTATATAATACTAGCCTATCACTCGTGCTATGCACGGGATAATTATAGATATTTATATTTGTTTTAGATTTTTTTTAATATATAAATTTTGTTTTTTAAGATTGTTTATAAAAATAATTTAATAATCTTATCACTAACCATAGTGTATGGGAGAAGTTGAATATGGTACTGCAGTAACTATACACGGATTGTATCTATAATTATTTGTATGAGGGGATTTTAAATGCTGATTAGGAAATTTTGACCAAATCAATAAATGCAGGTATGTGGAAAAACATGTGGATTGAAAAAAATTAATAAATGTTGATCAGGGGATTTTGACCAAATCAATAATGCTGAGTTTTTTTAAATAAAAAATAAAAAATATAGAAAATTCAGATTAGGATATTGAAGCTCCCACAGGCCTTTGGGGGTTAAAAACCCCCTTTTGCTTAATATATAGTATAGATTAGCCTATCACCCGTGCAATGCACGGGATAATTATAAATATTTATATTTGTTTTAGATTTGTTTTAATATATAAATTATGTTTTTTAAGATTTTTTATAAAAATAATTTAACAACCTTATCACTAACCATAGTGTATGGGAGAAGTTGAAAAGGGTAATGCAGTAACTATGCACGGGTTGTATCTATAATTATCTGTATGAGGGGATTTTAAATGCTGATTAAATTTTTTTGACCAAATCAATAAATGCAGGCATGTGGAAAGACACGTGGATTGAAAAAAGATAATAAATGTTGATCAGGGGATATATATGTGAATTATGATTTTTAAATGTCTTTTTTTTTTCAAATGTCTTCTTTTTTCTCTTCTTTTTTATATTATATTAATGTTCAATATTTTGATAATAATTATATGTATTGGACTTTTCAATGAATTAAATGTCTTGTTTTTTTTTATATTATATTAAAGTTTAATATTTTGATAATAATCATATGTATTGGGCTTTTCAATGAATTAAATGTCTTGTTTTTTTATATTATATTAAAGTTTAATATTTTGATAATAATCATATGTGTTGTACTTTTCAAATAATTTTTTTATGCTTGTTCTTAATGCATTAAAGTGCTATTATGAAGGATAATAATCATATGTGTTGGGACTTTTTAAGGAATTCATATGTGTTGGGACTTTTCAAGGAATTCATATGTGTTGAACTTTTCAAGAATTTTTTTTATACTTATTCTTAATGCATTAAAGTGTTATTATAAGGGTAAGGCTTGGGGGTTGTGAGAAATTAATAAATGCTAAGATTTTTTTTTTTAAATCAAAAAATCAAGAAATTTAGATTGGGATATTGGAACTTCCACAAAACTTGTGGGTTAGAGATAGATATAAATAAATAGATAGATATAGATATAGATATTTGTATTTGTTTTAAAAAATTTTTAATATACAAATTATTTGTTTGGGAAAAGGTATTGCAGTAATCTATACTATATATTAAGCAAAAGGGGATTTTTAACCCCAAGTCTTGTGGGAGCTCCAATCTCCCAATCTAAATTTCTTGATTTTTTGATTTAAAAAAAAAATCTTAGCATTTATTAACTTCTCCCAACTCTCAAGTTTTACCCTCATAATAACACTTTAATGCATCAAGAACAAGCATAAAAAAAAAATTCTTTGAAATCCAACACATATGAATTCCTTGAAAAGTTCCAACACATATGATTACTATCTCTCATAATAACATTTTAATGCATTAAGAACAAATATAAAAAAAAAAATTTCTTAAAAAGTCCAATACATATGATTATTATCAAAATATTAAACTTTAATATAATATAATAATAAAAAAGACATTTAATTCCTTGAAAATTCCAACAAATATTATTATTATCAAAATATTAAACTTTAATATAATATAAAAAATGAAAAAAAGAAGACATTTAAAAAAAAAAAATTTAAATCACAATTCACATATATAGATAATTGTAAACACAATCCGTGCATAGCACGGGTGATATGCTAGTTATAAGATAAGTCAAAAAGTCTTGTGGGTTGAGAAAAGTTAATAAATGTTGAGATTAATTTTTTTTTTTAAAAACAAAAAATTAGAACATTAAGATTGGCATATTGGAGCTCCCACAGGCCTTGGGGGTTAGAAACCCCCTTTTGCTTAATAGATAGTATAGACTAGCATATCACCCGTGCTATGCACGGATTGTGTTTACAATTATCTATATATGTGAATTGTGATTTTTAAATGTTTTTTTTAAATGTCTTCTATTTTTCCTTTTTTTTATATTATATTAAAATTTAATATTTTGATAATAATCATATGTGTTGGACTTTTCAAGAAATTAAATGTCTTTTTTTTAATTATATTATATTAAAGTTTAATATTTTGATAATAATCATATGCGTTGGACTTTTCAAGAATTTTTTTTATGCTTGTTCTTAATGCAGTAAAGTGTTATTATGAGGGATAATAATCATATGTGTTGGGACTTTTCAAGGAATTCATATGTGTTGGATTTCAAAGTATTTTTTTATGCTTGTTCTTAATGCATTAAAGTGTTATTATGAGGGTAAGACTTGGGAGTTGGGAGAAATTAATAAATGCTAAGATTTTTTTAAAAAAAAATCAAAAAATCAGAAAATTTAGATTGGAAGATTGGAGCTCCCACAAAGCTTGGGGTTAAAAACCCCCCTTTTGCTTAATATATTGTATAGACTAGCCTATCACCCGTGCTTTGCACGAGATAATTATAGATATTTATATTTGTTTTAATTTTTTTAATATATAAATTATGTTTTTTAAGATTTTTTATAAAAATAATTCAACAATCTTTTCACTAACCATAGTGTACAGGAGAAATTAAAAAGGTTACTGCAGTAACTATGCACGACTGTATCTATAATTATTTGTATGAGGGGATTTTAAATGCTAATCAGGAATTTTGACCAAATCAATAAATGCAGGCATGTGGATTGGAAAAAGTTAATAAATGCTGATCAGAGGATTTTAACCAAATCAATAAATGCTGAGGTTTTTTTTTTTAAATCAAAAATTAAGAAAATTAAGATTGAGAGATTGGAGCTCTCACAAGGCTTGGGGTTTAGAAACCCTCTTTTTCTTAATATATTTACAATTTTGTACTATATATTAAGCAAAAGGGGATTTCTAACCCCCAAGGCCTGTGGGAGCTCCGATATGTCAATCTTAATTTTCTAACTTTTTTGTTTAAAAAAAAAAAAATTAACCTCAGCATTTATTAACTTCTTTTAACCCATAAGACTTTTTGACTTCTCTCATAATTACTGCAGTACCTTTTCCAAAACAAATAATTTGTATATTAAAAAAAATTTAAAAAAAATATAAATATCTATATCTATGTCTATCTATTTATTTATATATGTCTCTAACCCACAAGTTTTGTGGGAGTTCAAATATCTGAACCTTAATTTCTTAATTTTTTTTTGATTTTTTTTATAAAAAAAAACTTAGCACTTATTAAATTCTTCCAAATCTTTTAACTTTTCCAATACACACTAAACCCTAAACCCTAAACATAAACACTCAAAAAGAAAAAAATGTGATCGTAATGTGATGTGATTATAGTTTGTTCAATGGCTCTTTTTTTTAATATGATTGTTGTAGTTGTAGTTAGTTCAATGGTTTTTTTTTAATGTTATTTAATCTTTTTATTTACTATTTTAATTTTATTTTTAATATGATTGAAGCTAGATAAGCATAAACACCCACAAAGAAAAAATTGTGATTGTAGTTAGTTCAATGGTTCTTTTTTTTTAAATGTGATTGTAATTAGTCAATGGTTCTTTTTTTCATTTATTTATTTTATTATAAGAAAAATGTGATGTGATTGTAGTTTGTTCAATGGTTCTTTTTTTTTTTTAATGTGATTTAATCTTCTATTTACTGTTTTAATGGTTTTTCTTTACAATTATTTATGAAAAAAATATGATTGTCGTTAGATAGCATAAAAATATTTGTGATTTGATTTGATTTTTTTCTGATTTGATTTTTAAAGTACCAATTATTGATAATGACTAGATTGTATTTTGAAAAAAAAAATTGTAATTGATTTTTTTAACTCACTGTGTTTTTTGAAAAAAATTTATTGTGTTTTTTTAACTATCAATTCACTTAATTTGTTATTTGATTTTTAACTCACTGTATTTTTTGAAAAACAAAATGGATTGTACTCATTAGGGTCACATAAGGTACCAATTATTGAGGATGATTAGATTGTATTTTGACCCAAAAAAAAATTGTAATTGATCTTTTTAACTCACTATGTTTTTTGAAAAATAAATTATTGTGTTTTTTAATTATCAATTGACTTAATTTGTGATTGATTGTTTTAATTATTGATAATGATTAGATAGCATTAAAAAAATTGTGATTTGTATGATTGAAGTTATCTCCTTTTGTTTATAATTTTATTTTTTAATATGATTGAAGTTAGATAAACACAAACACTCACAAAAAGAAAAATGTGATTGTAATTTGTTCAATGGTTCTAAATAATCTTTTTTATTTACTATTTTAATGGTTGTTTTTTTCAATTATTTTTTTTCTTATGAGAAAAATGTCATTGTAGTTAGATAGCATTAAAAAAATTGTGATTTGTATGATTGAAGTTATCTCATTTTGTTTATAATTTGATTTTTTAATATGATTGAAGTTAACTCACAAAAAGAAAAATGTGATTGTAGTTTGTTCAATGGTTCTAAATAATCTATCTATACTATATATTAAACAAAAGGGGATTTTTAACCCCCCAAGGCCTGTGGGAGTTTTAATATCTCAATCTGAATTTTCTAAATTTTTTATTTTTTATTTAAAAAAAAAACTCAGCATTTATTGATTTGGTCAAAATCTCCTGATCAGTATTTATTAATTTTTTTCAATCCACATGTCTTTCCACATGAATACATTTATTGATTTGGTCGAACTCCCCTCATACAAATAATTATAGATACAATCCGTGTATAGTTACTACGTATATAATTAATCACACTACTTGCGTAGACCGCATGTTTGTAATCAATTTCATTACTTGCGTAGACCGCATGTTTTGCTTGCATAGACCGCATGTTCTACTTGCGTAGACCGCACGTTTGAAACCAATTTCATTGCTTGTGTAGACCACATGCTTATGATCAATTTCGTTTCCTGCGTAGACTGCGTGCTCCACTTACATGTCTGTGCCTTCACAACATTGTTATGCTTCCCACTTGCTTTGCGTTGTCACGCATTTTCAAGTACATTAATACGCATGTTGTTAATCACATCATACCTGTTAAGTTGTTTTCTTTGCAGGCACGATATTGTATGTACGGTTCATTTAAGGCTGGTGCAACCAGACGAGCCGCACAGGTATGGTATACTACGAGTGAGACAGATCGAGAATTTTTACGGTCTAGGAGACCCTAAATCCTCTGAAGGTGCAAGTCCTTCGGTGTTTGTCGTGCCCGAACGACTTTTGATAAGTTGTATTATACATGTATTTCAAGCGACTCGCGTTGTCGCATATTTAAGTTCACGTGCATCTCAAAAGCCGCGTGTTGTCGCGCATTCCATGCATCATGCATCATCATGCATTTGCATTTCAAAAACAAAAACAAAACAAAAAATATAATTGCATTGTCATGCATCATCGTAAATAGTTGCATTGTCATGCACCATCGTAAATAGTTGCATTGCCATGCATCATTGTAATATAGTGTACATTGCATTGTAATTTGCATGCATTCATTGCATCACCTTCCATTTATGGCTTGCGCCTTTCCATGTTGAGCTTGGTCTGGTATGTGCCCATACTTTTCGTGTCGAAGCATAGTTCAGTGGACCGTTCTATCTTAGACGCGGCTTGTACGTGTACATGCCCTTCCTAGGCAAGATTTGGTTTGGCCCGCAGGCCATATCCATTGTATCCATTTCTGTTCTATTGCATATTTGTAGATATTGCATTGTAGCTTGCATGCATTCACTGCATCACCTCCGCCTATGGCTTGCGCCTTTCCATGATGAGCTTGGTCCGGTGTGTGCCCATACTTCTTGTGTCGAAGCATAGTTTAGTGGACCGTTCTATGTTAGACGTGGCTTGTATGCGTACATGCTTTGCCTAGGCAAGATTTGGTTTGGCCCACGTGCCATATCCATTTCCATCTCCCCAGCATTTTCATTGTATATGTTACATTGTAGTGTAATTTTTGCATCCAGCATTAGGATCATTGTCCTTTCCCCAGCGGGTCATTTCCCCACTTATGTCATCCCCTCCAATACTTGTTCTTATGTCCGTCTACATTACTCATAGTTCAGTTGATTGTTCTATGGTAGACGGACTTGTTACCTCCATCAATCTATTTGACATTTGTGTGGTTTTGAACCGCTCATGATTGGATCATGATTCAATTGCTTTGCATATAGTTTGCATTGTTTCAATTACATTGCATTTTTATTTGCATTTGTTTATACATTGTTTTGTATATATTGCATATCATTTTGCATTCATTTTTGCATTGTCATGCATTTTGCTAATAACATCGTACCTGTTAAGTTGTTTTCTTTGCAGGCACGATATTGTATGTACGGTTCATTTGCAGCTGGTGCAACCAGACGAATTGGACAGGTATTGTATCCTCTGAGTGAGACGTATCGAGAATTGTATAATTCTCTTACATCCTTTCTGCATTGTAGTGTAGTTTGGTGTGTGCTAGCTTAAAACTGTCGCATGTGTGCTTCATTACAGCTTTCTTTGCATGATCATAAGTTATGTCCGGCTCTATGCATTGTCTTGCATCTTGCCCCCGCCTTCGGGTGCATATCTTGTTTGTCTTGCATGTTTGTTTGAGTCTTCGGCCTTGTCAAAAATGGGTCGTGTCTGGGCTTTGACATTCACTCCCGTCATTATTATGACTTTCGAGTTCTGTCAAAGAGGGGCAACTGTAGACACCCCATTTTTGAGCGTCCTCAAGACTTGGACGTCACCATTGGAACACTTGGTGATTACCCTTGGTTGTGTTCGTCTTGAGTTCCCAGAGGTCTCGGTTGCGCGCCTTGCCTCAGGATCTCTCGACTCGACCGTGTTGTGTCTGGTTTTGCACCAAACACTTGTGTTTTGCCTTGGAGGGGCAGGGAATGCCTTGTGAGGCATCCCCACACATCACCGGCCATGGCTTGAGGCCACCAGCCAGTGATTTTATGCCATCGGCAATGTATATTGTCGGTCGGCACTCTTTGTTGCCGGTCGGCCATTTATTTTGCCAAAATGGCAATTTTGAATGGCCGATCACTGTTCATTTACTTTTAGTAGATATTTTGTGCCAGCTGTGATAGTTGGCACCCACTCTACTCCCCTCCATACACGTGTATGGAGGGATTTCCCTCTTGGATGGCTTGTTTTGGAAGCCTTACAAGAGGGAGTTGCCTATAAGAAGAGGCTTCCTCCCTTGGCATTAGGGTTACAAAATTTTCAGAGGGAGCTCTGGATTAGGGTTAGGGTTGATACATATTTCCTATCTCTATATCTCTCTCTTGTGTGTGTCTAGTGTGTGTTTGTCCATACTATTGCACACAAACACATAGTGTTACACCTTCTCTTGGTTGTTGAGGGACCAGAGGGTTGTTCTTGGTGTTCTTGACTGGATTTGAGCTCAAGGAGGCAACAAGATCATCATTTGTGAAGAAGGACTTCAAGGGTAAGAAACTAGTCCCTTTTTACCCTATTTTTGCACACTAATTTTACCTATCTTGCAACTGTTTTTTGGCTTTGCATATAACATAAAAAAGTTCTATTTTTAAGGCCTCTAAATAGTTTGTTAAGAGTGTTGTTTGACCCCTCTTAAGCCTTGTAAGGCTCCATTTTGTGCTATTTTGTGTGAGCTCCGGGACTTTGGTGTTTGGGCCTCCTCACCACTTAAATCTTGAGGGATTTCAGTGGTAAGGATGGTGCCTTGAGATCCCAAGACGGAGAGGGACACCCCCTCTCCTTGTTGTCCTTGAAAAGGACCATTTTTGCCTCTTGAGGGAGCACCTAGCTTAGGCTCTTGTTGACCATGCCTTTGCTATTATTTATGCTTATTTTGCCATGAAATAGCATTGTCTTAAGTCAGTTTTGGTACACCATGCTTGCTTAGCATACATGCCTTGTAATGCCATTTTGTTGCCTTAGCATGCCTTAGGTTGTAAACCATTGTTCTAGCATGTTTTAGGCTTGGCTTTGTGAAGCTTTCATGTTTATTTTGCCATGATTAAGGTCTGTCCTTGGTTGTTTGGGTCGACTTTGGCATGCATTGTATAGCCCCTTTGCATTTTGGCTTGTTGGCCTTAAGGGTGTGAGTGTATAACATGCATTACTTGCTTTGATTTAGTGGGTTGAGACCATTTTCCATGTCATTTCAGTCCACTTAGTATGCTTGTATGCTTGCATTTCATGGTCCCTTTGATGTGTCAAAGGTTTGTGTTGCATGCTCCATGTTTTGGTCATTGTGCATGCTTTTGAATTCAAGTCATTTAGATGCCATCTAAGTAATCTTTTGGGCTTTGTTTTATGTGCTAAAACTTTGTTTTGGGTCATTGAATTCATGCCATGTTTGGTCTTGTTAAGTGTGGTTCAATACCCCTTTAGCTTGCTTCGAATCTTGGACTTTGCTTGCATGCCTTGATTGCATTGTTTGGGTTAGTTTGGCACCATGTTCTTGCATAATTTTCAAAGCTTAATTTACATGCTAATTGTCCATGTTATGCCTCTTTCAAGTGTGCTTGAAAGTTGCCCTTTTGTACTTAAGTATTAGCCCTTTAACATGTGCATGTGTGTGCGTGTGTTGGCCTCCATGTTTGAGCACTTTGGCCACTGATTTAGGCTTGTTTGAGAATTGTGTAATCATGTTTAAGTCCATCTCTTTGCTTGTTTGCATGCTCACCTCGCATGGTTGCTTGCATGCTTGCATGTACACATTGCATTGCCATGTTGCATCCTTAGCTCGCATGCCTAGGTTGCATTGCATTGTGCATGCATTGCCTCACCTCTTGAAGTGAGTCATGATAGAGGTAGAAGCCCCTTGGTTTGACTATGTGCATTGCATTACATTTGAAATGAAAAATGCACAACTTGGTCTCTTGGGCTATCACGCATCGAAATGTGCGCTTGATGGTCCGAGAACCAAGGACCATGTCCCTTTGAGTCATAAACATGATAAGGGATATGGTTGGTGCATACATTGCTTGAATTGCATTGCCATGCAAAGTTCTGCCCTCTGCTGCTGTTAAAACAGATTCTGCAGGAACTTTTTGCCGATCGACTGCACATAGTGTCGACCGGCAATCCATCCGTGGCCGATAGCTTCATAAACAGCCGATGATCACATCTTACTGCCGGTGGCCATTATCCCCAGCCGGTGGTGTCTCCCAATGTCCAGGGAAGCAATTCTGAGACTTTGGCAGTTTTCAGAGAAGCAGAGCAGGGAAAACAGAGGCAGCCTACGCATGGCAGTGGACTTCCGAGCAAGACCCGAGCACGCGTGCATTGAGCCCTCTTCCCGAGGCCCTTTTTCTTGCTTTCTTAAATTAATTAATTTGTTTAATTAATTTAGTTGGTCTGCAATAATTAATTAGCTAGGATAGTTAATTCATTATTCGAATTGTATTATTCTTTTGGTCCCTCCGAGCGAGGGCGAATCTGTAATAAGTGTGGGTGAGTTTGTGCATGTCTTCCAACCCCCACTTCTTTCTCTCTTTTACTTACCTGCTTTGATGGTTAGTAATAGGTCATGTTTAATTTAGCATACCTTATGCTATGCATGCGTGCATCATTCATCAGTATTGCATGCACCGGGCTCGGCGCATCATGCTAACTGCATTGGTATTTCAAATCTAACTTGAATACATGCTACTTGTGCACTTTCACATGTCATTCATAGACTAGCCGAGCCTACTCTAGTGACATTTCATATGCGTTGCATTAGACATTTAAACATGGACTTGGATCATGCATTGATTGCTAACAAGTTCTTTGTTTTGGCACGGAGTACGATGTAAGTATTTATGCTTTAGCATCCTTGCATGCGTGTGAGTGTTGCCATGATAGCATGATTACCATGAGGCTAGCTGCTTATGTGATATAACTGCTTGAATGCCTGTGGGTGAAGGTTGGATTGTCTGAGTTTGAATAGCTCATTGAAATCCGTGTTTTAGCCTACTCGCGAGTAGCAAATTCCAAAACATTTTTCAAAACAAACGGATATGCAATGCTTATTCCCAAACTAAGCGATCTAGTCTATACTTGTTTGATGTGCGCATAACATAGTAATTCTAGGCTAATAACCGGAATAAGAACACATAACGTTTTCAAAAACGGATATCACGGTTAGTAGTGGCCAATCTTCGGATCGGGCGAGAGGGGGTGCTCATAGCTGACCTTCCCCAATCGTACCCTAGCTCCCGAGCCAAGGCAACTTTGGTGATGACGGACACGTGGCCTTTGGCACCGAGTCAGGGTTTCCTAAATTCCCCCTTAAAAAATATTTAGGTGGTGACTCTGTATCTAGCAAAGCAGTCCATGTTTGGCACTTCTTTTCAAAAATCTGTTTCTCAAAATGATTTGTTGGATTTGGACTCTTTGGTTCAGATTAAGAACCATGACAATTTGAGAGTCCTGAACTGTAGTGACCCCAATACGAACAGAACGAGACTCACCCTCCCGGGGCGTTCGGGGACGTCTATAGTTTCTAGCTACTCTGCTGGGGATTTTAGAGAGCTTGACTCGAACTCGTGATATCCTGTTTTGATTTCATTTATGTGTTTCTTTGCATTTCATGTGCATTGGTGCGCCTAGGACTCCGTGTTTGCCATCTGCCATTCCTGAACGGTTTGTCGGAGGCTTGTCTTGTCAAAGCATGCCATAAGGCTGACCGGTTGTGGGCTCTGACAGTATGGGAACACAAACCCCGATTTTTACCGGGGCACCCTTTTTGACCATTCGACCTAGTGCATATCGAAATCCATAGTGACCATTCCAAATTAGGACATGTTGCTTACTCGATGTTAGGTTGTTTGAAAACCGCTGCGTGCGTAGTGAAACCCTAGCTCCTGACAAAATAGGACAGGAAAACCCTACCCCAACTTAGGGATGTTTTGGCTCTCACTTATCTGCTATGTGCTTTTAGAGTGCATCTCTACAGGAACGTACATATCAGTTTGCAAGTTTGAGTATCAGGTCTGAGGGCACCAGTATCAGTGTTGTTGAGAAATCAGTTATCTGCGGGTATCGAGTTCAGTTTTGGGAACAGTGATTCTGGGGAACAGTGATCAGTAGTAGAGTGCAGTTGTTCGGCTACACCTGTGATTGATCTGTTTGGGCTGAAATGTTGTTTGTTTTTCCTTTTAGTTCAGAGTGTCCAGAGAATTGATACAGAATAGCTAGTGTTCCCCCTTGCTGAGGCAGGACTTATGATGACACAGAATTCAGAAGAGATTGTGGTTATGACAGCTACACTAGATCAAGGGATCACCCTGCGGGATAAAACCAATGTTGATGTATCGCATCCGCCTAGGTCGCCTGTCGCGCACCCGGTCTAGACCCCCCAGTTGTATCAGGCTCGCGAGCCCACTACATTCGAGATGATGGGAATGATTGGTGACCTCCAGAGATCCGTGGCCGATCTGGCCTATAGAATGTCGGCTTCGCCGCCAGCAGCACCATATGCCGGGAATTTCATACCACAGGAGCCCCCGCTACTGGGACGAATTGTGATCGAGCTTAACCAACCCGAGGTGGTCTCAAGTTGTAGCAATGATGTATCGACACCAACCCAAACCCTTGATCAGGCTGAGGCCAGAGGTAAAAACAAAGCAAGGCAGATGTCGATCCCGTTGAGCAACTGCTGTGGGCAGTTGAGGCTTTGAAAGCCGGGGGGATGAACAAGCAACAGATATCCGCAATTGTGGCAAAAACTGTGGAGGATGCTTTCCCCACTCCACCTGAGGGTAGTTCAATCAGTCAGAAAATCGGGATAGGCCCCGTCATGCCAGAACAGTTCCTTCCATTCCCAACCCTGTACTCGGGAAAGATCAGAAAGTAAAGGCAGTGTCTGTTGACCCATTTGCTAGTGCGTCTAGCAAGAATACTCAGACTTCAAAGTACCTGCCCCGAGGGCGCAGGATCTTTCATGCTCTCTACATGCTTTTGTCTAAGGCACTTCAGATTCTTGCCTAAAGGGGGCACCTCAAACCCCTTGAACCTCGGCCTCTCTCAAAGAATCTCCCTCTCACACATGATGCTGCTCAGTACTGCGCGTACCACCAACAGACCGGTCACGCCACCGATAACTATTTCTGCCTTCGCCATGAAGTGCAGGATCTGATCGATAATGAGGTCATTCTTCCACATACCTCACCGAAGTCTGTTACCACCGAGCTGTTGGACTTTGAGGATACTGCGAGTATGTGATCAGAGGTTGGACCACCTGCGGGCCACACTCAGTTTACTCCAGATGTGGTGTATGGCACGCACTATTTTGAGCATTTGTGAATGCTAGTTTTGTACATTCTGGCTTGGGTTTTGAGTCAGTTCTCTGTTTTGTTTTTGAGTCTGCCTCTTTGCTTTGAGTCAGTCTTTTTGTTTTTGGGCCTGTCTTGTGGTACCGAGTCAGTCCCGTTGTATAGGATGTCGAGTGATTCCGGGGTTGTTGCCTCGAACACCGTTTTTGTATTTACCCTTTTTGCTTTCTTTTTGAGTCTGTCTCTGCTGTGGAGCCAGTTACATCCGAGAAACCTGAATGAAACAGCTGCGGCTATCATGTTTCCGTGCTTATCGCTAATTTTGAGCTAGTTGTGCCAAAGGATTCGAATCGAACGGCCGTGCATTTCACCTGTTCTCTTGTGCCCTGAAAATCATTGCATTGACCTATGTTTTTCAAAACCTCTTTAACACTACGGTGAAAACAAAGATGAAGGAATTCCTCAAGTTTTGCAAAACTTTAATCAATTTGAGAAAAGGAGAGGCATGCTAAGCCTTTAATGAATGAAACCATGCTTGTTAGCGTGAGTACTGAGAAGGACCCTTGATCCAGATTGGTTCCACACTATCTTCGGCGCGAGCGATTTGTCACTTTCTTAAAAACTTTCAAAAACAAATGTTTTGCGCGGCCCTGTGAAGACCTGTGTGGAATCGCTCTTGAGATTGTGCAGCCTAGGATCGCTCTCAGCCTCAAGATTCGACCTGTTTGTTTTGAACCTCGAACTCATTCGGAACATTCAACGGTCAACTGTCAGAGGAGAACCGTGTGGCCAGTTTTGAAGCAGCCCTCGAACAAGAGGCACCAAAGTCGAATTAAAAAGATTAGATCTCACCGGAAGAAGCTCGTGGAGCAGCCATGATGGATTCTTCTGCAAATCATTGCAACAGCCGTTCTCCTAGATACAGAGAGGTTTCGACTTCAAAAACCATTTGGCATGGACTTGTTACACTTTTACCCTTTGAGAGGCTTGCTGGGTCGAAAACCCGGAAGGGCGACCCAGGCAAAAGTTAGAGCAAGAGAAAAATACAAAAAGGGCAAAAAAAAAAGAAGAGAAGAAATAAAATAAAATAAAAAGACAAAAAAAAAAGAGAATGAAAAGACACAAAAAATCAAGAAAAAAAAGAAGAAAAAAAAAGAAAATGAAAAGAAGCTCGCAAGGTCGAAAACCCGCATCGGGCACCTTGGCAAAAGTTAGAGCCTGAAAAGTGAAGGTTAAAATACCCGAGTGGACCTTAACCGGAACTACGTCAGGCTTGATTCCCATGTTTGGGATACGTAGGCAACTTCATCCTGAAGTCCAGCCCTCAATGCTTTCATAGCGCCTCAGTCCATGTAATGGTTTTGATTATTCTTGTCCTCCCCGAATCCGATAGCTCGGTTGTGACAACCGGATACATAGGCAACTTTGTCCTGAAGTCCAGCCCTCAACACCTTCAAAGTGACTGTGTCCATATATTGGTTTTGACCATCTCCGTCTTCTCAGCATCTGAGAGTTCGTTTGCAATCATCACTGACGAAGACTGTTTACCAAATGCTACGACGTCATCCAGACAAGGGGCAACTTTCCGTAGCCATGATGTCGCCGTTCAAACCAGGGGCAACTTTCCGTTGCCATCCACCCCTTCCAAGCCAGGGGCAATTTTCCATTGCCTCCGATCCGAGGTTGTGCATCTCGAGAATGAGTTCCGCGCTCGTTGGGCGGTGGTCGTTTACAAAAATAGTTTTTGAGAATTTTTACTGAGGTTGACCATTTTCTCGAAAATTATTTCATTTTCCAAAACTGGACCATTTTCTTGGACCCAAAAAGAAAAAATTTCAGTGCTTATAGTCTGACTTGCATGGTTTTCAAATCAAAAATCGAACAAGTACGTTAATCCGACTCTCATGTTGATCAAAACTGTTTTAGTAGAAAACCAAAACAAAAAATGGTCAAAATGATGAACTATGGGCACGGTTGAGTCAGGCTTCCTGTCTTTCCCCCATCGCTAGCATACTTGCCAAGAAGGGCACAACTCAAGCTGTCATCAAAGGGCTGAAAGCTCTCTCAACCTCCGAGCAACAAGGTATCGAACCAAGTGCGAACCACGAATCAGAACGGATGGGTGAGTGTGTGCATGTCTTCCAACCCCCACTTCTTTCTCCCTTTTACTTACCTGCTTTGATGGTTAGTAATAGGTCATGTTTAATTTAGCATACCTTATGCTATGCATGCGTGCATCATTCATCAGTATTGCATGCACCGGGCTCGGCGCATCATGCTAACTGCATTGGTATTTCAAATCTAACTTGAATACATGCTACTTGTGCACTTTCACATGTCATTCATAGACTAGTCGAGCCTACTCTAGTGACATTCTGTATGCGTTGCATTAGACATTTAAACATGGACTTGGATCATGCATTGATTGCTAACAAGTTCTTTGTTTTGGCACGGAGTACGATGTAAGTATTTATGCTTTAGCATCCTTGCATGCGTGTGAGTGTTGCCATGATAGCATGATTACCATGAGGCTAGCTGCTTATGTGATATAACTGCTTGAATGCCTGTGGGTGAAGGTTGGATTGTCTGAGTTGGAATAGCTCATTGAAATCCGTGTTTTAGCCTACTCGCGAGTAGCAAATTCCAAAACATTTTTCAAAACAAACGGATATGCAATGCTTATTTCCAAACTGAGCGATCTAGTCTATACTTGTTTTCTGTGCGCATAACATAGTAATTCTACGCTAATAACCGAAATAAGAACACATAACGTTTTCAAAAACGGATATCACAGTTAGTAGAGGCCGATCTTCGGATCGAGCGAGAGGGGGTGCTCATAGCTGACCTTCCCCAATTGTACCCTAGCTCCCGAGCCGAGGCAACTTTGGTGATGACGGACACGTGGCCTTTGGCACCGAGTCAGGGTTTCCTAAATTCCCCCTTAAAAAATATTTAGGTGGCGACTCTGTATCTGGCAAAGCAGTCCATGTTTGGCACTTCTTTTCAAAAATCTGTTTCTCAGAACGATTTGCCGAATTTGGACTCTTTGGTTCAGATTAAGAACAATGACAGTTTGAGAGTCCTGAACTGTAGTGACCCCAATACGAACAGAACGGGACTCACCCTCTCGGGGCGTTCGGGGACGTCTACAAGGTGTTACAGTAACTATGCACGAGTTGTATCTATAATTATTTGTATGATGAGATTTTGACCAAAGCTCTCAAAAGGCATGTAGATTGAAAAAAGTTAATAAATGCTGATCAAAGGATTTTGATCAAATCAATAAATGCAGGCATGTGGAAATGTATGTGAATCGAAAAAAGTTAATAAATGCGGATCAAGGGATTTTGACCAAATCTATCACGACCCGCTCCCCGTACCCAAGAGTTAGGCATCGTGATGGCCAGTAACTGAAGTTACCTACGGCCAATTCTTGAACAAATAAATAAACGCGAGCGGAAGTAATATTTAAAAGGGGGTACCAAAATCGGAGTTTCCATTTTTACTATAAAATGTATTGACCAAAAATGTCGATATTTATATAGAAAAATATCATAAAAGTGTTGTGTGTGTCTATTCCACAGTCCCGCATCTAAGACTTTCCAAAAGCTATTTCTGAATTGCATGTTTCTTAAAAATTGGTAAACAACTATAAGCACATGGCAGAGTGAGAAATATTATACCAAGAGTATAAGGGACACGAAATAACCATGAATAGTTAGTTAGGCCAAAACATTTTCATAAACAAATCATTTAAGTGGCAGAAACTTAAATACATAAATTATGTAATTATATATAGCCATAACCGCGGTATAGAACAGAACAGAATAGAGGTCACAGAAGTGACAGTTAGAATAGAGGTACAGATTCAAGATATGGCTCGTACGGATTCTAGACGTGGCTCCCACAATAGTGTAGCACTTAGTTCCGCACAGAACAGAGGTACAGATTCAAGAGGTGGCTCGTACGGATTCTAGAGGTGGCTCCCACAATAGTGTAGCACTTAGCTCCGCACAACACTTTGGTCTGCACAGAACAGAGGTCAATAGATCAGAGGGCCATAGAGTAACCAAACAGAGACCAATAGTTATTTAAATCCCCCAAGGTGTGGGACTCCCATGTGGTACTTACAAAACATAACTGTATATAAGGTCATAGCCAAATATTCTTTAAAATATAAACAAACATGTCCATGGATTTCTGTAGACACCCCATTTTTGACCGTCCTCAAGACTTGGACGTCACCGCTTGAACACTCGGTGATCATCCATGTTTGTGTTCGTCTTGAGTTCCCGGAGGTCTCAGCTACGCGCCTTGCCTCAGGATCTCTCGACTCGACTGTTTTGTGTCTGGTTTTGCACCAAACACTTGTGCTTTGCCTTGGAGGGGTAGGGAATGGCTTGTGGGCCATCCCCACACTCCACCGGCCATGGCTTGAGGCCACCGGCTGTGTTTTGCTTCCACCGGCCAAATGTTTGGCCGACCGGCACTATAGATGGCTGGCCGGCTATCGTTTTTTGGTCAATTGCATTTTTGGCCGGCCGACTACTGTGCATCTGCTTTTGCAGATATTTTTGTGCAGCTGGCATGCACTTTCACCCCCTCCATACACGTGTATGGAGGGATCGCCCTCTTGTTAGCTTCCTTTGGAAGCTTTACAAGACCATTTGTCTACAAAAGAGAGGCTCTTCTCTCTTGTTCAGGGGTTAGATAATTTAGACAGCATTTTCAGAGGGTTTTGAGTTTTAGGGTTAGGGTTCATATATCCTCCATCTCTATATCTCTCTCTGTCTCTCTTGTGTTTTGTGTGTGTTTTTGTCTTAGTTTTGCACACAAACACCCACCATCACACCTTTTCTTGGAGCTGAGGCCCTTGAGGGTTGTTTTTGGAGTTGTGGAGCTAGTTTGAGCTTGAAGAACCAACTGGTTCACCATTGGTGAAGAGGGTCTACAAGGGTAAGAAACTTGTCCCCTTTTTCCCCATTTTTGCATAGCTTATTTACCTATCTTGCATCCGTTTTTGAGCTTAGTGTATAACATATAAAAGTTCTGATTTTTAGTGCTCTAAATAGTTTGTTAAGGGTGTTTTAAGCTTTGGGGTTGTTTGACCCCTCTTAAGGCTTGTTTGGCCCTTGTTTTGTGCCATTTCGGTTGAGCTCTGGGACCATTGTGTTTGGGCCTCCTCACCACTGAAATCTTGAGGGATTTCAGAGGTGAGGATGGTGCCTTGAGGTCCTAGGAAGGAGAGGGCCACCCCATCTCCTTGTTGTCCTTGAAAAGGGCCATTTTTGCCTCTTTAGTGAGCATCTAGTCTAAGTGTGTGTTGGCCATGCCTTAGCTGATTTTCATGCTTATTATGTCATAATATGCCTCTTTTTTTAGTTGGTTTTGGTACACCATGCTTGCTTAGCATACATGCCTTGTAATGCCATAGTGTAGCCTTAACATGCATCTAGGTTTTAACCCTTGTTCAAGCACGCTTTTGGCCTAGCTTTGTCAAGCTTTCGTACTTGTTTTGCCATGTTTAAGGTATGTTTTTGGTTGTTTTGGTCAACCATAACATATATTGCATAGCTCCTTTGCATTGTTAGCTTGTAGGCTTTAAGTATGTGAAGTGTTGAGCATGCATTGTTTGATTTATTTCATTGGTTTGGCACCACTTATAGCATCATTTCAGTCCACTTAGCATGCTTGTATGCTTGCATTTTGTGGCCCCTTTGATGCTCCAAGAGGTTGTGTCCTATGCTCCATGTTTGGTCATTGTGTATGCTTCTATGTGTAAGTCATTTAGATGCCATCTAAGTGGTCCTTTGGCTTTGTTTTAGCATGCTAAAACTCTGGTTTTGGTCACCTAATTCATGTCATGTATGGTTGCATTAAGTGTAGTTCAATCCTCCTTGGGCTTGCCTTGAATCTTGGACCATTGTCGCATGCCATGCTTACCTTGTTTACTTGGTTTAGCACCATTCTTAACATGATTTTCAAAGCTTTAGGTGCATGCCATTTGTCCATGATTGCATCCTCTTAAGTGTGCTTGAGAGTTACCTTTTGATGTTTAAAGTTTTAAGCCATGTTTGCATGCATGCTTATATATGTAGATACTTGGCTCATGACACATTGTTGCACACTTTTGTGTTGTTGCATTTGGCATGCTTTGTATCTAACATGTTGTCCATATTGCACACTTAGGCTCACATGCTTAGGATTGCATTACATTGGCATGCATGCTTCACCTCTTGATCAAGCCATGATAGAGGTTGAAAGCCCCTTGGTTTGTTTATGTTCATTGCATTTCATTTGAGATCGAAATGCACACTTGATTCTTTGGGCCATCATGTATGGAAATGCGCGATTGGTGGTCCAAGAATCGAGAATGACATCCCTTTGAGTCATGAATATGATAAGGGGTGTGGTTGGTGCATACATTGCTTGAAACGCATTACCATGCCTTGCCTGCCCTCTGCTGCTGTCAAAAACAAGTTCAGCAGGAAGATTTGGCCGGCCGGCAGTGTTGAGTGCCGACCGGCAAAGAATTTTTGGCCGAGAGCATAATTCTTAGTTGATGACCACTTCAAAATGGCCGGTGATGATCCCACTCAGCCGGTGGTGTTCCACAACACTCAGAGAAGTAACCTTGGGAGTTGTGCAATTTTCAGAGTAGCAGAACAGTCAAAACAGAGGCAACTTGTGCATGGCAGTGACTTTCCGAGCGGAGCCGAGCGCACATTGCATTGGGGCCCTCTTCCCGAGGCTGTTTACTGCTTTCATTAGATTAGTCAAATTTGTTAATTAATTAATTGATTTGTAATATTTAATTAGCTTGTAGGTTAATTAACTTGTATTATTCTCTTGGTCCCTTCGAGCGAGGGCAAATCTGTAATTAGTGTGGGTGCGTGTGTGCATGTCTTCCAACCCCCACTTCTTTCTCCCATTTACTTACCTGTTTTTGATGGTTAGTATTAGGACATGTTTACTTTAGCATACCTTATGCTATGCATGCGTGCATCATTCATCAGTATTGCGTGCACCAGGCTCGGCGCATCATACTAATTGCATAAGTATTTCAAATCTAACTTGAATACATGCTACTTGTGCATTTTTACATGTCATTTATAGACTAGTCGAGCCTACTCTAGTGACATTCTGTATGCATTGCATTAGCCACTTAACATAGACTTGGATCATGCATTGATTGCTAACATGTTTTTGTTTTGGCTCGGAGTACTAGGTAAGCGTTTATGCTTTAGCATACCGCATGCGTGTGAGTGTTGCCATAATAGCATGATTACCATGAGGCTAGATGCTTATGTGATATAAACTGCTTGAATGCCTATGGGTGAAGGTTGGATTGTTTGAGTTGGAACAACTTGTTGAAGTTCGTGCTTTAGCCTATTTGTGAGGAGCAAATTTCAAACTATTTTTCAAACAAACGGATATGCAATGCTTCATTCCAATTCAGGCGATTTGGTCTATACTTGTTTGCTGTGCGCATAACGTAGTAATTCTAGGCTAATAACCGGAATAAGAACATATAAACGTTTTCAAAATCGGATATCACGGTTAGTAGAGGCCGATCTTCGGATCGGGCGAGAGGGGGTGCTCATAGCTGACCTTCCCCAATCGTACCCAAGCTCCCGAGCCGAGGCAACTTTGGTGATGACGGACATGTGGCCTTTGGCACCGAGTCAGGGTTTCCTAAATTCTCTCATAAAAAATATTTAGGTGGCGGCTCTGTATCTGGCAATGCAATCCATGTTTGGCACTTCTTTCAAAAATCTGTTTCTCAGAACGATTTGCCGGATTTGGACTCTTCGGTTCAGATTAAGAACCGTGACAATTTGAGAGTCTTGAACTGTAGTGAACCCAAAAACGAATAGAACGGGGGGCCGGGGGGGGGGGGGACTCGTCCTCCCGGGGCGTTCAGGCGCGTCTACAGTTTCTGGCGACTCTACTGGGGATTTAGAGAGCTTGACTTAAACTCGTGATATCCTGTTTCGATTTCATTTATGTGTCTCTTTGCATTGCATGTGCATTGGTGTGCCTAGGACACCGTGTTTGCCATCTGCCATTCCTGAACGGTTTGTCGGAGGCTTGACTTTGTCAAAGCATGCCATAAAGCTGACCGGTTGTGGGCTCTAATAGTATGGGAACACAAACCCCGGTTTTACCGGGGCACCCTTTTCGACCATTCGACCTAGTGCATATCGAAATCGATAGTGACCATTCTAAAGTCGGACAGGTTGCTTACCCGATGATAGGTTGTTTGAAAACTGCTACGTGCATAGTGAAACCCTAGCTCCTGACAAAAATAGGACAGGGAAACCCTACCCCTCCATAAGGGTGTTTTGGCTCTCCTTACTTGTTATGTGCTTTTAGAGTGCAACTCTACAGGGAACGTACATATCAGTTTGCAAGTTTGAGTATCAAGCCTGAGGGCACCAGTATCAGTTTATGAGAATCAGTTATATCTGTAGGTATCCGGTTCAGTATTTTGGGAGCAGTGATTTCCGGCAACAATGGTCAGCAGTAGAGTACAGTTATTCGGCTACATCTGTGTTTGATCCATTTGGGCTGAAACGCTGCTTGTTTTTCCTTTCAATTCAGAGAGTTGATACAGAATAGCTAGTGTTCCCCCTTGCTGAGGCAAGACAGATATCTGATCCGTCAGTCACCGTTCAGTACAACGGACTTATCATGACGCAGAGTTCAGAGGTGATTGTGGTTATGACGGCCGCATTAGATCAAGGAATCACTCTGCAAAGCGAGACCAATGTCGATGTACCGCATCCACCCAGGTCGCCTGTCGCGCACCCGTTCTGGACCCCCCAGTTGTATCAGGCTCGTGAGCCCACCACATTTGAATTGATGGGAATGATAGGTGACCTCTAGAGGTCCGTGGCAGATCTCGCTTACGGAATGTCAGCCTCGCCACCAGCCGCATCGTATGCCGGGAATTTTGTACCACAGGAACCCCCACTATTGGGACGGATTGTGATCGAACTTAGCCAACCCGAGGTGACCTCCAACTATAACAATGACGTATCAACATCAACCCAAACCCTCGATCAGGATGAGGCCAGAGGCAAGAACAAAATAAAGGCAGATGCCGATCCCATTGAACAACTGTTGTGGGCAGTCGAGGCTTTGAAAGCCGAGGGGATGAGTAAGCAACAAGAATCCGCAGTCGTAGCTAAGGCTGTGGATGATGTTTTTCCCACTCCAACCGAAGGCAGTACAAGCCAGTTAGAAAATCGGGATAGGCCCCGTCATGCCAGAACAGTTCCTTCCACTCCCAACCCTGCACCTGGGAAAGATCAGAAAGCCAAAGCGGCGCCTGCCGACCCTTTCGCTAGTGCGTCTAGCAAGAATACTCAACCTTCAAAGTACCTGCCCCGAGGGCGCAGGGTCTTTCACGCTCTCTATATGCCGCTGTCAAAGGCACTTCAGATCCTTGCCGAAAGGGGGCATCTTAAACCCTTGGAGCCTCGGCCTCTCCCAAAGAATCTCCCTACCACACATGATGCTGCCTTGTACTGTGCGTACCACCAGCAAACCGGTCATGCTATCGACAATTGTTTTTGCCTCCGTCATGAGGTGCAAGACTTGATCGACAACGAAGTTATCCTCCCGCCCGTCTCAGCCAAGTCCGTTACTACCCAGTTATTGGATTTTGAGGATACTGATACTGCGAGTATGTAATCAGGAAGTGAACCACCTGCGGGCGGCGCTCGGCGTGTCGTGGATGTGGCATCTGGCATGCATTTTTTGAGCATCTGCGAGTGCTAGTTTTGTAAATTCGGGCTTAGGTGTCGAGTCAGTCTTTTGTTTTCTTTTGAGTCTGTCTCATTGTCTTGAGTTAGTCCTTTTGCTTATGGGTCTGTCTTGTTGTAGCGAGTCAGTCCCCTTTGTATAGAATGTCGGGTGATTCCGGAGCTGTTGCCTCAAACACTATTTTGTTTTGTAATTACCTTTTTTCTTTTTTTTGAGTCTGTCTCTGTCGTGGAGCCAGTTGCAACCAGGGAATCTGAATGAAACAGCTGCGGTTATCATGTTTCCATACTTACTACTATTCTGAATTAGTTGTGCCAGGGGACTTGAATGGAACAGCAGTACATTCCACCTGTTCTCTTGTGCCCTGAAAATCATTGCATTGACCTAGGTTTTTCAAAACTTTTTGAACACTGCGGTGAAAACAAAGAGGAAGGAATTCCTCAGGTTTTACGAACTTTGATCAAATTGAGAGAAAGAGAGGTGCGCTAAGCCCTTAATGATTGAAATCATGCTTGTCAGCGTGAGTATTGAGAAGGACCCTAGCTTAATCCAGACTAGTTCCACACTATCTTCAGCGCGAGCGATTTGTCGCTTCTTTAAAAACTTTCAAAAACAAAATGTTTTGCGTGGTCCTACGAAGACCTGTGTGGAATCACTCTTGAGATTGTGCAGCTTAGGATCGCTCTCAACCTCAAGACTCGAGCCCTTGTTTTAAAGCCTTGAACCACAATTCAGAGTGTTCAACGATCGACCATCAAGAGAGGCCTGTGTGGCCAGATTGGAAGCAGCCCTCGAACAAGAGGCATCAAAGTCAGATCAAGAAGATCAGATCTCATCAGAAGAAGCCTGTAAAGCTAGAACAGAAGCACCCCTCCGAACTAGGGGCAAAAATGTCTGATTTGCTCGAAGAGCCGAAGATGGGTCCTTTAGTAAGTCAATGCAACAGCCACTCTCCCGAATACGGATGGCTTCAAAACCCTAAAACCATTTGGCATGGACTTGTTACACTTTTACCCTTTGAGCGGCTCGCTGGGCCGAAAACCCGGAAGGGCGACCCAGGCAAAAGTTAGAGCAAAAGGAAATATATAAAAAAAAGAAGAAGAAGAAAAAATATACAAAAGAGAGAAAAATACAGAAAAGAAAAAATAATAATATACAAAAGAGAGAAAAAAAGACAGGGAGGGAAGAAAAAGGAAAGAAAAGCTCACAAGGTCGAAAACCCGCATTGGGCGCCTTGGCAAAAGTTAGAGCCTAAAAAGTGAAGGTTAAAATACCCGAGTGCACCTTAACCGGAACTACGTAAGGCTTGATTCCCATGTTTGGGATACGTAGGCAACTTCATCTTGAAGTCCAGCCCCCAACGCTTTCATAGCGACTAAGTCCATGCAATGGTTTTTTAATCATCCTTGGTTCCCATGTTTGGAATACGTAGGCAACTTCATCCCGAAGCCTAGCCCCCAACACCTTCAAAGTGACTGTGACCATATATTGGTTTTGACCATCTTCGTCATCTCTGTATCCGAGAAAGTTCGGTCATGATCATCACTAGTGAGGACTGTTTACAATATGCTGCAGCATCATCCAGATAAGGGGCAACTTTCCGTTGCCATGAGTCGCCGTTCAAATTAGGGGCAACTTTCCATTGCCGTGCAGCGTCCTTCAAACAAGGGGCAATTTTCCATTGCCTCCGATCCGAGGTTGTACATCTTGAAAGTAAGTTCCACGCTCGTTAGACAGCGGCCATTTGCCAAAAAAATAGTTTTTGAGAATTTTTACTGAGGATGACTAGTTTTCTCGAAAATTGTTTTATTTTTCAAAACTGGACCATTTTCTAGGACCCAAAAAAGGAAAATTTTCAGTGCTCATAGCCTGACTTGCATGATTTTAAATCAGAAAATTGAACAAGTATGTTAATCTAACTCTCATATTGGTCAAAATTGTTTTAGAAGAAAAACAAAACAAAAATGGTCATAATAATGAACTAGGGGCACAGTTGAGTTAGGCTTCCTGTCTTTCCCCCATTGCCAACATACTTGCCAAGAAGGGCACAACTCAAGCTGTCATTAAAGGGCCGAAAGCTCTCTCAACCTCCGAACAACGAGGTATCAAACCAAGTGCGAAGCGCGAATCTGAAGGGATCAAGGTACTCCGTTCCCTTTACCTGGGGCATCGACCAAACGCCACCAGAAGAAACAACCGTGAGCTAACCATGTCGGGCGTGAACCCACATTCATCCATTAAAAATCCTGGAGATGGATAAAAATGAGAGAATAAAGAATAGAGAGGTGTAAGTTGAGAAAAAGAGTGAGCAAAAAGGGTTTTGAGAGAAAAATCGAGCTTGAGTGCCAGAGTGATGTGAGAATCACAAATGAGAAAAGGGTGGGAAACAATACCCAGAGAAACTGGCTCCTCGTGATCTGAGGTCCCCCGTCTCCGTTAACGCGTCTGTATGTCGCGTCTTTTGTTTTGTTTACCTCAACCTTTGTTTTGAGTCTTTTCCGAGTGTGTCTCGTTGTGTTTAGGTTGTTTACCTTTTTGTCTCTGCTGTCGAGTCGTTCTCGCTATGTCCAGTTGTAGGCTCACTACCCCCGATTTAAAAAAAAAAACCTTCTTCAATTTCAAAAATTAATCGTTTTGTGCTCAGAATGCTGTGCCATTCTCTACATTTGTGCAAAAACATGATTTGGTTCTTTCATATGACTGCAGGGCCCACCCCTGATAAGTATGAACAGGAAAACCTGGGCCTCTTTGAAGCATCTGGGTTTCAGATCGCATCTAAGTGTGCTTCAACTTCAGTAGATTCAACCTTCATGGTCCGTCTTGTCAGATTTGGGCTGTTTGTTCAGGATCCGCTGTGTGCAAGATGAGCCAAGTGCTGTGTTGTGAGCTATATGCAGATTAATCCCCAGTAGAGTATGAGCCGAGTGTTCAGAATGTGCAGTGGTTGGTATAGGTTGTTTTGCTGTTGGCTGGTTAGTTATCTGATTATTACAATGCAAGTGTTCAATTTTCAGACAACAGATCAATTTCATTTACATTGAGGTGCAACATGATGCAATGCGATGCAATATATAAAAAGTACAAACGCAACACTTTTTCAGACAAAAGCTTGTTTCATTTCATCATCTTTTTTCAAGTACATAGTTTTGGAAATAAAAATCTGCCTGCGGCAGTACAAGGTACTCTAACTACTAGCAAAAGGTACAAAAGAAAAAGAAAAAGAAAAAGAGCAAAAATCTGGATCAATGACGAAGGATCTCAGGCCTGGGAGTCTGTCCTAGTCCTCTTCCTAGACGAAGGTCCAGGAGCATCATCAGTACTGTCATTTGAGCCTGAGCCCGAGCCCGAGCCGTCTCCGGTCTCCTCCTCGAACGACTCTGCTTCCACCTCTGCCTCAGCCTCGGACTCATCATCATCATCAGGGACGGGTGCCCGTGAGCTACTCCCAACATGGGTGCGCCCCGCCTTGGTGCGGGGGTATACTCTGCCATCTCCTCCGGTACGAATAGATGGTCCAGCTGGAACACCTCCCACAGTAGGAATCTAGAAAGGAGGCTGAAAAGTATAAAAGGTAAACGCATCAGTATGCCGTGAGCAGTTTATCAGTGCAGAATGCAGTGTATGAGTATAGTGTGCGAATGTCGTGAGCAGTTTATCAGTGCAGAATGCAGTGTGTGAGTGCAGTGTGCGAATGCCGTGAACAGTTTATCAGTGCAGAATGCAATGGCATGAATACAGTGTGTGAATACCGTGAGCAGTGTATCAATGCAGAATGCAGTGTATCAATGCAGAATGCAGTGTATGAGTACAGTGTATGAATGTCGTGAGGGCAGTGTATCCAGTGTTGTGTTGTGCATCAGATTTTGTAAAACAGTTCATGTATGGTTCGAGACCGCGGTCAGAGGAACATACCGAAATGCTATAAAGGGCCAGGAGGTCGAAAGTCCGCTGCAACATCCCTATCATGGAGGCATTCAACTCCAAGGACTGCTGGGTATACTCGGAAGAAGCCTGCAAAAGTATTAGATGTATCAGTATTCTGAGGAATATCAATAAACTGAAATAAAATGATAATGCAAGATGAAGTAGTACATACCGGAGGTAAGTCATGGAGACCGACCAACTCGTGGTCAGCCGGAGGAGGAGCAAAGGGGATTTGGTAGGTCACCCCACCCTGCCCTCTGTATGTCAGTGAAGTGGGTAGCGCTGGCCAGCTAACCCCCTGACCCCTCCGAGCCCCACTCCTGCCACGGACACGAGCTGTCCTCGACGTCCCTGCCCCTGCTCCTGCTCCAACTACCGGTACCGCAGGTCCCCCTCTCTCAGCTCGGCAGCCACTACTCAGAGGCCGCATAATGTACGTCTGAACATACTCTGAGTAGTCGCCCTCGCCCCTAAAGCCCTCCGTGTCCCAGCCGATCGTGTAATCGGCCATCTCCTCGGCAGTGCATCTCTAGGTGTCCCTCATGTGGGTAGGAGGCGGACTCGGAACTATCTGCTCTGGTAACCCTAGGGTCTGGCATAGGAAACGCTCGCCCAGGTACCAAGCCCGACAGACCGGGCCCTCTAGCAAAATCCTGAAACGTGCAGTCTCCTCTACACCAGCAAATCGATCTTGAATCATCACAGGTAATGGAGCCCAAGGCTGCCAAGTGATCTGTAAATGACATGCAGTTTGTTATCTACTCATATTGAAAATACAGTGTAAAGCGAAGCTTAAATAAAACTCTAAAAGTTGAACATACCTCTGCGGGAGTAATAGTGTCAAAGTAGCGGCGGAAAAAGATGAACGTCTCCCGGGGCCTCCGCACGCACCTCACGTCAAAGCGGCGTGAGAACGGAACGACGAGAGGGGTCTCCACGTCTGGCACTGGGGCGAGCCTCGGAAAGTAGGCATAGACCCACAACTACAGAGCAAATACCAACAGGATTATCAAATAAAGCAGAATACAAAATAAAGCAGAAATTACAGAACCGTGTATTGTGCAGTGTATTGTGCAGAGTGTACAGTGTGTGCAGTATACAGTCAATGTAAAGCAGAGCATATGTGTCACGACCCGCTCCCCGTACCTAAGGGTTAGACATCGTGATGGCCAGTAACCGAGGTTACCTACGGCCAAATCTTTAAACAAATTAATAAACGCAAGCGGAAGAAATATTTAAATAAGGGTACTAAAATAATCATTGGAGCTTCTATTTTATTACAACTTGTATTGACCAAAAAGGCCGATATTACATAAAAAAAAAATACATCAACAAAGGTGCTTTGTGCCTATCCCACACGCTGGTCCCGACATGTCACCTGAAAGTGGTAAAAAACTATAAGCTCATGGCAGAGTGAGAAATATTATACTAAGAGTATAAGGCACAAAATTCACCACGGACAATTAGTTAGGCCAAAAAGAACTTGATACATAGCATACATGATACGGAAATTACTATACAACCATAACCACGGTACATCACTAAGTGCCAAGCACTACACTGGTCAATGGATCCACGACAAACACTGGACCACAAAGTGGTCAATCACTAAGCCAATGGTTATTTAAGTCCCCCAAGGCATGGGACTCACTAAGCCAATGGTTATTTAAGTCCCCCAAGGCATGAGACTCCCGTGGTGGTACTTACAAAACATATTTTCATATAAGGTCATAGCCAAATATTTTTTAAAAGCAAAACAGACACATCCATGGGTTTCCTTTTAAGCAAATAGAGTTCATAAAATAATCGACGTAACCGAAACCTTTATAAAATATAATTTTTATTAAAAACATAACTTGTGTAAAACAGATTTTGGTAAGTCAAAACATAAGTAAAATACATTTTGGAGACTCAAGGTATAATATAAGTCACCTTAACTTTAATACCTCACCCTTTCTTTTCACTACCAAAAATCTTCTCAACTTCCACCATTTTTTCCTTCTTTCTCTCTTTTTTAATTCTTTCCTTTCTTCTTTCTTCTTTTCGTTTCTTTCCTTCTCTCATTTCTCTCCAGGTGAAACGTCCCCCTTAAATAGAGAGGAGAACCCACTCTCTGGCCAACACGTGGCCGATCCTCTAATCATTCCACCGATTCGATTATAATTTCATAGATTCATTCCTATCTTCAATAGATATTTAAGATAATTACCATTTGACCCAATATTTTAATATAATTATATAAATAATTTAATTCTTTAATTAAATTACACTTTATCAGATATCAATAGAAAAATAATTATTTATTTTAGTACCACACCCATTATTATTATTATTATTATTATTATTATTATTATTATTATTATTATTATTATTATTATTATTATTATTATTATTTGTATTATTATTATTTATATTTTGACCCCTAAACTTTTAATAAATATATTATTTTATAAAATTACGCATAATAATATATAATAAATTATATGTTTTCCGAACTGAGATTAAATAATATTAGTATAAATTCTACAGAATAATTAAAAATTTGGGTTGTTACAATATGTGTGCCGTGTGTGCAGTATACAATCAGTGTGAAGCAGACCATAGTGTGCGCAGTGTACATAGTACAGAAAACGAAAGGCAGAAATGAAAAACAGAGAACGAGATATACCTCTTAAGGTCGCTAGTAACCCCCGAGTAACTGCTCGCTGCAACGGGAGGCTGAGCTCATGTACCCGTACAGAGTGGCCAAGGCAGCGCCACCCAAGTCATAGCGCAAGATCTAGGTGACGTCCACGAGAGCACTAAGCAGGCAGAGGGGCACAGTGTTCGCCCGGTCGGCGAAAATAATCGTCCCCAGCAGGAACATGAGAAAGCCGCGCGCGTATCGCTCCACCGCCTCCTGAGTCATCGGAGCCTCCTCGACTAAGGCTGGCTGGACTCTAAACTGGACCTCAAACCATGAATATCGAACGAAGCCGGGACGTGCGAGAGGCGGCACCTCACCGAGCAGGTAGATCTAAGCAGCCTCCCACTCGTCCATGTCGGTGTCGAAGGGGATCGGATCACCCCCTACCCCGATGCCGGTGAGCATCGAGAAATCATAGGGAGTCATCGTCATGTCTCCCGTAGTAGAAAAGTGGAAAGAGTCGGTGGTTTCCCACCACCTCTCCACTAAAGCAGCAATGAGAGGCTTACTCGCAATAAGGCGCGAGAGTCCCCTGCAGAATGCGCCAAATCAAGCCTGGTCAACAATGCGACAGACTGCGTCCGGTAACTCCATGTACCAATCCCGGGCGGCAACATTCCCATACCCGCGGATAGTATGGGAATCTCCTTGTTCAAAAGCAAATAGTTGCGAAGAATATAAAATGTACAGTTTTGAAGAGTATTCGGAATTGGTGACAACATAACGTGTGTGCACGTTTTCAGGTTCAAACAAACATCGAGCGCCGGTGTGCTAGCAGGGAACTACAGCACATGATGTGTCAGTGTGTTTGAGTGGTTCAGTACAGATATAGCGTTTGTGCACGTTTTCAGATTCAAACAGATATCGGGTGCCGGTGTGCTTATAGTGAACTACAACATGTGATGTGCTAGTGTGTTTGGGTGGTTCAAGGCAAATGCAACGTGTGTGCATGTGTTCAGATTCAAACAGACATTAAGTGCAAGTGTGTTCACAGTCAACTACAACATACAGTGTATTAATGTATCCGGGTTAAGCAATTAAAGAGCAGAATCAACTATGGCAGTTAAGTGTTCTACATTGCGAAAAATGAAATGGAAGAGAAAATACCTCGGAAGTGCTGTATGAAAAGTGCGTCTCCGGCTCGCGCAGAAGGAGCTCTGATGGCACACCTCTCACAAAATCCCAAAACTGGCGAAGTCCGTTGGGAGGAAGCACGTGAATCGCCGGCCGGTAGGTTGCCGGGTCGAATGGGCAGACGCTCAAGGGGAGGAGCTCGGCCTCTGGACCCATCTCATGCTCTAGGGGAGTCCCACCCCGTGGAATATCATCCGCCATGTCAAAAGTGGTGTGAAAATGGCCGGAAGAGAGAAAATTGGCCTAGAATGCAAAGAATCAACAAAAAGTCAACCCCGAGAGGGCGGAAAATGGCCGAAAAAGCCGGGAAATGGAAGAGGCACGGAAATCGAGAGAAACTCGGGGAAAACAAAGCCCAAGAGGTGGAAATAGCAAAGGAGACACCGGAACGAAGAAATGTTCGGTTCAAAATGTTTGAAACGCAAAGATATTCGCGAATCAAACGACGAAACGGGCACAAAAATCGAGGAAAACGGAGAATGGAGGCTCGGGAAATACTCTAGAGAGAAAGAAAGAGAAATTTTGGCTAAGAGGAAATGAGAAAAATAGGGTTGGAAGCCCTATTTTAAAAGACCCGAGGCAAAAAGACCGAACTGTCCCGACTTAGCAACATTTGGCCGGTCGGCCAAATTGATGGCCGGTGATATGTTTTGATGGCCGGTGGATGGCCGGTGACCTCCCCTGATGGTCGGTGAGCCTCCAACAACCTGTTTTGGGTCAGATGTATAGTTTGGGGTATTTATTTCTCAAGTTAGTGCAAGATAGTGCCTTTTCGAAGCTCAACCAGCCTCCGTTTTGACCTCGGACCGTGTCTTCTGTGCATGGCACTCGAATATGTGCAAGATGTATCCTTTTTTGTATCCTTTTGTCTCTTTTAAGAGTCAAAAATTGCCCCACATACATTGTTTTGCGAACACGTATTGAGTTATACGTCATTATGCTTGCATTGTTATGCATTCGCGATGGTCTGGCGAGACCTTAAATACGCTTGGTCTGGCAAGACCTTAAATACGCTCGGTCTAGGAGACCTTAAATCCTCGGAAGGTGCAAGACCTTTGGTTCATTGATATGCACAGATCACATGCATTATCATGCATTTCAAGCGGCTCGCGTCATTGCGCATTCAAATTCACAAATATGCTTTGTGATGCATCTTCTCTATCATGCATTGCCATACGCACTTATCTCGCATTGTCATGCGCATGTCATGCATTTCATTGTAATATAGCGCATATGTCATGCATTACATTGTACATAGTGCATATGTCATGCATTCCTTTGTATATAGTGCATATGTCGTGCATCCCACTGTGTCCATTCTATTGCATATTGTAGATATTGCATTGTAGCTTGCATGCATCCACTGCATCACCTCCATCTAGGGTTTGTGCCTCTCCTTGTTGAGCTTGGACTGGTATGTGCCCATACTTTTCACGTCTATACACTCATAGTTCTATATGACCGTTCTATGTTAGACGTGGTTTGTTTGTGTCCATGCCTTTCCTAGGCAAGATACAGTTTGGCCGTAGGCCTTAATCCGTTATATCCATTCCATTGCATATTGTAGATATTGAATTGTAGCTTGCATACATTCATTGCATCACCTCCATCTAGCGTTTGCGCCTTTCCTTGTTGAGCTTGGTCTGGTATGTGCCCATACTTTTCACGTCTATACACTCATAGTTCTGTATGACCGTTCTATGTTAGACGTGGTTTGTTTGTGTCCATGCCTTTCCTAGGCAAGATTTGGTTTGGCCCGCGTGCCATATCCACCATACGTATTACATTGTAGTGTAATTTTTGCATCCTACATTAGGATCATGTTCTTTCATTAGCGGATCATTCCCCACTTATGTCATTCCACCCAATTACTTGTTCTTGTGTCCGTCTACATCACTCATAGTTTTGTGTGACCTTTGCTATGGTAGACGGACTTGTTACCTCCATCAATCTATTTGACATTTGTGTGGTTTTGAACCGCTCAAGATTTGATCATGATTCAATTGCATTGCATTTTCATTTGCATTGTTTATACATAGTTTTGTATATATTGCATATCATTTTGCATGTTATGCATGTTACTAACGATATTGTACCTGTTAAGTTTGCTTTCTTTTCAGGCACAATATTGTATGTACGGTTCATTTGAGGCTGGTGCAACCAGACGAACCGGACAGGTATTGTATCCTCTGCGTGAGACGTATTGAGAATTGTATAATTCTCTTATATCCTTTCTGCATTGTAGTGTAGTTTGGTGTATGCTAGCTTAAAATTGTTACATTATTATGTTTCGTTACAGCTTTCTTTGCATGATCAGAAGCTATGTTCGGCTTTGTGCATTGTCTTGCATTTTGCCCCTGCCTTCGGGCGCATATCTTGTTTGTCTTGCATGTTTGTCTAAGTCTTTGGCCTCATCAAAAATGGGTTGTCTCTGGGATTTGACATTCACTCCCGTCATTGTTATGACTTTCGAGTTCTGTCAAAGAGGGGCAACTGTAGACACCCCATTTTTCACCGTCCTCAAGACTTGGATGTCACCGCTTGAACACTCGGTGATCATCCATGTTTGTGTTCGTCTTGAGTTCCCAGAGGTCTCAGCTACGCGTCTTGCCTCAGGATCTCTCGGCTCGACTGTTTTGTGTCTGGTTTTGCACCAAGCACTTGTGCTTTGCCTTGGAGGGGCAGGGAATGGCTTGTGGGCCATCCCCACACTCCACCGGCTGTGTTTTGCTTCCACCGGCCAAATGTTTGGCCAGCCGGCTATCTTTTTTTGGTCAATTGCATTTTTGGCCGGCCGACTACTGTGCATCTGCTTTTGCAGATAATTTTGTGCAGCTGGCATGCACTTTCACCCCCTCCATACACATGTATGGAGGGATTGCCCTCTTGTTAGCTTCCTTTGGAAGCTTTACAAGACCATTTGGCTACAAAAGAGAGGCTCTTCTCTCTTGTTCAGGGGTTAGATAATTTAGACAGCATTTTTAGAGGGTTTTGAGTTTTAGGGTTAGGGTTCATATATCCTCCATCTCTATATCTCTCTCTCTTGTGTTTTGTGTGTGTTTTTGTCTTAGTTTTGCACACAAACACCCACCATCACACCTTTTCTTGGAGTTGAGGCCCTTGAGGGTTGTTTTTGGAGTTGTGGAGCTGGTTTGAGCTTGAAGAACCAGCTGGTTCACCATTGGTGAAGAGGGTCTACAAGGGTAAGAAACTTGTCCCTTTTTCCCCCATTTTTGCATAGCTTATTTACCTATCTTGCATCCATTTTTGAGCTTAGTGTATAACATATAAAAGTTCTGATTTTTAGTGCTCTAAATAGTTTGTTAAGAGTGTTTTAAGCTTTAGGGTTGTTTGACCCCTCTTAAGGCTTGTTTGGCCCTTGTTTTGTGCCATTTCGGTTGAGCTCCGGGACCATTGTGTTTGGACCTCCTCACCACTGAAATCTTGAGGGATTTCAGAGGTGAGGATGGTGCCTTGAGGTCCTAGGAAGGAGAGGGCCACCCCCTCTCCTTGTTGTCCTTGAAAAGGGCCATTTTTGCCTCTTTAGTGAGCATCTAGTCTAAGTGTGTGTTGGCCATGCCTTAGCTGATTTTCATGCTTATTATGTCATAATATGCCTCTGTTTTTAGTTGGTTTTGGTACACCATGCTTGCTTAGCATACATGCCTTGTAATGCCATATTGTAGCCTTAACATGCATCTAGGTTTTAACCGCTGTTCAAGCATGCTTTTAGCCTAGCTTTGTGAAGCTTTTGTATTTGTTTTGCCATGTTTAAGGTCTGTTTTTAGTTGTTTTGGTCAACCGTAACATGTATTGCATAGCTCCTTTGCATTGTTAGCTTGTAGGCTTTAAGTATGTAAAGCGTTGAGCATGCATTGTTTGATTTATTTCATTGGTTTGGCACCACTTATAGCATCATTTCAGTCCACTTAGCATGCTTGTATGCTTGCATTTCATGGCCCCTTTGATGCTCCAAGAGGTTGTGTCCTATGCTCCATGTTTGGTCATTGTGTATGCTTCTATGTGTAAGTCATTTAGATGCCATCTAAGTGGTCCTTTGGCTTTGTTTTAGCATGCTAAAACTCTGGTTTTGGTCACCTAATTCATGCCATGTATGGTTGCATTAAGTGTAGTTCAATCCCCCTTGGGCTTGCCTTGAATCTTGGACCATTGTCGCATGCCATGCTTACCTTGTTTACTTGGTTTAGCACCATTCTTAACATGATTTTCAAAGCTTAAGGTGCATGCCATTTGTCCATGATTGCATCCTCTTAAGTGTGTTTGAGAGTCACCTTTTGATGTTTAAAGTTTTAAGGCATGTTTGCTTGCATGATTATATATGTAGATACTTGGCTCATGACACATTGTTGCATACTTTTGTGTTGTTGCATTTGGCATGCTTTGTATCTAATATGTTGTCCATATTGCACACTTAGGCTCACATGCTTAGGATTGCATTGCATTGGCATGCATGCTTCATCTTTTGATCAAGCCATGATAGAGATTGAAAGCCCCTTGGTTTGTTTATGTTCATTGCATTTCATTTGAGATCGAAATGCACACTTGATTCTTTGGGCCATCATGCATGGAAATGCGCGATTGGTGGTCCGAGAATCGAGAATCATATCCCTTTGAGTCGTGAATATGATAAGGGGTGTGGTTGGTGCACACATTGCTTGAAACGCATTGCCATGCCTTGCCTGCCCCCTGCTGCTGTCAAAAACAGGTTCAGTCGGAAGATTTGGCCGGCCGGCAGTGTTGAGTGCCGACCGGCAAAGAATTTTTGGCCGAGAGCATAATTCTTAGTCGATGACCACTTCAAAATGGCCGGTGATGATCCCACACAGCCGGTGGTGTTCCACAACACTCAGAGAAGCAACCTTGGGAGTTGTGCAATTTTCAGAGAAGCAGAACCGTCAAAGCAGAGGCAACTTGTGCATGGCAGTGACTTTTCGAGTGGAGCCGAGCGCACATTGCATTGGGGCCCTCTTCCCGAGGCTGTTTACTGCTTTCATTAGATTAGTCAAATTTGTTAATTAATTAATTGATTTGTAATATTTAATTAGCTTGTAGGTTAATTAACTTGTATTATTCTCTCGATCCCTCCGAGCGAGGGCAAATCTGTAATAAGTGTGGGTGCGTGTGTGCATGTCTTCCAACCCCCACTTCTTTCTTCCTTTTACTTACTTGCTTTTGATGGTTAGTATTAGGACATATTTACTTTAGCATACCTTATGCTATGCATGCGTGCATCATTCATCAGTATTGCGTGCACCAGGCTCGGCGCATCATACTAACTGCATAAGTATTTCAAATCTGACTTGAATACATGCTACTTGTGCATTTTTACATGTCATTTATAGACTAGCCGAGCCTACTTTAGTGACATTCTGTATGCGTTGCATTAGCCACTTAACATGGACTTGGATCATGCATTGATTGCTAACATGTTTTAGTTTTGGCTCGGAGTACTAGGTAAGCATTTATGCTTTAGCGTACCGCATGTGTGTGAGTGTTGCCATAATAGCATGATTACCATGAGGCTAGATGCTTATGTGATATAAACTGCTTGAATGCCTGTGGGTGAAGGTTGAATTGTTTGAGTTGGAACAACTCGTTGAAGTCCGTGCTTTAGCCTACTTTCGAGTAGCAAATTTCAAACTGTTTTTCAAACAAACGAATATGCAATGCTTCGTTCCAATTCAGGCGATTTGGTCTATACTTGTTTGCTGCGCGCATAACGTAGTAATTCTAGGCTAATAACCGGAATAAGAACACATAAACGTTTTCAAAATTGGATATCACGATTAGTAGAGGCCGATCTTCGGATCGGGCGAGAGGGGGTGCTCATAGCTGAACTTCCCCAATCGTATCCAAGCCCCCGAGTCGAGGCAACTTTGGTGATGACGGACACGTGGCCTTTGGCACCGAGTCAGGGTTTCCTAAATTCCCCCATAAAAAATATTTAGGTGGCGACTCTGTATCTGGCAAAGCAGTCCATGTTTGGCACTTCTTTCAAAAATCTGTTTCTCAAAACGATTTGCCGGATTTGGACTATTTGGTTCAGATTAAGAATCGTGACAATTTGAGAGTCCTGAACTGTAGTGAACCCAAAAACGAACGGAACGGGGGGGGGGGGGGGGACTCGTCCTCCCGGGGCGTTCGGGCGCATCTACAGTTTCCTTTTCACAAATAGGGTTCAGATAATAATCCACGCATCCGAAACCTTTATAAACATAACTTTTATTAATATATTAATAAAACATAACTTGTGTAAAACAAATTTTGATAAGTCAAAACATACGTAAAATATATTTTAATAACTCAAGATATAATATAACTCACCTTAACTTTAATACCTTACTCTTTTTTTCCACTATCAAAGACCCTGTCAATTTCCACTATTTTTTCCTTCTTCTTCTCTTTCTTTCTTTCCTTTTCTTTTTTTCTTTCTTTTTCTTGCTGCACAGACCAGCTCCTCCTATTTATAAGGAGGTGAGGCCATTGGTTGGCCAACACGTGGCCAGACCATCCCTCTCTCAAATTCGTTCATTAATTAAATCGATTCGTTCTTATCATATATAAATATTTAAGATAATTACACTTTGACCCAACTTTTTAATATAATTATATAAATAAATTAATTCTTAATTAAATTACACTTTATCGTATACCAACAGAAAATTAATTATATATCTGACTATCATGCCCATTATTATTATTATTATTAATATTATCTATATTATTATTATTTATATTTTGGCCCCTAAACTCTAAATAATTATATTATTTTACAAAATTACGCGTAATAATAAATAATAAATTATATATTTTTCTAACTGAGATTAAATAATATTAGTATAAAATCTACAGAATAATTAAAAATCTGGGTTGTTACAAAATCAATAAATACTGAGATTTTTTTTTTAAAATAAAAAATTTAGAAAATTAAGATTAAGACATTGAAACTCCCACATGGCTTCGGGATTAGAAACCCCCTTTTCCTTAAATATAGATATAGATATAGATAGTTATAGATATAGAATAGATATAGATAGATATAGATATAGGTATAGATATAGACTAGTGGTAACCTGTGCATAGCACGGGTATTTATAAATTTTTTTAAAAAAAAGTTATTATGATTGTCTTGAAGTAATTTAATATTTTTATCTTGAAATATACATGAAATTTATAAATTAACTTTTATGTTTATAATTTTTTAAAATATTAGTTTAAAAAAATTTAAATATATATATATATATATATATATACATTTAGTGCAATTTTGATATTTTGTATTAAAAAAAAGTTAAACCTGATTAAATGAGATTAACTGAGCTATGACATACCTTTTCTTATTATGAAAATATACAAATTTAAAAGTTATAATTAAAAAAATAATATAATTTTATTATTAAATATGAAGTGAAGTGATATTTAACAATAATTAATATGATATTTCTATTATTAATTCAATAACTTACGTTACATTTATTTTGATTTCAATTTCATAACTAAAAGTACAATATGAATATAATACACACAAGGATTTCTAATATTTATGAATAAGAAGGTTTCAAAATATTTTCAAACTTTCATCATTTTCTTTTAATTTTTTTTATCTAATTTGATTTTAAATTTAAATAAAAAATTTTATTTGATATAAATTACTCTAACTTTTTCATTAAATTTTTATCAATTTTTAAAAGAACTTTCATTTTTATCCAATTTTTTTTTTCTTTTCACCAATTTTGATGGAAAAAAACATAATTTTCAACGTTTCATCTTTTTAAATTTTTATCAAATTATAATTTGATAAAAAAATATATTAAGGGTTGAAGATTCTCTTAATTGGAATTATAGTGAAACATGTTGAAATAGTCAAAGTTTGAGTATGTGGTTTGTTAAAACATATAATTTAATTAATTCTCTTCTCATATTTGTAGAAAAATTGACACTTATAACTACATCATTATAAATTGGATTATGGAAAAAAATTTGTGGTGTCAAATATTTTCCATTTGTAAATATCCTACACATTAAAAAATTATAAAAAAAGAAAAAAAAATGTGTAGCTTTTTGATGTGCATTTAAATGGACATAAACAATTGCCGTTTAAATTTAAAAAATTAAAAAGTAAAAGAAAAATACATTGGGTTTTTTAGAGATAAAAGAAACTATCTAATTCTTCTATATACTATTAAGATGGACTATTTTAATCACATAAAAAAATAGAAATTATATTTAGAGATTATCCCTATATATTATGGTATTATATGCAACTATAATTGTAACAAATTAACGATAATATATATGAAAAGTTATATTAAGCTTTCATTTTCAATTAATTGAATTATAATTAACAAACTAACAAATAGCAACAATGGTCTTTATTGAAGGGAAAATTTGATCCCCATTTTTTTTACTTCAATTTTATGATCTTCATTGAAAAAAAAATCCGATCAAAATTCTTGGCATGGAACAGACATAGATATTTCGATTACAACCATAATCACTAATAATTCTTCTCTACCATGCAAACCTGTAAACAAACACATAAACCTCACTAAAACTGAAACCAAAACGAAACCAACAATAGAGAAAGAGAATCACACAGAGAAAAAATAAAATTAATAAATAAATAAATTTATGAATTGGGAGAATGTTACTTTCAACAACTTAAACCTCACCTAACCCAATCTGTTAGCTCCTCTACTAGTGCTCGCGAAGTTTAGAATTTGGGATGACTAATCAGATTATTCTCTAAATAAGACTTGAAAATTCATTAATTTTTCTCATTAAATGATTTAAAATTTTGATATATATATATACATCAGAAAAATAGATAATTATATTACTAAATCATAATTATCTTGAAATAATTTAATATTTTGTCTGTGATATACATGAAATTTATAAGTTAACTTTTATATTTTTAACTTTTTATCTTGCAATATACATATTTATTGCAAGATAAAATATTTAAATTATCTGTGGTTTCTATTTTTTTTTTTAATTATTATTATTTAGGTAAGTTATAAAATGAGTTAGATATGTGATAGACATTTGAGTTTTACTGATTTAAAGTATAATGATGGGAAATATTTTCAAATTAGATTTGTTTAGATAAACTTTAATGGTTTTTAAAACTTAAAATTGGACATTGAGATGCAACCAAAAAAAAAAAAATTTAATTGAATAAATTAAAATCAAATTTATTAATTTTATCTATTTGTATATGTGATTTTTATTTTTATTTTTATTGTTATGTTATAATATAATATATAAGATGTAGATAGATATCTACAACTTTCATGAAAAATATCATCTGATTTTTTTGGGAAAGAGAGAATGAAGGGAAGTTTTAATTTTTTTTTTTGGAAATCGGTGAGAGATATTAGAATGAAGAGATTATGAAATATTTTTGTGATTAAAGCAGTCATTAGTTTTTTTAATCTATTTTATAAATTAAAAAATCAATAATTTTAAAAAATTGATTAATTTGTCCCATTAAGTGATTTAAAATTTTGATAGATATATATCAAAAAAATAAATAATTATATTACTAAATCATAATTCAAATTTAGATGTTGTTATATCTTTTTGAGTTCCATAGCTAAATTCTTATCTTCTTTATTTTTGTGTGTAATCATAGTGTATGGGCGAAATTAAAAAGGGTGATGTAGTAATTATGAGAGAAGTCAAAAAGTTTGTAGGTTGGGAGAAGTCAATAAATGCTGAGGTATTTTTTTTTAAATCAAAAAATTAGAAAATTAGGATTAGGATATTGGAACTTCCACAAATCTTGTAGATTAGAAACCCCATTTTCTTTATATAATACTAGCATATAACCCGTGCTATGCATGGATTGTGTTTACAATCTATCTATATTATATATTAAGCAAAAGGGGGTTTTTAACCACAAGGCCTGTGGGAGCTCCAATATCACCATCTGAATTTTCTAAATTTTTTATTTAAAAAAAAAACTCAGCATTTATTGATTTAGTCAAAATTCTCTGATCAGCATTTATTAACTTTTTTCAATCCACATGTCTTTCCACATGCCTGCATTTATTGATTTGGTCAAAATCTCTTAATCAGCGTTTAAAATCCCCTCATACAAATAATTATAGATACAACCCGTGTATAGTTATTGCAGTACCCTTTTCAACTTCTCCCATACACTATGGTTAGTGATAAGATTGTTAAATTATTTTTATAAAAAATCTTAAAAAAACATAATATATATATTAAAAAAATCTAACACAAATATAAATATCTATAATCATCCCGTGCATAGCATGGGTGATAGGCTAGTTATCTATATATGTGAATTGTGATTTTTATATATTTTTTTAAACGTCTTCTTTTTTTCCTTTTTTACATTATATTAAAGTTTAATATTTTGATAATAATCATATGTGTTGAAATTTTCAAGGAATTAAATGTCTTTTTTTTTTATTATTATATTATATTAAAGTTTAATATTTTGATAATAATCATATGTGTTGGACTTTTCAAGAATTTTTTTTAATGCTCATTCTTAATGCATTAAAGTCTTATTATGAGGGATAATAATCATATGTGTTAGGACTTTTCAAGGAATTCTTGTGTTAGATTTCAAAGAATTTTTTTTTATGCTTGTTCTTAATGTATTAAAGTGTTATTATGATGGTAAGACTTGGGAGTTGAAAGAAGTTAATAAATGCTAAGTTTTTTTTTTTTAAATCAAAAAATTAGAAAATTTAGATTGGGAGATTGGAGCTCTCACAAGGCTTGGGGTTAAAAACCCCATTTTGCTTAATATATAGTATAGAAGTATAGATATAGACTAGTGGTAGCCCGTGCTATGCACAGGATTTTATAAATTAAAAAAAAAATCATTATAAATATGTTAAAGTAATTTAATATTTTATCTTGTGGTATACATGAAATCTATAAGTTAAATTTTATGTTTATAACTTTTTAAATTATTAGTTTAAAAAATTTTAAAATATATAATTTTGATAATTTGTAATAAAAAAAGAAGAAGTTAAACCTAATTAAATGAGATTACATTACTTATGATATACCTCTTCTTGTTATGAAAATATATAAATTTAAAAGTTATAATTAAGATAAATATACAATTTTATTATTCAATGTGAAGTGAAATGATATTTAACAATAATTGATATGATGTTTCTGTAATTAATCCAATAATTTAAGTTACATTTTTTTTTTGTTTTAATTTCGTAACTAAAAATACAATATGAATATAATATGCACACGGATTTCTAGTCTTTAAGAATAATAAGGTTTTAGAATATTTTTAACCTTTCATCATTTTCTTTTAATTTTTTTGGTCTAATTTTGTAACAACCCTCACCACTGTTTACTGATTAACCACTGATTACTGCTAGACTGAGACTGATTATGATAAGTAATTGAATTGATTGAAATACTGAACTGACTGATTGAATGTGCTAGCTTGAATGCATATCTATCTATTGACTGTTAAACTTATCTGTCCATGTTTTATGTTTTAAATTGCGAATTGAAGGCCTTATCGGCGGCCGAATCCGAAATCGATTGATGTTTTATGATCACTAGAATTTATGTGATTTTATAGCATATTTATCTGAATTGTGATTTGGTATGATTTAATTAGATTAAAATGAGCTTAATCCCACAAGTTGCATTATTTACTATCTTGCCACCACTAGTGGGCCACTAGCTTAACACCTTTGAGACTCATCCATATGCCTTACAATACATTTGCTAAGCCTTTTTCCTCAGCCATTTGAGAGTTAATCGACCGAGAGAGAGAAAGAGTGAGAGAATTGAATTCAAATTGGTGGCTTGCTTGAAATTGAAAGAATTGAAGAGAGGATTGCAAACTTGAGCTTGTATTCTTATAATTGAGGACTTAAGGTAGAGTAATTACCTTCTTGACTGTGTAATTGAGTTGATTCTTGCATGATTTAGAGGATTGTTGAAGATTAGAGCCAAGATATGGCTTATGATGTTGAATTATAGCATAAATCATGTTCCTTGCATTTTGATGTTGATTTCATGGAATTTGGTACATGCATGTTCATATTATTGGTATAGTCCATGATTTCATCATGTTTTGGATAGAATTGGCTCATTTGAGCTAGCTTTTGAAGCTTTGAAGTTGTTGAATTCATGCATGTTCCATGTTTATCTTGTTCATGAAAATTGGTTTGAATTTGGATTTAATTGAACTACCTTCGGGCCTTGATTTTACGAATTGAGCTTTGAAATATGTTATATTATGGGTTTTGATATGTTTTCCAGAAAATGGGCCCAAAAGGATCGAATTTGATATATTGAAACTTGATTTGAGCTTGGAAGTTCAAATCTAGAAATTCCAGATTTTGAACTCCCGCTCGAGCGGGGAAAGTGGCGCTAGAGCGGGAAATTCGTGCTCCCAGCACTTTGCACTGTTTTGATGTCCGCTCGAGTGGAATAATTGACGCTCGAGCGAGACATTGTGTCTTACTCTCGAGCGGGTGTCAAGCGCCCAATCGAGCATGAATTTCACCTATCCAGCACTTTTGACTGTTTTGCAGAACGCTCGAGCGGGCAATTCTACGCTCGAGCGAAAACCTTTGTCTGCGTGTCCGCTCGAGCGGAGTAACCTACGCTCGAGCGTGACCCCTATTTTCTAAAAATTTTGAAAATGCTTTTGAAGTGCATCTTTGCATCCTCATTTCATCCTAGGCATTCTTAGGCCTAGTTTAAGGCATCTTAGTGAGGATATAGATGTAGAACCACACCGAGTCTAAGTAGGGACTAAGTCTTTGTTTCCTGAATGTGAACTTAGTGTGTGTTCATCCTGTAAACTGTGTAGGGTTGGCATCCGGAGACGCGCTCTAGCTTAACTGTAGCCCAGAACTCTGTGAGTAACAACTGTGTAAAGATATGATCAAATATGAATATCTTCTGAATGGTTAAACTGTACTGTTTTTGAATTGATACTGTTGACTGAATGAATATATGTCCTCTATTCTAAACTGTATTGTGGCATCCATAGCAACTACTGTTACTGTTACTGCTACTGTTATAGTGATCTCTGTCGGTTCCCATGTTGAAACCACTACTGTTTACTGATATGGTGGCCATCATTGACTGCTCGGTCTTTTAAGACCTGGTGTTTACTGTATTGCTATGCTAAGGGATGTACCATATATGACTGTACTGACTGAAGGACTGATATACTTAATCAATTGACTGTTTTCAATACTGAAAGGACATTCATTCTTAACCTCTTTACGCATTATGTTATTCACTGGGCTTTAGCTCACTGCTCATATATATATGTAGGTGTACAGGCACCGGACCGTTGCTAGAAGCATCGGGATAAACTCCAGTTTTGTCAAGCCAACCTATGTGCCTCACTGTGAGGTTCTGAGCCTGTTCAAGCTATGGCTTTGCGGTGTTTAATTTCCCTCACCTGTCTCTGTATCTGTTTTGTATACCTGTATAGACAGCATGTTTTTGTACTATACTATTTCAATAGGGATTAAGTCCCTGTCCTGAATGATTGTAAATGTTGTACATACTGTTTTGCACTGATTGTATATACGTATGAAAAGTCTTTTTGCATATAGACTGTCACAGCTCATTGGACATTGTTTAAATTACTGTTTTGGCTTCCGCCAGCCCCTGTACTCTGTTTTACTGTTCTACTGTTAAGCAGGCCTTCAGTAATCACGGATTACTGGCCGGTTACGGTGCTAAACCTATAGGGGTGCGTTTGGGTCGTGACAAATTTGATTTTAAATTGGAATAAAAAATTGATTTGATATGAATTACTTTAACTTTTTCATTAAATTTTTATCAATTTTTAAAAGAACTTTCGTTCTTATCCCTTTTTTTTTTTTTGCTTTTCATTAATTTTGATGGAAAAAAAAACAATAATTTCCAATGCTTCATTATAGCGATCCCGGTTTTTCCCGTCATGTATTGTGTTCCTAACTCAGGTCTAGTGGTTGTTGTTGTTGTCTTATTCTTGTTTCTATCCTTTAAATTTTTTGTATTTGAGTTTTGGGATGTGTTGAGTATGTTTGGAACAGGTTGGGTTTGATTTGAAACAAATGGTTGCTGCCCAGATTTTTGCTTTCTTCGCTCGAGCGAGGCTTTTGTCACTCGAGTGAGCATTGGGTTTTAGTTCCTTCACTCGAGCGAACTTTGAGTGGTGTGTCTCTTGGCTCGACCGAGAACTCTTACGCTCAAGCATGCGTCTACGTCTCCTTTTGACCTGAAGGTTGTGTTTCTTCGCTCAAGTGAGCTGTCCTTCGCTCGAGCGAGCAAGCTCTATGTTTTGTGTTTCTTTGCTCGAGCGAGGACTCCTACGCTTGAGAGTGCTCCTAGGTTACAGACCTGAAGCTTCGCGTTGTTCTCTCAAGCTACTCTTCTTGCGCTCGAGCGAGGTCCTTTTGTGTCTGGTCACTCGAGTGACCACTTCTTCACTCGAGCGAGCCTCGAGTATATCAGAATTTAGCAGTGTGATTTTTATCACTTTTGCATCTCCTTCTTCCTCCAAACCTTAAAATCGGTACACTCTCTCTCTATACATACACTCTCTTTACAAATATACCTAGTTCTAGTGGTCTTCTACCCTAGTCTCTTTGTAAGAAAGGTAGAGCTTGGTGTGGGCTTCACTTTGATCCAAAAAAGCTTGTGTTTGGAGCATCTTTGAATTTCCTCTCTTTCTCCTTTGAGCTCCTAACTTTGAGGTAGGGATAAACTACTCGTCATTATAGTTTTGACATAAATTTTAGTCATTTTGATTAAATGATGAAGTTATGGAAATTTTGGAAAGTTAGGGTTTGATTTGAAATATATATAAAGAGGGGTTTTCAATTGTGGAGCACCATGTATATATGAGACCTTGGAAAATGGGGTTATTGGTGTAGAATCGATGAAATTGAACCTTAGGATTGATGTTTGAAAAGAGAGGAAAAAGGCCCTAATTGAAATTTAATAATTAATTTGTGTAATTAATTTGGGGAAATATGGAAATATGAAATTGAGTTGAAAATCATGAAATTGGGAAATTATGAGATTGAGTGGTGTAGTTGGATTAATTAATCACTCACCTGTGAAAATGTTGATAATTTATCTGTTTGATAAATTTATTATCTGTTAATTGTCTTGGGCTATCGATGGAGGATAGTCTTGATTGTTGTAGACACTGTATGATGATTAGGTAAATTGAAACTAATCACCTGGAATATGTCATTGAATATGACAGTTGGAACAACATATTGAATATGTGCATTAAATGATCATTGTATATGATAAAGTGTTTAAATACATTGCATATGTATCTTTGTTTGGGAGGAGGTAGGGGCTATACTCCATGATTTGGGAGGAGGTAAGGGATGTACTCCAATGTTTGGGAGGAGACAGGAGATGGATTCCATTGATAATTAAGTTGGCCAGAGTGTCCAAGGTGAAAGTCCCGAAACCTTATATACATCTGAATAATGTTGATGAATTGAAGTGTTGTCTTTATGAGTTGTAGTCTCATTTGAAATTGTTGACGATAGAAGTGTTGATAATATGAGTTGTAGTCTCATTTTGAATTGTTTGGATAAATAATGTACCATGTTGTTGATTTGATTGGGATAAAGAAATGAGAATGAAATAAAACACGGTTGTCAATGTGGATGGGTTATAGGAATGGTGTAAATCAAATGCTAATGTTTTAGTTAATTCTCATATTACGTTTAGCGTATCTCTACTGGGCTTTGGCTCACCCTATATGGGACATCATTTTCAAGTACGGGTAATATGCCGCCTCCAAAGTCTTAGCTTGGGAGGTTTTGGGAGTTAAAGACTCTTTTGGTTATTTTGTTTTTTTTTTGTTTGTTTGATGTTAAATGTAAATTCAAGCCAAGGGCTTAATGTGTTTAGAGTTAGAACTCTCTTTTGTTGTAACCAAGTGTTGACTTGGAAAGTTATGAGCTCGTGGGGCATTTACTTTTGTTGTCAACATGTAATACTTTTTGCAATGAACACTCTGATAAATGAATATATGTTTATTTCTTCTATGTCTATGGATATCATGAATGATTGGTTTATGTATTTAATTGAGGGCATTACAACTTGGTATCAAAGCGTACCGGGTTTGAATACTTTGGGTACGTGGGAAGGGGTTAGTACCACAATGGGTTTGTCTCACTTGTTAGAGACTTATGTATGATGTTATGTGCTTATGTGATAACATGTTTACGTGACTATTTGGGTACGAAATTTAGTTTCCAGGATGTTGATCGGGTCCATGGGTTTCTGGGAGTCCTGTTGGAAAGGCACTTGATTACTGCCATTTCTAACCGGAACTCTAGTAACGCCACGGGACAGTCATTATCCGGAAATGGAATTCGTAAGTGTTTATGTGATTATGTGCTTAAGTGGAGTGAATTACAGTTGTCCAATGTATTAGGACGCGAGTGAAATAGCTTCGGCACATTTGTGAATGTGCTAATCTTTTTGTTACTTTTATTAGGATGTCAGGATGAGGACGTGGTGGTAGGCGTGGTAGGCCGAGGAGGCAGGAGATGCCTATACCGGATGAAATTCTGGCACAAGAGGAGGTAGTTGGTCAGGCCAACGTGGCCGAGCCAGTAGGTCAGCAGGCCATGGACACTTTAGCCCGCGAGATGGCAGGAGAGTTGAGGGAATCCATGGACATTCTCCAAGCTGAGAAGTAAGTCCAGGCCCATGTTGCTGAGGCAGGGCCGTCTTTTCTGAAGAGGGAGTTCTTCCGGTCGAATTCGGATGAGTTTTTGGGTGATCCAAAAGAGCCACTGAAAGCTGATCAGTGGTTAGAACAGATGATGAAGACGTTTGAGATGCTAGGCATCGAAGACGGAGGCTTGAGGGTGACCTTGGCGTCCTTCCAGTTGAAGGGAGACTCGGGTCAGTGGTGGAAGTTTGTACGATGGCGTATTGGAGGGACTTGGGAGGCTTTCATTGATGCCTTTCAGAAGAAGTTTCTGCCTCTCACTATTAGGGAGAAATTGAGAGATCAGTTCTGCCAGCTCAAGCAGCTAAATACACCAGTGGCGGAGTTCGAGGCCACTTTCACTAGCTTGTCTAGGTTTACACTAGAGTTGGTGGCGACCGAGGAGCATTGGTGTTTGGAGTTCGAGAAGAAGTTGAGGACCAGACTCATGTTTAGAGTGGCCGGGTCCATGATTAGGGAGTATGGACGCCTTGTGCAGGCTGCAACCTATCTTGAGACTATTATGTATGTGGAGAAGGAGAGGATGAGGGGCTCCAGGAGGAGTTAGGATGGTTAGGGAGACAGCAAGAGGCAGAGGGGTTCTAACCCTCAACAGTCCTAGGAAGCGTTTATGAGATCTACCTTTCCAATGTCGAGTTCACGTTCTGGGAGAGGCAGTCAGGGAGACATCACTTGTTACAAATGTGGTCAGCTAGGACACAAGTCTACAGCTTGCCCGTAGAGAGGAAGAGGGCAGCTAGCAGTATCATCATCGGCTCGTTCTTATCCCATTTTTTTTTTCTTTTCACCAATTTTGATGGAAAAAAACATAATTTTTAACGTTTCATTTTTTAAAATTTTTATCAAATTATAATTTCATAAAAAAATATATTAAGGGTTGAAGATTCTCTTAATTAGAATTATAGCGAAACCTCTTGAAATAGTCAAAGTTTGAGTATGTATAATCCAGGTTTTACCCCGACCTTTATTATGTTCCGGACTCGGGTTCCGTGATTGTATAGTGTTGTCTATGTCTTTCTTCCATCCTTTTACTCTTTATATTTGAGTTTTGGGTCGAGTTGGGCGAGTTTGGAACATGTTGGTTGTGAGTTGATTTAAATGGTTGCTGCCCAGGTTTTTGCTTCGCTCAAGTAAAGCCTTTTACGCTCGAGCGAGCCTTGGGTATTTGCTTCTCCGCTCGAGCGAGGGTTATTGCACTCGAGCGTGCGTCTGCATCTCTGTGAAGACCTGAAAGTTGGAATTCTTCGCTCGAGCGACACTTCTTACGCTCGAGCGAGCCTTGTGTTATGTGTTCCTTCGCTCGAGTGAGCATTCTTGTGCTCGAGCGTGCGGCTGCGTTAGTGACAGACTTGAAGGTTTGAATTGTGCACTTGAGCGATGCTTCTTGCGCTCGAGCGAGGTCACTTGTTATGTCTGGTCGCTCGAGCGACAACTCCTTTGCTCGAACGAGCCTTTCATATATCAGTTCGTAACAGCGTGATTTTATATCACTTTTTGCCCTCTTCTTCATTCCAAACCCTAGCACAAAAGCCTTTCTCTCCAAAATACTCTCTCTCTCTACAAATACTCTTGATTTAGAGTCTCTCTACCCTACTCTCTTTGTTAAAAAGCTTGAGCATTGAGCGTGCTATCTTTTGACCCGAAAAAGTTTGGATTTGGAGCATCTTGGGTTTCTCTCTTCTTCTCCTTTGAGCTTCTCCATCCGAGGTAGGGATAATCTACTCTCCAATATGAGTTTTAACCTTGATATTTGTCATTTGGTATAAATGTTGGGATTTGGAAAGTTTGGGTGAAGTTAGGGTTTGAGATTTGAAATTGTGAAATAGGGTTTTTCTATTGTGGGTTCCATATGGGTATGAGAGGTCTTGAACATGCTATTACTTGGGTATAATTGATGAAATGTGGTCTTGGGTGCAATGTATGTTAAAGGAGGAAAATGCCCTAATTTGACTTAAATAACTATTTTGTATAAATAGTGGAATAAATGTGGATATATGAAATTGGTTTTGGGAATTGTGAAATTGGGGGAAAACGTGATTAGATGGTGTAGTTGGATTGATACATCACTCACCTATGGAAACGTTGATAAATTATCTGTTTGACAGATTTATTTATCTGTTTAGAAATAACTGTTTGGGGCTATCGGTGGAGGATAGCCATGATTGTTGTAGAAACTGCATGATGATTAGGTAAATTGAAACTAATCAATTAGATTATGTCATTGGATATGACGGTTGGATTAAACCATTGAATATGTGATTCATTTGGTAATTGTATATGACAACTTGTTTAAATACATTGTATATGTATCTTTGTTTGGGAAGAGATAGGGATGTACTTCATTGTGTGGGAGGAGATAGGGGATAGACTCCATTGATAATTAAGTTGGCCGGAGTGTCCAGGGTGAAAGACCCAAAATCTTATATATTTATGGGTGCCGGTTCCCCCGGACGTGATTCTGTAAAATGGCAAAGAAATAGAAGTGTTGAATTGATGAATGTGTTTAATTGTAAACCATTGAGTTATAGTCTCATTTTGATTGTTTTGATGGTAATGAATTTGGTTAATTGACTTTATTTGAAGAGAATGAATGGAAATGAATTGAGATATCGGTTATCTATATTGGTTATCTATGTCGAATGAACTTGAAAAGAATATGTATCGGTTAGGAATATCACACATTTATTCGATACTTATGTCTTAATTAATTCTCATATGTTGTTTAGCATATCTCTACTGGGCATTGGCTCACCCTACTTGGGACACCATTTTTCAGGTACAGGGGACATGCCGCCTCCAAGGTCTTAGCTTGGGAGGTTTTGGAGTTGAAGACTCCCTTTTGTTATTTTGTTTTGATGTTAGATGTACATTCATGCCAAGGGCTTTCTATGTATAGAGCTAGGACTCTTTTTTGTTGTGACCAAGTTTTCACTTGGAAAGATGTAAGCCCGCAGAGCACTCATTTTGTTAATGGAAGTTAGAGATTTCATGTAACATTTGTTGTAAAGAGGACTTTAATGAATGAAATATAACTTTTCTATTATGTTTATGGATCTTATGAATGATTGTTTCATGTTATATTTTGAGGGCGTGACAGTATGTGGTTTGTTGAAACGTATAATTTAATTAATTCTCTTCTCATATTTGTATAAAAATTGACACATATGACTACATCATTATAAGTTGGATTATGGAAAAAAATTTGGGATGTCAAACATTTTCCATTTGTAAATATCCTACATATTAAAAAATTAAAAAAAAGAAAAAAAAAATGTGTAGCTTTTTGATATGTATTTATTATTATTATTATTATTATTATTATTATTATTATTATTATTATTATTATTATTATTTTATGGACATAAACAATTATTGTTTCAATTTAAAAAATTTAAAAGTAAAAAAAAAATAGAATGAGTTTTTTTAGAGATAAAAGAAACCATCTAACTCTTCTATATACTATTAAGATGGACTATTTTAATCACATAAAAAAATAGAAATTATATTTAGAGATTATCCCTATATATTATGCTATTATATACAACTATACTTGTAACAAATTAACTATAATATATATGAAAAGTTATATTAAGCTTTCATTTTCAATTAATTGAATTATAATTAACAAACTAACAAATAGTAATAATGGTCTAATGAGATAGAAAGAGGATAAAAATAAAGAACAGAATGATATTTAAAAATTTTAAATTTTACCTAGTTATACAAAAATCTAATGTTATAGTAAAATCTTGAATTCTCAATAAATTTTCACATTTTTTATAAAATAAAATGACAATAAAAAATTTGATACCCATTTTTTTTACTTCAATTTTATGGTCTTCATTGAAGGAAAAAAATCTGATCAAAATTCTTGGCATGGAACGGACATAGATATTTCGATTGCAACCATAATCACTAATAATTCTTCTATACCATGTAAACCTGTAAACAAACACATAAACCTCACTAAAACCGAAACCAAAACCAAACCAACAATAGAGAAAGAGAATCACATAGGAAAAAATAAAATTAATAAATAAATAAATTTATAGAGTGGGAGAATGTTACTTCCAACAACTTAAACCTCACCTAACTTAATCCGTTAGCTCCTCTACTAGTGCCCGCGAAGTTTAGAAGTTGGAATGACTAATCAGATTATTCTTTAAATAAAACTTGAAAATTGATTAATTTTTCTCATTAAGTGATTTAAAATTTTGATATATATACATCAGAAAAATAGATAATTATATTACTAAATCATAATTATCTTGAAGTAATTGAATATTTTGTTTTGTGATATACATGAAATTTATAATTTAACTTTTATATTTATAATTTTTTATCTTGCAATATACATGTATATTGCAAGATAAAATATTTAATTTATTTGTGGTTTTTATTTATTTTTAATTATTATTATTTAGGTAAGTTATAATGTGAGTTAGATATGTGATAGACATGTGAGTTTTATTGATTTAAAGTATAATGATGGGAGATATTTTCAAATTAGATTTGTTTAGATAAACTTTAAAGATTTTTAAAACTTAAAATTGGACATTGAGATGCACAAAAATAATAATAATAATAATTAACTGAATAAATTAAAATCAAATTTATTAATTTTATCTATTTGTATATCTGATTTTTATTTTTATTTTTATTTTTTTTTTGGTTATATTATAATATAATATATAAGATATAGATAGATATTTACAACTTTCATGAAAAATATTATCTGATTTTTTGGGAAGAGAGAATGAAGGGAAGTTTTAATAATTTTTTTTTTTTGGAAATCGGTGAGAGAGATTAGGATGAAGAGATTATAAAATATTTTTGTTATTAAATAAATAAAGTAGTGAATAGTTTTTTAAGTCTATTTTATAAATTAAAAAATCAATAATTTTAGAAAATCGATTAATTTGTCCCATTAAGTGATTTAAAATTTTGATAGATATATATCAAGAAAATAGATAATTATATTACTAAATCATAATTCAAATTTAGATGTTGTTATATCTTTTTGAGTTCCATAGTGAGAAGGAGTTTTTATGTAAAATAGGGTCGAGCTAGGCCCAGACATTTGTAATGGACCGATCTGTGGGCCTTAGTGAAAAGGACTTCGCAACCGGACCTTACTTTTGTTAGCTCGGTCGGAAATGGTTGCAATTAGCTCGGTCCATGTATTCTGAACCGAGGTATAGTTGAGAAATGACTGAGCTAAGCATCGCTTGTGGAAGCGCCGAGCTATAGTGTGATAGAAGGTTAGAGATAGCTCGGTTGTGCTGCTATTCTACCGTGGTAAAACCATTCCCACTTGGTTAAACAATAAGGAGGGGGTGGAAAGATAAGCATCATCTTTCTAACTCCTGGGAGGACTCTGCTGAGGAGAATAGAGTCCTACTAGGAGTATGTAAACAATCTCACTTGGTTGGCAATGAGTAGGTTGTGTGATTTCTAGGAGGATTCTGATGAGGAGAGTTAGAATCTTACTAGGATTGTGCCAGGCAGAATCTATAAAAGCTCATAGCAGGACCTATGTACAGGTATCACAATTTTGACTCTCAAATACACAGAGCTTTTCTCTATTGCCAGTTTGCTGACTTAGGCATTGAAGAGGTATCCGGCACACACCCGCCGGCTAGCTTACGTTTGTGTTTTCAGGGAGTGAAGCGACGACGTTTGAAGGAGTGCAAACTTGATCAACAATATTATACGAAAAGATTATTTCGTACTCGTACAATTGGCGCCGTCTGTGGAAAATTCACAAAGAACAAAACTTTTTGATCGAGTTTTTCTCTCTAGTTGAAATTAATGGCGCACAAAGAAGACTTGCTGCAATCTGCTATTGATGGGCAAACCTCGGAAGGGGGTGGGAGGCGCAAAGGTTTATCTTCTATCCCACCCATGGCAGAATTAGAACCCCAGCGACAGAACTCCCGGAGGGACACAAGGGAGAGATGGGGCACTAGACCCCGTCGCTCTCAAAGTCCTGAAAGGCAGAGGCGGAGGTTGGGTCCTCAAGTTCTAGAGGATTGCGTTAGGGAGCAAGATGAATTAATAAGGAGGATGGCGGCAGACATGGAGACAATGAAACGCCAGATAAAGGGAAAGGGGATGGCGACAGGAGAGGGGCACAAAGGCAACACGCCCCCTCACCACTCGAAAAATTGTCACAGACTTACCACACCATCGCAAGCAGAAAGTAAGAGCCTCAGAACAGGCGACACTAAATTAAGGACTTCTAGGACTCGTTACTCAAACTCTGAAAGAACAAGGACTGAAAGGTCACAAACAGAGGGAAGCAGCTATCGGCCCTCGCACACACATCAAATGACATCCAGGCACACGGAGTTGCCTGGGTCAGCAGACTTACGAACAATGCTCGAGGAGAGGGCCCGATGGAAGGAAAACACTAGGGCTCGCGACCCTCGCAGAGTTTCAGCCCTGCAGCGATTGTGTGACAACTCTCACGTCTGATTATTGCTAAACTGTGACTAAATATGATAAGTAATTGAATAGAATGAAAATCTGAACTGAATGCACGAGTATACTGTTTTAATTGCATTTCCATCTGTTAGTCATTAAATGATCTGTCCATGTCTTATCTTTGAATTGTGAATTGGAGGTCCTATCGGCCATAGAATCAGAAATTGATTGGTATTTTATGCTAATTAGAATTTATGTGATTTTATGGTAGATTTAATGTAAATTTGATTTGGAATGATTAAATTAGATTAAATAATACTAGTTTAGTGGAATATAGGTTATTACCAAATTGCCACTTAGTGGGCCACCATTACAAACTTGTTTGGCACCTTCATACATCATTCTTCAGCCATGTTCTTAGAGACCCAAATCGTATGAGAGAGGAAGAGTAGGAGAACTAGATTGATTCATCTAGAATTCACTTGGAGAACTAGAAGAAATTGAAGGAATTGCATAATTTGGCCTCTACCGTTAGAATTCAAGACTTAAGGTAAGGAATCCATCCTCTCAATTGTGAAATTGAAGTTGTGTCTTGCATGATTCATGGAAAGTTGGAGATTAATGTCTAGAATTAATTTAAGAGTTGAATTGAGTAGTAATTCATGCATGCATGTACATAATCTTGCATTTTGAGGTTGTTTCCATGAGAATTTCCTACACGCATGTTTATATTTTGGTTGAAGTCCATGAATTCATCATGTTTTTCCATCAAATTGCCAATTTAATCTTGGTCTGAAATGTTGGAATTCAAAGGAGATCATGCCTGTCATATTTGAGCTTTGTTCTTGAAGTTTATTTGAAAATGGTGTTCAATTGACTCATCCTTGGGCTTTGATTTCTCAAATTGATCTTCAAAACATGTTATATTATGGGTTTAAAGTGTTTTTCCAGAAAATTGGCCCAAAAGGATCGAATTTGAGGCTTTTAAAGTTGAGTTTGCGCTTGGAGGTTCAATCTGGAAATTCTAGATTTTGGACCCATGCTCGAGCGTAGGACTTCACGCTTGAGCGTACTGTTTGAGTCGTACACTTCCGTTCGAGCGAGGAAAGTCATGCTCGAGCATGAAATGCATGTACCCAGAAGTTCTTGTGTTTTACAGTCTGCTCGAGCGAGGACCTGAGTATCACGCTCGAGCGGAGGTCGAGCGCCCGTCGAGCGTGAATTGCATGCATCCAGTACTTTTCATGAAGTTTATAGTCCGCTCGAGCGAAGGAAGTCACGCTCGAGCGGAGCTCCTTTGTCTGCATGTCCGCTCGAGCGTAGAAAGCCACGCTCGAGCGTGGACCCCTATTTCAGCAAATTTTGAAAAGTGTTTTAAAGTGTATCTTTGTATCCTCTTTCCATCCTAGGCATTCCTAAGGCATGTTTAAGGCATCTTAAGGAGGATATTGATGTAGAACCACACCAAGACAAGATAGGGATTAAGTTGTCAAACCTAAGTGTGTAACTTAGTGTGTGTTCATTCTGTAACTGTGTAGGGTTGGCATCCAAGGACGGTCATTAGCTGCTTATAGCCCAGTGCTCTGTGAGTAACAATGTTGTAAAGATATGTTCAATCATGAATATTTTCTAAATGATCTACTATACTGTTTTCTGAAATGATATTTCTTATTGAATGAATGTTTGTCCTATTTGTGAACTATATTTGTGGCATCTATAGCAACCTACTGTTACTGTCATAGAGATCTCTATCGATTCCCATGTTTGGAACCATTACTGTTTACTGTTATGATGGCCATCAACTGACTGTTCGGTCTGTTAAGATCTACTGTACTGTTTTGCTATTGGATGTACCACATATAACTGCTATGGTTTCTAAATGACCGATATGACTATTTAATGACTGAAATGACATTCATTCTTAACCTCTTTACGCAGTTGTTATTCATTGGGTTTTAGCTCATTGTTTATATTTATATGTAGGTGTCCAGGCACCGGACCGGAGCTAGGAGCGTCGGGTTAACTCCCGTTTTGTCTAGCCAACCATCGCGCCTCACCTCGAGGTTCCAAGTCTGGCCGAGCTAAGGCTGTTTTAGGGTGTCTCAGTTTCACCCTTCCGTCTATGTTTTGTAATACTGTTTAAGACTTGTACTGTACTGTGCTAATTAGGGATTTGGTCCCTAACCTGGATATTTGTACATATGGTGTATATATGTTTTGCTTATGAATGTGAATATGTTCAGAAAAGTCTTTTTGGCATACAGACTGTCATAGCTCATTGGACATCTTTTATTACTATTTTGGCTTCCACCAGCCCCTGTACTCTGTATTACTGTCTTTACTGTTAAGCAGGCCTTCGGTAATCACGAATTACTGGCCGGTTACGGTGCTAAACCCATAGGAGCGGGTTTGGGTCGTGACAGAGTGGTATCAGAGTGATGTTAAAGCACGAGTTATACTGCACACACGTGTCCAAATGAGCTATAGGATGTCCTAGAAAAGTAATTAGGGCATTGCATGGACATTGAAAAAGTGTGTGTGGCCATGACATGAATATATGTGCTAAAGTGCTAATGTGTTTAAGTAAGCAATCCCTATGTTTATTATTACTGTATTGCATATAATGAAATGGACAATGTAAGGAATGCCGATAAAACGAAATCATCTGATGCCAGAATGCAAGATTAGAAAGGACAGTTGAACTGTTGACTGAGGCCTTGAGGCTACAACAGAACCAACAGCCCCACCTCCTCCAGTTCAACTGGAGCAAAATGTTAATGAGGATATAATTGCCTTAACCCAGAAGTTCAGCAAAATGAAACCCCTCTCCTTTCATAGAGGCCTTGAACCATTAAAGGCCGAAGCATGGGTGCTAGAAACAGAGAAATTGTTCGAGGTATTTCCGTGTTCTGAAGCACATAAGGTGTTACTGGCTTGAACAGTTCATTGAACAAGAAGCAAAACACCGGGTCTTCGAATAGTTCTAGCCAGGGTAACAATTCCATACCGCCCTGTTCAGAGTGTGGCAAGAGACACAAAGGGGTATGCTATAAAATCTCTGGTACATGTTACAGGTGTGGCAAGGTGGGCCACATGGTCAAAGATTGTCCTTCCACTTCTCAAGGCAATAGTAAAGCTACAGCTAGCGCCGTAGCATCAACTGCTCCACCGAAACCCAACCCCAAAGCTACCGGAAAGGAGCCTATATGGCAAGGCCGAGTATTTGCACTTGTACCAGGAGATGTACAGAATACTGAGACCGTTGTGTCAGGTATACTCTCAATTTGTGCTCAAAATGCATATGTTATGATTGATTCGGGGTCTACACATTCATATGCCTCGCATGCTTTTTCGCGAAAATTAAATAGACCACTGGAACCCATGAACTATTTGTTAGCTGTATCTTCACCTGTTGGGGGATCCATGACTTGTGCTTATATATACCCTGCATGTGAGATTGTTGTTGGAGATGTACATTTGTATATTGATTTACTACCTTTGAACATCAACCATTTTGATGTAATATTGGGAATGGACTGGTTAACAAAATATCATGCTACCACAGACTGTGTAATGAAACAAGTTGTTTTCCATCCACCTGGTTTACCTGAATTTGTGTTTAATGGAGTTGGTGTAGTACCTCCCCTGTATCTGATTTCATCCATTAAAGCTTTTAAACTGATTAGAAAGGGGTGTAAGGGGTATCTATGTTCTGTATTGACTGTACCTACTGATGCTAAACCTAGTGTAGACAGTATTCCTATAGTCAGAGAATTCCCAGATGTTTTCCCAAATGATTTTCCAAGGGATTTGATTGACAGGGACATTGAGTTCACCATTGATGTGATTCCGGGTACACAGCCAGTTTCTAAAGCTCCTTACAGAATGACACCTACTGAATTGAAAGAACTGAAAGTTCAGCTGCAAGAATTGTTAGACAAGAAGTTCGTCAGGCCCAGTACTTCACCGTGGAGCGTACCAGTCTTGTTTTTGAAAAAGAAAGACGGCTCGTTGAGACTCTGCATTGACTACTGTGAACTGAACAAGGTAACAGTGAAAAACAAATATCCATTGCCTCGAATTGACGATTTGTCTGACCAGTTACAGGGTGCCCAGGTTTTCTCTAAAATTGACCTTAGATCTGGATACCACCAGTTAAAAGTCAAACCAGAGGACATTGAAAAGACTGCCTTTCGAACGAGGTATGGACATTACGAATTCTTTGTTATGCCTTTCGGAGTTACTAATGCACCTGCTGCATTTATGGACCTTATGAATAGAATTTTCAAACCATTCCTCGATGAATTTGTAGTTGTATTCATAGATGACATTTTGATTTATTCCAAAAGCAAGGAAGAACATGAACGTCATTTGAACATTGCCTTACAGACCTTATGAGAACAACTCTATGCAAAACTGACTAAATGTGAATTTTGGCTTAATAACGTGATGTTTTTGGGACATGTGATCAGTAAAGATGGTATTTTAGTGGACCCGTAGAAAATTGAAGCCGTGGTAAGTTGGCCTAGACCGACAAACGTTACTGAAGTTCGAAGTTTCTTAGGCTTGGCCGGGTACTACAGAAGGTTTGTGAAAGACTTCTCCAAAATTGCCCTACCATTGACTCAGTTGACTCAAAAGGGGATATCATTTGATTGGACCAATCAGAGAGAATCAGCCTTTTAAGAGTTAAAGACTCGACTTGTGACTGCACCGATTCTTACCCTATCCTCAGGTATGGATGGTTTTACTATATTTAGTGATGCTTCTCATAAAGGTTTGGGATGTGTATTAATGTAGAATGGTAAAGTGATTGCGCATGCTTGCCGACAACTGAGACCGCATGAAAAGAACTACCCCACTCATGATCTGGAACTTGCTGCAGTAGTGTTTGCACTAAAAATTTGGCATCACTACCTTTATGGGGCAATATGTGAGGTGTATAGAGACCACAAGAGCTTGAAATACTTCTTCACACAGAAAGAATTGAACATGAGGCAGCGGAGATGGTTAGAACTGATAAAAGATTACGACTTGCAAATTTTGTACCATCCAGGGAAAGCTAACACCGTTGCCGATGCACTGAGTCAGAAATCGATTGGAAATTTAGCCTGTTTACTCACCGGACAGAAAGAATTGCTACGTGACCTTGAAAAGTTCGAAGTTGAGATTATTTTACGTGAACAAGGTGGAACGTTAGCGGCTATTTCTGCTCAACCGGCACTTATTGAAGAAATCAAAGAGAAACAGCAACAAGATGACTTTCTGAGAAAGGTCATCGATGAACGGGAATTGAAACCGAGGCCGGACTTTAAATTTGAGAACAATAAATTGAAACTTCAAGGAAGGTTGTGTGTACCGAATGATTCTGAACTAAAATGACGAATTCTGCAAGAGGGCCACAATTCGAAACTGTCTATCCATCTAGGAAATATGAAAATGTACCAAGACTTGAAACTGAATTTCTGGTGGTTGGGAATGAAGAAAGAGATTGCTAACTTTGTATCGAAATGCCTTCATTGCCAACAAGTTAAAGCTGAACATCAACGACCCGCAGGCTTACTGCAGCCCTTACCAATACCGGAGTGGAAATGGGAACATATTACTATGGATTTCATTGTCGGTTTACCTCACTCTAGTAAAGGTATGGACTCAATTTGGGTTATTGTTGATAGACTGACTAAATCTACTCACTTCTTACCTGTCAGAACAATTTATAATGCAGACAAATTGGCCATAATTTATATTGATGAGATTGTTAGATTGCATGGAGTGCCTGTGTCCGTTATTTCTGATAGGGACTCGAAGTTTACATCGAGATTTTGGCAAAGCCTACAGACAGCATTGGGTACTGAACTAAGACTGAGTAGTGCATACCATCCTTAGACAGATGGCCAGTTAGAAAGAACCATCCAGACTCTGGAAGATTTACTGCGGATGCGTGTTCTTGATTTCTAGGGAAATTAGGGAAGTCATCTACCTTTAGCTGAATTTGCCTACAACAACAGCTTTCACTCGAGTATTGATATGGCACCTTTCGAGGCTTTATATGGCAGAAAATGTTGATCTCCTATCTGCTGGGTAGAAGTAGGAGATGGGCCTTTGCTTGGGCCCAAGATTATACAGGAAACTACAGAAAAGGTAAAATTGATTCAGCAAAGATTGAAAATCGCTCAAAGCCGACAGAAAAGTTATGCGGATGTCCGAAGGCGAAATAGGGCATATGAAGTGGGTGATCATGTTTTTGTTAAAGTGACACCAATGAAAGGCCAGACCCGTTTTGGGGTTAAGGGTAAGCTAGCACCGAGGTATGTTGGGCCGTATGAGATCATTGAAAAGATCAATCCCGTGGCGTATCAAGTAGCGCTTCCTCCTAAAATGAAGCATATGCACAATGTCCTCTATATTTCGATGTTGAGGGATTATCTTCGGGATCCCTTCCATGTTATCGAACCTACCCGTGTAGTGCTTAGTGATGACTACGCTTATGAAGAACGGCCGATTCAGGTTGTAAACCGACGAATCAAGAAGTTAAGAAACAAAGAAATTCCATTGGTGAAAGTGGATTGGCAAAACCACGGTGGCACTTATGCCACTTGGGAAAGAGAAGATGATATGTTGAAGAGATATCCTGAACTGTTTTCCCTGGATCCGGGGTTCTTCCAAAATGAAGGTAATTCGAGTTTGGTGGGCCAAACTCTTTTAAGAGGGGAAGACTGTGACAATCTTCACCTCTGATTAATGCTAAACTGCGGCCGAATATGATAAGTAATTGAACAGACTGAAATTCTAAACCGAATGCACGAGTATACTGTTTTAATTGCATTTCTATCTGTTAGTCATTAAATGATCTGTCCATGTCTTATCTTTGAGTTGTGAATTGGAGGTCCTATCGGTGACCGAATCAGAAATTGCTTGGTATTTTATGCTAATTAGAATTTATGTGATTTTATGGTAGATTTAATGTAAATTTGATTTAGAATGATTAAATTAGATTAAATAATACTAGTTTAGTGGAATATAGGTTATTACCAAATTGCCACTTAGTGGGCCACCATTACAAACTTGTTTGGAACCTTCATACATCATTCTTCAGCCATGTTCTTAGAGACCTAAACCGTATGAGAGAGGGAGAGTAGGAGAACTAGATTGATTCATCTAGAATTGGCTTGGAGAACTAGAATAAATTGAAGGAGTTGCATAATTTGGCCTCTATACTTAGAATTCAAGACTTAAGGTAAGGAATCCATCCTCTCAATTGTGAAATTGAAGTTGTGTCTTGCATGATTCATGGAAAGTTGGAGATTAATATCTAGAATTAATTTAAGAGTTGAATTGAGTAGTAATTCATGCATGCATGTACATAATCTTGCATTTTGAGGTTGTTTCCATGAGAATTTCCTACATACATGTTTATATTTTGGTTGAAGTCCATGAATTCATCATGTTTTTCCATCAAATTGCCAATATAATCTTGGTCTGAAATGTTAGAATTCAAAGGAGATCATGCATGTCATATTTGAGCTTTGTTCTTGAAGTTTATTTGAAAATGGTGTTCAATTGACTCATCCTTGGGCTTTGATTTCTCAAATTGATCTTCAAAACATGTTATATTATGGGTTTAAAGTGTTTTTCCAGAAAATTGGCCTAAAAAGATCGAATTTGAGGCTTTTAAAGTTGAGTTTGTGCTCGGAAGTTCAATTTGGAAATTCCAGATTTTGGACCCACGCTCGAGTGTAGGACTTCACGCTCGAGCGTACCCTCTGAGTCGTGCACTTCCGCTCGAGCGAGGAAAGTTGCGCTCGAGCGTGAAATACATGTACCCAGAAGTTCTTGTGTTTTACATTCTGCTCGAGCGAGAGAGTTCACGCTCGAGCGAGGACCTGACTATCACGCTCGAGCGCCCGTCGAGCGTGAATTGCATACATCCAGTACTTTTCATGAAGTTTACAGTTCGCTCGAGCGAAGAAAGTCATGCTCGAGTAGAACTCCTTTGTCTGCATGTCCGCTCGAGCATAGAAAGCCACGCTCGAGTGTGGACCCCTGTTTCAACAAATTTTGAAAAGTGTTTTAAAGTGCATCTTTGCATCCTCTTTCCATCCTAGGCATTCCTAGGGCATGTTTAAGGCATCTTAAGGAGGATATTGATGGAGAACCACACCAAGACAAGATAGGGGTTAAGTTATCAAACCCAAGTGTATAACTTAGTGTGTGTTCATTCTGTAACTGTGTAGGGTTAGCATCCAAGGACGGTGTAGACGCACCCACGTGGGGGCCTTCGCTACAGCTCGGACTCGATTTTGTTGTCGCGGTTCTTAATCTTGAACCAAAGAGCCCAAATCCGGCAAATCGTTTTGAGAAACAGATTTTTAGAAAAGAAATGCCAAACATGGACTGCTTTGCCAGATACAGAGTCGCCATCTAAATATTTTTAAAATGGGGAAATTTAGGAAACCCTAACTCGGTGCCGAAGGCCACATGTCCGTCATCACCGGAGTTGTCTCGGCTCGGGAGCTTGGGTACGATCGGGGAAGGTCAGCTATGAGCACCCCCTTTCGCCCGGTCCGAAGACCGGCCTCTACTAACCATGATATCCGATTTTGAAAACGTTATGTGTTCTTATTCCATTTATTAGCCTAGAATTACTATGTTATGCGCGCAGCAAACAAGTATAGACTAGATTGCCTAATTTGGAAACAAGCATTGCATATCCGTTTGTTTTGAAAAGCGCTTTGGAATTTGCTACTCTCAAGTAGGCTAAAACACGGATTTCAACGAGTTTTTCCAACTCAAACAATCCAACCTTCACCCACAGGCATTCAAACAATTTAACACATAAGCATTTAGCCGCATGGTGAGCATGCTATCATGTTAACATTCACACGCATGCGAGATGCTAAAACATTAAAATACTTACATAGTACTCCGTGCCAAAACAAAGAACTCGTTAGCAAACATGCATGATCCAAGTCCATGTTAAGTGCCTAATGCATCGCATACAAAATGTTGCTAGAATAGGCTCGGCTAACCTAAACATGGCATGTGAAATGCGATCAATTGATGCACATATTCAATTTGGAATTGAAGTACAAATGCAGTTAGCATGATGTACCGAGCCCGGTGCATGCAGGACAAATGAATGAATGCACGCATGCATAGCATAAGGTATGCTAATTTGAACATGTCCTATTACTAACCATCAAAGCGGGTAAGTAAAAGGGAAGAAAGAAGTAGGGATTGGAAGACATACACACCAGCCACACACGCTTATTACAGATTTGCCCTCACCCGGAGAATGCAAAATGATAATCACACAGAATGCAAAATGAAACAAATGAGACACGCGTGCCTCATAAGATGCAAAATGATACAAGTGTGACACGTATGCCACACGAAATGCAAAATGAAACAAATGAGACACGCGTGCCTCATAAGATGCAAAATGATACAAGTGTGACACGTATGCCACACGGAATGCAAAATGAAATGAATGAGACACGCGTGCCTCATAAGATGCAAAATGATACAAGTGTGACACGTATGCCACACGGAATGCAAAATGAAATAAATGAGACACGCGTGCCTCATAAGATGCAAAATGATACAAGTGTGACACGTATGCCACACAGAATGCAAAATTAAACAAATGAGACACGCATGCCTCATAAGATGCAAGAATGATACAAGTGTGACACGCATGCCACACGGAATGAAAAATTTTGAAAATTGGACTTATACGCTACGCGAAGCCGATTTATATTCAAAACAATGCAATGTACTAACAAGTACAAGTAAGGTGCGCAAGATAGCGCGATAGGGTACATGTAAGATGCAAGTAAGGTGCACAAAACAGTGCGATGCGGTGCGCAAAATAGCGCGAGTGATTTTAAAATGCACAAAACCGTGCGATTGATTTGCGATGCACAAAACAGTGCGATGCGCAAGAAAGCACGAGTGATTTTGAAATGCACAAAAGAGTGCGGTGCGCTAAACAGCGCAATTGACTTGCAATGCACAAAACAGTGCGATGCGCTAAACAGCGCGAGTGATTTTGAAATGCACAAGACAGTGCGATGCGCTAAACAGCGCGATTGATTTGCAATGCACAAAACAGTGCGATGCGCTAAACAGCGCGAGTGATTTTGAAATGCACAAGACAGTGCGATGCGCTAAACAGTGCGATTGATTTTGAAATGCACAAAACAGTGCGATGCGCTAAACAGTGCGATGCGCTAAACAGCGCGAGTGATTTTTGAAATGCACAAAACAGTGCGATGCGCAAAACAGCGCGAGTGATTTGAAATGCACAAAACAGTGCGGTGCGCTAAACAGCGCGATTGACTTGCAATGCACAAAATAATGCGATGCGCTAAACAGCGCGAGTGATTTTGAAATGCACAAGATAGTGCGCTGCGCTAAACAGCGCGATTGATTTGGAATGCACAAAATAGTGCGATGCGCTAAACAGTGCGAGTGATTTTGAAATGCACAAGACAGTGCGATGCACTAAACAGCGCGATTGATTTTGAAATGCACAAAACAGTGCGATGCGCTAAACAGCGCGGGTGATTTTTGAAATGCACAAAACAGTGCGATGCGCAAAACAGCGCGAGTGATTTGAAATGCACAAAACAGTGCGGTGCGCTAAACAGCGCGATTGACTTGCAATGCACAACACAGTGCGATGCGCTAAATAGCGCGAGTGATTTTGAAATGCACAAGACAGTGCGATGCGCTAAACAGCGCGAGTAATTTTGAAATGCACAAGACAGTGCGATGCGCTAAACAGCGCGAGTGATTTTTGAAATGCACAACACAGTGCGATGCGCAAAACAACGCGAGTGATTTGAAATGCACAAGACAGTGCGATTGATTTGAAATGCACAACACAGTGTGATTGAGATACAAAGTATAAATGCACAAGATAGTGCGAGTGAATGCATGTTCTATGCAAACGAGGCGCACAGGCCGATGAAAATGACACAAAATGAAACACGCATGCCCCATAGGATGCCAAATGATATAAATGAGACACGCATGCCTCACAAGATGCAAAATGATGCTCAGTGCGACACGTATGCCACAGGGAATGTAAAACGATGCTAAGTGTGACACGCATGCCACACGAAATGTAAAATGATGCTAACTGTGACACGCGTGCCACACGGAATGTAAAATGATGCCAAGTGTGACACGCGTGCCACACGAAATGTAAACGGACTTAAATGCGTAACAACGCACGTGTTTCGGAATGCATGACAATGCATGGAATAAAAATGCAATGACAATGCATGAGAGATGTGCATGACAATGCAAGGGGTGCGTGTTACAACGCATGTAGCATGTGCATAACAATGCAACAGTGAGGCGCATGACAGCGCGATGTAATGCACCGAAATAGTGCAATGAACGCGTGTAACGCACATGGGGTAACTTCTGAATTTAAAAGGATACAAAAAGGATACACCTTGCACGAATTCGAGCGCCATGCGCAGAAGACACGACCCGAGGTCACAACGGAGGCCGGTTGAGCGTCGGAGATGCACTTTCTTGCACTTTCTTGAGCTATGAAGACCAGAAACTACTCATATGGCCTAAACAAGGCTGTGGGAACACCACCGGCCGGAAGGGGAGGCCACCGGCTGTCCACCGGCTGAAAAATAACTCCATCGGCACAATATACTGCCGGCCGGCACAAAACATTGCCGACCGGCAAAAAGTTGCTGAGTCGGGGCAGATTCGACATTTCACTTCGGGTGTTTTAAAATAGGGTTTCAAACCCTATTTTCTCACTTTCCCTTGCGCCGAAAACTCTCACTCTCTCTCTCTATAGCGTTTTCCTCTCCTCTTTCGCCCGTTTCTTCGCGTTCTACGCCCGTTTTGTCGTCGGATTCGCGATTTCCTTCGCGTTTCGGACATTTTCAACCGAACACATCTTCGTTTCGGTGCCTCGTTTGGCATTCCCTCCTTTTTGGAGTTTGTTCCCCTTGCTTTTCTCTTGATTTTCGTGCCCTTTCACATCTCGGCCTTTTCGATCATTTTCGGCCTTCCCGGGAGTTGACTTTTCAGTTGATTCTTCGTATTCTAGCCCGGTTTTCCTTCCTCTGGCTATTTTCTCATCATTCTCGACATGGCGGACGACATTCCACGCGACGGGACTCCCCTGGATCACGAGATGGATCCCGAGGTCGAGCTTCTACCTTTGCGCGAGCGCCCGTTCGATCCGGTGACCTACCGGTCGGCGATCCATGTTCTGCCCCCCGACGGACTCCGCCAGTTTCAGAGCTTCGAGAGGCACGTGCCACCCGAGCTATTGCTGCGCGAGCCTACCTCCCACCTGTCCTTCGGCGTTTCCGAGGTAACTCTCTTTCCTCTATTTTACTTTCTGCAATGTAGGGCACAAAAACTGTCGCAGCTTATTTGTACACTTTAACTGCTTTAGTTCGATATGCTATACACCGTAGTTGACTGTAAACATACACACAACTGATATCTGCTTGAGACTGACACATGCACACACACTGCACTGGCCCTGAATCACTCAAACAGACTGCACTCACTGTATTTCACTGCATACACACCGATACCCGATAGCTGTTCGAACCTGTCAAACTTGCACTCATGCTATATCTGTTCTGAACTACCCAAGCACGCTGACTCATCACACGTTGTAGTTCGCTGTAAGCACACCGGCACCCGGTATTTGTCAAAATCTGTTAAACTTGCACGCATGCCACATCTGTATGCTTCTCGAAACTGCATTTTGAATGTTGTCTTGCAATTGTTATTTTCTGTTTACAGGAGGATTCCCATACCATCCGCGGGTATGGGAACACTGGCGCTCGGGAGTGGTACGACGAGCTCCCTGACGCGGTCCGTCGCATAGTGGACCAGGCGGGCTTCGGCGCCTTCTGCCGGGGACTCTCCAGGCTTACCACATGCAAGCCTCTCCTCGCCGCTCTGGCGGAGAGGTGGTGGGACACCACCGATTCATTTCACTTCTCCACAGCAGGGGACATGACGATGACCCCTTACGATTTCTCGATGCTCATAGGCATCGGGGTAGGGGGTGATCCGATCCCCTTTGATATCGACATGGATGAGTGGACTGCCGCTCAGGTCCATCTGCTGGGTGAGGCGCCACCTCTTGCTCGTCCAGGCTTTGTCCGGTATTCCTGGTTTGAGGTGCAGTTTAGGGTCCAGCCCACTCTCGGTGATGCAGATCCGATGACCCCGGAGGCCGTGGAGAGGTACGCTCGCGGCTTCCTCATGTTTTTATTCGGGACGACCATCTTCGCCGACCGGGCGAACACCGTGCCTCTCTGCCTTCTCAGCGCACTGGTGGACGTCCGAGACATCCTGCATTATGATTGGGGTGGCGCCGCTCTGGCCACCCTCTATGGATACATGAGCTCAGCTTCCCGCGGCAGCGGCCAGTTGCTCGGAGGCTATTGGCGGGCTTGGGAGGTACATTTCTTCTCCGCTTTTCATTTCTGCTTTTCTATCTTTTCTGTACTCTGTACACTGCACACACTGTAGTCTGCTTTATACTTGTTGTATACTGTACACACGGCACACACATACACTCTGCTATACACTGACTGTACACTGCTCACACTGTACACTCTGCACAATACACTTCACAACACACGGCTCTGCCATTTCTGCTTTTCTTCTATATTCTGCTTCATCTGATAGTCATATTGATGTTTTCTCTACAGTTGTGGGTTTACGCCTACTTTCCTAGGCTCGCACCCGTACCGGTCACGGAGACCCCTCTGGTCGTCCCCTTTTCACGCCGCTTTGACGGGAGATGCACCCGGCGGCCACGAGAGACATTCGGCTTTTTCCGCCGATACTTCGACACCATTACCCCGGCCGAGGTATGTTTTACTTACAGTTTATTTAAGCTTCGCCTTTCCACTGCATGTTTCAAAGACAGTAGATAACAAACTGTATTACATTTTCAGATCACCTGGCAGCCTTGGGCTCCTTTGCCAGCTGTGACGCGGGATCGGTTTGCCGGTGCCGATGAGACCTCACGTTTCCGGATCTTGTTGGAGGGCCCGGTCTGTCGGGCTTGGTACCTAGGTGAGCGTTTCTTATGCCAGACCCTAGCATTACTTGAGCAGATAGTCCCGGTTCACCCTCCTGCGGATACGAGGGAGACCGAGGGGCTCACGACCGAACAGATGGACGATTTCACTATCGGCTGGGAGGAGGCCCGCTTCAGAGGCACCGACGACTACCGAGAGTACGTGCAGGCGTACCTGATGCGACCTCTGAGCGGCGGCCGTTGAGCGGAGGGGGCCAGGCCCGTGGCGCCAGCGGCTGGGGCAGGAGCGGGAGCTTCGAGGAGGGCCCGAGTCCGTGGCAGGGGCGGAGCTCAGGGAGAACGGGGGGCTGGTTGGCCCGCCCTGCCTGCTGTACTGACTTTTCGGGGACAGGGTGGAGCGACCTATCAGATCCCCTTCGCCCCTCCGCCAGCTGATCCCGAGTTCGTCGGTGTCCCCGACTTGCCTCCGGTATGTATTACTGCACTTTTGTATAGTCATTTTATTTCAGTTTATTTGATATTCCGTAGAATATTGATGCATCTGATACTTTTGCAGGCTTCTTCTGCGTACACCCGGCAGTCATTGGAGAGGAATGCCTCCATGATGGGGATGCTCCAGCGGACCTTTGATCTCCTGGCCCTCTACAGCATTCCGGTATGTTCTTCTGACACTGGCCTCAAACCATTCATACACTGCTTCACATAATCTGGTGCACGGCACAACACCTGATACACTGATCTCACAGCATCTGACACACTGCATATACTGCATTTTGCACTGTACCCTGCACTGGTAAACTACTCACGTCATTCATACACTGTACTCTGCATTCTGCACTGATAAACTGCTCACGGCATTCACACACTGTACTCATACACTGCATTCTGCACTGATAAACTGTTCACGGCATACTGATGCATTTCCCTTTTTATGTGCTTTTTCAGCCTCCTTTCCAGATTCCCATGGCAGGAGGTGCTTCAGCTAGACCTTCCATCCCTGTCCAAGGGAGAGATGAGGAGGGCAGAGTATTCCCCCGCTCCAAGGCGGGGCGCACTCATGTCGGGAGTAGCTCACGAGCTCCAGTCCCGGATGATGATGATGACGAGGAGTCAGAGGCGGAGGCAGAGGCGGAGTCCGAGTCATCGGAGGAGGAGACCAGAGGCGGTTCTAGCTCGGGCTCTGACGACGATGCTGATGATGCTCCTGGACCCTCGTCCAGGAAGAGGACTAGGACAGACTGATGGCCCCCCAGAGTGCTTGTCATGGATACAGATTTTTGTTATTTTTCTTTCTTTCTTGTACTTTTCCTTTTTGTTGGTCAGGATACTTTGTACTGCCGCAGGCAGATTTTGTTTTCCTCAAAACTTTGTACTTGAAAAAGATTATGAAATGAACAGATTTTTGCTTAAAAAGTGTTACATTTACATATCTCATGTATTGCATCGCATTCCACCATATTACACCTCAATGTAAATGAAATTGATTGGTTGTCTGAAAATTGAACACTTGCACTGTAATAATCAGATAACTAAATAGCCAACAGCAAAATAACCCAAGCAACCCACTGCCTGATTCTGGATACACAGCCCTTGCTCTACTGGGGATTAATCTACATACAGCCCATAGCACAGCCTTCGGTTCATTCTGCACACATCAAACTTGAGTGAACGGCCCAATCTGACAAGATGGAGCTCAAAGACGGAACCGGTTGGAGTTGAAACACGCTCAAATATAGAGAATGGCACCGCATTCTGGGTATAAACAATTCTGAAATTAAATGAGGGTTTTTCAAACCGGGGTATCGAGCCTACAACTGAACACAGCGGGGAGGACTCGAACAAAAAGGTACACGACCCAAACACAACAAGACACGCTCGAAAAAGACCTAAAACAAAGGTTGAGATAAACAAAACAAAAGACACGACATACAGATGCGTTAGCGAAGATGGGGGACCTCGGACCACGAGGAGCCAGTTCAATCTGGGTATTGTTTCCCACCCCCTTCTGATTTGTGATTCTTACATCACTCTGGCACTCAAACTCGGTTTTTCTCTCAAAACCCTTTTCCTCACTTTTCTCTCAACTCACACCTCTCTATTCTTCATTCTCTCATTTTTATCCCTCCCGGGGTGTTTAATGAATGAATAGGAAGTTGCGGTTTCATGACCAATGCCGTTAGCTCACGGCTATTTCTTCTGGCGGGTAGAGCGCTCTTCTGGCAAGTACGTCGATGACCGGGAGGGGGGGGGGACAGAACGCCTGGCTCAACGGTGCCCCTAGTTCATCATTTTAACCATTCTTTTCGTTTTGGTTTTTTTACTAAAACAAGTTTAATCAAAATGAGAGTCGGATTAACGTACTTGTTCGATTTTTTATTTGAAAAGCATGCAAGTCAGGCTGTAAGCACTGAAAATTTTCCTTTTTGGGTCCAAGACAATGGTCCAGTTTTGGAAAATGAAATAGTTTTCGAGAAAATAGTCAACCTCAGTAAAAATTTTCAAAAACTATTTTTGCAAACGGCTGATGCTCAACGAGCATGGAACTTACTCTTTGAGATGCGCAACCTCGGATCGGAGGCAATGGAAAATTGCCCCTGATTTGAAGGGGGTGGGAGGCAACGGAAAGTTGCCCGTGGTTTGAACAGCGTCTCGTGGCAACGGAAAGTTGCCCCTTGTTTGGATGATGCCGTAGCAGTCCGCAAACAGTCTTCATTGGCGGTGGTCGAGCTCTTGGACACAGCGATGACGAAGATGGTCACAACAAATATATGGACACAGTCGCCTTGGAAGCGTTGGCGACTAGACTTTGGGATGAAGTTGAAACCATTGCATGGACTGAGACGCTATGACAACGTTGGGGGTTGGACTTCATGATGAAGTTGCCTACGTATCCCAAACATGGGAATCAAGCCTCACGTAGTTCTGGTTAAGGTACACTCGGGTATTTTAACCTTCACTTTTCAGGCTCTAACTTTTGCCAAGGCGCCCGATGCGGGTTTTCGACCTTGCGAGCTTTTCTTTCTCTTCTTTTTTTTGTTCTTTTGTTCATTTTTTTCTTTTCTTCTTTTCCGCATTTTTCTTTTCTTCTTTTCTTTTTTTGTATTTTTTGCTTTTTTGTATTTTTGCTTTCTTTTTTTTTTTTTTTTTTTTGTATTTTTCTCTTGCTCTAACTTTTGCCCAGGTCGCCCTTCCGGGTTTTCGGCCCAGCGAGCCTCTCAAAGGGTAAAAGTGTAACAAGTCCATGCCAAATGGTTTTTTGAAGTTGAAGCCTCTCTGTGTCTAGGAGAACGGCTGTTGCACTGATTTGCAGAAGAATCCATCGTGGTTGCTCCACGAGCTTCATCTGGTGAGATCTACTCGTTTTGATTCGGCTTTGATGCCTCATGCTCGAGGGCTGCTTCTGATCTGGCCATGCGGGCCTTACATGGCGTTTGACCGTTGAATGTTCCGGATGAGTTCGTGGTTCAAAACAAACTGGTCGAATCTTGAGGCTGAGAGCGATCCTAGGCTGCACAATCTCAAGAGCGGTTCCACACAGGTCTTCACAGGGTCGTGTAAAACATTTGTTTTTGAAAGTTTTTAAGAAAATGACAAATCGCTCGCGTCGAAGATAGTGTGGAACCAATCTGGATCAGGCCAGGATCCTTCTCAGTACTCACGCCGACAAACATGGTTTCATTCATAAAAAGGCTTAGCATGCTTCTCTTTCTCTCAAAATGATCGAAATTTTGCAAAACCCGAGGAATTCCTTCCTCTTCGTTTTCACCGCAGTATTAAATAGGTTTTGAAAAACATAGGTCAATGCAATGAGTTTGGCGCGCAGGAGAGCGGGCGAGATGTATTGTCAGCCCGATCAGATTCTCTGGCACTTAAACTAAAAGCAAGCATGAAAATGAGATAGCAACAGCTGTTTCATTCAGATTTGCTGGTGCAATTGGCCCCTTGGCAGAAACAGACTCAAAAACAAAAACAGGTAATTACAAGACAAAACGGTGTTCGAGGCAACAACCCCAGAATCACCTGGTATTCTATACAAAGAGGAGTGACTCGTTACAACAAGACAGACCCTTAAGCAAAAAGAGTGACTCAAAACAAAGAGACAGACTCCAAAACAAAAGACTGACTCGATACCCAAAGCTAGCGTTCATAGCCACTCAAAAATGCGTGCCAGACGCCATATTCAAAATACCGAAAGCCGCCCGCAGGTGGTTCACTTTCTGATCACATACTTGCAGTATCTGTGTCCTCAAAATCCAATAACTGGGTGGTAACGGACTTGGCTGCGGTGGGCGGGAGGATAACCTCGTTGTCGATCAAATCTTGCACCTCATGACGGAGGCGGAAGCAATTGTCGGTTGCATGGCCTGTCTGCTGGTGGTACGCACAGTACTGAGCAGCATCATGCGTGGCAGGGAGATTCTTCGGGAGAGGCCGAGGCTCCAAGGGCTTAAGGTGTCCCCTCTCGGCAAGGATCTGAAGTGCCTTGGACAGAGGCATGTAGAGAGCGTGAAAAGTCCTGCGCCCCCGGGGCAGGTACTTTGGAGTCTGAGCGCTCTTACTAGCCGCACAAGCGAAAGGGTCGGCAGGCGCCACCTTAGCTTTCTGATCTTTCCCGGGTGCAGGGGCGGGAATAGGAGGAACTGTCTTGGCATGACGGGGCCTATCCCGATTTTCTGACTGGCTTGAACTACCCTCAGGTGGAGTGGGGAAAGCATCCTCCACAGTTTTTATCACAACTGCGGATATCTGTTGCTTGTTCATCCCCCCGGCTTTCAAAGCCTCGACTGCCCACAGCAGTTGTTCGATGGGATCGGTGTCTATCTTTGCTTTGTCTTTTCCTCTGGCCTCGGCCTGATCGGGGGTTTGAGTTGATGTTGATATGTCATTGCCATAGCTAGAGGCCATCTCCGGTTGGCTAAGTTCAATCACAATGCGCCCCAACAACGGGGGCTCCTGGGGTACAAAACTCCCAGCATATGGTGCGGCTGGAGGTGAAGCTGACATTCCGTAGGCGAGATCCGCCACAGACCTTTGGAGATCACCTATCATCCCTATTAGCTCAAATGTAGTAGGCTCGCGAGCCTGGTATAGCTGGGGGGTCCAAACCGGGTGCGCAACAGGCGACCTAGGTGGATGTGACACATCGATGCTGGCCTCACCTTGCAGGGTGATCCCTTGCTCTAATGCGGCTGTCATAACCACGATCTCTTCTGAATTCGGCATCATCACAAACCCTGCCGCGGCAAAGGGGACGCTGGTTATTCTGTACCAATTCTCTAGACACTCTGAACTGAAAGGAGAAACAAACAGCATTTCAACCCAAACAGATCAAACACTGGTGTAGCTGAACAACTGTATTCCACTACTGATCACTGTTCCCAGAAATCACTGTCCCTAAAACTGAACTAATACCCACAGATAACTGGTTCTCAACAGTACTGATACTGGTGCCTTCGGGCCCGATACTCAAACTTGCAAACTGATATGCACGTTCCTGTAGAGCAACACTCTAAAAGCACATAGCAAGTAAAGAGAGCCAAAACACCCCTATGTTGGGGTAGGGTTTCCCTGTCCTATTTTGTCAGGAACTAGGGTTCCACTATGCACACAGCAATTTTCAAACAACCTAACATCGGGTAAGCAACCTGTCCTAGTTTGGAATGGTCACTATGGATTCCGAATATGCACTAGGTTGAATGTTCAAAAGGGGTGCCCCGGTAAACCGGGGTTTGTGTTCCCATGCTGTCAGAGCCCATAGCCGGTCAGCCTTGTGGTCATGCCTTGACAAGACAAGCCTCCGGCAAACCGTTCAGGAATGGCAGATGGCAAACACTGTGTTCCTAGGCGCACCAATGCACATGCAATGCAAAGAGACACATAAATGAAATCGAAACAGGATATCACGAGTTCGAGTCAAGCTCTCTAAAATTCCCAGTAGAGTCGCCAGAAACTGTAGACGCGCCCGCGTGGGGGCCTTCGCTACAACTCGGACTCGATTTTGTTGTCACGGTTCTTAATCTTGAACCAAAGAGTCCAAATCCGGCAAAGTGCCAAACATGGACTACTTTGCCAGATACAGAGTCGCCACCTAAATATTTTTAAAATGGGGAAATTTAGGAAACCCTGACTCGGTGCCGAAGGCCACATGTCCGTCATCACCGGAGTTGTCTCGGCTCGGGAGCTTGGGTACGATCGGGGAAGGTCAGCTATGAGCACCCCCTTTCGCCCGGTCCGAAGACCGGCCTCTACTAACCATGATATCCGATTTTGAAAACGTTATGTGTTCTTATTCCATTTATTAGCCTAGAATTACTATGTTATGCGCGCAGCAAACAAGTATAGACTAGATTGCCTAATTTGGAAACAAGCATTGCATATCCGTTTGTTTTGAAAAGCGCTTTGGAATTTGCTACTCTCAAGTAGGCTAAAACACGGATTTCAACGAGTTTTTCCAACTCAAACAATCCAACCTTCACCCACAGGCATTCAAACAATTTAACGCATAAGCATTTACCCGCATGGTGAGCATGCTATCATGTTAACATTCACACGCATGCGAGATGCTAAAACATTAAAATACTTACATAGTACTCTGTGCCAAAACAAAGAACTCGTTAGCAAACATGCATGATCCAAGTCCATGTTAAGTGCCTAATGCATCGCATACAAAATGTTGCTAGAATAGGCTCGGCTAACCTAAACATGGCATGTGAAATGCGATCAATTGATGAACGTATTCAATTTGGAATTGAAGTACAAATGCAGTTAGCATGATGTACCGAGCCCGGTGCATGCAGGACAAATGAATGAATGCACGCATGCATAGCATAAGGTATGCTAATTTGAACATGTCCTATTACTAACCACCAAAGCGGGTAAGTAAAAGGGAAGAAAGAAGTGGGGATTGGAAGACATACGCACCACCCACACACGCTTATTACAGATTTGCCCTCACCCGGAGGGACCGAATAAATATTACAAATTAATTAACTACGCAAGCTAATTAAATATTACAAATTGCCTAATCAACTAAGCAAATTAATTAATCTAGGAAAAGCAGTAAACCGCCTTGGGAGGAGAGCTCGATGCAATGCATGCTCGGTCCTGCTCGGAAACGCACCGCCATGCATAGGCTGCCTCTGTTTTCCTTCCTTTACTCCTCTGGAGGCTGCCAAAATCTCGGAACTGGTTCCTTGGACACTGAGGAGTGCCACCGGCTGAATGGAACTGTCACCGACAGTGTGTTATGGCCATCGGCACAAAATGAAGCTGTCAGCAGATAAGGGATTGCCGATCGGCACTTGACACTGCCGGTCGGCAAAGTGTTCCTGCAGAATCTGCAGTTGACAGCAACAGAGGGCAAGGCAAAGCATGGTAGCACAATTCAAAGCATATATGCACCATTCATGTCCCTTATCATGTTTGTGACTCAAAGGGGCATGTGTCTCGATTCTCGGGCCACCAATCACGCATTTCCATGCATGATGGCCCGATGAGTCAAGTGTGCAACTTTTATGTCAAATGAAATGCAAACCATACAAACAAACCAAGGCCCAATTCCCATCACCAACTCAAGGAACAAGGCATGCATGCAAGATGCAATGCAACCTAGGCATACAAGCTAAGGATGCAACATGACATGGCAACAAACTTATGCAAGCATACAAGCAAACATGAGGCAATGCAAATTGATAAAAAAAGGGTGGACTTACAGATGATTTAGGCAGCTCTAATTAGGCCTAAAACAAGGGCCAAAGTGCTATAATATGAGGGACCAAATACATACACACATGCACATAATTGAGAGCCAACACTTAAGCACAAATGGGGCAACTCTCAAACATATTTGAAAGAAGGTAATCATGGACATATAGCATGCAACATAAGCATTAAAAATCATGTTAAAACATGGTGCCAAACCAAGCAATAAATCAAGCCAAACATGCAACAGATGGCCTAAGTGCTCAAAGCAAACCAATGGAGTATTGAACTACACTTAGCAAGACCAAACATGGCATGAACTAAATGATTAAAAACAGAGTTTTAGCACCTAAAATAAAGCCCAAAAGACCACTTAGATGGCATCTAAATGGCTCAAATTCAAAGGCATGCATAAGTGCCAAAACATGGAGCATACTACACAAGCTTCCAAAGCATTAAAGATGCATCCAAGGTAAACATATAGGCATGCAAATGGGACTAAAATGACATGGTGGATGATTCCAAGTCACCAAATCAATGCAAGAATGGCATGCCACACACTCACACACTCAAGGCCAACAAGCCAAAATGCAAAGGGGCTATATGATGCATGCCAAATCCGACCCAAACAACCATGGACAGACCTAAAACATGGCAAAATATGCACAAAATCTTCACAAGACTAAGCCTAAAACTTGCTCCAACAAGGGCTAACAACCTAAGGCACATTGAGGCAATAACATGGCATTACATGGTAGGTATGCTAAGAATGCATGGTGTACCAAAACCAACAAAAAACAGAGGCATAATATGACATATTAAGCACAAAAAACAACTAAGGTATGGTCAACATGAAGCCTAGCTAGGTGCTCTCTCAAGAGGCCAAAAATGGTCCATTTCAAGGACAACAAGGAGAGGGGGTGGCCCTCTCCTTTTAGAGACTTCAAGGCACCATCTTCACCACTGAAATCCCTCAAGATTTCAGTGGTGAAGAGGCCCAAACACCAAAGTCTCGAAACTTGCACAAAATAGCACAAAATGGGGCCTTTCAAGGCCTAAGAGGGGTCAAACACCCTCAAACCACAAAACACCCTTAATAAACAATCAAGAGGGTCTAAAAACAGAACTTTTTTGTATTATACACTAAGCTCAAAAACGATTTTAAGATAGGTAGAAATAAGGTGCAAAAATGGGGAATAAAGGGGTGAGATTCTTACCCTTGAAGACCTCTTCAACAATGATGCTCCAATGGCCTTCCTTGGCTTGAATCCAACACCAAAACACCAAAATCAGTCCCTTAGAACCTCAGGAGCCAAAGGAAGGTGAAACACTAGGTGTTTGTGTGCAATAGTAAGACACAAAACACCTAGAACACAAAGAGAGAAAAAGAGAGATAGGATATGTATGGATCCTAACCCTAAAAAACCAGAGCTTCTCTCTGTGTTTTTTGTCTCTAAAATGTCTAAAGTCTCCAACCCTAAAGCCAAGAGACCAAGTCCTCTCTTTATAGAGCTTATTGTCTTGTAAAGCTTACAAGACAAGCTTCATAAGAGGGAGATCCCTCCATACACGTGTATGGAGGGGAGCCAAAAGCAAGACAGCTGTCTTAAAATATCTGCAAAAGCAGATGCACAGTAGTCGGCCGGCCAAAAATGCCATTTTGGCAAAAAAGAGTGCCGACCGGCACTAAATAGTGCTGACCGGCAACAAATAGTGCCGGCAGGCAATATATATTGCCGGTGGCAGCAAAAACCAACCGGTGGCCTCTAGCCACTGCCGGTGATGTGTGGGGATGTCTCACAAGGCATTCCTTGCCCCTCCAAGGCAAAACACAAGTGTTTGGCGCAAAACCAAACACTAAACAGTCGAGTTCGGAGATCCTGAGGCGAGGCGCGCGAGCCGAGACCTCCAGGAACTCCAAACGAACACAAACATAGATAATCACCGAGTGTTCAAACGGTGACGTCCAAGTCTTGAGGACGGTCAAAAATGGGGTGTCTACAGTTGCCCCTCTTTGACAGAACTCGAAAGTCATAACAATGACGGGAGTGAATGTCAAAGCCCAGAGACGACCCATTTTTGACAAGGCCGAAGACTCAGACAAACATGCAAAACAGACAAGATATGCGCCCGAAGGCAGGGGCAAAATGCAAGACAATGCACAGAGCCGAGCATAACTTATGATCATGCAAAGAAAGCTGTAATGAAGCAAACATGCGACAGTTTTAAGCTAGCGTACACCGAACTACACTACAATGCAGAAAGGATGTAAGAGAATTATGCAATTCTCAATACGTCTCACTCGGAGGATACAATACCTATGCGGCTCGTCTGGTTTGCACCAGCCTCAAATGAACCGTACATACAATATCGTGCCTGAAAAGAAAACAAACTTAACAGGTACAATATTGTTAGCAACATGCATGACAATGCAAAAATGGATGCAAAATGATATGCAATATATACAAAACAATGTATAAACAATGCAAATGAAGATGCAATGCAATTGAAACAATGCAAACTATATGCAAAGCAATCGAATCACGATCCAATCACGAGTGGTTCGAGACCACACCTATGTCAAATAGATTGATGGAGGTAACAAGTCTGTCTACCATAGAACGGTCAACTGAACTATGAGCATTGTAGACAGACACAAGAACGAGTATTGGGGGGGATTGGCATAAGTGGGGAAACAACCCGCTGGAGAAAGGACAATGATCCTAATGCCGGATGCAAAAATTACACTACAATGTAATATATATATGGAAATGCTGGGGAAGTGGCAATGGATATGGCACGCGGGCCAAACCAAATCTTGCCTAGGAAAGGCATGTACGCATACAAGCCACGTCTAACATAGAACGGTCTACTGAACTATGCTTCGACACAAGAAGTATGGGCGCATACCAGACCAAGCTCAACATGGAAAGGCGCAAGCCATAGATGGAGGTGATGCGATGAATGCATGCGATCTAAAATGCAGTGGATATGGCACGCGGGCCAAACCAAATCTTGCCTAGGAAAGGCATGTACTCGTACAAGCCATGTCTAACACAGAAAAGGTGCCGCAACCCTCAAACCAACATACCAACGTGGAATAGGCGCGTACACATGCAGAACTGTGCTTTAACGTGAAAAGTAAGGGCACATACCAGACCAAGCTCAATCATGGAAAGGTGCGAGCCATAGATAGATGAAATGCAATGAATGCATGCAAACTATAATGCAATATCTACAAATATGCAATGGAAATGGATGGATATTTACAAAATGCATGACAATGCAGTATGATGCGATCTACTGAGGAAAATGCAATGGATGCATGCAAGCTACAATGGAAATGCATGACAATGCACTATGATGCAACGACTATGATTGCAGCTTTCCCTATCTTACCAACAGGGCGATATACTAGGTTGGTTCAGTATCCAGAACTGAGGCGTAAACATGCCGCCTCAATCTATGGGGCTTCCATACAGATTTCAAGCCGAGGGTACACCTCCGGGTATTTAAACCAGACTTTAGTCTCAGAACTCCCGAACCTTTGCGTTCTAGGCATAAGTCGTTCGAACTCTAGTTTCCACCGTCCCAGTTGGTCTTCTAGGAACTCACCGCAAACATAGGCAGGTGGTTTTACCAGACCACCGAAAGTCGTTCGGGCACGACAAACACCAAAGGAATTGCACCTTCAGTGGATTTAGGGTCACCTAGACCGGGATGCAAAATGTATGCATGACAATGCACCGAAGGTTTCGCACCTCCAAAGGATTTAAGGTCTCCTAGACCGTGCGTGTTTAAGGTCTCGCCAGACCAGCGCGCGTGTTTAAGGTCTCGCCAGACCGCGTAAACATGCACAACAATGCAAGAATGAGGCACGCATGCTAATGCTAATGACGACACACATACTAGCGGAAATGTGACACGCATGCCGATGCAAATGAAGCATGATGCAAGATGATACAAATGAGACACGCGTGCCTCATAAGATGCAAAATGATACAAGTGTGACACGTATGCCACACGAAATGCAAAATGAAACAAATGAGACACGCGTGCCTCATAAGATGCAAAATGATACAAGTGTGACACGTATGCCACACAGAATGCAAAATGAAACAAATGAGACACGCGTGCCTCATAAGATGCAAAATGATACAAGTGTGACACGTATGCCACACGAAATGCAAAATGAAACAAATGAGACACGCGTGCCTCATAAGATGCAAAATGATACAAGTGTGACAAGTATGCCACACGGAATGCAAAATGAAACAAATGAGACACGCGTGCCTCATAAGATGCAAAATGATACAAGTGTGACACGTATGCCACACAGAATGCAAAATTAAACAAATGAGACACGCATGCCTCATAAGATGCAAGAATGATACAAGTGTGACACGCTTGCCACACGGAATGCAAAATTTTGAAAATTGGACTTATACGCTACGCGAAGCCGGTTTATATTCAAAACAATGCAATGTACTAACAAGTACAAGTAAGGTGCGCAAGATAGCGCGATAGGGTACATGTAAGATGCAAGTAAGGTGCACAAAACAGTGCGATGCGGTGCGCAAAATAGCGCGAGTGATTTTAAAATGCACAAAACAGTGCGATTGATTTGCGATGCACAAAACAGTGCGATGCGCAAGAAAGCGCGAGTGATTTTGAAATGCACAAAACAGTGCGGTGCGCTAAACAGCGCGATTGACTTGCAATGCACAAAACAGTCCGATGCGCTAAACAGCGCGAGTGATTTTGAAATGCACAAGACAGTGCGATGCGCTAAATAGCGCGATTGATTTGCAATGCACAAAACAGTGCGATGCGCTAAACAGCGCGAGTGATTTTGAAATGCACAAGACAGTGCGATGCGCTAAACAGCGCGATTGATATTGAAATGCACAAAACAGTGCGATGCGCTAAACAACGCGAGTGATTTTTGAAATGCACAAAACAGTGCGATGCGCAAAACAGCGCGAGTGATTTGAAATGCACAAAACAGTGCGGTGTGCTAAACAGCGCGATTGACTTGCAATGCACAAAACAGTGCGATGCGCTAAACAGCGTGAGTGATTTTGAAATGCACAAGACAGTGCGTTGCGCTAAACAGCGCGATTGATTTGGAATGCACAAAACAGTGCGATGCGCTAAACAGTGCGAGTGATTTTGAAATGCACAAGACAGTGCGATGCGCTAAACAGCGCGATTGATTTTGAAATGCACAACACAGTGCGATGCGCTAAACATCGCGAGTGATTTTTGAAATGCACAAAACAGTGGGATGCGCTAAACAGCGCGAGTGATTTTTGAAATGCCCAAAACAGTGCGATGTGCAAAACAGCGCGAGTGATTTGAAATGCACAAAACAGTGCGGTGCGCTAAACAGCGTGATTGACTTGCAATGCACAACACAGTGCGATGCGCTAAACAGCGCGAGTGATTTTGAAATGCACAAGACAGTGCGATGCGCTAAACAGCGCGAGTGATTTTGAAATGCACAAGACAGTGCGATGCGCTAAACAGCGCGAGTGATTTTTGAAATGCACAACACAGTGCGATGCGCAAAACAGCGCGAGTGATTTGAAATGCACAAGACAGTGCGATTGATTTGAAATGCACAAGACAGTGCGATTGAGATACAAAGTATAAATGCACAAGATAGTGCGAGTGAATGCATGTTCTATGCAAACGAGGCGCACAGGCCGATGAAAATGACACAAAATGAAACACGCATGCCCCATAGGATGCCAAATGATATAAATGAGACACGCATGCCTCACAAGATGCAAAATGATGCTCAGTGCGACACGTATGCCACAGGGAATGTAAAACGATGCTAAGTGTGACACGCATGCCACACGAAATGTAAAATGATGCTAACTGTGACACGCGTGCCACACGGAATGTAAAATGATGCCAAGTGTGACACGCGTGCCATACGAAATGTAAACGGACTTAAATGCGTAACAACGCACGTGTTTTGGAATGCATGACAATGCATGGAATAAAAATGCAATGACAATGCATGAGAGATGTGCATGACAATGCAAGGGGTGCGTGTTACAACGCATGTAGTATGTGCATAACAATGCAACTGTGAGGCGCATGACAGCGCGATGTAATGCACCGAAATAGTGCAATGAACGCGTGTAACGCACATGGGGCAACTTCTGAATTTAAAAGGATACAAAAAGGATACACCTTGCACGAATTCGAGCGCCACGCGCAGAAGACACGACCCGAGGTCACAACGGAGGCCGGTTGAGCGTCGGAGATGCACTTTCTTGCACTTTCTTGAGCTATGAAGACCAGAAACTACTCATATGGCCTAAACAAGGCTGTGGGAACACCACCGGCCGGAAGGGGAGGCCACCGGCTGTCCACCGGCTGAAAAATAACTCCATCGGCACAATATACTGCCGGCCGGCACAAAACATTGCCGACCGGCAAAAAGTTGCTGAGTCGGGGCAGATTCGACATTTCACTTCGGGTGTTTTAAAATAGGGTTTCAAACCCAATTTTCTCACTTTCCCTTGCGCCGAAAACTCTCACTCTCTCTCTCTAGAGCGTTTTCCTCTCCTCTTTCGCCCGTTTCTTCGCGTTCTACGCCCGTTTCGTCGTCGGATTCGCGATTTCCTTCGCGTTTCGGACATTTTCAACCGAACACATCTTCGTTTCGGTGCCTCGTTTGGCGTTCCCGCCTTTTTGGAGTTTGTTCCCCTTGCTTTTCTCTTGATTTCCGTGCCCTTTCACATCCCGGCCTTTTCGGTCATTTTCGGCCTTCCCGGGAGTTGACTTTTCGGTTGACTCTTCGTATTCTAGACCGGTTTTCCTTCCTTCGGCTATTTTCTCATCATTCTCGACATGGCGGACGACATTCCACGCGACGGGACTCCCCCGGATCACGAGATGGATCCCGGGGTCGAGCTTCTACCTTTGCGCGAGCGCCCGTTCGACCCGGCGACCTACCGGCCGGCGATCCATGTTCTGCCCCGCGACGGACTCCGCCAGTTTCAGAGCTTCGAGAGGCACGTGCCACCCGAGCTATTGCTGCGCGAGCCTACCTCCCACCTGTCCTTCGGCGTTTCCGAGGTAACTCTCTTTCCTCTATTTTACTTTCTGCAATGTAGGGCACAAAAACTGTCGCAGCTTATTTGTACTCTTTAACTACTTTAGTTCGATATGCTATACACTGTAGTTGACTGTAAACATACACACAACTGATATCTGCATGAGACTGACACATGCACACACACTGCACTGGCCCTGAATCACTCAAACAGACTACACTCACTGTATTTCACTGCATACACACCGATACCAGATAGCTGTTCGAACCTGTCAAACTTGCACTCATGCTATATCTGTTCTGAACTACCCAAGCACGCTGACTCATCACACGTTGTAGTTCGCTGTAAGCACACTGGCACCCGGTATTTGTCAAAATCTGTTAAACTTGCACGCATGCCACATCTGTATGCTTCTCAAAACTGCATTTTGAATGTTGTCTTGCAATTGTTATTTTCTGTTTACAGGAGGATTCCCATACCATCTGCGGGTATGGGAGCACTGGCGCTCGGGAGTGGTACGACGAGCTCCCTGACGCGGTCCGTCGTATAGTGGACCAGGCAGGCTTCGGCGCCTTCTGCCGAGAACTCTCCGGGCTTACCAAATGCAGGCCTCTCCTCGCCGCTCTGGCGGAGAGGTGGTGGGACACCACCGATTCATTTCACTTCTCCACAGCAGGGGACATGACGATGACCCCTTACGATTTCTCGATGCTCACAGGCATCGGGGTAGGGGGTGATCCGATCCCCTTTGATATCGACATGGATGAGTGGACTGCCGCTCAGGTCCATCTGTTGGGTGAGGCGCCACCTCTTGCTCGTCCAGGCTTTGTCCGGTATTCCTGGTTTGAGGTGCAGTTTAGGGTCCAGCCCACTCTCGGTGATGCAGATCCGATGACCCCGGAGGCCGTGGAGAGGTACGCTCGCGGCTTCCTCATGTTTTTATTCGGGACGACCATCTTCGCCGACCGGGCGAACACCGTGCCTCTCTGCCTTCTCAGCGCACTGGTGGACGTCCGAGACATCCTGCATTATGATTGGGGTGGCGCCGCTCTGGCCACCGTCTATGGATACATGAGCTCAGCTTCCCGCGGCAGCGGCCAGTTGCTCGGAGGCTATTGGCGGGCTTGGGAGGTACATTTCTTCTCCGCTTTTCATTTCTGCTTTTCTATCTTTTCTGTACTCTGTACACTGCACACACTGTAGTCTGCTTTATACTTGCTGTATACTGTACACACGGCACACACATACACTCTGCTTTACACTGACTGTACACTCTCACACTGTACACTCTGCACAATACACTGCACAACACACGGCTCTGTCATTTCTGCTTTTCTTCTATATTCTGCTTCATCTGATAGTCATATTGATGTTTTCTCTACAGTTGTGGGTTTACGCCTACTTTCCTAGGCTCGCACCCGTACCGGTCACGGAGACCCCTCTGGTCATCCCCTTTTCACGCCGCTTTGACAGGAGATGCACCCGGCGGCCACGAAAGACATTCGGCTTTTTCCGCCGATACTTCGACACCATTACCCAGCCGAGGTATGTTTTACTTACAGTTTATTTAAGCTTCGCCTTTCCACTGCATGTTTCAAAGACAGTAGATAACAAACTGTATTACATTTTCAGATCACCTGGCAGCCTTGGGCTCCTTTGCCAGCTGTGACGCGGGATCGGTTTACCGGTGCCGATGAGACCTCACGTTTTCGGATCTTGTTGGAGGGCTCGGTCTATCGGGCTTGGTACCTAGGTGAGCGTTTCTTACGCCAGACCCTAGGATTACCTGAGCAAATAGTCCCGGTTCACCCTCCTGCGGATACGAGAGAGACCGAGGGGCTCACGACCGAGCAGATGGACGATTTCACTATCGGCTGGGAGGAGGCCCGCTTCAGAGGCACCGGCGACTACCGAGAGTAGGTGCAGGCGTGCCTGATGCAACCTCTGAGCGGTGGCCGTTGAGCGGAGGGGGCCCGGCCCGTGGCGCCAGCGGCTGGGGCAAGAGCGGGAGCTTCGAGGAGGGCCCGAGTCCGTGGCAGGGGCGGAGCTCAGGGAGGACGGGGGGCTGGTTGGCCCGCCCTGCCTGCTGTACTGACTTTCCGGGGACAGGGTGGGGCGACCTATCAGATCCCCTTCGCCCCTCCGCCAGCGGATCCCGAGTTCGTCGGTGTCCCCGACTTGCCTCCGGTATGTATTACTGCACTTTTGTATAGTCATTTTATTTCAGCTAATTTGATATTCCACAGAATATTGATGCATCTGATACTTTTGCAGGCTTCTTCTGCGTACACCCGGCAGTCATTGGAGATGAATGCCTCCATGATGGGGATGCTCCAGCGGACCTTTGATCTCCTGGCCCTCTACAGCATTCCGGTATGTTCTTCTGACACTGGCCTCAAACCATTCATACACTGCTTCACATAATCTGATGCACGGCACAACACCTGATACACTGATCTCACAGCATCTGACACACTGCATATACTGCATTTTGCACTGTACCCTGCACTGGTAAACTACTCACGGCATTCATACACTGTACTCTGCATTCTGCACTAATAAACTACTCACAGCATTCACACACTGTACTCATACACTGCATTCTGCACTGATAAACTGTTCACGGCATACTGATGCATTTCCCTTTTTATGTGCTTTTTCAGCCTCCTTTCCAGATTCCCATGGCAGGAGGTGCTTTAGCTGGACCTTCCGTCCCTGTCCAAGGGAGAGATGAGGAGGGCAGAGTATTCCCCCGCTCCAAGGCGGGGCGCACTCATGTCGGGAGTAGCTCACGAGCTCCAGTCCCGGATGATGATGATGACGAGGAGTCAGAGGCGGAGGCAGAGGCGGAGTCCGAGTCATCGGAGGAGGAGACCGGAGGCGGTTCTAGCTCGGGCTCTGACGACGATGCTGATGATGCTCCTGGACCCTCGTCCAGGAAGAGGACTAGGACAGACTGATGGCCCCCCGGAGTGCTTGTCATGGATACAGATTTTTGTTATTTTCCTTTCTTTCTTGTACTTTTCCTTTTTGTTGGTCAGGATACTTTGTACTGCCGCAGGCAGATTTTGTTTTCCTCAAAACTTTGTACTTGAAAAAGATTATGAAATGAACAGATTTTTGCTTAAAAAGTGTTACATTTACATATCTCATGTATTGCATCGCATTCCATCATATTACACCTCAATATAAATGAAATTGATTGGTTGTCTGAAAATTGAACACTTGTACTGTAATAATCAGATAACTAAACAGCCAACAGCAAAATAACCCAAGCAACCCACTGCCTGATTCTGGATACACAGCCCTTGCTCTACTGGGGATTAATCTGCATACAGCCCATAGCACAGCCTTCGGTTCATTCTGCACACAACAAACTTGAGTGAACGGCCCAATCTGACAAGATGGAGCTCAAAGACAGAACCGGTTGGAGTTGAAACACGCTCAAATATAGAGAATGGCACCGCATTCTGGGTATAAACAATTCTGAAATTAAATGAGGGTTTTTCAAACCGGGGTATCGAGCCTACAACTGAACACAGCGGGGAGGACTCGAACAAAAAGGTACACGACCCAAACACAACAAGACACGCTCGAAAAAGACCTAAAACAAAGGTTGAGATAAACAAAACAAAAGACACGACATACAGATGCGTTAGCGAAGATGGGGGACCTCGGACCACGAGGAGCCAGTTCAATCTGGGTATTGTTTCCCACCCCCTTCTGATTTGTGATTCTTACATCACTCTGGCACTCAAACTCAGTTTTTCTCTCAAAACCCTTTTCCTCACTTTTCTCTCAACTCACACCTCTCTATTCTTCATTCTCCCATTTTTATCCCTCCCGGGGTGTTTAATGAATGAATAGGAAGTTGCGGTTTCATGCCCAATGCCGTTAGCTCACGACTATTTCTTCTGACGGGTAGAGCGCTCTTCTGGCAAGTACGTCGATGACCGGGGGGGGGGACAGAACGCCTGGCTCAACTGTGCCCCTAGTTCATCATTTTAACCATTCTTTTCGTTTTGGTTTTTTTACTAAAACAAGTTTAATCAAAATGGGAGTCGGATTAACGTACTTGTTCGATTTTTTATTTGAAAAGCATGCAAGTCAGGCTGTAAGCACTGAAAATTTTCCTTTTTGGGTCCAAGACAATGGTCCAGTTTTGGAAAATGAAATAGTTTTCGAGAAAAGAGTCAACCTCAGTAAAAATTTTCAAAAACTATTTTTGCAAACGGCTGATGCTCAACGAGCATGGAACTTACTCTTTGAGATGCGCAACCTCGGATCGGAGGCAATGGAAAATTGCCCCTGATTTGAAGGGGGTGGGAGGCAACGGAAAGTTGCCCCTGGTTTGAACAGCGTCTCGTGGCAACGGAAAGTTGCCCCTTGTTTGGATGATGCCGCAGCAGTCCGCAAACAGTCTTCATTGGCGGTGGTCGAGCTCTTGGACACAGCGATGACAAAGATGGTCACAACAAATATATGGACACAGTCGCCTTGGAAGCGTTGGCGACTAGACTTTGGGATGAAGTTGAAACCATTGCATGGACTGAGACACTATGACAACGTTGGGGGTTGGACTTCATGATGAAGTTGCCTACGTATCCCAAACATGGGATTCAAGCCTCACGTAGTTCTGGTTAAGGTACACTCGGGTATTTTAACCTTCACTTTTCAGGCTCTAACTTTTGCCAAGGCGCCCGATGCGGGTTTTCGACCTTGCGAGCTTTTCTTTCCCTTCTTTTTTTTGTTCTTTTGTTCATTTTTTTCTTTTCTTCTTTTCCGCATTTTTCTTTTCTTCTTTTCTTTTTTTGTATTTTTTGTTTTTTTGTATTTTTGCTTTCTTTTTTTTTTTTTTTTGTGTTTTTCTCTTGCTCTAACTTTTGCCCAGGTCGCCCTTCCGGGTTTTCGGCCCAGCGAGCCTCTCAAAGGGTAAAAGTGTAACAAGTCCATGCCAAATGGTTTTTTGAAGTTGAGGCCTCTCTGTGTCTAGGAGAACGGCTGTTGCACTGATTTGCAGAAGAATCCATCGTGGTTGCTCCACGAGCTTCTTCTGGTGAGATCTACTCGTTTTGATTCGGCTTTGATGCCTCCTGCTCGAGGGCTGCTTCTGATCTGGCCATGCGGGCCTTACATGGCGTTTGACCGTTGAATGTTCCGGATGAGTTCGTGGTTCAAAACAAACTGGTCGAATCTTGAGGCTGAGAGCGATCCTAGGCTGCACAATCTCAAGAGCGGTTCCACACAGGTCTTCACAGGGTCGTGTAAAACATTTGTTTTTGAAAGTTTTTAAGAAAACGACAAATCGCTCGCGTCGAAGATAGTGTGGAACCAATCTGGATCAGGCCAGGATCCTTCTCAGTACTCACGCCGACAAGCATGGTTTCATTCATAAAAAGGCTTAGCATGCTTCTCTTTCTCTCAAAATGATCGAAATTTTGAAAAACCCGAGGAATTCCTTCCTCTTCGTTTTCACCGCAGTATTAAATAGGTTTTGAAAAACATAGGTCAATGCAATGAGTTTGGCGCGCAGGAGAGCGGGCGAGATGTATTGTCAGCCCGATCAGATTCTCTGGCACTTAAACTGAAAGCAAGCATGAAAATGACATAGCCACAGCTGTTTCATTCAGATTTGCTGGTGCAATTGGCCCCTTGGCAGAAACAGACTCAAAAACAAAAACAGGTAATTACAAGACAAAACGGTGTTCGAGGCAACAACCCCAGAATCACCTGGTATTCTATACAAAGAGGAGTGACTCGTTACAACAAGACAGACCCTTAAGCAAAAAGATTGACTCAAAACAAAGAGACAGACTCCAAAACAAAAGACTGACTCGATACCCAAGCCAGGATTTACAAAGCTAGCGTTCATAGCCACTCAAAAATGCGTGCCAGACGCCATATTCAAAATACCGAAAGCCGCCCGCAGGTGGTTCACTTTCTGATCACATACTTGCAGTATCTGTGTCCTCAAAATCCAATAACTGGGTGGTAACGGACTTGGCTGCGGTGGGCGGGAGGATAACCTCGTTGTCAATCAAATCTTGCACCTCATGACGGAGGCGGAAGCAATTGTCGGTTGCATGGCCTGTCTGCTGGTGGTACGCACAGTACTGAGCAGCATCATGCGTGGCAGGGAGATTCTTCGGGAGAGACCGAGGCTCCAAGGGCTTAAGGTGTCCCCTCTCGGCAAGGATCTGAAGTGCCTTGGACAGAGGCATGTAGAGAGCGTGAAAAGTCTTGTGCCCCCGGGGCAGGTACTTTGGAGTCTGAGCGCTCTTACTAGCCGCACAAGCGAAAGGGTCGGCAGGCGCCACCTTAGCTTTCTGATCTTTCCCGGGTGCAGGGGCGGGAATAGGAGGAATTGTCTTGGCATGACGGGGCCTATCCCGATTTTCTGACTGGCTTGAACTACCCTCAGGTGGAGTGGGGAAAGCATCCTCCACAGTTTTTATCACAACTGCGGATATCTGTTGCTTTTTCATCTCCCCGGCTTTCAAAGCCTCGACTGCCCACAGCAGTTGTTCGATGGGATCGGTGTCTATCTTTGCTTTGTCTTTTCCTCTGGCCTCGGCCTGATCGGGGGTTTGAGTTGATGTTGATATGTCATTGCCATAGCTAGAGGCCATCTCCGGTTGGCTAAGTTCAATCACAATGCGCCCCAACAACGGGGGCTCCTGGGGTACAAAACTCCCGGCATATGGTGCGGCTGGAGGTGAAGCTGACATTCCGTAGGCGAGATCCGCCACAGACCTTTGGAAATCACCTATCATCCCCATTAGCTCAAATGTAGTAGGCTCGCAAGCCTGGTATAGCTGGCGGGTCCAAACCGGGTGCGCAACAGGCGACCTAGGTGGATGTGACACATCGATGCTGGCCTCACCTTGCAGGGTGATCCCTTGCTCTAATGCGGCTGTCATAACCACGATCTCTTCTGAATTCTGCGTCATCACAAACCCTGCCGCGGCAAGGGGGACGCTGGTTATTCTGTACCAATTCTCTAGACACTCTGAACTGAAAGGAGAAACAAACAGCATTTCAACCCAAACAGATCAAACACTGGTGTAGCTGAACAACTGTATTCCACTACTGATCACTGTTCCCAGAAATCACTGTCCCCAAAACTGAACTAATACCCACAGATAACTGGTTCTCAACAGTACTGATACTGGTGCCTTCGGGCCCGATACTCAAACTTGCAAACTGATATGCACGTTCCTGTAGAGCAACACTCTAAAAGCACATAGAGGGTAAAGAGAGCCAAAACACCCCTATGTTGGGGTAGGGTTTCCCTGTCCTATTTTGTCAGGAACTAGGGTTCCACTATGCACGCAGCAATTTTCAAACAACCTAACATCGGGTAAGCAACCTGTCCTAGTTTGGAATGGTCACTATGGATTCCGAATATGCACTAGGTCGAATGTTCAAAAGGGGTGCCCCGGTAAACCGGGGTTTGTGTTCCCATGCTGTCAGAGCCCATAGCCGGTCAGCCTTGTGGTCATGCCTTGACAAGACAAGCCTCCGGCAAACCGTTCAGGAATGGCAGATTGCAAACACTGTGTTCCTAGGCGCACCAATGCACATGCAATGCAAAGAGACACATAAATGAAATCGAAACAGGATATCACGAGTTCGAGTCAAGCTCTCTAAAATCCCCAGTAGAGTCGCCAGAAACTGTAGACGCGCCCGCGTGGGGGCCTTCGCTACAGCTCGGACTCAATTTTGTTGTCAGGGTTCTTAATCTTGAACCAAAGAGTCCAAATCCGGCAAATCGTTTTGAGAAACAGATTTTTTGAAAAGAAGTGCCAAACATGGACTACTTTGCCAGATACAGAGTCGCCACCTAAATATTTTTAAAATGGGGAAATTTAGGAAACCCTGACTCGGTGCCGAAGGCCACATGTCTGTCATCACCGGAGTTGTCTCGGCTCGGGAGCTTGGGTACGATCGGGGAAGGTCAGCTATGAGCACCCCCTTTCGCCCGGTCCGAAGACCGGCCTCTACTAACCATGATATCCGATTTTGAAAACGTTATGTGTTCTTATTCCATTTATTAGCCTAGAATTACTGTGTTATGCGCGCAGCAAACAAGTATAGACTAGATTGCCTAATTCGGAAACAAGCATTGCATATCCGTTTGTTTTGAAAAGCGCTTTGGAATTTGCTACTCTCAAGTAGGCTAAAACACGGATTTCAACGAGTTTTTCCAACTCAAACAATCCAACCTTCACCCACAGGCATTCAAACAATTTAACACATAAGCATTTAGCCGCATGGTGAGCATGCTATCATGTTAACATTCACACGCATGCGAGATGCTAAAACATTAAAATACTTACATAGTACTCCGTGCCAAAACAAAGAACTCGTTAGCAAACATGCATGATCCAAGTCCATGTTAAGTGCCTAATGCATCGCATACAAAATGTTGCTAGAATAGGCTCGGCTAACCTAAACATGGCATGTGAAATGCGATCAATTGATGCACGTATTCAATTTGGAATTGAAGTACAAATGCAGTTAGCATGATGTACCGAGCCCGGTGCATGCAGGACAAATGAATGAATGCACGCATGCATAGCATAAGGTATACTAATTTGAACATGTCCTATTACTAACCATCAAAGCGGGTAAGTAAAAGGGAAGAAAGAAGTGGGGATTGGAAGACATACGCACCACCCACACACGCTTATTACAGATTTGCCCTCACCCGGAGGGACCGAATAAATATTACAAATTAATTAACTACGCAAGCTAATTAAATATTACAAATTGCCTAATCAACTAAGCAAATTAATTAATCTAGGAAAAGCAGTAAACCGCCTCGGGAGGAGAGCTCGATGCAATGCATGCTCGGTCCTGCTCGGAAACGCACCGCCATGCATAGGCTGCCTCTGTTTTCCTTCCTTTACTCCTCTGGAGGCTGCTAAAATCTCGGAACTGGTTCCTTGGACACTGAGGAGTGCCACCGGCTGAATGGAACTGTCACCGGCAGTGTGTTATGGCCATCGGCACACAATGAAGCTGTCGGCAGATAAGGGATTGCCGGTCGGCACTTGACACTGCCGGTCGGCAAAGTGTTCCTGCAGAATCTGCAATTGACGGCAACAGAGGGCAAGGCAAAGCATGGCAGCACAATTCAAAGCATATATGCACCATTCATGTCCCTTATCATGTTTGTGACTCAAAGGGGCATGTGTCTCGATTCTCGGGCCACCAATCACGCATTCCCATGCATGATGGCCCAAGGAGTCAAGTGTGCAACTTTTATGTCAAATGAAATGCAAACCATACAAACAAACCAAGGCCCAATTCCCATCACCAACTCAAGGAACAAGGCATGCATGCAAGATGCAATGCAACCTAGGCATACAAGCTAAGGATGCAACATGACATGGCAACAAACTTATGCAAGCATACAAGCAAACATGAGGCAATGCAAATTGATAAAAAAAGGGTGGACTTATAGATGATTTAGGCAGCTCTAATTAGGCCTAAAACAAGGGCCAAAGTGCTATAATATGAGGGACCAAATACATACACACATGCACATAATTGAGAGCCAACACTTAAGCACAAATGGGGCAACTCTCAAACATATTTGAAAGAAGGTAATCATGGACATATAGCATGCAACATAAGCATTAAAAATCATGTTAAAACATGGTGCCAAACCAAGCAATAAATCAAGCCAAACATGCAACAGATGGCCTAAGTGCTCAAAGCAAACCAATGGAGTATTGAACTACACTTAGCAAGACCAAACATGGCATGAACTAAATGATTAAAAACAGAGTTTTAGCACCTAAAATAAAGCCCAAAAGACCACTTAGATGGCATCTAAATGGCTAAAATTCAAAGGCATGCATAAGTGCCAAAACATGGAGCATACTACACAAGCTTCCAAAGCATTAAAGATGCGTCCAAGGTAAACATATAGGCATGTAAATGGGACTGAAATGACATGGTGGATGATTCCAAATCACCAAATCAATGCAAGAATGGCATGCCACACACTCACACACTCAAGGCCAACAAGCCAAAATGCAAAGGGGCTATATGATGCATGCCAAATCCGACCTAAACAACCATGGACAGACCTAAAACATGGCAAAATATGCACAAAATCTTCACAAGACTAAGCCTAAAACATGCTCCAACAAGGGCTAACAACCTAAGGCACATTGAGGCAATAACATGGCATTACATGGTAGGTATGCTAAGCATGCATGGTGTACCAAAACCAACAAAAAATAGAGGCATAATATGACATATTAAGCACAAAAAACAACTAAGGCATGGTCAACATGAAGCCTAGCTAGGTGCTCTCTCAAGAGGCCAAAAATGGTCCATTTCAAGGACAACAAGGAGAGGGGGTGGCCCTCTCCTTTTAGAGACTTCAAGGCACCATCTTCACCACTGAAATCCCTCAAGATTTCAGTGGTGAAGAGGCCCAAACACCAAAGTCTCAAAACTTGCACAAAATAGCACAAAATGGGGCCTTTCAAGGCCTAAGAGGGGTCAAACACCCTCAAACCACAAAACACCCTTAATAAACAATCAAGAGGGTCTAAAAACAGAACGTTTTTGTATTATACACTAAGCTCAAAAACGATTTTAAGATAGGTAGAAATAAGGTGCAAAAATGGGGAATAAAGGGGTGAGATTCTTACCCTTGAAGACCTCTTCAACAATGATGCTCCAATGGCCTTCCTTGGCTTGAATCCAACACCAAAACACCAAAATCAGTCCCTTAGAACCTCAGGAGCCAAAGGAAGGTGAAACACTAGGTGTTTGTGTGCAATAGTAAGACACAAAACACCTAGAACACAAAGAGAGAAAAAGAGAGATAGGATATGTATGGATCCTAACCCTAAAAAACCAGAGCTTCTCTCTGTGTTTTTTGTCTCTAAAATGTCTAAAGTCTCCAACCCTAAAGCCAAGAGACCAAGTCCTCTCTTTATAGAGCTTATTGTCTTGTAAAGCTTACAAGACAAGCTTCATAAGAGGGAGATCCCTCCATACACGTGTATGGAGGGGAGCCAAAAGCAAGACAGCTGTCTTAAAATATCTGCAAAAGCAGATGCACAGTAGTCGGCCGGCCAAAAATGCCATTTTGGCAAAAAAGAGTGCCGACCGGCACTAAATAGTGCTGACCGGCAACAAATAGTGCCGGCAGGCAATATACATTGCCGGTGGCAGCAAAAACCAACCGGTGGCCTCTAGCCACTGCCGGTGATGTGTGGGGATGTCTCACAAGGCATTCCTTGCCCCTCCAAGGCAAAACACAAGTGTTTGGCGCAAAACCAAACACTAAACAGTCGAGTTCGGAGATCCTGAGGCGAGGCGCGCGAGCCGAGACCTCCAGGAACTCCAAACGAACACAAACATAGATAATCACCGAGTGTTCAAACGGTGACGTCCAAGTCTTGAGGACGGTCAAAAATGGGGTGTCTACAGTTGCCCCTCTTTGACAGAACTCGAAAGTCATAACAATGACGGGAGTGAATGTCAAAGCCCAGAGACGACCCATTTTTGACAAGGCCGAAGACTCAGACAAACATGCAAAACAGACAAGATATGCGCCCGAAGGCAGGGGCAAAATGCAAGACAATGCACAGAGCCGAGCATAACTTATGATCATGCAAAGAAAGCTGTAATGAAGCAAACATGCGATAGTTTTAAGCTAGCGTACACCGAACTACACTACAATGCAGAAAGGATGTAAGAGAATTATGCAATTCTCAATACGTCTCACTCGGAGGATACAATACCTATGCGGCTCGTCTGGTTGCACCAGCCTCAAATGAACCGTACATACAATATCGTGCCTGAAAAGAAAACAAACTTAACAGGTACAATATTGTTAGCAACATGCATGACAATGCAAAAATGGATGCAAAATGATATGCAATATATACAAAACAATGTATAAACAATGCAAATGAAGATGCAATGCAATTGAAACAATGCAAACTATATGCAAAGCAATCGAATCACGATCCAATCACGAGTGGTTCGAGACCACACCTATGTCAAATAGATTGATGGAGGTAACAAGTCTGTCTACCATAGAACGGTCAACTGAACTATGAGCATTGTAGACAGACACAAGAACGAGTATTGGGGGGGATTGGCATAAGTGGGGAAACAACCCGCTGGAGAAAGGACAATGATCCTAATGCCGGATGCAAAAATTACACTACAATGTAATATATATATGGAAATGCTGGGGAGGTGGCAATGGATATGGCACGCGGGCCAAACCAAATCTTGCCTAGGAAAGGCATGTACGCATACAAGCCACGTCTAACATAGAACGGTCTACTGAACTATGCTTCGACACAAGAAGTATGGGCGCATACCAGACCAAGCTCAACATGGAAAGGCGCAAGCCATAGATGGAGGTGATGCGATGAATGCATGCGATCTAAAATGCAGTGGATATGGCACGCGGGCCAAACCAAATCTTGCCTAGGAAAGGCATGTACTCGTACAAGCCATGTCTAACACAGAAAAGGTGCCGCAACCCTCAAACCAACATACCAACGTGGAATAGGCGCGTACACATGCAGAACTGTGCTTTAACGTGAAAAGTAAGGGCACATACCAGACCAAGCTCAATCATGGAAAGGTGCGAGCCATAGATGGATGAAATGCAATGAATGCATGCAAACTATAATGCAATATCTACAAATATGCAATGGAAATGGATGGATATTTACAAAATGCATGACAATGCAGTATGATGCGATCTACTGAGGAAAATGCAATGGATGCATGCAAGCTACAATGGAAATGCATGACAATGCACTATGATGCAACGACTATGATTGCAGCTTTCCCTATCTTACCAACAGGGCGATATACTAGGTTGGTTCAGTATCCAGAACTGAGGCGTAAACATGCCGCCTCAATCTATGGGGCTTCCATACAGATTTCAAGCCGAGGGTACACCTCCGGGTATTTAAACCAGACTTTAGTCTCAGAACTCCCGAACCTTTGCGTTCTAGGCATAAGTCGTTCGAACTCTAGTTTCCACCGTCCCAGTTGGTCTTCTAGGAACTCACCGCAAACATAGGCAGGTGGTTTTACCAGACCACCGAAAGTCGTTCGGGCACGACAAACACCAAAGGAATTGCACCTTCAGTGGATTTAGGGTCACCTAGACCGGGATGCAAAATGTATGCATGACAATGCACCGAAGGTTTCGCACCTCCAAAGGATTTAAGGTCTCCTAGACCGTGCGTGTTTAAGGTCTCGCCAGACCAGCGCGCGTGTTTAAGGTCTCGCCAGACCGCGTAAACAAGCACAACAATGCAAGAATGAGGCACGCATGCTAATGCTAATGACGACACACATACCAGCGGAAATGTGACACGCATGCCGATGCAAATGAAGCATGATGCAAGATGATACAAATGAGACACGCGTGCCTCATAAGATGCAAAATGATACAAGTGTGACACGTATGCCACACGAAATGCAAAATGAAACAAATGAGACACGCGTGCCTCATAAGATGCAAAATGATACAAGTGTGACACGTATGCCACACAGAATGCAAAATGAAACAAATGAGACACGCGTGCCTCATAAGATGCAAAATGATACAAGTGTGACACGTATGCCACACGAAATGCAAAATGAAACAAATGAGACACGCGTGCCTCATAAGATGTAAAATGATACAAGTGTGACACGTATGCGACACGGAATGCAAAATGAAACAAATGAGATACGCGTTCCTCATAAGATGCAAAATCATACAAGTGTGACACGTATGCCACACGGAATGCAAAATGAAACAAATGAGACACGCGTGCCTCATAAGATGCAAAATGATACTAGTGTGACACGTATGCCACACAGAATGCAAAATTAAACAAATGAGACACGCATGCCTCATAAGATGCAAGAATGATACAAGTGTGACACGCATGCCACACGGAATGCAAAATTTTGAAAATTGGACTTATACGCTACGTGAAGCCGGTTTATATTCAAAACAATGCAATGTACTAACAAGTACAAGTAAGGTGCGCAAGATAGCGCGATAGGGTACATGTAAGATGCAAGTAAGGTGCACAAAACAGTGCGATGCGGTGCGCAAAATAGTGCGAGTGATTTTAAAATGCACAAAACAGTGCGATTGATTTGCGATGCACAAAACAGTGCGATGCGCAAGAAAGCGCGAGTGATTTTGAAATGCACAAAACAGTGCGGTGCGCTAAACAGCGCGATTGACTTGCAATGCACAAAACAGTGCGATGCGATAAACAGCGCGAGTGATTTTGAAATGCACAAGACAGTGCGATGCGCTAAACAGCGCGATTGATTTACAATGCACAAAACAGTGCGATGCGCTAAACAGCGCGAGTGATTTTGAAATGCACAAGACAGTGCGATGCGCTAAACAGCGCGATTGATTTTGAAATGCACAAAAACAGTGCGATGCGCTAAACAGCGCGAGTGATTTTTGAAATGCACAAAACAGTGCGATGCGCAAAACAGCGCGAGTGATTTGAAATGCACAAAACAGTGCGGTGCGCTAAACAGCGCGATTGACTTGCAATGCACAAAACAGTGCGATGCGCTAAACAGCGCGAGTGATTTTGAAATGCACAAGACAGTGCGCTGCGCTAAACAGCGCGATTGATTTGGAATGCACAAAACAGTGCGATGCGCTAAACAGTGCGACTGATTTTGAAATGCACAAGACAGTGCGATGCGCTAAACAGCGCGATTGATTTTGAAATGCACAAAACAGTGCGATGCGCTAAACAGCGCGAGTGACTTTTGAAATGCACAAAATAGTGCGATGCGCTAAACAGCGCGAGTGATTTTTGAAATGCACAAAATAGTGCGTTGCGCTAAACAGTGTGATTGACTTGCAATGCACAACACAGTGCGATGCGCTAAACAGCGCGAGTGATTTTGAAATGCACAAGACAGTGCGATGCGCTAAACAGCGCGAGTGATTTTGAAATGCACAAGACAGTGCGATGCGCTAAACAGCGCGAGTGATTTTTGAAATGCACAACACAGTGCGATGCGCAAAACAGCGCGAGTGATTTGAAATGCACAAGACAGTGCGATTGATTTGAAATGCACAAGACAGTGCGATTGAGATACAAAGTATAAATGCACAAGATAGTGCGAGTGAATGCATGTTCTATGCAAACGAGGCGCACAGGCCGATGAAAATGACACAAAATGAAACACGCATGCCCCATAGGATGCCAAATGATATAAATGAGACACGCATGCCTCACAAGATGCAAAATGATGCTCAGTGCGACACGTATGCCACACGGAATGTAAAACGATGCTAAATGTGACACGCATGCCACACGAAATGTAAAATGATGCTAAATGTGACACGCGTGCCACATGGAATGTAAAACGATGCCAAGTGTGACACGCGTGCCACACGAAATGTAAACGGACTTAAATGCGTAACAACGCACGTGTTTCAGAATGCATGACAATGCATGGAATAAAAATGCAATGACAATGCATGAGAGATGTGCATGATAATGCAAGGGGTGCGTGTTACAACGCATGTAGTATGTGCATAACAATGCAACAGTGAGGCGCATGACAGCGCGATGTAATGCACCGAAATAGTGCAATGAACGCGTGTAACGCACATGGGGCAACTTCTGAATTTAAAAGGATACAAAAAGGATACACCTTGCACGAATTCGAGCACCACGCTCAGAAGACACGACCCGAGGTCACAACGGAGGCCGGTTGAGCGTCGGAGATGCACTTTCTTGCACTTTCTTGAGCTATGAAGACCAGAAACTACTCATATGGCCTAAACAAGGCTGTGGGAACACCACCGGCCAGAAGGGGAGGCCACCGGCTGTCCACCGGCTGAAAAATAACTCCATCGGCACAATATACTGCCGGCCGGCACAAAACATTGCCGACCGGCAAAAAGTTGCTGAGTCGGGGCAGATTCGACATTTCACTTCGGGTGTTTTAAAATAGGGTTTCAAACCCTATTTTCTCACTTTCCCTTGCGCTGAAAACTCTCACTCTCTCTCTCTAGAGCGTTTTCCTCTCCTCTTTCGCCCGTTTCTTCGCGTTCTACGCCCGTTTCGTCGTCGGATTCGCGATTTCCTTCGCGTTTCGGACATTTTCAACCGAACACATCTTCGTTTCGGTGCCTCGTTTGGCGTTCCCGCCTTTTTGGAGTTTGTTCACTTTGCTTTTCTCTTGATTTCCGTGCCCTTTCACATCCCGGCCTTTTCAGTCATTTTCGGCCTTCCCGGGAGTTGACTTTTCGGTTGACTCTTCGTATTCTAGCCCGGTTTTCCTTCCTCCGGCTATTTTCTCATCATTCTCGACATGGCGGACGACATTCCACGCGACGGGACTCCCCCGGATCACGAGATGGATCCCGGGGTCGAGCTTCTACCTTTGCGCGAGCGCCCGTTCGACCCAGCGACCTACCGGCCGGCGATCCATGTTCTGCCCCCCGACGGACTCCTCCAGTTTCAGAGCTTCGAGAGGCACGTGCCACCCGAGCTATTGCTGCGCGAGCCTACCTCCCACTTGTCCTTCGGCGTTTCCGAGGTAACTCTCTTTCCTCTATTTTACTTTCTGCAATGTAGGGCATAAAAACTGTCGCAGCTTATTTGTACTCTTTAACTGCTTTAGTTCGATATGCTATACACCGTAGTTGACTGTAAACATACACACAACTGATATCTGCTTGAGACTGACACATGCACACACACTGCACTGGCCATGAATCACTCAAACAGACTGCACTCACTGTATTTCACTGCATACACACCGATACCCGATAGCTGTTCGAACCTGTCAAACTTGCACTCATGCTATATCTGTTCTGAACTACCCAAGCACGCTGACTCATCACACGTTGTAGTTCGCTGTAAGCACACCAGCACCCGGTATTTGTCAAAATCTGTTAAACTTGCACGCATGCCACATCTGTATGCTTCTCAAAACTGCATTTTGAATGTTGTCCTGCAATTGTTATTTTCTGTTTACAGGAGGATTCCCATACCATCCGCGGGTATGGGAACACTGGCGCTCGGGAGTGGTACGACGAGCTCCCTGACGCGGTCCGTCGCATAGTGGACCAGGCGGGCTTCGGCGCCTTCTGCCGAGGACTCTCCAGGCTTACCACATGCAGGCCTCTCCTCGCCGCTCTGGCGGAGAGGTGGTGGGACACCACCGATTCATTTCACTTCTCCACAGCAGGGGACATGACGATGACCCCTTACGATTTCTCGATGCTCACAGGCATCGGGGTAGGGGGTGATCTGATCCCCTTTGATATCGACATGGATGAGTGGACTGCCGCTCAGGTCCATCTGCTGGGTGAGGTGCCACCTCTTGCTCGTCCAGGCTTTGTCCGGTATTCCTGGTTTGAGGTGCAGTTTAGGGTCCAGCCCACTCTTGGTGATGCAGATCCGATGACCCCGGAGGCCGTGGAGAGGTACGCTCGCGGCTTCCTCATGTTTTTATTCGGGACGACCATCTTCGCCGACCGGGCGAACACCATGCCTCTCTGCCTTCTCAACGCACTGGTGGACATCCGAGACATCCTTCATTATGATTGGGGTGGCGCCGCTCTGGCCACCCTCTATGGATACATGAGCTTAGCTTCCCGCGGCAGCGTCCAGTTGCTCGGAGGCTATTGGCGGGCTTGGGAGGTACATTTCTTCTCCGCTTTTCATTTCTGCTTTTCTATCTTTTCTGTACTCTGTACACTGCACACACTGTAGTCTGCTTTATACTTGCTGTATACTGTACACACGGCACACACATACACTCTGCTTTACACTGCTGTACACTGCTCACACTGTACACTCTGCACAATACACTGCACAACACACGGCTCTGCCATTTCTGCTTTTCTTCTATATTCTGCTTCATCTGATAGTCATATTGATGTTTTCTCTGCAGTTGTGGGTTTACGCCTACTTTCCTAGGCTCGCACCCGTACCGGTCACGGAGACCCCTCTGGTCGTCCCCTTTTCACGCCGCTTTGACGAGAGATGCACCCGGCAGCCACGAGAGACATTCGGCTTTTTCCGCCGATACTTCGACACCATTACCCCGGCCGAGGTATGTTTTACTTACAGTTTATTTAAGCTTCGCCTTTCCACTGCATGTTTCAAAGACAGTAGATAACAAACTGTATTACATTTTCAGATCACCTGGCAGCCTTGGGCTCCTTTGCCAGCTGTGACGCGGGATCGGTTTGCCGGTGCCGATGAGACCTCACGTTTCCGGATCTTGTTGGAGGGCCCGGTCTGTCGGGCTTGGTACCTAGGTGAGCGTTTCTTACGCCAGACCCTAGGATTACCTGAGCAGATAGTCCCGGTTCACCCTCCTGCGGATACGAGGGAGACCGAGGGGCTCACGACCGAGCAGATGGACGATTTCACTATCGGTTGGGAGGAGGCCCGCTTCAGAGGCACCGGCGACTACCGAGAGTACGTGCAGGCGTACCTGATGCTATCTCTGAGCGGCGGCCGTTGAGCGGAGGGGGCCAGGCCCGTGGCGCCAGCGGTTGGGGCAGGAGCGGGAGCTTCGAGGAGGGCCCGAGTCCGTGGCAGGGGCGGAGCTTAGGGAGGACGGGGGGCTGGTTGGCCCGCCCTGCCTGCTGTACTGACTTTCCGGGGACATGGTGGGGCGACCTGTCAGATCCCCTTCGCCCCTCCGCCAGCCGATCCCGAGTTCGTCGGTGTCCCCGACTTGCCTCCGGTATGTATTACTGCACTTTTGTATAGTCATTTTATTTCAGTTTATTTGATATTCCACAGAATATTAATGCATCTGATACTTTTGTAGGCTTCTTCTGCGTATACCCGGCAGTCATTGGAGATGAATGCCTCCATGATGGGGATGCTCCAGCGGACTTTTGATCTCCTGGCCCTCTACAGCATTCCGGTATGTTCTTCTGACACTGGCCTCAAACCATTCATACATTGCTTCACATAATCTGATGCACGGCACAACACCTGATACACTGATCTCACAGCATCTGACACACTGCATATACTGCATTTTGCACTGTACCCTACACTGGTAAACTACTCACGACATTCATACACTGTACTCTGCATTCTGCACTGATAAACTGCTCACGGCATTCACACACTGTACTCATACACTGCATTCTGCACTGATAAACTGTTCACGGCATACTGATGCATTTCCCTTTTTATGTGCATTTTCAGCCTCCTTTCCAGATTCCCATGGCGGGAGGTGCTTCAGCTGGACCTTTCGTCCCTGTCCAAGGGAGAGATGAGGAGGGCAGAGTATTCCCCCGCTCCAAGGCGGGGCGCACTCATGTCGGGAGTAGCTCATGAGCTCCAGTCCCGGATGATAATGATGACGAGGAGTCAGAGGCGGAGGCAGAGGCGGAGTCCGAGTCATCGGAGGAGGAGACCGGAGGCGGTTCTAGCTCGGGCTCTGACGACGATGCTGATGATGCTCCTGGACCCTCGTCTAGGAAGAGGACTAGGACAGACTGATGGCCCCTCGGAGTGCTTGTCATGGATACAGATTTTTGTTATTTTTCTTTCTTTCTTGTACTTTTCCTTTTTGTTGGTCAGGATACTTTGTACTGCCGCAGGCAGATTTTGTTTTCCTCAAAACTTTGTACTTGAAAAAGATTATGAAATGAACAGATTTTTGCTTAAAAAGTGTTACATTTACATATCTCATGTATTGCATCGCATTCCATCATATTACACCTCAATGTAAATGAAATTGATTGGTTGTCTGAAAATTGAACACTTGCACTGTAATAATCAGATAACTAAACAGCCAACAGCAAAATAACCCAAGCAACCCACTGTCTGATTCTGGATACACAGCCCTTGCTCTACTGGGGATTAATCTGCATACAGCCCATAGCACAGCCTTCGGTTCATTCTGCACACAACAAACTTGAGTGAACGGCCCAATCTGACAAGATGGAGCTCAAAGACGGAACCGGTTGGAGTTGAAACACGCTCAAATATAGAGAATGGCACCGCATTCTGGGTATAAACAATTCTGAAATTAAATGAGGGTTTTTCAAACCGGGGTATCGAGCCTACAACTGAACACAGCGGGGAGGACTCGAACAAAAAGGTACACGACCCAAACACAACAAGACACGCTCGAAAAAGACCTAAAACAAAGGTTGAGATAAACAAAACAAAAGACACGACATACAGACGCGTTAGCGAAGATGGGGGACCTCGGACCACGAGGAGCCAGTTCAATCTGGGTATTGTTTCCCACCCCCTTCTGATTTGTGATTCTTACATCACTCTGGCACTCAAACTTAGTTTTTCTCTCAAAACCCTTTTCCTCACTTTTCTCTCAACTCACACCTCTCTATTCTTCATTCTCTCATTTTTATCCCTCCCGGGGTGTTTAATGAATGAATAGGAAGTTACGGGTTCATCCCCAATGCCGTTAGCTCACGGCTATTTCTTCTGGCGGGTAGAGCGCTCTTCTGGCAAGTACGTCGATGACCGGGGGGGGGGGGGACAGATCGCCTGGCTCAACTGTGCCCCCAGTTCATCATTTTAACCATTCTTTTCGTTTTGGTTTTTTTACTAAAACAAGTTTAATCAAAATGAGAGTCGGATTAACGTACTTGTTCTATTTTTGATTTGAAAAGCATGCAAGTCAGGCTGTAAGCACTGAAAATTTTCCTTTTTGGGTCCAAGACAATGGTCCAGTTTTGGAAAATGAAATAGTTTTCGAGAAAATAGTCAACCTCAGTAAAAATTTTCAAAAACTATTTTTGCAAACGACTGATGCTCAACGAGCATGGAACTTACACTTTGAGATGCGCAACCTCGGATCGGAGGCAATGGAAAATTGCCCCTGATTTGAAGGGGGTGGGAGGCAACGGAAAGTTGGCCCTGGTTTGAACGGCGTCTCGTGGCAACGGAAAGTTGCCCCTTGTTTGGATGATGCCGCAGCAGTCCGCAAACAGTCTTCATTGGCGGTGGTCGAGCTCTTGGACACAGCGATGACGAAGACGGTCACAACAAATATATGGACACAGTCACCTTGGAAGCGTTGGCGACTAGACTTTGGGATGAAGTTGAAACCATTGCATGGACTGAGACGCTATGACAGCGTTGGGGGCTGGACATCATGATGAAGTTGCCTACGTATCCCAAACATGGGAATCAAGCCTCATGTAGTTCTGGTTAAGGTACACTCGGGTATTTTAACCTTCACTTTTCAGGCTCTAACTTTTGCCAAGGCGCCCGATGCGGGTTTTCGACCTTGCGAGCTTTTCTTTCTCTTCTTTTTTTTTTTTGTTCTTTTGTTCATTTTTTTCTTTTCTTCTTTTCCGCATTTTTCTTTTCTTCTTTTCTTTTTTTTGTATTTTTTGCTTTTTTGTATGTTTGCTTTCTTCTTTTTTTTTTTTGTATTTTTCTCTTGCTCTAACTTTTGCTCAGGTCGCCCTTCCGGGTTTTCGGCCCAGCGAGCCTCTCAAAGGGTGAAAGTGTAACAAGTCTATGCCAAATGGTTTTTTGAAGTTGAAGCCTCTCTGTGTCTAGGAGAACGGCTGTTGCACTGATTTGCAGAAGAATCCACGTGGTTGCTCCACGAGCTTCTTCTGGTGAGATCTACTCGTTTTGATTCGGCTTTGATGCCTCCTGCTCGAGGGCTGCTTCTGATCTCGCCATGTGGGCCTTACATGGCGTTTGACCGTTGAATGTTCCGGATGAGTTCGTGGTTCAAAACAAACTGGTCGAATCTTGAGGCTGAGAGCGATCCTAGGCTGCACAATCTCAAGAGCGGTTCCACACAGGTCTTCACAGGGCCGTGTAAAACATTTGTTTTTGAAAGTTTTTAAGAAAACGACAAATCGCTCGCGTCGAAGATAGTGTGGAACCAATCTGGATCAGGCCAGGATCCTTCTCAGTACTCACGCCGACAAGCATGGTTTCATTCATAAAAAGGCTTAGCATGCTTCTCTTGCTCTCAAAATGATCGAAATTTTGCAAAACCCGAGGAATTCCTTCCTCTTCGTTTTCACCGCAGTATTAAATAGGTTTTGAAAAACATAGGTCAATGCAATGAGTTTGGCGCGCAGGAGAGCGGGCGAGATGTACTGTCAGCCCGATCAGATTCTCTGGCACTTAAACTGAAAGCAAGCATGAAAATGAGATAGCAACAGCTGTTTCATTCAGATTTGCTGGTGCAATTGGCCCCTTGGCAGAAACAAACTCAAAAACAAAAACAGGTAATTACAAGACAAAACGGTGTTCGAGGCAACAACCCCAGAATCACCTGGTATTCTATACAAAGAGGAGTGACTCGTTACAACAAGACAGACCCTTAAGCAAAAAGACTGACTCAAAACAAAGAGACAGACTCCAAAACAAAAGACTGACTCGATACCCAAGCCAGGATTTACAAAGCTAGCGTTCATAGCCACTCAAAAATGCGTGCAGACGCCATATTCAAAATACCGAAAGCCGCCCGCAGGTGGTTCACTTTCTGATCACGTACTTGCAGTATCTGTGTCCTCAAAATCCAATAACTGGGTGGTTACGGACTTGGCTGCGGTGGGCGGGAGGATAACCTCGTTGTCAATCAAATCTTGCACCTCATGACGGAGGCGGAAGCAATTGTCGGTTGCATGGCCTGTCTGCTGGTGGTACGCACAGTACTGAGCAGCATCATGCGTGGCAGGGAGATTCTTCGGGAGAGGCCGAGGCTCCAAGGGCTTAAGGTGTCCCCTCTCGGCAAGGATCTGAATTGCCTTGGACAGAGGCATGTAGAGAGCGTGAAAAGTCCTGCGCCCCCGGGGCAGGTACTTTGGAGTCTGAGCGCTCTTACTAGCCGCACAAGCGAAAGGGTCGGCAGGCGCCACCTTAGCTTTCTGATCTTTCCCGGGTGCAGGGGCGGGAATAGGAGGAACTGTCTTGGCATGACGGGGCCTATCCCGATTTTCTGACTGGCTTGAACTACCCTCAGGTGGAGTGGGGAAAGCATCCTCCACAGTTTTTATCACAACTGCGGATATCTGTTGCTTGTTCATCCCCCCGGCTTTCAAAGCCTCGACTGCCCACAGCAGTTGTTCGATGGGATCGGTGTCTATCTTTGCTTTGTCTTTTCCTCTGGCCTCGGCCTGATCGGGGGTTTGAGTTGATGTTGATATGTCATTGCCATAGCTAGAGGCCATCTCCGGTTGGCTAAGTTCAATCACAATGCGCCCCAACAACGGGGGTTCCTGGGGTACAAAACTCCCGGCATATGGTGCGGCTGGAGGTGAAGCTGACATTCCGTAGGCGAGATCCGCCACAGACCTCTGGAGATCACCTATCATCCCCATTAGCTCAAATGTAGTAGGCTCGCGAGCCTGGTATAGCTGGGGGGTCCAAACCGGGTGCGCAACAGGCGACCTAGGTGGATGTGACACATCGATGCTGGCCTCACCTTGCAGGGTGATCCCTTGCTCTAATGCGGCTGTCATAACCACGATCTTTTCTGAATTCTGCGTCATCACAAACCCTGCCGCGGCAAGGGGGACGCTGGTTATTCTGTACCAATTCTCTGGACACTCTGAACTGAAAGGAGAAACAAACAGCATTTCAACCCAAACAGATCAAACACTGGTGTAGCTGAACAACTGTATTCCACTACTGATCACTGTTCCCAGAAATCACTATCCCCAAAACTGAACTGATACCCACAGATAACTGGTTCTCAACAGTACTGATACTGGTGCCTTCGGGCTCGATACTCAAACTTGCAAACTGATATGCACGTTCCTGTAGAGCAACACTCTAAAAGCACATAGCAAGTAAAGAGAGCCAAAACACCCCTATGTTGGGGTAGGGTTTCCCTGTCCTATTTTGTCAGGAACTAGGGTTCCACTATGCACGCAGCAATTTTCAAACAACCTAACATCGGGTAAGCAACCTGTCCTAGTTTGGAATGGTCACTATGGATTCCGAATATGCACTAGGTCGAATGTTCAAAAGGGGTGCCCCGGTAAACCGGGGTTTGTGTTCCCATGCTGTCAGAGCCCATAGCCGGTCAGCCTTGTGGTCATGCCTCGACAAGACAAGCCTCCGGCAAACCGTTCAGGAATGGCAGATGGCAAACACTGTGTTCCTAGGCGCACCAATGCACATGCAATGCAAAGAGACACATAAATAAAATCGAAACAGGATATCACGAGTTCGAGTCAAGCTCTCTAAAATCCCAGTAGAGTCGCCAGAAACTGTAGACGCGCCAGCGTGGGGGCCTTCGCTACAGCTCGGACTCGATTTTGTTGTCACGGTTCTTAATCTTGAACCAAAGAGTCCAAATCCGGCAAATCGTTTTGAGAAACAGATTTTTTGAAAAGAAGTGCCAAACATGGACTACTTTGCCAGATACAGAGTCGCCACCTAAATATTTTTAAAATGGGAAAATTTAGGAAACCCTGACTCGGTGCCGAAGGCCACATGTCCGTCATCACCGGAGTTGTCTCGGCTCGGGAGCTTGGGTACGATCGGGGAAGGTCAGCTATGAGCACCCCTTTCGCCCGGTCCGAAGACCGGCCTCTACTAACCATGATATCCGATTTTCAAAACGTTATGTGTTCTTATTCCATTTATTAGCCTAGAATTACTATGTTATGCGCGCAGCAAACAAGTATAGACTAGATTGCCTAATTTGGAAACAAGCATTGCATATCCGTTTGTTTTGAAAAGCGCTTTGGAATTTGCTACTCTCAAGTAGGCTAAAACACGGATTTCAACGAGTTTTTCCAACTCAAACAATCCAACCTTCACCCACAGGCATTCAAACAATTTAACACATAAGCATTTAGCCGCATGGTGAGCATGCTATCATGTTAACATTCACACGCATGCGAGATGCTAAAACATTAAAATACTTACATAGTACTCCGTGCCAAAACAAAGAACTTGTTAGCAAACATGCATGATCCAAGGCCATGTTAAGTGCCTAATGCATCGCATACAAAATGTTGCTAGAATAGGCTCGGCTAACCTAAACATGGCATGTGAAATGCGATCAATTGATGCACGTATTCAATTTGGAATTGAAGTACAAATGCAGTTAGCATGATGTACCGAGCCCGGTGCATGCAGGACAAATGAATGAATGCACGCATGCATAGCATACGGTATGCTAATTTGAACATGTCCTATTACTAACCATCAAAGCGAGTAAGTAAAAGGGAAGAAAGAAGTGGGGATTGGAAGACATACGCACCACCCACACACGCTTGTTACAGATTTGACCTCACCCGGCGGGACCGAATAAATATTACAAATTAATTAACTACGCAAGCTAATTAAATATTACAAATTGCCTAATCAACTAAGCAAATTAATTAATCTAGGAAAAGCAGTAAACCGCCTCGGGAGGAGAGCTCGATGCAATGCATGCTCGGTCCTGCTCGGAAACGCACCGCCATGCATAGGCTGCCTCTGTTTTCCTTCCTTTACTCCTCTGGAGGCTGCCAAAATCTCGGAACTGGTTCCTTGGACACTGAGGAGTGCCACCGGCTGAATGGAACTGTCACCGCCAGTGTGTTATGGCCATCGGTACAAAATGAAGCTGTCGGCAGATAAGGGATTGCCGATCGGCACTTGACACTGCCGGTCGGCAAAGTGTTCCTGCAGAATCTGCAATTGACAGCAACAGAGGGCAAGGCAAAGCATGGCAGCACAATTCAAAGCATATATGCACCATTCATGTCCCTTATCATGTTTGTGACTCAAAGGGGCATGTGTCTCGATTCTCGGGCCACCAATCACGCATTTCCATGCATGATGGCCCAAAGAGTCAAGTGTGCAACTTTTATGTCAAATGAAATGCAAACCATACAAACAAACCAAGGCCCAATTCCCATCACCAACTCAAGGAACAAGGCATGCATGCAAGATGCAATGCAACGCTAAGGATGCAACATGACATGGCAACAAACTTATGCAAGCATACAAGCAAACATGAGGCAATGCAAATTGATAAAAAAATGGTGGACTTACAGATGATTTAGGCAGCTCTAATTAGGCCTAAAACAAGGGCCAAAGTGCTATAATATGAGGGACCAAATACATACACACATGCACATAATTGAGAGCCAACACTTAAGCACAAATGGGGCAACTCTCAAACATATTTGAAAAAAGGTAATCATGGACATATAGCATGCAACATAAGCATTAAAAATCATGTTAAAACATGGTGCCAAACCAAGCAATAAATCAAGCCAAACATGCAACAGATGGCCTAAGTGCTCAAAGCAAACCAATGGAGTATTGAACTACACTTAGCAAGACCAAACATGGCATGAACTAAATGATTAAAAACAGAGTTTTAGCACCTAAAATAAAGCCCAAAAGACCACTTAGATGGCATCTAAATGGCTCAAATTCAAAGGCATGCATAAGTGCCAAAACATGGAGCATACTACACAAGCTTCCAAAGCATTAAAGATGCGTCCAAGGTAAACATATAGGCATGCAAATGGGACTGAAATGACATGGTGGATGATTCCAAATCACCAAATCAATGCAAGAATGGCATGCCACACACTCACACACTCAAGGCCAACAAGCCAAAATGCAAAGGGGCTATATGATGCATGCCAAATCCGACCCAAACAACCATGGACAGACCTAAAACATGGCAAAATATGCACAAAATCTTCACAAGACTAAGCCTAAAACATGCTCCAACAAGGGCTAACAACCTAAGGCACATTGAGGCAATAACATGGCATTACATGGTAGGTATGCTAAGCATGCATGGTGTACCAAAACCAACAAAAAACAGAGGCATAATATGACATATTAAGCACAAAAAACAACTAAGGCATGGTCAACATGAAGCCTAGCTAGGTGCTCTCTCAAGAGGCCAAAAATGGTCCATTTCAAGGACAATAAGGAGAGGGGGTGGCCCTCTCCTTTTAGAGACTTCAAGGCACCATCTTCACCACTGAAATCCCTCAAGATTTCAGTGGTGAAGAGGCCCAAACACCAAAGTCTCGAAACTTGCACAAAATAGCACAAAATGGGGCCTTTCAAGGCCTAAGAGGGGTCAAACACCCTCAAACCACAAAACACCCTTAATAAACAATCAAGAGGGTCTAAAAAAAGAACTTTTTTGTATTATACACTAAGCTCAAAAACGATTTTAAGATAGGTAGAAATAAGGTGCAAAAATGGGGAATAAAGGGGTGAGATTCTTACCCTTGAAGACCTCTTCAACAATGATGCTCCAATGGCCTTCCTTAGCTTGAATCCAACACCAAAACACCAAAATCAGTCCCTTAGAACCTCAGGAGCCAAAGGAAGGTGAAACACTAGGTGTTTGTGTGCAATAGTAAGACACAAAACACCTAGAACACAAAGAGAGAAAAAGAGAGATAGGATATGTATGGATCCTAACCCTAAAAAACCAGAGCTTCTCTCTGTGTTTTTTGTCTCTAAAATGTCTAAAGTCTCCAACCCTAAAGCCAAGAGACCAAGTCCTCTCTTTATAGAGCTTATTGCCTTGTAAAGCTTACAAGACAAGCTTCATAAGAGGGAGATCCCTCCATACATGTGTATGGAGGGGAGCCAAAAGCAAGACAGCTGTCTTAAAATATCTGCAAAAGCAGATGCACAGTAGTCGGCCGGCCAAAAATGCCATTTTGGCAAAAAAGAGTGCCGACCGGCACCAAATAGTGCAGACCGGCAACAAATAGTGCCGGCAGGCAATATACATTGCCGGTGGCAGCAAAAACCAGCCAGTGGCCTCTAGCCACTGCCGGTGATGTGTGGGGATGCCTCACAAGGCATTCCTTGCCCCTCCAAGGCAAAACACAAGTGTTTGGTGCAAAACCAAACACTAAACAGTCGAGTTCGGAGATCCTGAGGCGAGGCGCGCGAGCCGAGACCTCCAGGAACTCCAAACGAACACAAACATGGATAATCACCGAGTGTTCAAACGGTGACGTACAAGTCTTGAGGATGGTCAAAAATGGGGTGTCTACAGACGGTCATTAGCTGCTTATAGCCCAGTGCTCTGTGAGTAACAATGTTGTAAAGATATGTTCAATCATGAATATTTTCTAAATGATCTGCTGTACTGTTTTCTGAAATGATATTTCTTATTGAATGAATGTTTGTCCTATTTGTGAACTGTATTCGTGGCATCCATAGCAACCTACTGTTACTGTTACTGTCACAGAGATCTCTGTCGGTTCCCATGTTTGGAACCATTACTGTTTACTGTTATGATGGCCATCAACTGACTGTTCGGTCTGTTAAGACCTACTGTACTGTTTTGCTATTGGATGTACCACATATAACTGCTATGGTTCCTAAATGACTGATATGACTGTTTAATGACTGAAATGACATTCATTCTTAACCTCTTTACGCAGTTGTTATTCATTGGGCTTTAGCTCACTGTTTATATTTATATGTAGGTGTCCAGGCACCGGACCGGAGCTAGCAGCGTCGAGTTAACTCCCTTTTTGTCCAGCCAACCATCGTGCCTCACCTCGAGGTTCCAAGTCTGACCGAGCTAAGGCTGTTTTAGGGTGTCTCAGTTTCACCCTTCCATCTCTGTTTTTTAATACTGTTTAAGACTTGTAATGTACTGTGCTAATTAGGGATTTGGTCCCTAACCTGGATATTTGTACATATGGTGTATATATGTTTTGTTTATGAATGTGAATATGTTCGGAAAAGTCTTTTTGGCATACAGACTGTCACAGCTCATTGGACGTCTTTTATTACTGTTTTGGCTTCCACCAGCCCTTGTACTCTGTATTACTGTCTTTATGTTAAGCAGGCCTTCGATAATCACGGATTACTGGCCAGTTACGGTGCTAAACCCATAGGGGCGGGTTTGGGTCGTGACAAATTGGCCCCTAGGTCACATGGGAGTGTTAAGGCTGGGATGCCAATGTCGCGCCTTGCTTACGAACCAGCGGATAAAGTATTAGCAAGGCTACAGAACTCACCCTTCGTTCTGGTAATTGGGAACACACCACTACCTTCATGCTTCCACCAGCCCAAATTCACCACATATGAAGGGATGTCAGACCCCTACATGCACTTAAGCCACTTTCACCAGGTTATGGCAGTATACCAGCGAAACGAGGCTCTAATGTGTATCCTGTTTCCATCCAGCCTTGGTGACCTAGGTCTAACCTGATTCGAAAGGCTGCCAAAAAGTAGCGTCGCCTCATGGGCACAATTGGCAGAGACGTTCGTGACTAGATTCAGAACGAATACCAAGACACCAATGGAGATTGACCAGCTACTCTCCATTGACATGGGCGAAAAGGAGACATTGAGATCTTACAACAGTCAATATTGGGAGACCTTCAACCATATTGGGGATTGCCCTACAAATCTCGCCATCGCACAATACAAAAGGGGTCTACTAGTCGGAAACAAATTGAGAGACTCAATTATTATGATGCCACCCTTCACGATGGAGGCCCTAATGGAGAAAATGCATCAACATATTCGAGTAGAGGAAGATAGCGCCTGCGCTAAAGCAAAATCTAGCGCAGCAGCAATGCCAGATAAAAAGACTACAGCAAAAGTCAACACAGTAAAATAACCAAGCAGGAATAGGTGAAGCAGGCGAGCCAATAGAGAGGACCTAGAAAAAAGGAAGTTAAGGGTCCGCACTGCCATCACCAAAGTATTTAACAAACCTATCTACCTGATTCTTAGCGAAATACGTAATCAACCCTTCGTTCGGCGGCTAGCCAAGTTGGGAGAAGCACAAAGAGGCTATGATGAGAGGTCCCGTTGTACCTTCCACGATGAGAAGGGGCACCGCACTGAAAATTGCACGCCATTAAGACAACATTTGGAAGGGTTAGTGGCTGCTGGACACTTGGACCAGTATATAGAAGGGGGAACACAGCCAGCCTCCGAGGACCTCAACAGATCAAACGGGATGCCGGTCGATGGTCTATCCCAAGGCATAATCAACGTCATGCATGGGATTGTCGAGCCTAAGCGGGTATGTGAACTTAGGGGGATGATCAAAAAGGCTGAGCACTTGAGAGAGGTATTAAGTGCACAACCTGCCATCAAAAATGATAGAATAGAGGCTATGGACGTCATATCCTTCTCAGACAGGGATCTAGCAAGGCTATATTGCCCTCACAATGACGCACTGGTGGTCACTTTGCGCGTCAAGAATTTCGACATTAACGGATTCTGATTGACCAAGGAAGCTCATACGAGATAATGTACTATAAGACCTTCAAACAACTGAAACTGGAGGATAAAGACTTGGCACCTGCGACATTTCCCCTAGTCGATTTTAATCCAATGCCAGAGTGGCTAGTGGGCAAGATAATTGTAATAACCCCGATCCACAATTAGCTACTAATCAGTAATTAAGGATGCTAATGAGAGGATTAAAATAAATTATGTGTTTATTCTGTATTTTACATGATTTTGGCTTTCTATCTGTTACCTGCAGAAATATCTGTCTGGAATTTCACTTTAATATGAAAATTGAAAGCCTTATCGGCATCCGAAATCGAAATTGATCACACCAATACATTATTTGGAATTTTTAGAACACTATGACAAATTTTATTAAAAATTCATTCAGAATGATTAATTAGGTTGTGTTTGGTTAGCCTAATGTTCCAATTAATGCATTATATCATCATAACTATATATCCAACACATTTAGCTCATTTCTCTCATTCCTCTTTGTGCCAAAATCTGAGAATTCATTTTAGAGAGAGAGAGAGAGAGTGCAATTCTAGAGAGGGAGAGGAAGAGATTAAAGAGAAATTGAAGGCTATAGCTTGAATTGGTCAAAGGTTGTGCAAATATCTAGCTATTGTAGACTCTAGGTAAGGATTTAAGACTTAATTATAAGTTTTAACCACCAAGTAGATCAATTCAAGAAGAATTTGTGATTATGTACAAGAATTGGACCAAAGATAATGAATTTAGAGTTAATTCATACATGCATGCTTAATTTAGTTTACTTTCATCATTTTGAACATGATTCATATCATCCACGTTGGAATTACCATGTTTAATCACTTCAATACGTGCTTTGAGAAGGAATTTCTTACATGCATGGAGCTTATGAGCTCAATTTGCTAGTTTCATGAGTTTTAAAGAAAAGAGCTTAAAAGATTTTGCATGCATGTTTTGCTTATTGAAATTCAAGATGAAATGTGAGCTTTTGGCAAACCCTTGGGCCATGATTTTATGAAATAATCCTTAATTCTTCATATTTTACAAGTTCATTATGTTATCTCAAGTTTTGGGGCCCAAGAGATGTGTTTTGAAGAGTTGAATTCGAGTTTTGAGCTTGGAGGTGCAATCTGGAAATTCTAGAATTTGCATCTATGCTCGAGCGTAGGAGTTTATGCTCGAGCGACCAATCTGAGTGCGTGCACTTCCGCTCGAGCGACCATAGTTCTGCTCGAGCATGAATTGCAAGCTCCTAAAAGTTTCATATCTTTGCAGATCGCTCGAGTGAAGGAATCCGCGCTCGAGCGACCATCCATATTTTGCATGTCTGCTCGAGCGAGGGAAGCTACGCTCGAGTGGGGACCCTATTTTCAAAAATTTGACTAAGTGTTTTCCAAAACATTTTGGCATCCTCATTGCATCTTAGGCATTCCTAAGACTTAGTTAAGCCATAGTAATGAGGTTATGGATTAGAAATACACTAAGGAAAGAATGTACTAAGTTATGAGATTCAGGAGTGTGTTTTGAGCAATGTGTTAAGGAAGAACAAGAATCAATATAATGTAAGCTAAACCATGTTGGCCGTGTACATGTGTAATGATAAGATGTGTTTGTGTTATGTACTTTTGTGGTTGTAGGTCAAGACTCGAGGATTGATTAATCGCTTACTGGAACCACTGTGAGTAACGTTATCGTAAAGATACGTTCATATGAATTATGTTCTAAATGAAATGTGATAAGCTATGATTTCTGAAATGATATCTATTTACGTGAACGAACATCCCAAGTTTGAAATCTATTATGGCATCCATAGGTAGTCCCAAGTCATGAGGGACGGCATGAAAATGCGGGTCCATGACATACAAGTTTACGAGATCTCGTTAGCCACTTCATTGTGGTGATATGTGTTTAATCGGTATCCGAAACCGATTACTCTAGTCGGAAGATGTTCTATGATGTGTTCTATGGGATGTACCATTATTATGTTCTGATATGAGGATGATTATGCTATGATCTGTTTTCCACTTATGATATGTTCGGATTTCGTTCATTAACCCCTTTACCTTAATGTTATTCACTAGGCTTTAGCTCACTGTTTTATATATATATATATATATATATATGTATAGGTGAGCATTTTGGAGTTCGAGTCTGAAGGCTTTTGTCTGGATCTGTGTTCCGTTGTCAGCCAACCATTGTGCCTCACGTGGAGGTTCCCAAAGCATTCTGTGTTTAAGTTCTATGGTTTCTGTTTATATAAGACTTGATTTGATGTCGTTGGCTGTACTTAAAATACTGTAATGTGTATGGATATAATGTATGGTTGACTACCGGTTATGTATATAGAGTTTTAAATATTCTGTTTCATATAAGTCAGCATAGCTCATTGGACAACTATATTTATGTATTTGCTTTCGCTAGCCTCTTAATCTTGTTAATCTGTTTAGAGGCTTTTGGTAATCCAAGGATTACTGGCCGTTTACGATGCTAAACCTATAGGGATGGGTTTGGGTCGTGACAATAATCCTCCCAGTCAAAGTTGGAACCATGACAAAACAGGTAGAATTCTGGGTATTGAAGGTCCCTTCCACTGACAACATAATCTTGGGAAGGACATGGCTGCATGCCACGCGCTCAGTGGCGTCAACCTACCATCAGGCCTTACAATTCCCTAACAAAACCGGCGTGATTGAACAAGTCTTAGGAGACCAAATCATGTTGAAGCAGTGTTTCGTCATAGTAAATGGCAGCCGAGCTGCAAAAGGATATGTATAGATTGTGGAAGAGCCAGAAAGCAATGAACTGTTTGTAGATGTCAGTAAAGCAGCTGAACAGAAGGCAGTGGAAGATTTGGTAGAGGTAAGGATAGATGAAAAGAACCCAGAAAGTTTCTTTCTGCTCCGCTCATTGTTGTCCAGCACTGAGAGAATAGAGGTCATAGAGTTTTTAACCTTTAACATCAAAGTGTTTTCCTGGACATCGTATGACATGCCTGGCATTGACCCTAAGTTCATCTACCACCAACTTACCCAACTGCTAGACCAATTATACAGCGCACTCATAGATCGACACTTCACCACACGGAAATAGTGGCGGAGGAAGTAGGAAACTTGCTAGAGGTAGGAGCCATCAAAGAAGTGCACTATCCCAGGTGGATCTCCAATACTGTTGTAGTACCAAAGAAGAATAGAAAATGGCGTGTTTACGTAGACTACAAAACGGTCAACAAGGCATGCCCAAAGGACAGTTTTCCCTACCATGGATAGACCAACTGGTGGACCTAACGGCATGACATAACCGACTTAGCTTCCTTGATGCGTATCGAGATTACCATTAGATCGCTATGTATGAACCAGACCAGGAGGTCACATCATTTACAACGCCTAGAGGATTGTATTGTTACAAGGTCATGCCCTTTGGCCTAAAGAATGCAGGGGCTACATTCCAAAGGATGATCACCAAAATGTTTGAACCATTGTTAGGAAGAACAATGGAGGCTTACATAGATGACATGGTGGTCAAAAGCAAGGATGAGGAGGACCATCTCAGAGACCTAGATGAAATGTTCCAAATTCTAAAGAAGAACAAGTTGCGCCTAAACGCATCCAAGTGTGCATTCGACGTAGGATCAAGCAAATTCCTAAGCTTCCTGGTAACCAACCGAGGTATAGAAACTGACCCCTCTCAAATCAAACCAATCTAGGATCTTGAGAGGCCCAACATAGTCAAAGAAGTATAGCATCTCACTGGCCTAGCAGCCGCACTCAACCGGTTCATAAGTCGGTCATCAGACAGATGTTGATCATTCTTCCAAGCATTGAAGGCCAAATTTGAGTGGGATGAGGAATGCGACCGTGCCCTGGAGAGCTTGATGGACTACATGATCTCTCATCCGTTGTTAGTAACCCCAGTGCCAGGAGAAGAGCTCTTTTTGTACTTGGCGGTTTCACAACATGTAGTCAGCGCAGTGTTGGTCAGAGCGGAAGGAATCCAACACCTGCCTATCTTTTATGTTAGCAAAACCTTGCTGGGTGCTGAAACAAGGTACCTACCATTGGAAAAGCTGGCCTTAGCTTTGATGATGGCCTCAAGGAAGTTATTGCATTAATTCTACGCCCACACTGTAATCGTCCTAACGGCTTTTCCCTTAAAAGCTTTGTTTGAGAGGGCAGATTTTTCTGGACGAATCTTGACGTAGGCGGTGGAATTGGGGTAGTTCGATATCAAGTCTCAACCCAGAACTGCAATAAAAGCCCAAGCTTTAGCAGACTTTGTGGCAGAGTTCACACCAGGAAGTCATCACATCTGCCCAGTTAACTTGACCGATACAACTGAAGCGGGGGGGGGGGAAATGCCGCGGGAACTGCGTAGCCCCTAAAACAAGATGCCCAGCTGCATTCCAAACCATACAGCATTAAGGACTTGAAGGAAGGTGCAAACCACGCTATTCCCCGCGAGGACTCATCAAAAAGTAAAGACTTGGGGCGGTCAAATAGTGAAGATCAAACCCCAACTGCAGGCATGGACTTGGAAGAAAACGTCAGCAGTACCCATCACCCAAAGACATCATCTGACCCCTCTACTTTCTGGAAACTATTCATCGGAGAGATGTGGAAGCTCTTCGTGGATGGAGCATCCAATAGGCACAGTGCATGACTTGGCATAGTCCTCATCTCACCAGATGGCCTAATAGTGGAACACGCAGTCAACCTTGGCTTCCCCATATCCAATAATGAGGCAGAGTAGGAAGCACTATTAGTAGGCCTAAGATCAGCACTTTTCTTGAAGGCCACCGAACTAATGGTTTACAGTGACTCCCAGCTGGTAGTAAACCAGATTTCAGGCGACTACGAGGCAAAAGATAAGAGGATGGCTAAGTACCAAGAGTTAGTCAAAAAGGAGATCATGAAGTCTGAAGTAGTTCGGATTGAACAAATCGGCCGAGAAGAGAACAGTAGAGCAGACGAGCTGATAGGTTTTGCTTCAATAGTAGATACACCTATTCCACACCCATTACTGATCAACTTCCTACCCAGACCAAGCATTGAAGAACCCGAAGTAGTTGAGGTATGTTGTGACGAACTAGGCCCTTTATGGATGGACCCCATCATAGTGTTTTTAAAAGACGACATCTTGCCTGAAGAAAAGAAAGAGGCCAACAAAATTAGAGCAAAGTCACAGCGATTTTGGCTCTCTCCATCATTGGCGTTATACAAAAAATCCTTCACAAGACCTTACTTAAAATGTGTCCATCCTAGCAAGGTCGAGGTATTTTTGTTCGAGATACATGAAGGCGTATGCGGAAGCCACCAAAGGGGAAGATCATTGGCTTACAAAGTAATTTCACAAGGATATTGGTGGCCATACATGCAAGCAGATTCAGAGAAATATGTTAAGAGGTATGAGAAATGTCAGAAGTTCACACAGCAAATACATCAACCAGCCAGAGAGCTTCTTCCATTAACAAGCCCATGGCGCTTCGCAATGTGGGGCCTGGACATAGTGAGACCACTTCCAACAGCACCCGGCAACAAAACGTTCTTTCTCACAGCAACAGACTACTTCACAAAGTGGGTGGAGACAGAAGTACTCATATCAATAAAGGAAAAAGATGTTAAGAAGTTCGTCTGGCAGAATATCATAACTCGATTCGGCATACCGATGGCTCTAATATCTGACAACGACACTCAGTTTGATGGCAAAATCTTTAGGGGCTTTTATGAGGAATACAATATAGAATTCTACAACTCTATACTAGCATACCCTCAAGCGAATGGCTAGGCAGAAGCATCAAACAAAGTCGTCTTAGATGATTTGAAGAAAATGTTGGAAAGAGCCAAAGGCAAGTGGGCTGAGGAGCTTTCTCATGTTTTATGGGTTTACCGTACCACACATCGGCGATCAACTAGAAAAATGCCTTTTTCCCTGGCCTATGGCATAGAGGCAGTAATCCCACTGGAAGTAGGCCTTCCCACTATTAGAAGTGAAAATTTTGACCCAGACTTGAATGAAGAAGCTATAACGTTGGAACTTAACCTTGCAGAAGAGAGAAGGGAAAGAGCTCTAGTTCATATTGCCTCATACCAGCAGGAGTTATCCAAAAAATATAACAAAATAGTGCATCCAAGGCAATTCAAGATTGGGGATTGGGTATTATGAAAAGTAATGGGCAACACCTTGGTACTTGGAGACGGCAAGTTAGGACCTAACTGGGAAGGACCATACAAAGTGGTTGGTTTGGCAGGAAAATGGGCATATCACTTGGAAGATGGAGACATCAAGGCTATTCCCAGGCCATGGAACACTACCAATCTCAAATTTATTTATTTTTAGTTTTTTCTTAAAATACTTGTAATTTTTTCCCTTTTTCAAATAAAACAAGTAGTTTTTTCAGCATAATTCTTTCTGCTGTGAAACTTGTTCTCAGTCATTGCCAGCAAGGGGCAATCAAAAAAGTTTGGCAGGAATGACCAAACATTCAGTACATTTCTTCAGCCGAGATCAGGATCTAGGCTAAAGAAGGTTGGCAGGAATAACCAACATTTAGCTCTCTTCAGCTGAGATCAGGATCTAGGTTGAAGAAGGTTGGCAGGAATAACCAACATTTAGCTCTCTTCAGCCGAGATAAGGATCTAGGCTGAAGAAGGTTGGCAGGAATAACCAACATTTAGGTCTCTTCAGTCGAGATTAGGATCTTGGTTGAAGAAGGTTGGCAGGAATAACCAACATTTAGCTCTGTTCAGCCAAGATAAGGATCTGGGTTGAAGAAGGTTGGCAGGAATAACTAACATTTAGCTCTCTTCAGCCAAGATAAGGATCTAGGTTGAAGAAGGTTGGCAGGTACGACCAACATTTAGCTCTCTTCAGCCGAGATCAGGATCTAGGCTGAAAAAGGTTGGCAGAAATAACCAACATTTAGCCCTCTTTAGCCGATATAAGGATCTAGGCTGAAGAAGGTTGGCAGGAATAACAAACATTTATCCCTCTTCAGCCGAGATAAGGATCTAGGCTAAAGAAAGTTGGTAGGTATGACCAACACAAAGTAAACAGGTTACAGGGCTTTTTGACCAAGATAGCTACCTCGGCCAGAAAATATAAAGACATCACAACCAAGCAAAAAAATCAAGATTGATGCAATTAAAAAATACAGTTACAAGCAGGATGTGAACCGAACAAAAAGATTGGAAAATTGCAGATTTCATTCCATATGAAAAATGTCCACTACAAGAGGAGGGGCTTGAGCCTGGTTACAAATTCTTTCAAAAGTAAAACATCAAAAGAAGAAAAACAAGATCAAGCAAAGAGGTCGTCCAAATCTGCATCCAGGTCAACCCGAGCTTCGCCACTTAGTAGCCCGGTTCCAACAGGTACGTCGGTCAGAGGCGCATCATCAACCGTGCTTGGCACTAGTGGCTCCACCCTAGCTGTCTGACCGGTTTGGAGACCGCGATCATTGTTGGTAGTTGGGGCATTGTTTGGATCAGGCGATCCTTCTTCCTCTTTCCCATCTTAGAGAAAGTTCTGTTGGATGGCGTTGGCATAATCCGCCATATAACATGGGATAAAGTAAGGGGGAGGATTCTAAAAAACCTCAGTTTTTGGGCCCGTACCGAGCTTTGCAACAACTGTCCTCCAACCACATTTGAAAAAGATGTCTTTTACAGCTTCGCATTGCAAGACATATGTGACCTCTCCCTCTTTGTAGCCGCGGTCTTCAGCGTCTTCCGCGTTTTTTTAGCGCGGCCAAAGCTTTCTGGTTGTCCGCTTCCGTCGCGTTGACCAGCTAGGTAAGTTGGGCAATTTCAGATTCAAACTCGGTTGTTTTTTTCTTGGCTTCGTTCCGCTTGACCGTCTTAGCGTTGGCAACAGCCACGGCCAGCCGTGCTGTCTTGTGCAGCTCCAACACGCGCTTATGAGCAACGTGGTTCTGCATGGCCTCTAGAAGGAGAGATAACAATTATGATTAAAGCCAAGCCAACAGATATGTAAATTGGAAAACAAACAAAGGAAGCACTTACCAGCACCATTGATTTAGTTTCCAAGTGGATGGCCTTGAGCTCGGTTAGGTGACCGTGGTGCTCCATGTCGGCTGGCAGACACACGCTCTTGGCAAGGTTGAAGGCAAGCGTGTGGTCCTTGTTTGCAACCACTAAGTTTGTGTTCGAGATAGTGCGGTTCTTATAAGTCATTTTTGGTGCCCATTCTGAAGGGCTAGCTCGATCGGAATGCACGGGCTCGGGGCTCGGCATCGTGGTGTCAGGAAGCATGATGTCCTCGTCAACCAAGCGTTGCGGCTCGGCTGAAGCGGTTCGTGCACATTTGCTTGGCCGAGATATGGAGGGCCTCGCAGTTTGAAGGGCTACCATGGTTTCTCGAGGCTGGCCGGTTTGCTCTAGCTCGACTTGCGTTTCACCAGTGGTCTGCTTGGTGATAAGCGCTCGCACGGCTCTCTTCTTTGCCATTTCTTGTTCGTCTGTTAGTGGGATCAATTTGATTTGGGGAAGTGTGGGATGTGGTTCAGGTGATGGCTCAAGAAGAAAGTCTGTCAGCCTGGTCTTCCTCCTTCCACTATATCGGTAGGTCGGTTCAAAATTTAGCAGCTCAGCCCAACTGCGATGATGGTATCGCAGCGCGGCGCGAAGGGCGTCTTGGTTTATGTATGGGTACTGTGATTTTAGTTGGTTTAAGTCTGCACAAAAGAAAGGCAACGGTTAACACGGTGTAAAATTATAGCCTGGAAAAGCAAAGAAAATTGGACCGAGGTATTCTTACTAGCAGTCCCCTTATTCCAGTTTATGTTATATCCCGGTATCTGGGCTTTTTGGTCTTTAAAATTGCCCGAAACCCAGAAAAAATCGTCGTCATTCAAGTCTTTGTCCGGAGTGTTTTTAATTATTTTCTCTCAGCCTCTTCGCACCCTAAATAATACACCCAACCATCGTCATTTTGACCAAGTGCGTATTGAGGGAATAGCTCGGCCAATCCGAGGTTGAGACCGAGCCGATGGTTTAGCTTGGCAATGCCATTTACTATTCGGTAAGTATTGGTGCTGAGTTAAGTCGGGCATAAACTAGTTTGCCTGAGGAACTCGCATATTAGTGGCTGGACTAGGAATTGAAGACCGGCCTCAATAATGGATATTACGGTAAAGGGAACAAATCCCGGTTTTTTCCAGGGCGTGGTATCTAGTTCGGCTAATGAGAGATGGACATCGTCAGGAATGTTGTAGTCCTTACGGAATTCGACAATGGCCCCAGGAGAGTTTACTAAGAACCGATATTTACCCATTTGACTTAAATTGTTTATAAATTAGCACGGTAGCCTAGCTCGGTGTCGAGATGGCGTTGAATATCTCGGTTGAGCATGCAAAGGTGTGCCTGGCCAACCTAGTCAAAGTCTACTAAGTGGAGATAAAAAGTGTTATTCCCAGATCACTGAGCTGGGCTAAAAAAGAAGGATAAATAAATGTAAACCCTAGTACGGTTGAATGGAATGTAGCCCGTTCTTAGTTCGGTTGTAACACAAGGAGAGGCTCCAAGTTTTTGGCTCGGTCATTGAGTAGGAAGGTTCTTAGGTTGGTCGTAACACAAGGGGTGGCTCCAAGTTCTAGCTCGGTCATTGGGTGAGGTTTCCAGTTCGGTCTAATACGCACCTATGGGAAACAGGTTCCTATCTCGGTCGTGGTGTTATTTTGATCAAAAGCATCACATTACAGATTGTTTGTGAATCCAGTTAGAGTGTGATTGTTGACTAAGTGGTTCTTACCCATTTGTGTGAAGACTATATAATTGTGTTTTGAAAAACATATGTATACTATATTGTATGTTGCTATACTATACGAAATAAACGAAAAGAAAAAAGGATTGAGCCACTTACAATTTTGAGATGAAAGGATGAAGATCAAGACCGTAAGGATGACAGTGGGAATAGAAGCTTTGCAGGTGCTATGGTTGTGAAAATGGACGCTCAGAGGGCAAGTCAGAGAAGATGAACAGTGGAGTGTTTTGGTTCAAAAAGTAGGGTTTTTGTATAAAGCACAAAAAAGGGCGGGACTGTTCAAAACTTTCGAAGTACAAAGACGACTGTGCTAGTTGTACTTGACCAGTGGGGGCAAGCCACGTGTCCAGGGAAATTGATAACGATTCAGACGTACTTGAGAAGTGCAACGACCTACAGAGTTATTGACAAGACATTTTTGAACCGGGCAAATCAGTAGCCCGGTGACAAATAGGCTCGATTGGAAGTTTGGACCTTTAGCTCGGCTGGTAGCAAGTAATCCCAAATTATGCGTTGTAGATGGGATTAAGGGACAATTGAGAGGGAGTTTTTATGTAAAACAGGGTCGAGCTAGGCCCAGACATTGTAATGGACCGATCTGTGGGTCGTAGTGAAAAAGACTTCGTAACTGGACCTTGTTTCTGTTAGCTCGGTCGGAAATGATTGCAATTAGCTCGATCCATGTATTTCGAACCGAGGTATAGTTGAGAAATGACTGAGCTAAGCATCGCCTTTGGAAGCGCCGAGCTATAGTGTTGTAGAAGGTTAGAGATTGCTCAGTTGTGCTACTATTCTTCCGTGGAAAAACCATCCCCACTTGGTTAAGCAATAAGGAGGGGGTGGAAAGATAAGCATTATCTTTCTAACTCCTGGGAGGACTCTACTGAGGAGAATAGATTCCTATTAGGAGTGTGCAAACCATCTCACTTGGTTGGAAGTGAGTAGGGTGTGTGATTCTTAGGAGGATTCTGATGAGGAGAGTTGGAATCCTACTAGGATTGTGCTAGGCAGAATCTATAAAAGCTCATAGCAGGACCTATGTACAGGTATCACAATTTTGACTCTCAAATACACAGAGCTTTTCTCTATTGCCAATTTGCTGACTTAGGTATCGGAGAGGTATCCAGCACACATCCGTTGGCTAGCTCACGTTTGTGTTTTAAGGGTGTGAAGCAACGACGTTTGGAGGAGTGCAAACTTGATCAACAGGATTATACAAGAAGATTATTTCGTGCTCGTTCACATAGCTAAATTCTTATCTTCTTTATTTTTGTGTGTAATCATAGTGTACGAGAGAAATTAAAAAGGGTGTTGCAGTAATTATGAGAGAAGTCAAAAAGATTTGTAGGTTGAGAGAAGTAAATAAATGCTGAGGGTTTTGTTCTTAAATCAAAAATTAGAAAATTAGGATTAGGATATTGTAGCTTCCACAAATATTGTAGATTAGAAACTCCCTTTTCCTTATATAATATACTAGCCTATCACCCGTGCTATGCACGAGATAATTATAAATATTTATATTTGTTTTAATTTTTTTAATATATAAATTATGTTTTTTAAGATTTTTTATAAAAATAATTTAACAATGTTATCACTAACCATAGTGTACAGCAGAAATTAAAAAAGCTACTGCAGTAACTATGCACGGGCTGTATTTATAATTATTTGTATGAGAGGATTTTAAATGCTAATAAGAGATTTTGACCAAATCAATAAATGTAGACATGTGGATTGGAAAAAATTAATAAATGTTGATCAGGAGATTTTGACCGAATTAATAAATGCTGAGGTTTTTTTTTTAAATCAAAAATTTTAAAAATTAAGATTGAAATATTGGAGCTCCCACAAGGCTTGGGGTTTAGAAACCCATTTTTTCTTAATTTATTTACAATTATTTATATATGTGAATTGCGATTTTTAAATGTCTTTTTTTTTTTTAAATGTCTTCTTTTTTCCCTTTTTTATATTGTATTAAAGTTTAATATTTTGATAATAATCATATGTTTTGGACTTTTTAAGAAATTAAATGTCTTCTTTTTTTTATTATATTATATTAAAATTTAATGTTTTGATAATAATCATATGTGTTGGACTTTTGAAGAATTTTTTTTTATGCTTGTTCTTAATGCATTAAAGTGTTATTATGAGGGATAATAATCATATCTGTTGGGACTTTTCAAAGAATTCATGTGTTGGATTTCAAAGAATTTTTTTTTAAGCTTGTTCTTAATGCATTAAAGTGTTATTATGAGGGTAAGTCTTGGGGTTGGGAGAAATTAATAAATGCTAAGGGTTTTTTTTTTTTTTAAATCAAAAAATCAAGAAATTTAGAGTGGGAGATTGAAGCTCCCACAAAGCTTGGGGTTAAAAATCTCCTTTTGCTTAATATATAGTACTAGCCTATCCCCCGTGCTATGTACGGGATAGTAATAGATATTTATATTTGTTTTAGTTTTTTTAATATATAAATTATGTTTTTTAAGATTTTTTATAAAAATAATTTAACAATCTTATCACTAACCATAATGTACAGGAAAAATTAAAAAAGCTACTGTAGTAACTATGCATGGGTTGTATCTATAATTATTTGTATGAGTGGATTTTAAATGGTAATTAGGAACTTTGACCAAATCAATAAATGCAGGAATGTGGATTGAAAAAAGTTAATAAATGCTGATCAGGAGATTTTTATCAAATCAATAAATACTGAGGTTTTTTTTTTTTAAATCAAAAATTTAGAAAATTAAGATTGAGAGATTGGAGCTCCCACAAGGCTTGGGGGTTTAGAAACTCCTTTTTTCTTAATATATTTACAATTATCTATATATGTGAATTGTAATTTTTAAATGCCTTTTTTTTTAAATGTCTTCTTTTTTTTCTTTTTTATATTATATTAAAGTATAATATTTTGATAATAATCATATGTGTTGGACTTTTTAAGAAATTTTTTTTATGCTTGTTCTTAATGCATTAAAGTGTTATTATGAGGGATAATAATCATATGTGTTGGGACTTTTCAAAGAATTCATATGTGTTAGATTTCAAAGAATTTTTTTATGCTTGTTCTTAATGCATTAAAGTGTTATTATGAGAGTAAGACTTGGGAGTTGGGAGAAGTTAATAAATGCTAAGATTTTTTTTTTAATCAAAAAATCAGAAATTTTAGATTGGGAGATTGGAGCTCCCACAAAGCTTGGGGCTAAAACCCCCTTTTGCTTAATATATAGTATAGATAGTATAGATAGATGTGAATTGCGATTTTTAAATATCTTCTTTTTTTTTAAATGCCTTTTTTTTCCTTTTTTTATATTACATTAAAGTTTAATATTTTGATAATAATCATATGTGTTAGACTTTTTCAGGAATTAAATGTATTTTTTTATTATATTATATTAAAGTATAATATTTTGATAATAATCATATGTGTTTGACATTTTAAGAAATTTTGTTTATGCTTGTTCTTAATGCATTAAAGTGTTATTACAAGGGATAATAATCATATGTGTTGGGACTTTTCAAGGAATTCATATGTGTTGGATTACAAAAAAAAAAAATTTAAGCTTGTTCTTAATGTATTAAAGTATTATCATAAGGGTAAGACTTGAGAGTTGGGAGAAGTTAATAAATGCTAAGGTTTTTTTTTTAAATAAAAATAACAGGAAATTTAGATTGGGAGATTGGAGCTCCCACAAGGCTTAGGGTTAAAAACTCCCTTTTGCTTAATATATAGTAATGTGAATTATCTAGCCTATCACCCGTGCTATGCATGGGATAATTATAGATATTTATATTTGTTTTAATTTTTTTTAATATATAAATTATGTTTTTTAAGATGTTTTATAAAAATAATTTAACAATCTTATTACTAACCATAGTGTACATGAGAAATTAAAAAGGCTACTGCAGTGACTATGCACGAGCTGTATCTGTATCTATAATTATTTGTATGAGGGGATTTTAAATACTAATTAGAGATTTTGACCAAATCAATAAATGCAGGCATGTGGATTGGAAAAAGTTAATAAATGTTGATCAGGCGATTTTGACCAAAGCAATAAATGCTGAAGTTTTTTTTTTTAATCAAAGATTTAGAAAATTAAGATTGAAAGATTGGAGCTCCCACAAGGCTTGGGGTTTAGAAACCCCCTTTTTCTTAATATATTTACAATTATCAATATATGTGAATTGCGATTTTTAAATGTCTTTTTTTAAAAAAAAATTAAAATGTCTTCTCTTTTTCCTTTTTTATATTATATTAAAGTTTAATATTTTGATAATAATCATATGTATTGGACTTTTCAAGAAATTAAATGTAACGCCCTCAAAATAAATCCATAAAGCATACAATATTGACATTCTTAGACAAGAGAATAAAGCATAAGTACATTTCATCAGAGTGTTTCTTACAAATGTATTACATGTTAACAACAAAAGGCAATGCCCTACGGGCTTACAGCTTTCCAAGTCAACACTTGGTTACAAAAGAAAGAGTACTATCTCTATACAAAATAAGCCCTCGGCTTGATATACATGTAATACAAGAAGGTAATCACAAAAGATGTCCCAACCACTAAGCCTCTCAAGCTACGTCCTTGGAGGTGGCATGCTACCTGTACCTGAAATGATGTCCCATATAGGGTGAGTCAACGCCCAGTAGAGATATGTTAAACATGATATAAGCAACAACTAAAACATTGGCCAATGATAAATGTTTAACTCATATGAATCATTTCATAACTATGGCTCAGAACCTGGCCAAACAATTTAAATGAGATCATATCTCATATCAGCAGTATTTCCATTTCAGATGAGATAATAACTTATATAAAAATAGTTCACACTTCATAACAGATACACATTTTAGTGCTGTATCAATCTTAGACAAAATCCGGTTTAGAGGTCCATCCCCCATCTCCCCCTAAACCATGGCACTTCCATACTTCACAAATGATACACATTTTGGTGCTGTATCAATATCAAACAAAGACACTTCTATACTTCACGAATGATACACATTTTGGTGCTATATCAATATCAGACAAAATCCAGTTTAGAGGTCCATCCCCCATCTTCCCTTAAACCGTGGAGTACATCCCCCATCTCCTCCCACACAATACAATGTATATAAGCAATTATCATATACAAGTTCTCTCAATCAATACATAATTTTGTTGTATTATATCAACCGCCATATTCGATGGCCTACTCAATTGATTAGTTTTAGTTTGCCTAATCATCATGCATTGTCTACAACAATCAAGACTATCCTCTACTGATAGCCTAAAGCAATTATTTCTAAACAGATAATAAATGCATCAACAGATAATTTGTCAACATTTTCAAAAGTAAGCGATTTATAAATCCAACTTCACTATTCCATCTCATATTGAGCCAATTTCATTATTTTCAACTCAATTTCATATTCTCATCATAAATGTCATTAATTACATAAATGACCCCATTATACCCAAACATGGCATTTTTTTTCATTTTTTCAATATTAACCCAAAGGTCCAAATATCAACAACTAACATCAATAACCTCCTTTTTAGACCCAAAACAATTATATATGAGCCAAAAGAATAAAACCCTCCTTTTATAAAACACAACTCAAACCCTAACTTCCCAAATATCAACCATTTATACAAATAGCTCAACACCTATGTTAAAGCGTATAAGAATAAGTAGGAATCCCTACCTCAAATTTCGGAGCTCAACGGAGAAGAAGATGAAAACTCAAAGTGCTCCAAATCACAAGATTCTCGGATCAAAAGATAGCCCTCGACAAACTCAACACTTTTTGTAAAGGCTCAAGGGTAGGAGATCACTCTAACTAGATCAAATCTAAGAGAGAAGGTGAGGTTTTAGAGAGAGGTGGTCTCCAATGGTGGTTTTTGAAAAGTAAGAGAGAGAAAGGAGACCAAAAAGTTATCCAAAAAGTCGAATCCCGAAGTGATATACCAGTCGCCTCGCTCGAGCGTGGAAACCCCCGCTCGAGCGTCAGACACAGACTCACGCTCACGCTCGAGCGTCAAAAGCGCCGCTCGAGCATCGATTGCACACCTGTAGAAGTTTTGCAGACATGGTCCCCGTTCGAGCGTCAAACTCCCCGCTCGAGCGGAGGAACAAAATCAAAGGGTCACGCTCGAGCGTACGAAGACCTGTAGAGCAAAGTATTGGGAGATGGAAAATTACGCTTGAGCGTCCAAATGCCCGCTCGAGCGTCAAAGGCCCCGCTCGAGCGTGAAGGTCAAGTTCTGGGCATCAACTTTTGGTTTCAAGGCACAATCAACCTGTTTCAAACCTGCCCAACACAACCCAAGACTCAAATACAAAGAGTAAGGATGGAAATGAGGTTGAGACAACAACACAACCACGGGACCAAGTCCGGAATACAATATACAAAGGAGAGGAAAACCGGGATCACTATATTAAATGTCTTCTTTTTTTTATTATATTATATTAAAGTTTAATATTTTGATAATAATTATATGTGTTGGACTTTTCAAGAAATTTTTTTTATGCTTGTTCTTAATGCATTAAAGTGTTATTATGAGGGATAATAATCATATATGTTGGGACTTTTCAAGGAATTCATATGTGTTGGATTTCAAAGAATTTTTTTTATACTTGTTCTTAATGCATTAAAATGTTATTATGAGGGTAAGACTTGGAAGTTGGGAAAAGTTAATAAATGCTAAGATTTTTTTTTTAAAATAAAAAAATCAAGAAATTTAGATTGGGAGATTGGAACTACCACAAGGCTTGGGGTTAAAAACCCCCTTTTGCTTAATATATACTAGCCTATCACCCGTGCTATACACGGGATAATCATAGATATTTATATTTTTTTTAGATTTTTTTTAATATATAAATTATGTTTTTTAAGATTTTTTATAAAAATAATTTAACATTCTTATCACTAACCATAGTGCATACTGCAGTAACTATACACAGATTGTATCTATAATTATTTGTATGAGGGGATTTTCAATGCTGATCAGGAAATTTTGACCAAATCAATAAATGCAGGCATGTGGAAAAACATGTGAATTGAAAAAAGTTAATAAATGCTGAGTTTTTTTTTAATAAAAAATTCAGAAAATTCAGATTGGTATATTGAAGTTTCCACATGCCTTGGGGTTAAAAACCCCATTTTGCTTAATATATAGTATAGATATATATATATATATATATATAGAGAGAGAGAGAGAGAGAGATTATAAGATGAGAGAAATAAAGTGCTATCTTATTGTAATGGAGGAGATCTTATCAAAAAAACGTGTAGACATGAATGCCCTCATATTTTATTGTGTTTACAATTATCTATATATGTGAATTGTAATTTTTAAATATATTTTTTTAAAATGTCTTCTTTTTTTCCTTTTTTATATTATATTAAAGTTTAATATTTTGATAATAATCATATGTGTTGGACTTTTCAATGAATTAAATATCTTTTTTTTTATTATTATATTATATTAAAGTTTAATATTTTGATAATAATCATATGTGTTGGACTTTTCAAGAAATTTTTTTTATACTTGTTTTTAATGCATTAAAGTATTATTATGAGGGATAATAATCATATATGTTGGGACTTTTCAAGGAATTCATGTATTACATTTCAAAGAATTTTTTTTATACTTGTTCTTAATGCATTAAAGTGTTATTATGAAGGTAAGACTTGGGAGTTGAGAGAAGTTAATAAATGCTAAGATTTTTTTTTTAAATAAAAAAATCAGGAAATTTAGATTGGGAGGTTGGAGCTCTCACAAGGCTTGGGGTAAAAAACCCCCTTTTGCTTAATATATAGTATAGATTATAGATAGGTAATATATAGATAGATAGATAGATAGATAGATAGATATAGATACTAGTGGTAACCCGTGCTATGTACTGGACTTTTTAAATTAAAAATAAAAAATTATTATAAATATGTTGAAGTAATTTAATATTTTGTCTTGTGGTATATATGAAATTTATAAATTAATTTTTATATTTATAACTTTTTAAATTATTAGTTTAAAAAAATTAAAATATATATATATAGTGTAATTTTGATAATTTGTAATAATAAGAAAAAGTTAATACTAATTAAATGAGATTACATAAGTTATAATATACCTCTTTTTGTTATGAACATGAAAAATGCTAGAGATACTAACAATCTTACTAACACACTCACAAGTTAATGTGGGTCCCATACTAAGTGATGATTGATCTTATCAAAACTTGTGAACGTGTTAGTAACATTGTAAGTATCCCTAGCATTATTGTACGAAAATATACAAATTTAAAAGTTATAATTAAGACAAATACACAATTTTATTATTAAATGTAAAATGAAGTGATATTTAACAATAATTGATATGATATTTCTATTATTAATCCAATAATTTAAGTTACATTTCTTTTGGTTTTAATTTCATAACGATAAATACAATATGAATATAATACGCACACGAATTTCTAATTTTTAAGAATAAGAAGGTTTTAGAATATTTCTAACCTTTCATCATTTTCTTTTAATTTTATTTATCTAATTTGATTTTAAATTTGAATAAAAAATTTGATTAGATAAGAATTATTTTAACTTTTTCATTAAATTTTTATCAAATTTTAAAAGAATTTTCATTCTTATCCCAATTTTTTTTTTCTTTTCATCAATTTTTATGGGAAAAAAACAATAATTACCATCATCTTTTTAAATTTTTATCAAATTATAATTTGATAAAAAAAAATATTAAGGGTTGAAGATTCTCTTAATTGGAATTATAATGAAATAATATTTTGAAATAGTGAAAGTTTGAGTACGTGATTGGTTGAAATGTATAATTTGATTATCACTCTTCTCATATTTGTATAAAAATTGACACTTAAGACCACATCATTATAAGTCGAATTATGAAAAAAAAATTGAGGTGTCAAACATTTTTAATTTGTAAATATCCTACCTATTTAAAAAAAGAAAAAAGAAAAGAAAAAGAAAAAAAAATGTGTAGCTTTTGGATATGTGTTTATCAATTTTGTTTTGTGGACATAAACAACAGATATTTCAATTTAAAAAATTAAAAATTATATTAAAAAAATAGGTTTTTTTGGAGATAAAAGAAATCATCTAACTCCTCTATATACTATTTTTAATCACATAAAAAATAGAAATTATATTTGGAGATTATCTCTATATATAATGCCATTGTATACAAAAATAGCGGTAACAAATTAATTAATATTTATAAAAAGTTATACTAAGCTTTCATTTTCAATTAATTAAATTATGATTAACAAACTAACAAATAGCAGTAATGGTATAGTAGCATAGAAAGAGGATAAAAATAAAAAATACAATGATATTTAAAAGTTTTAAATTTACTTAATTATACAAAAATCTAATGTTATAGTACAATCTTGAATTTCCAATAATTTCCATATTTTCTATAAAATAAAATGACAATAAAAAATAAAAAATAAAAAATTCAATACCCATTTTTTTACTTCAATTTTACGGTTTTCATTGAAAAAAATAAAATCCCATCAAAATTCTTAGTACAAAATATGCATATATACTTCGATTGCAACCTTCATCACCAATAATTCTTCTCCACAATGTAAACTTGTTAACAAAGACATAAATCTCACTAAAATCGAAACCAAAACCAAACTGTAGACGTCCCCGAACGTCCCGGGAGGGAAATTCCGTTCTGTTCATATTGGGCTCACTACAGTTCGGACTCAAATTGTCATGGTTCTGTATATAATATCGCAGAGTGCAATGCAAGACCGATGAATCATCAAAGAGTCCAAATTCGGCAAGTCGTTTTGGAAAACAGATTTTTTTTTAGAAAGAAGTGCCAAACATGGACTGCTTTGCCAGATACAGAGTCGCCACCTAAATATTTTATTTTGGAGGAATTTAGGAAACCCTAACTCGTTTGCCTAAGGCCACGTGTCCGTCATCACCAAAGTTGCCTCAGCTCGGGAACTTGGGTACGATTGGGGAAGGTCAGCTATGAGCACCCCCGCTTGATCGATCCGAAGATCGGCCTCTACTAACCATGATATCGAGTTTTGAAAACATTATGCGTTCTTATTCCGGTTATTAGCCTAGAATTACTATGTGATGCACGCAGTAAGACAAGTATAGGCTGGGTCGCCTGAATTGGAACAAAACATTTCATGTTTGTTTTGAAAATGGCTTGCTACTCGCAAGTAGGCTAAATATGCAGATTTTGCCACCCTCGGGTGGGCTTAGAAAACATGGTTTTGCCACTATCTAGTGGGCTTACAACTCACAGTCAATGCATTATTCCAATTCAGATAATCCAACCTTCACCCACAGGCATTCAGGCAGATATATCATATAAGCACATAGCCTCATGGAAGCATGCTGTCATGGCAAACACTCACACACATGCGGTATGCTAAAGCATAAAAGCTGACCGAGTACTCCAAGCCAAAGAAAGAAACTAATTAGAAAACATGCATGAATCCTAACTATACAGATATCCCTAATGCAATACATGCAGGAATGCAACTATAATAGGCTCGGCTATTCTAAGATAGCATATGATGATGCTACAGCTAACATGTATTCAATTAAGAATTAAAGTACAATGCAGTTAGTATGATACGCCGAGCCCGGTGCATGCAAAACAGATGAATGAATGCAAACATGCAAACATAAGTATGCTAATTGAAATATGCCCTAATCTAACCAACATAAGCTAGTAAATAAAAGGGAGAAAGACGTGGGGTTGGAAGACATACACACACTCACGCACACTTATTACACAATTGCCCTCGCTCGGAGGGTCTGAATAAATAATACAAACTAAATGAATAATTAACTACTCTAGCTAATTAAATATTATAGAAACTTCTAATTAATTAACACATTAATTACAGAAGGAAGGCGGCCGCAGCCCTGCCTTGGAATGATGGGATGATGCATGCTCGATTTGCCTCGTCCGGAAACCCATTGCCATGCCACTGTTGCCTCTGTTTGCAGTGTTCTACACCTCTGAGAATTGTGAAAGTCCTGAAGATGTCTCTGAGTTGCTCCCTGAGCATTGTGAGATGCCACCGGCCAAGGTAAAAATCCACCGGCCATTGATGAATGGTCATCGACTAGTTGTGAAGCCATCGGCCAGATATTTTTGGTCGGTCGGCACTTTATGTAGTCAGTCGGCCAAATCTTCCTGCAGAATCCTGTTTTGACAGCAGTAGAGGACAGACAGTGCATGGCATGGAAATTTTAAAGTAATGTGTGCATGGTCACTCTCCCAATCATGCTATGGACTCAAGGGAGTGTGGCCCTTCGTCCTCGGGCCACCAATCACGCATTTCGATGCATGATGGCCAAAGGGACCAAGCTTGCAAATTAATGTAAATGCATGCGACAAAACAAATGAATGCCTCATGCCCTATCATGTTGAGATCAAGGGCATCGGTGACCGAGGGTTGAGATGTGTTTCGTCACTTGGAGTACGAACACACCTCACCCCTTTTGCTTGGTTTGACACCCCAAACCAAGCAAAATGTAATGCATGTATGCAACAAGGCTCAAGTATGCAACATGGGTCAAATATGCAACATGAAGCTAAGTTAACAAGGCATGCCAAATGCAATGTGCCGAACATGCAAGATACAATGCAATGCAACCTATCATGCAAGCTAGGATATGAAATGCAACTAGCTAAACAACATGCAAATGTGCAAAGATGATACAATGCAAGCATGAAACCAAAGTAATGCAACATGTCAAAACATGTAATGGTGGACTTAGACTGAAATGGGAGGCCTCAACCATGCCCCAAAACAGGGGCCAAAACACCCAAATTAAGGAGCCAAAAGGGGAGGCAAATACACACACAACATTGGTCCATAAACTAGACCACTATGCACAACATTCGCGCATGAGCAAGATGGAGTAAACATGAGGGTATGACAATATAACAAGCTCTGAAATCATGCCAATGACGATACCAAATCATGCACCTAAGGTGAACAAAGCATGCTAATGGACTTAAGATTCAAAGCTAGTCAATATGCTTGAACTAAGGCCATATCAACCAAGCCCCGCAAGGCCAAGGTGACTGAAAACAGACTTAGGGCAGACCAAAATAGGATGAGAACATGCATGGAACATTGTCAAAACATGTCAAGAAATGGGCCCAAAACAAAGGGCATTCAAGGCCACAAAAAGGAGGATTCTATTACAACCACCCCAACTACTCATGGCATGGACTATGTAACCAAAAACAGAGTTACAATGCACCAAAATAAGTCCCAAAACCCACTGATATGGCAGCCCAAAGCCTCAAACACATAGGCACACACCAAGGCCCAAACATGGAGCATAAGATCACATCTCTTCAAGGCATTAAAAGGGGAACACATGCAAGCATGTAAGCATAAAACATGGACTGAAATGGCATAATAAGTGATTCCAAATCACTGAAATAGCCTAGGTAATGCAAGCTAATGACTCACACACTCAAGGCTCACAAGCCACAATGCAAAGAGGCTATATAAAGCATGGCAAGCATGACTCCAATGACCCAAGACAGACCTTAAGCATGGCAAAATAATGCTAAAACCTTCTTAGAACCAAACCAAAATCATGCTAAAATGACATGCTACAACATAGTACATTTTAGGCCAATATGATGGGATTTCAAAGCAAGTGTATTATGCATGCAAAGGGTCAATAAACCAACAAGAGATAGAGGTAAGACATGCTAAATGGACACCAAATAACCTCTGAAATGAAACTAAACAAAGCTAGGAATGTGTGCTACCCTTATGAGCCAAAAACATAAGCAAAAGAGGGACTAAGGGAGAGGGGTGTCTCTCCCCATTGCAAGACCTCAAAACCTCTTCTTCACCACTAAAAATCCACTGGATTTCAGTGGTGAGAAGGACAATACACAAAAGATTCCAAAGCTCAACAAAGAAGGTACAAAAGGGGCCAAACAAGGCCTGAGAGGGGGATGTCGACCCCAAACACAAATGAGACCTAATGAAACATCTTAAGCATGAAAAATCAGAGTTTTTATCAGTTATACACAAAGCTCAAAATAGTATGCAAAGTGGGTTAAAAGCTAGTGCAAGATTGGAGAATATAAAGCAACTATACTCACCCTTGAAGAACACTTGGAGAACAACAAGTACAGCCCCTTTTTCTGATCAAAACCAACCCAAAACCTCCAAGAACAACCTCTCAACACCTCAAGAACCGAAGTATGGTGTAATACTATGTGTCCTAGTGCAAAACTAAGAACAAAACACATTTTAAGGCTCTTTAACACACACAAATGAAGAGAGAGAGAGGGAGATATAGAGAGAGAGTGGTGTATATATCAGATATATATGTATTATCTCTAGTTTTGCTGAACCTCTTCAAAGAAGAGGGAAGGCTCTTTTATATAGAGCAAGATAAAGGCTCAAAGCTTCTAAGGGAAGCTAATGCAAAAGGTTCAAAGGGGCAAGCTTCTCAATGAAGCTAACTCAAAGGTCCAAGCTTCTTGAGGAAGCTAAGACAAAGGTCCAAGCTTTCTCAAGAAGCTTGAGCAAAGGGTCCAAGTTTCTCCAAGAAGCTTAGAACCAAAAGGGTGCAAAGGATTCAAATTCTCCATACACGTGTATGGAGGACAAGTCCGTGCACTCCAGCTGGCACAGCTGGCATGCACAATGCCTGAAAAAGGCAAAAAGGTGGTATTGGCCTGAAAAGGAGTCAATTGGCCAAATAAATGGTCGGCCGACCACACCAAATGCCGACCGACCATAACCAATGGCCGGTAGAATTAAACTAGGGCCAGTGGCCTCAAGCCAAGGCCGGTGGGTATCAGGGATAGCTAACAAGCTATTCTCTACCCTCAGGTGCAAGAAACAAACAAGTGTTTGGTCCAACCAAGCACAAGACAGTCGAGTTAAGAGATCCTGAGGCAAGGCGTGCGGCCGAGACCTCCGGGAACTCAAAACGAACATGAACATGGATGATCATTGGGTGTTCAAACAATGACGTCCAAGTCTTGAGGATGGTCAAAAATGGGGTGTCTACAGTTGCCCCTCTTTGACAGACCTCGAAAGTCATAACAATGACGGGAGTGAGTGTCAAAGCCCAAAAACGACCCATTTTTGACAAGGCCGAAGACTTAGACAAAGCATACAAGCTACAAACAAAGATATGCGCCCAAGGGCAGGGGCAAGATGCATGACAATGCACAAAGCCGAGCATAACTTATGATCATATAAAGAAAGCTGTAACGAAACATATACATACAATAAATGCAACAGTTTTAAGCAATCTAATGTAAATCCAACTACATTACAATGCAGAAAGGATGTAGGAGAATTATGTAATCCTCGCTACGTTTCACGCTGAGAATACAATACCTGTGCGGTTCGTCTGGTCGCGCCAACTTCAAATGAACCGTTCATACAATATCGTGCCTGTAAGAGAAAGAAAACTTAACAGGTACAATATTGGTAGCAGTATGCATAACAATGCAATCTGAAGCTGCGTGACAACGCAAGTCGAGTAGGACGCATAACAATGCGATTTGGGGTAGGCATAACAATACTATGAAGACACAAACACATGTTAGTAAAGAACACGTGACAATGTGCACAACGTGTGAGGATCTAGACACATCTAAGTAAGGCATACGCGACAATGCATACAATGTGTATAAAAGGAACTTGAACACATATAAGTAAAGCATAACGCGACAATGTATGCAATGTGTATAAAAAGGAACTTGAACACATCTAAGTAAAGCATAACGCGACAACGCATGCAATGTGTATAAAAAAAGGAACTTGAACACATGTAAGTAAAGCATAACACGACAACGCATGCAATGTGTATAAAAAGGAACTTGAACACATGTAAGTAAAGCATAACGCGATAACGCATGCAATGTGTATAAAAAGGACCTTGAACACATGTAAGTAAAGCATAACGCGACAACGCATGCAATGTGTATAGCAGGAATGAACACATGTAAGTAAAGGATGCAGTAACGCATGCAATGTGTAACCTCCTGTAAGATGCATAAACACATATAAGTAAAGCATGCAGTAACGCATACAATGTGTAAAGCAAGCAAGGTATGAACACATGTAAGTAAAGTACACGCAAAAACGTATATAATGTGTAACCACCTGAAAAATACATATACACATGTAAGTAAAGCATGCAGTAACGCATACAATGTGTATAGAAGGAATGAACACATGTAAGTAAAGCATGCAGTAATGCATGCAATGTGTAACCTCCTGTAAGATGCATATACACATGTAAGTAAAGCATGCAGTGACGCATACAATGTGTGTAGCAATGCGAAAAGGGGGCATATTCAACTGAAACATGGTAAAGGCATGTTATTCATGATGTTGAGATGCGAATTCAAAGTAAGACGAGGCATCGCTCGACGCAAGATGTGTAATGAACATAATTGAAGCGATTTGTGGAATTCGCAAGATATATAAAAGGATATGAGGAAGGATACTCTTTGCGCGCACCGAGCATCACACACAGAAGACATGGCTCGAGGTCAACACGAAGGCCAGTTAATGTTCGAAAGTGCACTTTCTTGCACTGTTTTGAGTAATGAAGGTGCCAAACCATATAATTGACCCGAACAAGGGCGCAGGAGGTGCATTGACCACAAGAGGAGGCCACCGGTATTAATCTAGACATTCTGCTGCCTTTCTCCCCTTTTGCTTTCCTTTCATTTTTACTGGTAGTTTAAGCACATTGTACTGCCTCGGGCATGTTTTACTTTTTCAAAACTGTGCATATATTTTTTGCAAAAGTCATGATGGAAATGAAACAGCTATTTTGTCCAGAAAGGTGTTACACTTGTACTTTTCATGCATCGCATCGCATGACATCACATAACAATGTGAATGAAATTGAACTTTGTTTGAAAATTAAGCACTCGCATCGTAATAATCAGGTAGTGAACCGACTAACAACTCGATAAGCAAAACGAAGATTTAAAGAAATGAAATACAACTCGATGAGCAAATGTACAGCAACTCAATAAGCAAAATGGGCGTGACTCCGCAAAAATCATCATCGGAGGGCATTAGAAGTGGTGCCAGTCCCCAAATTCTCAGCATGTTCAACACATAAACAGCTCAGGGAACAAGAAGGGAGACCACCGGCCACAGGGGAAAGCCATCGGCCTCAAGAAATGGCCATCGGCCAGTGGTGGTGGTCGGTCGGCACTATTGTTGGCCGGTCGACCATAAATGACAAGAACCACCAGAAAGCTGACAGCTATCTTCCACTCACACCTTATCCCCTACAAAAGCCTCAACTTCATAGTTTTTCTCAATTCAACACTGATTTGCTCCAAATGGAAGAGTTTCTTGCCCAGAATCTCACAGCTTGGATTGCTAACTTGGATGGCTCAAAAAAGCTAAATTTTCGGGGCTTTGATATTAATGCACTATTCACTCTGAGTCATACCCTGCTGCACTTTCTGTTTCTCCGTGCCACAACGAAGTTTTGGAATCCGGTAACACATGTCTTTAGCTTTGGCAGGCAAGAGGTGTGTCCTACCCTCGAAGATTTCCAAGCTTTGATGGAATCTGAGCGCAACGAAGAAGTCTTTCCTTAGCTTCGCTTTGGCCACGCCCAAGCCTTAGGGTGAATGTGTGGGCTCACGATGCACGATGCTCGCTCTTTGATTTGTGACAAAATGCTGGATGTTCCGAGTTTGATTTGCCGATTTTTTTATGCCGGCGACCGCGGCGACCGTCATTGGCAGGGCTTTCAAAGACATTCCCTTTGTTTGTGCATGCTATCTCATTTCTTGCTCGCCTCGGGCTCCGGAGGATCTAGTGTCCGGTTGATCGAGGTTGCCCAAGGCTTGAAGGAGGGCAAGAGCTGCATTGCCATGACTCTAGCTGAGACGTTGATGGGCTTGGACGCATTTTATCATCGAGAGACGACCAGATTTGCGGGGAGTCCCCTACTGCTGCAGGTAATATTTCCCACCCAAGCCCACATATATATTGCTCACACAACTTGGCTCTCAAGCTTGATTTTTTTCTTACAAAACCCTTTTCTCACTTTTCTCTCATCGTACACTTCTCTATTCTTTATTCTCTTATTTTTTTATCCCTTCCCAGGTGTGGTTGATGGACAAGTTGCAGGTTGTGGACTCTTGCCCAGTATACTCAGCTCGCAGTTACTTCTTCCGACAACATCTAGTCGATGCCCTTGATGAGGGCTGGTGGTTTGACTGGATGTGCAGTTTGTCCGCAGACCGCATTGCTTGGCGGTGCCCTTGGCTTAATCTACCGAAAATGGGCTACAGCATGTCCCGGCAGACTAGGATTCAGTTGATTGGCTTAACTCACTGTGTGTTCTACTTCCCATTCTGGTTCCAGCGCCAGTTCGGCCATGACCAGATTTGCCCGCCAGAGGGGATAGAGTACCCAGCTGCATTTCTAGTCCGAGGCGCACAGCTTGCTCGATATGCCACGGCATGGGGAACTAGAGAGCTCTTGGCCCCCGCTCCCACTTTCAGTTGCACTTTGTCTGATGAGTGCATAGATTGGCTCAATGAAGAGGCACAAGTTGGGCCCAGCTTGGCATCAGAGGCTTCGACCAGCTCTGGGAGGGGGCACAGGAACACCTGACTTATCTATGCCTCGGATTTATTGTTTTATTAGTACTTTCAAGTTTTCTTTATGAATGTAATAAAAAGCAACTTCAATTTGTATGCAAGAGCAGGAGAACTCTGTATTGAAATCAATGAAATTGAAGGTTGTGGGTACTGAAAATTTTCCGCTTTGGTCCAAAAATAGTCTAAGTTGTAAAAAGATTAATTTGAACTAAGTCAACTTTTATCAAAACTTTTCAAAACCATTTTGATATGGATCAGAACTGGACACGCCTGAGATCTGTCACTGAGATGCACAACCCCGGATCCCAGCAACTGGAAAGTTGCCCCTAGTCTGAATAGCACTATACCGGAGATCACCACCGGAGCTCTTGAATGTAGAATAGACAAAGATGACCAAGATGATCAAATGGACAAAGTTGATCGGGGAAAAGTTTATGGCTAAACTTCAGGATGAAGTTGCCTACGTATCCCAAAGATGTGAATCAAGCCTTACGTAGTTCAGGCTTGGGTTCACTCGAGTATTTTCACTCTCCTTTTATGCTCTAACTTTTGCCAAGGCCGCCCTTTGCGGGTTTTCAACCTTGCGACCTCTATTTTTATAATTTCCAATTTTTCATGCTCTAACTTTTGTCTAGGTCACCCTTTCGGGTTTTTGACCTAGCGAGCCTCTTAGGGGTAATATTTCCTCAACTTGTGCATATTGATCGGCTGTGAAAACTCCAGGCCATCTAGATCCATCAGAACCACAGCTCCACCTGACCAGATAGACTTGATGATGTAGGGACCAGTCCAATTGGGTCTGAACTTGCCCCTAGGGTCGTGGATGGGAGCTCGGTTGTCCTTGAGCACCAGATCTCCTTTCTTCAAATTCCTGGACTTAACTTTCTTGTTGAAAGCCCTGGCAATTCTACGCTGATAACCTTGAACATGGTACAGTGCTTTCAGTCTTCTCTCATTGAAGAGCATGAGTTCTTCAAATCTGCTCTGCTGCCAATCAGCTTCAGCTATCTGACACTCAGCCAGTACTCGCAAAGACGGAACCTCAATCTCAATAGGTAGAACGGCCTCCATCCCATAAACCAACGAATACGGAGTGGCCCCAGTAGAAGTTCTAATTTAAGTTCGGTAGCCCCACAGAGAAAATGGCAGCTTATCTGGCCAGTCCCGGTAGGTTTCCACCATCTTCTGCAGTATGTGTTTGATGTTCTTGTTGGTGGCCTCAACTGCTCCATTGGTTTGCGGCTGGTATGTGGATGACTTATGGAAAGCCATGTTGTATTTCTTTAACAAGTCAATCATTTCCTTCTTGAAGTGGGAACCATTGTCCGAAATGATTTTGTTCGGGACCCCATAACAGCAGATGATATTGTTTCGGATGAACTTCGCAGCATGCGACGCTTTCAACACTGCATAAGATTGGGCCTCGACCCATTTTGTAAAATAGTCTATCGCGACCAGGATGAACTCATGCCCATTCAACCCCTTTGGAGTGACAGCCCCGATTACATCAATTTCCCAAACTGAAAATGGCCATGGCGAAGTCATATTGTACAGCTTTGACGGCGGGATATTCATACGGTTTACATGGATTTGACACTTGTGGCATTGCCGGACGAAGCTGATACAATCCTCCTCCATGGTGGACTAATAGTAACCTTGTCTGAGAATCTTCCAAGCTAACATTACCCCATTCATGTGTGCACCACATTCCCCTCCATGGATGGCCTCCATTAGGCGCTTCAATTCTTCGGCTTCAACGCACAGCTTATGCATTCCCAGATGACCTCTCTTATATAACTTACCCCCGCAGATGATGAACTGAACGGCCATTCTTCTGATTGCCCTTTTGTCCTTGGCATTTGCCCCTGGTGGATACACTTCCTTATCTAAGAAGTTCCAAATGTCGTAATACCAGGGGTTCTTGTCCTAAACCTCATCTATGGCAGCAATTGACTCGTATGTCGGCACAAATTTCTGGTCAATAATGACTGGACGCATCCGGACTCTGAAAGGGATGTCTATCATGGAAGATAGAGTTGCTAGTGAATCTGCGAACCTGTTGTTCTCTCTTAACATATGAGCGAAGTTTAGCTTCTCAAACTGAGGAATTAACAGGTCCAAGGTTTGGTGGTACATTATCATATTTTCTTCTTTGACTTTCCAGTCTCCTTTTGCTTGAGACACAACAAGGTTTGAGTTCCCGATGACGTCCAACCCTCTTGCCCCTAGTTCCAGGGCTGCTTCTAGACCGACAATGCATGCCTTATATTCTGCTTCGTTGTTCGAGACTTTGAACAGGAGTTTGAAGGCTAGAGGGATACGGGAATTGTCAGGTGCTATCAGTAACACCCCTATTCCATACCCGTACTGGTTTGACGCTCCGACAAAGTACATCGTCCAAGTTTCATCGTCGCTATGTAAAATGGCCTCATCTGGGAATAAGTACTCAACTGCTTCACTCCCTTCCACTAGATGATTGGCTAAGAATTCTGCTACTGCCCTTCTCTTGACTGACTTGCGCGTCACATATTTCAGATCGAATTCGGAAAGCAACTGCAACCAACGAGCTAGCCTACCCGTAAGTACTGGTTTCTCAAAAAGATATTTGATGGGATCCAGTCGTGAAACCAACATTACGGAGTGAGCTAACAGGTAGTGTCGCAGCTTCCTGGTAGCCCATACCAAGACTAAGCAAGCCTTTTCCAACGGTGTGTAGCGGTCTCATACTTTGGCATCTTCTTGCTCAGATAGTAGATGGATCTCTCCACTTTGTCCTCTGATTCTTGCGTGAGCATGCAGCCCATTGTAGTTTCAGTTACTGAAAGGTACAATATCAACGGCTTCCCCGGTTCAGGTGGTGACAACACGGGTGGGTTCTGTAAGTATTCCTTGATCTATTCAAAAGTAGCTTGGCATTAGCCGTCCCACTGGAATTTCTTTCCTTTCTTCAGGAGACCAAAAAGTGGTTCACAAGTCAAGGTTAATTTTGAGATAAACCGTCTTATGAATTACACTTTACCCAGAAAGCCTCGCACCTCCTTTTCAGTCCTTGGTGGTGGCATTTCTAAGATCGCCTTGATTTTGGAAGGGTCGACTTTGATACCTCTCTGTGTAATCAGAAACCCCAACATTTTCCCCACTGTAACACCAAACGTACACTTCTAAGGATTCAGCCGCAACCGAAATTCTCTGATCCTTTGAATGAACTTTTGCAAGGCGGTGTAGTGGCTTTCTCTTTCTTTGGACTTGACAATCACGTCGTCTACGTACACCTCAACCTCTTTGTGGATCATATCATGTAATATCGTGGTCGCGGCCTATTGATATGTAGCTCTAGCATTCTTCAACCCAAACGGCATTACTCTGTAGTAGTATGTCCCCCACGAGGTAGTGAAAGCAGTCTTCTCCAAATCTTCAGGTGCCATCACATCTGATTGTAGCCTGAGAAGC